>NC_142134.1:7500000-8750000 GCF_024610735.1 Ursus americanus | reverse complement strand
AGATAATATTCCATTGTATGGATATACCAAATATTTATCTGTTTAGTAGTGGATGGACATTTGGATTATTTACTCTTTTAGGCTAATATTCATAATACTGCTGTTAACATGCCCGTCCAAGGTCTTGTGTGGGCATGTGTTTCCATTCTTCTTGAGAATATACATAGAAGCGGAATTGCTGCGTCATAGGTAATGCTATGTTTAACATTTTGAGGAACTTCCAGTGTGTTTTTCCAAAATGGACCCGGCATTTTACATTCCCATTAGAAGTGGATGAGTGTTCAAGTTTCTCCACATCTTCATCAACATTTATTACCTTTTGGGTCACAGCCATCCTAGTGGGTGTGAAGTGGTATCACATTGTGGTTTTGTTTTGCATCTGCCTGATGGCTAATAATTTCAAGTATCTCTTCATGCACTTATCTGCTGTTTGTACATCTTCTTTGGAGAAATGTCTATTTGGATCCTTTGCCTATTTTTTAAATTGGGTTATTTCTCTTTTATTATGCAATTGTAAGTGTTATTAATATATTCTAAATATATGTCTCTTCTATGATTTGCAAATATTTTCTCCCAGTGTCTGGGTTTTTGTTTTTTTTTCTTTTCTTTTCGCTTTCTTGATGGTGTCCTTGGAAGCAGAAGTGTTTTACATTTTGATGATGTCCAGTTCATCTATTTTTTTCTTTTGTTGTTTGTGCTTTTTGAAAAGTGTCATATTAAGAGACCACTGCCTAATCCATAAATCTTTATATCTATGTTTTCTTATAAGAGTTTTTACCCTCATGTTTGAAAGATAGTTTTGATGGTTATAATATTCATCATTGACATTTTTTTTTAAAGATTTTATTTATTTATTTGACAGAGAGAGACAGCCAGCGAGAGAGGGAACACAGCAGGGGAGTGGGAGAGGAAGAAGCAGGCTCATAGCGGAGGAGCCTGATGTGGGGCTCGATCCCATAACGCCAGGATCACGCCCTGAGCCAAAGGCAGACGCTTAACCGCTGTGCCACCCAGGCGCCCCTATCATTGACATTTTTTAAGAGCACATGCCTATTATTATTCCAGTGCCTTTTGGCCTTTATTTTTTCTGATGAGACATTAATCTCATTGCAGTTTTCTTGTGCATGCTAGGTCATTCTTGTTTATCTGCTTTCAAAATGGTCTTTGTCTTTAATTATTTTTACTATGTTGCATCTGGGTGTAGACCTCTTTATGTCTATTCTACTTGGAGTTTGAGGGTTTTTTTGATTATTGTTTTTAATTAGTTTCAGTATTTTTCATCAGATTTGGTAAATTTTCAGTCAGCTTTTTCAAAAAAACTTCCCCCTTTCTCTCTCTTTCCTCTTTTTTTGGTAGTCCTGTTGCACATGGACTTAGTAGTGGCTTAATAGTGTCCCACATTTCTCTAAAGCTCTACTTATTTTTCATTTTTTAACCTGTTTTTCAGGTTGTGTAAACCTTGCTGGTCATCTGTCTTTTAGTTTGCTTACCCTTTCTTCTGCCAGTTCAAGTCTGTTAAGCCCCTCTATTCAGTTTTCTGCAGCAATTACCATACTACTTATCTCCATAACTGCTGTTAAAAAAGTAATTTCATTTTATCAATAAATTTATTCATCCCTGTTTGATAAGACACTGTTCTCATACTGTCCTTTGCTTTTTTAAGCGTGATTTCCTTTAGTCTTTTGAGCATATTTATAATGGCAGTTTTGAAAGTTTTATTTGTTAAGTTATTATTTGTTAATTCCGACATCTGGACCCTCTCACAGATAGTTTCTGGTGCCTGCCTTTTCCTCCCCCATGTTTGGGTCACTTTCCTGTTTCTTTGTACGTCCTATAATTTTTTTGTTAATAACTGGACATTTTAGGTAATATAGCAACTTTAAAATCTGATTCCCATCGTCCCCTGGCATTTGTTTTTGCTGTTATTTGCTTGTTCCTCTGGTGACTTGACTGGACTGTTCTCTATAATGTGAAGTCTCTGGTATGCTCTAGAAGGTGCCACCTTAGACGTCTGCACTGTCACCCTGGGATTACGGTGGTTTTGGCAGGTCTTTCTGTACTGCCTCTTTCTTTGATTAATTTGTCTGCTTCTGTTATCACACCTGGCTGTGAGGCTCTACTAATGATTGATTGATTGATAACTCTGTTGTTTGTGACAGTGCTCTGCAGCATAAATTTCTTCACAGCTTGGTGTCATAAGTTTGAGACTACTTTTTAGATTTTTTTTTTAAGATTTATTTATTTGAGAGAGAGTGAGAGCTAGAGAGAGAGAGAGAGAGAACAGAGGGAGAGGGAGAGAGAGAAGCAGACTCCCCACTGATCAGGGAGCCTGATGCGGGGCTCAGTTCCAGAACCCTGGGATCATGACCTGAGTTGAAGGCAGATGCTTAATCAACTGAGCCACCCAGGTGCCCTTCAGGCTATTTTTTTTAGTTTTTTAGGGGTAGTTTCTGAGTCCAGTGTTTGAGGTTTGCTCTGACTCAAGGAGGGCTCTTCTCTCTTTTGCTGGTTCTCTTTGGTAAACTAGCTGGCCAGTAGTTTGGCTTATCTCTCTCATGGAGCCCCAGCCTCCTCTAAATAGGTTACCACCAAAGTCTTATGTTTTAAAGCATCCTTAGGCTTGAACTTTGCTACACTCTGTGGTTTCAGCTAAAGTTAGTCTGGTTGGTAAGAGTTTTGAAGCCTTGTTCTTATGGACTGCTTCTCCCCCTGGGCAGAATCTCCGAGCTACTGATCTGGAGTGTGGGAGGGGACAGTGGCCCGCTTCTCTCGGTGGGACACCACTATTTTGCAAGCGTGGTGCTAGGCTGAGGTGGTAACCCCTATTCTTATCATCTTGCCTCTCCTGTTATAGAACCTTTGCCTTGTGAGGGGCTGGGGTGAGGGCCTTCTCTGCCTGCCATGCTCAGTATAGAGCCTGCACCCTGTGAGCGAGGGCTGGTGGAGGAAGGAAGCACCAAGCTCTTAGCTACTTTCATCAGGAATTTTGATTGCAACTGAGAGCTGGGAGAATGACAAACACTGGTGGCCTCTCTCTTCCAGTGAGATAGTATTCCTTGACTGGGAGCTGAAGGGAAAGTGATCCCTATTTTCTTGGCCACATCCACATGGAGTAAAGCTTCCCTCACATTGATCTGGGGGTGAAGAAAGAGGGGGCAGATTGTGGCTTTGGTGCCATCGATTCTCAGTGTTCTTACCAAGACTTAGTATGTTTTCTTGAATAAATGTTTCCTGTTTTGCATTATGCCCTTTCAACAATTTCCAGAGACTTTAAATGGTTTTTAAAATTTTTTAATTCTTAAGTAATATTCACTGGTTACAGTTTTTTGACAGGGGCGTAGGTCTGCAGAGCTCCTTCTGCTGCTGTTCTGGAAGTGGGTTATTGTGAGATTAGTTTTTAATTTTTCTATTTTCTATTGTCCATGAGAGATTTAGGTAGCAAAGGTATACTAGCCTAATCGAGTGAGATGGATAATGTAACTTATTTTTCTGTTCTTTGGATGAACTTGCTGGCATGGACTGAATGTATCCCCCTGAAATTCATATGTTGAAACCCCACGTGCCCTGGTGTGATGCTGTCAGTAGGGTGGGGCCTTCGGGAGGTGATTAGGATTAGATGAGGTCATGAGGAAGAGCCCTTGTGAAGGCGATTAGTGCCCTTATAAGCCTCACAAGAGAGCTTGGTTCATCTCTCTCTGCCATGTGAGACTGTAATGAGGTTGACAGTTTGCAGCCTGTAAAAGGGCTTTTAACCAGAACTCAACAGTGCTGGACTTCCAGCCTGCAGCACGGAGAGAGAGAGAAATTTCTGTTGTTTGTAAGACACCTTGTCTATGGTACTCTGTTAAACTAGCCTGAACAAAGACACTTGTATAAGGTTAGAATCTTATGTTTCTTCGAAGTTTTATAGAACTGTATGAATCATCTAAACCTGTGGGATTAGTTTTAAACTACTGGTTATATTTGTGGTAGGAGTTTTCAGGCCTTCTATTTCACTTTGAGTCAGTTTTTCAAACATATATATGAAAATATATATAAATTTGCTGTTTTGTCTAAATTTTAATATATATATTATATTTATTATATTTATGCCAATATGTATTGGCATAAACTTTGTACAGGATACCTTGGAGATATTGCAGGTTCTTTTCCAGACCACTGCAATAAAGCAAATATCACAGTAAAGCAAGTCAGATAAAGGTTTTGGTTCCCCAGTGCATATAAAAATCTGTTTATACTGTAATCTATTAAGTATACAACAGCAGTAAGTCTAAAAAAATCAATGCATATGCCTCAATTAAAAATATGTCATTGCTGACCACCATCTGAGCTTTCAGAATCGTAATTACTGATCACAGATCACTGTAACAAATATAATAATGAGAAAGTTTGAAATGTTGTGAGATTTACCAGCATGTGACACAGACATGAAGTGGGAAAATGTTGGAAAAATGACGCAGATACACTTGCTTGATGCAGGGTTGCCACAAACCTTCAATCTGTAAAAAATGCAGTGTCCGTGAAGCCCAGTAAAGCAAGGTGCGCCTGGGTTGGCTCTAGTTTGTGTCTCCCCAGATTCATTTGGTTCCGTGAACACGTCCGACCTCAGCTGTTTGCCCTACTTTGTTTTTAGAGTGATCACAGTAGTAGCTCATGCTGGTCCCAGGATTGTCATGCTCTGGACGTTTTCATCATAACCTCATCCTTGATGCTGAAGGTTCTTCATGCTTCGGTGTAGACTCCGTATGATTTTTGAGGTGGGAGCCGCAGCAAATCCAAGGCCAGGTCTAGGTGTACAGAGCCTCAGGCTTCCCCAGTGGCTGCTTTGGAGACGGCGGACAGCATAGCCTGGACACACAGTCAATTACCATGTGGTGTAACAGACACTGACCAATGAGAGGAAGCAGGTGGAGATAAAATGCTTCCATTTGGCCTCTGGAGATGTTTGAAGTGACATTCAGCCAACTGTGGTTTCTTATAAAGCTTTGGTCAGTTTGTTAACGTATCACCTTGTAGTCATTATCCCTCATGTCCTGTCTCATTTCTTCTTTACCCTTACTCTTCCTTTCCTTTATTCACTTAAAAAAAAAAAATCATTGGCTTATAAGTTTAGTCTTAAGCTCTGATTTCCAGGGAACAGAAACAGAAGTAGATGCTTGGAAGGGAGTTTACAGTGTGATCGCTGACCTCTTGGAAGGCTGTAAGGACTGCTGCCCGTAAGGGGGCTGACAGAGAATCCCAGCATGCAGTGGCATCGCAGGGACTACAGTTTTTGACGATGACTATTTGGTGTAAGGCGTGTGCGAAAGGAAAAATCCGTGGCTGCTGCACTTGACAGATGGACATGGATAATGATAAGGATTTTGGTGTTTAGGCAGCATTAGGGCCCTTGTAAAGGAAAAGGATAGGCCCAGGGCAAGTGAAAGGGAACTTAAGCCATACCGTAAGGAAAACCAGAGGGCCTCTGCAGTTGGTTTGAGAGACTCATTTCTACATGTACAGAGAAAACTGTGTTGAAAACCAGGCTTAGGATATAATTATAAATGTGGCAGGGCTACTAAGTAGACTAAATTTATAATTTTGATAGGTTACCTACGTCAAATTCAGGACTTTGGTAGAGACACAGTAGGACTCTGTGACAGACCAGGAACGGAGACATTGGGTGGATATGCCTGACAGTATTGAACCCTCAAATTTCCCTGTATTTCTTAGGGGGAACTATCCCTGTCTTTGTTGGAGTCTGTGCAGTGACCTTACCTGAAGTTAATGCTTTGTAAGTCGATGCTTATGTTCCTCAAGCTCTGTCTAGACTACTCTCCGTACTTTCGGGTTGAATAGTCTGAGTAGGCTCTCAGCACAATGAGGGGATTATGATCCCTACTCCAAGAAGAAATACACTGTATGTGAAAATAACTGCAAGATAGTGTGTACTTTCCGGGGTTATGTGAACATTTGTGGGAGTAGGTCCTGAGGATGTTCAATGATGGTAGGATGGGGAATAGAAGGCACTATTAGGTGAAGATTCATTATCATACGGGCACGTAACTGTGACTTGGGAGTAAGTGCTCTGACTAGGACCTGTGGAAATGCCAGAATTTCCTTGGCATGTGACTAAAGAAGGGGTCAAAAGTCTTAGTATGCAGGAATATTAGAAAAGATTTGCTTCGTAAGACTTAAGAATCCACCATTTATATTCTCTAGCACCGTCCCTTCACCAAGGCAGCAAGGAATGTTGAACTTTCTACTGAATGCCTAACCTGCTCTAAGTAGGGTTAGGCACTGAGCTCTTGAAATGACACTGCCCAGACAACCATTGGTGGCGGATGGATTATCATGGACACCTTTGAAATTGGAAAAAGTAGCAAATTGTTCTTTACAGAATTTATTTACACACACACACGCACACAGCAGACAGATGTTTTTTATTTCGCTGCCTGCAGAGATTTGCCAGTATCACCATCTGAGTGTTCAGTCCACTGACTGAATGGCTATTAAGTCAGCATGGTATCCCTTGCTCCATTTCTCTGGGCTAAGGGACCTATTTTATACTTGAGCCCATGTTCACAGGATTCATTGGTCTTACCATGTTCTCCAACATCCAAGTCCTTCTGGACAGAAGGATGGAATGGCCTGTGGAATGGAGGAAAGGTGCAGGGACGGCAGCAGCTCGCGCACAGCTCTGGGGTTGGACGTACTATATATGGTGCTGATTTGATAGTGTGGAGTTGGTAACAGATGAAAATAATCTGCAAGTGAAGGAGTGGAAGTTAGATTTCCCTTTTACTATCAGTCACAATGACCTACCTGCAGACGTTGTGTCTTTCGTAACTGCAACTTTAGGCTCTGCTGGATAATACATTCTGATTCCTGCAGGGCAGGATGAGGAGCGCTTTAGCTAGAGGACACAATAAGAATTGCATTGACGGGAAGCTGAGACTACCACCGGTTACCTTTGGGCTTATGACACTGTACCAGTGAGCATTAAAAGAATGATCAGCTAGACCAGTCAGTTTTGAACACAAGGGGATAAGATTACTACTACAGACTGGGTATAGGGAAGGAACCCTAGGCCTAGGGAATATTCTGGGTCATCGTCTGGTGTTTCCATGGCTTGTGGTAATGGTAAATGGACAATTTAAACAGCCATAGCTTCATAAGGCAAGGCAGTGATAGGCCCAAGCCCCTTGGGAATAAATGCATGGGTTACCAAGGCTACCCTGAGCACTGGTCAGGGAGGAAGAGAAACTAAAATGGGAGGTGGAGGAGCGATATAAATATAACCTTACAGAACCAGCTGCAAATGGCGTAGACTAGAACTTGGTTTATTGAGAACTCTTTTTCCGTGGTTGCAAGTCACTCCATGAAGAATTGGGACTTGCATGTCTTAAGAAGAGGTAATGGCAGCCTTCTCCTATGAGATCTGTTGTAGCTTAAGAGAGTGCAAGTCACCTGAGTGCAGAAGGAGGGCGGGATTGTACTAAATCCAGTTCGTGTGCCTTCCAGGTCTTCTGGGTCCCACTGCCCACATGCCAGCAGCTTGCTCTTCTCCTTCTGTAGAGCAGCCTGGAGATCTCTCTGTCACAACCGTGGTGGCCTGCCTCTGCCTTTATCACTTCCGTCTGAGCCGCCTCTGAGGAGATGAGGGCCTGCTCATGCCCCCCTCCATCACTCCCAATGGGGCAAGAGCGTCAGTAGCTCCAGTGCCAGGGTGCCCCCTGAAGGCAGAGGCGGTGGCTGCCGAGGAAGCTGCCCAGAGGGGCCATCCTGGAAACATGAAGGAGCTCACACCCTGGGGTGGCGAGGCTGCCTGAAGGGAGATGGGCGGTGGGAAGGAGACAAACAATTGCTCATCTTTCTTTCCTTCAACAGATGGTCTCAGATGCAGTGGTCCCAGCAGCCTTTCTATGTTGTGAAAGATGAATGTGAATTCAGCAGGTAACTGAGGCGGGAGGAGAGGTCCCTGCTGTTCCACATAGAGGATGGCAGTCTCTGTGGCATTATTAAGACTGGAAAAGCCATCTCATGATGGAGGAAGTGAAATTGAACTTTAATCTGAGGCCAAGACATTCTGTCGTGAGTCACGTATCTAAATCTCATTGTGCTTATCATCTGGTATCTCTGTTAACTGGTTAGTGGTGGTGATTGCTTGCAGTCTTGAGTAGGTTAGAGAGTTGAGTTTTCTAATTAAACATGACTTTAGTTGAGATGTTAATGTAAAAATATAACTTTTAGATAGTTCCATACAAATTTTGAAGCAGAATTGGTTATGGAAGCATATCCAAGGATATACAACTGTTTTCAAGTGGGTTCTGCTTTTACTTTTTAGAAAATCACTGTCTCAAAGCAATGGCATTGTTCAGATAGTCACAAAAAAGGGAACATGTGGTGTAACTAATTTCGGTTGGAAAGATATATAGAAACCTTATCGAAACATTAAAAAAAACCCAGTTTGGATCTTGATTAACATTTAGAAGAAGTAAGAAAAGTCATGGCACATCTGAGTATACTAAAACAGTTGGGGAGTTAGAAAACAGTAAGCAGCACTATAAAATGTTTTAGCCTCAGATTTTGCTATTTAAATTTTATGTGTAGTAGATTCATGGAAGTGGTGATGTTACTTCACATGTTTGGAGATGGGCAGTAAATTGCCAGGCTAAGTTTACACGAGCTTTTAAACATGTGATCTTCTGCGGACATGCTATGTAGTTAGCAGTACTTAGGTGAAGTCGTGTTTATAATAGTTGGTTTGGCCCTATTCTGTTGAACAGTAAGTTTGGTGAAATGGGAGACTTGTGGCTGATGTTTGTGGTATCATTGTGTTTCTGAATACACTAGACAACTAGAATCAATGTATGTTGAAGAAATCCATACTATGAGCTTTTCTCAGATTATATACAAATAGGAAATAATTCAAGCCTTTGAGAAAAGGTTTTAAAAATTGTTTATTTAAGGTTGAGTAAAGATCACGACTGAATGAATGGAATAAGGGATGTTATTTAAACATATCTCTGGATTGCTCTTTAATCCCATTGAAGACAGACTTTAAGGTAACAGAAATTTTCCCAGAAGAGGGTATTCTTTCTGTGCTTTTAGTTCTTATGTTGTCCATGTGTTGTTATTGGGCTTCCCTGAGTTTCTAGTGATTCCATAGTTATAATAATTATTTTCCAGTGCTTCTTGAAATCGTGATGTGTGCTATAAGGAGTAATAACAAAAAATCACCTCCAAAGTAATTTTTTTGTTTCATTTATCTTTAACCTGTGATTGTGGTCAGGTTTAATAAGATTTACCTGTTTATTAAATATTAGATGTAAAATAGAATTGCATAAAGTATAAATAGTTTGGTCTCTGTTGGAGTACTTAGAGTTCAAGAGATACATGTGTAAGCAATACAATTTAGCTGAAACAATTATTTCTCTATTTCTAGAATATTTGCTTTAAAAGTGCCCAGGGACAATTTTCAGAAATGTATATATTCCTGAATTACCTATTTTGTAAACTGAAGTGCTATGACTGTGTTATGCAGAAGAAATGATACAATGGTATTAAATATGAATTCAAACGGTGTTGGGAAAATTGAGACAAAAATGGCGACCAACTTTGGGCTTGGTGATTAATGATGAAGTGAATTCACATCAGTCTGGGGTGGACTGTGTAGTATTTCCCAAATTTACTTAAGAGCAAGTGTTTCTTGGGTGGTGGAGGGAGGGTATGTGCACTTGAAAACACGTTTTCAGGTCATTTCTGAAGATCTTCTAATTGAGTAGGGTTGGGATGAAGTCCGCGAGTTTGTACTTCTAACACACACCCTCGGTGGATCTTTATTATTAAGCAGGTTTGGCAAACAGAGTCAGGCTGGCGGATAGTGTCTGTTGACTGCAGCTGGTGCACTCGAGCAGTACTTCTGCTATCTGAGGACTCTTTGCCATGTTAGTGGATACATTTTTAATGCTGATGGCGAGAAAATAGCTCTCGCCATATAATTGCATCGTTCCTTCTTCATCATAGCTGGTCAGTCTTTATTGTCGAAGATACGGCAGACATCGTGTGCTGATCACATGTAGCATTTGTGATTATTATTTGATATATCTTATCTAATTTTATCTCATTTCAGAGATGAGGAAACCAGCACTGAGCATTGTGACTTAACTAGGGTCCAGCTGAGTGGGGAGGGGAGGTACAATTTAAACCCAGGCAGTCCATCGCCAGAGTTAGTATTCTCAGCCCAAGTCAAGGTATATCGTATGCTTCAGTTCCCTCTTCCTCTGATAAGAGCCCGCAATTCCAAGATCCTCAACCCCAGCATCCCTGTAATAAGAAAGCAATTCTGGTAAGAATCAGTGTTGGCTGTGGGGGTTTTTGTAAGGCGACTGTCGCCATTCCCTGTCAACTGTGCCCCACAGCACTCAAGAAATGCTCGTAGTATAGAGACAGTTGCAAGAAGCCTGACGTGGTGCTGGGGTATCCCCCGTTCTTAGTTGTAAGTCTCCAAATAACAGCTGAGAGTTCCACATAAAGCCACCACCCCACCACCACCCCGCAAAAGAATCCAATATCCAGCCTCCCACATCCGCGTTTTCTTGAAGCCCGACAGCGGAATCCTTCCTGTGTGTTTTTACTTACTGACAGACCTTTGGCAGGTTGAGGTGCCTGCATCCCAAGTGATAACTTTTACAGTGACATCTGCCTGTCAGAGCTGCAGAGTGGAGAGTTGAATCAGGGTGCTGATAATCTGAGGTGTTGGCTGTGGGGGAGGGTGAGAGCTGCAGAGTTTAGGTTACCCTTGGAGTCCTCACAATGGTAACTACTGAAGGTTTCTCTTCTCCCCCTCGTACCCAGCCTTCATGTTTTAAAGCAGCATCCTGTATCAACTTGTGGAATCACTGTGTTGTACACCTGAAACTAATGTAATATTGTGTGTTAACGATACTAAAAAAAAAAAAAAAGCAGATTGATTCACCTTAGTTATGAGAATCTGTTCACTCATTCCAGAAAGAAGCATCCAGAGAGAAAAAGAGAAAATAAGCGGTAGTTTCAGTAAGATACTTGGCTTATGTGAATCACTGCATTTTTCATCTAAAATTTCCCATCAAGTATCCCAGGCATGTTTTAGTGTGGTTTCTCAGAGTACCCCTATAAAGCTTTGCTCCAATCCAGTTTGAAACAAAAGAAAAACAATGGCTAGCACTTATAATACACTTTAAGGACATAATTTTTCAATGCAGCCTCCCCTTCATTCATACTTGGTGAGAACTTGTTCTTGGTTGTTCTCTTCATGACTGAAAAGATCTTATCTTTGAGATGGCATGCTGAATACAATTGACAGTGACTACATTGGATAGTAATTCTGACCCAACCTTTTGTCTCCAAGGAGAGAAGACTTTGGGATAGTCCTTCAGACTTTTTAGACAAAGGGGAAATTGAAAGCCAAATTAAAAAGAAAAAAAAAAAGAATTTCACTTTTGTGTGATTTAAAATGACTGTATGTTTTTATTTTTATTTATTTTTATTTTAAAAAATATTTTATATATTTATTAGAGAGAGAGCGCACACAAGCAAGGGGAGCAGCAGGCAGAGGGAGAGGAAGAAGCAGACTCCCCGCTGAGCAGGGAGCCCATTGTGGGACTTGATCCCAGAACCCTGGGATCATGACCTGAGCTGAAGGCAGATGCTTAACCAACAGCCACCCAGGTGCCCTAAAATGACTGTATGTTTTTAAGTTCATGACTTCTTTTCCTCTGTTACCTCGAGTCCATTTGATTCAGTGAGAGTCGCCTTTTCTAAGTGGAATTCAGTCAGAATAGTGTAATATTTGTGGTTGGAATCAGCGTTTCTGTTTAGGTGGAACTAGAGGATGGTCTCAAATTCCTCTTGGCATTTGCCTTCTTGTCGTTTTCAGCAAAAGGCATTCTTACATTGCTGTGTCTATGGAAAGAAATTCCGGACTATTTTCAGTAGCTCATTGGCTACGTGAAGTCAGGATAATCACAGATACCATCTGTGTAGGAAGAGCTTGTGGATCCAGAGGTGAGGTTTTACGGTAGTTTAGAGTTTATATTTGAAGAGTATGTGAGAGATGATGTACTGTATGCCGTTTCAGGGATTAGGAAATAGCCCAAGTATAAAAGTTTAAGGATTGTTTAGGCATTTTCTTGTAGGGGGGAAAAACTATTTTAAGGTCTTTTAGTTGTTTTACTGTTTTCTTTGGTCAGCAAATGGCCTTTTAGTAAAACAAGACAAGAACTATTAAGCATTGCATAGGAGTCCCACACTTTTCTAGAATTTATGCAGGCAGCTGTGAAGGAGTGAGGTCAGCATGCTTGGATTGTTGGGCTGGCCCCTGCCACTTACAATCTGTGTGACCTCAGGCCAGTCCTCAGCTATAAAATGGAACTATCATATCATGAACACGATTTGCTTCCTAACTGGGCTGTGTTGAGGATCAAGAGAAGCTGTCTTTTTAAACTATAAAGCAATCACCTAAAATTAATTGGTGGTATCTTTACTCTTGTTTTTTTGGTGCATCAAAATATATTTGGTATCTCAAGCCTGTATCCTTGAGGAACTTCTAATTTGTATGAATAGCATTTTATATAAAACAAACGTTTATAGAGTAGTGGAAAATAGGATATAACCAAACGCAGTTCTTTAGCAGTTTCTGTGTTTTATAAGGAGATCAGGAAAAGGAGAGGTGCATGTAGGTAGATACTCAGAGGAGGCTTGCAGGAGAACCGGGGGATTGAGATGGATAGGGCAGAGAGTGTGGATAGGGCAAAGAGTGAGCCGTGATGGTAGGAAGAAAGGAAGGTGGTAAGCTGATCAACCTGATTTCATTCAAGTGCCATGGGATTGACAATTGTCTGCCTTCATATATCATCCAGAGCCCTACCTAGTGGATCCCCTTGGCATCTGGGACTCACCTTACTACTTTGCACATAATAGTTCCTCTTCATGGAATTCCTTCCCCCATCTCCTTCACCCTCCAATCCAGTATCCTGTATTCTCCTAACTGATGAAGTATCATCACCCTGGTGCCCCGTTGCACAGTTAAGCCTGCTATCCTCTGCCTTCCTACAGTGCCTTCTGGAGGACTCCATTACCTATGACACTTAGCATTAGCTACTGTTAGATATGGTGCCATGTGGTTAAATGTATCATTTCATTTTGTCATTTTAACAGCTTCATAAGTTAGGTAGTGCTATTATTATCCCTATTTTATAAATAATAAAAATCCTTGAGACTCTGGAAATTCAAATATTTTGTCCAAGGACCTCAAGCTAACATTAAGTACTGGGTCTTGAATTAAGCCTATGTACCCAGTGATGAAGAATGGGGAGATAATTTTTTTTTAAAGTAGGCTCCACACCCAGTGTGGAGCCCAACACGGGGCTTGAACTCATGACCCTGAGATGAAGAGCTGAGCTGGGATCAGGAGTTGGATGCTTAATGGACTGAGCCACTCAGGTGCCCCTGGAAGATATTTTTTAAATTCTTGATTTTAAGAAGTTTTTGCATATAAATATAGAGGAAAAATGAACCAAAAATGGTTTGTAAACTTTCCCTATTTTTTTCCCTCCTGGATTTTGCTGATAAAATGAACTTCATGATTAAATAAATAGAGATAAATGATACATTGAAATGATTAAGAGTTACTTACAACTGACTTGGACTTGGGTTTTCTTTTTTCCTTTTTTTTTTTTTTTTAAAGATTTTATTTATTTATTTGACAGAGAGAGACAGCCAGAGAGAGAGGGAACACAAGCAGGGGCAGTGAGAGAGGAAGAAGCAGGCTCCCAGTGGGGCAGGGAGCCCGATGCAGGGCTCGATCCCAGGACCCTGGGATTACGCCCTGGGTTGAAGGCAGACACTTAACAACTGAGCCACCCAGGCGCCCCTGACTTGGGTTTTCAAGTGTTTTCTCTTCTCACTATGTGAAATTTTATACTATGTAAGTCCAAAGAACTCTTTATTCTGGTTATAGGATTCTGTTAATTCATACTTTACAAATGAATTAATATGTATCAAGGCAGATTAATTGTTTAAAAGTGATTCTGTTTATTTCTGGCTGGGAGGAATCCTTTTCCTGGGGGCAAGGAATGTTTTGTATCTGGTCGTAGTGTAGTAGTTGCCTACTGTAATTGTGTTGAGAGACAGGTGCTATCGACATCACCTTTACTGGATGTTTGACTTTCTGCCTTGTCCAGGCCTTTGGTTCTGGCTGAATCTCTAGTATTTGTGTTGAGGTTGGTCTGGCTTAGAACTGTGACAGAAAGACAGTTCCCCTTGGCAGCAGGGCTTGTAAGAGGCCTGGTGGGCTCCAGGACCTAGGTGAGCTGTGTCACTCTGGGGAACTCCTCAGTATTGTGTGTGTGTGTGTGTGTGTGTGTGTGTGTGTGTGTGTGTTATAGAGGTCTTTGTCAGCCCTCTAGCCTAAAATTATCTTTGTCCAAGGAGGTCAGTGAAGAGAGAGATGAGTGAGGTAAAAATAAAAGACTTTGTGATAAATGTAGCAATTTGAGCTGAACTTTGAGGGATGGTAGGATTTAATTAGATGTGTTGCACGGAGCATATGAGCATAGACCTAGAACTGACACCATATTGACGGTCTTAGTGGAAGTTTTGATAGGATTAGAGCAAAATGTTCATGGGGTCATAAAATTCACTTCTTTTTTTTTTTTTTTTTTTAAGATCTGTTTATTTTAGAGAGAGAGAGAGAAAGAGAGAGCTGGGAGAGGAGCAAACAGAGAGAGGCAGAGACTCTTAAACAGACTTTGCACCAAGCATGGAGCCTGATGTGGGGCTCGATCTCATGACCCTGAGATATGAGCTGAGCTGAAATCAAGAGTTGGATGCTTAACGACTGAGCCACCCAGGCGGTCTCGAAAATTCATTTCTGTTGCAACTAGGTTGTATGGAGAAACAGGTACTTGTAAAATTGATCTGGATTGTCTAGTTTGGCTCATTTACTCATTGCTTAAGAGGGGCAAAAACTCTTAAGCTAATCTAGATTAAAAGTAGTTTTTGAGTCTATAATTTAAGTCTCCTCGGGTAATAAGACTTCTCTTTAGGACACATTGCCCATCAATCAGATATTTCACCCTTTTTCCAAGCACTTTTCCAAGATGGTACAAGATCTGTGAGATGTACCGGGTAGCAGGGCAGAGTTCCTGACCTTGTGTCCATTGTCTGCTGCCTTTGTCTCTGGGGCAACATCTCTGCTTCCCTGGTTGCTTAGCGTCCTAACGACCTCCAGCCCTCATGCTTGTGACTGATGAACTCAATGGTCCATTCGTTTCCCTTTTTCTTCTTGAGTACTCCGTGGCTAACTCCAGACTTCTGCTTGGCTCTTGCTGGACCATGAAACTCTTGGAGGTCTGGCCGAAACATCCATTTGGTTATGTCCCAAGCAGTCTACCCTGCAGACCTTTTTCCAGAGCCACCTCAGTTTATGGCAGTGATCTTCATCTGAGAAGTTTCTTGGCCAGATTCTTAGCTTACCTGGGTTTGGTCTACCCCGCACAATAATCTCATGTGTCCAGGAAAGCTAAACCTCTGTGACTCCCCTGCCTGCCTGTAAACTGTAGTTTACTGGGATAGGGCTGCAGCCCAGGAGGAGTATCCTAGACTCCCAAGTGGAGCAATGAGCTTGTGGTCAGAGTGGGCCTGTGATGAGTTAAGTGGAACTGACATGTGTCTTCTCCTCTGTGTTTCCTACCTCTCTCTTTCTTTTGTTCCCACAGTTCTTCCAATGTCAGAAATAGGCAGAAGTCCTCCTTCCTTTTCCTCTCAGATCTACCTCATATAGGATTCTGTGGTTTAGCTTAGCAAAGATGGTGAAGGAAAGATAAAGGGTTTTATGAAATCTTCTCTCAAGATTATAATTTAATTTACAAAACTCCTGTCTTGTTACAAAATCTTATTATCTGAATGTTAGAATATTTCTTCTGTCGTGAACCTGGCATTAGTAGTTCTTCTATGATAAATCTTTATCTATCCAGGTTGGAAGTTTGAGGCAGATATGGGAAAAGCTCATGTGCTCAAAAAGTCAAAAGGTAAAAAAAAAAACAACTTTAATGCCAAAGAGTATGTTTGCTGGAAATGGTAAAAAGTGACTCAGAAAATTGACTTAGGCCCTTTAAACTAGATTTTCCAAACTGAATACTGTAGGTTAGTTAATAGCATACTTAAAATGATTCCTTCCAATGCATGGCTAATAGGATAATGGCCTCTTGGAAAGTCATAACAAATATTAGCTTATTAAAGCTTCTGAAAAGTCCTGTATTAAAAAAATATCTTAAGGTGAAGGGGATTAAGAGTATACTTATTGTGATGAGCACTGAGTAATGTATAGAATTGTTGAATCACTATATTATACACCTAAAACTAATACAATACTACATATTAATTATACTGTAATTAAAATAAATAATTAAAAAAGAAAAGCATCTTAAATTTTGACCATGAGGCTTAAAAAATGTTAACTACCTACCAGTTCTTAGTGGAAAACAGTTTTTAGCCACAGCTGACCTAAATACAGGGCAGTATCCATAGTCATGCCAGTTAGAGCCTAAAACCAAACAGAAATCAGAGATTTGAATGGCTATTCATATAACTTGCTTTTATAATTACTTTTTTTTTTTTTTTTTTTGCCAAGGACCATTACTGAGAGAGCTGCTAATGAAGGTATTTTTCAAGGTAAATATTTGGTTCAAACCTGTTCACCTAGTATTTACTTGGAACTGAATTCCAGGTAGAAATCATTTTCTTTGAGCTTTTTTTTTTGGTAAAGTAATTTATATGGTGTGGAAACTATTTTGTAACACATATGCCTAAGCAGTGAGTCTTTTGTTAGATCCAATTAGTTTTCTCTTCTGATTCAATGTGAGGCTCTGAAATGTTGTTTCACTTGGCTGTAGGCAAACAGATTCACTTGGGACCTCGTCTACGTCAGCTTTCTGCAGACAAAGAGCATAATATAAATAACATTTATGTTTACAAAGT
Source organism: Ursus americanus (assembly GCF_024610735.1). Lineage (NCBI taxonomy): Eukaryota > Metazoa > Chordata > Mammalia > Carnivora > Ursidae > Ursus > Ursus americanus. Next base: position 8,732,999 of record NC_142134.1, on the reverse strand, counting down.
TCTATAATTCATGATAGAAATGGCCAGGATATGCAGTTGTCTGATGTAATATACCAACTAATAGTACTTATTTAAGTGTTTTCTATAATCTACAAAACGAAGATATAAACATGTACCTGCTAAAGGAATAGGTTGATACTTAAAATTCTAGAATTAAAGATGCACAGAATTTTGGAGCTGCAAGAAAGCAAGCCAGTTTCTCTCTATATTGAGAGAGAAATATATATATATATATATACATATATTTATATATATATATTTATATATATATTTATTTATATATATATTTATATATATATCTATATATTGAGGCAGATATATGAGACTCAGAGAAGTTAAATAACAATTTTAAAGTTCTATAGTGAGCACTAAAATATATTACCTTTGTTGGTAAACTTGAATGATGATTTAACATTTAGGTAACTTTACTTTCAGATAAAATATTGCACTTAAATTTAAGGAATTGGATTCATTTTGAGTTTTTTTTTTTTTAAGATTTTATTTATTTGAGAGAGAGAGAATGAGCAGAGGGGGGAGAGAGAAGCTCAGTGCTCCCCACTGAGCAGGGAGCCTGATGTGGGGCTCGATCCCAGACCCTGGGATCATGACCAGAGCCGAAGGCAAACACTTAACTGACTGAGCCACCCAGGCATCCCTCCTTTTAAGATCTTAATACCAAATGCACATTATAGATATTAAATCTCCCATTGTCTTTATATATTTTATTTCCTGCAAGGAAGTGTATTTGCAAAAGTTTATAAATATGTGAAGAAACAGCCTTGAATTTTAATTTATTTTGAAAATGAGACTATTTTGTTGATGGTAAATGAAAGATGCGACTTTGTCGTAGAAGATTTTTGTTCCCTAATTAGAATGGTTTGTATTCATGAACCACAGTGGAACGAATTTATAATGTAGTTATAAGTCAGATTTATGCTGTTGTTCCCAACAGTTGAAATGGGTTTTAAATATAAAAGTCACAAACTAATTATATTGTTCTGATGGGGTTAGGAGAATTACTATGGGGAGTAGTGTGAAAAGTGGGAAAGCAGTGGGGAATAAGTGGAGGTTCTGGAAAAAGCTAGCTTTTAACCAAAAATGTCCTGGGAATGAATAAATTTGTTATATTTTGTCCTAAACTTTTATTCTTCATTTTGAAATTTCCATATCCTAACACATAATAGCAGCTGAAAAGTTACATATAGAATGAATGAAAAAAATGAATGAATAAAAATAGAACTAGAAAATTGTAGCCAATAGTAGTGTAATAGAAGATTTTCCATACAATTAAGACACTCAGTTTCCCTACAGTACATTTATCTGATGTTTTCATTGTCCAGATACAGTGGCAAATCATATATATTGGAATGCACTGCAAGTCAACAGATATTTTCCCAAACAATACATTTTTTCCACTTTTATAACTTTTTTAAATATTTTAAAAAATGTTCCAGTATAATTAACATACAGTGTTACATTAGTTTCAGATGTGCAATATAGTGATTCAGCAATTCTATACATTCCTCAGTGCTCATCACGATAAATGTATTCTTAATCCCCTTCACCTGTTGCACCCATCACCCCACCCATCAGTGGTAACCATCAGTGCCCACTCTCTGGTAACCATCAGTTTGTTCTTCATAGTTAAGAATCTGTTTTTTGGTTTGTCTCTTTTTTTCTTTGTTCATTTATTTTGTTTCTTAAATTCTACATATGAGTGAAATCATAGGGTGTTTGTCTTTCTCTAACTGGCTTATTTCACTTAGCATTATACCCCCAGATCCAAACATGTTGCAAATGGCAAGATTTCATTCTTTTTTATGGCTGAGTAATATTCCATTGAATATGTGCATGTGTGCAGCTCACACACACACACACACACACACACACACACACACACTACATCTTTATCCATTCATCTGTCAGTGGACACCTGGGTTGCTTCCACTAATTTGGCTATTGTAAATAATGCTGTAATAAACATAGAGGTGTATATATCTTTTCAAATTAGTATTTCTGTATTCTTTGGGTAAATACCCAAAAGTGGAATTACTGGATCATATGGTAGTTCTATTTTTAATTTTTTGAGGAGCCTCCATACTGTTTTCCACAGTGGCTGCGCCTTTTCTTTGATTAAATCAGTTTCTTTGATTTACATTCTTTGATGGTTGAAACTTTATAAATGCATTTGACCACTGATTTTTGTTTTGTTCATTTTACTTTTCACATTTTAATCATGTTTTAGAGTAGCAATGTGCATAGGCTTATGAGAAGAGTCTAATAAATGCTTGTTGCTTGAGTGTTGTATGTAGGTAGAACATTGTATAAAACTGTCCTTGCTAAACACTTCCTGGTTTCTCCTTCACACCATTATAATTAAAACCCCCCCCCAAGTTTGTATGTAATGAGGTTACTATTACTCTGTGAAATGTGCAGCCCGTCAGTTCTTTCATAATGTATAAGCTTCAAATGGTATCGCTTTCAGGTCTCTAAGGATCATGCTAACTGTAAGTCAGAGTGTAGACAACATAGGCCCAGTACAGCTGTTTTCTTCTCTAGTCCTAAATATTCTCGACTGCCTTCTTCCATTCGTGTATGTCCCCTCCCTTTCGTGTACACACTGTACAGTTCCTCCCCGCCAACTTGTGGAAAAGGGAAACAGTATTTTGCATGAATAATTTTATCCTTCTCTCTCTAAAACGAATTTGTTTTACTCTCCAGAGGCCTGGCCACAAATCTGAAGGACTCAAGAATGCCAGTGGAAATGAGCTTTTGCATAAAGTTAAATACCCATCTGGTCTTTGCCAATATCCAAGATTTGAGGCTAAAGTACAGCTTAACGTTTACCCATAAAGACAGGGAGAGACTCAGGTAGCTGTTGTTTATTTTACTCTGGAAGGTGAATTCTTGGAGTATGTGTGTCAGTGCCACCTCTCAGTTATTTTGCAATTGTTTAAAACCGCAGAGGAACAGGTGAATTTATAGCTTTTTTGACCCCGAAACAGATTGGCAATGGACTAAGATCCAAATGGCACAGTCCTTTCTGTCTTCTGTGTTTTAAAATAAAACTCTCAAGGAATAAGGGGAGAGAATTATGTAGGCTCTTGCTGTCTCTTGACTCTCACATATGTAGCGTGTTGAGCCATGTTCCCTTGTCATTCTGCATGTTGGCATTTGTTTGCTTCCAAGTCAGTCTAAGTATTTTTGCTGTTTTGTGTTAAAGAACTGCTACAATTTGTTCAACAGTTGTTGGGCACATACTGTCTTTAATGAGTACCATATTAACTTGATTATACGCAGAATGCTAAGCAGCACATGGAAATTTGAAAAACCTGTTAACTTACAATACTATACGTACGTATATAACCAAATACTGCCAATAGTTGAATAAGTCATTTTGTTCCTCTCTCTTGGAGTAGTGTCTAGTTCCATGATTAGAAAATCAGTACAAGAGGAGAAGGTATAAATTTGGTGTGTGAATGGGAACTGGTAGTAAATTGTGTTGTTTATTGCCCCGAAGTCAGGAATACAGCAAGATTGGGATGTAAACGTACATCAAACACTTCCTCACGGAGACAAATCCAATTTGATTTGTATTTTAGATGTGACGTACACCCAAATGAAAAAGCCTATTCTCAAAATATACGTAATACACTTCATACCTAAATCTCTTCTATAAACACGAGACCTAAACCGTGTTTCTTGAAGCTGTTGATTACAAGTAAAGCCGGAGAAGAAATATGCCAAGTACGCAGTCCTGCTGGGGTGCATTGTGTCCTTTTCACCCTTGTGTGGTGAGTGGCTGTCTCAGTGCTAGGCACATAATAGGGTAGCTAATTGATGCTAATTGAATTAGTTTGGCATGGGTCTTTAAAGCAGGGATCAAATTATATATATTAGTATATAAAATTATATTTCTTTTATAAATTGTATATAAATTAAATTTTATATACTTTATACATTTTTATAAGCTTTACCTATTTATATATAAAGCAGGGATCAAATATCTCATGTGTAATATGTAATTTATATATGTGAAATCCTTTTAGAGTGCATAACAATGTTAGGAAGATTGGGTAGATTATGGTTATAAGGAAAAATCAGATAGTTATAGGATTTTCTGTGAAATGAGAGAAAGGTAGCATAATAAAGATGATTGAATACTTATTAAGGTTCTCAAAATTCTCAAATGTTAATTTTCAGACTCAATGAGTATATTTAGGTATGATAATGCTAACTTTCACATAACAAGGATATCTCAAAATGTGTAGTGCTTAACTTTTAGAAGAGATGTAAGTTTTTCTTACTCATGTAAAGTCCAGAACAGGCTTTCTGACCAGTGGCTGCCTTTTTGACTAATGTTTCAAGGACCCATGCTAATCTCATTTTATTACTCCATCATTTTCCATGTATGGCTTCCATGGTGCTTCCATGCACCAAGCCAGCGGAAGGGAAAGAGCAGGGAAATTATTGCACATTGGAGGATCTCATGGGTCAGGCCCAGAGGTGCTGCACATACGTTTGTTCACATCCCATTGGTTAGAACTCATGCATAGGTCCTCACCTAACTGCAGGGGATGAAGAATACCCTAGCTAGATCATGCTAGACTACAGGTAATAGGAATACCTGCAAGCCTGTGTTCTTAAATCACTGTTTCTTTTCATTTGTGAATAAAATGACTCCAATATGATACTTGTACTCCATTCCAGGCTGATTATTAAGAGAATTGATGGCTTTTTTAAAACATCAAGCTTTTACTGAATGTTGGAGTGCAAAATTCCTAAATTCAAGAACTGCTAAGCTTCGATACCTTGGTCATGACAACCTTCTCCAGTGCCAAGAGGGAACCTTTGAATCCAAATATTTTTTCTGTGTAAAAGGCCCACCCACAATAACATTCATTTGCAGAAGGAAATGATTTATTGCTCCTTGTGAATGAGTGCCAAAAAAAGTTTTCAACTGAAACATGGTGCCAGTGTTTCCATATAAACACAATTTTACCATATTCAGAGATGTGAAAATTTATTTTTTTCATCAAATTTTATAGGTTTTGAGATGTAAAGGGTCCTCGTAAAGTCCTCGTGCAGTTTGAAATCATGAAAATATTTGATTTTTAAAGTTCAAAAATTTATGTTGTAGAAATGATAGAAATACTATCTAGAGAACATTTAAAGCTTTTTTTTCTTCTAGTTTACATGTTCATAACTCCAATATTCACTTGCTGGAGGATATTGTATTATCTTCTCATTCATTAAACATTTATTGGGCACCAACTCTGTGCTGCGTGAAGTACACACACTTAGTCTCTAGTCCTCGAGAATTTAAAGTCAATTAGGGGAAAGAAGCTCTTTATCTATGAACTCTAACAGATAATCCAGTCTGTTATAGAGGAAATGGTGAAGGAGGAAGAAACTAATGTTTTTGAGGAGAGTTTGTAAAGTTTTCATAGAGAAGGTGTCGTCTTGGCTTTGGGTAATCAATTGGTATTTGCTTAGAATAGAAAGGAGTTAGAGAATTCAAGGCAAAGAACAGCATGGGCAAAATGATGAAAGTTTTGAAAAATCATGACATGATTAGGACCCTAGAATAGGTTCTGAAATGTTAGAAATGGGGCAATTTGGGGAGGGATTCTAAGGTGTAGGACTTTCCCAGTATATTGGGCTGGTATTACAGATCGTACTGAGGCTTTCTTTTTTTCCTGTGGTATTGGGTCGGTATTTTAATTTGGGCAATAATATAATCAGATCTCTATTTTAGGAAGATAATATAATCAGATCTCTATTATTTTGGGCAATAATAGAATCAGATCCCTGTTAGCTCTGCGAATGATGTGTTAACGTTAAAAAGACCAGAGGCAGTAGAGAGAGGATGAGGGCAGACACTGGGAGTGGAGAGCTTAACATGGTCAGGTGGAATTGCCAAAACCTTGTCAACAGTTAGTTGACAAACAGTTAGCTTTTGGTTGGTCATGAGAAGTTGAAAAGATAATGATAAGTAAAATTGGGTTGCCTATTTAACCCAGACTTTAATAAACTTATTTTAAGTGTAGTTTATAGACTTTGCATCATATATCACATCCAGGGAAACAAAAATATATAAGAAGTTGAGGATGACTTTTATTGCTTCTTATCAGGACAATATCTGATGATTTACTCGAAGGCTTCCTCCCTTGCTTCATCTCACATAAGGATATTAAACACTGTTCTAATTTTATTAATGATTTGTTAATTACATAAATATTTAGGGAGCACCTCCATGGGCTCAGAGATGATCTAGATTGTGAAGATAAACTATAAAACTCCTGCCTGCATAGGGTTTAACACTGTCTTAAGGGGGACAGATAATATATCAAATAAACAAAATCTGTACGATGGCATGTGATCATAATAGCTAACGATAAAATAAAGCAGGGGAGAGGGCATGGTAATAGTTGAAGGGTCTCTTATTTCCCCAAGTGGTCAAGGAGGGCCATTCAGAGAAGGTGGTGTGAGGAAACAAGCTATCTGGATTCCTAGGGGAAGGATTTCCAAGTAGAGGGAGCAGCCGGTGCCAAGACTGAGCTAAACACCCAGCAGGCTTACATGTGGGAAACACCGGGCATGGCAGTGTGGCTGCAGGAGTCTGACAAGGGGAAGGAGATGAGGTCTGAGAGGGAGGCAGAGGCCAGATCTCTGGAAACTGTCGGCTCTTGGTGGGATTTTGGCATTTTCTCAGAATTAAACAGAATGGAGACTTTTGAGTAGAGATGTGACATCATCTGCCTCAAGTTTTAAAGGGATAGTGCATTGGCTGTTGTGTTGACAGTAGAGTGTAGTGGGCCAAGGTGGGAGTCAGTGAGGAGATATCTTGACAGCCCAGTTCGGAGAGCAAGCAGTGGCTTAGACTGGGAGTGGGGGAGGAGGAGGTGAGAAGTCACATTCAGAACATGCATCCTGACAGGTTGTGTATGTGGGATGAGAGAGAGGAGTCAAGAGGGACACCAGGGTTTTTGGCCTTTCAACTGGAAGAATGGAGTTTGCGATATCAAAATGAGGAAAGCAGGAATGTGGGGTGGAAATATCAGGAGTTTAGTTTCAGAGATCTCTAAGTTGCTTTGTCTGTATGCAATGCATGCAGGTGGAAATGCCAAGAGGGGGCAGTTGCCAAGCATAGAGTACCCGGAAGTCTGCAGGTCAGGATAGAAGTATGGGTAGAATATGTGTGATTGTATCTGGAGGAAAAAAATAGAGTTAATTAAAACTGTTGCAAATAACTCAAATAGCATCTGTTCATAAATATTTAAAAAGATTATAGCATTCAAAATGAATATGTTATGTCATGAAAAAATATATTGTTTTTTATAAAAATATATTTCTCAGTGACCTTTTCCTATTTTATTCATATTATCTTAAAGTTATTTGTTAACATATTTTCACTTCTATAAATCCAGAATTGGTAAAGGAGAACTTAAGAGATGGTTTATCTTTAATTTGGGTTCAGAAAGTAAGCTTTCTGAAATCCACAGCATGTTACTGCCATCCGTAAACATTATGCTTACTAATTGTTTACCTATGTCCTTATTCTGCTTTCCAATAATAAGAGTTTTGACAGGATCACATAGTGAGTGCCAAAGAGCAGAATTGCTTAGTTGTTAAGAGTGTGGGATCTGGAACACATTTTGGCTCTGCGCTTTATTAGCTGGCTGAATTTGGGCAAATTACTTACTATCCCTCTGCCTTGTTTTCCTTATTAGTAAACTAGAGAGAATACAAGTAAAGGATTATTGTGAGGATTAAAGATGTGAATACATGCAAAGTCTTTGGTGTGGGGCATATAGTAAGTGCATTAATGTTAACTGTAATCACCTGCTATTATATGATTACTGTATGTCAAAATTTATACTGGGTATTTTCCATATATTGTATAATTTTAAACAGTGTTTTCTGCACGGAGTATATTTACTGAACAAAATAATAGCATTAATGGGAAATTTTTAAAAAATTCGTGTGAACTCTACTACCTCCGATTAATGAGGTGTCTTCATTTCTGTTTTACTTCCTTTCAGATCTGTCACCTTGCATACTTACTGTATCCTTTTGTCAGTTTTCCATGTTGTAACATATGGTCATAATGATAAATTTTAATGTAACAAAATTACTTGGTTATACTTCTATTGATGGATAGTTTGACTATTATAGTTATAAATACTGTTATTAAATAATTTGAATTTCGCACATTTTCCAGCAAATAATTCTCCTTTATTTGACTGACTTCACTTAATTTTATGTATTTCCTGAAGTTATATTCCTAAAAATGGAATTACTAGGAAAAGGAATATATGCTTTCTTGCTCTAGAAACCTATTGCTAAATTTCTTTCAAAACTGTATGTCATATCCTATAGATGCATAGTCAATATTGCTAATATTTTTTTATTTTGCTAATTGGTGGTTATTGGTAGTATTGGCAAAGCGCCTTTGGCAATATTATTTTTCATTTTGTTAATTTGAGGGGACATTGTAATAAAGAACATGGGTGCTGCAACTAGGCCCTATAGGTTCAAATCCCAGAATCACACCTGACTAGATATGTGAACTTGGGAAAGGTACTTATCTATTCTAAGCATCGATTTACTGGTCTGTAAAGTGTGAATAATGCCTGCTTAATGTGCTTCTTGTAAAGACTAAGTTAGATAATATGTATAAAAAGAGCGTTTTATAAGGTTATTAGTATTATAACGAATTTTCTTCTTGTAGTACTTTTGGCTACTGGCGTGATCAGTTAATGTTAAACTGTTAAACTGTTAAAATGTTACATTATGTTTAAGTTTTAGTGTTTGTTTACATTTGTGTGTGTGTGTGTGTGTGTGTGTGTGTGTGTGTGTGTGTATTGTCTTTTCGGAGGCCTTGGCCTATTTTATCCTAAACCATTAGTATGCTTTTCATAGAATATAGTATATATGTTGACATTTTGTCTGTTCTTTTGGCATTGTAGTTTCTTTGGGGTATTGGTTTTCCTTTCTTTTACTTATATTTTATTTAAAAAGTAAATGTATCTTCTCAACTCCTTCTCATATATCTGATAAACAGATCTAGTTGATGATAGTATTGATAACATTTGAACTGTTGAATATGACTCTTGCTTCTGGTAGGAATTTGGTATAAAATATGCAATATGGATCTAAATTGATATTCCTAAGTTTTTGGCCGTTATTCTTTGCTTTGCCATTGTTTTTCCGTAGCTCAAGCTATTTTCTGTGGCGATAAGAAAAGATGGTATGAAATGTCTCTCAATAAAAATCTAGCTCTTGGTTTACAATACGGTCTACCTCTTAAAAAGCAAATTGTGTGGAAGTTACAGTCATGTAACTTAGAAGGCCCTATTATCGAGGAAAACAAAGTGGTTCGGGCTCGTTCTGTTCTTAACGTCTTCAGTTGGAAAAGAAAAGTGCAAGTAATTTTCTTTCTCCATGTGTGTGTCTGCGTAGCGATTACACCCATAAAGGCTTTTGTGAATTCCTGGCTGATACGGAAGACAACAGTGTAATTTTGAGAAGAATGTACCACAAAATCCCTAGAAAATGTGTTTTCAGGTACTGGACTTTTCAAATATCATGTGTCACTTTTCTTTCACAGTTTCAGGAATTTCCTCTTTTCATTCTTTGATTGGTTCAGATTCTGGCTCCACTTTTCTTCCGTTTGTGACCTTTGAGATATGAACTTCAAGGCCTCAGTTTCTGTTCTTGGTCTGCAACATGGGAATACTAAAGTCTCCCTTGTAGGCAGGGCTGAGAGTGGACCATAAACTTTTGTTGCCTTCAGCTGGTGTTCATACTGATTGATCAGTGCCTAATTGGTTGCTATTATTTGAAAAATTTCTCTGCTTTCTAGGGTTCCTGTGAGGATGAGAGATTGTGTCTGCTGTGTCCTCCAGGTTCAGGGGGATGGTGACGGGAGATAGATAGCCCTCAAGAGAAGCTATCAGAATCCTACAGAAAAACTTCTCTGATGGAGCCACCCTTTTCCCTCTTCCACTCTTCCAACCCCTTCCATGGGGGAGCTTCTCATACTGACGGAATGTGTTATATGCCCCAAATACATTGAGATGCAAAAGACTAGAAGCCATAATTCTAGGTAGGTGGTTTTTAACTCTTCTTAGGATCACCTGAGGAACTTTAAAAAAAAGTCAGAAACTGAAGTGGGTCCCAGGTATTAGCTTTTTCAAAAGCCCTGCTGATGATTCTATTGTTAACTTGGGTTTGAAGACAAATACTCAGGATTATTTTTCTATAATAAAAGCAGTACTGGTCTTTGTATTCTAACTCTTTTTATGTATTAGGACTTTTATATGAGTATCCCTGTGGTCAATTCATTATAGTACCTTTGTCTTTTTATTTATAGTCTTAATAGTTTAGGTTAACCTTGTAGGTCTCCTTATTTATTCAGCAAATAATAATATCTAATATTTACATACTGCCGACCTGTGCCAGGCACAACTAAAAGTACTTTATATATTTAACTCATTTAATTCCCATGACAACTACATAAGATAGGTACTGTTATCACCCTCATTTTACACACGAGGAGCTGGAGGCATAAAGATGCTAAATATTTTTCCCAAGTTTTACAGCTAGTTAGAGGGAGAGCTGGATTTCCCTGATCGAGTCTAAGCTTTTAGCTTCGAGGCTACACTTCTCTGTAGCTGAATACTTGCTATGTACCAGAGACATTCTATGTTCTAGGTGCTGATTAAAGCAGTGAACAGAACAGATAGAAATCCTGTTCTTGGTAGAACATACAGTCTAGTGGAAATTTGTAAGTGTGTTACTGATTTTAGTCAAGATCTTGTTTTAGCAAATGCTTTGCCGCTAAGCTGTTTCCCTCATCTTATATAATTACGGTAATTGTATAGTTGTTGAAATAATTAAAATACATAGCTGGAATACATAGTATAATTGAAAATACATAGTATCCTTACTTCAAGAAATGTTTTATTAATCTTTTTTTTTTTTTAAAGATTTTATTTATTTATGTGACAGAGAGACAGCCAGCGAGAGAGGGAACACAAGCAGGGGGAGTGGGAGAGGAAGAAGCAGGCTCCCAGCGGAGGAGCCCGATGTGGGACTCGATCCAGGAACGCCGGGATCACGCCCTGAGCCGAAGGCAGACGCTTAACGACTGCACTACCCAGGCGCCCCAAGAAATGTTTTATTAATCTTGACTGATTTTTTGGTGGGGGGAGATGAATAAGTGGATATTTATAAAAAAAAATCCCATGCCCATTCTCTAGACTGTTTAATTTTTTTCTAGTTTTTTCCTATAGAGTTAGCCTTGAGCTAGAGGGTAAAATTTTATACTTTTGAACTTGCTGAGTTCTCTCAGAGTAAAGGACCTTAGTGTATTTTTGCCTCTTTTTTCCCTCGCTAGAAAATCTCAAGAATCCAGACCTTTATCAACACTCATTCACCTTTACAACTTCTCCTTGTGGCATCTCATTGTCTCCAAGCCCTGTGGCTGAAGAATGAACCTAAGTTGAGCTAAAACGTTATCCACTGCTAATAGCTTCAGGAGCTCCCCATTTTGGTACCAGTTGCGCTTTAGCAGGCATTTCCATGTGAACCGCACAGAAGGAATGGTGTGGGAATCTCTGGCACTGGGGCACAGCCACTGGAAGTATTTTTAGCCCAGAGGCCCTTTCATCACCCCCTCCAGTCACGCCACTTAAACAGCTGCTTACTCTGTGTGTGTGTAAACAAGCTCTTCCCCCTCCTCCCCAAGGACCTAGACTTGAGACCCTTATTCGGTCCTTCACAAATATAGCATGAGTTGTGACCTTTTACTCTAATCTGGATGCTCTTGAGATTTTCAAGTACATGCTGACAGAGATTTTATGGGAATATGTAAGTATCTGCTTCATGGTGAGAAACAAACCTTTTAACAAGAAGCTCAGCCAGTACTGTTGCTTTGGACACAGTTGGTAGTACCTTAATAGTGGAACAGAGCACACCTAATGAAATTGTGTCTTTTGAAAGGTTGTCTTGAAAACTGTTTTATTCAGTAGTAGTTAGAAGAGAGCTTTTCTGCCAAAAGGAACAATTGCTGAAACAGTCTGTCATTCTGAGCTTTTATTCTCTCCTGCTCATTCTCCTTGGCTCCATCCAGTTTGCCTCATAACTCGTGAGTAGCTAACAAGTCAAAATTGCCTGCAGATATTATGTCTTTACTACAAAACTGTAAGATCCTTGAAGCCAGGAAAGACATCCTGTTCTACGTATTTTCTTAGTACTTCCCACAGTACGGCCCATTAAGACCCTCATTAGATACCTGTGGGACAGTAAGGGAGGCAGGAAGGGATTTTCCTGGGGTGTTAGACCTTGACTGTGGGGAATAGGAATTTTTAACCGAGGTGGTCCGATTCCAAAGTTTGCAGTTCAGCTTTATTAAAAAAATCATATTTTTTATAATGATCCAGTAATTCTGTACATAAGTCAGTGCTCATCGTGATAAGTGTACTCGGAATCCCCTTCACCTGGTTCGCCCATCCCTTCCACCCATCAGTTTGTTCTCTATAGTTAAGAGTCCATTTTTGGTTTCTGTTCTTTTTTTCCTTTGTTCCTTTGTTTTGTTTCTTAAATTCCACATAGGAATGATATCATGTGGTATTGGTCTTTCTTTGACTTATTTCACTTAGCATTATACCCCCTAGATACATCCATGTTGTTGCAAATGGCAAGATTTCATTCTTGTCTATGGCTGAGTAATATTCCAGTGTGTGTGTGTGTGTGTGTGTGTGTACACATATACACATCTTCTTTAGCAAAAAATCAATTATGAAACGAATTAACAGCCACTGGAATATATACCACCACAAAAGCCCTTTGTTTTCTTGGGGAGCATTATAGAGCTCATGACCTATGAGCAATCTACCAGTTGATGTAACCTGACTGCATTCTTTCCAGTAGGAATATAAGCACCTCACGGTCTGGGAGAACGCTTGGTTTATTCATTCTCAGGACTGTGGAGAGTATTCCATGAACAAATGTTTTAAATTAATTTTTGTCTTATGATTAAAACATTTTTCTTATAAAGATACAGTAATGCTTTGCATCAACAACAGAAGCCTTTTCTCTCAGTACTTGAAAGGAGATCCAAAACTTTGGGAAGGGTACTAACTCACTTTTACAGAGCAACGGTACATAGGATTCTTAGGTTGTGAAATAATAAGTAACAGAGTCACAAATCTAGTAGATGTATTTTCAGTTCTTATAAGTGTTGACAAAATCACAGAGATACTTAACCTGTTATCCTCAGAAACCTTAGGAATTCAAAGAAGTGACATTTGAACAGAATAGAAAAAGAAACCTGATTAATTCACTTTTAGCACTAACTTCCACCAAATAACATATGCTGTTAAAATTGGAATTTTTAAAAACTGTGGTATTCACAATAATTAGAATAATGGATTCTAAGAGAGATCATTAGAGCTCACAATGTGCTTTAACTCTTACCAGCTGTGACAGGGCAAGCCATTGCTATTCCTCAGATTTTGCCTAGAAGCTTTAAAAGAATCTGTTTATAAACTGGAACCAATACTTAAGTGTTACTGGATTAACACTTCAGAATTTCATGTTTACACATATATTTCACAACTCTCTTTAATATGCTTTAAAGCTGTCTGAGACTTATTTATGTGTTACACAGCTATAGTGGGTTCCATAATCTATAGCTACTTTCTTTTGAAATTAAATTTATTGCTACAGAAAATTGTGGCGAAAATAAAGCCAAAAGGTGTTGCAACCTACTAATTGAAAACATGTATTCTGTAACTCGTAAGCATTAGTAAGCACTTAAGAGGTAAGTCTTATTTAGTTTTTTTGAAGTTTAATACAAAAAAGATTTAAAAATATTAATAGTAGAGTTTTCTCAGGATGATTTTAGCTAGAATATATACATACATGGCATAATTTTTTTTGACTTAAAACAATTTTAAGCTCTAGTCCCAAACAGAATTCATGCAAAAGAGTTAAAATTTGGCTGAAGATAATGTGGGAAGGGGTTGCTCCCTGTAAGGATCTTAAAAAAATCAAAATTAATCCCAATTCAGTAAAATAGCAGTATACATAAGCCATTGAAGAGAATTGTGTAAAACATTTGAGTACTTACTATTTGCTAGGCATTGTGCTAGGGTAGGCCTTATGGATATAGGAATGAATAAGATATATGTGCTAAATTGTATGGTTTAATTAGAAGCGTAATAAGGACAAGGTCATCAATGTTTTCTTCTGTGGCCTGGGTGGAGCTATGTATCAGCAACTAGTTCAAAAACAAACAACACATATACAGAGTTAAGATGGCGGAGGGGTAGGGGACCCCTTTTTCAGCCGGTCCCCTGAGTTGAGTTGGATAGGTACCAGACCAGCCTGAACATCCACGGAATCAGCCTGAGACGCAGGAAGATGCATCTGGATCTCTACAAATGAACATCTCCAGCGCTGAGTATTGAGGTACGAAGCGGGGAGCCGTGAAACCGCGCACAGATATCGGAAGATAAACGGAAGGGGGAGGGAGCCGCCGCATTTGGGTGCTGGGAAGCGGTGGCCGCCTACACGGGGGAGTGGGCAGACTCGTGGACCCGCACCCACGAGAGAGCAGAATGGGACTGTGAGCAGGGAGCTCGCGCCACCAGACTTTTCACGGAGCTCCGGTGTGCTCACTGGAACCAGACTGAGACCGGGAGCTTCCGGAGCGCGCGGGGGCGGCTGGCGGCTGGCGGCGTTAGAAACACAAAGGACAGAGACGCGCTGGCCCTGGAAGTGAGGGCAGGGACGCCGGGTGTGGGGCGCACATCCCGGGACGCTGCAGGGTTGAGCAGCACCAACAGTAACAGAGTTAAAGTGGCCAGAACATTAGTAGAGAACGGGCTGCAATCCCTCTGTTCTGTGACAGAGGCTGAAATTCAGGCACTGCTGCTCTGACTCTCAGAAGAGGCACAGAAAACCTCCAGGGAAAGCCGCTAGAGAACAAAAGCCTGGAAAGACCGGCTCACAGCGTGCCCATCCCCATCCCCCCTCGCAGGGGACACGGAGACTCTACCCAAACAGGGTTGTCTGAGTATCGGCGCAGCATGCCCCTCTCCCAGAAGGCAGGCTGAAAAATCAAGAAGCCCACATCCCTAAGATCCCTATAAAACAAGGGCGCACGGCCTGGGTCCCGGTCAATAATTTGGGCTCTGGACAACCCTGCAACCTCTCCTCATCAGAATGACGAGAAGGAGAAATCCCCCCCAGCAAAGAAAAGACAATGAGTCTGTGGCCTCTGCCACAGAACTAATGGATATGGATATAACCAAATTATCAGAAATGGAATTCAGAGTAACAATGGTCAAGGTGATGTGTAGACTTGAAAACAGTATTAACGAAAATGTTAATGAGAATATAGAATCTCTAAGGGCGGAAATGAGAGCAAATCTGGGAGAAATTAAAAATTCTATGAGCCAAATGCAGTCAAAACTAGAGGCTCTGACGGCCAGGGTGAATGAGGCAGAAGAACGTATCAGCGAATTGGAGGATGGGTTAGTAGAAGAGAAAGCTAAAATAGAATCGGGACTCAAAAAAATCCATTCTCAAGAATGTAGGTTATGGGACATTACTGACTCAATGAAACGTTCCAATGTCAGAATCATCAGCATCCCCGAGGGGGTGGAGAAAAACAGAGGTCTAGAAGAGATATTTGAACAAATTGTAGCTGAAAACTTCCCTAATCTAGCAAAGGAAACAAACATTTGTGTCCAAGAGGCAGAGAGGACCCCTCCCAAGCTCAATCATGTCAAACCTACACCATGTCATGTCATAGTGCAATTCGCAAATATTAGATCCAAGGATACAGTATTGAAAGCGGCCAGGGCAAAGAAATTTCTCACATACCAAGGCAAAGGTATCAGAATTACATCAGACCTTTCTACACAGACCTGGAATGAGAGAAAGGGTGGGGGGGGGGCATTTTTAAAGCTCTTTCAGAGAAAAACATGCAGCCAAGGATCCTTTATCCAGCAAGGCTGTCATTCAGAATTGATGGAGAAATAAAGACCTTCCAGAATCGCCAGTCATTGACCAGTTTTGGAGCCACGAAACCAGCCCTACAGGAGATCTTAAAGGGGGTTCTATAAAAGTGAAAAGACCCCAAGAGTGATACAGAACAGAAAGTCACAATTGATAGAAACAAAGACTTTACTGGCAACATGGCATCATTAAAATCATATCTCTCAATATTCAGTCTCAATTTAAATGGCCTAAATGCTCCCATAATATGCCACAGGGCTGCAGATTGGATAAAAAGACATGACCCATCCATTTGCTGTCTACAAGAGACTCATTTTGAACCTAAAGATACATTCAGACTGAACGTAAAGGGATGGAATACCATCTTTCACGCCAGTGGACCTCAAAAGAATGCTGGGGTAGCAATTCTCATATCAGACAGATTGGATTTTAAACTAAAGACTGTAGTTAGAGACATAGGAGAGCACTATATTATTCATAAAGGATCTATCCAACATGTGGATATGACAGTTATAAATATATATGCCCCCAACAGGGGAGCAGCAAGATACACAAGCCAACTCTTAACCAGAATAAAGAGACATATAGATAAAAATACACTAATAGTAGGGGACCTCAACACTCCAATATCAGCAATAGACAGATCACCCAAGCAAGAAATCAGCAAAGAAACAAGAGCTTTGAATGCCATACTAGACCAGTTAGACCTCATAGATATATATAGAACACTACACCCCAGAACCAATAGAATACTCATTCTATTCTAATGCCCATGGAACATTCTCAAGAATAGACCATGTTCTGGGTCACAAAACAGGTCTCAACCAATACCAAAAGACTGAAATTATTCCCTGCATATTCTCAGACCACAACGCTTTGAAATTGGAACTCAACCACAAGGAAAAATTTGGAAGAAACTCAAATACTTGGAGACTAGGAAGCATCCTACTCAGGAATGATTCGATAAACCAGGAAATCAAAAATCAATTTAAACAATTTATGGAGACCAACGAGAATGAAAACACAATGGTGCAAATCCAATGGGATACTGCAAAGGCAGTCCTAAGGGGGAAATACATAGCCATCCAAGCTTCACTCAAAAGAATAGAAAAATCTAAAATGCAGTTTTTATATTCTCACCTCAAGAAGCTGGAACAGCAACAGAGGGACAGACCTAATCCACACACGAGGAAGCAATTGACCAAGATTAGAGCAGAAATCAATGAATTAGAAACCAGGAGTACAGTAGAGCACATCAATAGAACTAGAAGCTGGTTCTTTGAGAGAATCAATAAAATTGACAGACCACTGGCAAGACTTATCCAAAAGAACAGAGAAAGGACCCAAATTAATAAAATTATGAATGAAAAAGGAGAGGTCACAACCAACACCAATGAAATTGGAAGGATTATTAGCAACTTTTATCAACAGCTTTATGCCAATAAATTAAGCAATCTGGAAGAGATGGAGGCCTTCCTGGAAACCTATAAACTACCAAGCCTGAAACAGGAAGAAATTGATTTTTTAAACAGGCCAATTATGAAGAGATTGAGTCAGTGATAAACAACCTTCCAAAAAACAAAACTCCAGGCCTGTACGGTTTTCCTGGGGAATTCTACCAAACATTCAAAGAAGAGATAATACCTATTCTCCTAAAGCTATTTCAAAAAATAGAATCAGAAGGAAAGCTACCAAACTCATTCTATGAGGCCAATATTACCTTGATCCCCAATCCAGGCAAAGACCCCATCAAAAAGGAAAATTACAGACCGATTTCCCTAATGAATACGGACGCCGAAATCCTCAACAAGATCCTGGCTAATAGAATCCAACAGTACATTAAAAGGATTATCCATCATGACCAAGTGGGATTCATCCCTGGGATGCAAGGGTGGTTCAACAGTCGCAAATCAATCAGTGTCATAGATATTATGCAGAAGGAAAAAGTCAAAAATCACATGATTCTCTCAATAGATGCAGAAAAAGCATTTGACAAAATACAGCACCCTTTCCTGATTAAAACCCTTCAGAGTGTAGGGATAGAGGGTACATTCTTCAATTTCATAAAAATCATCTACGAAAGCCTCCAGCAAATATCATTCTCAATGGGGAAAAAAAGCTGGAAGCCTTTCCCTTAAGATCAGGAACACGACAAGGATGCCCACTCTCACCACTATTATTCAACATAGTACTAGAAGTCCTTGCAACAGCAATCAGACAACAAAAAGGGATAAAAGGTATCCAAATCGGCAAAGAAGAAGTCAAACTGTCTTCGCAGATAACATGAGACTGTGTATGGAAAACCCAAAAGAATCCACTCCCAAACTATTAGAAGTTATAGAGCAATTCAGTAATGTGGCGGGATACAAAATCAATGCTCAGAAATCAGTTGTATTTCTGTACACGAATAATTAGACGGAAGAAAGAGAAATTAGGGAATCCATCCCATTTACAATAGCACCAAAAACCATATGTTTCCTTGGAATTAACTTAACCAGAGACATAAAGGATCTATATTCTAGAAATTATAAATCACTCTTGAAATACATTGAAGAAGACACAAAAAGATGGAAAAATATTCCATGCTCATGGATTGGAAGAATCAACATAGTTAAAATGTCCATGCTACCCAGAACAATCTACACTTTCAATGCTATCCCGATCAAAATACCAATGACATTTTTCAAAGAGCTGGAACAAATAGCCCTTAAATTTGTATGGAACCAGAAAAGGCCCTGAATCCCCCAGGAACTTTTGAAAAGGAAAAACAAAGCTGGGGGCATCACAATGCCGGATTTTGAGCTGTACTACAAAGCTGTGATCACAAATACAGCATGGTACTGGCACAAAAACAGACACATAGACCAATGGAACAGAGTAGAGAACCCAGAAATGGACCCTCGGCTCTTTGGGCAACTAATATTTGATAAAGCAGGAAAAAACATCCGGTGGGAAAAAGACAGTCTCTTCAATAAATGGTGCTGGGAAAATTGGACAGCTACATACAAAAGAATGAAACTTGATCACTCTCTCACACCATACACAAAAATAAACTCCAAATGGATGAAAGACCTCGATGTGAGACAGGAATCCATCCAAATCCTGGAGGAAAACATAGGCAGCAACCTCTACGACATCGGCCAAAGCAACCTTTTTCATGACACATCTCCAAAGGCAAGAGAAACAAAAGATAAAATGAACTTGTGGGACTTCATCAAGATAAAAAGCTTCTGCACAGCCAGGGAAACAGTCAAAAAAAATAAGAGGCAGCCCACGGAATGGGAAGATATATTTGCATATGATACTACAGATAAAAGGCTGGTATCCAAGATCTACAAAGAACTTCTCAAACTCAATATGCGAGAAACAAATAAACAAATCATAAAATGGGCAGAAGATATGAACAGACACTTTTCCAATGATGACATACAAATGGCTAACAGACACATGAAAAAATGTTCAACATCATTAGCCATCAGGGAAATTCAAATGAAAACCACACTAAGATACCACCTTACGCCAGTTAGAATGGCAAAAATTGACAAGGCAAGAAACAACAATTGCTGGGGAGGATGTGGAGAAAGGGGATCCCTCCTACATTGTTGGTGGGAATGCAAGTTGGTACAGCCACTCTGGAAAACAGTGTGGAGGTCCCTTAGAAAGTTAAAATTTGAGCTACCCTATGACCCAGCGATTGCACTACTAGGTATTTACCCCGAAGATACAGACGTAGTGAAGAGAAGGGCCATATGCACCCCAATGTTCATAGCAGCTTTGTCCACAATAGCTAAATCGTGGAAGGAACCGAGATGCCCTTCAACAGATGACTGGATTAAGAAGATGTGGTCCATATATACAATGGAATATTACTCAGCTATCAGAAAGAACAAGTTCTCAACATTCGCTGAAACATGGATGGCACTGGAGGAGATAATGCTAAGTGAAATAAGTCAAGCAGAGAAAGACAATTATTATATGATTTCTCTCATCTATGGAACATAAGAACTATGAAGATCGGTAGGGGAAGGAAGGGATAAAGAAAGGGGGGTAATCAGAAGGGGGAATGAAGCATGAGAGACTATGGACTCTGAGAAACAAACTGAGGCCTTCAGAGGGGAGGGGGGTGGGGGAATGGGATAGACTGGTGATGGGTAGTAAGGAGGGCACGTATTGCATGGTGCACTGCGTGTTATATGCAACTGATGAATCATCGAACCTTACATCAAAAACCAGGGATGTACTGTATGGTGACTAACATAATATAATAAACATTAAAAAAATAACAAAAAACAAACAACAGAAACCAACTACAATTGGGTTGTTTTTGGTAGATTCATGTCACATGCCTCTGTTTTAGGTGGTAGGTAAGTGAATCTTCAACCCCCTGCCTCCCTCTCTCCAGTTGATGAGATACTCCTTTCTACATGCTGGTACAAAGCTCTGTGGTAGCACCCATTTTATCTGTGGTGATTGCTTGTCTGTCTGAATTTTTACTGGAGTGTGAGCTCCTGGAAAGCACAGACCGCTTTTGTGTTTCTAGTCTACAGCTTCCCAGCACATTGGGCATATTTAACTGTGGTTAGATAGATGGGTAAATTAATAACTTGGAAGGAAAGGAGGAAATGGGAAAAGAGAGAGGAAAGAATAAGGAGGAAAATGGACAGGGTGGAAGAGAGTGAGAAGAGGAAATATAAGAGAGAATAGGAGATGGCTGGCCATTCTTCTCCCTTGTCCTCTTCAGATGAGACTCGCTGTGACTTTCTGTCCCTGGGGTGAAGGGCATGGCGTGATGGTAGTGGCATTAGAACTTGGTTTCGGCTGAGGTGAGTCTCTGAGATTTCTAGAAGCATCACTTACTGTTGGTTTGTACCTCGATGACTAGTTTGGGTGCATTTCAGGAATGTACTCCAAGCTAGGCAGTTGGGGGACCTGTTTGTCTTTACTTCTAATCTTGGGAATAGCAACATTACCTCATCAGCTGCTGAGCCAGTGTGAAGGCTACTAAGGCTTTTTTAGGGTAATGTTCTTCAGACCAGGTCCTTCCCACAATGCTGTGACGACTTCCCTCTCAGCTCAGCTTTGAATGAGGATTGCATTTGAATGGGAAATGATATTCCTAAAATGTGTGCTTTAGATAAAATTTTATTTTTGCCTGCTAGTTTAAAAGCATTTATGTCAAGAAAGAAATGGTATCAGCGTTTGGCAAACATTTCCACGGGCAGCCACTGTTTACGCCACACCACAGGCTTTCCTGTTCACCAGCAACCATTTGAAATGCTTAGATCAAATATTTTGAAGTCATTTGTTACTGAGGTTGTGGTGCCCTTTCTCACTCAGCTCACATCCTAAATTCGCCTCACCAAAGAGTGATATAAGGTCTTAAAGAATTCTGAGACAAAGCTACTTTCCACAATTCGGTTAGAACCAGAGTGGAGTGGGCAAAGGGAAGGGGTCCTTTGCTGCTGAGGGGCTGGTGGGAGAACTGACATAATGGCAAGTCAGCTTTGGTTCCCCTCACTTCCGAGCTTCTCTCCTGATGGGCTGCTGGGTTCTGGGGTGGATATGAGTGTGAGCTATAGGGAAAAGCTGGGGGCAGAGCTATTTTTAGATCTGTGCTTTGAGGAGCCAGTGGCTGGAAAGTGATTCTTAGAGGCAACTAGTAGAGGAGAAAGAAACAGTGGTCACAGATTATGAAGAAAAAATAAAAAGACCTGCGTTTACGTACTGAGAGCCCTTTACTGCACACAGCCCCACCTTTCTTCATGGCAAAGTCCTGGCCCTGCATTTATTTCTCATGGTGGCTGGTTTCTGCCTCAGATACTGAATAGAGGAAAGGTTTGATGGGCATATCCAAGCAGCCTACAGGATAGTGTATGTTCATGTCCTTTTAGTTTTTAAAGTCTCATATGGTGTTTAAATTTCTTTCAAAATTATAGACAAGTGAAATCAAATGTATAATTGAGCTATGAGTCCAAGGGTTTAACAGTTTAAACCAAAACAAAGATGTTTGGATTTCGATGCATTAATTTAGCACATGGTTACCCTGATCCTTGCCAGCACTTTCCCGTACATCTGTTATTCCGGAGGAAGCTGTAACTCTCTTCTGCTTCATGAACTCCTCACTAAGATCACCTCTTCTTTGTAGTAGGGAGTAGCACTTACTTTATTAGGTGAAATGGTCAAATTCTGTCCAGTTTCTGTTTTCTACAAAATTTTGGTTATTGAATGTTATAGATAGGAGTCCTTGAGTCAGCTTAACTAATTCAAATTAGGATTTTATTTCATTGGTTTATCACTTAGAATAATTTTGCATACAAACAGAAAATTCCAACTCAAACTGACTTGAATAAGAAAGGAGTTTATAATCTCTCTCTCTCTTTTTAACCAGCAAAAATGAGTTTATTTAGGCATTACCAAGAATCGCGATCCAGGATAAGCAGACGATGGCAAAATCCTAGGCAAGTCTCGAGTGTATAATCTCTGAAGTGGGTGGATGTCCAGGGAGGGTGGTGTCAAAGCTGATAGGTTCAGACAACGGGCTCAGTAATGTCACTGCAGGGTTTTTTGTTGTGCTTGTTCATCTGTGGTCTCTGACATTCCGTGTTGGCCTCATTCTCTGGCTGTTAGCACCTCACACCACCTTCAGATGTGAGAACGTTCCCAGAAGAACAGATACCATCTTTTATTATGTCTCTTTCCCAGAGTGGAAGAAACCTTCCCCAGAGGCCCTACAGTAGACTTGCCCTGTCTTCTCATTGGGAAGAATTAGGCCACTTGCCTCTTCCTAAGCCATTATTGACAAGGGAAATGAATGATAATGACTGGTTTAGATTTATTTGTATTGAAATCGGAGCGGCTCCTATCATAGCTAAGTCTCTATTGCCTATGTACAAATGTCAAAGTGCTTTGCCGAATATGGAAGCAAAATGGATTTCATTGCCCATGAATGAAAATAGTTTTATGAGAAAATAAAAACAAATGTCATAAATATGCATTACATTTGTAGGGAATTAAAAAAAAAACACCACAACAAAGGAATTTTTTCTTGTTTTCTAAACTTTGAAGCCAGGCATGTGGTAACATTTCTTATTTATTTCAGGCCTTTGCATTAAGGATATTATTTTTTCCCATGTCATTAGTTACTGGGACAAGATTTAAAAGTATATATTTGTTTGTATGAAACAAGTTTTAAAAACAATTACATGAAACAAATGAAATCATATTTCACTCATGTTCTTTGATAAGTGAATCGACAGAATGGTACTGAATGTAGAATTTAGGTTTTTGAAAGTACATCGTGAAGCTTAAATGAAACGTTAGTTAAATACTTAGGGACTAACTAGAAGTCTTACATGAGATTTGTGGCTGCAGTCTGCTGGTGGTAGAGTTTATGGCTCGGGAGGAATGGTAAGGTTAAATAAGGGTTGAAGGGATATTGCAGATGTTAGTCCTCTGTCAAGTGCCCTCATTTGCACACCTGCAGCACTGAGGTCTTCTTTCAACATGCATAAGAGCTCGCTAGGGGCCAGACTGCTTCCAGATTTATACTTCCTGCTTGCTTTGTTCTCTTTCCCACTGTGCTTTTCTGCTGTGTCCTTGCTTTCATTTGTTTAAGTCTTTTTTTTGGAGGGAAAGCTGTTCTTGTGGATTTCAGATTTTCTTGTTATATAAAAATTATGGAATTATTGAGATTCCCACTAAAATGTTTTTTTTTTTTTTTTCCCATTCAGTTACTGTTACCATTAGCAAGGTGATTATAAAGGGAACCTAGTAAATGTATTCTTCGGGGAATTACCAGAGAAGGAGGAACATCTGGAAAGTTCTGTACAATAATAAAAATGGAAACAGATGCATAATTGCTACGCTGACTTCTGTCAGAAGTCTCTGTTATTAGTAATTTAGGAAAAATTTTATTCTGCCTTCCCACAAGGAAAAGGTAAATATATGCTCATAATATTGTTGAAACTGAAATGAATAGTTTTATTTAGTCTTAGAGATTTCAGTGAAAAATCTTATATTTCCAAGAGTAACAATTTTGCTAATAAAATAGAGGAATTAAAATACAGTAACTTTGATATGACTTGCCAAACAGATGTAGATTCTTTAACTAAAATAGTTTATATGATTAAAAGTGTATCCTGTTACTGTTTTGAAAATGATATAATTATAAAAATAAGCTCAAAATATTGAATTCTAAAGAAATCTATGAGTTTTTAAGGAAGTAATTTTTCTAATATGAAATATGATCTAATGTGGCTCGTTAAATGCGTGCTGTTCCTCGGATGGCTGTCTGTGTAATTGGTGTTCTCTCTGCCCCACCCCTGAGCCCCTGCTGTGTTTCTCTGTTGGAGCTCATGGACACTTGGGTAGCAAAAGCACCTTCTTTTGGAGGGAAGGTTTGAAGTGGTAAATCCTCTGTCCTTGACGTTAGACGTTTTGTTGATGTTATATAAGGTTTATATTGCCCTTTGGAAATAGAAGTGATCGTTTCAAATTAAGGGACTAAAACTCTTTCGTATAAGAGTATACAACTCTTTTTTTTTTTTTTTTTAAAGATTTTATTTATTTATTCAACAGAGATAGAGACAGCCAGCGAGAGAGAACACAAGCAGGGGGAGTGGGAGAGGAAGAAGCAGGCTCATAGCGGAAGAGCCTGATGTGGGGCTCGATCCCGGATCTCCGGGATCACGCCCTGAGCCGAAGGCAGGCGCTTAACCGCTGTGCCACCCAGGCGCCCCAAGAGTATACAACTCTTTTGTATAAGAGTTGTATAAGGGACTAAACTCTTTTAAACGTATAATTTGTTTCTGTGCTGTTTTCAAATTACTGCCTCTCAGTCATTGACTCACAAGGTCAGTAAATACATGTAGGGCACCTACAGGCTGCCAGGCACTGGGTTAGGTACGGGAACCGACAAAAGCCTTTTTCCTCACGGAGCTTAAATTCTTTAAATCCTCTTAAACATTCACTGATACCTTAATTTAGAATTGACTCTTTTCTTTCTATTTTCCTAGTAATTCATTTTTGCCATTCTCACGGTAGCCAGGAGTGCTTAGCTTCTAACATAGCAGTATTTGTATCTGTCTGGACTGTAAGGTGAAAGATTTTAAATATGTATTTCATATGCAATTTTTGTGATTAAAAGGAGAAAGAGAAAAGTTGCTGGATAAAATGAGCAGGACGAGCATGAAAGTTACAGCAAGGCGGTGTAGTGTAACGAGAGACGACTGGAACGTTAGTCAAAAGACATGTCATCACTTAGTTCCTTGAGTGGGTGACTCACTTTGCTGCTCCTTTTCTCAGTAAGCCAGCGGGGTAGCAGAGTGAAATGCCTGCTATATCAGCTTCACTCAAGGTGTTTCTAAACACCCGATAAGATCGCGTGTGAGAGAATATTTCGACCTGAACAAACTTAGGTTCTTTTATTCCGTTGTTTTAAAGCATTTTATCAGTAAATGTGAACAAATAAGGTGGATTTGTGGCTTTCAGTAATGCACATTCAAAATGATATTAAATTATGCATTATTTCTGATTAATTGAATTAATGGTCGAAGCGTTGTGTGATCTTGGTATTGACTTCACACACAGAGCTACAAAAGTAGCACCACAAGAAATGGTGTACGCGATTGGGTGAACTCTTCTGAGAGTGAGATGCTATTTTATCTGGACAGGAATCATACATGGTATGACATTGGATCATTTCCAAGGACAGAATTCTTTTCTGCTAAAAAACATTTTAAGGAAACAGTTCTAAAGAGTCAAATGTAGAATGTTTCCAAAGTGTATTCTACAGAGCATGGTAAGATGTTAATAATTGCTCTCGGATTAAAAGATTCCAGGTTAAATAATTTTTTGATAAACAGTGTAAAACTTAATTTACTGCAGAATATTTCAGAGTTTTTAATATGCTAATGTGTATGGTGAAATCTTAAGAGGCATATAGAATACGTAACGTTTTCCAACAGTATTTGAGAATGGGTATTTTCCTCTCACGAAGCATCTCTTCACAGCACACTAGGGCATTAGACCCTGTGC
Source organism: Ursus americanus (assembly GCF_024610735.1). NCBI lineage: Eukaryota > Metazoa > Chordata > Mammalia > Carnivora > Ursidae > Ursus > Ursus americanus. The sequence goes on along the minus strand of NC_142134.1, from coordinate 8,706,929 downwards.
GGTCCCAAGACCAGCAGCATCACCACCACCTCTGCCCCACCCCAAACCTCGGAATCAGATTCTCTGCAGGTGGGGTCCAGCAGTCCGTATTTTCACAAACCCTCCGGGCGAATCTGATGCATGTTAGGACCACTGAACTGGGTTCCTGGAGCATACTTTGGAAAATAAAGGCTAATGAACTTAAAATACTCATACTTTTAAAAGAAAGTCGCTATTCTATTCTGAGTAGTGATATTTAGGTCTCAAGTTTTCATCAGGGGTGTGTGTGTCTGTGTGTCTGTGTGTTTGAGAGAGAAATCATCAAAGAAAAAAAAGCAACTGCATTCTTGCCAAGTAGAATAGGTGTGGTAGAATGTAAAAGGTGTTGAAAGTTTATGATTCAGGATTTAGTAAAAGAGGAGTTGGATTAGCTTTAGATTATGTATCTGACTTTATATACCACACCCTGACTACTTGAGATTTATGCTTCCGTAAATTGAGGAAGTGCATACTTGCACATTGTGGGTTAGAAAGTGGAATTCCTCAGGATTTTAATTTTCATAAGGAACTATGCCTTTACTTATTTATTTTTTAAAAGTATTCTCTCTCTCTCAATTTATTCTAGCAGGTTGTTCTGTTCTTTGTGATGATTCTGCTCTTAGGAAATTTTCAACAGTTACTTGCTGGTTGCATAGTAGGGGCTTGGTAGGCACTGTGCTAAGTGCTGGACGTACATGGGTAAATGCAGTGCCGATCACCACAGAGCTTACAACGTATGGGAAGGGAGACGCAAGGAAATAGGCATTGCCTAAGGAGTGATGTGCTCTGGTAAGGAAGTCCAAGATGGCAGGGAATAGGAGGGGCACATATTCTGGACCTTTGGAATTAGAGGAAGTTTTTCCAGAGGAAATGTAGAATAAGACATTGTGATACGGTCCGTGCAGTTTATTATACTGCACGGTGATTAACTTGGAAAATAGTACAGGAATACGCTATCACAATTCTAAATTTGGGAAGGAAAAACGGTGCCCAGTTTGGAAGCATTTCTTTAAGTTGTGGGCAGTTTATCATGTCGCATAAAATTCAGTGCATTGCTCCTTTGTAGGTTGACTTGTAGAGAAAAACAAAGACCATAATTATCCTGAATTTTAAAATGATAGGAAATGAAACTTAACTAAATTAAGTGTGTGATCATGGAGTTATCCAAACCTGTTCTGATAGGTAATATGTTTAGGCTATTGTAAGAAAATATTTCTAGGAAATAAATCTTGCATATTTTTGAGTTACAGTGAATTTCCTTAGAAACAAATAATAAATTATATATTGGACATCTTTAAAAGGGAAAATTCCAGATTTAGGGAAAATAATATTATGAATATTTATGACTTAAATCTTTTTCAGAAATGTTAATGTGTAAAACCATGTGTGACTGTAGTCTTCTATCCATATATGTGTTTACATGTATGTGCTTTCAGTGTAGTTTATATTCGTGAATATAATTATGTTTCTTTTGATGAAGAACCTATTCATACTGTGTCAAAAAAAGCTAGACTTAATTTTAAAATTCTAATGTTTAAAATATTTTTGAGTCACTAGTTTTCATTAATTACCTATTAATTATTAGCATCATAGGTAAGATTTGATTCTGTGTAGTTTATAATTTTAGATTCCTCCTCCCTTTCCTTTTTTTTTTTTTGAGAGAGAGAGAGTGTTGAGGGAGAGTGGGGGGAGGGGGGGCAAGAGGGGGAGAGAGACTCTTAAGCAGTCTTCATGCCCAGCGCAGAGCCCAATGCAGGGCTTGATCTCCTGACCCTGGGATCATGACCTGAACAGCAAAAAATAGTCAGACGCTTAACAGACTGAATCATTCAGTCAACCCTCCCTTTCCTTTTAAAACTGTTTTAGGTACGATTATTTCTGGGGCCTCCTTTTGGAAAATTTACCTCTATATGGATATTGCCATAATGTCTAAAATAGTAAAGGTAGATGTTAATAATGTTGATTTAAGTATTACTCTTTTTTTTTTTGGACTTACTTCTGAAGGTAAATGATCATCTACTCCAGGCACTATTACTATTCCAGCCAGCTAGAGTCCCGAAGGATCCATAGAGGAAGGTTTATTTGCACCATGGAGCGGATGACTTATTTATTTGATCAGATTGGTCTCAAAAATAAAGGAAGTATAAAAGTCACACTCTATGGGTCAGATCCTACTCTGCAGTTACACTCAGCCCATCATTTAACTTTCTGAGCATTAAAGAGGTTCCTCTTCTTTAAATGTAGGTATAAATAGTACCTGCTTCATAGAGTTGTTATGAGGATTAAAAAAGTTAATCACTATGAAGTACTTATAGTGGCACACAGTAGATGATCAGTGAATATTAGTAATTATTATGCTATATTTGACCTTCAGTAACCTTTCATTATTCTTGGGATATAGAAAATATTCTTAACAAGGCCTGTAAAACAGCCCTGTTATCTCGCCCCTATCCCTTCTCTACACTTTTTTCCCCTGGACATTCCAAGCTCCTTACGGCTTTGGGGTATTTTGACCTGCTGTTATTCCTCTCCTGAAACACTCTCTTCTTCATCTTCCCTTGGCCAACTGATTGCTTCCTCATGCTTCAGATTTGAGCTCAAAAGGCATATCCTTAGCCTAACCTTTGCTGCTAGTCCCACCAGTCCTCCACACCCCAAACTACATGCTGCCCTCCCCATTACTAGCTGTGTCCCATATAGAATTTTACAGTTTGTAATGATCCAATCGAGTTATTTGTTGTCTTTCCACTACGTAGCATATTATGGACCCAGAACTATTTCTTAGCACATAGGCACAAAAAAAATATTTGTGGAGTGTGTGTGTGTGGGAGTGAGTGAATTATGAATGAATAAACTGCCCTGTATACACTTGGGAACTATGCATACTTGGGTATTATAAACACACTTACCACATAATACTGATACATGAGATTAGACATTTTTCATTTTCCTGAAAGTTGAGAAGGTAAATACTTGACCGTGCACAAGTGCACTTGAGAACTACCCATACAGAGTATAATGTTTGGTTTTGTTGATTAAATGAAAAACATTTTTTTTTGATATTTGCAAATTGTGCAAAACACAGTAGAAGTATTATACTTCAAATATGCTAATCACAATTTGAACCTTGCCAATCGGTCTCCATCACGCCTGGGGATTTCACTGGCGTTAGCAGCTCTCCTGGGTGGCTCGGGGTTGCAGGAAGCCCGGCTGTGTCCCTGGGTGTACATCTGCAGGGGATCACCCTGAGGCAGTTGCCTGCGGGAAGTCACTGAGAATCAGAGCGAGTTGGACACCGAGGCTCCTGCCTGAGTCTTACAAGCACAGATTTGTTTTGGAGGACACGTCAGTTCATAATCTGTGTCCATCTTCCTTTTCTCCTGTCCCCGTTTTTTCCTTATACTTGTCCTACTATCTCCCTGCTCTTGGTATGTTTTTCCTTCCTTTTCCTTGCCTTCCTGCAACTTCGCACACTTGAAAACTTCTCTCTTTTCTCACCTTTACCTCCTCTTTGAAAAGTAGAGGGAGGCCCCCCCCCCCCCACTTTGAAACTCTAAGATTTTTGTGTGAATCTCTGAAGACCTCTACAACTTTGACATTGGCAGTGAAAACCTGATCAAAATTAGACGCATTTAAAGACATGAGACTTCTGTTTCACCTGGAGATTCAGGTTTAGTGTAGGACATGAAATTCTATAATGTAGAACCTTATGAACCAGGACCAATAAAATGGCTCGGCAGAATGGGTGTGTTTTATACTTTCCAGCTCACTGATTGTCCAGCGCAGCGCCTTCCGCATCAGCAGCCCACAGCAGCGAGCAGCCCTTCTAGGTCTTACTCAGAAAAGGAAATGGCGCGTCTGCGTTAGATACCTTGATGACAAAAGGAGCTCATCCTCCCCCACCCCCCCGCCATTGAAACCAACAGCTTAACAATGAGGCTGTCCCTGAAATCACAGAGGACCCTTTGCCACTTGTTAGTTTTTCTTTGATTTGAAACTACCCTTCGAAGATCGGGAATAGCTGCTTCTCACCTTGATGGGGCATTATCTACTTGACAACCAGTTTCTTGGCCTGTTCTGGAAGATACGGAGATTTTATTGGTTGTCTGAGTCCGCTTTGATTATGTATGTAGGCAGTTGTAAAGATTTTTCTGTAGAGCGTTTTAATGTTCCATAGAACAGTGGGGGTTATCTTTACAGCAATTTTAAAAATGTAAGACCTGCTTTGTGGACACCTTTTTTGGCAGCAGTATGCTCACGAGATGTTTAACTACAGAGTTATTCCCTGCGTGTGCTAACACTTTGCCTGAAGTGACTTTCCAAAAGAAATGACTTTTAGAAGTGGAATAATCTAGTAATATTAACAAGTTTTCAGAAATGCAATTAATTTTATCAGTTGGCAAAATATTTTATGTTGTCATAGTGATAACGTCTTTGGTGATAAGCAAATGTGGACAGGAAGATGCAATAATATTCTTTTAGATGCCAATTTCTATTGAAAATATTCAAATAGAGATTTTGTAAAACTCTGCTATTGAAAGATTTTTATCTCCTAATACCTGCTAATTGTTATTAAAAAGAGAGATTACCAACCACTTAAGAGCTATCATGTTTCCTATTGTTGGTCGTTAATTGGGTAATGATTAGAATAGCTGTAAATGAAGTCATTTTCAGTGATGTTTTTGGTATACATTCTAACCCCTGTGGAAATCTTCTCTAGTGAGTCACTTAAAGGAGATGACTGCTGGAAAAAATGAACAATATTATCACCTACATGTGGTCCTTGAGCATGGATACATGCTTTGCTGGGGGCTTGGTACAGCAGAATAAAAAGCGCTCAGAAACTTGGTTTAAAAAAAAATTACTGGGTGAATAGGTTTTTTAGGTGCATGGTACAAAGCTGGAAGGCTGCAAAAAGTAATCTTTCTCCTTGTTGCTGTCTCCCATCCACTCAGATGTCCTTCCCAGGGACAAGGGCTGTGACCAGATTCTTGTGATTCTTCCAGAGGGTATGTGTATGTATATATGTATATTATATATGTATGTGCATATACACATATATGTGATATACAACAGTGTATACGGCACACATATTGTATACAACATAGATGTCTTTTAAAAATTTTTTAATTAAAGATTTTATTTATTTATTTGTCAGAGAGAGAGAAAGAGCACAAGCAGGGGGAGCAGGCAGAGGCAGAGGGAGAAGCAGGCTCCCTGCTGAGCAAGGAACCCTATGCGGGACTAGATCCCAGGACCCTGGGATCATGACCTGAGCTGAAGGCAGACGCTTAACCCACTGAATCACCCAGGCGTCCCCATATATGTCTTTTAAATAGAAATTAGAGTAGCTGTATACACAGGTCTGTAGCTTGCTTTCAGTTGACAATAAATGTCAGGCATTCCATATTAATACATCCAAAGCTGCATCATTCCTTTAAAGGCTACATACAGTTCTTTTAAATGCACTCAATGGATAGAAAGTGTTGCGTTTTTCCAGTCATTTTTTAATTTATATACATGTAGGCATAGAACTGCCAGAACGTTTCCTAAAGCATAGAGAGTTTGTACAGCACAGGCTCTGCCAGTCTCCACGCCCACCGCAGTGCGCACGGGAGTGTCTGCCTCTCCCTCCTACCAGTGACTCTGTTCTCCAACTCCTAAACTTTTGCAAAGCTGGCGAAGAAAACATTCTCTCTCTTTGATGTTTTACTTTGCATTTTTCTTATGAAAGTTCAGTATCTTTTCACATACTTAAAAACTACTTAGGTTTGTTGTTTTGGTAACATCATTTGTGTTGATGGACTAGTTTTCATCAGTTGTTAGTCTTTGTTCTTGCTTATTGTTTAGGAGCCTCTTATATTCAAGGGAAAAAATAGCCTTTTGTGAGGATGTGGAAATACTTACTCAGTTTGTATTTAACTTGATATATGGGTTTTTTGTTTCTTTTTTTTACACCTAGAAGAAGGTAATTCTTCCTAGAAGAAATTTTTACCTAGAAGCATACCTAACTTTTTTTTTTTTTGCCATTTGTTCTGTGCCAAGCACTCTTTCAAACCTTTTAATTTGTTCTCATAAATTCATTGAATACTCAAAAAATAAAAACCACGAGGAGTTAAGTGCCCAAAATTTCATAGCCAAGTTGAGCTTAGATAGTCTGATCCCAAGGCCTACTCTCTTAACTATTATACTGCTTAAATCTGTTTTCTTTAAAGAGTGAAAATGTATTATTTCTGATAATTTTTCAAAAAATTCTAATTCACAGGATTTTTTCTTCCTGAAGTGGGACACTGATACTTAGCAGGTATCCATTTTAATTATAATTTTTTTCCAAATAGAAATACTGATTTAATACTCACTTCAAAGTAAAATGGACAATTATTTGTTCTTATGGTTAGAAAGACATTTTTTTTTTAAAGATTTTATTTATTTATTTGACAGAGAGAGAGACGGCCAGTGAGAGAAGGAACACAAGCAGGGAGGGTGGGAGAGAAGAAGCAGGCTCCCAGCAGAGGAGCCTGATGTGGGGCTCGATCCCAGAACGCCGGGATCACGCCCTGAGCCGAAGGCAGACGCTTAACGACTGCACCACTCAGGTGCCCCTAGAAAGGCATTTTATACTCAGATTTATATATTTGATGAAAGAAATATTTAGGCATGGAAGAAATGGATATCTGAAAAGGTTTTTATTTATAAATATTTATAAACATCTTGATTTATCTTTTTCCATCTGAAAAAAATAAGAATACTTATTTACCGTGATTGGGTTTTAGGTGAAGTGTGTAGACTAATAGGAATATTTTTGGCATAGCAGAACCCGAAGGCAGGGTGCAACACATAGATGTGCAATCATGTTTTTATGGGGTTCCTAACTTCAGAAAGATGGGCAAAAGGCCAGAGGCTATTTAAATAACTTAGATCTCTATTACTCTCCTGGATAAGCCTATTATTGACCAAGACCTTCTGTGAATAGTTGATTGTTTTCTGTCTTAAATGTAAAAAAAAAAAAAAAAATTCTTTAAAAAAAAAGATGCTGTGTTTTACACGCTTGCACTTAAAAACATTTGTTGTCTTAAACCCGGTATAATTTGCTGTAGTCAAGTTTTATGAGTCTCCAATAGAAATCAGTAAGTTGTATGGTGAGTCATAGGGGCAGGTAGGAAAACGCTTTGTGGATGAAACGGTGCCTGTATTAAATCTTGAAAGCGGAGGAAGCAGCATTACACAAATAGGAGTGTCCTCACTGCGTCGCATCTTCATGCCATGTTTCCAGAGTAACAGCCATGTACATTCGCTCCAGAACGTCTAGTGAGGATGCTGAGACTCACTCTGATGGGACTGCAGCTGGAATGCACATTCCATCCCTGGTCCCAGGATTGCACGCATCCCCATTGGAAACTAGGGCTTCTTGGGAAGTAGGAAAAGAGACCGATGGTACAGTTGGGAGTTCCCACGGGACCAACGGGAAGGGAGAGTGCACACACATCCCGGGGACCTTGCACGAGTAACCTGAAGCACAACTTTTAATATCTCCTGTTTTATGTTAAATATTAATGATAATTTTATATTGTCTTCCACGGTACATTTCAGTATGGATCAAAAATTCTCTTAAAATCCTTGAATAGTAAAAGGAATGATTCAAAGCTGTTGTTTAACCTGTGTTCAAATATCCCTCAGTACCAGTAGGTATTTGTAAACAAATCTTAAATAATCCTAAGCTAACACTCTTTAATGTAAATACAAATTGATGTGTAAAGAGAACACTGAAAGATATCAAATACTATGTCCTAGGTATATTTTAAGCCATGAAAATATTGTCCATTTTAAGGGTAAGTTTTCCACAATTTATTTTTATGTACAACTGCATATAAGCACTGGAATTAACTACTTCTTGGGTATTAATAAGCATAGTAAAAATATCTGAGGATACTTATTTTCAAAACATGCTTTGTATCCTGGGTCATTAAACTTAGTCTGTGAATGTGTTTAGTAGCTGTAATTGTGCTGCAGGACATTTTAAAAACCAGAATTGAACTCTTCACCCCAGTTTTCTCTGAAGTAATTATAGGATGAAAAATAACTAAGAAAAAAATCTATTTATCTTCATTAATGAAAGTGTCTCACAGTACTGTTCAGTACCTTTTAAATTTAATGATATTTTCATTTTACACATGCACATACAAACAACACACTTAGGCTTATCTGTCTGTTTTTAGGAAGTAGAGTTATCCATTTACTCTGATACTCAGATCTCATACAAGACTTGGAGAGTAAAGAGAAACTCTAAATCATTTTTAAGCAGGAATAGGACTTACTACATGCCAGCCAGTGTTTTAATGTTTAAAATATAATCATTTGATCCCTACATCAAGCCTGAGAAAGTCAGGTTCTAGTGCGATTCAGTAACTTGTCCAGAGTTATGCATGTAGCTAGTAAGGAGTCATGCGACAGAACCCAGGCAGCCAGACGCTAGGGCCCATGATCTGAACTGTACAGTGTTAGATTCTAGTTTTTCTAGTAATTAAAAAGGAAACCTTTGCCAGCTCAATCTAGGGAAGTTTATTGTGAAAGCAATTTGTGGTGATACCGTTCAGAGGCTTTTCCAGTTTGAAAGCGAGCGGCCAAGCCCGTGTTTGAGTCCTGGCATCAGAGCAGGCTCTTTGCTGGAAGCTCACATCTGTGCTGGGCCTTTTGAAGTCATGCTTCGCTGGGTCTTTGATGTGTTTCTTCTGTCCAGGTTGCTTTCAGGTGTCTAACTTCAAATGAATGGTAATGGTGCCATTTTTTACCAATAAAATAGAACTCGGATTCTTTTATCCTTGTTCTTATGTTAGTTATAATACGCTGGATTGTTAGAGAAGTTTGTTTTAACTAATCAGCATGTTGAATTACAAGGTTCATTTTTTGGTTGTTATTCTATGTGCTTGTTCATTCAGTGACAAATTAGAAACGTACAAAAAATGTTTTTGGTAACGCCAGCTGCTCTTCAGAAAGAAGTGTGGTGAATGACTTTCATTTTTGTGTTGTTGAGCAGCAACTGGGGGAAAGCCGGAAGAACCATTCGCTCTCTGAGCCTCACTGAGATGCATGCAGCTTACCTTCACCTTCTCTACTCTGGGTGCTCACCTCATGCTGCTGTCGGCTCCATAATGCGTTTCCAGGCTTGATGGAATAGTGAAGAACGAACAGGGGCTGTAAACCCTAAGACCAGAAACTTTGAAGAAATATTAAATGTAAACATGCATTTCTATTTCTACTCATCAATATGATTTGAATAATCATACTTTATATGAATAATTATTTGCATAATTTTATTGTGGGCTGCTTACTTTCACTCATCTTCCTTTGCGGCTTTTTCTTGCCCTGTCTTGCCACCCCACCCCAGCCACCTGTTACAGTTACAGGAAAGAGAAGCTGACCTTAAGGAAAATAGGTTTATTGGGAGGATTCAGAGTGGCCCAAAGAAAGAATCGAACAACAAAGTTTTAGAATTGAAGCCAATTGCCAGTTGACCTGTGTCTAGACGTCCTTCAAGTGGATGAGTTCTTTCTGGTCACATTCTCTGTTCCAGATTACAGTGTCTGGCAGAAAGTGTGGGAGGACCTGGTTAAGTAGTTCTCCACTTGACCCCATATCTGGGCCAAAGGGATGGGGTGTACGTACTGTGTAGAGGAGCTTGCCACAAAAGACTGTGCAGATGGGTTGTTGGCCACTCTGTCCCTCTCCCTCTGGATTCCCTGTACACGCCCAGACATAGGCAGGCTAATTTGATATAGGATTTTGCTCTGGGGAAGAAGGATGTGCTGAAAAAAGAAAGAAGTAATGGTTCTGGATTCCAAATCAATTTCATATTGATCGCTGGATAATTCTCAGTGAGACATGTTTTTCACTAATCAGGAGTGCAGATTGATAAGATTAATGTATGTGGCTGAGATAATAGTCGGCCAGAATTTAGAAGGCATGTATTTCCACCTATGCCCCTCTTCAGGGAAAATCAAGAGAGGAAGAAAGAGGAAGAATTAGATTAGTAATTGTACTGTTCTTCTGGTTTCGCTTCTTGCAAGACTTCTCTGCTGTCACCAATTAAAATATAGCAAAATAGAATGTTAACACTAAGGGACAAGAGAAAGAAAATCATTGCAAAATATTGATAATTAGAATTTTGTAAAATTATATGTCACAGATAATTATTTTTAGAGGAATTAAAATTATATAATTTAAGGAGTAGATGGGTAGAAATTTATGAGGGAATATTTTTCATACGTCTCTTTTTTTTTTTTTTTTTTTTTTAGTTCTTCCTTGAGTGGTTACAAGGATTAACTGATACAGTTTATATCTCCTGCTCTACTCAGTGCCTGGCACATGATAGTAGGAGACAAATTTTGGTCCCTTTCCTTTCCTTTTAATTCCTGGCTAGATTATAAAATCTTAGAGGACAGAAAATTGCTTCACTTAACTTTATATCCTGTTCAGTATTTGGTGGTAATTAAATACCTTGTGAATACTTACTGAGTACTTGGGTATCAATTTTTATTGAAGTATCATTAATATGCAGTGTTATATTAGTTTCAGGTGTACAATACAGTGATTCAGTAATTCTATACATTATTCAGTGCTCATCACTGTAAGCATACTCTTAATCCCCTTTGTCTATTTTACCCACCCCTCCACCCACCTCCCCTCTGGCAACCACCAGTTTGCTGTCTGTATTATTATGAGTCTGTTTTTCTCTTTGCCTCTTTTTTCCCTTGTTTGCTCATTTGCGTTGTTTCTTAAATCCTGCACATGAGTGAAATCATGTGGTATGTCTTTCTCTGACTGACTTACTTCACTTAGCATTATACCGTCTAGTTCTAATCCATTTTGTTGCAAATGAGAAGATCTCATTTTTTTTTTTTATGGCTCAGTAATATTTCATGTATATTTACCACATCTTTATTCATATCACCACATTCATCTAATTGAGGGACCCTTGAGTAGCATGTTCCACATCTTGGCTATTTAATATATTTAAATTTATATTTTTTAATAATTTCAACTCAGTGTCAGAAAGTTGTTGAGTTTTAAGGCAGTTCAAAGTAAATTGTTAGGTTAGGAAAGGTGAGACTGAAAATAACTAGAAACTTCTTATTTTAAGAAAGGCCATTTCAAAACTTAGGGAGACTCCTATTTGTTTCAATCACAGTCTAAAGTTTCTACTTTATATTCTCTATTTAAACTCTATAAAACCAATTTTTATTTAAAATTCTACTTAGGTCTAAGCAAAATATTGGGATATATAGTCCATTTACATGAAACTATTGGAAGAAATACTAAGCAAGTGTTATTATCTGAATTTAATGGAGGATCAGGATATAGGTAAAGAATTTGGAAGAGTGATTTCCCTTTAGGAATCTGTGTTTAGTCTTTGTTACTTTATGAAGCATATTAGATTCTTGCAAATTCCAGGGAAGTAAGAATAAAAATACCAGTTAATATGGTTGAGGTAAAAAAACTACATATTTATATAGTTGAAGTATTTGGTAAATAAGTGCAGTTCCAGTCTCTCTGTCCAAACCTTTGTAATTCAGTTAGGAATTCAAAGAAAGGTGAAGCTAGATTTCAGTTAAATTCTTTCCTTGAGTCTAAGAGGGAATTAAAATTAACTGAACTCTGTATATAACAGTTCTTCATAATTAATCCCCCAAAGTACCCAATGGGGACATTTTTCAGTAACGGAAATTTCTGAAACGGAAGGGAAAATGTGATTTCAAAGAACGATCACCGCAGTGATTTCTGTGTATGAAGAATGAGGTGCATTTCATTTTTACTGGGGGAAGACGGTCCTGACAGAGGGAAAAACACGTGCAGGTAAGTCAAGGCAGCAGTGTGACCAATGTGGTTGAAGACCAGCGAGGAAGCCAGGGAGCCTGGAGTGGGGTGTTCCAGGGGAGAGTCCCGAGAGGGCAGTCAGAGAGCTAACAGATCATGTTCGGACTTGTAGGCATTCGTAAGGACTTTAGCTTGTATTTTTAGTGATATGGAAAGTCATTGGAATGTTTTAATCAAATAAGTAACATGAGTTGTCATTGGCTTTAAAAAGATCATTCTGGCTGCTGCGTGGAGAGTCATGTTAGGACTAAGGATGGCAAAAAAGAGAGGCTTGTGGAGTCTTCTGCAGCAATCCCAGGTGAGCCAGGGTGGCAGGGGTGGGGCTGATGAGAAAAAGTAAATTCAGAATGTATTACAAAGGAAGAACTAAAAGAATTTGAACTGTACATGGGACATAAACGGAGAGACGTCAGAAACAAGTCAAAGGTTTTCCCAGATTAAAGGATAAAGTTCCCATTTATGGTGCCAAGGGAGACTGAGATGTGAAAGTGTGGGTAAAATCAGAAGTTCATCTTTGAACATGTGGAGATATCAATTAAATTGGGTATGTGAGGCAGGAGTTCAGGGAAGGGCCTGGCTGGAGATCGAAATTTCGAGTTTCATTAGCATATAGATATTGCCTAAAACCGTTAGACTGAATGAGACATTTAGAGATTGAGTATAGATAAAAGAGAACTTGAAGACTGATCCTAGTGCACTCTGGTATTGGAAGTTGGGAAATGAAGAGGAACCAGCAAAGGGGGGGATGGGAAGTAGTGAGGTAGAAGGGCATTCAGGAGGTCATGCGTATCCAGGCAGCCATGTGATGAAAATATTTCAAGGAGAAGGACTTGATAACCTTATTAAATCCTGTTTAAACTTCAGCAACGGGGGGTGGGGGGGTGGTCAGCTGATGACCTTGACGAAGCAGACTGGAGTTGATGGAAAGCCTGAAGGGTTGGAATTGCAGGTAGCAAGTGTAGACAGTTCTCTAGAGGGAAAAACGAGCTGAGAAATGAATGGTATTTGGAATAGGAAATGAGGCCAAGAGAATTTTTTGTTTTAAATGAAGGTAATTCAAGCATGGGAGTGATCTAGTGGAGAGAGACAAAGTGAGGGACGGGGCGGGGTGGGGTGGGGAGCTGCTGTAGTGCTCTTGCTGAGTTAGCCAGACAAGATGGAATCTAGTGCAAAGACGGGACTGGGGGGTGGGGGGAGAGAGGGGTCTTACATCGGTGCACAGACTGTTTGTTCAGTTAGGAGGAAAGGCAGAGTATACGGGCACAGGCACAGTTGGAGGTGGGCAGTTAGGTGTGGTGAGGAAAGATAAAGTCACAGGTTTTTTTTTTTTTTTTTTTGGGTGTGTGTTTCTCCTTTTATTTTTTTAGTTACTTAGTTTCTGTGGGCTGTCCTAGATAAAGGACTAAGGGTATGGGAATGAGAAGTAAGGAAAGGCTGGAGAGAGAAAGCAGTCCTAGAAACAAAGTAAAAGGTCTTTGGTCAGTGGATTTTTACAACAGCATTTGCCTGTCCTTGGGTATATTATGTTTGTTCTCTTTTTGTTTGTTCCAACCTTTCAGTCAAAACCTATAGCTCATAAAGGATTGTCCCCTGGCTTGCTTCTTTTCCTTCCTCTTAGTTCTTGATGCCATCCCTTCAGTCTCCCACAGTTCCATGAATACAAGGGCCCTTGTGTGCAGTAGACTTTGATCGAAGAGTTGAGGCAGTGGAGGGAGAGGACAACATTATCCTTCCTGCCTTAATTTTTCGTCTCATGCTTCAGAGTTCTTCATTTCTTGTGCCATGGATCCCTTTGGCACACCAGGGAAGTCTATGGACCGTCTCCTCAAAATAATTTTTAAATTAAAAAAAAAAAACAAAAAAACCCATGCTATTATAGAGAGTAGTTTTCAAAATATAACACACTTGTAACATGTGAATATTTATTGTGCTTTAAATAAGCTCTAGTGGCAGGTCGTGTGACTGTCTTACTTTCAAAGTAGTAAGGTAAACAGTATTTTGAGATACCTGTTAACAACTGAGATATGACATAAAAATGTGATTTCCACTGGTGACAAGGTTACTGGTATTGGCACTGTGATTTGTTGCCTGCCTTCATACTGAAAGCAAAGCTCAATTTCCTTTTGCTAACGGTTTGTAAACACAGAGATGCAATCTTTTCCCCATCCGTGTTTGATCCTGCATTCTGTGTATGCACCCTTTGCAGGGCTGTGGGCTTCAGGGAAATCACTCCTGCCTCAGAGGGGGTCATGCTCCTCTTCTGTGCAAGGCTGACCCCACCATCAAGGATTTAGCCTTCTACGCCCATTTTCTCTGAGACTTACTCCAAACGGATATCCCGGATTGCTTTTACCGCCTGAACTCTTTTTCTATTCATGGGTTTTTTCTTCTTTTTTTCTTGCAATATACTGGCCTTTCCTCTATCTTACATTTCCCATATGGGCAATAAAGAGCCTTACTTGCCTGGGTGTGGCCAGCCGGGTGACTGGCATCTGCTCTTTACATGTTAACTGCTTGTAGAAGGTGCTCAGTCAGTGTTGATTAAATAAATAAATAGATGCGTCTGTTTCTAATAGAAATTCACAGGCTTTTGTATTAGGGAATATTACCGCTGTCTTCCTGCTGGCGAGGGGACGATCCTCACAGGACTAATGAACACCGTGCATGCCCCCCTGGTAAATGCAGTAGTAGAGTGAGTAAATTCATCAGGCAGTCCATGGAAAGGTTAACATCCCCATAGAGGGATATGCTAGATTTCCATATTTAGATAATTTTGATAAGGACAGTTCAGATTGACTCTTGGTCAAACCAGTTCATTGGTTTTCATGAAAGTTTCCTGATAAGGAAGATAATTTAAAATGATTTATAGCTTGCTGGACTTGAGGATTTAGAAATCTGGTTAACCTAAATTTCTTCAAGTTGCATGTTTCAAAATATAGTTCTGGTTTGAATTTTGTTATTAGATTGATGTGGACACGAGGTATTTTAGATTAAAAGGAGAGAATTCCGTGATGATAAAATATAGTTTTGGGGAAATATTCAATATTAGTATTAGAACATGTTTTTTATACTTAATATGAATTTATTTTTTTCTATCATAATTTTCCTCATGCAATAACTGATATTTGAGCACATACCTCTAATTTATATAGTTCTTCATCATATTTTATCTTGTAATATTTATTCTTTTGTTATTTTCTTTTAATTATTAATTGTTACTTGCCTTTTTATTTGTGTATTTATGAAAACATAAACGAGTCAGTGATGTAAAGCTGTCACATTAGTGTTTGGCATATAATCACTATACAATAACATAAGGAGCCACAAACATACATATACACAAACATTTTTTTCTCCAACTAGATCATAAACTTTGCGTTAACTCTGTGAACATGGGATCTTGTTTGTTTTGTACATCTTCTTCTCCCCAGTGCCTACCACAGTGTCTGGCCCATAGTAGGTTGTCAATAAACATTTGTTACATGAATGTAAGCCCATAGAGAGTGGTGGGTCATACAGGTTAGGGACAGAGATGGAGAAAGTAGAGTTTGTTTTGGTAACTTGTGCTAAGAGTGAATACATTTCCCCCTCTTACCTATTTATATTCAGTGAAATTAGAATTTCTTACAAATACAAGAGTATGGTTATTGCAGGTGGATGAAGTGTAGGGAGGTCCAGTGTTCAGCCCGGACACACTGGTATGGCTGTCTTGGTACTTTTTGGCCATCTTGCATTCTTACTGGGTGTATACAGGCCACAACAGTTGGACAGCATTTTGAATATCATCTGCGGTCTTCAGTGAATATTTGGAAAAAAATTATTCAGTTAAGCTGTTTGGTCAAAAATACTTGCACACACATATGTACACAATATATATATGAATATTACTATGTGTAATTTTAAGCCGTGATAGAAATTTTAGCATATGTTCAATATAAACCATTTATATGTCAAAGAACTTACATAAATTAGTAAGCTATGTCTTAATATGACTAAAAATAAGATATCTTAACATTTAAGATGTTACTTTTTCTAGTTCCAAATGACAGGCATGGTAATGAAAGTACATTATTTGGTTTTATGATATTTATGTACTTGCCAGTCTAGTTGGTAATTCAAATATTTTACAAGGTCATGAAAATCAGTAGGATTTTCTTCTTGTAATGACAAGCACCCACATTAAAATGATCACATTCCATGTACCTTAGTTTTTGATCATTGTCGTATTTGTCCTCCTTAAAAAAAAGGCAGAGCAGCTACTACACTATATAAAGGTAATTTTATACTTGCCAATTGATCTTCCCTTGGGGGCTACTGAAGTTTTTATAAATAGCTCACTGACTTCGAAGAAACATAGTTCTGTTCTTACGAACTCATCTGGAAAGGGCATTTCTTTGGGGATATGGAGACCATGTGTGGAATTTCAGCTACAGGGAAAATTCTAGGATTTAGACAAAGAAATATTGGGTGGTTTAAAATTGAGAGTCCATTTGTGAAAAATTGGTTTGCTTTTAATAGTCATATTTTGTTTTTAGAACTTAATATATGGTAGACTCATGATCCCTGGTCTGGAGTTTTCAGACTCCTAGGGAGCTGAAAATGCAGATTGGTACCACTGGTCATATTATCCTGGTCAAAAGTACTGATTTAAAGTAGTGTATCATTGATTTATTAAATATGAACAAATGTTGTTTATTGCTTAAAAAGGGCAATTTGTTTAGTTTACTAAATTTTTCATAACGTGGACTTCATGGAGTAAAACTAACAAAAAGTTCCCTTAGGAAAGATTCATACCAATTCGAAGCCTGACCTATACAACTGTCACAGATGTGAGATTGTTAACTCCAGAGGTTTTTATTGATTGAGTTAATAAACTCACTCGTAAATCTACGAACTCAAACTGTTTAACTGAATTTTACTTCAGTGAATATCAGAGTTTGGTGAACTACTTTTTATCCCAAATTAAATTTTTTGATGAAAGATGCAAGTGGTCTTATGAGATTTCTGTGATAAGAATATTTGTGGGGGTGGTGTATCTTGTATATATTACCATCCTTAATGCAATGGATGTGTGATACTGAATCCATATTTTTTAAAGTAACTTTTATTGTACTTGGATTAAGAGATACCCAAAATAAGATTTGCTGTTTTGAGTGTCACTGTTATTTACTCTTTCTCTCTGCCCTTGGGCAGGGAGGTGGGGGAGGTCATGGTTAGACTAGCAGCACATGCCACCATCAAGCTTCAGACATTCTGAATGGATAGGACACTCCACCCCTAATTTCTTTAAGTCATTGTAAGAACTCTAAAGCTGTTACTTGAAGAATGAATTTTGTATGAGCTCATTATGAAACATTTTAAAACTCTAAAACATGAAATGAATCACGATAGATTTGCCATGGTTTATGGTACAGCCTAATTTTTAAGAAAGCTTAGCTTATCACATTCTTAAATGGCTTAAATATACTGATAAGAAATTCTCATTGTAATTCTCATTGTGGCAATTTACAGTCCTTTCGTTCAGGATGGTGTTTAAAATATCTAACCTAATTTCTTCTTACTGCTAGTTCAAGTTACTCTTTACTATTCAGTGTGTCATTGAAGGAAAGTAACTCTGAGTTACTTGCATTTCCTCTGGGCTGTCTTCCCGTGTTTGGGGACGTCTGTGAAACTCTATTCCTCTGCCGCGCTCTTCTCTTCCTTCAAACCCTATGCTGCTTCATCTGTAACAGTCCTTTGGTATCTTAATGATAAAAAAATTCTACCGTAATCCTCCTGTAATAAAAAGGAGAAATTACATGAAAATGTATTTTTTACCAAAGACTTTAACAAATACATTTTCAAAAATAATGTGAATTTCAATATGGAAATGCTGGGACCTGACTGGACCAGGAATAATGAAATAGATTCTTATACATACATTTGGCGTCTCTAGGAAGATCACAGCTACAAATGCAACTACCCGCTAAAAAAATTTCTTAGCGACTCAAAATGAGTGGTTTTGAGATTGTGGGTGTGACTTTTCTTAAAACGTTAAATCACCTTTGACAAAGCTCTGAGCAAAACAAATCCCTTCACTTTATATAGTTGTGTTCTTGAAAAATTCAGTGCATATTAAAATTTTTTCCTTAAATACTATGTGTTTATGTAAAATGGTGTAAGGTTCTAGACTCAGATAATTATAAACATATTTTTCACCCTAATGAGTCTCTAGTCATTCCTTCAGAAGACGTGAGGGACCCAAGGAAATTCTTTGTTTGGAACTCTTCTTTGAGTCGCAGTAAATGTAGCAAGCTTCTTAGCCTATGAAAAGCAGTTACTACTCCGTAGTCATTGTGTAAGCTAAAAATGTGATCACTTATTTTCAAAAAAAGTCTAGTCCTAGGTGATTTTCTTGAGAACCTTTGCTCTAGGCTAAGCTTTTAAGTTTGGGTCCTATTTTCTGAAGCATCAGTAGTTTTTTTTGTTTTTTTTGTTGTGGTGGTGGTGGTTGTTCTGTTGTTGCTGTTTTGTCCTCAGTTGTCTAATTTTTCTTATACTTTAATGTAATCGATAAGGACAAGCGATTCATATTTGTTTCTCAGAATCTACCTACGGTGTCTTGAATGGTGCAAGCTAAAATAATCTAGGTGTGAAAATAAATCTAAGCCAATTCCTAGTTGCTAGCAAATCATTGTAGGAGACTATCGAAGACATCCTTTCATTTTCTTTAAGTGGAATTGCACTTCATGTAAAGATCGTTTTATTTTAGAATACGTGGGGGGCGATCACACCAAACATTTATAGAGCACTTATCTAACAGTGATGTTGCTTGCCTTACTTTTTAAGTCTGTTAACCATCTGATGAAGCGGGCGTTTTTAATATCTTTATTTTACAAAAGAGAAATCAGAGCCATGGGGAGGTTAATTACCTTGCTCAAGGTCACACAACTATTAAGTAGTAGAGCCCGGATTTTATCTCAGGTTTCTTTGACTTTACAGTAATTACTCTTCAGTTTCAGTGGTGTTCACATGAATCTTTTCAAAGGTGAATCACCACTGTTAAAATGTGTCTAGCACAGCCCTTCAGAGAAGCTCTCCCTATCTCTTTTCAGGAACATATTTATCTGCAATTCCTCTTATTTTCCATTCTTTTGAGTTAGCTAGATGTGTGGGATAGAAACGCAAACTATACACAAAAATTCTACTTTGTGTTATTTAAGTGTCAACATGGCAATGAGAAATGGGTGCAGCCAAGTACTAAAGCTTGCTAGCATCATGACGGTCATCAGTAATCAGCAAGTAAGCTTCGTTAGCCTGTGTGGTCTAGAATGATAGAAAATATGAAAACACTGCCATGTACTGAACAAAACTGTGTGAATAATAAAACCCAGAAAGCAGAGGATCATGTTTATTTTTTTGTTAACCACTTTCAACTTCAACTCGTGGGGAAAGTCTGCTTTTTATCCTTCTGGTGCCGTTACCAGGGAAGAAAAGGAGTTTGCATCTCTGCCCTGGTGGTATTTGTGACTTCCAGATAAACAGGGCCTTCTAGTCTCCTGTGTGTTGTTCTTTTCAGGATTAATAAATTTATTTAAAATAAAGTTATATTAATGGATCAAATGAGTTCTTGTAGAGAGGCTTCCCATTAAAAAATAGCATTTGGTTGCACTTGCTGACAGCCTCTTCCAATTTTCTGCTCAGAGATTAATGAAGACTTAGAAACAGACTCACAGTAATGGGAAAAGAGACTGATACTCAATTGCTAGAAATTTTGATACATTTCTTCCATCTACAAGGAACTGGATTAGGAAAAACAAGATTATCTGATGAAACAACTCATTATAAAGTTGGAAATGTAGTTTGCTTCTCTCGTAACATCATCTGCTTCTCAGACACCCATGATCTTGAAACTTTGAGGAAATGGGGCAGCTCTCCATCTGCTGCAGGGGTGCTGTTTTCAGGGGAAGCTATAGTATCACCATCACTTATGCCTCTACTCTCTTAGTTTTTCTGACTGTTCAGAGGTTTTAAGAACATAGAAAACAGCAAGGACATTCAAGAGGACGATAGTTGGAGCCGCAGACCACTGCGTCCTGAAAGGAAGATGTCTCCCCAGGTAGAGGGCTCAAAGTGGGAATGGATAACTGAACGGTAGGCATTTTAGACTTCAGATGATTCTTTTTCAGACCAGCGGTATGTGATGAGAAGAGTCCTTTGCCATCCAGAAGGCAAGCTTTAAGTTATTGCCTGACAGCCACCAAGAATTGGACTTTCAACTCTTCATATCTATCTACGTTCCTGCTACAGCACTGAAAAGGGATTTCTGTAGCCATTCAAGAACACAGTGAGCCAGGCCAAGCCGTCTGTTGGATGGTGGACACTGTCACCATCACAGGCAGAGGCAGTAGCAAACCTGAACAACTTTTGACTTGTTAACTAATATTGTACTTCATGGCAGGGCCTATTATCCTGAAGATGCAAGAGCAAAGCACGTTTTGAAGAGTATTTACAAAAACTAGAAGAGCATTTAGAAAAGAGTTTAACATAGCATCAGGTAGAAGGTGGGGTATCTGTGAGCCTGCAGCAGAGAGCTGCAAGGGGAGAACTAACTCATGTTTCTGTAAAGGTAAGGGGTGATTGCTGGAAACAGTAAAACCGTGAAAGTGAGATCTAAGTCTTAGAGGAGGCAAGACAGAAGAATTGATGTTTTGAAAAACTAAATCAGTGATGAGAAGAACAAACTTGAGGAACTTAGATTTCAGAGAAAGGTCAAGAAGTAAAAACAGTGAGATAAAAGATAATAAATACGGGGAGAGAGAACTGAAGTCCCATCTAGGAAAGATAAATACAAATGGCCGATAAAAATATAAAAAAAAATCAGCCTTACTATTTTGCAAAGAAATAAAAATAAAAATGAGTTTTAACTTTGAGCTAATCAAATTAACAAATATTAAAGTGAAACGCCCGTTTGATACAAGCTCAGTGAAAAAGTGCTGTTTGAAATGTATAGTCATTTAGACAGTTTGGTAACATTTTCTTAAAAAGGTTAGCACTTTATCTAAAGGTTATAATCATGCATATGTAACAAGATTACTATATAAGGATAACAAAGTGGAAAAATCCTAGTAAACTATGAGACACTTAAATGTGGTGATAATTTATATATCTAAAGTCATGGTTTTGAAACTATTTAACAATATGGAAATGTCCTTCCAATAGAATGTAGTTTCAGTGTTTCTCAAGCTGGAAGTTAATAGATGAACAAAAAAGGTGTGTATAGTGAGCAAAACATTTGGGAAGCTGCTTGTTCCCCAAATTTGTGATGACTTGCTTCCCAAGTCATTTACTATGAATTAAGTCATAATAAATGTTAGAACCTTACAGGGTCTGAGAGAGCTGCAATGGACATCTGCTCACTTTGCTTAAACCTTTTTATACCATTTTCAATAACAGACCATTGTTTTTAGTGGAACAGATATTAACATTAACATCTTCCACAAGAATGTTATTTAAATACCAGTTTGGGAAACATTATGTTAAATGAAAAAAAAATTATGAAATCAAACCAAATAATTTAAAATTATCTCTGTATGATGGAATTGTTTTGTACTTATATGTAGCTCCTAAATTTTTCTTCTACAGGTATTTCTCTAATAAGAATGCAATACTTTTTTTATAAGAATATTCAGCAAATGTATTTAAAAAGAGAAATTTGAAGAACTCTGGCTATAAAATTAATAGTCATTAGAGGGCATAAAATACAATCATTCTGATGGAATTCATGTCATGATTATTTGCTGTTATGGAGTTTTAGATTAGGTATTTATTTTTAAATATGTAGGGAGATATTTTGACCAAATATTTAATCATACACAGAATTTGTTCCTCCTTAATTGTGAATGAGTTCCAGTAGACCAAAAAATTAAGAGTTATCCTGAATTAAAATAGAGTGAAATAGTTGTTTTTTGTTCCTTTATTTTGCTTTAATCAAAGAACTGAATACAACCCTTATCTTACTTGTTATTAACCCCAACCATATGAGAAATGGGCCAGGGAGGTTAGCTGCTGTGATGGTTGAGAGTGTGCCTGTGTATGAGCCTGTATGCATGCACACACGAGTATGTGTGTCTAATCTTTCTTCTTCCTCATTTTCTTCATTTTTAATACATCAAAGTAAAAGACACTGTAATCCTATCTCCTCAGAATCTTTCCTCCACCCCTTCCAAATCAACTTAAATTCTTCTAATTATTCACAGATGAGATGAGGTCCAGAAGCATTTTTGTTCATGTTATTGTTCTCTTTCTCATCTTTGTTTATTCTCATAGAGATGACTACCTTTCTTTTTGCAGCTACGTTAATAGGTAAGCATGTCCACATAGTTTGCTATTGCCATAATCATATTATTTTATTAATGCAAGAATTTTAGACTAACAGAGGCATATCTGGAAGTGATTTAGATCATGGCCTTTTTGAAGAATTTGAATTGTGCCCCCATCAGACTGTCTAGAGCACGTTATGTTGGGAGGTGTGAGAAGTAAGCATCAAGAGGCTACACTTTGTTGGAATGGGTGGTATTCACTGTAAATTGTGAAGTTGAAAGAAATGCATGTTCTGGTTAATCTTTTTTTTTAAACGACTTTTAATTTTCTCAATTATTCAAGTTCACTTTTTGTGATTTAAACTGAAGACTACAGAATACAACATTAATTCCCTTCCCATGAGGGATGCTTTTCTACTGCAGATTCCATAAACCAGTCTTATTTTATGTACTGTAGTGTGTATAAGGGAACTCCCACATTAGTTTGCTAGGTAAGACATAATTTCAGAATACCTCGTACACATTTATTTTTAGAGCATTCACAGGTAGAAAGTACTGGAACCCTCATATGGTCAACTCCTGCATTCTTGATGTGGCGAACACTTTGATCAGTGGAGTGTGGCAGTTTTGCAGCCAAATCTCAAACCAGGTGGCATAACGATGATGAACTTTAAAACAACTGGGTTCAGTGACAGGGTTTTTTTTTTTTTTTTTTTTTTTAAGATTTAATATGCCGTAATAACTCAATACTAATACTTGAGAAACCTGTGAAAATAACAAAACATTTTTCAGTTATTTTGGCCAAATCTGTGAGCAAATTACTTAATTGTATATAAATAGCTAAAGGGTGTTGTGGTTAGGATTTCAAAAGTGAATCATTTCCATTTTATCATGAAAAATCCTTCTCTTCCTGGGTCTTCAAGGGCTCAGTTAATGATTTGCATTGTGATCAGGGTGGTTTTGGGGATTTTCATCTGTAACTAATTAGAACTTGGTTTTTTTGATTTGAAATTCCACCTCCTTGGTTAAACTTCCTAATTGGAATAAGAGAAGCACATTTTTCTGCCCCTATTCTCCCTTCACAAATGATTCCCTAACACTTCTTAACCTGGGTGGAAGTACTTCTGATGAAGGGAGAAATTGAAGGTTGAAAGAATTTAATTAACGAGGCATTTTGTTTTGTGTCCAGATTTTTTTTCACCAAGGGGAAATCTTTGGTCTCTTTTGCATAGGGATGAAATAAAATAAGGTCTGAGAATTAGCTGATGTATGCTACAAACTTGAAGAGCAAAGACTGTGTATTTAGAAACATTTGGAGATCCAGAAATATTAAGATGATCAGCAAATATTATTTCCAAAATAGTTATCAGATGTTACAGAGTGACATATACATAATCTCAGGGCAGCTTGTGAAGACAAGGGCCATTTCTTATTTATTTTTTAATTCCTAGGTCTTAAATAGCAGGTTCACATAATAGGTTTGCTTTAATATCCAACACGAAAATTTAAAAATTGAGGCACAGGTATTCAGTTGATTAACTGATTTGTTTATATCTGTCGGTCTTTGTAGCCAGGCATATTCCTTTTTTTTTCTTTAAGAAGTTGTCTGCTACTAATAGATATTACTTTTTTTTCAGTTTTCATAGGAGTTTGCTCTTCTTCCTATTAAGCATTGAAGTTATAGTAAACTCAGTTTTATGCAGTTCAAACCAACTTTGGGGTTTGGCAGACCTGGGTTTCCTTGGTTCTAGGCATTTCTGGTGCTGATCCATCCTATAAGTTGTTCCTGGACGAAGTCTACCTAAAAGTCCAATTTCATATGTCTGTCTCTTTCACAGATCCCATTCCATTTCATTCCATTCTGTTCTTTATTCCTTCACATATGTGTGTATGTTTTTCACTTCCAGCTTGAGAGTTATAGGGAGTATGGTGCAGTGATTATGGGAAAGGGTGCTGCAAATACATTGGATTCAAATCCCAGTTCTGCTCCTTCTGAGCTGGATGATCTAGGGTAAGGTATTTAATCCCTCTGTGTCTCAGTTTCCTCATGTATAAGATTGGCATAAGAATATAACTTACCTCTCAGAGGTGTTAGAAGATTAAATGTGCTAATACATATGAAGTGCTTAGAACAATGTATAGTGAGGAACTAAATCCTTTGTCTGTCTCTGAAGGCTGATTTGACCTTGATATTACCTGTTTCATCCCAGAGTCTTTTCTGACCCAGTTTGGTGTTTGTATTTCACTTCAACCAAGGTCAGACTTTTCCTTTGGTATGCCCCGCCTATGCCCTTTGAAGTCCTGGAACACTCTCCACACAGCCAGCTGAATTCTGTTTATCTGGGAGGGTCCATGTCAAGCCTCCCGTCCTACTTTTTTATTACCAAACTAAAGACGTGGTACTAGAACTCACCGAACACATACCACCAACCTAGACTGCAGCCTTTGTGAATGTAGACAAATAGTGATTTTTGATTTTCTATAAATATTCTTTACTGCAGCATGGAACAGGAAAGTTACCCAATAAACCCATGCTGATTATAAAATTGCTGCTAATCTATTTTCTAAAAGGGAAATTTAGAAATGATATGCATTGATCTAAGTGAACTGACTTATGCTATTTGCAATTTTATTTGTGCATTAGGGATAATCAGAGGGGGTTTCACATTGTGTATTCCCTGAATCTACTGTTTGAATAAAATAGGGTTATCTTAAACTGCACGTCATCCAGACAGGAAAGTAGTTTGTATTTACTGTGCATTAGACTTTGGTTGTGAGGAAACTATACAGAGCAGCAACTGACGATATAGTGTTTACTCTGCAGTGCTTATGGGCCACATTGTGCCTGCCTACCAATACTGAATTATATAAATTATATAATTTTGAAAATTATAAATTTTGGAGACATTCTTTTAAATGAAAGATTTTAATGTAGACAGTTTTGTGTTCAGTAGAAATAGTGCTTCTCGATAGTTAACCAGTCTCTACCTGACTCTGGAGGATATTGTCTGGTTGTGGTCACCCCAAGAAGTCAAATGGGACAGTGAAGTACACTGTTCTTGGCAATATGGAACGGTGAATAACAGTATTAGGATTTTCTTTTCCACTAAATTCTAAGCTCTTTGCGCTATTCAAAGTGAAAGGTGAAGAAAATAGTACTACTCAGTATTTATTTTGCACTTTCTAATTTAGGTTGTGTGTTTTCCTTTAATGTTTCATTTTGACATCATATATTTTAACATGGACTTTTCTTGTGGATAAACATTTTATGATATAATTTTTCTCAAGTTCTAGGAGACAATGTGGCTGTGTTTTATTTACTTGAATCATTTGTGATGAGAACCAGACTCAAACTCATTTCAGAAATATTGTTAATTATACAACCGAAAGAGGCAGATATCTTTTTGATTCATTTACACATTTCAGAGTTGCTCCATAGTGCATTCCTGAAGCCATATCTAAATAATCATACAGTATCTTCTGATGTTGGTAGGTATTTCAGACTTGACCAATGGAAATTATATTTCATTAAGTGACTACACAGTAATGTGTGGCTGTCAGGCAGAATGAAATTCAGTAAATGGGTAGTTAGCACATGGTAACGAGGTTAATGGTAAAGGAAGATGGATTCAAATATACATGATGAATTGTATATTCAAATCGTTGCTTTAATTATTGTAGATTTTAGTCAATATCCTATTGGTATTTATAAAACAAAGAAAAGTGAAAAAAATGGTAGGTCAGATTATGTTTTTGGTTATTAACATTTTTAGTGGGGAAAATTCAAGGAGTATGTGTTGCGATAGCAATACTGCGAAGAGACAGTTGTCTGTGGCTATGGGTCGAGCGCCCATCATTGTAATTACTGGAGTCCAGTTTTCAGAAAACCTTCTGAATGGATTCGAACCTCTCCCATTTTGCATATCTTTATGGCGGGTGGATAGTAAGTAGTGGCAGGTGGGAGGATGTCAGGATAAAAATCAGAATTAAGAAAAACTCCTAATTATTAAAAAAAAATCAACATGAAGGTACTATTTAGAAGATTTGAGGTATGGGGAGGAATAGAAGTAGAGGGAGGATTGGGAGATCAGTTTGGGAATTAGGGTGACCTGAATCCCATTGGAAGGAAGTGCTTATTAGCTACTATTTCTAAGCCATGTAGTGTTGTTTTGTATTTCTTTTTTTTTTCTTTTTCCTTTTTTTTTGGGGGGGGGGAAGGGCAGAGGGAGAAGGAGAGAGAGAATCGTAAGCAGGCTCCACACCATGTGGAGCCCGATGTGGGACTTGATCTCATGTCTTTGAGATCATGACCTGAGCTGAAATCAAGAGTCAGATGCTTAACTGACGGAGACACTCAGGCACCCCTCTTTTGTATTTCTTTTAGAAATGGATCCTTTAATAAGAGTCAAGGACTTACTAAAGGACTTAAATTGTATTTAACAGGTAATTTCTTAGAATTTTTAATTTTTTTTATTTAAATTTTTTTTTTAATTTTTAAATTTTGACAGGGAAGGTCATAGGGAGAGGGAAAGGTAGAGAATATTAAACAGACTCCCCAACTGTCGTGGAGCCTGACATGGGGCTCAATGTCACAACCCTGAGATCATGACCTGGGCCAAAATCAAGAGTCAGATCCTTAACTGACTGAGTCACCCAGGCACCCCTCTTAGAGTTTTTCATGGTAGGTTAGGAATGTATATTATCATTGCATTTGACAAAAGGGGTACAAGCTCAAGGTGCTTTTTTGTTTTGTTTTGTTTTAGAAATATTAGGACAGAGCCTAAATGTCACAAGAAGTCATGCTTGCCTGGTGGCCTTTTAATGAAGTTTATTCAAATCATACTTAGAATTGTAAATATGGTCAACACTCGGGAAATCAACTTACTGCCTTTTTCTATTCATATATTTTTACATTATACATAAGAAAATGTTTTTAACAGTTTAGTGGTATATCGAAGCTTGTTTTATAATTGACAAATCGTACACTTCAATACAATATGGAATTTTAAGAATCTTCAGGTTTTATGAGTATAGTTCAGAAAAATGTAGATTTTTATTTATTAAAACTAGTATAAACATGTAGCATATAGTTCAAAACACGAATCTGCTCCTGCTGTTTCTTAAACTCTTCCAGTGGCTCCCATTGCCTTCGAGATGAAGTCCAGCATCTCTGTCATGGAAGCCTTGCCGTCTTCGTTCAGTTGCAGCACTTCTGTCTGTTTGTCCCCGGTCCGCTTCTGCTCCCATTCCTAAGAAGGATTATGTCACCATTCATCTACTCACATGCTCCACGTCAGTATATCCTTGTAGTTTTCAGAGGCTGACCATTTTTTTTCTCTAATTGAGAGAATAAGCTCTCTAGCAGCTTCCTGCCTCGTACCAGCGTGCACCTATATTCCCATATATTCATGCTGCCTTCCCTCCTTTCTGAGTATAAGCTTCCTCTCCACACTGAGATAATATTCTTGCTCAGTCATTTTCTATCTCCTTTCACTCTCCCCTGCCCTCTTTCTCTGTTAACTCCTTTTTTATAAACTCTTTTCCCTTAGCAAAACCCTTCTTTGAACCATTATTAGCCTCTGACTGCTGCTCTAACTCTCCTTCTGGAAAGAACCTGTGTGTGTTCCTGACCACCCATTCATTGTTTATTTCACTGTCTGAAGCTGGAATTGCTTTCACCAAATCACTAATGACCACTGATTTGCCAGATTCCCCTAGACACTTGTTTTAGGCCCAGGCATATTCCCTGTATCCAGTGAAAATGACACTTTTCACCAATATCATCATCTTTTCTATTTATTTATATAGCTTCCCCTTCACTAGGCTCTTTTACTGGCTTTTCCGTATGCCTTGTAAATATGTATTCTCTGAGGTTCTGAGAAACTGCTTTATCTCTCCAGCATGATTTACTTTTTGGATAGATGCCCTATTCACAAGCATGACTCAATATAGAAAGTAGGTCTCTCACCTTAAGTCTTGACCCTCATTGAAAAGCGTCAGTCTTTCTGTGTATTCCATAATACCTCAAACTCAATATGCCTACTTTTGAACTCATGATCAGTCCCATAAAATTTAGTCCTTTTACGTTACTTATTACCTGTGTGTGACATTCCTATACAAGACACCAGATACACAAACACTGAAACCAGAAATCTAGGAACAAATCTCTAATTCTTCCTGCCTGTAGTATCTTAACCTTGAGTCTTCATCTTCTCTTTATTCCTACATCTTATGATCCTTGTTAAATACCATCTCAGTTTTCCCCTAGAATAGTCTTAATTTAGTCCCCCTGCCTGCCTCTTGGACTTTGGCTATCTAACTTTTGTTATTTTTTTTCTTCTCTTTTAATTTTTTTTTTTTAAAGATTTTATTTATTTACTTGACAGAGATAGAGACAGCCAGCGAGAGAGGGAACACAAGCAGGGGGAGTGGGAGAGGAAGAAGCAGGCTCATAGCGGAGGAGCCTGATGCGGGGCTCGATCCCATAACGCTGGGATCACGCCCTGAGCCGAAGGCAGACGCTTAACCGCTGTGCCACCCAGGCGCCCCTCTTTTAATTTTTTTTTAACTTAAAACCTTTTAGTTTCCTGATGCATGAATTTTTGTTTTGTTTCGGAGCAAATGGAAAATACTTGTTTGTGAACCCTTCAAAAAACAGCATTTTTCATAACCTTCAGAAAGTGATCAACACATTGCTCAGATACATGTTAATAATTTAGGTGTAACTTGTATTTTTGAAGGTTAGGGTTAGCTACATATCGAGACCATAATTGAACAGGATCATGATCTAACAGGATCACATTTCCTGTGAAGGGACAGAAGTATCCTTTGTTGTCAGTGCTGGAGGATAAGCATGACTTTAACAGTCGTATCTGAAAGAATGGCCACTCTAGGCAGAAGGAAGAAAAAAAAACCAGCGCTTACTGCCATGAAAAGAAGCAGGGTAAAAATATTCTTGGAACATGAGAATAATGTTTCAGTTTATGAGAATGCATCTGGCTTATTATTAATCAAAAGTATTGGAAAAGAAGATGGGTATTTATGTTCAACTAGTGACTTTACAATTTATTTAGACAAATATTTCATCTTAGGGATTCCCAATTTGGTAGACCGGACATGATGGATTGAATGCTGCACATTAATTTCTTCTGCAATTTCGAATTTCTTGTTAGTGCTGCTTATTTACATAGTAATAGGAGTCTCCACAGAGTAATTATTTAAAAGTTAAATGTTAGAACACTTTGAGGACAGATACAGAGACTGTATCTTAAATTTCTCTGAAACCTCTTCTAACTAAAAAGGCTGTGATTTGTCTAAGTTAATTTCTTACTATCTAAACACACACACAAAGTTGGAATGATGGTTTGTGAGTTTCATTTTATTTTTTTCCACAATGTAAAAGATAAAACCTCTTAGCTTTTCTTTTAACGTCTAGATTCATTATTCATATATTGTATGAAAACAATTTTACACTTTTTTCTTCTTCAAACCTTTTTCCTTTATATAACTAAGCACCAGAAGAAAGTCATACTTTTCCTGTGATGCTAAAATTTCTTCCAGATCACATGTTGAAGTACCCTTTCTTTTTTTCTTTGAGGCCTTTCTTAAATGATCAGATGTAGACTTTTAAGTATATATGGCCAACTCTTTAATCTGAACTACTTTGTCTAAATTTATGCTATTCGGACAGCATGTATCTTCAGTGTTCAGCTTTGCATCTGGGCTATGCTTTAACCAGGTAATATCTATTTTTCTGCTTCTTTTAGATTTGACTGAAATTAGAGGTGTGTTACATCTATATTGTGTGGGTTCAAATGGCCTGTTTGATTTCGAAAGACTCAGTTTTACTCATTATAAAATAAAATGTGACTGTGTTTCTAAGTACAAAAACTTTTCCTAACTGGTAACATTTTAATTTATGATTTTTCTTGACATCACCTAAGCATTTCTTTTCAAAGTTTAGTTTTTATAAAATGGTACGTTTTATATATGCTTGGCCTTTGTTTTTTCTAAAGATGAAAAGCTGAATGAATGGTTGTAAAGAACAGTGGCACCTCTTCCCTCTTTGGGTTCTGGTCAATATTTGTGTAAAGGATAACTTATATCTTTCAGATTGAACAGATTTTCAGTAGTGCTTTCAAGTGATGTTTAGCAATCCTTATGGGTAATAGGGTTGAAAATATGCATTGTGTGTTTAAAAAGTAATGTTACTTATCGAAGCTGCAGAGAAATTTAGATTTTGAGCAAAAGAAATTTATCTTGTTGTCCTTAACAGCCTTTTAAAATTCTATTTTTATAAACTCTGACCAGTCTTAACTAAATTTTTCTTTTTAAACCTTTGGATAAAAATTCATTTCACTCTTCCTGCAGTGTGAACTTAGTGCCATATTTGGACTTGTTTTTGTGATTTTCCTCCACCAAACTTGGAATGCAGTCTCGAAGAATAGGTTTTTGGCTCTCAAGGGCCCTCATAGTCACACATGAGTTCTTGATCACCGTGTCTGTGTAGTGTCTTGCTGATGGAGCTCTCCTCGTATTGACTTCCCTTTCTATTTCCAGCCAAGATTTTTTTGAAATGTTTCCACCAAACGAAAAACTACAGTTTTACCCCTTGTGATAGAGAACACCTTTACCTGGTTATGCTGTTTGCTGGATGATGATTATGGAATTACCATTATAATAGAAACTGTCGGCTTTAAGTTCCATGCGTGTTTTGGATTAATAGCGTCCTTTGCTTTTTTTTCTCTTCTCAGTCATTTGGCTTGTTCTGTTATACCTCAGAGAATGGAGAATTGGGAAGAAAAAGAAATGATATAGTGTTTCATCATTTCAATAAACATTCTTGAATATGCCACAGTATGTTAAAAGTTTCTGTTACAATGAGACTTTTGCATTATCTTTGCATTGGCTTTTCTTCTGGCAGAAATTATCCTCTATTAGCACAGCAAGTTGATAATTGCTCCAACATAATTGAAAGCCTTGCTTTGGATTCTGGCCTTAGTCTGGGAGCTTTTTTTCTAAAACTGAGATGATACAAAGAAGGTTAACTTGACTCGGTTTGGGATTTCCCATGTCAGCCCTGGAAGGTGTCTGGTGGTTGGCTCCTGAAGAGCAGTTAGGGGCAGTGGAAATGCCTCCACGACGGGATGATTAACCACCTTTCTCAAGTAGACATTGACCTGTAAACAGTGATGATTGTGTGTGTGTGTATGTGTGTGACAGAGGTGTCATGTCATGTGCTGCACACGCATTATCTTATGTAACTATTACAGCGCATGTGAGCTAGGCATTATTATCCCCATTAACAAGTGAGGATAAGGCTTGGAGAAGTTAAGCAGCTTGTCCAAGGTCATACAGCCAGTAAATACAGAGCTGGCATTCATACCCAGGGACTGTTTGACTCCAAGACTTGGCTCATCCCTGCTCTGCGTTGTGTTCCACGTAAAGTACCGTGTGCTTATTGTGAAGATTAAATAAACTAATGTGTATACCTTGTAAAGCTACTACTCTTGATATAGTAAGGTATGGATATGTTTTGAACGTGGAACTGTTAATCCTTTCTGCTATTTTAAGGATTGTCATTTACTTCATAATTTTATATATAAATATTTTCACCTTCAGGATTATTAATATTTTGTCAATGTCCTATTTGATTTATGAAGTGTGTGTATATATATATATACTTCATATAAGTACTCATATATAGATACACTTCATATAAACATATATATGTGTGTATATGTACACACGCACACACACACACACACACACACATATACTTCTAAAAGGGAAGGGAATCTCTGATGTTTTCCCCTCTGTCCCTCTATGGATTATTTTTGTTCTGAAAAATAATTTAATAACTTTACCTCAGAATCTCCTTTTTAGGATTTTCTGGACTTCAGGATTTAATAATTTATTATATATTCACTTAAAATGTCATGCTGGAGAAAAGGATCTTTAACATTTCAGTGTTTTAAAGAATCGTACAAGGTAAACACATATAAAAAAGGATTGATTGTTTCAGTAAGGACACTGAATAGTCAGCAATTTTTAAACAACTTAGTTTACTATGTACACAAGCTATTTTGAGTGTTGGGTATTACTAAAATACTTTAAGGCCTTCTTTAGTTTGTATGGATTGCTGAAATACCCTAAGGTTTGATTCTAGAATGCTTGAAAAACTTTAAATTGCGAGAAGAAAACCAGTGAGTACTTACTCATGTTGTAACACTTTTCTGTAATTTCCATCAATTTCTGAGGTTGTCCTCTGGTACCTTTTATTCAGGTTAGGGATAGATTTTAAGTACTCTTGATTCCAAGTAATTTGTTTAATTGTCTTAATGCTATCTTTATAATGATTTTAAGCTGTGGCATTCTGTGAGCGAGTGCCCAGGGGCTTGATAATTGACATTCAGGCAGTGAGGTCTGCTTTCCCTTACTGGACTCTTGGCAGCCTCTATGACCTCACAAGGGCATTTAAAAAAAATCTTTTAACCTCTAGTAGCTTTGAAGGCAAAACTCTAGATTATGGTTCGGGAATTCAAAAATGATAATTTAAGTAAAACTAAATGTAGATATTTGTAGACAAAGCCTTCAAATTTAAACTGTAGCTAAATATCTCCTAAGAGTATAACATTTTTTCCAGAATTATTTTTTATAGTTTGAAAAGTTCCTGTCAATATCACATGTTTAGTAATGGTGACAAGTATTTGTTTGAAATATACATTTTGAAATTCTATTTTTTGATTAGGGTAGAAGTATGTGAAATTATTAACCTTACTTTTCAGGTGAGAAATAATAGAAATTTCTCATTTGTCTTTCATAATCAGTATGATTTTATGAATCTACTGCTTTTTGTTATATTTAGGATTTATCTTTTATTGATAGTTTCAAGTGTTTAGCATAGCCTCATGTAAACATTCAGCAGTAAACGATTCTTGTTTGTTGCCCAGTTACTTATATATGCCTTCTGTGAGCATAAAACTGAACTTTGGATGAAGGACATAAGAGATAATTCCTCTTCCTGAAACATTTGGAGTGAAAAAATTTTACCTTGATACAATTTAAAGGAAATGCAAGTCCATACTGGCTTTGAACGGTTTTCTAGGATATGTCTTCATTTATGGGAAACTCAACTGATTTGGTTGCCTTTGGGGTCCCATCTCACACATGCTTATACTATGTCTAGAAATAATCTATCTGAATTTTATTCGTCCTAAGCCAGTCTTCTCTGGTCAGCATTTGGCAATCTTGTAAGTTGTTCCCGATGACATTCTCTCACCTCTGCTCTGTCTGGCCAAAGCTTTATTTTTCTGTAACCTCGGAGACTCCCTTGAGTACTGACCACCTTACCAAATGATTCTCAGTCTACTTTTCTAGTTTCATCTGGGCCACTCTGCTCTTTTTTTGCCTTGTCACCTGAATTTTTGCTCTTCTCCTCCAAATACCTTTGAATAGGTTGGGTCTTCTACCTTCTACCTGGACTTTCCTCTCTTTTCTTTTTCTGAATCTTGTCCATACTTCAAGAATGTGAATTCTGACTTCATAACCTCATATATGTCACTTATTTGCCTATGCCTTGTTGCCTTAAAAAAATGTGATAGAAAACACAGCATAAAATTTACCATTGTAACCATTTTTAAGTGTACAGTTCAGTAGTGTTAAGTATATTTACACTGTGTGGAGCAGATTGTCACAACTTTGTCATCAAGCACAACTGACACTGTGCTTATTAAACAATTCCCATCTCCACCCCACCCAGCAACTGGCAAACACCATTCGAGTTTATGAGTTTGACTTTTGATATCTCATGTAAGTGGAATCATACAGGATTTGTTATTTATTTATTTATTTATTTATTTATTTATTTATTTATATTTTTATTTATTTATTTTCCAGAGAGAGAGAGAGAGAGAGAGAAAGAGCACAAGCAGGGGTAAGTGGAGGCAGAGGAATAATCATGCTCCTTGCCAAGCAAGGAGCCCAATGTGGGATTCAATCCCAAGACTCTGGGATCGTGACCTGAGCCAAAGGCAGTCGCTCAACCAACTGAGTCACCCAGGCATCCCAAGGATTTGTCTTTTTTAAAAAGATTTTATTTATTTTGGAGAGAGAGAGCACGCACAAGTGTGGGAGGGGCAAAGGGAGAGGGAGAAGCAGACTCCCCGCTGAGTGAGAAGCCCGACCTGGGGGGGAGGGACTTGATCTCAGCACCCTGAGATCATGACCTGAGCTGAGGCAGACTCAACCAACTGAGCCACCCAAGGTGCCCCAGGATATATATATCTATATTTTTTTGTGACTGGCTTATGCCAGTTTGTATAATATCTTCAAGGTTCATCCATATTGTAGCATATGACAGCAATTCCTTCTTTTTTAAGGTTGAAAAATATTCCACTGTAGGTACATCCTGCATTTTGTTTATCCCTTCATTTGTCTGTGGGCATTTGGGTTGCTTTCACTTCATGGCTATTGTTTAAAATGCTGCTGTGAATATAGATGTGCAGATATTTCTTTGAGATCCTGCTTTCAATTCTTCTGATATATACCCCAAAGTGGGATTGCTGGCTCATATGATAATTCTATTTTTAATTTTTTGAGGAACTGCCATACTGTTTTCTGTACCATTTTATATTCCTACCAGTATTGTACAGGTGTTCAGATTTCTTCATATCCTCTCTAACATTTATTTTCTGTTTTTTTTTAATTGAAGTGTAACTGATATATTGCATTAAATTAGTTTCAAGTGTACAGCACAATGATTTGATATTTGTATACCTTGTGAAATAATCACAATAAACCTAGTTACCATCCATCACCATACAAAGTGGCAAAAATTTTTTTCTTGTGATGAGGACTTTTATGATTTACTCTTGTGGCAACTTTCAAAAATACACTACGATATTATTGACTTAGAGTCACCATGCTGTATATTATGTCCGCATGACTTATTTATTTTATACCTGGAAGTTTATACCTCTTCACCTCTTCACCCATTTCATCTATGCCCCAATTACCCTTCCTGCTGGCAATTGCCATTCTATATTCTGTATCAGTGAGGTTTTTTTTTTTTTTTGGATTCCCCATATAAGTGAAATCATATGGTCTTTGACTTTCTCTGTCTTATTCACTTAGCATAACATCCTCAAGGTCCATTCATGTTGCTGCAAATGGCAAGATTTCATTCTTTTTGAAGGCTGAGTAGTATTTCACTGTGTGAAAATACACACACACACGTGCACACATGCATTATATAATATATAATATTTATCCATAGATGGACACTTAGGTTATTTCCATATCTTGGCTATTGTAGATAATACTGTAGGGAACATAGGGGCATATATATCTCTTCTAATTAGTGTTTTTGTTTTCTTTGCATATATACCAAAGAGTGGAATTTGCCAGATCATATGATAGTTCTATTTTTAATTTTTGAAGAACCCCCATACTGTTTTGCATAATGGCTGTACCAATTTACATTCCATTTTTTGGTGGAGTCTTTAGGGTTTTCTATATATAAAACCATGCTGTTCACAAATAGTGATAGGTTTACTTCTTTTCAGTTTTGATGCCTTTTTTTTCTTTTTCTTGCCTAATTGCTTTGACTAGGACTTCCAATACTATGTTGAATAATAGTGGTGAGAGTAGACATCCTTGTCTTGTTTCTTATCTTAGAGGAAAAACTTTAACTTTTCACTGATGTTGGCTGTGGGCTTGTTATATGGCTCTTATTATGTTGAAATATGTACCCTCTATACCCACTTTGATGAGAGTTTTATCATAAATGGATATTGGATTTTGTCAATGCTTTTCTGTATCTTTTGACATGATCATGTGATTTTTATCCTTTGCAATGTAGTGTATCACTTAGTATGGTATGTAGAGTTAACGTAGTGATAGATTTGCAGATGTTGAACCATCCTTGTATCCCCGGAATGAATCCCACTAGATCATTGTGTATTGTTGAATCTTTTTAATGTATTGTTGCATTTAGTTTGCTGATATTTTGTTAGGAATTCTTTGCATCTTTGTTCATCAGGTATATTGTCTGTGTGTGTGTGTGTGTGTGTGTATGTGTGTGTGTGTGTGTGTGTGGTGTCCTTGTCTTGTTTTGGTACTAGTGTAATGCTAGTCTCATAACATGAATTTGGAAGCATTCCCTCCTCTTCTTTTTTGGGGAAGAGTTTGAGAAGAATAGGTTTTAAATGTTCTTTGAATGTTTGGTAGAATTCACTGGTGAATTGTCTGGTCCTGGAATTCTGCATATTGGGAGGTTGGGAGGTTTTTAATTACTGATTTAGTCTTCTTACTAGTCTCTATTCCATTTAGTTTCACTCCAATCTTTGTTATTTCCTTCCTTCTACTAACTTTTGACTTTGTTTGGTCTTTTTTTAGTTCCTTAGGTGGGAAGTTAGTTGTTTATTTGAGATTTTGCTTCTTGACATAGGCTTGTATTGCTATGAACTTCCCTCTCAGAACTGTTTTTGCTGCCTCCTATATGTTTTGGGATATTATATTTCTATTTTCATCTGTCTCAAGGTATTTTTTAATTTCTCCTTTGATTTCTTTTTTGACTCTTTGGTTGTTCAGTAGTATGTTCTTTAATCACATATTTTTGATTTTTGATTTTTCTTCTTGTAATTGATTTCAAGTTTCACAGCACTGTGGTTGGAAAAGGTGCTTGATATAATTTCAGTCTTCTTAAATTTATTGAGACTCATTTTGTGGCCTAACATAGGATCTATGCTGGAGAATATTCCATGTGCACTTGAGAAGAATGTATATTCTGTTGCTTTTGGTTGGAATGTTCTGTATGTATTAAGTTCATCTGGTTTATTGTGTTGATTAGGGCCAATGTTTCCTTACTAATTTTCTGTCTGGAGGATTTATTCAATGATTTAAATGGGTGTTAACTTCCTTACTATTGTTGTATGGCTGTCAGTTTCTTCCTTTAGGTCCGTTAATACTTGCTTTATATATTTAGGTAATCCTATGTTGGGTGCATAAATACTTACAAATGTTATATTCTCTTGTGGGATTAGCCCCTTTATCATTAAGTAAGGCCCTTCTTTGTCTTTCATTACAGTCTTTGTTTTATAGTCTATTTTGTGTGATAAAAGTAAGCTACCTCAGCTCTCTTTTGGTTTCCATTTTCATGAAGCATTATTTTTTAGTTGCTTCACTTTCAATCTGTGTGTATCCTTACCTTTGAAGTCAGTCTCTTATAGGCAGTGTATAGGTGGTCTTTTTTTTTTTTTTAATCCATTCATTCACTGTCTTTTGATTGAAGAATTTAGTCCATTTACATTTAATGTGATTATTGATAAGTATGCACTTATTGCCATTTTGTTAAGAGTTTTCTGGTTGTTTTGTAGTTTCTCTCTTCCTTTCTTCTCTTGCTCTCTTCCCTTGTGGTTTAGTGACTTTATTTAGTGTTATGTTTAGATTCCTTTCTCATTATCTTTTGTACTATCTACTATAAGTTTTTGCTTAGTGGCTACCATGAAGCTCACATATAATAGCTATTTATATAGCAGTCTATTTTAAGTTGATAGCAACTTAAGTTTGAATGCATTCTAAAACTGCATTTTTGAAACCCCCCAACATATCTTATGTTTTTGGTGTCACATTTTACATTTTTTGATTTTGCGTATCCCTTAACCAACCTTTGAAGTTGTATTTTTACTACTTTTTTCTTTTAATCTTCATACTAGTTTTATAAGTGATTAATCTACCTTTACTACATATTTACCTTTACTAATGAGGATTATACTTTCATTTGTTTTCTGGTTACTAATTAGTGTCCTTTTTTCCAGCTTGCAGAAGCCCCTTTAACATTTCTTGTAAGGCTAGTTTAATTTGCTTACTTGGAAAACTCTTTATCTCTCCTTTAAATCTGAATGATAACCTCATCAGGTAGAGTATTCTTCTTTGAAAGTTTTTTCCTTTCCATACTTTGAATATACCTTGCCACTCCCTTCTGTCTTATAAAGTTTCTGCTCAAAAATCTGCTGATGGTCTTACCAGGGTTCCCTTATATGTAACAAGTTGTTTTTCTCTTTCTGCTTTTAGGATTCTTTCTGTAACTTTTGACATTTTAACCATAATGTGTCTTGGTGTGGATCTATTTGGGCTCATTTTTTTTTGGAATTTTCTGGGACTTCTGGATTTCGATGTCTGTTTCCTTCCTCAGGATAGGGAAATTTTCAGCCATTATTTTTTCAAATAAGCTTTCTGCTCTTTCTCCATTTTCCTTCTTGGACCCCTATAATGCAAATGTTATTCTGCTTAATGTTGTTCCGTAGGTCCCTCAGGATAGCTTCATTTTTTAAGTTCTTTTTCTTTTTGTTGCTCTGTTTGCTCTGTTTGGGTGAGTTCTACTATCCTGTCTTCTAGATCACTGATCCTTTTCTCTGCTTCATCTAGTCTGATGTTGAACCCCTCTGATGTATGTTTCATTTCAGTTACTGTGTTCTTCAGCTCTGATTTCAGTCTGGTACTTCCTTATATTTTCTCTCTTTAAATTCTCACTGAATTCATCTGTTCAACCTCCCACCCCCCTAGTTAGGTGAGCATCTTTTATGGTCATCACTTTGAACTTTTAATCAGGTAAATTATTTATGTCTGTTTTGTTGAGGTTTTCTTCTGAGGTTTTATCTTGTTCTTTTGTGTGGAAATATTTCTCTGTTTCCTTATTTTGCTTGACCCTCTGTGTTTGGTTCTATGTATTAAGCAAAATAGCTACTTCTTACAGTTGTGAAGTAGTTGCCTTGTGTAGAAGATGAATGTTATCATTCAACCTTGCCCTAACTTTAGATGGTGTCTTGAACCTTTGTGATTGTCAAAGCAGCCAGATTTATTCTTGATAGGTCCCAGTTGTTGAGGGTGTGCCAAGACCTGTCAGTTTTCCAAAGGGCAGGATCTCAGTCAGCACCTACTTGTAGGCTGATTAGAAGCCAGACCCTAAGGCAGCAGCTTTTAAAGTATGCAAATACATACAGTCTTGTGGGGCCACAATTGTGAACCCTGCTATCTTCTAGACCAGGTGATCTGGAGGTGCCTCCTGAGCAACAGCTGGAAAAATCAGGGCTCTGGGTGAGTGTATAAGCTCCTTTCTGGGAGATACTGACGAGGTATAGTGAGCCCAAGGGAGAATGCAGATTGTGTCCCCTGGCCTATTTTCCTTGTGGCTCTAAATGTATGGCAAATTGAGGCCTGCTTGTCAGGCTGAAGTTCCAGGACAAGTAAATAGTCCTTTTTCACAGATAGACTTTCAGTCTGCCGTCTGTGCATTGCCCTGGAGGTGGTAGCCTGTAAAGGACTGTCTCTATGGTTACTGTCTCAGGGATCCAGGAACACAAGGGCCACTAGAGCCAGGTAATCAAGGAGTTTTGCCCATATGGACTGTGTGTGCCTGCTGGCTTTAGCAAGGCAGAGGAAGAGCACTAGGTTGAAATGCACCTGCTGGCTTTAACAGGGCAATGGAAGAGTGCAGGGACCATGTGTGCCCCCTGCCCAGCACTAACAAGGTAGAGGGAGAGAGCAAAAATGGCACCCACCAGTGCCTCCATCAATACAGAGAGTTCCAGGAGGCCTCCTCCTCTCCAACAGATGCTTTAAGATTAGCAAATGAATATTCTTCACCTATGGTCTTGGTGACTTTCAAACTGCTGCCCTTATGCGGGGCTCCAGGGCAAGCGAGTCTTTGTGTGAGCCCTTTAAGAGCAGTATCTCAATTCACTCCAGCCTTCTGGACATAAACCTTGTTGATTTTCCAAGAGGGACGTTTTGGGGGCTGATGTCCCCAGTGCAGTCCCAAGGGTTGGGGTGCCTGAGGTGGAGCACAAACCCCTTGCTCCTCAGGGAGAAGCTCTGGACTCGTGAGATCCTTCCCAATTGTGGGTTGCTGTGCTGGTGTTGGGGTTTTTGGTGAGACTGCATCTCTGCTTCTACCTTTCTCAGCGGGCCCTTTTATTGTTTGTTGTGAGGGAGCTGTTTCGCTAGTTATCAGGTCTTTTTCAGAGGGAAATTTTCCACATATAGCTATAGGTTCAGTGTGTCCGTGGGAGGAGGTGAGTTCAGCATCTTCCTATGCCTCCATCTTGGGACACCCCCCACTTTGTTTTAATAGCAGCCATCCTAATGGGCGTGAGGTGACACCTCATTGTGGTTTCAGGTTGCATTTCCCTAATGATTAGTCATGTTGAACATCTTTTCTTCTGCTTGGTGGCCTTTTTTATTATCTTGGGAGAAATGTCTTTTCAAGTCTTTTGCCCATCTTTTAATTGGGTTGTTTTTTCATTGTTGATATGTAGGTTTTTTTTTTTTTTTTAATATTCTGGATATGAAACCCTTTCCAGATAAATAATTTGCAAATATTTTCTCCTGTTTTATTGTGCCATTGCACTCTGTTGATTGTGTTATATGCTGTGCAAAAGTTTGGTATGGTTCCTTTCTTCTATGTATGTTTTTGTTGCCTGCGCTTTTGGTATCGTATCAAAAAATTCATTGCCAAATCCAGCATCATGAGGCTTTACACCTATATTTTCTTAGAGCAATTTTAGTTTAAGTCTTAACATTTAAGTCTTTAATCCATTTTGAGTTAATTGTTGTGTAAAGGTCCCGCTTCATTCTTTCACATGCAGATATCCAGTTGCCCCAGCACCATTTGCTGAAGGGATTGTCCTTTCCTTCTGAGTAATGTTGGATCCTTTGTCAAAGATCATTTGACCACATTGTGAAGGTTTATTTCTGAGCCCTTTATCTGTTCCATTAGTTGATATGTCTTTTGCTTATACAACACTTTTTAAAAAAAACTGTAGCTTTGTAATATGTTTTGAAATCAGGAAATGTGAGACTTTTCTTTTTCAGGATTGTTTTGGCTGTCTGGATTATTGTCTTTTAAAAAAACAATACTTATTGATATGTACCTTATTGATATTTGTGTCTCCTGGACTTAATCACACTGTCTGGTGCAATCTCAGTTGATGACATTAATTTAGAAAATACTAGTTGAATTACTGCTGTAAGCCACTTTTGCTCTGAATTTGTTTGAGTTGGTTGGATTCTTAGGTTAAGTGGCAAGCAAGTACAGTTGGCTTTTGAAAAATGTGGTGTTTAGGGACACTGATCCCCTGAATAGTTGAAAATCCGTATAATTATTAACTCTCCAAAACTTAACTATTTATAGCCTACTGTTGACCAGGAGGTTTTACTGATAAACAGTCGATTAACGCATGTTTTTGTGTTATATTTATTATATACTGTCTTCTTATGATACAGTAAGCTAGAGAAAAGAAAATGTTAAGAAAACCCTAGGGAAGAAAAAGTACATTTATAGTATTGTACTGTATTTATATATATATAAAAAAATCCACATATAAGTGGATCCACACAGTTCAAACTTGTGTTGTTCAAAGATCAACTGTACTTGTTATCTGAGAGGCTCAGCGGGCTGATCTTCTGGGATAGTTGAATCCTATACAATCTATATTCTATCTGTGTTGGAATTAAAAGAATATAGCTGAATAGTGAAAATTCCTTTTCAATATGCAAGTGAATAAATAAGCAAGTGAAAAAAACTGTTATTCAAGCAAGTCAGAAAACTTGTCATAATAAAAATACAATTTTTAGAGATTTTTCTCTAAGAGTTAAAATAATGATTCCTTAAAGAGGATAAAACATATTCTGGTGTGGTATGAGTTAAGATGCCTAATCAGTTTCACACAAGCTTTTCTTTGGTGAATTTTCTTCTTTTTTAATTAGTGATCTAGATTCTAAAAAGTAAGAACATAGCATATTTCTAAGGCCTTCCTTAATAAAAGATATGCTTTCAACATTTATGAAAACCCTGGTGAATGAAAGGAAATATGAATATTTTATAGGTTTTTGCTGTCTGTGAATTCAGTTCTTTAAGCAAGGAGAATGTTTCATATTTTAAATCATTTCAACATGAATAGGTAAGTTAATGAATGAACAGCTGATGTTCAACTTTCTTCAAATTGCATACCTGTAGTGCTCCTTGTTATTAGTTGTCAAACCCAGATCATCAGAGTCGTAAAATGGTTTCAAATTCCTGAAATTAACATTGGTTCCTGTTAGACATATTCTTATGATGTGCTCATAGATATCTCCATAGAAATTCTCTGGAGACTTGATTTTTGTCCCTAGAGGGTCAAGGCAGATTACCATTTGGGACTAAGGCATGGAGCTTCTCTGAAGACAGTGCTGATGAGAACTGTCACCACAGCAGATGACCCAAATTAAAAAGATTTCTGGGATCAAGCAAGGAGTCTCAGCCTAACAGTTTTGTTTTATACGCAATGCTATCCTTTTGATTTACTGTCACAAACCAAACTTTTACCTCCATGCTTTAATGAGTTTAGGTTTGTAAGAAAATGACTGGAAGAGGCTGGGGGCCCTGATCAAAGCCATGTTCTCTTATTCCTCTCAATTTCAGGGAAGGTTATTGTTTCTCACAGTCAAAGTTCATTTTTTTCCTGCATTCTCTTTTTGGAGACAGGGAGAAAAAAAAAAAAGCATCTTATGACTTAGATATTTGTGCTTGATTTTAAGGCTTTTGCAAATTAGATATACTGTCTGTGTTCTTTGACAGTCATGAGGGGCCCACTCTTTGGAAAGAGATTTTTATGGGAAGATAAGAAGAAAGGAAATAATAAATATTTTGCTTTTTGAAAGTTGTAATTTTGGGTGGTCTACTCTAAATCAAGATTCCTGGTAGAGAGTAGGCACTCAATATTTATTTGTTTAATGAACAAGTGCATTTTTAATGTAAATTAGACCTTGAGAATTATTTAATCCACTTTATTAATCACAATGAAGCTAATATTTATCATTGAGTATTAGGCATTTTTGAAACACCCTAACTTTTTACAGGTGAGGGTGTTGAAACACAGAGGGAAGTTCAGTAACTCATCTAAGGCCAGGTTGAGACCTGTGTATCAATTCATCAATTACCAGTTACTTATCAAATTTGCTGTGTACTAAGCATACATTTCTAGGTCAGTCGGTCTCGTGTAAGCATTTCAGGCAGGATTGCCTACTGTATTTGTGTTTCATTTTGATGTTCTTTCTAGAGTCATGTGATTTATGTTGATTGTGCCATTTATTAATGCCTATTTTTTTAGATTTTTTAAAAAAATTTATTTGTTAGAGCACAAGCAGGGGGAGCAGCAGACAGAGGAAGAAGCAGGCTCCCTGTCGAGCAAGGAGCCCGATGCAGAACTGGATCCCTGGACCCTGGGATCATGACCTGAGCCTAAGGCAGATGCTTAACCAAGTGAGCTACCCAGGCGTCCCTATTAATGCTTTTTGTATGTAATTTGAATGCTCTTAAGATTGCAGTAGCTTTAAAACATAAGGTAAATAGAAAGTAAATCAGCTAATTGCATACTTGGCATCACCATCTCATATAATTTTGTTTTCAGACTATTAAAATGTTCTATTTTGTGAATCCGAAGCAAGGTCTCTCTTGATTTTGGCTTAAATATAATTATATTCTAATAAAGTTCTGTGGGACATTTCTATATGACATGGGTTTTATTTTGTTTTGGGATTATGGGAATCTTATTACACTAATTCTGGCAGTCGAGTCACTTTGTCAACTTAATTTATACATTAATTTGTTTGCCTACTTA
This sequence comes from Ursus americanus, assembly GCF_024610735.1. Lineage (NCBI taxonomy): Eukaryota > Metazoa > Chordata > Mammalia > Carnivora > Ursidae > Ursus > Ursus americanus. The sequence goes on along the minus strand of NC_142134.1, from coordinate 8,663,080 downwards.
ATCTGATAACATTAGAATGGAAAATATTGTTATCTTATTTTTGACTTTATTTGACCATGCAGGCATTTTGCTTCTAGTCATCTTTCTTGTTCCGTGGCTCTCTTGTTTATGTGCTTTAGCTGAAAAAACATATTTCATACCTAATTAAGGTCTAATTGTAGCTTATACAAGTTTTACTAGAATATTTGTGATATAAATTTTATCACAAATATAAATATTTGTGATATAAATACATTGGTGATGTAAATACAAAGGGCTATGAAAATCTGATTATTTTTCTTTCTGTTTTTTAAGAAAATAATTTCAGTTAGGAAAGTATTATAGGTAAAAATCTAGTTTATTATTTACTTTGAAAAATTTGTGGCTATCCTTTTGTTTAAGTAAAATTTTGCTTTAAATAATATCCCCAAACTACAAGACTACTTAGAGTTAATATTTGCTTCTGTTAGAGCACACTTCATATGCTGTCCGTAATTCTATTATATAGAGTACTGTATTTTCTCATGTTTATAAGCTAAGAACTCCAAAGTTAGGGTTTTGAGATGCTGCAGTACAAATATGCTTTCCCCCCCTCAATTTTGTTATGTGTTATCATTGGCTCTGCATTTGAGTTGGTAAAAGATCACTCACACTTCTCTCACTTTTCTCAAGCCCGATAGATTAAAACAAAGAGCAACTCAGTTTCTCCCCTTTTGTTGACAAGGTGGACTTCAACTAACTCTTTCTTAGATGTGAAAGGAAGGGAAGGTCATTTCATGCTTCATTGATAAAAGTAAGGTCATAGTAACTATTAAAGAGTTTGGGACGTTTGTTAGGGATCATTTTTGCTTTTTGACATTCTGACTTTGTGGTATGCTGAAGTCAACAGAAAGATAATATATTTTATACAATGAATGGAATGTACAATTGTTCCTTTAATTATCAGTAAAAACACAGAAGATAAGGAAACTGGTGTAAATCAGCTTGACAGAGTGGTTGTGGATTTGTTATGCAATGAGAAAGGAACTTGTGCCTTTCTTTTGAAATGTTGGCTTACACACTTTGTCTTTTCATCTAACATTTACGCATTTGCTAATAACCTTTCGCCAAATATTGCTGATATCATCATGATACCATTTTTCAGGTTAATACCAACTAGATTACAAAATTATGCTGTTTTCCAGCAAATCCAATCCATTATACTTTTAGGCTGATAGTTCTAATTGGCTTCACTCATGTGAGAGGATAAATGTGAAACAGGTGGTATGGACTTCAGAGGCTCAACCCTCGGTAGATTGCCATAGACCTCGGTGGCTGTTGAGTTGGAAACTCTTTTCTAACCAGTTTGTCCCTACGTGTAGCTACTTCATATAGTGTGGTACAATCTCCAGGCAGTGTTACAATGCTTCATATACATTCAATTTACGCTTTACAGTAAGTCTTTGAGAACTACTTCGTTAATATTTCCATTTTATAGGTGATAAAACTGAGCACTGGAAGGTTAAGAAAGCTGTCCAAGATTATATGGCTAGTAAATAGTAGACCTGGGATTAAACCATGATCCTATGATCTTTACTGCTATACTATACTGGAGACGTATGACACTATTTGAACAAATATTCTGTAGCAGACCCTTGGTTATCACACATCAGTTCACAGCTCTAGCTACAAATCCACATTGGTGGCCTGATCCTGCCTTTATGTAAAATTTTGTATTTGATAAATATCTCACAATTCTTGGCAACCTTTTCAGTCAAAAGCAAATATATAAAAATTATTTCTGTGGGAATATCAATGTAATGACTTTCCCCCAATTTAGTGTCTACAGTTCTATTCATGTTTGTGAAGATTTAAATTGTTGTCCTGAAAGGTAAAGATAATATTCAGTAAGAGAATATAATTTTTACCTTTTGATGAGTGATCATATTTCTTTGTTTTCTTTTAAAAAATTGCTCTGGAGCAATGCCTGGGTGGCTCAGTCGGTTAAGCTTCTGCCTTTAGGTCAGGTCATGATCCCAGAGTCCTGGGATGAAGTCCAGCGTTGGGCTCCTTGCTCAGCAGGGAGCCTGCTTCTCCCTCTGTCTGCCGGTCCCCCTGCTTGTGCTCTCTGTCTTTCTTCCCCACAAATAAATAAATAAAATCTTCAAAAATAAAATAAAATAAAATAAAATAAATTGTTCTGGGAAATATTTGCATCATTGCTTCATGTTTCCTAGAATATTTGCTCAATGTTACAAGATTAATGGCAAACTCTATGAGGGGAAATCATTGCATATTTCTTTGAAAGTGAAATATTTAGGAACATGGATAAAATACTTGTTGGAGTGATGCAGTTCATTTTCACAACATGACTGATTATAGAGGCAGGAAACGTTGGTCCAGAAAATCTTCTGAGTGGGGAATATAGGAGGCCAAAGAGATCTGAAAACCTGCACGTAAGGGGCTTTGCCATTTTCAAGAGTGTTTTATATTATACTTCTATTTAAAGGCTCAGGGGTGCTTCAGTAATTGTTTAATTGTTATGTGTTTATAGTTTTCTATAAAATTATACCATACTAGAGGTATGCTCCTTTCTTTCAGCTCTTCCTGTAACCGAAGGTAATACCATCCATCTGGTGGCACTAACTGAACCATAGACCGGTCCAGGGAGGACAGAAGCCTCTACAAGCTTTCAGACCTCTCACCAAAGACACATAAGGTGAAGCAACACCTCTCTGATGTGAGACAAATTGTTAGATGAAGAAAAAGAACAGTTAAAAGTGAATTAACAACTCTTAAGGATCTGAATGTCGGAGAATTTACAAGTCAGTGTAGAGAAGTGTTTCATTTGTTCTTTGTAGTTAGAGAATAACTGATATCTTAATGCAATTTGAAAAGAGGATTAGGATTTTTCACCAGGTACCATAGGGGGATTGAGCCAATTTATTTTCATAAGAAGGAAATAAAGAAAAGCTAGACGAGAGTTGATTGTTCCGTGTGAGCATTGCAGGGTAAACTGGTTCATAATAACAATGGAAAGATGTACTGTATTTTTCTTATATGCTTTTTAATAACAAGTGAGTTGATAGAATGTGTTTGACTTTATCAACATTTTTAATTCTTTAAATCATTACTCGATAGCTCAGTAAAGTTTTCAGAAAGTTACCTAATTCATATTTATATGATTCCATTGCTGGCTTGGAAATGATCATTTTCATAATATAATTTTAAGTAAGAATGTAGAAATAATGCAGTTGAGAAGTATTATTATTATTTGTTTCTTGGGGTATCAATACAACGTAAGTTTTTCCCCTGGGTTAAGTGCTTTAAGGTTAAATTTTCAACATGGTAAAGAATAGAACCATAACTTAATTGCCCCTGTACTTCACAGCCCGCATTGACTTGGGTGTCTGAGTCATGGGATTTTCCTCACAGGGAGAGATGGTGGGGAAGAAGGTCAGAAACCAAGTCTAGATCTGGTGGCTGTCTCTTTCCAAAGGATAGTATCAGGGGCCTGGGGCAGGGCATCCCAAATCTGCAGTCTCAGAGTGAAGTGTTTGGAAAAGGTTTCATCCATTTTTTGATTTGTGCTCAGAGTTGTTGATGGATTCAGATTTCAGTCCCAAAGGAAGAGGGGTCTTTTACCAGGACTTGGGATAAGATCAGAGAACTAGTCAGATGGACTGGTTTCAGGGTTGGAATTTCCTGCTAGTCAATGTACCAGAATAAATTAGAAAAGCAGGCAGAAGCTCAGCCTGTGGACTAGGTTCTCATAATTCTGCTGGCAAAGAGGGTACCTATAGGCTTCTTGCCCTAGAAGTAAAATGTAGGATTAATCTAGATCCCACCCCACAGTATGGAAGGCCACTAACTGTGTCTGGCTTTGTATAGTTGTGCCTGAACAGTGAGAGTGGCTTAGCCTGTTAATTGAAGTTTTCACTACATTCATAAAACAGTGAGACCGTGGAAAGTAGAAACTGAAATGTAGATATATTTCCAGAGATATCAACTATTCAGTGTATTAAATTTCATATAGTTTTCTAAGAATATAGTGTTTAATAGGATAATTAAAACAATATTTTATTAATGAAAACAATACATGCTTATTGTAGAGTTAGCAGAAGGTAAAAAGAATTCTACCACTTCAATGTTAGCATTTTTATATCCCCTTGCCCCTTTCTGTATTTCAGTTGGAATCATATTGCCTTTGTTTTTGGTCTTTTAAAACACCATTTTAACGGCTGTATAATCTTTCTGTTGTATTATTTCAGATTATATGTCTAGAAAATATATTCCTGACAGTGAAATAACTAGATCAAGAAATGGTAACATTTTTTTAGGGCTCTTGAAACATATTGCAAAATATTTTCCCAGAATGCTATATTTTATATTTGTTTTAAATGGAGTGTATAAGGGGACTGGTTTCACAGAGTATTAGGATTGTGAAAATCTTTGCCAATTAGATAGAGGGAAATTGTGTTTCATTATTTTACTAGTAGTCTTTGATCCCTTCTGAGATTCTACTTTCTTTTTTACTTCCAATACATTTTTTAGACATTCGTATTTCATCTTTTGTGAGTTTTCTATTCCCATGTTTACATATTTTTAAAATTTTTTAAAATTAATTATTTTTTTTTTTTTTTAAGAGAGGAAGAGTAGAGGGGAGGAAGAGGGAGAGAGAGAGTCTTAAGCAGGATCCAAGCCCAGCACAGAGCCCGATGTGGGGCTCGATCTCAAAATCCTGAGATCATGACCTGAGCCAAATTTATAGTTAGACGCTTAAACAACTGAGCCACCCAGGTGTCCCCATATTTGCACATTTATCTATTGCAGTTTTAGCTTGATTAATTTGTATGAGATCCTTTTGAAATTAAGATTAATAATGTTTCAGCTATTAAATTTTTTTATAGTTAGCTGCTTTCTGTTTTAATGGATTTATTAAAATATAGAGGTTTCCCACTGTATGTTCAGGTCTAAAGAATTTTTCCTTATTTCTTCTAATATCCATATTTAGAAAGCAAAAAATGAGCACTTAGGTGGTAATAATTGTCAATGGATGGAACATATACTTTATTTTGGGGCCTTTTTTGTCATTTACTTCTCATAATAATCTTAGGAAGTAATTGCTTCTAGTACTTTGATCTGTAGATGGTGAAACTAGAGTGTAAGTCAGCAAATGCATGGTAAACTGGCCTTGGAACTGATCGTATGACTACGGATCCCGTGCTCTTCACTAGTCCTGCACATCTGGTAGAACAGAGCAGACAAGCGTCATCCTAAAATGAGTAAGATAGTAATGGAATGCATCATGGAAGACACTAGATTTAATATTTGAATTTGATTTTCATTTTTCTAATATTAAGTATTTGTTGATCCAGAAGATTTTTTTTTTTTTAATTTCCATGATAGAGTTAGAACAGTATCTTAGGACAATATTTTGTCTAACCATATTGCTTTGTATTCAGTGTCATAAATCAGTGTGTGTGTGTGGACAAGATTTAATTACACAATGGAAAATTCATTTTTAATACAAAGTTTGATCTATTAAATAAAGCTTTCTACATTAAAAATGCTGCAGTTATACCAACCATACAGATTATCTATATTTCCCAGATTAAATTAGAATTTAAGTAATTATAGATTTTTTATTTGTGTCTTTCATCCAGTACCTAAGAGAAATGATTATCACACCAACAAAATAATTTTTATTGAACATTTTCTTATATAAAATGGCAAGACAATAACAACAGCAACAAAAACCCCTCTAATTTTCTTAGTATTTTTAAACTTTATTTATTTTTTTATTTATTTTTAAAGATTTTATTTATTCATTTGACAGAGACAGCCAGCGAGAGAGGGAACACAGGCAGGGGGAGTGGGAGAGGAAGAAGCAGGCTCATAGCAGAGGGGCCCGATGTGGGGCTCGATCCCAGAACTCCGGGATCACGCCCTGAGCCGAAGGCAGAGGCTTAACAACTGCGCCACCCAGGCACCCCAGTATTTTTAAACTTAAAAAAAAAAAAATCCCAGATGCTGTTGAGGTTTGTGTATTTGTCATTTACTCAAAAATTGAATTTTCCTAGAAGGAAAGTCCTTTAAAACAGATGAACTCTGTGTATCTATGATGGGTTCTCATTCAATAACTGGCAGAATTTCAGAGACTACTTTTTAAATCACGGTTATCTCTATATAGGCATACTTCGTTTTACTGCTTTTTCAGATACTTCGTTTTTACAAATTGAAGGTTTGTGGCAACCCTGTGTGGAGCAAGTCAATCAGTGGCCTTTTTCCAATAACATTTGCTCACTTTGTGTCTGGGTCACATATTGGTAATTCTCAAAATATTTCCAACTTTTTCACTATTTATCATGGTGATGTATGATTGGTGATCTTTATTGTTACTATTGTAATTGTATTGGGGTGCCATGAACTACACCCATATAAGATAGTGAACTTAGTCTATAAATATTGTGTGTGTTTCCTCTGTTCCGCCCATCAGCCATTTCCTAGCTCTCTCCCTCTCCTTGGGCCTTCCTATTCCCTGAGACACAGCAATATACAAATTAGGCGAATTAATAACCCTATAAAGGCTTCTAAGTGTTCACTTGAAAGGAAGAATCACAGGTCTCTCACTTTAAGTCAAAAGCTAGAAATGATTAAGCTTAGTGAGGAAGGCATGTCAAAAGCCAAGACAGGCTGAAAACTAAGCTTCTTGCATCAAAGTTAGTCAGGTTGTGAATGCAAAGGTAAAGTGCTTGAAGGAAATTAAAAGCGCTATTCTGGTGAACACACAAATAGAAAGCAAAACAGCCTTACTGCTGATAGGGAGAAGGTTTTAGTGGTTTGGGTAGAAGATCAAACCAGCCCGAACATTCCCTTAAAACTAAGGCCTGATCCATGGCAACATCCTAACTTCCTTCAATTTTTAGAAGACTGAAGGAAGTGAGGAAGCTGCAGAGGAAAAGTTGGAAGGTAGCCAAGGTCGGTTCGTGAGGTTTGAGGAAAGACGCCGTCTCCATAACATCCGAGCGCAAGGTGAAGCAGCAGGTGCCGATGTAGACACTGCAGCGAGTTATCCCGAAGATCTAGCTAATTCACGACGGTGGCAACACTACAGAACAGATTTTCAGTGTCTGCAAAACAGCCTTCTATTGGAAGAAGATACCATCTAGGATTTTCATGGCTTCAAAGCTTCAGAGGACAGGCTGGCCCTTGTTAGGGACTAATGCAGCTTCAAGTTGAAGCCAAGCTTCATTCGCCATTCTGAGAATAAGGCCCTTAAGAATTATATTAAATCTTGTGCTCTATAAATGGAACAACGAAACCTGGATGACAGCACATCTGTGTACAACGCGCTTTACTGAATATTTTAAACCTGCTGCGACCTACTGCCCAGAAAAAAGATTCCTTTCAAAATATTCCTGCTCATTGGTAATGTAGCTGGAAGTTCAGGAGCTCTGATGGAGATGTACAATGAGATGGATGTAGTTCGCACGCCTGTTAACGCAACATCCATTCTGCAGCCCGTGGATCAAGGAGTCATTTTGACTTTCGAGTCTTACTATTTAGGAATTACATTTCACATTTCAGAGGGCCGCAGCTGCCACAGGTAGTGATTCCTTTGATGGATCTGAGCAAAGCCCAGAGTTTTATCTGGAAGGGATTCACCCGTCTAGGTGTCATTATGGACATTCATGATTCATGGGAAGAGGTAAAAATACCAACATTAAGAGGAGTTTGGAAGAAGCTTATCGTAGCCCTCATGAGTGATTCTGGGGTGGGGGGCGGTGGGAGCGGGTTCAGTACCTGAGTGAAGGAGCTAGCTGCAGGTGTGGTGGGAATAGCAAGAGAACTAGGAGTAGAGTGGAGCTGAAGATACGACTGAATTGCTGCGATCTCATTTTAAAACTTGAATAAATAAGGAATTGCTTTTTGTAGTTGAGCACAGAAAGTAGTTTTTTTGAGATGGAACCTACTCCTGGTGAAGATGTCGTGAGGACTGTTGAAAGACAGCAAAGGATTTAGTATATTACCTACACTTAGTTGATTAAGCAGCGGCAGGGTTTAAGAGGATTGGCTCCAGTTTTGAAAGAAGTTCTGCTGTGGGTAAAATGCTATCAAATAGCATCACATGCTACAGAGGAGTTGTTCATGGAAGGAAGGGTCATTTGATGCAGCACACTTTGTTGTCATCTTTTTTTAAATTATTATTCATTTATTTGAGAGAGATTATAAGAGAGCACAAGCCAGGGTGAGCAGCAGAGGGAGAAGCAGGCTCCCCGCTGAGCAGGGAGCCCCATGTGGGGCTGGATCCCAGGGATCTGAGCCCGAGGGCAGACACGTCACCGACTGAGCCACCAGGTGCCCTGTTGTCATCTTAAGAAACTTCCACAGCCACCGCAGTGTTCAGCAACCGCCACTCTGATCAGTCAGCATCTATCAACATCGAGGCAAGACCCTCCACCAGCAAAAAGATGACAACTCACTGAAAGCTCAGATGATGGCTAACAATTTTTAACAGTCAAGTATTTTAAAGGTAGGTACATTTTTTAGAAATAATGCTGTTGCTTATTAGACTAGAGTGTTGGGTAAACATCACTTTTCTATGCACTTTGAAACCAGCAAATTCACTTGACTTGCTTTATTGCAGTGGTCTGGAACTGACTCTGCAATATCTCTGCGATATGCCTAGAAATTCAAGTAGAACAGCTAATTTGCCCTCAATACAATGAATCAAAATGGTGTTTCAATCAATGTTGGAAGGTAGGAAACCACCCTTTTTTCTTTCAGAGGCTTGAAAAAGATGCGACACAAATATTTGGCAATGAAAGTCGTTGGGTCCCAATTCTAGGCTCAGGCAAATATTTTCATTTCTCTAGGCCTTTTTCTCTTTAGCAGTAAAATAAGGCTATTGATTTCACCTTAATAATGGCTGAGATCCCTTCCAGCTCTAAAAGTAATCTTTGTAAAATAGACTGACATACCCTGCAATTGTTTGCAAGTGCTATGAAAGACTGAAGGGTAGGAAAGTGTCTCAACCTTGGCTGTGCACCTGGCCAAATTTGTGAGGCTTTGAGAAATGCATTCCCTTATCTAGAAGGTTGTAGTTCAGAACTCTGGATAGTCCAGACTCAGGACTATATTTTTAAGAAGTTGTCATGTGAAGGCCTTGGGTAGTCAGGTTTGGAACTGCTGGAATGAAGAAGGGTCCTATGTGGCCGTCTGTCACTGTTCTTTCTCCGTTGAAGGATTGAGGAGGAGGATATCCTTCCATGGACTGTTTCATTTTTAAAAATTTTGGTCATGGAGGAAATTTTCTTAATAGCATGCTGAGGGAAGTGTAATAGTCTTTTGTGTCTTTTCTATTCCAGGAGGCAAGAACTATTCCACCATCAGAGACATGCTTTCATATGCGCACATATATAGCTCTGCCTTACCTTGGAAATAAGAAAAATTGCGTTCATCAGAGTTTAGTTTGAGGGTGGAGAATAGAGATGCGTAAAGATTTGGTGGGAGCTTTGCCCTTTTGCCTTTCCCCTTTATTGTTGTTTGTCACAGTTTGTTGTCTACACGTTAGGTAGAAGACACTGAGCATATATTGTTTCATTTCATCTTGTCAATAAGTCTTGAAATAAGGGGAGATATTTTAATATATTCTGTTTACAGATGGACAAGATTAGAATCAGAGATTTTATTTACCTGGTCCAGAATAACTTTGCTAGAATCAGAGTGGAGATTTGAATTTAGGTCAGTTTGACTCAGAGTACTTTTAAAAGATACAGTGTCTGTGGTTTTCAAATAGGGTAACTCAGACCTCAAGCATCATGGGTTAGAAGTAAAACAAAGTGGTTTTTGTAAAGAGCACGTATCAGATATCATAATTATAAATGTAGGAATTCATAAGTTTAACATATTATCGTTTTTGCTCTGATTTGGCTTGCAATGCAGATTGAGTGGATAGCTCCTGGTCTTCAGGTTTGCTTTGTAGGTGGACTCAGAACTGGCACCAGGCAAAATTACGAGCCACAGTGGGCTCTTTTCTCTTTTTCTTTGAGCTCTTTGCCCTCCTTCTCATCCCTCCTTCCTCCCTCTGTTTCTCCTCCCCTCTTCCCTTCTTTCTCTTCTCCCTCCTTCCTCCTCTTCTTCCTCCTTTCTCCTTCTCTTAGCCTTCCTCTTCCCTCCTTTCTCCTTCCCCTTCTTCTAGTTCTCTTGGGTTTTTAGGCAGCACCCAGTTCCCAGCACAGGGTTCTGTCTATTGATCTGCCCTTCCTGGAAGTGTCCCACAGAGACTTTGAAAAACTTGGATACGGTACTTGGAAAGTTAACTGAGTTCTAGTTCACCTCCCTTCTTCCACTGAAGAAGAAGACAACTGTGTCAGCTGGGTTCCCGTCAAGAGCTCTTTCTTTTATAAGGTAGTTGGGAATTTGAGGTAGATTTTTGGGAGACAGTGTCTGAATTCTGAAACTATATGCCACATTTGTCTGTATGCATGTTTTCTGGTCCATAACTTCATCAGAGTCTCCAAGGAGTCTGTGTTCAAAAAACAAGACAGAACAAAGTATTTGCATTCCATCACGTTGGCGTTGTAGGTAGTCTTATCTCATACTTTCTATCTCTGCTCCTAATCAAATATTACTGTGATAGCTCATTCCCCAAGGGTTTCTTATTCCTACTGATACACATGCTCATTTATTTGTTTACACCCTTCCTCTGTTTTCATGAAGTATTTGGAATTGTTCATGTAAAACATCAATATATTAATAACTTAATTTGATTTTTTATCCAAGGGGAATACATTTCCTAATGTAATATACATAATATATTCCTTAATTCACTTCAAAAGCATTTCATTTAATATGCTTAAAAATGGTTTCCAGATGTAGGATTCTTCATTCTTATCAGTATATACAAAACACAGAAAATTTAAGGTACAGAATATAGAATGCCTGTTCAGGCTATATTTATTTTATCTGTAAATTGTTTTTGCTTCATTGTCATGATTGTACCAAGTTTTAATTTTTTACTATTTTTCTAATCCAGAGGTTAAAAACTTGAATACCTTGAGGGCTGATGGGAGTTGAGTGGGTTGGAGGTAAGACAATAGGGATAGAACTATGACAAAATCGAGAGTAATTGCACTGCTAAAGGATTTATGTTCACACTGTAGGAAAAACACCAATAAACAAATATGGGCAAGAACGGATGTATGTGACCCCTATGCTACTATCTTTGTAGGACTAAACATGTGTCAGTAAATTGGATACATTTGCATTTAAACTATGGCAGGAGAAAGTAGAGTGATTTTTCAGTTATACTTTGAGAAACGTGTCCTTTTTTGATCCATATCTCTGTTCTTCATTGAGTTGAGAGTTCCATGAGTGGATGGACTGTTGAATCCCCAGAATCTATCAGGATATCTGGCACATAGGAGGTGTATTGAAAACACATCTACCAGTATAGTCAATTCTACCCTATAATTATTCCTCAAGTCTGTGCACTGCTGTGTATCTCTGCCAGGAGTACCCAGATCTAGGGCTACTGTCTTTCCTAAACCAGTGTTATAATTTAGAACCTGAAGGATGTTTTCTGATTCTAGTCTTGTCCATGTCCATCTACTGTCCACAGTGAAGCCAGAGTGATCCTTCGAGGATTCAAGACTAGTGATCTAACTCCTCCAATTCAAAGCCTTTAATAGAGTCTTAATTAGCTGCTTACTATTCAGGCCTCATGTAAAAAACTGACCTCACGCCAGCTAAATAGAGGATTCCCCTCAAAATAGGGAAGGGTCGTGGTCACTCCAGGGAGGTGTCAGAAATTTTACATAACCTTATTCAGGTGTAACAATTTTTAGACACTAATAATAGCTCATGAAATATCAACAGCAAACTTAAGTTTTGTATGTGTAGATTGTGGCTTATCAATGGCAACATTGGTTTTGGTTCTTTTCTTATCCTTGTATCTGTATCCTTTGCAATGACTTACAGTTCTTCCTGTTAAGAAGGTAGAGTCTTTCCCCACCTCTTGAACCTGGGCTGGCCTTGGGATTTGCCTTGGCTAATAGAGTGTGGCAGAAACATGGGTGTGCCAGTTCCCAGAATAAGCCTCAAGAACCCTCGCCTGCTTCTGTTCTCTTTTGGAACTCTGCCACTGCCAGACTGTTGAATTTGAGGCTAGTCATTCTAGACTAGCCACCAGCCAGCTGACCCTGAAACATGTAAGAGAGGCCTGACAGGAGCCGAGCAGAGCCACCTACCCAACCTGTCCCTGACGACACATGCTTGAGTGAGCCCAGTAGAGACTATAGACTCGTGAGCAATAATTCATGTTTGGAGCCACTGAGTTTTAGGGTAATTTTTGTAATGATAACTATACACAGATACAGAGATGCTTTTCTATCCAGTCACTGAAAAGACTCAATAAAAAGAGACAAATTGAACACATTGCATCTTTTTTAAAGAAAATCATCACTATTGAAGTTTAGAAGGATCTGACAAATGCATCTACCTCTTCTTAAGAACTTGCATGAAATGGTAGAGTTTGAACATTTTTTCTCTTCTGATTTTTTTTTTTTTTAAATCGCAAGAAGGGAATACAGAGTAACTTTGTTTTTTAAACTGGAGCTATCAGAGCTAACAAATTTATTACCAGAGAAGAAACTTATATAGAGAAATTTGCCAAAATGTCTGTTCTATAGTTTTTGAAGGAAATGCTAAATTTATATAGAAACACTTGACTTCCATTTCAGACAGAATAAATATTTTGAAAATCAGGATTTTTCAATATATAGAAAGCACAAACTAATGTTAAATATAAGTTTTAAATGTGTTGCTGAGCTGGTGAGATATGAAGGGAAATCTTCAGAGGCCAAAAATAAGAAAACATGAATCCAGAAAAATAACCGAGTTCTGTATCTGACAGCCCCGGTGACCCAACTCTGGAAGAAGAAATAACACTTGAAGATGACAGAGCATTACTACAGATAAAACAAGGTCACTGACTTTCTGTAAAAGAGTCAAATACCCTGAAAAATACAATAATTCCTAACTTGTGTATCTAAAAGCATGGCTTAATTTTTTTAAAGCTAAAATTAAATGAGCGGCAGGTAGAAGTTGACAAATGCAACTGTTCAGAGAGAGATCTGAATGTAATGCTCTTTGTTATCGACTGACCAAAGCGGGTCCCAAATCAGTGAGCATATGAGAGAGTGGAGCCACACAAATACTACATTTAAATATAATGGCTTTTGGGGCATTTGGTTGGCTTAGTCAGTTAAGCATCTGGCTCTTGATCTCAGCTCGGGTCTTGATCTCAGGGTTGTGAGTTCAAGCCACACGTTGGACTCCACACTGGGCATGGAGCCTCCTTAAGAAAAAATATATAACAGCTCTATGCTATATACAGCACAACAAAGTCATTGAATCCATATTTTTTGCAAAGTCATGGAAAATGTTTTGAAAAATGACCACTGACTTTCCAGGTAGCCGAGCACAAGGGAGGGCAATGTGGTAAATAACACCCCCAAATTTCCTCTCCAAATGATTTAAATTCACAACTATTACAGCTCTATGTAGAAGTATACCCTCAGTATTCCTCGAGGGCACAGGATGCTGAGATTGTGAAGTAACTCTGCGCCTGGCAGCCCTGCACGCTGCTGTTCCTCCCCTGTCATGCTCATACTGCAGGTTTGCAGAGTACAAATGCTGACTGAGTAAAACGGCAGGGAGCAAGGAAAGCAACGGTTGGTTTGGTCCATGAGGAAGAGTTGGAGAGACCATTACCGGAGGGATTAAATAGAGCCCAAATCCAAGAACACTAAAAAAGAAATTGGTCAGATCAGAGCAAGACTGCAGGAAAAGGATTTCAAAGAATATTATTTAAAGGGCCAGACCAATAATGTGATGGGACAGGCTTCCAAATACATAGCTTTTTAGGGAGAAAAAGTGAAAAAGAAAAGAAGGATTCTTTGTAGAGGGCACCTAGGTGGCTCAGTTGGTTGTCTGACTCTTGATTTTGGCTTAGGTCATGATCTCAGGGTCATGAGATTGAGCCCTGTGGTGGGCTCCATGGTGAGTGTGGAGCCTGCTTAATATTCTCTCTCACCCTCTCCCACTGCCCCTCCCCATACCCTCTCTAAAGAAAAGAAAAAAAAATCTTTAGGTAATTAGATGATGAAGGAGAAAAGAAAGGAAGGGGATAAATTTGGGGCTCTAGAAAGCAAAAAATAAACAGAATCTTGGAGGATTCAACACTTTCCCCTATCACCAAATCAAATAAATAAATGACCAAGCAAAACAGCTAAAATACTTGAACTTTGCCAGACTGACAGAAAAGAGCACCAAAAAATATTCAGTATCAAAAAGTGAACAAAAGGAAAGTAAAATCGATACAGATCTGTTGAAGGAGATCAGGAAATGAATTTTCATATAAGTCAATAATAAAATCAGGTGGAATACCACCTTTGTTCTGAAAAACAACCAGGAATCAGGAAAAAAAAAACAAAACAAAACCTACCTATGTCTACCCTCCAAATGGAATTAAATGTATTTAGCAAGTATTTAAGTATATGAAAACCCACCTTTAGTCAGAAATTTAATAACTAAAAACAAATGAAAAAAAAAGCAAAGAAAAATGAAAAATAGTGTATGTATTGAACTTAGGAAATGAATGGAAGAAAAAGACAAAGTTATGTCATAAATAAAGATAACTTGCAAGGCACCCCAGGGAAAATGGACTCAAATGAAAGTTAATAAGAGGCATCAGAGCAACACAGGGAAAAATGCCAAGAGAATACAAATGACACAAAGCAGCAAAGTGGATCAGAGAGGAAGTAGCGGAAGTAGAAGACCAGCCACGAAGGAAAAATATGTGCATTGTCTGCTGAAGAAGAAAAACAAAATAATGTACAGAACCAGTATTTAAAACTATAATCCAAAAAAACCTTCCAGAAATAGAAAATGACCTGAATTTCTGCACATTAAAAAGCTTACCTGGGAAAATTAACCCCGAAAAATCCGCTCTGAGAGTTAGCCAGTTTCAGAGGTAATGATACAGTTCTTAAGGCCAGTAGGCAAGAGGAACAAGTAATCTACAAAGGTAAAGTAATTAGACTGGCATCGGATTTTTCAAAACCAACATAAGAAAGCAAGGCAGCCATGGAGCAGTTTTTATTGTGATACTAAATTAACTGAAAGTATGAACAAAGAATTGATAGCCAAACTATCCATCAAATATCAAAGCTTTAGAAAAGCAATGGGGGAATTTTGTACCCATCAGCTCTTCCTGAGGAATCTACTGGAGAATGAACCGGGTCCAACCAAATGATAACTAGGAAAACTTGAGCAAGAGAACTGATAGTGATTATTTTAAAATAAATAAGTATACATGTAAGACTAAAACAAAGGTAGAGGTGAGATACCACAGCTAAAAAAAATTAGAGGAAAGGAAAAGAGGATGCTAGGAAAAGCTCTTTTTCATGTGGACAATGGCTGGTGTTAAAGGATAGTAAGAAAACCCCACAGATTCTAAAAGGTTTAACAAACAAACAAACAAACAAAAAAATAGAACTTAAGGACATTAAAATTGTACAAGTACAAAGGTAACCAATATAAAAAAATTTAGTGCTTCATAAATACTACCCCCAAATCTTTTAAAATAAAAGAGCAAACAGCATATATAAAAAATACACATAATTACCCAAGATTATGGTACATTCAAGACCAAATACATCAGTCACAATGATAGATGTGAGAGGGGTTAACTCACCCAGGAAAAGAAAAAGATTTTCATTTTGGCATCTAAAACAAAGCCCAACAATATACTATTTTCTTAGAGACACACCTAAAACAAGGTGATTCAAAAGGCTAAAAATTAAAAAATGGACGAAAGTACATCAAACATAGGGACACAGGAAGAGAGCAGGCCCTAATCACAGATAAAACAGAATTTTAGACTCAACATAGTAGGTATCACAAAGGACACTTTTTAGTGCTAACAGCCACAATCCACAACAAAGTATTTTCCAAATAACCCAGCAATAGCCTTTATGAAACAGAACCCACAAAAGATGGAGGAAGACAGATAGAATCCATTGCTGATAGGTGACTTCAGTATACTTCATTCAGCACAAGACAGATCAAGTAGACAGAAGATTCATTAGTAGGAGATAGAAAGTTTAAACAGTGTAACCAGGGTGGGACTTATGGAGATCTCTCTCTCTCTCTCTCTCTCTCTCTCTATGTATATATATATATATATACACACACACATATATGTACACATATATATATACATATATATATATATATATATATATATATATATATATATATATATGCCCTGATAATAGAGATGATACATTCTTCTCAAGTGCCTGTCACACATTCTTAAAAATTGATCCCCTGCTAGTCAGAAAGAAAACATCAGTTGCTTTCATAAAATAGAAATATGGCAAATATCATTTCCCACTCACTATGCATTAAAACTAGAATTTGCTAACAAAACCAAAAACACATTAGGAGCTTTGAAGGAAATAGAAAGGTTCAGTTTACAGAGAGAAGACTAAGTGTGTATGCACAATGTTTGTAGAATGATGGGGGGTGAATCTTTATGGCTGTTGAGGAGACAGTGTAGTTGGGTTAAAAAAGAAAACTATCATATCACATTAGAAGGAATAAAAATTTTAATTTTTCAGTCCTGATGCTTAATTCAACAAACTGAATTTCTATTTTTCCTACTATGTGCCAAACACCAGGTGTTTGGAGGTGAAACTCCTCCATGCCTTGGAGAAGCTCTAGGGGCGGGGGGTAATTACGATCAGTACAGTGGCAGAATTGATGAAGTACTATGGGAAAATCCTTGCCATCTAAATTAATCTTTTTACTATTTTTTGCTTGTGAAGGAGCTAGGTGTTCGTAGTAGGAAGAAGCACTCCAGACCCTGTGCTGTTTTCCTTCTGTATCTTGTGGCTTGGATGATTCAAATCCTACACAGTAGGCATTCAGCGCAATTAAAACCCGACTAATGATTTTCATTGGTCCTGTTCTTGTAGTTTATAAGTACTTCTTTGTCATTTTATTATTTATACATTACAACAGTCCTTTAAATAAAGAAGAGATTGGAACCTAACGTCATAGAGTTGGGTGAAGACCTTCACCAGAACAGATCACTTCTAGATGCTTCCTGCGCTGGGATTCCTTCTTTGATTCATTTTGGGCTAGGAGTGCGTTGGTCAGTTAAGTCTTGTTTTTGTTTATCAGTAGTAACTTCCACTTCTTTTAATTACATGAGTTAGACTTGTTTATTTTAGACCACTTAGAAAGTATAAGATACAAAAAGAAGAAAATAAATATTTACATTAATTCTGTCACACAGATGAGCCCTAGTCATACTTTGGTCTATATTCTTCCTGCTCTTTCTCTTCTTCGCATCTCCCCAGCCCTCCTTATTTCCTTTCTTGCCTCCTCCTCTTTCATTTGCATCCTGTATATGTGTATAATTAAAAATATTTTATGTAACTACTCTTTTACAAAATGTGATGGTGGTGCCCGAAGTGATGGTAAATTATGGGTGAGAGGATTGAGGGAGACCTTCTTGGAGATAGATGTGGCTTCTGAGCTGGGCCTCAGAGGACAGGGGAGGCTTTTTGACAGCAAACATGGGGAAGAAGACGATGGCAGGTAAAGTTCTCTTACTAAAGGCCCAGGAGCAGAAAACACATAGGCTGTTTGGCTGATGCAAGTAGTTGTGACTGTATGATTGTTTGTTGTCGTAACAGCATAAATACCAGTAGCGATACTAAGTGCTTTTTATGTAGCAGGCACAGTTCTAGGCACCTTGTAAGCATTTAATTTTCCACATTGCATGCAGTAGGTGCTATTATTAATCATGTTACAGATAAAGAAACTAAAACATAGATTAGTAGTGAGTTGGTCCAAAACTGTGAGTGATAAAGCTGGGATTAAGACCCAGGAGGACTGACTATAAGTTTGTGTCCCTTAGTAAAATGACAGTGACCCAGCATTTCTAGTCTAGTCCCAATTTCAAATATTTTGTTGTAAGTTTATTTACATGGGATTGAATTATTTTATTGGCTTTTATTATTAGAAATGCTATTAATGATAGATCTTTAAGGAAATCACGTACTCCATTGCTTTTTACACTGAAAACCCAACATCTTACCAGTATTAAAACATTCTAAATTTTACGTGCACGATACAAAATTGAAATAGGATTAGTTTTAAAAACATAAAATACAGGCTTCAAGAACCTTATTTTTGTTATTTCAAGTGTATGCTGGAGCCTCAGTGAATGAGAAAGAAGATTTATAATGAAGTCCTTTTATTATGTCCGTACCGGAAGTACTTGTGTGGGATCCAAGAGAGACCTTCTTCCTAATGAATTTTTATTGTAAATAGTACAGTGCTAATGTTCCAAATGTGTTATCCGAAAGAGAACTTGGCAGAGTTTTAATGAAGATATTTTATCCCTTGCATTACTACATTTTTATCTTAATTTGACTGTGCTTGAAATTTTTTGATAATAATTTATCATTATATATCTAGAATTTATCAAGTATCTTTTTAAAAAAGATTTTATTTACTTATTTGGGAGAGGGATAAGGAGAGGGAGAGAATTTCAAGCAGACTCTAAGCTGGGCCTGGAGCCCGACGTGGGCCTCAATCTCACAACCCTGAGATCATGACCTGAGCCAAAATCAAGAGACGGATGCTTAACCGACTGAACCACTCAGGTGCCCCAAGAATTTATCAAGTATCTTACGCATGATAGACATTTTGTGATCCAGACCTGTCTAAGCCTTATGACAACTCTTCCTTATCTCCATTTCCCAGATGAAGAAACTGAGACTCAAATTAGTAAAATGAAAACAAGTCATGCCTGAAATTCAGTTTTGTGCAGCTCCAAAGCCCATTATACATGTTCTGCTCTACAGTGAGAAAGTTCTGGTTCTTTCAGTGCAAAAAGTGGCTTTTGAAATACAAAAGGTTTTACTCTTTGTTCCGAAAGGAGCAGAGGACAGTCCTGAGCCTACCCCGTTTCCTCAGTGATGCCGCTGTCCTGCAGAGAGCGTTCCCATGCAGAATAACTATAATGTAGCACAGCCGTCTTGCCCCAAAACGGGAAACCTGAGTAGGAGCCGTGGTCCTCCTCTAATCAACAGATGGTTACTGTTTCAATGAGGGTAAACTCTGGATCTCATCTGGGGAGTGACTTTAGGCTTTTGTGGGGTGGGTGGGTTTGGAGGGTTAGTCGAAGGAACAAGCTGGTAACAAGATTGAGGAGGAAGAGGAGGAAGAAGTAAACAAACCAAATTTGTCTGCAGCATTTTTCACTCTTATATACTCTTTAATCACAGTCCTATGGCAGTTGTATTTTTCTGCCCCCTCCTCCACCCCAAACAGAGGGGGAGGAATGGAGGGAGGGCATGGCAGGCTGTTGAAATTTGTAGTGTGTTGGCATATCCAGCAAGTGAGTTTTGCTGTGGGGCGAGTCCTGTGGCTTGTTTTCTGCCCTCGTGAATAGAGCCTTTCCATCTTTGCCAAGCCTGCAGTTAATGCGGTCAAGGGATTTATTATGAAATGTACTAAATCTTGGCATGGAGCTAATTGCATATAACAAGAAGCGTGCTAGAGGCTTGGACCTGAGAAGTGACACATGCAAAAAGCATTCTCTTTCTGATGCTGCTGAAAGAGGTTTTGTGTAGGGGAATGTCTGCATGTCTGCGCTTATTGCTAATGAGGTAACCCCTCACCCAAAGCATATTTCTGAGTTACTTGTTAAAATAAATGCGGAGTTCTCTCTCCCTCACACTCTTGCTCTGTCTTTCTCTCTGTATGAACAATTAGCAGTTGAAGAATGAGTGTTTATTAACCCCACCTCCACTCCTGAAACTCTTAGTATAACATAAAAAATACAACTATGGTAGTTTAAATTACCTAATTATGACCTAAAATAATTCTTATGTAAAGGTATAAAAGTCAACCAGAGAAGTTGTATCAGCCCAGTCCACCATAACAAGATACCATAGAGTTGGTGGCCTAAACAACAGAAATTTATTTTTCTTATAGTTCTGGAGATTGGAAGTCTGAGATCAGGGTGTCAGCATGGTTAGTCTCGTGCAGGCTTTCTTTCTGGCTTGCAAATGGCTGATTTTTTACTGTATCCTTAATTTTGGTAGTTGAAGTGGACAGCAAGCAGGGAAGATTGAAGGAGGGGGGTTGGGAGAATTCTCTGGTGCCTCTTCTTTTAAAAGTATTAATCCCATCATAAGGGCCCCCTGCTTATGACCTCATCTAAACATAATTCCCTCCCAAAAGCTCCATCTCCAAATACTATCACTTTGAGGGTTAGGGGTTCAATATATGAATTTGGGGGAGGGGACACATTTCAGTCCACAGTAGAAGTATTTAAAGGGAAAGACAAATATTGTATCTTTTTAAGCCCAGTGTAGGTCTTTAAAACTTTACTTATTTTTACATTTAGTTTAAAAGTAATATTTGGGGACACCTGGGTGCCTCAGTCGCTTAAGCGTCTGCCTTAGGCTCAGGTCTTGATTCCAAGGTCCTGGGATCAAGCCCCACATTGGGCTCCTTGCTCATCAGGGAGTCTGCTTCTCCTTTTGCTTCTCCTTTTGCCTCTGCTGCTCCCCCTGCTTGTGCTCGCTCTTTCTCTCTGACAAATAAATAAATAAATGAAATAAAAGTAGTATTTGAATAATTTAGAAGTAAAAATTGCATATTTTTTATCCTTTTCTACTTTCATGATGTTTTGTTACATGAATTTTCTTTTTAGTGAGATATTTATCTTTGTATTCCTCACACCACCCTAATATATGTATCGTGTGTAGTAGGTGCTTAATACTTGTTTGGTACATTAAAAAGTTAAATACTTTTAGCATTTTCCCATAGCACATACCACCTACATCTTAATTTATGGAATAGACAAAGATAAACCAATAAAAGCTAGTTCAATGAAACCATCACATCCTCTCTTGAATATTATGAGAAACATTTTTCTGCAGGTAACTCTCTTTCCTTTTGATAACAGAAACTAATTAACAAGGTACATTTAGAAAATAAGTGTAAAGTTTTATTCATATCTTCCTCGAATACAGTAATTTGTGTGCACATGTAAAGCTAAGACCCTGATACTTACAAAGTAAAAGGAGAGAGAATAATTGGAAAGTCTTCTAGCACATGGCTAACACTAATCTTTTAGGTTCTGGTGGTTTTTGAAGTGGCAGTAATCCTGAATTTAAAACAAAACAGTAGTGGCCACAAATTTCAGTCCTGGCGCAGCAAAAAGGAAATGTTGGAATGAAAGTGTTTGTAGCATGTAGGGGGGAAAAGGTAACATTCAAAAATAGAGCAGCAAAGAGATCATTTGTACGATCCCTGTAACACTGCAAATTCATTAATATCTAGGGCTTTCCAGATCAGTTTGCATTTTTATCAAGTGCCAGAAGTTGGCATTGATCAGGGTGATAAAAACCTGATGATTTACAGAGAGGGAATGGTTTGTTTGCTTGTTCATTCATTCATTCAACATTGATTTACTGAGGTTCTCCTGTGTTTGAGGCACCGTGCCAAGCACTGTGACGGAGGATAGACAAATCACTGATAGCTTTTACCCTCGAGTACTTAATTTTGTATTTACTTAACTAATATGAAATTGAGTCCCGCCTGCATATACCATACTGTCCTGCCTCTTGGGACTGAAAAAACACACATCATTAAGAATGGTCCTTTTCAAAAAAGCTGGTGTCTCATCTGGGGAAATACACATAAACACATAATTGCTCTTAGTTATTAAGTTTAATAACTTGAGGTTTGGAGCCAGGTCTAAATAGAGGTTAACATTCAAGAGGAACATATGGCTTTCTGAACCATTCACTGAGTCTGGTGTGTGTTGTCCCAGTAGTAGGTACTTGCTGCGCATAGGGTGGTCTGAGAAACGGCAGCCATGTCATTACCTGAGAGAGACTACCAGAAACGCAGGATGTCAGGCTCCACTCCAGATCTGCCGAATCTAAGCTTACATTTTAATAAGCTGTCCACATGACTCATGAACCTGTTGAAGTTTGGGAATCTTCATACAAGGTTTGACTCATATTCATAATTATGTGAGATGAAACTTTATCTGGTCTCAAAGCTGAGCACTTTTATTTGCCTCTGCATTCTTTGAACAAACATTTATTGAACACAAAGATTTATTGAATGTGTACCAGGTACTGCACTGGGACTGAGGACAAAAAAGAAAAAAGTAGTTTTTAACTGCAGTTAATTGTTAAATTATATGACCTATTAAAGAAGTAATTATATCAGTATGGAAAGCAAGGAAACTTTAGATAAAACATGATGTCTGGGGCACCTGGGTGGCTAGGTTGGTTAAGTGTCCGCCTTCAGCTCAGGTTATGATCCCAGGGTCCTGGGATTGAGTTCTGCTTCAGGCTCCCTGCTCCACAGGGAGTCTGCTTCTTCCTCTGTCCCTCCCCCCACTCATTCTCTCTCTCTGTCTCTCAAATAAATAAATAAATCTTAAAAAAAAAGACATCTCTCTCTCTCAAATAAATAAATAAATCTTAAAAAAAAAGACCTGATGTCTGAACTGGATCTTAAAAGATATGCAAGAACGTGTCCAAGAGGAGAGGTAGATTCTTCTCTCAGATTTCATTAACTATTGACTTTGAATTACTAGAGGTAGGCTGTGGAAAGTCCTTTAAAAATTATTAGGTAAAATTATAAGTCAAAGTTTGTATATTTTGGTGTATTTTATCAATGGGATGAGTGTACTCTTCCTTGAGAAGTTATGATATAATGAGCATTGGAATTCAGTGTGCGTAATTTTACATTCTGAGTCTCAGTTTTTCCACCTGCAAAGTAGGAATATCAGTTCTTCAAGGTTTTGATGAAGGGTACAGACACAAAGAATTTAGCACTATGAGGTCCAATAGGTTGCAAGTATTAATGATGATAAGAACAGTTTATTTTTTTCTTGACGTATGTTGCTTATTTAAGTTATTAGCAAAGGGAAAATACAGCAATGTGATATGTTTAAAATAAAAATATTCCTCTACAAGAAGTAATAGTCTTCCTTTATCATCTAAGACATGAAAAGATTAAGAAATGAGAAATAATGAGTCATAATGTCCAAAACTGAAAAAAATATTTTCACCTTCTCAAAAAGGACACTTGCAAACTTCACATTCTTTGGCTTTAGACGGTACTTTGGTGTTTATAATCAATCCCAGCACAGGCACTCTCTGTCTGTAGTACTGGGCCATTTCAGTCCTTAATGAAGCTTTATCCTGATGCTTTTTCAATATTTGAATAATAAATTTATATGAAGTGGACTCTTCACCATGTTGTGTGTGGGCTTCCCAAGAAGAAATACATGCATATGTTCTTAGAGAAAATATGAGTTCTTTTCTTCTTTATTTCGCAAATTTGGGAAACACATTTAAGTAGCAAGCTAATAAAGAGCAGCTGAGACTTTCTCACATAAGCAGAAATTGAAATTGGCTTTCTCACCTAATTGGTGAGAAAGAGATGTTCTTTACTCAGTGCTCAGGAACTGGGTTCACTTGCTGTTCTCTAGCTGGAGTCTCACACGACTTCAGGCGAAATTTCTTGGTGCCTTTCCATTCCTATAAAATGGCCATCTGAGAACCCCCCATAGAAGGCAAAATGTAAATGGAAGGTATTAATCTGAAGAAAGGCGAGAATGGCGGAGAGAGCCTACTGCTGTGTGGCATAGTCAGCAATGGATAACAACATAAAGTGGGCTGAGCTACAACATTTGAGTCCCTCAGCGAAATATGCTACTCAAGGTAAACAGTCCATTTCTGTTGTCTTTGGCAGTTCTTGAGAACCTTGTCATGTTAATGTAGTTATTGAAATTGAATTTGGAAATTGTAATGTTACTCTCATATTTCACTTTAAAACAGTGCTGCTAACTCCCACCTTGAAAGGGCTCACATATATCCCATAAGCAGGGCACTGCTAATATTTTAGTAACCCCACAAGAAGGATAGTGAAATGAAATACTGTACAAGCACAACCGACCTGCATTTTCTTTTCCCAGCTTGCTTGCAGTGAGATGCATAAGGTAAAAATAACCCACTACCCAGTTTTCTTTACAAATATGCAAATGGTGCTCATTGTGCGTCAGAGATCACCCTGGGTCTCTGTGACCTTGGTGACATTTCAGGGATCACGTTTTCACATGGATCAACTGCTTTTGAATAGTTTCTCCAAAGTATTGGCACAGACCAGCTTTTCTTAAACAGTAAGCATTTATTCCTCTTTTCCTACCTATTTTCCCTCACCAAACATAGCCATTATAGCCCTTATAAAAAAGAGAGGAGGAGAGAGAGAGAAAGAGAGAGCGGGAGAGAGAGAAACGACCATTTATGTAGAAATTTCTACATATAGTCTCAGGGCAATGTTGTGATACCCAATTTTGGTTCACATTTGTCCCTTTTTTTATTTTAAAGGATTGGCTCTTTAAGGATTTCCTCTTGGGAAGAGTTTATATTGCTTATTGCCCCCAATAGAACAGTCTAAAAGATATTTATAAAACAAGATGTGTATTTCCCTTGACATATATTTTTATCATTTTTCTAATATGGAGGAGTTGTTTTGACTTTTGGTTATTTGGGAATTATTTGAAGAAAGTAAATTTGTCATATTTCTTTAAACTTTTGGGTAATCAGGCACTGAATACTGAGAAAGGCTGTTAGGTCTTTTTCTTTTTTTGTACTTACATGTTTTAGCATACTTCTTTTTTTTATAATAATATTTTTTTTATTATATTATGTTAGTCACCATACAGTACATTCCTGGTTTTTGATGTAAAGTTCCATGATTCATTAGTTGCGTATAACACCCAGTGCACCATGCAGTACGTGCCCTCCTTACTACCCATCACCAGCCTATGCCATTCCCCCACCCCCCTCCCCTCTGAAGCCCTCAGTTTGTTTCCCAGAGTCCATAGTCTCTCATGGTTCATTCCCCCTTCTGTTTACCCCCCCCCTTTCTTCTTCCCTTTCTTCTCCTACCGATAACATACTTCTTAAAATGGCTCTATAAAAAAGTGAATCTTTTGATCGTTACTGGTTTTTACAAATTATGTTAAATCCATGATGGAACTACTGATTTCCAACTCTTGGCTCTCTAAGGATTAGGCAGAACAGTTATTTTGTAAGTGCCATGATACAGAAGAATAATAATTAAAAATAGTATCGATGTCTTACGTCTAATGTCCTTTAATGTAACTTCTCATTGGAGAGATTTGGCAGTATCATGTCCAACTTTGACTGTAAATAAGCATCACAAAAGTCTTTTTTTCTCTTGGTTTTACAGTTGTATAGCTGGTCTGAAGTTGAAAATGTGTGTGTTCTTGAAAGAAAAATATCTCTCATAGCTTAGATTAATGGTGCTTCAAGACATGTTTATTCAAAGATGGCGGCAAAGAGGTGAGGAGGCTAAATGCTCCACATTAGAGATCATTGTGTCATATACAACAGATGTAGCCAGTGGACTGTTTATGTAGCTGCCTTCAATTTTTCTTTGATTTATAACCTATGAGAAAACTGAAGTGTTTGTCTCTATTTTTCTTTTAAAAAAAAAAGTGAGATTTTAGACAAACTTTGTTAATTCTAAAAATCAATCCGTGAAGAAGGTTGAGCCTGCTGTACTCCAGCTTTGATGTTAAATTATATATTCAGGTTCTTTTAAGAGGTGCTTCATTAGGCAGCTGGGTAAAGCAAGGGAAATTATCTTGATTTTTGGTATCTTATAGGTAGTTTGCAGGTGTATATGTATATATAATCTCATTAGTTAAATTTGAACTTAGGGCCCTTCAAAGTAATCATTAAAAAATATTCTGATATTTATGAGGTATATGACTTTTGTCTTTTTTGAAGGGTATCAAAAATAGTCCCATATCTAGCATTTAAGTTTTAAATAAAGCAGTCAGGATTTTCCCTAAACTTTTATGTTTCTCTGTGTTCGATTGCTAGAAATCATCATATGAACATTCTAAAATAGGTAAAAGTGATTGCATTATAGGCTTTGTTTAATGCTAAAGTGTGATATAGACATACCAATCATAAAGGAAAGGAAATGAACCTGTCTGTGGTTATCTGTAGGCTTCCCGAGGAGTGCTTCTGATTGGCATTTGAGTTGAATTCTACTGGTAACCTAAATGTATTTTTCAGTTTATGTTTTTGTGACCACTCTCACTTGTATGACTTTTTAGATGTAACCAGCGATCTTTTAAGAAGTGCAGCAGTAAAGACTTTCCACTTCCAGAGATTTTTTATATAATGACGTCCTGGTTAAAAGCTCTTTGGGGAGTTGTAAAAAATATATCTTCACTAATACTAAAAGATGAAAATGAATAATACCCATCTTTAGAGGTTTGAAAAAAAATATTTATCTTCTTATGTTGAAGTTGATATAACTTTTCAAATTAGTGGCATATATATCTGTGCATGTGTATGTAGCCCATGAGTGCAGTATTCTTGATAGTTAAATCTAGACTTGATAAACAAACATCTGTCCCAGTACAAAAAGAGAAAAGTTTGGGAACGGAGTTTTTTTTTTTTTTTTTTTTAAAGATTTTATTTATTCATTTGACAGAGATAGAGACAGCCAGCGAGAGAGGGAACACAAGCAGGGGGAGTGGGAGAGGAAGAAGCAGGCTCCTAGCAGAGGAGCCTGACGTGGGGCTCGATCCCATAACGCTGGGATCACGCCCTGAGCCGAAGGCAGCCGCTCAACCGCTGTGCCACCCAGGCGCCCCGGGAACGGAGTTTTTTTAATTGACATCTGATAGTTGGTTTTATGTAATTGATCTTTTGATGCTCTGAATTTGCTGTATCTAAATCTGAAAGTTCAAAATTACCTCTAATTTGAGCATGATCTTTTTTTTAACCAATTAATAATGATTATCATTTCTTTGATTATATTCTACTGTTAGGAATTTATCAAGCTCAAAACTGCTACCAAAAAAAAAAAAAAAGCTCTGTAGAGTGTATTACAAAAATAAAATGCCTATGAATTGATTCCACAATCTAAATGAGAGTGTTAACATTTTGAAAAAACAAACCAACCCATAACTATGTAACTATAATACACTTTCTGGCATACTTTAAGTTATGCTGTCTTCAGAGTTTTGCCAGAGTTATTTTTTCATTTGTCCCAATGAGTGAAATTATAGCTACAAACAAATACTTGGCAAAAAGTGTTGGCTTTTCGAATATGAGAGTATATTATGAGATAGTTAAGCACCAATGCTAAGATATTATTGTATGGAGATGCTTGGGCCAATTAATTAATATCAACTGTATACTGAATCAAAAATCAGTGAAATGAAGAGATGGCACTGATTTGGAAGATCAGGTATCTTTTGCTATTTTTGGTTATGTGTAGTAGGCATATTTATAAAGGTGTGACTTATTTCTACCTTGGCTTACTCATGAATCTGAAAAGGTTATAGGGAAACCTGAGATATTTTATCTGATAGGATTTCCATACTTAAATATCAGCCAGTCAGAACAGGTTTTGAGGCCTCAACCTTTTTTTTTAAGCTTTCTGATAGGGAGAACTGTCCACTCCCCACGGCGAAGCCTGACTCTGCTGCCGTGCCATCACAGAGTTGGGGGGGTTCCGCCCAGTCTGAAAGGGCACGATGTGGCTTTTGTCCCAGCTCTTCCTGCTTATGTAGGATGACCTTGAGTGGACTCAAAAACTTGCGCTTCCAGTGTAAATAAGTGATAGTAATATCTTTTCCAGCATGACTCACAGAGATTCAAAGTCATTGTAGATGGTGTGATACATTTGAAGGCATTTGGAAATTTTGGCTGGTAAGGTATTATTCTTATGTCTTCTAAACACCCAGAAAACTGGAACATCTGTGCCTGCCAACAACCCCTTTTTCAGCAGCCCCCCCCCTTCAGAGTGTCGTGTGTATTTTACTAAAACGGCTTAACAAAATTGTTCTTTCAATTTTAAATTGAAAAAGGAGGAAAAAAAAGGAAACAGTCTTCTATAATTCTGTGTATTTTTTCTGGTCTTTTAAAAATGCATTTTAAGTAAGAAAAGCAGTAGTGTGTATACTATTTTGTATGTCGCTTTTTACATGTATTATACATTTTCCCCAGATTCTTTTTGCTCATTATTTTGGCTGGATGTCTAAGATATTCAGCCAAGGTGATATACTGTGGTTTACATAACTCTTCTTCTATCTTCGGATATTTAGATTGCTTCTAGTTTTTTACATTATAGGTAAGTGCTATAAGGAACATCTTAATCTATAAATTTGATCTGATTTTGGCATGCATTCTTTTTTTTTTTTTTAAAGATTATTTATTTATTTATTTATTCGACAGAGATAGAGACAGCCAGAGAGAGGGGGAACACAAGCAGGGGGAGTGGGAGAGGAAGAAGCAGGCTCATAGCGGAGGAGCCTGATGTGGGGCTCAATCCCGGATCGCCGGGATCACGCCCTGAGCTGAAGGCAGACGCTTAACCGCTGTGCCACCCAGGCGCCCCTGGCATGCATTCTTAATTCTTGTTCTTAGCAGTGGAGTTCCTGAATCTAGGGGTAAGAGTATTTAAATGCTCCTCATAATTACTGAGAAGTTATTTTTTGGAAGACTTTAAATACAGATTAAAGTTGCCCCTGGGCTAGGCTTCCTCTTGGCTTTTCACACTTGAAACACTCTTCCTTTTTCTAGGCCTGGTCTTTCAAAAACCCTTTCCTAGATTCCCCCCAGCCCACTTGAAGAGGGTCGCTCACTTTCCCCAAGTGGTGGGGGACCCCTCATCCCTGTTTTATTAATTTAAATGGAAAATTCAATATATTACCCCGAGATGATAGCAAATATAGTTGTATAGTTTCCTGAGGCTGTTGTAAGAAATTACCACATCTTGGTGGCTTAAACAACAGAAACTTATTTTCTCCCATTTCCGGAAACCAGAAATATAAAATCAGTACCCTAAGTTGAAATTGAGGTGTCAGCAGGGCTGCATTTCTCCAGACGTTCCAGGACAGAATGTTTTCTTTGCTCTTCCAGTTTCCAGTGTCTGCCGGCATAGGAATGCCGGACTTGTGGCTGCATCACTCTCATCTTGGCCTCCATGGTCATATTACCTCCTCCTTTTCTGTATGCGTGAAGTCTCCCTCTCCCTCTGTTTTATAAGACACTTGTGATGGCATTTAGGGTCTCCCGGGATAATCTGGGATAATCTCCCTATCAAAAGATCCTAAATATAATCACATCTGCAAAGATCTTACCCTGTGAGGTAACAGTCACAGGTTCTGGGTAACAGGATCTGATACCTCCGGGGAGGGGAGGGGCACCATTTAGGCCCTATGGTAATTTGTTACTAAAATAAGGTATTTTGAATAATTACTTGGGATTTTCTTTAAATCTTATGTATTGTTTAGAGGAAAGCAACTGATACTGCTGGGAAATGATACAGTTGAATATCAAGTGTGACTATGAATGTATCTTAGTAGTGTTATCTCTCGGTTGTATTATGTGACCTACTAGCAAAGGTGGTATATTTATATTTATGGAGATAAAACAAGAGTCCCTATTTTATGACTGGCATTCAACAAACTTTTTATTTGAAATGTGAAATTTCCTAATTCAAATTTATGAAAAATTGAGAGAATTTATTATAGTCACTGTCAAAGTTAATAAAGGTATTAAAACTTTTCCTGGGAATGTTTGTATTGGAATTAAATTGGGCGTTTTTTTCCCCCTATCAGTACCTTTGATGTCAACTAAGTTTTCCTGTTCATCTCTACATGGTGCCGTTGAAGTTTTAGGTATCCATTTCTGATGAATATAGCAGGCACAGAGCTTGCTCTTCAAATTGCTACTGTACAGTTCCAGAAAATAGCTGGTTGTCGCTTCTCGATTCCCAGTATGAGAGAGAAGCTCAGGGAGAGTGGGAGAAAAGGCAAGGGTTAGAAATAACCTGCCAGTTCTAATCTTTAGAACCTTTGCATAAACAAGATTGGAATGAAAACACTGTGTTTTTTTTTTTAAATTTGGAAACCTGTAACATATCCAATCATAACATTCCATGCTGAGTACATGTACACTTTTAGAAAGACACCACACTGTAATGCACCAGGTCCCCAAATCTGCTTCAGTACTGGCTTTGTGTGTAACTTAAACTTCGGACGTCAGTTGGCTAGATGGTGTATTTTTATATTGCATCCAGTAAAATGGAAGGAAAAGGTAAAATAGCAAGCAAAATGTAGTCAGCATAGCAGTAGTAAGTTTTAAGAACATTTTACATGTTGATCAGAATGTTAGGTCTTATATTTATAATACAGAATCATAGAAGAACAATTAAAGTTTTCGTATGTATATACAGATATTTAGATATTTTCAGTGCTTATTATCACCTAAATATAATGAACATGTGCTAAAAAAAATATGGGCAGGGTTCTGAGAAAAAGAAAAGTTAACACAAAAAGCAATTTAAAATGAGCCCAACCTCCTCAACCCGATTATTTTGTTCAAGAATGCAAATGTCTATAGTATTTGAGGCAATAGTTGGGATAGCAAAGAAGCTATTTGTATTATTTGAATAGTAAAAGTATTAACTGATAAGTTATTTGATTACCTCCTAGGAGATAGAAACAATTTTGTTATATTGTTACGGTAAATCTTAGAATTCAGTTTAAAAAAGTAGAGAATGCTTCTAGGCAATTGAAAATATGCTCCTGGTCCACATCTCTGGAATCTGAAAGATAATCTACAAACAAAAACAAACAAACAAAACAAGCAAAACAAAACAAAGCCCAGAGTAAAGTAGCCCTTAAAGATATGTTCTAAGACTGTCAACCCCCCCCCCCCATGATTCTGTCCTGTGCACATTCACACGAAAAGAAGAATGAGATCTTATAACACCAGGGGGCTGAGAGCCTGGAAATGCTTGGACTGAAGGCCAGTTAGGTATACTTTGCTATCAGTGTCTGTGTGGAGTGGTTAGGCTCTTTATAGCTTCAAACTCACAGGAGTATTCTCTTCTTCCTAGGCACACTGGGCATAGAAAAGATCTAATGCTTTTTAAATTGAGCGTTGTGGCCTATTAACATGGTTATGGTATCGATTTAATGGGTCTCAAGTAAGAAGATAAGGTAGAAAATATCAGAGTTTCATCTTAAGGATAAGCATTGTTTTGTGGATTTTGTGTTTATATTCTGCAACATAGTACATAGATCTTCTAATACACGGTTCTAAGATCTCTCTCAGTGGTGGGGGTGGAATGTGTAATATACCACCAGACATATTTGCGTGCAGATATTGGGAGGGGTGGAGACTGGATGGCAGCTTATTACTGCTCATGGATAAATGGGGAGGGAGCAGATACAGAATCCTCTGAAGTGGTACCCTGTATTTAACATGACTGCGAGATTTTTCCTTATATTCTTGACCAGTTTCACTCTCCTGAAATCGTGGACTCCGTCAACTCAAAAAGTTGCCCATCGTCTAGGAAGTAGAATTTAAAACAGGAATGGAATACCACTTTATACCATCAAACGGACAAAAAATAATACCTGATCTGTCTAACATTGCCCTAAGTGTGGCAACAGAAGAATTATTTTCTGTTACTTTGGAAAGCAAGTTGACAAATCTTGGTAAAGTTGAAGATGTGTGTATCCTTTGACCCAGCACTTGCATGACTACGTGTCTACCCTGGAGGAAGGAACTTTGCTGCCTGTGCACAAGAACCCTTGTGCACAGTGTGTTCGTCGCACCATTCAGATGGGTGGATGGATGGGTGGGTGGATCGATGCAGGCAGACTTCGGTCTAGATCTAGCTCTCTACATATATATGAATATAATATAAACATATGACGTCTGCTTTATTCAGTTTCATTTTAACAATGGAGTGGTTAAGGGAATAACCTGAAATTCTTTGATATTTTTTTCTTTTTTCTCAATCCACTCTCTGCAGACTGGATGAGCTTGTGTGTGTGTGTGTGTGTGTGTGTGTGTGTGTGTGTGTGTGTGTATGTGTAAAGAAAGCAACCTGACCACTCGTCTGTTGAGGAACAAATAACAAACTGAGGTTTATTTATGCTGAATACACTCTATAGCTGTTGGAGTGAATGAGTTAGATCTTCCTGTACCAATGGGATATATAAAAAAAAAGAAAGAAAGAAAGAAAGAAAGAAAGAAAGAAAGAAAGAAAGAAAGAAAAAAGAAAGAAAGAAAGAAAGAAAGAAAGAAAGAAAGAAAGAAAGAAAGAAAAAAAAGAAAACCCACAGGGAAGATGGAAAAAAAAACGGCAAAGAATTTATATAGTTTAATGCTATTGATGTAAAACTTTGACCTACAAAATACAATAGTACCCATTCTATCCAGGCATCCATGCATATTAAAATGAAAAACCTAAGTGGAAATAATACTCCGAAGATTGATTATTTTTGGAGAGAGAGAGAAAGGATGATGGTGGTACTTAGGCGTGTTTTAGCTATTATCTGTAACATTCCATTCCTTGAAAAAAAAGATTCTGAAGCAAAAAGTGCAAAATGTTAATATTTGGTAAATGCGGCTAGTAGGCACATGGGTGTTATATATTTTCGCAACCTTTCTCTTTGAAATATTAACTTAAAATGTCTGTCTTATCTTTAAAAGTAGGATCCTTTAATCTTTGAGTTGTAGATTAATTTGTTGGAATTCTGTATCTCTTTGAATACATTCACTTGTGATTTAACATATTGAAGAAAATGTAAACTGTTTATATCTTAGTGGTCTCGTTTGGTGATCTTTGCTATTCTAGGCTCCATTTCAGTGAAGAAATGGTTAAGAGTATCCTGAAATGCTTTGATTTTTTGTTCTTGCTCATTCTTAATTCATTCTCTGCAAACTGTTTAATTCAATCTCTGCTTTCTCATTGCATGTTCACTAGAACAGAAGCTCCGTGAGCGCTGGGATTTTGCTGTCTGGCTCTCAAGCATCTGGAGTAGTTCATGTCTGGCACACAGTAGGGTTCAGTAATATTTGGTGCATGAATGAATAAAAGGATAAATAGTGAATCTCCAGCTGTGAATGCTTTTTCACAGCCTGTTAGTTTATGCATGTAACATGACTAGTGAGTATTATGTGCCAAGTGAATTTACTGTAAGAGACACGAGATGCTTCTATACTAATTTATTCTTTACTTGCCTCCTAGAACTTGGCAGTTTCTTTCTCAGGGCCAACTTGTCAGCTACCTTC
The DNA here is from genome assembly GCF_024610735.1 of Ursus americanus. Lineage (NCBI taxonomy): Eukaryota > Metazoa > Chordata > Mammalia > Carnivora > Ursidae > Ursus > Ursus americanus. The sequence goes on along the minus strand of NC_142134.1, from coordinate 8,629,850 downwards.
CTGTGAAAGATAAGAACCCAATTACTCCCACCCTTACTCCTTTATTATATCTTTTACCCTTTTTATATAGCTTTGTTATGCCTTTCTGATTAATTCTGAGTTAAACTTAGTGTCCATCTGGACACACTAGGATGTTTGTTTATACCGGTATCTCTAAAGTGGCTTATGATTTCCACTTTCTGTGTTTGCTGTTCTGTTACCATGTTTCATACAGTCTTAACAATATAAACTGCCTCAAAGTTTTTTTGAAAAAATTAGGATGACATATTATTTCCATAGAAAATTATATTCCTGTGAAGTTGTAGATTGCTCTTTTTTTTTTAATGTAGTCATTTAAAATGTACTTGGGATTCAGTGTTTTTTTAACAGAGTTCAGTTGTGAATTTTATGAAGCAAATGCTTATTTAGTGTCATGGGATGAGTTGTATCCCCCAAAATTCGTATTTTCAAGTGCTCATTCCTTGTATCTCGGAAGGTGACTGAATTTGGAGATAAGGTCTTTAAAGGGGTGTTTATGTTAAAATAAGTTCATAAGGATGATCCTTAATCCATCATGGCTGTCCTTCTAAGAAGAGATTAAGATGCAGTACAGAAAGAATACCACAACATGAACACACAGGAAGAGGACAGCCATCTGCCAGCCAAGAGGAGAGGCCTCACAGGAAATCAACTCTGTCAACACCTTGATCTTGGACTCTTAGCATCTAGATTGTGAGAGAATGAATTTCTGTTGTGGAAGCCACCCAGTCTGTGGTATTTGTTATGGCAGAAAACTTGAAAATTAAACTTGAAAACTTTACCCTTGGTAAAGTACACAAATACATGCATATTTATTTTGTAAACCTAAATACATAATAATATATCTTATGGAAATATGGACTCCTTATATTAAGGAAGTTAAAGAATGTCATATGGGTATTCTGTACGATAATACTTTGTTTACATAGTTCTTTACACTTTAAATACAGTGTCATACATCATCTCATTAGATAGTAATCTCACATTAGTGACTTGCTTTAAAATATGTTCTCGTGCGCGGCAATATTTCAGTATATACGTGGCCATAGGACTTAGTGATGTACTGTTCTATTATAATTAGTGCCTGTAATAGTGACTTTGAATGACTAGTACCTTTCAGGCACTTTGCCTCCTCAGATTTCATGTTAATTTTATTCTCATATTGTAGGAAGTGGTAAGCAATGTATATTAATATGATAGCAAACAGGAACTCAGAATATCAGATTAGTTCAGATTTCTCATTCCTTGCTTTGGTTACCTGGTAAATAGTATTTACTGCACTGTCTTTGTAATAAGTAGTTGTGCTGGTTTCAGTTTAACCACCCCAAGTGATTTGTGAATTGCCAGTAAGAGACATCAACGATTATAAAATTTTAATCAGTGGTGAGCATTCTTTTGCTTCTAAAATGGAAGATGTGATAATTAATAATGTAATCATTATTTTCCCTGGTAGCAAGCATGGAGGTCGGTTCCATGATGTTTTAAGATAGATCGTGAAACTTCAGTATGAAAAACGCTGGTTTTGAACCTACTCACTTTTTTAGCATTGGTTTGCTTTTTCTTTTACAACATGGCAAGTATCAAGAAAAGCCAGCTCAGATTATTGCATTCCTCTGTTATTTGTTTTTCTTCATCATCCCTCAAAATTCTCTGTGTCTACCTCAAATCCTACAAGAAAATAAAAGGAGTATCTTGTATAAAATAGTTTACTCAGTTATGGGTAATCTTATTTTTAATAACTGTGAGCTTTAAAAGTCTTGGAATCTTTAATCCCTATTTTCAGCAGACACCATAGGAATTATTTTGGATAAATGACTTTAAAATAGACTTCTTCACTTAACTGGTATAGTATTTGTAAATTCCTTTACAAACATTTTCCAAAGATGGGAACATTTTTTCCTTTAGTTTAAGATGGTCATGATTGTTAGTGTCATGAATTTCTCACGTAGCCTAATAGCATGAGTTAATTTAAATGACTTTTCTCATTTTTATGCATTCAGTAGCAAATTATGTTTCATTTTTCATTGGACTGCTTTAGACAAACATAGCAAATTTCCCACTTTTAATCCTATTTAGAATACATAGACTTTATTATACCATTTGGTATTATTCCTGTAGCCAGGGCACTGGATCCCTATTGCAGAGCAGTTAATAGTTTAAAAATTTTAGTTTTTAAAATAAGTTTATAGTTTAAAAACAACTCCCAATAACTACAAATATTGTTTATACAGATTAATCAGTGAAAATGAACTATATTTTCTCTTGACTTGGATTTTATGAAAAGCAGGTCTCTTCTAACTAATCACATCTTATATTTACATAGCCTTCCTTCCATATTCCCCCTTTAATTACGTCCATAATAAATGTACCCAGAAGGTAGTTGGTGTGATTATGTTGCACGTTCTGCATTCCTTTACATTCCTGGCAGCTGTGATGCCAAGGGCTACCTGCGTGAATGCCTACCTGCCCCTGGCTGCTACAGCTTATCACCTAAGGGCCGAATTTATCACAGCCCGGCATGGGCTCATGGGCAGGGCAGTAATGTCTCTCTGATTTTCTTTGCATTTACTTTCCTGTCATGGTGGAAAATTTGGAATTTACATATTTACTAAGAGAATGATGAAATATTTTGCAATTTAAGTAGTAGAGTTCATGTAATTCTTTTTTTTCCCCTCTATCCATCCCTGTTTCTTCACTAATAACAAATTTATTTCCCTTTGGGAAAGTATTAAGCTACAAAGGAATACTTAATGGATAGGAAAATTAACAAAGTAACTTTGGTGGTTTCAGGGAAGGGTTTCACAGTTAAGATTTGTTCTTGACAAGGAAACTTAGTTTCGGCTCAGCCAAGATTTTTCTGTTCTGAATAGTGTTTGGAAGTAATTCACTTTATCTCCAGTGACCATACTTTTTCCTGGCTGCGAAAGCTGAGTAACCCTATTGATATTTTCTTTCTCTAGGTATTTTGATAAATCAATCAGTTTTGAGTCAAGTCTAGTTGATTTGGGAACTCATATGGGTAGATGCCTTTGAAAATGCCTCTGGGGACAAAATTAAAATTGAAAAAAAAATTTTTTGGGTTTTGCTTGATATTTGTTATTTTTGTTATGTCAAAAAGCCCAGTTCAAATACCAGTGCAGACTAGACATTTGCGTTTTATATGGGCAAAAATCACATAAAATACTCACACTTGAGGGGCAACAGCCAAAAGCAAAAACATTTCATGACTCACTATTAGTATTCCTGACTATTCATCTAAGAAAGACACATCCTTTCATTTTACATCTCTCTGGCCTGGATCTCTTAATGCTGAATTAAACACTTGAGGACAATCATATATCTTTTATTTTCAATTTTTAGAGAACAGCTCACAATTTGGCTTCTTAATACAAACAAGATCTTTTGTGATATAATTTAGTCACTTTGTGGGTATTACAGAACGGCTTTTGAATTAAAATCTCTGCCAGGATTATTCCAGTCATAAGCAGGTAGATATCTCAGTGTCACCTGCTGTCACCTGTGACATAATGTTCACAGCATAGCCCTTAGTTTCCAATCAGTATCTCTGACATGTGTGATAGAATCAATCACATGGGGAGGTTTTTTGGAATGCACATGCCTGTGTCCTACCCTAGATGCCCTGCTTTAGAATGTTGGTGGTGGTAGCTGGGCATGCACAATTTAGAAAACTTCTCAGTGTATTGTAATGTACTCCATGGTAAAGAGACATTGACTATACCTTATGACTGTACTGGATATTCTGAATGTGTGCCCCTGCAAGTAACTCAGGGAAATTTCCACCTGTAAACCAGAGATAAGATATTTTTCGTAAAAATTGCATTTTCTATACCGAATCAGATTGGACAGTATATTGGAATTCCCAAATTTTGTTAAGGGTAAATCTAGCACACTATTTAGTGTGTCTTGAATTTTAAACACTACATTTGAATTTGGCCTTTGGTTACTTGTTAATTCATGCAACAAGCATTATTTCAATCTTCTTCTTAAAACATTATTATCTTGTGTCCTCTGATGCTCTTCTTTTGTGGTCATCTTTCTGCTCTCAGCTCCTCAGACTCTCTTGATTGCTTCTCATCCTAAAACTCTGTAACGTTTGTTCAGATCAACTTCTTGTTTTTCCCCTACACCATTACCTGTAATGATCTCACCCTTCCCCAAGTCTCTCTCTACCATCTGTATGTCAGTGATCCCCAGATTTTATCCTCAGCTTTCATCTTCTTATTGTAGGTGGTGATTCATTGCAGTGGCTCAGTCATGAGTAAAGGGCAGATTGACGGCGGTCGCAGAAGAAGACAGGACTTTTCATCAAATTCAGTGGTGCCTTATTAATGCATTCATGTCAGATACCTTCTCTAAAAGAATTACAAAAATCCCATAATTGCTTTATCAGTTTCTCCATGTTTATAGCTCTTACCTTCTCATAATCTTACTCTGTATTGGTTTTCTAGGACTGCTTATAAGGAATTACCACTAAGTTGATGGCTTAAACAGCAAAATTAATTTTTTTATAGTTCTGGATGCCGGAAGTCTAAAATCAAGCTGTTGGTAGGGCCAAGCTCCCTCTGAAGGTCTAGGAAAGAATCCTTCAGTCCCTTTTCCTAGCTCCTGCTGGCTCCTCATATTCCATGGCATTTTGGGGGGTTATAGCTGCAGCACTCCGGTCTCTGCATCCATCTACACGTGGCCTTTTTCTCTGTGACTCTCTGTGTGTCCTCTCTTCTTCTTATAAGGATACGCACCATTGGATTTAGGCCCACTGTAATCCACTATGACCTCCTCTTAATTATTTCTGCAAAAGACCCTATTTCTAATGTTCTGAATGGACATGAAGTTTTGGGGAAAAAAAGTTTCGTACACCAACCCAGTCCCTATAGGCTTATCCATACCAAGTTCCAGCATGAGAGACAGCTGTCGCCTAGAGCTACAGGGCAAAAGCTAGAAAATGACTGCCCAGTCTCTGCCACTTACGTGTGTATGGCTTTGCTCTGTGCTTTCAGCTTCCTCATGTATAAAGGAGATAATAGTGCCCACCTCCTGAAACTATTGTAGAGATTAAAATATTTAATGTATGTAAGGTGCCTAGAGTAACGCCTAGCACCTTTGAGCCATAACTGCTCTCAAGTCTTGGGTAATAGGCCTGTATTTGCTTCGCAGAGAATTTCTGCCAGCTTCATTCCTCCTTCTCCCTCTTCCTGATCTTACGTCTTATTTAGCTGTTTCTCCTTCTCACCGCAGTCATTTGCGAGGTGTTGCAAGAGGGCTACACAGAGCGGACAGCCTTTGCATACCTTCAAGGTCAGATGTGGATCACCCCCCTCAGAAGCTCCTGCACGGCTGAATGGCTAGAGATTGGGGGGCCCATTGTGCCTCCAGATGCCTGTGGTTGCATGGGATCCCTGGAATGTTAATTAATTTCCATATTTCCCTTTAAGTTACTTCTGTAGCTGGAACAAAGTGTTTCTGAGCTGGGTCCCAAATTGGCATTCTTGTTCACTAACACCCTCATAGGAAACTGTACTTGAGGCTTTCTTGTCAGTTCGAAGAGCCTATAAAAGGCATTCGAGGTTCACAAAGCGAGTTTAAAATCTGCTCCCAGGTCTGGCGCTGGAGCTGTGGTGACATGGTCCCACTAAAGACTCTGGGCTTACTTTAGACTGTGTGCCTTACAAGGCTGAGGTAGATTTATGGCAACTAAGGGGCCCTGAGATAAGGGATGGTACTCTCATCTTTCCTCTTCAGAATCCTCTGGCATCATTAGAAGTGATTTCACTTCACAGCATGCTTCTTTTCATACTATTCTCTGCAGTGTTTTTTTTTTCTCCTAAAATTAAACGTTCCAGGTATGTCAGGTGGTAGTAATGCTCGGAACTTACGTTGGGACTCCAGATTCACTCACTGAAGGAAATCCAAGTCGTTTGAATTCTTTTCTGCCATTAGAGACCAGTGGCAAAAAAAAAAAAAAGAAAAAAAAGAAAAAAGAGACATAATCAAGCCAAATAACTCATATATGTAAGCTTGAGTATTCAATATAATTTATAAATGTGTGTTGTTTAGATGTAAGTGCTAATTTCTATTGAAATCAGAGTATTTAAAATTTCAGATAATTCAGTTAAAAAGTTTATTGATGAAGAAGACAACTTATTAAACTGACTCATCGAGTACTTTGGCAATCACATATGCTATTCCCTGCTTTTTACCCCATTGACTTGTTTTTGGATATTTGATAATACTAATTTATTCAAAACAGACTAGTTTCTTTGTACAGTGGGATAAGCTGAGAAAAGCATTCATTCATTCATTAATGTTTATTCAGAGTGTGAATTTCACTGACTTGGTGCCAGTCTCTGAGACTTGAACTTTTGCTTAGTGAATCTAGAAGAAAGAATTGATATGTAAACCATTAAATTACAATATAGTGTGAAAAGGGCAAGAGATGGCAATGATTAACTCTATCTAGGAATGAGGGTGGGGATAAGTTTGCTAAGAGGAGGTTACACCTGAGCTGTGTGTTGAAACATGAAGCTTGTTGGCTGATATGAACAAAGAATGTGCCATTCATTGTAAAATCTCATGGTGTGTTTAAGAACTACAGGCAATTTGGTTTTGCTAGAGTTTACAGTGCATGGTTCAGTTTCTAAGAGCTGTGGTCTTTGGTGTAGTTTGTAGAAATTCAGAAAATTTTATTGATCTCATGATACTTACCAAATTTCATTGATCTCATGATACTTACCAAAGCATTTGTAGAGATAACATAATATCAAATTATTTAATACTTGCACAAGTGAATGGAGATTAAGCCCTGATAACTGATATCTCAGTATTAGAGATTTGAAAGGTTTTAGGTAATACTATAATCATAGCATTTTCATCCCCTCTTCAGTCCTCCCAGTATATCTACATACTAACGCATTACCATTAATAATGGCGGCTTACCGTGGCAACAACTCTCGATCTTGGGCGGTGGGAGGATGCACGGCCACATGGAGGGATATATTTGCCAAGGTCAGTCTGGTTCTTGCAACAAATAAATCTCCAAAGACAAGTGGATTAGCACTCTAGATATTTATTTCTAAGTACAGAGTCAGAGTTTTTGACTGGTAACAAGGTATTGGGTGGGAGGTTAGGTGGGAGGGAGTGGGCTTAGCTCAGTATAGTTGCTCAGGGATCTAGGCTGACAGATGCTTCAATCTTTTCAGCATGTGGCTTCCAAATTGGCGTTGGGTTCTCCAGCCAAGTGCCATGTGGGAGAAGTGAGAATGTGGAGAAACTGTATGGGATTTCTATCTACGTAAGCCCTGAAGTGATATACACGTCACATAAACGGCACTCTGCTCGTGTTCCCTTGGTGAGAATCAGCCATAGGGCCCCACCTACACGCACAGGAGGATGGGGAATGTGGATCACTGCTTCTCAACACCTCAGTGCTATTGAAGATAACCACAAATCTTTGGTAGATAACCAGTGGTCTCTGCAGCCATGATGTATTAAAATTTCTAAGGGATGTTAGAGGGTTTGGGAAAAATATGTAGCTCTAGAAAGCCCTGCAGGTGATTCTGGTATGTCCTATAAAGGCATTTTTCTCTTCTCACCTTATTCTAGTACCAGCCAAACAAACATCTTCCTATGCAGATAAGGATCCTGAAATTCAGTGAGGTTAAATCTTTGAGTTGAATGTTAAATTTTGATTTAGTATTTCATGCACATCATTCTGATTTTGATTATTCTTTTTCTTTGGATTTTTCATTATGTGCATGCTTGTTTATTTATTTTCTTTTCCAGCCAATCTTCAAAGTCAGTTTTCCTTAAAATTGTTCAGAAGTTTTACAAGTCTTGGAAAAAATACATTGAAAAATATATATGGCTTTTGAGAGAGGTGTAAATCCTTGGATTCATGAGGATTTGATTCAGTTTTTTTATTTGAACATAGTTTTAGTTACAGTTAGTAAAGATTCCATTAGGTAATAATTTCCAAGTGGACAGTATACACATATTATTTAGCTCATAAGCAGAGATTGAGTGTGCTTTCTGTCCATTTCAGCAACAGATGCTTTACATTATTAAGTTATAGACTTACTTATCTAAGAGGCAGCTCTTAAGATTAATAACAACAGCAATAACAAAAAAATCTTGGAATGCGATGGAGAATTTCTGTCACTGCCGATAATTTTTTATTTTGAAAAATTCACTTCCTTTTGTTAGCGCTTACAAGGATTGGGACTCTAGCAGTAAATGAGATTCAATGAACCACAAGTTTCCAGACCTTTTAGAACCATTTGATTTCAGGATGTAAACTTTGCTTTCTTAAGAGGTTCTGTTAGAGTGGTAAAGAGATGTGCCAATATTGTCTTATGTTCATTCTCACTAATTAGTTCCCTCCCTGTGTGTGTGTGTGTGTGTGTGTGTGTGCGCACGCAGCATGTTTATACTGTGTTTCAGGTTCTGTGATAGGGTGTAGATGGTGGGTACAAAGTGCTCTCATGGAGTTTATGTTTTAGTGTAGCACTTTCAATAGAATTTTCTGTGATTTTGGAAGTGTGTATTTATTGTTCAGTGTGGTAGCCACTAGGCACATGTGGCTACTGAGTATTTGAAATGCAGGTAGAAACTGAATTCTTAATTCTACTTAATTGCAATTAATCTAAGTTTAAATAGCTACATGTGTTGGCTCCTGGCTATTCTTGTCAGTTCAAATTTAGGGGAAGATATGTATTATTCAAACAATCACACCACAGAATGTAAAATTGCAATACCAATACGTGGTATGAAGGAGACACATCTGAAGCTTTCAGAGCTATGGAGGTTTAGTTGACTTATACAGGCAGGTCATTAAAGGCTTAAGTTTGGGTGATAGAGATGGAGAGAAGTGGACAAATATGAAGGATGAATAGGTTATAAAATGGATGGGATCTGGTGTTTGGAAAAATGGTGTGAAGGTACGTGGTTTCAAAATGATTTCTAGATTTTTTGCTTACGCAACTGAAAACATGGAACTTATTCATTAAGATAGAGAATGCTGAAAAAGGACCAGGTTTGTGGGTGAAGCAAATGAGCTTAGTTTTGTAATACTGGGTTGAATATTTGGGTCTGAAACACAGAATAGAGGTTTGGGCTGGATGTATACATTTGGTAATTGAAGCTATGAGCTTAATGGTAGATAAGCATGTAATGAAGAAGGATGGATGATGGATTCTGAGAGAACTGAGGAGTAAGTGAACTTGAGGTTCCAAAGAAGTCTAAGAACGGTCTTCCTGGTTCAATAGTAGGCTTGGAGGAAAGAAGCTGATGGTTCCTTTAAGATGTTTGTATAAGTGATTCTCGAGATAAAACATTTGGGGATGATGATAATATTCAATAATATCTGCTGATGGAAATGGATGACCAAAACAAGAGGTGGTGGTCATGGGGATTAAGGGAAGAAGAGACCAGACAGATTATTTAAAGTGAAAACATATTTAATTCCATTTTGACTGAAAAAGCTGTCTAAAACTCTCATTAGGATTGTAAGGTGTTAACGTGTATTTCATAACGTGCATGTATTTAAGTAGTAATACATAACACTATATAAAACTCATTTGTTATGGTACATAATAGCTGATGATCATATAATATCTCTTAGGGAGGTTTCGATCATTTCAGTTGGAAGGTTTGCTGTTGAAGGTAACTGCAGAATAATTAGAGATAATTTACTCCGTTATTTAAAAAATTTATGTGACCTCCTTAACCTTGACAGGTACCAATAATAAAATGCCTTGAATTTTGCATCTGTAGCTTTGAAGGTATTATTGTAAATTAAGTCACCTGTCCATGCTTTGAAATCTTTACAACTGAGTATTTGATCGTCCATCTTTCATTGACATTGACTGTTTTTAGCTGCCCTTTATTTTTTTCCTTCCATTTTATAATTAATTAAAACCACAACCTGGAAAGAACATGAGTTATTTGAATCCTGCTTTGAAAAAAACCACTGAAGTTTTAATACCTTCAGGGAAATTGATAGTTACGAAACCATTTTGAATCACTCTCTCTGAACCAATTCTTACCCTTTCCCCCATAGGTCCAAAAAGTACACTGAAGTTGACCTTTCTAGTTTGGGCTAAGTTGTAAAATATAACTCTAAAATTATTTTTAAAATAATTTGAGTATAATTGTCCAGTTTGACAAAAGTTACATCTTCTCTTGAGTCTAAATAAATATTTTTGAAATTAAGGCATATTTAATTAACGTAATAAACATATTAGTGTAAAGAAATGATGTAAATGATAGTATAAAGAAAAATGCCAACTTTCAGTTATGATTTTATTTGATTATTTCTGTTATTTCATAGTTGCCACTTGTTTATTTATAGGCACAGCTACACTTTATCATCTTATCAACTCCACAAATAATAACAAAAGAGGTTTTTTCAGTTAAAATTATTCTAGAATGAAAGATACTATTCTTAATTTTGCTCAGATCTGTATTGAGAAAATTCTATTTAAATTATACAAATGTGTATATATTGTAGTACATTAGTAAGAAAGTAAGTTCTTTATTTTTATGTGTTGTCTCATCTTAAATGGTGGATGTAGCAAGAGGGTAGTTTTATTCAGTATTATTCACAAAGAAATGCAACTTGTACCTTTAATATATTTAAACTTCATCACGAGCTTAGTTTTTGCTAAGTCCCAGGCTATTAAAAATATGTCCTTGCCAGGTAGTAGTATTTTAGCCTTTTCTGGATTAGGCCACTTCTGCTTCACTGATTCTGTTTGGTGTAAAATACTCAATATTTTACTTTCTCTTAACCCTCCCCATGTTGCTCAGTAAAGTGACATCTATACCTGTCACAGGGAATTTATTTCTCCTGTGACAACGATTCCATTCAGTATTCTCTCCATCATCGTGAGTTCTTTGCTATTGGGAGCCTGATTTGATTTGAGTCTAGACATGTGTCTGTTGAGGGGTGACTGGTTCTTTCTGGACTTCTGGGTTGACATGTAGGTAAGTACCACTGAAGCAACTCAGGAACCGAATTCTAAATTTTATCTCTGCTATTGACTTTTAGTTTTGAAGACCTTATATAAAGCAACACTTTATCCGGATCCCAGGCCCCTGCCAGCCCACCAGCACTCTCAGCTGAATGGTGTACCTCTCAGTAGGACCCGCGGGAAGTTCTGAATCCCTGCCAGCCATGCCCAAACCATAGATACCCAGCAGCATGGTCTTAAGTTTGTGTAACTGTCACCACCCTCTTCCAAGCTGCCTAAATATTCCCATATGAAGTAAGGTTTGGAGTTGAACTGACAGTTGGTCTTCTCCTAGGGCAATTACTTTCACACTGCTATGCTAGTAACTGTAATAAGAAATGGATTTAAAACTAGTCCAGCATGATAGCAAAAGTTTCACAAACCAGCACTTACCCTTGCTACTTGAGACACAACTTCCTCTTTTCTATATTATTCTAATAAATTTTTTAAAATGCTACTTGTGACATGGTTAATGGATTTGTAACCTACTAATAGGTGTTCACCTGATGTTTAATAAACATGTGAGAGGCCTGCCGCCTTCCTCAGGTGCATGAGATGTGAGTCTCTAGGGAAGATTGCCTTGTAACTAATTGGATGTTGTAACAGACACTTCTTTCCTTACCCACCACCAGCATCTCCATCCAAAGGCTTAGGCCAAACAGTTTGATTTTGTGGGGGTCACTTAAATATGATCTTCTTACTCTCCATCTGTCTTTTCTTCCCATACTCTCTTGTGGCTGAAAGGGGCAGCCTCCTTCCTTCTGTATGTTGGGGATTTCCTTTGTATCATAGGCTGAGCCATTTCTGTATTTTGATTAAACTCTATGATCCTGTCATCTAGCCCTTGATACAGGATTGGAGATTACCAATACGAATAAGTTACTTTGATTTTCTAAAAATGTGACCCCCAGACCATGCATAATCGATTAGGATCATGTTATTATGCTAGGAGATATTTTGAGTCATTTTTTTCTACTATGGAAAAAGTTGGTGAATAAAAGTGGGTACGGTACTGTTATTTTGCTGTCATATTCTTTATTCTTTCAAAGTAATTATCCTTCAATTGTTTATAAATACTAATGATTCTTTAAACTCTATATTGGATTCTTGTGCCACTGGTGGGAAAAGTATGTTCTTGCAAATTTTCACTGTCATTGGGTTCAGAATTTCCAGAAGATTCTTCAAATGCAATTTTATATGAGGTTTAAAAACAGATGTGGTAGACTTAAGTATCTTATAACTTGAAGTTTGGTCCTTTTGACTTCCTTCTCCCACTCCCAATTCCCTGCCTTTGGCAATCACCAATATATTTTCTGCATCTATGATTTTGGATTTTATAAGTCTGGAATGTAATGTACAGCATGGTGACTATAGTTAACAATATTATATATTTGGAAAGTTGATAAGAGAGTAGATCTGAGAAGTTCTTATGACAAGAAAAGACGTTTGAAACCATCCGGTGGTCAGTGTTAACTTAATTGTGATAGTCATTTTGCAATATATGCATATATTAAATCATTATGTTGTACACCTAAAACTAATACACTTTATGTTAAGTATATCTCCATTAAAAAACTGAATCATAGAACAAAACAAAATCAGATATAGTTGGTACAGTGCAAAAAGAGGAAAAAAGATGTTAATCGTGTTTTCTGTGTTACTTAAAAGGCATTCTGACAGATTCTTCTAAATGTATTGATAAACTCCTCTTTCTAAAGAGCAGTTGTTTCAACTTCTTTTATAAATGTAAAATGTGACCCACAGTTTTAAAGTTTTTTTTTTTCTTTTTGATTACTTTTATTGAGATGCTTATTGTCTCTTGTTAAATAACTACATTAATTATATAGCTAGGGCCTAGCTTCTCAACCATTTCCAGAAGAAGCCCCCAGTTTCCATTAAATAATTTTATGGGGGCTCCCCACATGTCAAATTTCACATAGCCGGCTGCATTGGCTTTTTATAAAGGACTTGGATGCAATGCCAAGGCCTCCCACTAATTGTTTTATGGGCTCAGTGTGGGATTTGCATCCCTGACTGGGGAAGCCCCATGTTAAAGGACTGTGGGAGTATGGAGTTGTCAAGCATACCCAGAAACAGCACTAAAAAAAATCCTGGTTAGCTGTACTGTTGTTGCCAAGGAGCGTAAGCAGAACACAAAACATGCCAAATGCTGACTGATTTTAAACAGTGACCCCTATTTCAGGGAATACTTACTTCACTGCATTTTTGGGAGAAAAACAAATCACAAATGGCTCCATAATTAATTTGAGTGCCCATATCAGTTTGACACTGGTAAATTATTGTTTTCCAAGTGGTAAAAAAAAAAAAAAAAATACAACCAGTTATTTTTATGTGTTCTTTGAGGGGAGATAACTCATCATGATTATCTGTGAACATTTAGTTTTGGAATAATGTGTTCAGAGTTTTGTGCTTCATTATCTTTTTTCCTCTAAAAGGGTTAAGGAATTGTGTTTTACCCCTGTTAACCATTAATTTACATATATCTACACTAAAAAAAGTAACTTCTAAATTTTAAAGAATTGTAATGGCAGAATTGAAATTCTTACCTCTTCACCAGGCCCTGACATTGTTTTTTTCTCAGTCTCAAGCAATCTGCTTGGCATTCTGAACCTGTCTTTCCTCTAGAGGCTGAAACAAGATATTTTTGAAGTGCAGTATGACCTCAGAGAGTGCTGTTAGCTTGTTTAATGTTGACATGTGAACAGAATTATTAGCGCCACACTTCAATAGGCCTAGAGTAGAAATACAGTATTCTGCAGGAAGATAAATATTACCTGTCTCCTTGCAGATTGATAGTGTTAACTAGATGATATATTGAGATTTTTGTGAACTTTGAAATATCTTTTGGAAGTTGGTGAAGGAGAAAAATAAGTAGAGTTCCTTTTTAGTAACCAAAATATACTCATCTTAAAAAAAAAGTCCTATATTTCAAATAAACAATCTTAGATTAGCAATTCTTTAAGAGAAACATTTATAATTTTCTTTTGGTAAGCATGTTTCTTTTATGTATCTCTAACAGATATTTCTTCTGTGTGTGGAATGTGTGTCTATGTGATACTTATATGCTATTCTGTCTTATTATTAATATAGTAGCAGTGTGTAATATATAGAGCAAACCACGAGTAAAACATTATGTATATTAAGAGCAAAATTAGTTCATTTCCACAGACTACAAAAAGTAATTTCAGTAGTCTCTTAATAGTCTTTTTTTTTTTTAATATAGTTATTATTTTTGTTTTTTCAAAGTTGGTGGTGAGATTGCAAATCTAAAGCAGAGAGGAACCCTTAATGGTAATTTCCACATCATTGTGACTCCAGGACATTTTTATCTCAACTTTAATGCCTGATTACCTTTCTCTGTAAAATAATTTTAGTCAGCCCGCTATTACTTTGTGAAAAATTATTCCTTAAGACCAGATTTCATGTCTGGATAGCTCCTTGGTATGTCTTTATTTTGAATAAGAATCAACTTAATATTCATGATCTGTAAAACCAGGCTTACTGCTGTCAATGTGAAGCTACCTCTACAACTTCCTCTCATGAGCTCGGAATTGTCATTTGTTATTTAGACACCAAATTATGCAATCTTTTAGCTATTGCCAATATTTCTTCTTTAGGTTGTACTAAAAGTTATCCTTTATTTTGAGTTTTCAAGGGCCGGTGGCAGAGAATAATTGTTACTGCTTCTGTGCTGCTGTTGGGATTCTCACATTCCAATGGCACTCACATCAAAAGTGCTCTTTCACTGACTCCTTTTCTAATGTGCATCTCAACTGCTTATAACCATGCACTATATCCTTGTGTATAAATCCATTTTACACAGCTTTTCTTCGTCAGACACTTTAGTTATAATTAATCTATCGAATATCCTTCTCTGCATTTATTATGTATGTGGTGGTAAAGTTTTAAAATGAAAAAACAAGAAACAAAAAATATGCCAACTCAGTATTAGATTACATAATAGTGTTCTGAGTTATTTTTAATTAATATTAGTGTTTAGCCTATATTTAATTTTTTCTCATTTCCAAATGCACTTCATATTTTTTATCTGAATCCTTTAGCATTTGCATTGTTATTCCTAATTGCAGATGAGAATATTAAGTCTTAGGAGAGTTAAGAAACTATCCCATTGTACTAGCAATGAGTTAATTGAATTAATAATCAAAAAACTTCCAACAAACAAAAGCCCAGAACAGATGGCTTCACAGGTGAATTCTACGAAACAGTTAAAGAAGAGTTAATACATATTCTTTTCAAACTATTCCAAAAAAGAGGAAAGAAAGCTTCCAAATTCATTCTATCAGGCCAGCATTACCCTGATACTAAACCCACAAAGACACTGGAAAAAAAGATAACTACGAGCCAATATCTCTGTTGAATATAGATGCAAAAATTCTCAACAAAATATTAGCAAACCGAATCCAACAATACATAAAAAGATCATTTACCGCAACCAAGTGGGATTTTTTCTAGGGGTGCAAGGGTGGTTCAGTATTTGCAAATCAAACAGCATGATACATCACTGTAACAAGAAAAAGGATAGAAAGCATATGATCATCTCAATAGATACAGAAAAAGCATTTGACAAAGTACAACATCCATTCATGATAAAAATTCTCAACAGGGGCACCTGGGTGGCTCAGTCGTTAAGCATCTGCCTTCGGCTCTGGTCATGATCCCAGGGTCCTGGGACCGAGCCCCACATTGGGCTCCCTGCTCAGTGGAGAGCCTGCTTCTCCTTCTCCCTCTGCTGTTCCCTCTGCCTGTACTCTTTCTCTCTCTGCCAAATAAATAAATAAAATCTTCAACAACAACAACAACAACAACAACAACAACCAAAAAACAACCTTTCAACAAAGTAGGTTTAGAGGGAGCATACCTCAACAAAATAAAGGCTGTATATGAAAAAACAGCTAACATAGTGGTGAAAAACTGAGGTCCTCGCCACAGCAGACAGGCAAAAGAAATAAAAGTCATCCAGATTGGCAAGGAAGAAGGAAAACTTTCATTATGTGCAGATAACATCATTCTCTCTATAGAAAACCCAAAAGACTCCACTAAAAAACTATTAGAACTTATAAATGAATTCAGTAAAGTCACAGGATACAAAGTTAATATACATAAATTTGTGCAAATCTATACACTAATAAGTAGCAGAAAGAGAAATTAAGAAAATAATCCCATTTACAGTTGCACCAAAAATAATAAAATACGTAGGAATAAACTTAACCAAGGAGGTGAAAGACCTTACTCTGAAACTATAAATCACTGATGAAAGAAATTGGAGATGACAGAAACAACTGGAAAGATATTCCAGGCTAATGGATTAGAAGAACCAATATTGTTAAAAATGACCATATTCCCTAAGACAATCTACAGACTTAATGCAATCCCTATCAAAATACCAACAACATTTTTCACAGAACTGGAATAAATAATCCTAAAATTTGTATGGAACCACAAAAGGCCCTGAATAGCTAAAGCAGTCTTGAGAAAGAAGAAAAAAACTGGAGGTTGTCACAATCCCAGAATTTCGGGATGTACTCCAAAGCTGTAGTAATCAAAACGTTATGGCACTGGTACAAAAATAGTCCCATAGATCAATGGAACAGAAGAGAGAGCCCAGAAATAAACGTATTCATATATGGTCAATAAGTCTACGATGAAGGATTAAGAATATACAGTGGAAAAAAGAGTCTCTTTAACAAATTGTATTGGGAAAACTGGAGAGCTACATGCAAAAGAATGAAACTGGACCACTTTCTTACACCATACACAAAAATAAACCCCAAATGGATTAAGGACCTGAAATCCTAAAACTCCTAGAAGAAAACATAGGCAGTAATTTCTTTGACATTGGGCATAGAAACATTTTTCTAGACAGGTCTCCTCAGGCAAGGAAAACAAGCAAAATTAAGCTGTTGGGACTAGTTGTTCTTGATATTCTGGATATCAGTCCTTAGTCAGATACGTTTTGCAATTCTCCCAGTCTATGTCTTGCCTTTTATTTTCTTAACTGTGTCTTTTCAGAAAAAGAAGTTATTTATCTTGATGAAATCCAATTTAATCATTTTAAAAATTTCATGCTTAGAACTCTTGGTCACCTGTCTGAGAAATCCTTTTCTACCCTAAGGTCACAAATTATTTTCCTATATTTTCTTCAAGAAGTTTTCCCTGAGGCAGATAAATAAATAATTGACCTTGACTAAAAACAAAACAACAACAACAACAACAAAACCTCCAAAAACCCATTGGGACCACACCAAGATCAAACAGACAAACAAACAACAACAACAAAACAACAAAAAAACCACTTTTGCACAACAGAGGAAACCATCAACAAATCAAAAAGACAACTTACTAAATGGGAGAAGTTATTTTCGAATGATATATATGACAAGGGGTTAATATCCAAGATATATAAAGAACATATACAACTCAACAACAAAAAAATCTGATTAAAAAGTGGGCAGAGGACCTGAAATGACATTTTTCCGAAGAAGACCTACAGATGACCAGCAGACACGTGAAAGGATGCTCAACATTACTAATCATCAGGGAAATGCAAATCAAAACTATGATGAGATATCACCTTCTACCTGTGAAAATGGCTAAAATATTATTAAAAAAAAACAAGAAATAGAAAGTGTTGGTGGGGATGTAGAGAAAAAGGAATCTCACGTACTGTTGGTAGGAATGCAAATTGGTGTAGCCACCGTGAAAAAAAGTATGGAAGTTCCTTAGAATATTAAAAATAGAAATACTAACGTTTACTACAGCATTATTTGCATAGCCAAGATGTGGAAGCAACCGAAGTGTTCATCCATAGATGAATGGGTAAAGAAGATCTGGTACTTACCTACAATGGTCTATTACTGAGCCATAAAAAAGAATGAGACCCTGCCATTTGCAACAACATGGATGGACCTGGAAGGTATAATGCTAAGTGAAATAAGTCCATTTTAGAAAGATAGATACCATATTATTTTACTCATATGTGGAATTCAAGAAACAAAACAAAAAAGACATACATAAACTCTTAAATAAAGAGAACTGGTGGTTGTCAAAGGGAAAAGGAGTAGGGGGATGGGTGAAGTAGATAAGAGAGATTAAGATTATACTTCTCTTGATGAGTGTTGCATGATGTATAGAATTGTTAAATCTTTATATTGCACACCTGAAACTAATATAACACTGTATGTTAATTATACTTCAGTAAATAATTGGCTAGTATTGAAAAAAATAATATTAAAGGAACTATTCCGTAGTTACATAGCAAGTAAGCAGAATTGGGATATGGATGCAATAGGTTTATGTATTCTGAAATTTTATGTCTATGAAGGGAAGTATTGAAATAGAAGGGATTGTTTAGATATTCCAATTCACCTTTTGGTAATTGGTATCGGTTTGCAGATACTACTCTAAGTAACTACTAATAATAGATGCACAATAATTGTTGAATGGATTCCAAAACCCTCAATTCAAGTTCTGGCATTTCCACTGGATACTGATAAATGATTGAAACATCTTGGACTTCAGTTTTTCAGATAGAAAAATAATGAATTTTCGGTGCCTGGGTGGCTCAGTTGTTTGGACGTCCAACTCTTGATTTCAGCTCAGGTTGTGATCTTGGAGTCATGAGATCTAGCCCTGCGTCAGGCTCCATGCTCAATGGGGATTCTGCTTGAGATTTTCTCCTCCCTCTGCTCCAACCCCCGCTCACACACACTCTCTCTCAAATAAATAAATCTTTAAAAAGGAAAAAGAAAAATAATGAATTTAGGTGTCAGAAAAACTGGATATCCACATGTGGAAGAATGAAATTGGACCCTTATCTTACACCATATACAAAAATCAACTCAAGATGGATTAAAGACTTA
This sequence comes from Ursus americanus, assembly GCF_024610735.1. Taxonomy (NCBI): domain Eukaryota; kingdom Metazoa; phylum Chordata; class Mammalia; order Carnivora; family Ursidae; genus Ursus; species Ursus americanus. The sequence goes on along the minus strand of NC_142134.1, from coordinate 8,610,904 downwards.
TAACCCTGAAACTTTAAAACTCCTAGAAGAAAACATAGGGGAAAATCTTCCTGACGTTAATCTTGACAGTGATTTCATGGATATGACACAAAATGCACACGCAGCCAAAAACAAAAATAAGCAAGTGAGACTACATCAAACTGAAAGGTTTCTGCACAGCAAAGGAAACAGAGGTAAAAGGTAACCTACAGAATGAGGGAAAATATGTGTAAACTATATATCTGATAAGAGTTAATCTCCAGAGTATATGAAAACTTCTACAGCTCAATATCAAAAAACCCAATAACTCAATCAAAAAATGAGCTAAAGACTTGAATAGACATTTCTCTAAAGAAGACATACAAATGGCCCAACGGGTATATGAAAAAATGCTCAATGCCATTAGTCATCAGGGAAGTGCAATTCAAGGATGTGGAGAAATTGGAAGCCTTGCGTACTGTTGGTGGGAATGCAAAATGGTACAGCTGGTATGGAAAGCTTCTCAAAAATTAAAAAAAAAAACTACATATGATCCAGCCATCTGACCTCTCAGTTGAAACGAGGATCTCAAAGAGCTACGAGCACTCTCATGTTCATTGCAGCACTACTCATAATCACCAAGATGTGGGAACAACCCGAATATCCATCAACAGATGAAAAGATAAAGAAAATGTGGTTTCTACGTACAATGGAATACTATTCAGCCCTAAAAAGAAGGCAGTCCTGAAGTTTGTGACACTGTGGATGAACCTTGAGGACCTTACACTAAGTGAAAAAAGCTACTCACAGAAAGAAGAATACGGCATGATTGCGCTTGCATGGGCTATCTGAAATAGTTGAAGTCATAGACTCAAAGACTGGAAAGATGGCTGCCAGGGCTTGAGTAAAGGGAAATGGGGAGTAACCAGTCAGCAGGCATAAAGTTTCAAGGAAGCAGGGTAAATGAGCCCTAGAGCTCTCCTGGATAACACTGTGCCTGTCGTCAGCAATACTGTAATGTACACTTAAGGTGTAAGAGGGTAGGTCTCACGTGAAGTGTTTTTACCACAGTAACTTACATTAAAGAAGAAAAAATATGAACAAAAGAAGAATAACACATTTAGGTTCGTTATTCTTTCAGATGCAAAGCTGTTTGTTCAAATGAAGTCTTTTTCCAGAAGCTATTTTTATAGAATAGATAAAATCAGACATGTTCTTCTTAGAGATATAACAGTGGGAGGAGGGAGTGGCTGTACAACTTCCTTGGCTCTTGGGGCATCTGGGTGCATCAGTTGGTTGAGTCTCGGATTCTTGATCTCAGCTCAGGTCTTGATCTCAGGGTGGTGAGTCAAGCCTTGCATTGGTCTCCACACTGGGTGTGGAGCCTACTTAAAAAAAAAACAAAAAACAAAACAACTCAAAAATGTCCTTTGTTCTGTTTGTCCTTGGCCCTGAGCACTTTCAAATGCACTAGGTAAGATGGTCTTTCAGCTCAAAGATAACTTGGGTTCTAAATCTCTTTTTTAAAAAATCTTTTTATTTATTAGAGAGCCAGCGAGAGAGAGAGAGAGAGAGAGAGAGAGAGAGAGAGAGAGAGAGAGAACAAGTGGGGCTACGGGAGGGGCAGAGGGCGAGGGACAAGCAGATTCCCCACTAACGTGGATGCAGATCCCAGGACCCTGAGATCATGATTTGAACCGAAGTCAGATGCTTAACCTACTTGAGCCGCCCAAGCACCTCAGGTTCTAAATCTGTTTGACCATCATCTTCTGAAAGGTCCGGCTCACACTTGGACTGGGTCTTAAGAAAATAGTATGGAACTAAAAAACGTGAGGAATAAACCACTCCTGAGGGGGTTGCGTCAGCACTCAGTTGTTTCCAGTTATCGTAGGATCCACTTTAAGGATGTTATGTCTTCACTAGCATATGTCGTTTGGGGAACTCTTTCACTTTGGGAAGAAATTCCTCTTCCTTTTCTACCCTGCCCTTAGGCTTTTAGAACACTTACTCGACACATCTACATTACTCTTAATTGGAATGGTAGTTACTTGTTACTTCTGGGACGAACAAGGAAAGTTGCATTTTAAAAGTACTGAAATCACCCTATCATCTGAACTATGTCAGTTGATAATGTATAATGACTTCTTGTTCTTATAATTCTAGGCAAAACTTCCTGTACTTATAAATTAGAGAAAAATAATAATTCTTTTTACTTTGTATTTTGCTTCTCAACGTTATGGTATTTGGAGGAGGTGGGGAAGTATAAAAGCCTGTTGGGGGACCTGTGCCTCTACTGCCTTAATTTGAAATAGAGGCACTTTGTGGCGTTTTGCTTCTTTTCATGGTATACATATTCTTCTTTTCCATACCGTAATCTCTCAGAACAGGGACTGTAAAACAGGGCAGAGGCAAAAGTGTGAAATACAGAATCAGAATGTGTCCCGGACTTGGTTGGTGGGGTGGACTACTTGGCTGCCTCCTCAGTATTCTTTTGCCACTTCTTCCGACAGCCCGTGATTTCCTTCTGAGTATCCACGAGTTTGCAGGGAAGCTGACTCCACTTCCTGTATGTAAAAGTTCCAATCAAGACAATCTGTGCATTTCATCCTTCTGGCTCTAGTGATGTGTAGAGGTTGGGCACGTGACCTAAGCCAGTTTAATCGAAGTGAATCACGGAGCTGTGGTTGAGCATTTTTGAACAACAGTACTATCTTCCTTGGTGATCTTGAGCAAAGGGAGTATTTAGCCTCAGTAATTGTTGCCTTCTATTTTGGAATAATGAGCTAAAATGGTAGCATGGAGAAATGGGTGTTTGGTTATTTTATTGAACCATTGGATCAAGCCTGACTTGAAGACTATATTACTTCTTAACTTTCCAGTTATGGGAGCAAGTCTCCTCTATGTGTAAGTTTGTTTGAATAAATCATTGCCAGTGAATGAGTTTTGCCTGATATATCGAAGCCTTTGGTACTTTTACCTGGTCTTTCCTAATTTAGTTTACTTTCCTAGAACTAAAATCTCCTGCCTGCTTAGATCTTAGACTCCTAACCTATTAAATGAAGAGTTATATTGGATAGTACAAAATATCTGTTGGATAACTTTTTCTCTCTGCTTCCAGGAAATGTAACTCATGTCTATTATATCAGAAATTTATTGACCTCCCTCTTCCTATTTAGCAAGATCTATCCCACTACCATCCAGACTTGAGGAATATGGATCATTTAATACCATACATACAAGAGCATAAATGGTATACTTTTACTCAGTTTCACAGTCTGATTACCTCTCTCCTTTTTCACCCCCGAATTAATTTTTTCAGAGATGCAAATTATGAGAAAGAGATGGACATAAGACTGATGAAGAGTGATTATTTTCCTACCAATTTCCCCATTAAAACTGATAATTAAGAAATAACACGTGACTACAGGGAAGCTAATAATTAATGATGCCAAAGATAAGTAGTCTGACTTAGTACAAACCAGTTAATTTTGTTGTGTTTTAAATAACATGCTGGCTTCCTAACGTGAGCCAGTTATGAGTTGTCAGTAGTTAAAATAATTATTTGAGAAGAGTTTCACAGATCAGTTCAAATCTTTGACCTAATGTTAGAGAAATAACTCTGAGCAGATGCCTTAAAGATATGCTAAGTCTGTGTCAAATTCACATGTAAGAATAAACGCAAAGTGCTTCAAAACATGGGCATGGTACTGGGGGGATTTTAATGGGAGTTTGGATATTCATAAGGACTTTAACCATCTATTCAAAAAGATAAGCTGAAGAACCAAGTAGATATTTCAAGCTGAATGGGGTGCTGATGGTGGTTGTTTGGGGGTATGTGGTGGTGGGAAATAACTTTTATTGGATCATGCCAAACAGTGACAGGCAGCAATCAGGGCTTTATAAGAATTCAGTGAATGGTAATTTGCAGCAATCCAATTTCATGCAGCAAAGATTACCTGCAAGGCACAAATTTCTTTTTCTTTATTTTTTTTTAAACGACAGCTTTGATATATGTGACTCAATGATGAATGACTCTGTGAAATACTATTTATAAAAAATAAGTGTGTTCCCCCAGATTGCACTGCAGGACATTTAATGCCTTTTTTTTTTTTTTCCCCTGAACAGATGTTTTACAGATTTTGCAAATTTTCTATCAAACTCTTCTTGGTCTTCTCTGTAAAGAAAAATTACATGATTATATTTAGGTCTTATTTATATTGCTCTAATTTTTCTGTTACGCTTACTAGGGAGACTTTAGCAACAAGTTTTCCTGCATTCTGAAGTGTTACTTAAATTCAAGATATTTAAATTTTATAATTTTTATTTAAGGCCAACCACAATATTGGCCTAGAGGAGTTTGCCCTGGAGTTCAGATGCATCTGCCATTTTGAATGGATGCTCCAGGGACCTGTCTTATTTTGTTTCTCTCAAGAACACCTTGTTAAATTTGGTGATCAGGTCCAAAGTCAGCAATGCATGCTGAGTTTCATGAGTTATTTGGCTATACATTGGGTTGCATTTTTTTTTTAAAGCTGTCAGTATTTTCATTGAATCTTACAGTGTTATATTGATTTATAGTTCGTGTGTGTATATGTGTGTGTGTTGTGGCTACGTTTGCTTTTTGCAGTTAAAAAATAGTATAAAATAGTACCTTTGGATGTGTTCATAAGGTGAAAATCTTGTAGATAAAATTCAGAAAACAGATGACCTCAAATTAACTTATGTGTTGGCTTTTAAAAAGCATGTTTAATTTAAAGCATTTCATTTTATTTTCAAACTTAAAAGGGTAATTATTCTCCCTGTGGTAGAATAATAGGAGATATTTTTTAGAAGAAATTTCCTGTCTCAAAGTTGACCTAATATTTACTTTCTTTGCTTGAAAGTTATTTGCATGTAATCCATTCATTTAAAGTTCTTAAGTTTCACTGATAATAACTGGTAAAATTGGATGATCTGCACCCAGTCAACCCAAGTAACAGGCTTCATACACGAAAAAAGGACAGTAGGAGCTCTAGTGGACAGACCAGTTTATTCATTTCTCCTGGGTCACCGATTAATTAATTTGCCTTCAAATGTGCAGTAATGCATTAATATTCACAATTAAATTCAGCAAATACTGACGAGTGTTATTACGATAGATCATTAGGTGCTTCTGGATGAGAAGAAGTTGTGGAACATTTCTTGTTTCTCAGGGAGCCAGTGGTTCACTAATGACATAACACAAAAACAAAAATAAACAATATTCAAGATGTGCTTAGAAACTGTAAGAGATACAGACATTCTGTGAGGGCTAATGGAACGGCTCAGTCAGAGGTGGATGGGGAAAAATAAAATCATTATAAAGGATCTGATGTTGGAGATTATTACTGAAGCATCAAGCCTTTTTGGTGTGAGGAGATGGGGCGCAGGGGCATTCAGTGGGCAGAAATGGCAGGAGTAAAGATAGGGAGGTAAGACAGTGGGAAATGGCGGAGAGGTGAAGTTTCGGAATCGTAAGCCTTAAATAGGTTGTGCGTGAAGAAAACCGCTGTGTCATGGGTCTTAAATGCCAGCAGTTAGAATTCTACTTCGGAAGAGCCAGAATGCAGCCGGAAGTTGCGCGATAGTGAAGGGCGGACGAACTGCACCCTGGCCGAAGTAACGGAAAGAAAGACACAAATTCCTGGCACGTTGGCTCTGTGGAATCCATTGTATTTGGCACCTATTTATGTATCGAGGATGAGGGAGACTGGCATTAAGGATGACTCCAAAGTTTTGAGGCTGTGTGTCTCTGGAATGTTGGTTATTTGATTAACAGAAATTGGGAAATCAGAAGAAGGGGCTGTTTGTGGAGAGAAAACAGAGGCATTAGATAAAATGGACTTCAGGTGTGCTTTGTTTCCACAGCCTTAGCAGGAAAACGGCTCATCTGAGACGAAATGTGGTGTCTGTGTGTATGCATTTGCAAGTCATTCATTATATTGGTATGTGAAGTTCTTTTATAAATTTCTTAGATGTAGAGTTAATATGCAAAAACCTGTATTATGCAAGATGGAAGACCAATTACATTTTAATCTTGGTAAGCTAAAAACAGTGCAAAGAATTGAGATCACAATCTAATTTCTGACTGATTCTTCTAAGACAACAGTGGGTGGGTCTACACCTCTTGTGCTGTCAAGCAAATGAAGTGAAAGGCCTGAACTGTTTTCTAGAAGTCCCTGAAAAGGACAGGAGGAAAATATTGTTTGACTAGATGCTGTGTAAATAAACAGCTGACTGCCTTTTTTTTTTTTTTTTTGCCTTAGATGTTAAAACATGTTTAGGAAGATGTGTAAAAACAGGTCTTTACTTTTGCTTTTTGTTCTTTGGTTCATACCAGATATTTTACCTGCTTATGTCTTTTTAAACATTTTTCTGTACCCGTGTTCTTTGAAAATGATAACATGCAGTTCTTTAATTTTTATAAACCCCTAGAATTCATTAAAATACTTAATGGGTGATATAAGGAAACAGTAGAACTCATAAAAAATTTTCCCTGTATTGCAATTAATATTTAATAATAATTGAACAATGAATTGGTGTATCTTTATTAAGTCACACAAAATCTATGGCATAATCTGGTTTGATACTGTATTTCTATTTTATAAGGTTTATACTTGATTATTTTCCAAATATTTTGGATAGAGATAAAGATTTTATTTATTCCCTTTAGTTTCATTAAAAAAAAAAAAAACCAAAATGATTTGCGACACAATGTTTGAATAGTTTTTATCACACATACACTGAAAACCAACCAAAGCCAGTGCTGCCTAATAATTTCAGCTTCCTTAGACTGAGGAACACGAGACTTGGCTGAGATAATGATTTAACAGATTCCTAAATGCTTTACTACAGAGAGTGTCCCAGAGTACTTCCCTTACTTCCCATGGAGGTTTCAGTTGTAGTCAAAGCCATCATTAAACATTTATTTAGTATTGCTTTGGTGGTACTGTGGCATATTTTAAAACCTTGGACAGGGTGACATGCAGTAGAGAAAAGCAAATTAGAAACAGTTGGAAGGCTGACTATGTGCCAGCAGCTCTGCTAGAACTCTCTTCTCTGTTCTCCCATTAGGTTTGCTCCTCAGTGACCTCTGTATCTCTTAGTGATCATCTCACTGCTGAAACTGTTAGCAAAGGTCACAAATTAGCTCTTTTCCATAAAATCTGTTGGACTTTTTTGAGTACTTTTGCTGTATCTCAGGACCACTTGACACGGAGGTGTTCCCCTCTCAGTTCTCCGCACTCTCCTAACCCACTTCTTCCCCCCCTTGCTGTGCTCCTAGGTTTCTTTTGCAGGTTTCTCCACTTCCCCGGTCTCTCCTGTGGGTGCTCTCGGGAGGTTAGTCTGGGGCATTCTTTCTGGCTCTCTCCTGGTTCATTGCCTCCAATTTCATGACTTTGTTGACCAGTCCTGAAATACTGATCATTCTCATAGCTAGTTTCCCCCGAGCAGGTCTCTCCTCACCGTACCAGACCCTCTTCTGTGATTTCTGCACATCTCTACTTGGAATGTAAACAGAAGCTCGGAGTTTGACATGCCCCAGGTCCTAAACCAAACACATCTTCCCTTCCCCTACCAGATTGGCTTCTCTTTCTGTGTTCTCTATATTAGTAAATTTCAGTATTTTTTTCCCCATTGCCAAAACTAGAAACTGAGGAATTGTCCATTCTCAGTTTTTAAATCCTGCCAGTGCTTTCTCCTTGATACTTCTCAAGTATGTTCACCATTCTTTTTTTTTTTCCCCCTCAAGGTTTTATTTATTTATTTTAGAGAGAGAGAGGGAGAGCATGGGTGTACATGTGGTAGAGTGGGGGAGGAGCAGAGGGAGAGGGAGAGAATCCCAAGCAGACTCTGTGCTCAGCGCAGAGCCGGACGGTGAGGGCGGGGGTTCCATCCCAGGACCCTAAGATCATTACCTGAGCCAAGATCAGGAGTTGGGCGCTTAACTGATTAGGCTTCAAGGTGCCCCAAGTATGTTCACCATTCTTTATTTTGATTACTACAGCCTTAGTTTAGGACCTGAATCACCATATGATCTCTTAACTGGTCTCCCTGCAACCAGTTTTGCTCCTTCATTCTAGGCTCTGTTTATAATCAAAGTGACTTTTCCAAAATTAATTTTTTTTAAATGGTTCCTCAGAATGAAGGACAAAGTCCTTGGTGTGGTATAGGAGACGTGTGAATACGTGGTGCTGCTTAAATCCTCACATCTTCTCTTTCATCGCGTGTTTTGTGATTAACTCCCAACAGTCTTTAACACCTAGCTGAAGCTTCCATAAAGCACGGCTCTGCCCTTTTCCCTGCTCTTCTGGGTGACTGCTACTTCTTTGTGCTCCTGTGACCCACTGTGTTGAACTAAGGCAATGCATTGCAACAATTTGTTTTCTCATTCTTTGTTGTTTTATTTTTAGTATATGTGGATAAGGAACTATGACATTTTTACGTATATATTTTTACTTATAAGCTTACTTATAAGTATTTAGCATATAACTAGCATACAGTGGGAATGTTGAATTAATTAATGAGTAACCAAACTAAGATCAATAAACCTACATTCTATCTCAAGTGGATCATTTTACAGTGAGATTTACAAGTACCGATGATTTTAAAAAACCATCAACAAACAATAACAATAGGGTGTGATATGTGCTATTAAAATTCATGTTTTCAAGTAGGAAGTGATTAAATGGTAATATCTCAAGGGACTGTCTCTTGAGGATATATAATAGAATTATAGAGAAATTGTCATGGCATTTAATTGTGTTTCTTTGAAATGAAGTCTTACTGTAACACTAAAGGCACTCAGAGTACTTTAAAAAACATTTTTATTGACTCTTTAAAACTTTACCCTGTCTTTTGTTTTGTCAGTTTTATGAGGACTCGACAAGAGTGAGGCAGGATGTATTAAATTTCTGGACATCTATCTGGCTGGTTAGAAGGCATGAGGATCATGGCATATGTTTTTCCTTTCTGAAATTACTATAGTTTCTATTATCTAATAAGATTGCACGTGATTCTGGCCTCTGGCTTTATGCTTTATAATGAATTCACTAATTACAAGAAATAGAATGTTTTTTTCTCTAAAACAATTAGAAGACTTCGTATGTTTTTAAGAACTGGGGCCTGTTATTTTTATGAACACTCAGATTTCAAAAAGCCATTGTGACATGATTTTTCTGATAATAATGGAGCAAAATATTGTGGAAAAAAATTAGTGAACTCTTCTGATTTTTAAAGTTATAAATGACTACACGTCAGAGACTTTTATATTGCTTGGAAGAGTCCACACTGAATATTAGCTCTGTGATTACAAGGGCAGTTTCTGTTTAATTTGTGTTCGAGTCATGTTTCTTGGGGTTCTAGAATTCTGAAGGTTGTGTAAAGAGCTCTGTGGGGAAGCTGAGGAGTGCTGGGCTGGCTGTTGGGGAAGCTCTGTAGCCCTTTTTTGCATCTTCCACACTTCTGTCACGTTAGCTGCTTTGATCTGTTACCTGTTGGAGTATTTTTAAAAGGATATATTTAAGGGAGAAAATATTTCTAAAATACCTTGAACACCATTGGTTCACTTGAGGCAGATGTTCAAGGAAGTCCCTTGTTGACCATTGAGAAAACCCACAGAAACAGAAAGTGTACGGCATTTCTTTCACTAACCACTCTTTCTGTGTGTTACCTGCAGTGACCATTCTCAAAGACATTGGGGCAAAGCTGTACATTTAAAAGAGCTAGACAAGCAGAGCGTTCTGTCTCATCTGTTTTCCATCAAAGACTTTCAGTCACCACATGGTATTTCCATTGTGTGGTCATTAGAACCTGTGAACCAGGCAGGGCCTGACTCGGTTTGGGGGGAGTGTGAGGTGGAAATTTGGGGGATGGTAGGAAACATAATTGTATGGCTTCTTAAGAGCAGGGAGAGGGTTGCTGATCTTGCCAGTGTCATGGTGTTCACATCATAATGCTAAGTACTTTCATGCCAGGAAACTGGGGGATCAGGTCAGAGTTTTATAGATTTTGGCCAAAGTCTGTTCCAAGGGAAAAGTAAATGTTTAAAGGTGTTGACCATTGACCTAACTTACTCTTTCATTCTTTTGGTCCCTTATTTGTCTCCCCTGCCCCAAAGAGGGTTATCCTAGGTGCGAAATCCAGGTCACTACCATAGTAACCACACAAATAGAGCACAAAGGAGTGCTATTTGCTTTAATTTTGTGGTGGAAGAAGGAAAGCTGCCCCTGGAGGTGCTTATAGGTGGAGGAGACAATGGTACAAAAACATGTCTGTAAGAGATGGGCTGGAAAGGACTTTACCCATAAAACAATCTGTGTCATAAGGGAGTAGAATCTAGGGAGGAACTGCATCTTTTTAAACACTTTAAAAAGTTGGCGGTGTTGATTCAAAATGCTATTTAAAAAACTTTCAAAAAGACATTTTTGGGGGAAACTATAACTGTCAATTTGAAGGATGGGATTCTTTTCAGCAGAGCTTGTAAAAATATCCATTGCCATGTGTGAAGCAGGTTAGGGCAGTTTATCATAAATAGATGGGTTTGTCAAATACATACACACACACCCTGTTTTGGTCCCCAGAGGAGAAATTCCAGAGCCATCAATAAAGAAATATTGTGCTTTCTTACAACACATTTTACAGATAAGTAGACATTTTATTAATACCCATATTAGGAGGAAACAGCAGTTTAAGAACAGAGATTAGTCAGACCCGGAGCAAAAAGGGTTTTGGAGGTTATCACGATTTGCTGGATTTGATTAGGGCTAGGGGTCTTAGCAAATGGTTGATGGGAACGTTGCTCATAAGGGTCTGACTCATCCTTTCTTCTGCTGATGATTATACAAGGAGCATTATCTCTGGTAGTGAAAACCTCACTTAGCTCAAACTATTATAGTAGCTACAGTAGTTTCATTTCTAGTTAGAAAAGCAGTATTTGTTCACAATTAGAATTGTGTTTAGTTCTACAACCCAAGGATAACCTCTGTGGACACTTGGGTGTATCTTTTTTTATGAATGTGCATATTATATATCAAAGATGTCTATATGATACATTTTTATATAATGCACATATATATAAATTGGAATCAAACTATACAAATGGTTTTGTAACTGCATTTTTATTTCATCCATTTAACAATTCTTCATTGTGTGCCTGATATAATCTAGGGATTTTCTATCTTGTTATATATGCCTTGAAAGCATGACATTTAATGACTTCGTATTCCGTTATATCATAATTTATTTAACTCCTTATTGGAAATTTATAGTTTTCATTTTTTGCTATTATAAGTAATGTTAGATAATTATCTTTTTACCTCTCTCTTTTTGTTTCAATATATCTGATTATTTCCTGAAGAAAAAAATCCAAGAAATATAATTGTATTATAATTATCCTCAATTTAGGGGCACCTGGGTGGCTCAGTTGGTTAAGCGTCTGCCTTTGGCTCAGGTCATGATCCCAGGGTCCTGGGATAGAGCCCTGCATTGGGCTCCCTGATCAGCAGGAGGCCCAGTTCTTCCCCTCTCTCTCTCCCCCTCTCTCTCAAATAAAATCTTAAAAATTTTTTCAAAAATCCTCAATTTAATGGCACTGTATTTGGGGAAAATTTGATGAACTTAAGCTTTTACAGGGCCCAAACAGTAGGATATTCAGGAGAACCTGAAAGACATAAGTCACTGTGATTGCTTTTTCAGTAATCCAGCGTTCTGGATGGATTCTAAATGGCCTAGACTTTACCATCACTTCAGTGTAGGTATATCACGGTTCTAACCTGGCGCAGTTGCCAATGTGTAGCAGATGTCTGTTATGACAGATAATGTTGTAAACTAAGTTATTCATTTCTCATTACCGTTCTCAGAGATGTCTGAGACAATCTCAATACCTAATACTTACGAATAAAACAGCTTTTAGAGCCTCAGATCTTACATACTTCTGGGTCATTGATGCTATAAAAACATTCCACTGTGCCATGACCCTACTGAACAAAAGAAAAGGAAAAATTTCAGAGAAAAGAAAATTCCTACACAGTGCATTGGGATTCTATTGTTTTATATGATCAACTGATTTTGCTTTTACGGAATTTAAAACTATGTGTGGTATGTGGCCCTTTTAGATACACCTTGCAGTAGCTAATGGTTACAAGGTGAAAAAAAACAGATAGTTTTCCTTCTCCTCCCGCCCTTCCCTTTTCCCCCTCTCTGTGTGCACACACACACACACATACTCCCATGTTTGTGTTTTCAGATATGGGATTTGGTTCATTTCAATCATTCGTAGCATCTACACATATGTAGTCGTGTTTAATCTTCTTGTGAAATTCTTCGGAGCTTCGTCATATGAAATCATTGGTTTCTCTTTAGTGCTAAGTCATAGCAAATTATCATCTTTGTAGGTTGATTTTGTAGAGTGTTAAACGCTATTTAAGTTTCCCTAGATATGAAGCCATTTATTTTTCTCCTAATCACTTAAAATAGCAAGAACTAATCAACTGGAGTTTTTCTCCTTTTTATGAATACACCAATCTACTCCTGACTCACGTGCATGTTTCTGCCTTTAGGTCAGTGGGAACTTTTCCCAGCATGTTTTCTTTTTCCCTTTCATTCCTAATTTCTCTCAGGAACAAATGGCCGCATAGTTAGGCATTAGAAACTTGTTGCTGAAGGTGCTAACCTAAACATTAGTGCCAGGATACGACGGAGACTTAATAGACTAATTAATTTGTCTCCTGCACCCCTGACCTGGGAATTATGTACAATGGGCTATACTTATGGAACCTGAGTCTGGGATCCAAGGTAGAGAAAATGCAAGTTTTGTGTGCTTTATATGTCAACATGCAATTAGTACAGCGTTATTTTAGAAAATAGATTTTGAAAATGGAACTTTATTCTATCACATGTTTTGCAAACAGGATGCTACAAGATTCTGTATACCTGTTTGTTTCAGTTTTCTTCTTTTACATTTTATAGTAGTACTAATACAGCCCTTACAATTATTTGATCCAAGTTTGCTGATGACCTTCAGAGGAGCCCAGTTATGTATAGAAGACCACAGTTTCTGCATTATCTGTTCTAATGTAGTATGTTCTCATAACAACCACAGCGACTCTTAGAAAAAAATATGAACTTGAAACTTGAATGACATTTTAAAAAGTGTTTGCATTATGAATTCCTGACTATGGTAGTCATTCTCCTTTCAGTAAGAAGATTAGTTTTATTTCCTCTTATATTTCTTTTCTTGCTTCTCCTTCATTTTAAAGACAGATTCCATATATTTCAAGAGCAGTTAACATTTGACTGTCAGTGAATTCGTGGCAGTGGATAGAAGCCGAATTGAGGCTGTTCATATTTGCTTGTCCGTGTACGGGTTACGCACCTCCCTGGATCTTATGAGCTCACAGAGGTACCAAATAAACTCTTTCCTGTTAGGATTTTATTTAGAACAGAGTTTTCATATTTTGGTAGTTTGTGGATTTGGAAGCATTCACTAGACCACCAAATGTCCGTTGAGCGCATGGCAGGCAGGCTTCCGGGCACTGCTGAAGAAGTGGCGACGAGACTGATGGCTGCCGGCTCCGGCTCCGCGGAGGCTTCCCGTCCAGTAGCGGAAGTCGCCCGCAAAGTAAGCACAGAGAGTAATAATGCAACTCGAGACAAGGCTCTTTGTTATGCACACGGTGGGACAAGGTAAGAGGCTAGAGAGTGAGCGGAATGTGTGTGAGATGCCATATTAGCCAGAGTATTTAGGGACCGGCTTTCAGGGAGGCTGTCTTCCAGCCGAGCACTAAATGGTGAGATGGTAGCCTGTGAGTAGATGCTGTTCTCCTTGAGTTATTGGCAGTCATTTCCCAGAAGGAATATGCAAGATTTCTTAGTCTTCTCAGTATAGGCACAATATGTGGACATAGCAGATCCTCAGAGGATATTACCAGGACCAACAGAATAAATAGATATTGGCATATGATTTAGGACGAAAATGCTTTACCCTTCTAAAGCTATGTTGCCTCCAGGAGTGGAGTGAAAGATTTAGCTTTTATGTGCTTTTTTTTTTTTCTGTTTTTAAAATGTAATGTGAGCCTCATGTTGAATTTTTTTTCTTGCAGTTATTTTTTATTTCTTTCATTTTATAAATTTCGAAGTGATCGAGTGAATGTATCTGAAGTGGATGTACCTTGTATAAATCATCAGGGGAATTGTATGCTACAAATATCAGCAGCATATTTATCTGGTTGGTAATTCTAAAGCAAGTCAGATTTGCCATGGTAGTATACCTCATAGAAATTAAATAATTGATATTAAGGGAAAAACCGTAAAATGATGTTGTGTGTCAAGTTACATGGAGGCAGTTCAGCATATGTCTAACCAGGTCACATAAAGGTTAGTTAAAGTGTTAAAGCAGTAATTCGAATTCCTGGAGGGGGTGGAGGAGACGGTACTAGGGAAGGCATGAAGTCAAATGGCGTAGAGGCCAAACAGAAAGAAGTGAATGCAGACTTTATTTAATTCCTTTTGGTGAATTTTATTTGTACCCATTTTCAATGGAAAACCTGACGAGCAGGTATGTTTGCAGCCCCTTCACTTTGACAGGTTGGGGTGGGCAGGGGAGATGGAATTCTGTTATCTCTGAACACAGTGTTTGAAAGACATTCCAAGATCAGTAGGTAGATAAACATGGTTTCCAGTTTAGGCTTTAAAATATTAATCTTGACCTGTTTCTTCTTGTTTATACATTGAGAACTGGCGTTTTAAAGATAGAAGAAATATTTAATTTATTCCTGAACTAAGAATGGATTTGACTTTCAGTAAAGATTCATGTCAAGTATGGATGTTGCTCAGAGTCCTATCCTTGGTCCTCGCCTCTTCTCATTCACTCTGTTTTCATCTATACCTATGCTTTCAATTGTCATGGTTCCATTCCCATGGTTCCATTCCATTCCATTCAAATCTCATCATTTCCCAGTTACACTCTAAAATAGCTTCCTAACATCTGTCCATTGTTTCTCCTTTCCAGACTGTCAACCGTTTCATTAGCAGAAGCGGTATCTGATGCTACCATTCTCTATTCAGGGACCCCCAGTACCTCCAGCATTATGTCCAGTAGCTTATTGGACCCAGCAAGTTCTTGCCTGCCATTCTAGCTTTGTCACTAGTCACTACCCTTTCTCTACCTATACTTAGAGCCTATGAGTTTCCTAGAGCTCCCCAGTTCATCTGCTTGCTTATTCATTCATGATTCCATTCCTTTGTACTTGCCCTTCCCTCGTTCTTGAATGCCATTCCTACCTCTTCTCTTGTTTAATAGGCAAATTTTTATCTATATTTGTGATTCTATTTAAAGGAAATATCTCCTTTTCTGTGCTACTTTCCCTGGCAGAGCTAGGTACTTCCTTTCTGTCCTTTCCACAATACCTTGACTATGTCATGTCTCCGATCTGATTCTCAGTTTACACCTTAAAATGTTTTTATGACTCTCTTATAATGCTCTGTAAACCGGTCATACACAGATAATGTCTTCTGTTTTCCTTTTATCCCCAGCCCTCAGCACATTCACTGGTAGGTATTGAATTGTCATGCGGTGAATGAATAAGTAAGTTGATACCTGCTCAGTGTTTTAGCACTATGCTACTTATAGTAGAAAACAATTATAAAAATATGATTTAGTTCTTGTCCTCAGTAAGGTTGTGATTTTATTTGGTGGACAAAGACTTAAGAAATACATTAAATAATTAGAGAACACAAGAGAAAGCATAGTATACAAATGAATTATTTGTATTTTAAAAGTTTAATATTTATATATGTATGTACACACATGTCATGGGTAGGCAAAGAGCAGGGATGGGGTTTAAGTTACGAGATGACTTCTTGGGCTAGATAAGAGTTTCATGGAGCAGTGAGCGAGCTGAGGTTGGAAATGACACCTGAAGCATGAGCAACGTTGTGGTGATTGGATTGGTGAGTCCTTCTCCTGTGCATGTTTTGCCTTGCTTATTTTTAAGAAGTCTTAATTTATATAGGTTTAGTATAAAGGCAGATGATCATTCTTGTTTGTGAAGGGCCAAATATCAAATAGGAGAAGTGAGAGCAAGGAATGAAAGCTGAGGTGTATGTATTGGAAAGAGATAAATCCATATACAGTGAAATCTGGACTGAATAATTAAATCTTAAGTACAGACGCCCTGGAATAAAGTGGGATGATTGATGGTTAGAAGAACTTTACTGTGAGAGTAAGGGAAGACCTCTCTTTGGCTGGGCTTGAAACAGTAGTTGTAAACCATATTTACTGGGATCAAAGATGTTATGGCTAATACATTGTTCACCCTCATGAGGGAAAAGAAAAGAAAACCGGAAATAAAAACAAAACCAAACAAACCCAGATTCATTAGTTTTCAGAGCAACAGTATGAAAAGGTTTAAATTAAACTGGGCAGGACCGTTTGATAGAAGAGAAAACGGTGGGCATGTGCAGAAGCATGTGATGAGGAAGTCTACAGAGGCTGGATCTACAGCCCAGATATGCGGCTCTCCATTTCTCCCTTGCGTATCAGTTCCCTGAGTGCACTGAAGACCATGCTGACCCCTCCTAGCATAGGTGAGGCCAAAAGAACGTAGGGAACTCACAGTCATGTCACTCCCTTCAGGTCTTCAGAGCCCTTGCTGGTCAGCTTCTCTGCAGTTTCCATAGTCATCTTATGTGTGTTCTATAGATGATGTCCAGAGTTTTTAGCTGTACTAGCAGGACACAGAGGAAGCTGTACTTCTGCTCCATCTTAGTCCATGATCACTTAGATTTTTAGAAGTCCCTCTCAGGTCCTTGGAATTTAGGATTGGAGCATGGGGAGTTGATAGCTTTTCAAATTCAGGGAGATAGTAACTTCAAGACGCTGTGGATTCTGAGACACCAAGGAAAAGAATGGTAATAATCGCTACATTTTTCATATACCAAACCATCTCTGAAACCATATTATAATTTTAGGAATACCCAATTTCTGTGACAACCCTGCGTAGAAGGGAAGCTAGGGCAAAGTGAGGTTTGTGAGCTTTGCCCAAGATCCCAGACAATCTGATTCCATAATTCGAACTTTCAATTACGGTGTCCCTTCTGCCGCTTGACAAATAAAATACTTTTATAGGGCTTTGACACTGCACATTGGGAATCACCAACTTTCAGCAAAGGATTAAGGAAATTGGTGATGGAACTGAATGTTTGAAGTGATAGATTCTTAAGAGAATTTGTATGTAAGCCAAAAAGAACTACAACTAGAAATTTAAATTTTTCCCACATTGCTTTTTTTTTTTACTCTAGAATTAATTTTACAGTTTCTGTAATTACGGAGTAACCCAACACTATGAGTTAACACCAGGGTAATAACTAAACTCTTCAACATAAATCTAATAGTTCTTGATGTTATGGTGGTCTGTGATGTTATTAGGTTGTCATGAAAACTTAAAGACTACAATTTGAAAGTGGGCCTGAGTGCTCATTGTACTTGCATATTTGGAAATTTTCCTAGACGAATGCAGTACGAGTTTGTGCTTGATTTTGTCAAGTTTGTAAAATTCATAAACCTTGTTACTTTAAGTCAGGTCCAAAGCAAACCAGCAACTAAAATTTGATATCTAGTTGTAGTTCTCTTATTTTCTCTTAATTCCTTGATAGAAAGCATTACGTAGGCGCGGCAGATCACTAACACAATTTGGTAATATGTAGCAGAAAATCTCATTTGTTATTTTAGAGTTTTTAGGTCGGTGGTTATATTTTCTGATTTTCATAGTTTGATGTAACTTTTTCCAAATATTACCTAGCAAAATGTCTTGTTTTGGTTTGACACATTTTAAAGTCAAAGCCATTTTAGGGTATCTTTGCCGTAGTTGAAGGAAGCCAACAATCATGAAAGTACCTGGCGAATTTCAACAGTATTCGAGTCAGTCAGTGTGGTCAGTGCTTTGACTTGAATTATTTGTTTTGAATCAGATGCTATTACAAATTAATCTGATACTACCTCCCCTTTTTTTGGTCTAGGAACTAGGCCAACAATACTAATACATTTGGGTGTTCTTTTGATGGTGAGGTAAAAATCAAACATTTATGAAATAACAAAGCAAGAATTGTTCAAGATACGGTAAGACAATGGGTCTGGTTAACTTTTCCAATTGACTTTTTATAAGTTCAGACTTCTGCAATATTGCTTATGGGATTTTTAACTTGTCCTAGTCCCTAGAGATAAAAAAAAAAAAATGCTGTAGTCTCACTAGAGCCTTATCTTCTTAAAGAGTTTTTTGTTTTCATCGTGATTGTTGAACATGTGAAGAAATAGTATTTACTGAGTAGTATAATACACGTAGTCTGTCTTAATACAGGGCTGCTGGATGACTAGTTAATTTAGATGATTACTCACGTCAGCCTTTCTTTATCATATTGTCAGCTGTGCACTAAGGCCACTGTCACTGCACTGACTTTGTTCCTCTCTTTTATGCCGAATTGACCATATTACCAAACACTGTGACTTTCTTCATCCCCTGTTGTCTCCCCAGTTCACCTCTAAAGTTCATTCTCACGTTTACAACCCTCTTCAAGGCTTTCATTTTTCAGCGACTGGGTTTTGGTACAGACTCTGAACTCATTTCTCTGCTTCAGGATTTTTCGACCCCCTGCAGTAAAGTTGCTCTGAATTTTGAGGTACACGCTAGTAGGTAGAGTGTAAGGATGTAGTAAATGCTTATCGATTGGTCGAAAATGAGTGCTCAGAGGTCAAAAGTCAGATACGTCATTTCAATGTTGGGACTTTTAATGATGAAACCCTACTTTATGTTTTTGTTTGGTGGAAAATCTTAGGAAACTTAACCAGGTTCTTTCTCCATGCACTTTCTACATTTTTGTTGTAAAACTTGCACCGTGGTTTTCCTGCAAGTGATAAAAGAAAGAAAAAAGGGGCTGGTTACTTACTGTAAGTGAGTAATACTGGTAGTTCAAAATAGTGAAGCCGAAATTATTATTTTCTTTATAGATATTTTCTAATTTTAATTACGCAATATATTTAGATATTTAGAAAGATAAAATCATAAAAGTTAGCAAGTGGTGTGGGCAACATAAATGAAAAGAAAAAATTAGCATCTCATTAGAGTTTTCACGTTATCTGTGAGATTGTTGAGTTGGTAACGATTCATTTTTTGGGGCATGTTCTGTGGGTTGCTCTGCATTTTCAAGAAGAAAAATAAAATGCTAATCTAGTTCTAGTCTGTTGCTTTTTCATCAAAGTCTATCAGTAAACTTCAAATTGTTGATGTGGAAAAGCGTGCAGTGAAAATTATATGAAGAGTTCCTTGCTTCTATTGTATGTTCAAACATCGCTCATCCATTTCCAACAGGTGTTCTGCCAGCTGTGGCCAGAACATTTCAAATGATTTAGAATCTATTTCCACACTTACCTTGTAGTGTGGCTATTTACTGTAAAAGGGGTTCTCTGATTACACAGTTCCTAGGCACAGGCAAAGACCAGAAGACAGAAAGGCAAGTCTAATTAGAGGTCTACCTGCTTGTGGTCATTGCTTCAGAAGACACAAGAAGTGGGAGGACTGGGATTGTTTTGTGTGTAGCCCTGATGCTAATAAATGGATTTTTCTTTTAGTCTTGTATATTTTGGCATGTATATTTACATTGTGGCAAGAAAATTTAAATGGCATCAGAATATTTTTATTTTCACAGCTGTATGAAAGCGCTTGACTTCTCAGAAATTTTAGAGCTATGTGGCCTTATTAAAGGGAGGAAAAGATCTCCAGATTTTGCCTCTTCATTGAAGAAGTAAAAAATATATAAGGTCTTTTCTAGCTGTATAATTATCTGGTTAGGGATCATAAATGACTGGGAACATGTAGGACATATCATGAATATACCACACTTGTATCAAGATGGTAAACAAACTTAGAACTTTTGAATATTTATGTGCTTCATGCTATCGAGATTAAACTATTTTTTGTTTATTTATTATTATTCAACCATATAAATAGGTCTCAATAGGCAGTAAATTAAACAAAGCATTTCCCATGCTGATAAGTAAGGTTTGCTTTCGGCTATAAATAGTCGTGGTTGAATATCTCATTTTCAAACTCTAGGTATATGTAACTGATACTGTTTCAATGTCATCTTATAGCTGATATCAGATTTAACTGCCGCTGTCACTGTGTGGCGTACCATGACTGGACTGAACTCTAGCTTTAGAGCACAACTTCAGATATAGGCAGGTGTTAAGAAACGTTGCCTTCAAGTTGCAGGCATAGGATAGAATATATCCATGAAGTTTAAATGGTCTTCTTTGTAATGTTGAGAGCGTATTTGCATTCTGTGGGCAAGATACAACAGATCACAAGCTGCAGAAATACCTGATGCTTTGTTTGCTTGGACACGGTACTGTATCATAGAGTTGCCGTGATCTAAGGCCCTGCAGTGTCCTCAGTCATCAAACCTTCCACTCCTAATTTCTGACTCTCTCTTTTACAAGAAAATTTAAACAACCAGACCTCTCCATCCCAAAGAATATCCCAGCAGATGCAGTCTGGCGTGGTGGTGAGATGTGAATGGACGCGAATTCTTGTTCTTCATTCACTTCCTGTGTGACGTTGGCTAAACTGCTCATCCCTAGTCCAAGTCTTTGCTTGTAAGTGAGGATAATAAGAGTACCTACTACATGGTTTTGTTTAAAGGTTAGATGAATTAATATATGGACAGAGCTTAGGACAGGACCCTGCACTGAGCAAGGATGGCATAGCCATCGTCCTCGGACCTTAGTTCTCCCTCTTCTGATGACTACCGGTTGAGAAATGCTGTTGTGGGAAAGTGGAGCTTCCTATGTCCTCTTTTCCCCTGGCCCTCATTTTAAGTTAAGGAAATTGAAAGTGAGCACTGTTCAATGATCGGTTCAAGATGAAACAGCTGCTGAATGGCAGACTTGGGACTAGAATTAAGGCCTTTTTCAGGGTCCTGCATCTGCTCTGCCTTCTTCTGCAGAGTATTCAAATAGGGGAGCCTGGGTGGCTCCATCGGTTAAGCATCTGCCTTTGGCTCAGGTCATGATCTCAGGGTCCTGGGATCGAGTCCCCTGTGTCAGGCTCCCTGCCCAGCAGGGAGTCTGCTTCTCCCTCTCCCTCTGTGCACTCCCTCCTCCCCCCCACCCCCGGCCCCAGCTCCGCTCATGCTCTCTCTCTAATAAACTGTTAAAAAATGAATATTCAAATAATTTTAATAGTTGTAATTTACATATCTGATTCTCAGAATTTCTCATTTGGAGTTTGGAATTTCACTGAGATAGTTAAAATGCTGCAAATGTATGGCATAGAAACTATTTAATATTCATATATTCCTTTTTTTTCCTTAAAGATTTTATTTATTTATTTGAGAGAGAGAGTGAGCAGAGGGAGAAGGACAAGCAGATTCCTCACTGAGTGGGGAGCCGGACATGGGGCTCGATCCCAGACCCTGAGATCATGACCTGAGCCGAAATCAAGTCAGACCCTTAAATGACTGAGCCACCCTGGTGCCCTAATATTCATATATTTCTAAAATCCTTTTAAAAATTCTCACTTGGGAAGTGGTTGGTGTGTTTTGTAAATAGAAGAATATCAGAATAAGGAAACCAGACTCCTCTTGCATATCTGCTCGCATGTGAAACCCTAACGTTCTGTGCCCTAACAAGTGATAGCAGTTTCTTAATACACAGATAAGCTCTGAAAATTACTAATGCATTATTACTTTGCATTTTTCTGGAGACCAGAATTGAATCCATCATGCTTTCTATGCAGATATGTATGGTAACTGAAGAGAAATTGTGTTGTTTGGATGACCTCATACAGTTTCCTTCAAGGGCCTGATGATTTATATTGTAACTTGCAAAGCTTTGTGGTTCACAGTGGAGTATCAGACAGTGACATGGTGATGTCTGTACTTTTTGGGCAGTTACAGTGGCAAGTGATGCTTCCTGAAAGCAGAACTAGAAAGAGCCTACTCTCAGTGGTTATTTTGTCTTAATGAACTTTTTGCCTTATTGTACTGCTACCATAATGTTTATGGTGAAATGTGTATACCTGTATTGACTGGAGAGAGTGAATGGCTTGGCTGTCTGGACATGTAATAGATTCCAGCCTTTTTCCGTGACATCATTATTATAACAGACTTCTTTGAGAATATGAACAGCAGCTGTGCACTTTTGTGAGTTTTATATTATGAACCATAACAACCTTTTCAGCTCTCTACAAGTGATAGGGCAGCTCGATGCTTAACAAATGAAGCCAAACTGAGAGTTGTGAAACTGTTAACAGATCTAGTAATGACATGGGCCCCATGTATGGAACATTTCATAACACAACAGGGGGAAACTGGGGTGACCGTCATTTAGCACATTGACTAAAAGGTTTTTCTTTACCTCTTGTTCAGTATAACTTCACAGAATCAATGTGGGATTGAAATTTGTGTCAGTAGAAGTTGCATATCTTCAGTTTTATTTTGAAATATTATCAGATTTTCCATCATATGAGTATTCCATCTTCCAGCCTTTAAATAGAAAAATAAGAATTCTTGGTTCTTGAAGATCAAAAATAAAAGTGTTTATTCTTACCATAATGATAAGAATCTAATGTCATATAATGCAGAAAAAAATCTCTTGATTAAACATCTATGGGCGGTTTATGTGTAGGAAAATAGATATATCTATTTCTAATCTGCATAATAGTAAAGCAAAAATCATTTTAGCAGAGAAGTTTACTTAAAGCCTACCTGAAAAATTCTTTGCATACTATGTCTGTCAGACTTTTTCTTCTTTAATAATAATTTTTTATTGTGATTTGTAGTGACAAACTATATGCTTTCCCTATATCTGTTTTTTGTAGTAAAAAAATAACAACAACAAACTGATAACTTTGAAATAATGTCTTTTCCTGGGATATTGAGAATTCTGTGGAGCATTTTAAATAAGAGAGATAAAAATTCCAGAGATGGGAAAATTTTTAGGAGCATATAGTTTATAATTCCCTGTTTCATTATAAATCTAGACTCAGAATAACAGTGTCTCACAAATATTCACATACAATCCTTGCTAAACATGGTACTGCAATGGAATATCAGTGAGTATATTTAGTTTTTGCTTAAATTAATTTAGGAGCAACAAACTAATTTCTTACATTATTGTTGTCATCACTACTTTTTAAAAAAAATTTTGAGTGGAGATTAGTGGCTTCTTGTTTAGCAATGTAAGAATATAAAGTGTTTATTTTTCTTTTTTAGATTCCTAGTGAAAACAAAGGGAAAACTGTGGCTTTTAAAAATATCAAATCTTGGATTTGTCAGGGAATAGTAGTTCTAAGCTTCTATCAGTTGTGCCATTGTTTTCATATATCACTTAGTTTGAAGTGAGGGGTTTATGGGTGAGACATCTCATTCACAGAGAAAAAAAATGGTTGTGTAACAAGCTCTTATAGCTTGTTACAGGAGGCACTGGAGCAAATTTGAAATGAGCTACACGTAATTGATTTTTCAGTGGCAAGAATTGAACCTATGGCATGTATTGTTAAGAATAGCCTAAAATTATGAATTTTAGATGATTTATAAATTTACAGTTTTAGCTTCATTCACTAAATTACTTTATCCAGCCCAAGCAAAAAAGCCAACATTAAATAAATATGCTTTTCCCTTTCAAGTGTTGTATTTTGAAATTAGAGCTCAGAGTTTATGTCATGGTATTCAAAAGCACAAGTTCAGGGGGAAGACCTGACTTTGTGGCAGAAAAGATGTGGGGTCATCATTCTTATGATTAACTTTAGATTGATTACTGTCACTCAGAGGTGAGAAATTTAATGGTATGTATATTGAATAAGTCTGGAAAGAAATTCTAAACACAGCCATTTTGTGAATTCCCTTAACAAGTGATAAACTTCAGTTAAGAAAATTTTAGCTATAACTACTAGATTGACTCAACACTGCTTACATGCTTATCTTGTACTGAAGGTAGCCTTAACAAATTGGGTAAGAAAACGATTTGCCTAGGGTAAGATTGCTGAGAGGTACTAATAAGCCCATCTTAAAAAATAGTCACATTCTTCCTAGACGCCTGCTTCTTTGAGCGATTAGTGACTATAATTCATGTTTATTACTGTTTTTCCTATTAGATCGTAAAGTCCTTGAGGGCTAGAGCATTTCTTTACTTGTAGCCCTCTATGATTGGGAGCAAGTACGCATGTCTGATACAAACGTGTTAACTGAAGGAATGCACTTGCTAGCCAATCAAGGTTTTCAAGTCAGGTTACATACCTTTGTGTGATAGGACCAACTGAACAAGTAGCCAAGGGTGGTGTAGTGAGACTTAATTTTCTGGCCTGTATTGGCTCCTTTAAAACCAGTCCTCCTCCTCCTCCTTCTCCTCCTCCTCCTTTTTTTTTTAAGATTTATTTATTTATTTATTTATTTATTTATTTATTTATTTGAGAGAGAGTGCGAGAGCACGGGCATGCAAGAATGAGCACGAGCGGGGGAGGGGCAGAGAGAGTGGGAGAGAGAGTCATCAAGCAGACTCCCCCATGAGTGTGGAGCCTGATGTGGGGCTCGATCCCAGGACCCTGAGAGCATGACCTGAGCTGAAATCAAGAGTCGGTCACTCAACTGACTGCGCCACCCAGGTACCCCAGCACCAGTCCTTCTTGCTATTTCATTCTGTTCCTGGAAAAGAGACTTCCTCTGACCTGCACCCCTCTGGCTATTCACGTCCTTCTCCCCTTCACAGGCTTCACTTTATTCTTCCAGTACTTAAAATTCAGAGTAGGGGCGCCTGGGTGGCACAGCGGTTAAGCGCCTGCCTTCGGCTCAGGGCGTGATCCCAGCGTTACCGGATCGAGCCCCACATCAGGCTCCTCTGCTATGAGCCTGCTTCTTCCTCTCCCACTCCCCCTGCTTGTGTTCCCTCTCTCGCTGGCTGTCTCTATCTCTGTCAAATAAATAAATAAAATCTTTAAAAAAAAAAATAAAATAAAATTCAGAGTATACTACTGCAACTATTACTACTGCTTATTGCTACCGCTAGCTGCAGTTTATCGGCTGTCATTATGTATTAAGTCCTTTACATGTGCAGATTCTTCAAGTCTCACAATCCTATGAGATAAGCATTTTACATGTGGAAACAAGTAGCAAGTCCAGTGACGCCCCCCAGACAGGGTAGAGCCAACTAGAGCAAGGCTTTCTGACTCCAGACTTCTGCTCTTAGCCTCTTCCTGGTCATAGCTTGTTCCCCCCGCCCCCCAAAACCAGGCACTTGTACTTCTTTCATTGTAGCTGTGTGCCTGCAGTTCAAACCCTTCTAACGTGCCTTTGTGCACATAAGGTGGTCCTTCCACAGCAACAGCACCAGAATCACTCTGAAAGGTCCTAGAGAACAAGCATGTTGAGAAGCATGAAGGAGACCTGAAATGAGTGTGGAAGAAAGGCCAGAGCAATGCTAGAGAGAGAGCAACAGGACATTCACCATTCCCCCAGTCTCTGACCAGTTCTCCAATTTCCAAGTCAAATATTGTATTTACATACAAAACCAGTTCTTCTGCCTGAAACTAAATGAGGAACTGGTCTTTTGAGGTATTGGGTCCTTCTCACTTAGAAGCTAAAAAAAAAAAAAAAAAAAAAAAAGGAAAAGAACAAGGAGCATGAAGAAGAGATGTGGCTTTGTAGTTCCTTTCCTCGAGGAGCTCTCATCCTTTATTTTAAGAATTCAAAGGTCCATATAGCCTGAGTTCATTCTTAGCTCACTCTGTGGCATTGGGCAACTTCTAGAACTTTCTGAGCTTAAATTACATCATTTGTAATTTGGAGATTTACAGAATCCAGGCTGCACAACAGAATCTCCTGGGTCCTCCCCCCGCCCTTCTTTTTTTCCTTCTACAGGTGTCTAATTTTCAGCCTCTATTTGTTAACTCACAGCCCCTGCTAGGCCTGCGTAGAGATAGGGAGATGAGATGGGTGGGGAGGTCATGCAGTAGACCTCGCTAAGGAAGCGGGCATTGCTTTGTAGCCAGTAGGGATACACTGTACCCAGGGGACCTTTTCAAGCAGTTAGTGTTCTCTGACAACAGTGAATGAACATAGGCAAAAGGTATGCCATCAAACAGGTAGTTAAACCTGTCTTTGTTTTCTAAATAATCCGAATGTATTTGTAAATAAATTGTATTCTGAAAAGAACGAAAGCTGAAGTCAATTAAGAGACTAGCCTTTCTTTTCAAGGATGGATTTATATTTCTCATTTGTCGGCAATGAAAATTCATTCGTTCAGGAATGTGAATTGTGTGCCAGACACAAATTATGTTATTTTCTCAGAGAAAATAATTCAATTTTACTGAGGTGCTGCCTCTATGTAGAATAACTGAAATAGGTTATTTTGAATCAGGAAAAGAAGGCTAGCACCCTTAGGACCTTTGAGTTGACAGAAAAGAGATAGGTATTAATTTTCCCTCTCATTTACCTATTCCTCGTGCTGGTATTTAAAAAGAACTGTAATTCTTCTAAAAATCAAAATTATATTAACATTTTAAAAGAGAAACATTTGGGGGGAGCCTGAGTAGCTCAGTCAGTTGGGCATCTGCATTCAGCTCAGATCAGGATCTTGGGGTCCTGGGGTCGGGTCCCGTGTTGGGCTCCCTGTTCGATGGGGAGTCTGTTTCTCCCTCTCCCTCTCCCCCTTCTCCTCCTCACCCCCCACTCATGCTCTCTCTCTCGTCTCCCAGATGAATAAAATCTTAAAAAAAAGAGAGAGAGAGAGAAACATTTGGTTTCATTATCAAGTGCAGAAGAATGTGCTGCAGACTGCTTAATATCACTTTTGCAGTTTTTTGGTCTAGTCTCCCAGTTCCTGCTGTGTGTGAATATTTGGAACAGGTTGCATTTCTTTTCCAGAAATCTTGTTATGGGGAACAAACAAGTTTCATTTAGACTGTGGTTTTAGTATTTGCCATTACATTCCTTTCCTCATTGCTAAAATATTAGTTGGGATTCCCATTATGGAACATATTTTTACAGTAAGGTAGAGGCATGTGAAGCTAGTCCAGCTTTTACTAGCAGGTGATAGAAAATAGTGCCTGCCGGAGACTTTCAGTTAATTGCCTTTCATAAGAACAAGAGATCACAAGGGTAAACCTACTCAGATTTATGAAATTTTTGCTGAATTGATGGATACTTACAGATTTGAGACAGGATGGTTTAGTGGAAAGAAAAGCCATTTTAGATTTGTAATCATGTCTTCAAGAACCTTACAAATTACCAGACCTTAACCTTAACAGTTGCTTTAAGTAAAATTCTTAACCAAAACTTAATTTTCCCATCTACAAAATGGATGTTTTAATTCCTATCTGATGGAGTTAGAGAGGAGAAAAAGACTTCTGACAAATAAGTATCAGAGTTAATATTGAGTCTTAATAAATGTTACTCCCCGCCCCCCCACGGTATCCAGCCTTTATAGAGGAGCATGAGTAAGCAAGCATGTCACGTGTGCATATTATGAAGCCAAAAAGTTCTTGTAGGTTTTATTTATTTTTATTATGACTTTATTTTTTAAGAGTAGTTTTAGGTTCACAGCGAAATTGAAGGAAAAGGACAGAGATTTCGTATATACACCTGTTCCCGCACATGCATCGCACCCCCATTACCAACACCATCAACAGAGTGGTACGTTTGTTACAATAGATGAATCTACATTGACACATTATAATCATCAAAGTCCATAGTTTACATTACAGTTTACTCTTGGTGTTGTACCTTCTGTGGGTCTGGGACAAATGTGTAAAGATATGCACCCATCATTATGGTATCATACTGAGTATTTTCACTGCTCTGAAAATTCTCTGTACTCTGCCTATTCGTCGCCTCCTCTCCACTATCACTGCCCCCCAGTGTCTGACAATCACTACTCTTTTTACTGTCTCCATAGTTTTGCCTTTTCTAGGATACCACAGACTTGAAATTCAAATTGGTTTCTTTCACTTAATAGATGTTCAAGTTTTCTCCGTGTCTTTTCATGGTTTGAGAGTTCTTTTCTTTTTTAGCAGTCAGTAATATTCCATTCTCTAGATATTTTACAGTTCATTGACCTATCTACCTCCTGAAGGACATCTTGGTTGCTTGTATAATGTTTTATTTTCTTGATTCTTTTTTTCCTAGTCATTTGAGAGGGATTTACATAGTACAAACATAAAAGTGATTAATACAGTCAATTGCATGTTACTTTGTAATTCATTGTTTTCAAATTTTTCTGTTATTCAGGGAATTTATAATATTACACATGCAAAAGTGAAACCACCTGTTTAAAAGGTTTCCAAATAACCTAGAAAACTACAATGCATTCTTTTCCCATCCTTTATTCAATATTCCTTGTTTCCCCACAATTACAGGCTGTAACATTTTATATTTGTAAGAGATTTCCTATTTGCAGAATACTTTTATATCCATTAATGAATTTCATTCTTTGAGAACTCTATTTTAGGCACTTCTGCAATCCAATCCTGCCACCTCTCTGATGTTGAGCCTTCCATGTTCTTTTTGCTGCTGCTTTAATTTTTCTTTCCTGGAGAAGAGGTTCCCTTTCCCTTGTAATATGCTGTTGGTAGGCTCAGCTCTTTGAAATAGTGTTTTATACGCTCTGCTTATCAAGAACATCCAATGGATTTTTCTCCCCTCCAGAGCATGGAAATTAGTTGGGAAATGAACTAAGATTAACTAAGTGCCTTTATCCTTTCTCTCATCAAACCAAACTGGTTTACTCCTTGGATTTCAGAACAGATCTTGCTCATTACCATATCTTGGCTTTGCTGATTCCATGTCTAAGTGAAAAGAGACTGTATTTCATATTTTGACTGTACAGACTGTGCAGTTTGGGCTCAGTTACTAAACTTTCTACCTGTATAGTGCAGATCATATGGCTGCCACATATGGCTGCTCAGACTGTGCACTGCACAACTCCAGGAACTCTGTTCACATAGGTTACAATATATGGAATGTTTGTATGTCTTCCTTTGCAGTATTGTTATGCGAATTATATGATCTCATAGCGTAGTTTAACATAATGATAAAGAATATGGAGAGCCCAAGTTTCTGGAATTACAACTCAGCCCTTCCACTTCTTAGCTGTATGATCTTGAGAAAGTCATTTAAATGTTACCAAACCTCACTTTCCTATCTTTAAAATAGAAACAACAGTGTTGGCCCCATTGTGGGGTATTTTGAAGAGCAAACATGTCAGTATTTATAAAGCACTTAGAATAGGTCCCAGCAAATACTGAACACCCAGCATATGTTAGCAATTTTTCTCACTGTCTGGAAGTTACTTACTATGGGTTGATGTTCTATGGTAGTTTTTAATCATCATGCAAGGCTTATTCTTCACACTTGTGGTCTTTCTCCATTAGGCCTTTCCTAACCTCCTTTATCCTTACTTTTTCTTCTTTAGAATTTCATACAGATGGAATTATATTAGGTATGTGATTTAGCTGGGAACTTATGCTACTTTATAGTGTGCATATTTCTCTTTCCAGTCTAAGTGGAAGACACCTGAGGGCCAAGACCCTGACCTGTACCTTTAAGGTGTTCTCAGCTTTCCTGCCTTGCCTGTGACTGGTGTCAGCTGAAGTTCTTCTGCTGTCTGTCTGTCCTCTTCTCAGAAGTGAGTTGCTCTCCTCAGAGCTTGAGGCTTGAGAACCAGACAGACAGCAGAACTGGTGTACTCATGGTCTCCTCTTTGATTATAGAACAGTGAACAGTTGAACATGTAATTAAATTCTAGGATGTAAGGTCAGACTAACTGAAGGCAGCAGGAATTGAGAAGAGAGCCATGTCTGCAAGAGCTAGGTTAGGGGGAAGAGTCTTTCCATGGGGTTCAGCATCAGCGGGGTTGTCTGTGAGTACATGAAGCTGGACTGGGCCCCCAGACAATGCTCATAATATTAATGCTTATGTTAATACTAAAAGCTAATACTAACATTAATCCCAAGAGCCCGCTATGCTGGGCTCTGCTCTCTAGGGCTTCACATGTGCTACCACACTTAATTCTTACAGTAAATCTGTAAGGCAGAAACTACTACTATCCCCATGTTAAAAGTAAGGAATTTGATGTTCCCAATAGATTTTATTTCATTGTGATCATGATTACAACTTTTTTACTTCATTTCACAATACATGAAAGCGTTTGCAATTCCTCGAGATCCACTATTTTGCAATTACATTCCATCATATTTTCTTTAATCTTGTTTTATAATCTTTCTTTTTAAATAAAAGTTACTTTTATGATAGCCCCCTCCTCATAAAGACACAATTATCAACAACAACACAAATAAAAGGCTTTCATGTTTTGGAATGTGGGGTAGCTTATTTTATAATTTTATAGCTACTTCTATAATTTAGGTCGGGACATCAGATTTTAATGGCTTCTTATTTGTCTAATTAAAAACAACTGGTAAAGATCATCATCTCCGGCGAGAAAAAGAACAGAGTATTGAGTTTGCAAAATATTTATGGTGGCAGAGTTCTGGATTTAATTTCTAGCTACTTGGGTGCCAATAACAGACTAGAATTTGTTTTTTAGCAACTTTGATAGACTTACTGTGGTCTTGTCAAACTTTATAACAGAAGTGGTAGATCACTGGCAAATCTCATCAGTTGTTTTTTGGCAACCCTTTGATGGAGATAGACTTTGATTTTTATTGTGTTGTTTAAAGGAAGAAGTAATTTAAATTAATCTATCATTTTTTTTTTCATTCATCAAAGGGACTCTCTTTCAATTTGATTTGTTTGTACCTACCTCTTTTTCTAATGAGATGTAGGCCGTATTCCTTGTGACATCAAAGAAAATGATTTGGTTTCTAATAGAAATAGAAATTATTTAAGAGGTAGCTAAAGATGAACAGACTTGATTGTGATAAAAAAGTCTTTCAAATTGTGGATTACTGTGTTGTTGCATACAGCTTTCCGTGATTACTATTGGTTTATTCGTTTGCCAAAGTAACAGATAAACAATCAGTAGGGCAAGTGTTGTTGAGTTCTCTAATTGGGGCCATATTTCAAGTGGGTATTTACCTATCTTTCTTTCTTCTCGTTCACAGATCTTGCTCTGGATTAGTGTTAACAATCCTGTGTTTGAGCATGGCTGTGAAACTTGATGCCTCACCTAGGAGGCCTGCCTTCCATGGCGGTATATGAGGTGTGATTATAAAGTGTGAGACTGGTTTCCACTTTATGGACACACTGTGCACATGGAGTCTGCCTCCATTGGGTGGTGGTGGTTGTTTTTGTTTTTGTTTTTTTTCTCTTTTGCAGTGTGTGTGTGTGGGAGAATGCATATAGGAATTCTTTTTGGCTCTTCCTTTTTGTCTTTTTTCTTACAAGATTGTAGGATGTTTGAAATAAGCTCTAGTCCCTGCCCTGTTAAGCTTGCTATTTCATTTGCTCTCCCCCCACCCATTGTCTGCCCTGAAACTTTATATGAGAAATGTTTCTTTGGCCTACCTTTCCTGTATTTCTTTAGTTCATCCCAGAGACGCTTCATGATGATCTTGTGATCATTTTTTACTGAAGTCTAGGAGATAATATATAACTTCAGTCGGTGAATTAATGTCATCAACTCTAAGTAAAAGATGTGTTCTAATTTCAGAGATACAAGTGTGAAAACATACCTATAGTGATGTTAAAATGTTACTATCGTAAGACATATTTTTTTTCAAGTATGTTAAAATGTAAAGAAAAAAAAAGGCAGGTTTTTGCATCATTGAATATTGGGTACTGGCTACTGTGGGTTTTCACTCACGTTTGATATGAAGTAAGAAGCATATCATGGATGGAGCCGAGATAAGCATGTGTGCCAGAATCCATTCTTTGAGCATTTCTGAAAACAACTCTTTTAAATAGGCTGCTATTAATTATGGAACCTGACTACTACATGTGTCCTTAAAATATATATGAAAGTAAAGGAAAAAGAAGAGAAAAAAAGAAGCTTTTGACTTCTCAGTCCATCAATTCATTCTCCATCAGCATTCTACTGAAAAAGTAGTACTCGTAGTAATGTTATCTTTGGATCATTCGCACACGGTCAGTAAAACATGGTGTGTAATATCATGAGCCTTAGAGGAAAGTAGGCCTAGGCTCAAGTTTGTGCTAGGGTCTACTTCGAGACTTTGAGCAAATTACTTCATTTCTTTCAGTTTTGTCAGATAATAACCACACTTTCCACATAAAGCTGTGCTGATGATTAAATTATTAATATAAGGAAGACACTTTACACCATGTCTGGGCATATGGCAGATATATTAGTTTGCTAGGGCTGCCATAACAACATAATAACACACTAGGTGGCTTAAAAACTGGGTGGATTTTCTCACCATTTTGGAGGCTGAAAATCCAAGATCAAGGTGCTGGCAGGAAGGGGTTTATCTGAAGCTTCTTTCCCAGGCTTGCAGGTGGCCACCCTCTTGCTGCTTCTTGACATGGTCGTCATCCCTTTGTGGGTGTGTGTCCTGGAAGTCTCTGTGTGCTACCCGCTTCTTATAAGAACAGCAGCCATATTGGATTAGGGACCACCCTAATAGCCTTCTTTGAACTTAGTGACTTCTTTCAAGGCCCCGTCTCCAAATATAGTTACATTCTGAGGTGCTTAGGGCTTTGACCTGTTCGTTTGTGGGGGAATGCGATTCACACTGTCACAGCAGGTCCACATGTTAATTGTTATTCAGAAATGTTTATTGTTTATGTAAGGATTTTCAGGTGGTGTCTGGTGTCCAAATGAGCAGTGTTAGTGTAGTGAAGTCAGAGGACTTGGCTCAGGTTGGCATGGTTAGGATAGGTCACATGAGAACATTAGGGTTTTAGCTAAATGGTGAGGATGGTAGTATGAGTTTCAGCAAAGGGTCAGGTGTTACAAATAATGTTTAAAATATTGAGTTTGGAATGAGCATGGTACGGTTGGAAAAATGTGAGAAAGTTGATTTGGCAGGAAAAGAGCTTCACATTGGAAGTCATGAGAGGTTAAGTGCCTATAAGATAAGGAGAGAACAGATTTTAGACTTGCTTGAAAACCAGACTGTGATTTTTTTTTAACTCATTAAATATTATTGAACTGGAGCATGACATGAAAAAAACCTAGGATGGTCATAAACAACTTTTTTTTTTTTTACTCTACCAATTTCTGTGTATTTTTAATGTGAAAAGAAACATATATTCACGTATTACTCATGTACTTAAAATAAATACCTTCACAGAGCATTTGAAATGATCTTGTTTGCCGTCCTTGACAGTGGTTAGGCAGTTAGCCTTCCCATAAGGCATGGGGAGCATCCTGAAACCATGTATTCAAGTGCTCCCCCCACCCCCAGTCTCTGTGAGAACATTGTGGTGTACTAGGACCCTCCTTAGAACAATCAGGTTAGACTCATGGTAATCCCTGAGAGTCAATAAGCATTTTACAGAAACTCCCAAAAGTTGAATATTGCTTTGGATTATTAAAATATTTCTTACTTCTCACATTTCTTTTAAATATTTTTACCATTATTATTGTCTGAGCCACATTGGCTATCTTTATAAGGATAGCATTCTTTCTTGAAATGTAATATAAAATTTCATTACAAAATATGTAGTTGGGTTCCATTTCATAAAGTTAATTTACTTCACAGAGCTTTGGAAATGCTTTGGCTAGTGAAGTTTTTGATCTTTGATTAAAATGTCAGGTAATAAAAATATTATGTGAGTTGAGATATATCTGAAGTAAAATCCAGGGTAGAGAGTATGACTTTATTTGCAACTTGGAAAGTTTTGTGCATTATTTATTGTTTTTGAAGTCCCCTTAAGAGTAAAAAAATAGGGGCGCCTGGGTGGCTCAGTCAGCTTAGCATCCGACTCTTGAGTTCGGCTCAGGTCATGATTACAGGGTCGTGAGATGGAGCCCCGCGTCAGGCTCTGCGCTCCACATGTGAGGTCTGCTGAAGCATCTCTCTCCCTCTCCCCCTGCCCCTCCTCCTGCTTGCCCCGGGTGCATGTGCGTGCTCTATCTCTCTGTAAAATAGGGGAAAAAAGGAAAAAAAAGGTCAATAGGACAGAAAATGTAAAAATTAGTTTTCAAATATTTAAATGTTAGCTAAATTTTCTGCATGTTTTTGTGTTGAAGTAGAAGCTTAGCGGCTTTTGAATTCTTGTTTAAATTGAGAGTGTCAGCCCATGCTGATTTACCACAGGATCCTAAGGACCAACCCCCTGAACTTGTTGGAATCGTCTCGGATGCTGAATTTTTATCTCTTTTTGCTAATATGAAAGGCCAGAAACTTAATGAATTTTTTTGTTCTATGATGGCAGTTTGAGTCATAAGTCATCTTTTAAGGAAAGTTAAATTATATCTAAATAAAAGGAAATATCATATCTATATTACCAGTTCTAAGTGAAATGTCTCCTTTTTTTTTTTTTTAAAGATTTTATTTATTTATTTGACAGAGAGAGACAGCCAGCGAGAGAGGGAACACAAGCAGGGAGAGTGGGAGAGGAAGAAGCAGGCTCTCAGCAGAGCAGGGAGCCTGATGTGGGGCTCGATCCCAGGACCCTGGGATCACACCCTGAGCCGAAGGCAGACGCTTATCGACTGAGCCACCAGGCGCCCCGAAATGAAATGTCTCCTTATTATAGCTGTAGTATTAAGACTCTTGCTTACCTTAAACATAATTTCTATAGCATTAATCTCCTCTTAGACTCTTTAAGAGATCTGTATCTTTGGACATTGTTATTCCTACTCTTTATGTCAAGAACCATTTTCAGGGACGTCCAGAGTTAAGTGGGCTCGGTCTCTTATATATTCATGTGTTTTTGGAATAGGTGAGTAGGTTCTAATGTTAGAACATAAGAAGAGAAAACTATTTGGCATTCTAAGGCAAATTAGGTCTAAGGGTCTGCTTTAATTTTAAAAACAAAGCTCTACTGTTTCTGTCCAGAAAAGCAAATATCTTGGAGTTAAACATGGAAAATGTTTATAGTGTTGTATAGTTTTATTACTTCAGACAGAAGGAAAACAGTTTATTGAGTAACTTTCAGCCAATAAGAAATTTTATACAGGCCAGCAATCAAGAGGTGAACAAAAAATATTTTCTGGTTTAGGGAGAATGAATGAAAAGGGCTTAGATACTTAGCCATTCACTTTGAAACAAGTGTGATCTCTTTTGGCTTTTATATGATTGTGCAGAGCTAGCCAAGTAGGAAGGTTTTGTGAGTTACAGAATTGTCTTTAAAGTGAAGGGGCATGCCCCCATTTATTCCTCTTCCCTGCTTGCTAGAGTGGTCATTTGGTGGCTGGAACTCTAGCAGATATCTCGAATCAAGAGGCAGCAGTCACATGTGGAGGATGGTGAGAAAAAGGGTGTAGAAGGCGACTGGGTCTTTAAGAATTGTGAAGTTGCCATGCCAGACCTGTCTGTTACTGGGGATCTTGCGTACTCGAGAGAAATAAACTTGTGCCTTGTTTAAGCTACTGTTATTTTAGGTTTTCGGTCACTCGTGCCTGAACATGCTCATGGCTGACGCACTCTCCCCAGCTGTATCCCGGAGTCAGTAAACTATGGTCTGTAGGCCCAGTTGAGCCCACTACCTGTCATGCAAGTAAAGCTTCATTGGAACCAGACACACCTGTTTACTTACATGTGGTTTATGATGGGCAGTAGCCGCTCTCCTCCTCAGTGACAGAGCCGAGTAGCCCTATTAGACACCATGTGGGCCACAAAGCCTACAATAGTCATGATCCCACCCTTTGTAGAAAAAAATTGCCAATCTCTTATCTGGTCTATTAATCAGTTGTCCGCATTTGTTTTCCTTGTAGAGTGTCTCTTTTCTTTTTCTTTTTTACTGTATCAGTGTGGGTCCTTTACTGGGCTATACATTTTCACCTCATACCTGAACTACTGTAGCCGTCTTATTGCAAGCTTCCTGAAATCATTTGTAAGGTCATCACTTCACCATTCTATCAGATAACTGTGGCGGGCATTAAGCTTTCTTGAACATTGTTCACATTATGTCCCCCCTCCAGTCGAAAACTTGCAGTGACTTCCTGTTTCCTGTAGCATCAGCTTGTAATATTTTTGCGAGCATTTTATGATTCTTTATGTTCTTGCCCTACGCTGGCATGCCAGCATTATTTCCTATTCATTTATTAATTCACTTCACATAACTTTTGAGATGCCAGCATATGCCAGGAAAACGAAGACAAATCCGTAGCTCTAGGTGTCTTTTGCTTATAAAATAGCGGCGCCCTCTGACTGGTCTTTTTGCCACTAGTCTTCACTGTGCTGGGCTTTCTTCCCCACTGCTCTCTGGTGATTTTCCGGAATGCAGCTCTGATCATGTCACACTCCTGATTACAACGTCCATCGACTCCACCTCACCTCCGTGCCAGGCCGTGCAGGTTACATCTCGATTTGTAGCATGGTGAACGAGGGCCCCGTCTGATCTGGCGCCTGCATATATGTGCAACCCCGTGTCTTCTTTGAGACAGCCACCTTTTACTTTATCCTTGAGGACTTGCCATTTTTGAATTTCTCCCCAGTTTTGGTTCCTTTGGCACACAGTGTCTCTGAAGTGGTCTTCTTTCGTCCCTTTTTCCTGCCACACTGTCTTAGTCATGCTTCGTACATAAAGCATGCACAGCACCTTCATTGGGACGTGTCTCTGTCCCCTCCTGCTGAGTTCATCACCGCCTCTGCTGTGGTAGAGCCTTGTGCGTACTTACTGTTGACTACTTACATTCGCAGTCGTTCTTGGTTCTCTCCGTCACCTCTACTCTACTAGACAGTGACTCCCTAGACTGAGGTTTCCTGGGCATACGTTCTTGCGTCTTACCACTTTCTCTCATGCCAGTTATCCTACTTGTGTTCTGTAGTCCTTTGTGTTGCTTGATTAATGTTCAAGTTCACCACCACCTGACCCCAGGCCAGCCTTGCAGCTTTTTGCTTCCCATTGAATTTCTCAGTGTATAGCTAAGTACCTGGCACACCACATGCACTCAGTATTTGATTGTTGAATGAGTAAATTAATTTGTTGAAGGCAAAGGCCTTTTTTTTTTCTTTTATGTTTGTGTCTCTGTCATGTAGCACAAAATTCAACAATGTCAACTAATCGCTAATGAAGCCTTGAAGAGTGATTTTTTTTTAACACAGAAAGGCTCTTTTCTTCAAATAAATCTTATCAGCAGCCCAATATATAAAAGAGATAAAAGCAGAACTACCATGTTTGAATACCCTTCCTTTCGCTCCCTACTGGGCTCCTGAGGTAACTTCCCAGAATCCCTCACCGTTAGGGTGGGAAACCACTGTTGGAGTGGAAATAGCATTGGCCGTCATGGCAGGTGAGCGATGGTTTTCATCAAGCCCTGGCTGTAGCTGTGGGACTGGGCAAACCATAGAACTACCCTGGGACATGGTTTTCTTTGAAATGAGAGGTTTGTCCTAGAGTTCTTCCCGTGATTTAAGTATATTTGAAAATTTCAGGTTTATTCTAGGGCTTGTTTCTCCCTTAGATATATATTTGCTAATTAGAGTACCCTTGCCTCTGCCTTCCTGAATGCTAAGTTTCTCAAGACCATGCCAACTTCCAGCTCCTCTCAGAAGTCTTCTTCAGCTCCTCCTTTGCTCCTTGCACCTTCCACAGTCACTGTCCACAGCATAGAAACTGGAACTAACATACAGTTTTCCCAGTACATAGTTTCTAAGCAGGAACATGTTGCAGCAAGTCGACTGGCCAGACATCCATCTTGCTTATCTTAAACAAGCTAATATTTTCAAAATATCAAGGCACATTCTTTCCATATATAAGTTACTTACCTTCTGACATTCTGTACCTTTCATTGAAATACAGCATAGAATGTTTTTGTTGATCAGTCACTTCAATTAGCTTTATCTACTTAATCCCAAAGACCTTGTCTTATATTTCTGTGTCCCTCCTCTCATTGACTATCTACTTGTTGATTGTCTGATCATTTGAAAATGAAACACCTGTTTAGTTGTTCGACTTAGGAGAAATAGAGGAAAATGTGTTTTATATTTATTTGGTGAGATTGTAATTCAAATGAAATTGTGTTTACTTACACAAGGGGGAGAATCCATGAAAGTCTTCTCTACCCATTACTTATTAGAAGACAGTGCAAACAGAAAAAAATAGATCTGCTTTTGCAATCAGACAGATCTGAATTTGAATGAGATCTTTGCATACCTTTAGTCACATTAAAGCCTATCTGACTTTAGATTCCTATTTTTAAATGGGTAAATGCCTACTTTCTCAGGGTTGTTGTGAAGACTGGTTGAGTTAACATATGTCAAAAGCCTGTTACATAGTAGGCACTCCACCAAGGTTAACTGTTTATGGTGTTTCTTATCACTGGAGAAATCTGAGATGAGCTCTCTGTGGCCAAAGAAAAAATCTGAGTGTTGAAGAGAGTCAGTGCAAGTCCATTTATTTTCTGGCCTGGGTTATGTAAGACATTTCAAACTGGGGTTACAAGGTGTTTTTGTTTTTGTTGTTTTCTTCAGACTAATTTTCTCCTAGTTTATAAATGCTGAAAGAAATTGGAGACAGTAGGGAGAATTAGTAACTTTGATTAAATCTGTCCAAATTTTGTGAGACTGATTTTTTTCCTTCTGAATTTATTTGTTGTACACTGAAGAAATGTTCTTCTTGGTGACTGTGTTTCAAAGAAAATATAGTTTGATTTAGACCGAAAGAGTTAATCGTGTGTTCATGTTCTCACGTTTATGTATATGCAGAGGAGTTTGATATGTTAAACACATCTTTAGGCACTCGGCAGCTCTGAACAGTATTTAAAACAACAACCTGGTGATCCAACAAGGGAACATTTGTGGAATCAGAAAAGACAAAGAAACACTGGAAAGCAGGTTCACTAGCACACAGGGAAAGCATTAGCCAGCCAAACACTTAGAAAGAATGGACACACGACCACACAACTGTAGAAAAAAGATGTTGAATCTCTCAACACAAAGTCTTGGCTTTGGACTCTGTTAGTTTAAATATTGACATTTGAAATGGGATGAAAGTTGATATCTGCCATGTTGGAATATCTTTCTCACCACATGTTAAGTGGCAATAACACAACCTGGTTGGGTAACTAGTACCGTGTTGTTTCTGATTTACAGCCATGGTAATTTTTCTTGTTCTAGGAGTACATTGTATGAGAACACATGCTGAAGCTAAAGTTAGCTTCAAACCTACTTAAGTAAAAGTGAATTCTTCTCATATACTCAACTATTAAATATTTAGATTTTAAAATGGTGTTTAAATATATAGATTTAATTACCTTTCTCAGAGAAATTATAAAAAATAAATAAATAAATATAAGCACAGAAACAAAAATAGCCTCAGGAGTAATTACAATGAATGATAGTTCAGTTTTAGGGAAAAATAGAACAGGTAAATGCCCATGAAAGAGGCAATAGTGTAAGAGTTTTGCTATAAGAAAAACAGGCATGTGTCTGCTGTTCAAAAGAGAAAGAATATGCTGTGAAGAAAAAATATAAAGTTTTGAATTGGTCACAATTTTTTTTCCTTTCAATGAGCAATCCATTATACAGTGGATAGTCTTTAAGTCATGAACTCTTTTTACTGAGCTGTATGGGAAATCTTCCAATTACTGGGTAATTCCAGAACCTTTACTTGGCTCTGTACATATAGCATAAATACTCTCAAGAGAGTTTGACTTAATTGTTATGCCCTAGAATTTTTTTGCATTTTATTAGCTTTAACTTAAAGTACACATAAGAGTGAAAAACCTGAAGTTTGTTGCCTAAATACATATTATATACAATCATTGAAAAGTATTTTAGATGGTAGGTTTTATACTGGAAGGCTTTCATGAACACAACCAGCCATATCCTAAGCGATGGTGGAGGAAGTTAAGGAACAGATTCTGGAAGTTCCATGAAGGGAATAAGGGCCCTTGGAGAAATGTTCGATAGATAAAGTGTTAGTTAGATAAAATGTTATTTTATCTTAAGAGGTGACACAGAGAGGCAGAAAAACCAAGTATGTGACGTAATATAATACTGATAAGGAGGAAGGACGTAGAAATCTGTGACAAAATATCTCAAAAGTTGAGATGTATTCAAGCTTTGTAAGTTGACAGGAAAATAAAGCCATAGAATTAAGGGATAGTTTCCTTTGGTATTTTTGGCTAAGACCAAACCTTCTTAGACATTTCGTCCACCCTTCAACTCTGTTAAGTAGACATATAAACACCTTTAACATCTTTCTTAGGCACAGTGATTAATGGTATTTGAACTGAAAAGGCTGCCTAGGGGCTTCAGAAAGTAGGGGCTGTTATAAATTCAATCTTATTATTACAGGTTATGAATATCAATCACATTTACTGGAAAGTAACTTTCTGTAACTGCATTCCACTTTCTTATTAACTTCTGTTATAGAACAGATAACTTTCATTTGTCAGTGTTTTTTAATCTAGGTCAAAGAGGTTTTCTTTTAATAAAATAGAAAGAACATTCAAAATTCTCCTTGTAGTACTGTAAGAGCTCAAAATAATTCTGATCCAGAAATGTATTAGAGAACGTGAGCCATCACACATAATGCAAGAAGAATGACCATATTCTTTATCTTCGGGGAGAGTGTCTCCATAAAGTTCGTGATAATAACATTTTAGTAGTTTAATTAATTTTCCCACTAGATACATAGGTATAGACTATACTTGTAACTTTATATTCGAGGAGATCTTGTTTCTTTTCCTTTTTTGTCATCTTTGGACTCCCCTGGCATTTCTCCAGACATCACTACTTAGTAGTATTTCGTGGTTTATTATGCTGTATTTGTTTAGAAAGGCAGAGGTAGCTAGAGACCAGCGTGCTTACACCTGGCTAGCGATGGTGGCTCCACCTGTCTCCTGTCCCCCTCACTTCCCATGACAAGATCTCTGTACCTCCAACGAGGAGGACCATTACAATGCTAAGCTCTGGGACCTAGCGAGTAATTAATTTTTTAAAAGAATAAGAGCAGCCTTTAAAAAGCTGTTTTTTATAGGCTGAAGTTTACAATGAAAAAGCGGAAATGCTATACATGTATTTAGAAACTAGATATCCTACTTTATCGGATAGAAGAATGTCACTGAGCAAATGTGCACGGCCTGTTCAGACACTGAAATGCTAGCATGGCGGAATCAACATAACTTTATATTTTTTGGTTTTAGCTCTAATGCTAAAGCTTTATGCTAACACTTGAAGGCAGTTCCCACTGATGGGCAGGTGGCAGGCACGCAGCCCAGCCCGTGGGCCTCTGGTGTTTGACGTAGCTCCAGGATCCATCCCGTGTGAAGTCACTGAGAATTGGACATCTTGCCTGATAAGTGAGTTTTACCTCCGGCACATTCTGTTCTTGTCCCTTTGTTTTATGTTCCCAAGGAATTAGGTCTTTGCTGGATTCTTTGGGATCCATCTCTGCCCTGTACCCCAGTTTCTGTGGCCAGATTTCCCTGATGTTCTACATTTCCCCCCAGCTTCACTGTGTTACTTGCTTCATGGATTTTCCAGCAGTTGTTGTGGGCAGTCACGGTTCCTTCACTGGTAACCTTCCAGCAGTCCCTGTGATTATGTCCTGATGCCGAGAAGCTTGTGTAGAAGCCTACAGTTCCCAGGTTCCTGTACATTCTGTTCAAAGCCTGAAGGCCTTGGTTTTAACATTGGGTGATATTCTCAGAAAACTTATAGCCCATCATAAAGCCTATTTTTTTTTTCTATTTTGGCCTGATAAAGTCCTGATTATTTTTAAAACATTCTCTTTGCATTTGGTAGCCTATGTTGTTGTTAGAATAACAGGCTCAACAGAGCAGAAATCTTCCTTTTCTGTTTTAGTTTTCTCCTTAGCACTTACTACTGATGTATATTTCACTTTTTAAAAAAGATTTTATTTATTTATTTATTCGGGGGGGGAGAGTGTGTGAGCGCATCAGTCGGGGGAGGGGCAGAGGGAGAAGCAGATGATCTGCTAAACAGGGAGCTTGACCAACGCGGGGCTGGATCCCAGGACCCTGAGATCATGACCTGAGCCAAAGGCAGATGCCTCAGGCAGACTCAGCCACCCAGGTGTCCCGATATATTTCACTTTTGAATCTTGTTTATTATTTGTTTCCCCCACCGGAAGGTAAGCACCATTTGGGCAGAGAATTTTATCTGCTTTGTCCTCTCTGTATCTTCAGGTCTTATAGCAGTGCTTGGCACCCAATATATGCTCAATAAATATTCATAGAGTGAAATTCTGACTTCTTCAAATAATTATGTCTTTAAGTTTAGAAGTCTGCCAAGGAGTTCATGGTCACTGTGTTCTGATTGCTTTGTGGTTCCTTATATATAAAAAGAGTGTGATACCTTCATGAGTTTTTAAATATTTATTATACTTTTGAATGTTTCAAAATTTACTTAGGAATTATAATTACAGATTAACGTTTTAGTTACTTGCAAGCCAGGATTATGTTTTTGTTATATATGTTGTTTTATTTTTTTATAGTCCTTTAACTTCAGATGGGATTTTTTGTTGTTTTTGTTGTGTTCTTTTGTGTTGTTGTTGTTTTTGAGCTTGTAAACCCATTGAAATCAACCATACCTTATTAAGCGATCCAAAGACACACCATCCTAACACATTTTACAATTGCAAATTCGGGATAAGTCCTAGTGTCATTGTATGACAATCACAGCATTTTTTTTTTACTCAGTGATACACAGCAGGATGGTGTTACACGTTACGTAAATGATATTTTATGTTTGATGAAATACTGTGCTGAGGTTTTGAAGTTTTGGATGGTTTTTGAGAATCATTAAAGTTTAATTGC
This sequence comes from Ursus americanus, assembly GCF_024610735.1. NCBI lineage: Eukaryota > Metazoa > Chordata > Mammalia > Carnivora > Ursidae > Ursus > Ursus americanus. Next base: position 8,568,069 of record NC_142134.1, on the reverse strand, counting down.
TAGAGTAATTTGTTCCCATTTGAACCGCAAAGCTGAAAAACCTTCATAAAAACACTTCATAATCTTCCTTCCTATACTTCATACATCTCAGTTACTCTAACAAAATAACATTTTGGAGGGGCTTTGCTGTTACTCAGTACTGAACTGGAGAGTGTGATTAAGCACCCAACAGTGACATCACAGGTCACAGAAATCTGTCCATTTGCAGTTCGACAATTGCACCCCGCCCAATTGCAGAGATTCAGAGTTTTAGAACTCAGCAAGTCAGGTTGCTGAGCAAGTTGGTTCTCTAAGAGCTTCTGGATTGTGGGGCCCTGGTGCTGAGAGTATAGACAGATTTGAACATGAACCCAAGTGTTTCCTAATGTGTGACCTGCTCTGTATGATATGTTTCTCATCTTTTAAATAAAACAGAGGTGCCCTCTGGAGGCCTAGTCATGTTTTTGGTAGCATATTAGAATCGTATGTTAAACAAGTGTTTGTGTGAATCTAGATATATCCCATAGGTAGGGAGGCAAGGGACTTGAAAAAATTGTCAGAGAAAATATGTTGAGTTGTCAGGTTATGGAGAAACTGTTTGGTGTCTCTGATCCACTGACTGACTTTGTGGAAAGTCACCAATCCTCTCTGGGCCTTAGTTTGAGTACTGGTGAAGCGAGAGAACTAGGCCATGGAATACAATCAGTAAAAAGAACTGTTTTCCTTTCAGGAATGGGTATGTTTTATTTGGAGAGGTTGTTTCATTTAAGTAAAAAAGAAATATTTGAGTGTCTAGTTGGTCAGACTAGAGTGATTACATTGGTGTTTTAACTCAACATGTAACTGAGTTAGTCACTACTAAAATCTAAATCTTACCAAGGTGGGTTATTATTCTACTTGTCAATTTGGGGAAAGACAATTTAGTTCTCCCTCTATCACCTAAGTCAATTAACTGCAGTGTTAGGTTTCACATGACAATTAAAACATGATGGATAAGCATAAACTATTCTAATTTAATTCAGAGATGCCTCAACATCAGGCAACAGCTTTATATCTATTTTGTTTTCTGGTCTAATTGAGCATGGCACCACAAAGATCAGATTGCATTACCATTTCTCTCCTATTGCTTTTTTATCAATAGGCTTATTACCTTCAATATTTAATGTTCTAGGGTATTTTGGATTGTTTAATCCAATAAAATTCAAGTTTTAAAAGCATCTAGTAGCTTTTTATGTAAATTTTAATAATGAGACTAACACAAATTTTATTAGCAATTAAATATAATCTAATTAAAAGCACTTGCTACCATAAAATGGTAAGCCAGGACACAATTAATCTCTTCTAAAGCCCTGTAATTTAAAACTAATACGGGTAGGTTTTAGACTTAAGATAGTTCATGAGCTAGACAAAGGTTCTATAAAAGAAGTAGAGTAGGATCTTATTTAAAAATAATTTAAAAATAAGATTTCAAGATCATTTGATTTTCGTTGTTCTTTAAAAAGGTAACTTTATTATGATTTTTTTGGAATAGGAAAATAATATCTGCTCCTGGTAAAACATTTGGGAAATATATACAATAAAAAGAAGAAAATGGATCTATTCATTATCCATCAGCTCAGATGGCCACAAATAGCATATGGGTTCCATTTCCATTACTTATTCTAGGCTTACACATACATGCATATTCATAATAAGTATATTGAATAAATGTTCTCATTGACTTAATTTTTTGGTAATAGTCTAATATATCTTGAGCATATCTCAAGTTACTAAATTTTATTTGAAAATATACTTTCAATAATGCTTGATATTCCATCATTGGTCACTTAGATTTCTTCCATTGCTTTGCTATAATAAATAAACATAATTATCTTTGAGTATAAAGACACGGTAGAGCCAAATCTTGGAGTCACACATATGCAGATTTCAATTCTAGTTATAACTGCTTTTGGATTTGTAACTTTTTTTAGTTTTACCACTTAGAAGATGGAGATCATGCTGACCTTGAAGTATTTAAATATTAGAAGTAGTGTAGTAAAAGCATTTTCACAAAACCCAGGTCATAGGTAGCTGCTAAATAAATATTAGTGCCATAATGATAGCTGATCACTACTCTTTGAAAATTATTCAGAATTCACTTACTAAATTCAAAACTCGGTCTTTAAATTTACAACTCTTACGTATGATACACCTCTAAAAATTCCTAACCAAAAAGCATTTAAGTTTGACATTTTAAACTGCAGTCATGCATCCAAATTGCTTTCTAGAATGTTTGTATTAATTCATATTTACAGTCATCGGTATGCAAGTATGCTTTTCTCTCCACACCCTTGCCAGTACTGAATTTTATCAAAACTGATACTGATTTACTTAGCTGAAAACTCCCATTGCTGTTTAAGCTTCATTTGTTTTATCACTAGTGAAATCAAATGATTTTCATGGTATGGTTCTTTTCTAGGAGTTCTGTCTACATGATTTTGCCTGTTACTTACTATATTTCTTATCAAGAAAATATATTTCTAAAATATATGAGGGCTATTAAAACTTCATTATATTTCTAAAAACATACTATTTTTAGCCTCATTTTTATCCTTCATTTTATCTACTAAGAAATTTTAGCATGCAATTTCTATAGAAGGATTATTTCAAATATTTTTTTTCCATTTTGAATCTTTTTTCAACAGTCTTTACCAACTTTATCGAGCCTTTTTAAAATTATTTTTCAGGGCTCCCGTTTTCTGATCTTCTCGTGCATCCCTCATCTCTTTTCCAACTCTGTCCCCAAATCCCTGATGAAATCAGATAGACCTACCCATTATCTGCCACTGCAGATTCCATTTATGCTCCTATCATGATCTCCTTGCTGTGCCTTAGGTTTTGTTGTCGTTGTTATTATTGCTCTGCATATCTTCTGTGAAGCCTAAGCAAGGCTGTATACCTAATATTATACCACAGGTTAGTACTTGGTTATTTTATTTTATTTTTATTTTTTTTGCTAATCAGATCAGTCTCCCCAGCTGCATTAAAACTTGCTTCAGAGTAGGATTCATGGTTTATACTTTCGTATGTCCCCAAATCTCCTAGCACAGGCAGGGAACACACAAAGCACTTAGCGAGCACTTGTTAATTTATATAACTGCAGACGATTGCCTCCTTCCTCCACCTCTTGCTTCCCCAAACACACATTTATTTTTACCTATTGACAGAGCAGCTAAGAGAAATGAACTACAAAAGCCTTGCAACAGATGTTTTAGAGTTTGATACATTCTGTTTTCTTAGCTGTGCTCTGATTCAAAAAGATCCCATATAGCATCAAAAAAGAGCCAGACTCCTTCACTAACTGAAAACCAGCAGACTGCACAAGGAGGAAGCTTCCAGATAGTTATTTAAGGTGTCCCAGAAGGTGTTGGGGCAACTGTAGACTCAAGGATCTCCTCAGGATGTGGGCTTTGGCAGACAGCCAGGTGAGTTAGAAGTCAAATGGGTCCCTGTCAGCATGGAAAATAGGTCCCAGAATATTGGTTTGTTGTGAAAAAGTGCAAGAGCTATCTCTGTCCAGGGAATATCCTCCGGGGTTCTCCGAGATTCAGGTCCTTGTTGGGGACTTGGGTAGTTTGGTGACTGGATCTGAGCATCTTTTAATTTGCCTTTATTAATACCTCAAGGTTATAATTATAATCTGACCTCTTTTAGGTTTTGTTTAATGATTTCACCTAAAGATTGATAATGCCTTTCCAAATTTTTTGTTTTTCTTTGTAAAGTTTGATCAGAATATCTATTCCTATTTTTAGTAATTTTAATAATATTACCCATATATAACCAAAATGAGATGTAATGAGTTGGGCTTTTTATTATTAGTACCTCTAGGTGTATAATCATTTCTACCCATTGTGCTTAAAACTACAGCTATTATCTCTCATGGTTTTTGTGGGTCAGGATTTGTAGAGGGTGTGGTTCTTTACTTCTGGCTCAAGTTCTGCATTTGCAGTCAGACAGTGACTGGAGTTGGGATAGTGGGCAGCTGAAGCAACTAGGGGCTTGTCCAGCATCTTTTTCTTTCCATGTAATCTGAGGGCCTGTCTAGGAGGTCTGTCCACATGGGCTAATTCAGGCTTCTTCACATCATGGTAGCTTCAAGGTGGTTGCTTTGCTGTCATGGTAGCTGAATGCTTTAAGAGCAAGTGTTACAAGAGGACAAACTGGTGGTTTCTGGAAGGAAGCGAAGGGAAGCAAGGGGGTGGATGAAATGGGTGAAGGGGATTGGGAGGTACGGGCTTCCAGCTGTGGGACGAACAAGTCATGGGGATGAAAGGCATGGCGTAGGGAATATAGCCAATGGTATCGTAACAGTGCTGTATGGTGGTAGATGGTGAGCACAGTGTAATGTATACACTTATAGAACCATTATGTTGTGTACCTGAAGCCAATGTGACACTGTGTGTCAATTATTCTTTAATATAAAAATAAATTTTGAAAAAAGAGTGAATTTCAGAGTGAGCAATGTGAGAGCCGCATTGTCTTTTGTGTCCCAGTCACTAAGACATACGTAGCTACAGCAGTCAGAAATTCAAGGTGAAGGCGTGTTGAGTCCGTGCGTGCTGGTGGGAGTGTCAGAGTTACATTATAAGTAGAACGTGGTGGGATGGGAGATTTTACTGTGCATATCTTTGGAGAATATAATCTGCCACTCTCCGTCCTAGACCACAATCTGTTACAGCTCTCAGACATGTAAAATAGGCTTATTCTTGCCCTTAAAGCCCTTGAGTCTCTTTCCCTTACTGCATTAGCTTGAAGTCCAGGTTCTTGTCTTCTCAATCACGTCCAGGTACAGATGAAGCTCCATGGGTAAGACTTCTTGAATACTGGAAAGACGTGAATTAGAGGTCCTTCTGAAAAGCTTTGAACTAAGGAGTTAAGTTACCTGCCCTTCACACACCCGCAATTCAATGGTGTGACAAGCACAGGAAAATTCTGTAGATCCGTCCTGTTCAAAAAAGGAGAAATGAGAGGCTATTATATTACAAAGCAAATTTGAAACTTACACGTTCCTGATGCCCTTGCTTAATTAGGGCTCAGTCTGTTCCCTAGGAATTGTTGTCTGTGACCCTTGGCTCCTGCCACTGTATTCTTATTTCCATCTTTTGAATCATCATTCTTAAAAAACAAAAAATACCTCGAAAAACCCATGTCCTATATTTATAGCTGACAAGTTTTCTCAACCTTCTTCTTGTGCGTGGAAGCTTGGGGGCCCAATGGCCACCTTTTATTTTGAATTGTCTTTGTTTCCTTTTAGCTCTAGATGATATAATTCTTAAAAATCTCTAGGTCTTCTTATGTATCAATTTATAATCCACCCAGTTAGGTAAAAGCCACACCCTCAAAATTTTGGAGATAATCCCTCCTTTATTAGGGGTTCTTTATGGAATGCAGTAGGATAAACACCCTTATGATACCTTGTGTCCTCTTGTTCATCAGAGAAGGTTGGCTCCATATGCCTGGAAGAGCCTTAGAAGGCTTTTAATCTGTCTTAAAGGGTCTATAAGACACCACCTTACTATTCCTGAGGCGTTAATGAAGAGGATTTTTAGTCACACGCTTCTTTTTTTGTGGACCAGATCTTTCTGACTATACCTGCATTTGTCTTTCCCTGAGACTCGCTCTTATTTTGACTCTTTTGCTCTCTGAAGCAATCAAGAATGAAAAATAGATTTATTTTCAAACCCAGCAAATCCTGTCTCTTTATAGTCCCTCCAAATTTTGCTGAAAACTGAACAATTTTTTTTTTAACTCACCTTTTTCTGAGTACATTTCATCATAAGTAGCAAAAGGAAAGCAGTTGCTCCTTTCAGTATTCTGCTTGGAAATCTCCTTAGCTAGATCTTTGGAGACCATTAGATACATTCTCTATTTTGCACAACACTGGAGGCAGTAGTACTGCTATAAGTTCTGTAGCTATGTAACAAGACTCTCCTTTTCTCCCAAGTCCAAAAACAAAGCCCTTATTTCTCTGGAGCTGTCACAGTCCAATGCTTTGGGGCCCATTGGTTTTCTACTAACAGTCTCCTTCAGGCTCCTATCTATGGTCTGGTCCAAAGACCATTACCATATGTTTCGGTTTATTTAATTTTTTATTATACAACTTCACTTTTTTTTTAATAGAACTTCACTTCTGATATCAAAGTGTGTTCCAGTTATCTGTTGCTTTTTAACAAATACCTGTATAACTTGGTGTCTTAAAGCAGCAAAAACAATGCTGTTACCAGTCTTACCTGGTGTCTGTGGGTCAGCATCTGGGGCAGATCTCACCGAGGTGCTTGTGGCACAGGGTCTCTCATGCATTTGCGGTCAGATGGTGTCTGCAGCTGGACCGGCGGGACCCTGAAGCGGCCAGGAGCTGTCCTGGAGTATCTCTGTTCACGTAATCTCGAGGCCTCTCTGAATTCACCACGTTGGGTAAACATGGTCTTTCTTACAGCGTCCTGTCCTCTGCATGGCCAGACTGCTCATGTGGCAGCTAAAGACTTCAAGAACACAGCTTCTTGTGAGTAAGGTGGGAGTCCAATCATATTTTATCACCTGGCCTTGAAGCACAGTGTCACTTTCACCAGAGTCAGAAGCTTATCCAGATTTAAGGAAAAAGAATTTAGACCTCACCTCTCAAAGGGATGTAAAAAGAACATTCGTGGTGGGAGATCTTGTTGTGGTCATTTGGGGAAAATAAAATCTAGCATGCATCTTTGTATTCAGTCTTCACAGGTTAATTCTAAAGTCACAAAATACAGATACACATGTTGTTAGGGATGTAGATAGGACCTTTTATGTTTAAAAAAAATGCTTGAACTTATAACATCCTTGATTTCATCTTCCAATTTTACTATTTAAACATTCAGTGAATTTCTAATTATAGCATTTAATGGGATTCTAAATTTGATGTTTTTCTCTTGGCTCAGCCAAAATTATGGTTGTGGGTGGTACATGTTTTAAGTTATATCAAGTTCTCAGACATGCCGAATTTATGAATGGTAATAGTTTTAACTGGCCAGCTATTGAAACCTTGTGTTTTTGTAAGGAAAGGGGAAAAACGTTCTATAAAAATGAAGAGAAATCCCATCTCTTCCTAAAATCTAGCTCAGCGTAAGTACTGACAGATTTTCCTAGTGATTCTTAAAATTAATCTTTTAAAATACCAAGAACCATATGGTTGAACTTCATGACTGTGAGGAGCAAAGCCTTCATTAAGGGCGACGACTGCCTCTCCTGTCTTCTTGGCCAAAGCAGCTTGGTTTGTCCTCTGTCACCACATAAGTGAGCCCTGTGTGCTCTGGAAACATTTTGACTCTTTCGGATATTTCGTCTGCATAGGCTGGACCCCGTTCACTGCATCTTATTACTTGGGTTTCTCCTCTGCTTTCCGGCTAGTTTTCGTGGGAGAGCCAGGCGGGCAGCAATGCTCAGAACACTGCTGCCTGTGGGAAACACAACCGTTTCTTCACAGGGCTGTCAAGGACCAGGCTCCATTCAGACCTCTTAAAAGGGTCAAAGGTGATATAAAATGAATGGAAAATACTAGAATGAATCATCACAGTTCATTGCAATTATTGTACCTGGGAGAGCACATCACTTTGTAGCAATCAGCCTGGCCCAGTGCCGATGAAAATTCAGTCATCACAATGTTGAAGGCGATGTTCCTTAGTGAATTATTGACCATATCTGAATGATCTTTTAAAATATATGCAAAGTGTGGCTATAGTATGGTAAGTTCCAACATATTCCATGTCCTAGTCATAATTGTGCCTCCACAGTTTACCCTCATGGAAATTTCTCTGAGATACAGCATGATTTCCAGCAAACAGCCTGGTGAAATTGGCAGTAGGTTTGTTCATTTAATTACAACCTGATTTTTAAGACTATTGAATTGTCTTTGAAACGAAGGAAGTTATATCGCTAGGCAAATGGTAAACCCAAAAAAGTTACAAATAACAAAAATAATTTGAAAACCCTAGAGTAACAAAAGTAGCAGGAGGTGAGTAGATAATTGGAATGTCATATTTTGATAAAGATATTTCAGATTATTTCGGTTTACTAATTTAGCATCTTGTACTATGAAAGGTACTAAACTATTTAGTGTGTTTATTCATGAAAATTGAACTTGTCATTCACTTCAGGAGTTAAAATGTCCTATTTGTTTGTTTTTATGCCTTTGTTTTGCCTCTTTCTGGAATGGATCCTCCTTTACCTCTTATCCTAGACTACTGTTAAGACATAATCCCACTACCTCCTTTCCTCCGCAATGACTGGCTGTGTCTATCTCTGTATCACTTATGCATAGCTCTTGCATTGCTTTTATTACCATGCATTATAGTTTTTGCCTGTGTGCTACTTGGAAGCAGGAGTTGTGTCTTACTGACTTTTGTATGTTATAGACGTCTGGCATATTGTAGATATTCAAAATTGTTTACTGAAGGAACAAGTGATTGAATGGATTTATGGTCCTATTTTATTTGTCGTTTGAGTCTGTAGTCTTTAATCATCGAATCCTCTTTCTCATTGATCCACCCTTCTTGTTTGGAGCATAACGGCACCTCTCATTTCACATTTTTGCTTCTCTTTATTTTACCAGGGAGGGAGAGAATGGTAGTCAGGGCTTGGAAGTGATGGTGCATATTTGGGGAAGTTCATACCAGCACCGAGCTGCTTTAATGCCTTATCTTCAACCTTGGGGGGTTGATAAGTCTTCATTATTAATTCATTAATTAGATGTTTGTTTAACACCACAAAGAAAGGTTTAGTGAATATGCAAAAATGCATAAAATACAGCTCCTGATTTCAGTTAAGGTATTGTCTACTAGAGAAAGAAAACACGTATGGTGATGCAAGTTGGGATTGCTGTGTTTTTGTTTTGGTTTTTCTTTTTTTAAAAGATTTTATTTATTTGACAGAGAGAGAGACAGCCAGCGAGAGAGGGAACACAAGCAGGGGCAGTGGGAGAGGAAGAAGCAGGCTCCCAGCAGAGCAGGGAGCCTGATAGGGAGCAGGGAGCCCGATGCGAGGTTCTACCCCAGGACCCTGGGATCAGGCCCTGAGCCAAAGGCAGACGCTGAACGACTGAGCCACCCAGGTGCCCCGCTGGGGGTTTTCATAAAGGCAGAGAAAGAATGCAGAGGCTGTTTTGAGAGAGATTACCTTGGCTGCCTTTATCAGGTAGAGCTTTCCAAAGAAAAGTTTGAGTACAAGTTGTCATCCCTTTTTACTTATGTGCTGTGAATTCCATGACAAAAAGACTGTGCAGAAAATTTGTCTACTGCCCTGAAATTTCTTTGGAGAAAAATTGAGGGTAGTATAATATTTACATATGCAATTTTTTTTTACATAAGCAATTTTAATAAAATTTTGTTTTGGGTAGGTAAGTAGAGGAATATCCTAAATTTATCTTCTATGAAGTGGTTGAATTTTTAAGTAAAATTCCTCAGGTAGTTAGCCTATGTTACTATGTTAATTGAAGCTAGAGGAAATGCTGAATCAGTTGAAGTCTTAGGACTATAGCACCACATGATAGTTAAATCAGTTTTTAGCTGATTGGTTTGCTTTCCTGGAATGTGACGAGGACTTGATTGCTTTTGCTTTTCTTACAGTTTAATCTAGGTTCTTTTTTTATGCACAGTTATTAGCTGTTAAAAAATAAGAACCTAAATTGACACCAAGAGTTGGGAAATAAAGCATTTTACTACCATTAGGGACTTTATTTTCTACTAAGTGCAGTCCAGCAAAAGGTATTCTGGTGTGTTTGTTTGAACAATAGAAATGCCATCTGTACCTTATAAATGTATCTAAATATTTTAATCTGTGACGAGATTCTCAGGTTGCAGCGGCGGTAGTAAATCAACGGCATTTCTCCTCTAAGGTTATTTCCTGGTGGAGCTCAGTAGGTGAACTCTTACAGAATCGCGTGCCATTAAATGATGTACCATTTACAGCGGATTGGCTCGAGTACTCACGCGACTCACACTAGAGGAATCCGTGGTCCGTGTTACAGATAATCGAAAAGAATGATGTAAGCATAATTCAGATACTGTCTCAAATGTTTGTGTATTTGTTTTCCTTTTAAGAGAGAAAAAGTTATTCACAAAATATAAGCAAATGTATTCTAGAATTTACGAGGAGGTGGCATAAAAGCAATGAATACATTAGGCATTTTTAAAATAACTGATTTTCACCAAATTGAATTTTTAAAGGGCAGTATTTCAATAATTGATTTTATTTGTTTTTTTTTTTAAAGATCATTTATGTATTTATATGAGAGAGAGGGAGAGAGATAACGAGCATGGGGGAGTACCAGAGGGAGAGGGAGAAGCAGACTCCCCACTGAGCAGGGTATGCAACGTGGGACTCCATCCCAGGACCCCGGGATCATGGCCTGAGCTCATGACCTGAGCCGAAGGCAGATGCTTATCCGACTGAGCCACCCAGGCGCCCCTATTTTTGTTGTCCTAAGAAGAATTTGCTTTAAAAATTAACGTATATCGAAGGTGTATTGCTCCCTTTAAGCAGATATCCCCGTTGAAATTTAACAATTTAGGTGCATGACAGAAATTTCAGATGAAATTTTCATCTTCTGGTGGCTGTTTATATAATTGGACTAAAATTTAAATTCCTCATGGCCTAAATTAGTGCTTCTTAACCTGGGCTGCCTATCACAATCACGTGGAGGGTTTTAAAGACTACGCATGTCTGGCTCCCTCTCTGGTGATTCTGGTGTAACTGGTCTGGGAAGGAGCAGCGCGTCTGGAGTTTTAGAAGCATCCCAGGTAATTCCAGTGTGCAGCACAGTTTAAGAACCACTGTTCTAAAACACACATCATTCAGTCACTGTCTAATTATTTGATTTTTATGTGTATCTCCTTTCCCTTTTTTTTTGGTCAGTTGAATACCAAGGATTCCTTTTACTCAAGGATCTTTTCATTAGCAATTCCTTCTGCCTGGAATACTCTTCCTTCAGATCTTTACAGGGCTGTCTCCTTCTCATCATTCAGGCCTCAGCTCAAAGGATTCTGCTTCAGGCAAGGCTTTTCTTAATCCCCCTGGCTAAAGCATTCTTTTCCCCAGTATTATCACATTATTCTGTTTTACTTTCATTATTGCCTTTTTTTTTTTTTTTTTTTTTTTGCCATGAGATGATATCCTATTCTTTTGTTAGGTTCCCCCCACCCCCCTACTACAATGTAAGGTCTGTGAGGGCATGTCTGGCATGCTGCTTCACCAACATATTCCTAGCACTTAAAACCAAGCCTGTCATAAAGCAGTTGCTCAATAATTATTTTTTGAATAAATGACTAAAAATGTTGATAGAGAAATTATTGTGGGAATATACAAAATTATCTCTCTTTTTCCTCTCTTAAAAAACCCCTCAAAACATGAAATCACATTTAAAAAAATTGAATAGGGGTGCCTGGGTGGCGCAAGTCAGTTAAGCGTCTGCCTTTCGCTCAGGTCATGATCCCAGGGTCCTCGGATCGAGCCCCGTGTCAGGCTCTCTGCTCAGTGGGGAGTCTGCTTCTCCCTCTCACTCTCCCTCTGTGCGCTCTCTCTCTCATATAAATAAATAAAATCTTTTAAAAAAATAAAAATAAAAAGCTAGAATAAAGCCATAGGATGGAATGCGTTGAAAATGTCAATAGGCAGAGAAGAAGTAAACCTAGCAATGTGGCAGCCCCCACTACTGAGGGCTTAAAAGTGGTGGTATTAAGGCCGGAATAGTTATCACCACTTGAGACCCTTGCTCCTTGGCCATACTGTGGGTCTACGATCATCCCAAGTGCCATATGTTTGAAATCTTCCTATATGTTCTAGTTAACTTATTTTAAGAACTCAGATATCACTTGTTCCTCCAAACGCCTTCCCTGAGCTCAGTCTCCGAGAAGAGTTAGGTTTTCTGTGCTCAGCTTGTTTGGATCATGGTCATTGCCATTCATCGACGGTCTTCTGTCTCCTTCACCAGCCGCTCACCTCCCTGGGAATAGGGATTGTGTCTGTGGTACCAAATCCATAACAGATACTCAGCAACTATTCCATTGAACGAAAGCATAAATAAATATGAAATATTGTGCTGCAATATTCTGAAATATTCTGTTGAATGAAAGCATAAATAAATATGAAATATTGCACTGCAATATTCTGAAATACTCTGTTGAATGAAAGCATAAATAAATATGAAATATTGCACTGCAATATTCTGTTGAATGAAAGCATAAATAAATATGAAATATTGCACTGCAATATTCTGAAATATTCTGCTGAATGAAAGCATAAATAAATATGAAATATTGAACCATTAGAACTGCTAATTAAAATTATAAAATGGATTTTTCAGGAATATAAGTAAGTTGAAGTAGTCTTTAATAGAATAAAGCAATAAATAAGAGTATTCTAGGCCAACTGGGGCGGGGGGATGTGATGTTATGCACTCTTAGGAAATTAAGAAAACATTGTTGGTGCCAATAAGTCTGAGCACTGGCTTCCAACTGATATGCGGCTTGTCATCTGAACAAGGTTTTCATCACTCACTTGGGACTTTTTATACATTATTTACCCTTTTTGATAAACTTCTTTTCAATAGCTGCTATTCAGATGGATGCATTTTCCAGTACCTGATATGCATTTTAAAATGTAGCTTTTAATTGGTATTGATTGCCAGTAAACCCAGTGATAACTTTCATCAGCGTACTTTGAACTTTGTTGTTCTGCCCAAAAGAAAATGCGGCAATCTTTGAGCGTATAAATATTTAAAATTCTCTCTGTAGAGACCCTGGTAGTTCCATGGGTACTACTGTCATAATTTAAGCACTTAAATAGTCCTTAGGATTGCTCTTTCAGGTAGTACCATGCTTCATGTCTCTACAGCACTACTATTCATCATTTCACTTCAAAGCTAGAAGATCGGGTCTTTCAAAAGGACGATCATGCAGCTGAAATGGACATATTTTCATTAATGTTCTGGAATTGTTTATTGCCTCATTTTCTGTCGCTAAGGTGGTAAAACAGGGAAAGAGGAGTGAATACTCAGTACAGAAAGGCTGAACAGGTCCCCCCAAATCATTCAGAAATGCACAGATCACTGCTTTCCTGCTGGCAGCCTGGGAACCGGTATGTGTTTTTCCCTTATGTTCTTAGCGCTACCAAGTTGAAACCAAGCCATTTGTCCTATATCTACAGAGGAGACAGCGGGCAAGGAGAGCAGGGAATCTTAATACTAGAGTCACAGCATGCAAGGAGGTTTTCCCTTTAATTCGAATCTGCATTCCCCCATAGTCAGATCCAGTTCTGTGCCAGTGTAAGTGTTATTCCACAGAGAGAAAGATTTAGAGAAGGTCATTCCATGAAAAGGCACGGGAGGTGTGGAAGTGCACCTATGGTGTTCCCGGGGAGCATATGGGTTAGGAGATGTTGGGGTATGTGCGGTGGGCAAAGGAGAAATGAAGCCGGAAGGGTAAGGTCGAGATGGCTGTACAGGGGACTGTATTCCGTGGTGAGAAGTTCAAACCCTCTGTTGTTGGCAAGAGGGGGTTTTGACTTTTTCTTTTTAGTAGCAGTGCAGAAAGTTGGTGGAGAAGAAAGGAGAGTGGTGATAGGAGACCAGCTTTCAGTATTTAAGGTTATATAAAAGCTAAATCTGAATTTTGGTACGAACAGAGGGAAGGGAAAAGAGGGAACAAATGAAAGAGATTTCAAAGCCAAGTTCTTGAGTTTTAGCGATTCAACTGGAATTAGAGGAGAACAGAAGTGGAATGATGAAATTGTTAGTTTGGGTGACTAAGTGATGGTACCATCATTATCCGAGTACCGGTTATGTGTGTGTGTGTTTGCCATTATCGACAAAAATATATATGCCCCAAACTGGAAGTCTTAGGTCTTTCCTCTAGGAGTTAATATTTTTTTCCACAGAAAAGTAATTTCTACTAAGATATGGCTCGTCTGGTATTATTGAAAAGTATAGTAGGAAGGGCCAAGGATTTAATGTGAAAAGACCTGAATTCAGTTTCTGTCTACACTTCTTTCAAATTTTGACGTGTCCTTTGCACGTAGCTTCCTTCTATGTAAAGTAGGGATACTTTCTTATTGGTTTGTCCGAATGAACAAGTGAGATGACATATGAAAACACTTTTTAAAATTCTGAAGTGCTGTATAAATGTGAGTTTTTAGATTTGTACACACCATTAAGAGTTGGACAATAAAAGAGGTTTTACTTCATCAGCACGGATCCCTTGATCCTGAGGACATGCTGTGACGTCCCCGTACTTTTCCTTCATGTTCTCTACTGCGTTACTTAAAGCATCAAGTAGGAGTAGGCGTTTGCATATGCTTCTCTAAGCACAAATATTTATGAAAACAGAACAAAAAAAGGAAGTAGGTTGATGACTAAATTGATGTCCTGTTAACGTTATTTCATCTCTTTACTATGAGGAAAAGAAGTGTAAGGATATTCTTTATTCTTACCTTTCCTACTTTCACCACCCGCCTATCCTCAGCATGTTCCAGCTCTGCTCTTGGTCAGCATAGGCCGATTACCCAGAATGAAGCAAATTAAAGGAAGGGAGAAATCACCTCAAAGTGCGTTCCTGTGCAGTTTTCACCGGCTCCAGAGTAGTCTAACGAAACTAAAACTGTGACAAAACTGGAAAGATTGCTTCGGTCCATCTCAAAGTATGATTTAACTCTCTCCTAGGAGCGTATATGACAATATTCAGATCGACCAAAATTCAAAAGTTGAAAGGAAGATTTTTTCATTTTGCTACTTTATCCTTAATGATTTTTGATACCACATTTCAAGGAAATTTCAGGTCCTATCAAGCAGGACAGCCAATAGAAATAACCACATTTTATATGTGACTCAAACTAGAGTAGTGGATATCTCATTCATTTCTTGTTTAAAATTAGTTTGCTTTATTGTTTTCCTTTTTAAAATATATTTTGGTTAGAAAAAAGTGTGACCTTAAAATGAATAGTTCTATTTCCTTTGTTTCACAATTTATATCCTGCATATGAAAGCGGATTCATCCTAGAACAATAAAATAAACCAGTGTTGTTTTTCTCTTCTTTTATGGGTGATCGGACTTAATGTGCACGCCTATTTTCACTGCCTGTTAAATTTAATCATTCAGAGATATCTTTATGGGCTACTGCCATACGATTAATGAATAGTAAACAAGGTCAACTTAATTGTAGGAGACAAGTAGTTCCCTCTCCCATTGAATGGGCTTTTTCTGAATCCTTCCTGGCTGGGATTTTTCCCTTTCCATCCGATGGGATGTTTGGCATTAGCTTGTTTTAGGAGATACCCCATCTTTCCTGCTCTCCTTGCAGTTGAGTGAAATCCCTCTGTGTGGGTGACTTCAGGACCACCTTTATGACCCCTCCTTCCCAGGAGAGGACACTTAGTGCTTTCTTGAAATTCCATTTCTCCTGTCCAACAAAATATGCTGTACTTTTTTCCAGAAGTAAGTGTTCCATTACATTAATATCACATTGATGATTATTGGTATCTGTATGAATGAAAAGGTCCTCAACTGAGTTGTTCTCGAAGAAACCGTGGATATCAAGAGATCATCTATATCTTTATGATGAAAGAAAAACAGTTGTTTCAAATGTGGGATCATCATCTGTCATCTGGATATTAGAACAATTCAGAGATTAATGCAATTAAAAATTCTCATAGTCATGAAGATTCTTATTGACATACAGGCTTAATTTACTTTCCATTTTGGAGTGATAGTAGAAAAATATGAACTAGTGTGGATTAATTCTTTAACTTTAAGAAACAGGTATTAAAGATATGATTTTCAGATCTGTACACTTTTTAAAAGTAGAAAATGATTGAAATTACAATACAAGTATTATGTTAAAAACACTTTTGAGATTATCCTTAGAATTATAAAAATATGTATGTGATTTTAAGAGAAAAACAAATACTGATACACAGCTATGAACTCAACTATTATTAATAAGCATGAAGAAATGCTAGTATAGTTTTAATGTAAGTCCAGTTAGCAACCATGATAGTATAAAAATACATTGATATCCCTGATGCTTTTCAGCCCTTTATTATTACCTTATTTTATTAAAAATAATTGAGCCTTATTATTAATTCTGGTTATATGTGTTCAATGCACTATGCATTTCAAAACAATTTCTATTTATAAATGATACAATGTTTTTATGTTAGGCATTCGTTGGTGTGATATCAGATGAAAGTTACAGAGGACATGCATTCTTTGCTATGGTTTTCTTGTTTAGTAGTCTTCTTTTCAATTTATATACAACATTGTTCTAGTTGAAAAGAACAAATGACCTATTTATTAATTGTGCAGTCAATACTTCTCAAAACTAATAATGGGTTAGTACTTGAACTGGCAGCAGTAAAGGTTAGTAGACTTGTGTATGACTTTCCTGTGGGGTCCCCGGGGCCTAAAGTATTTATTACTTGGGAACAAAGAACCTTAGAGTTCAAGGTAAGTGACTGTGTGTGTGATAGAACTCATAGTAGGCCCGTAAAGGAGGAAACAGTCCATGGTTAGCTACTAACTCAGCACATTGTAGAGTCAATTTCCTTTCTCCTGAGTCATTTACACTGAAAGTCACATACTCCCTCAGGTCTTTTTGAAAAATGACTACAAGCTTGGATTACTAATATTTTCCTTGTAGCCATTTGCCCCTGAGGAATGTCTCATTCTTTATAGTGTTGAATAATATGTAGTATTTGTATCTGACTAAGTTTGTCAACACAAACTTTTGTCAAACTTATAAGTCATTGGCTACTTGATCAGTTTTTTGCTTTTTTCACCTCTGTGTTCAAAGAAGCATTAAATTAAACCATTAATATGGTCGGATTATAAGCCCAGTTTTCTAACATTGATCTGATGGAGTACTTTATGATTACCAAGCTAAAGATATTAGTGTAGGCATTTATCATAATACTGAACAGAAGATTGGCACATTTTCTTTGCAATTGCATTTTTTTAGAAGTTTCTTTACTAAAAATTCTATTGGACTGTATAGGAACTCAAATTAGGTTAGTGTGAAAACTGAAACGATATACCAATCAAGTCTTTCTAATTTCTAATCCTTCATTTGCTTATTAGCTTATTCATTTATTTCTCTAACAAGTGAGTTGTTATGCCTATGCCAGGTACGACTTTGCTGGGCCCTTGAAAATATGTTTTAAGCTTTATTTGGTCCTAGTGTTTTCTGAAATTATATTTACTGGAAGTGAAGAGTAAATAGCTGAAAGGCCAATAAGCACATGAAAAGATGCTCAGCGTTAGTAGTCTTCAGGGAGATACAAATTAAAACCACAATGAGATTTGTTTTATATTTGCAAGTATTACTGTAATAAAAAAGACAAATAATTACAGGTGTTCATAAGAATGCAGAATAATTGGAACCTCATACATTGCTGGTGAGGATACAAAATGGTGCAGCCACTTTGGAAAACAGTTTGACAGCTCTTTAAAATGTTAGACATGAGGGGCGCCTGGGTGGCGCAGTCGTTAAGCATCTGCCTTCGGCTCAGGGTGTGATCCCAGCATTCTGGGATCGAGCCCTGCATCAGGCTCCTCTGCTAGGAGCCTGCTTCTTCCTCTCCCACTCCCCCTGCTTGTGTTCCCTCTCTCACTGGCTGTCTCTCTCTGTCAAATAAATAAAATCTTTAAAAAAAAAATGTTAGACATGAAATTACCATATTACCTAGCAATTTCACTCCTAGGTATTTATCCAAGACTAATGAAAACATGTGTTCTCGTAAAAGCATATGCATGGAAGTTCACAGCCTTATTCATAATAACTCATAAGTGGAAACAATGCAAATGTTCGCCAGCTGATGAATGGATAAAGAAAATGTGGTGTGTCTATACAATGAAATATTATTCAACCATACAAAGAAAATGAAGTAGTAATATCCAGTAACACAGGTACTGATTTTATTACTTTATTTTTTTATTTTTTAAGTAGTTCTTCTTAAGTTCTTCTTAAGACCCAGCATGAAGTCCCATTTTATTGATGAGGAAACTTAGGTTGTATAACTTACAATGTAACTTGAGAAAGACAAAAGCTCAAGTCAGCTTGACTTCAAAACACTCACTGAACTTTTACGTTGTAATGAGTTATTGTTCGTTTGTGGTGTTCAGTCATCATCCTCATCTTTACCTTTCCTTCATGGCCAGAGTTTTGAAAGAGAGCTTCGATTCCATGTCGCCCTCATTTGCTGACCTCCCACCTCCAGTGGAAACAGCTCAGCCGCTAGAGCTCTCTGTTTTCTTATCAATGCCTGCTTTGCTGAAATGGAATTCATATACCATAAAATTCACCCTTTTAAAATGTAGCATTCAGAAATCTTTAGTATCTGAGAACTTTCTGAACATTGTGTATCATGGGCTCTTTTCAATCCCTTCCATATTTGATCTTCCCATGGCGTTTGACATTGTCAACCACTCCCTCCCTACTACTCCATCCTCCTTCACCCCTTTTCTCATTTTCTCATTGTTCTCCTTACATTCATCATCATTTCACAGACTTTTTGGGCTTCTCTTCCTTGATCCACCTTTCAAATGTTGGTTTGGGGTTAACTTACTATTATCGACTTCCGGAACCACATATGTTGGCATATGGCTCACAGATGTCTGTTTTGGTTGTTTATACAACAATTTATTGTGCATTTATTACATGTGAGACTCATTTTAGGCACATGAAATCTGTGTTGTCATTGAACTTCAATTCTATTGGAAGAGACAAGAGACAAGAATAAGAAAGAAGGAAGTTTACAATTTTAAATGGTATGGTGGTGTTAGGCTTCACTGAGAAGGTGCCATTTGAACAGAGGCTTGAAGGCGGTGAACCATTTAGCCATGAAGCTGTCGGCAAGAAGAACATACCAGGGTGGGAATAGCAAATAGGAGGAAACCAAGGGCAAACTTGTCAGGCACAATTAAGGAGTAGTAGGAGAACAAGTGAGTTGGAGTCGTGAAAATCAAGGGGACTATAGCCGATGTTGTCAGAGACAGAATGAGGGGCAGATCATATAGGACTTTATGGATCATTATAAGAATTGGGCTTCAGGGGTGCCTGGATGGCTCAGTTGGTTAAGCATCTGCCTTCAGCTCAGGTCATGATTCCGGGGTCCTAGGATCAAGCCCCACATTGGGCTTCCTGCTCTGCAGGAAGTCTTCTTCTCCCTTTCACTCTGTTCCTTCCCTGGCTCATTACACTCTGTCTCTCTCTTTCTCAAATAGATAAATAAAATCTTTTAAAAAATTAAAAAAAAAAGAACTTGGGCTTTATCCTCTTTTGAGAAGATGAATATATATAAATATATATATATAATATAAATATAAATATATATATTTTTAAAAGTAGGCTCCATAGCCAATGTAGAGCCTAATGTGGGTCTTGAACTCAACCTTGAGCTCAAGACGAGAGCTGAGATCAAGAGTCTTGACACTCAACCAACTGAGTCACCCAGGCACCCCTATTATCTGATATTTTTATTTTATTTTATTTTTTAATGATTTTTTATTATATTATGTTAGTCACCATACAGTACATCCCCGGTTTCTGATGTAAGGCTCGATGATTCATTAGTTGTGTATAACACTCAGTGCACCATGCAATACGTGCCCTCCTTACTACCCATCACCGGTCTATCCCATTCCCCCACCCCCCTCCCTCTGAGGCCCTCAGTTTGTTTCTCATATTTTTAAATGACTGCTTTGGTTTCTGTGTGAGAATAGGCTAATGGTGAAATTTTCAAGCAGGAAGACATGAATGGAAGGCTACTGAATTGATACAATCTTCACCTCTCCTATGTTATAGATCAGTATATTTAAGTGCTTACTGACCATGTTCACTTGGCTGTAACACAATTCATCATGTTCAAAGACTAAACATCCTCACTTCTCAGCTCCCTATTCCAAAGTTGCTCTTTCTTTCTATAACCTCTATCTTGGCAAAGACTCATTTACCCAAGAGAGGAGCCACCTTTGACGTTTTCAAGGCTTGATTTTTTGAGAGCAGTATAAGTAAGGTTCATAGCAAAATGAAAAGAACAGAGATTTTCCATCTGTCCTCTGCTTCCATGCATGTATACCCTTGTCCATTATCAACATTCCCCCCCAGAGTAGTCCTTTGTTACAATTGATGAACCTACGTTGACACATCACAATTACCAAAGTCCATAGTTTACAGTTCAGTCTTGGTGTTGGGCATTCTGTTGGCTTGAACATATGTGTAATGACATGTATCCACCATTATAAAGTCATACACAGCATTTTTTCTGCCCTAAAAATCCTTTTTGCTCCACCTCTTCATCCCTCCTCCACCCCTTCCTCCACAGTTTGGCCTTTTCCAGAATGTCATATAGGTAGGTATATATAGTATGTAGCCTTTTGAGATTGACTTCTTTCACTTAGTAATACGCATTTAAGGTTGATAGCTCATTTCCTTCTAGCACTGAATCAATCATGTTCCCTTGTTTCAAGGTACCACAGTTTATCTGCTCATCTTGATTTTTTTCCAAGTTTTGGAAATTATGAATAAAGCTCCGAAAACATCCTGTGAAGATTTTTGTGTGGACATACGTTTTCAACTCCTGTGGGTAAATACCAAGGAGTGGGATTGCTGGGTCTTGTGGTAAGAGTATGTTTAGTTTTGTAAGGAACCCCCAAACTGTCTTACAAAGTAGCTGTACCATTTTGTATTCTCACCAGCAATGAATGAAAGTTTCCTTGGTTCTGCATCCTCATTAGCATTTGGTGTTGTCAGTATCCCAGATTTTGGGCATTCTAATACATGTAGAGTGGTATCTCGTTGTTTTAATTTGAATTTTCCTGATGATACATGGTATGGAGCACCTTTTTTTATATGTTTATTTGCAATCTGTGTATCTTCTTCAGTGAGGTGTCTGTTAAGGTCTTTGGCCCATTTTTAAAATGGGTTTGTTTACTTATTGCTGAATTATAGGATTTCTTATAAATTTTGGTTAATAGTCCTTTATGAGATGTGTCTTTTGCAAATATTTTCTCCTAGTCTATGGCTTATCTTCTCATTCTCTTGATATTGTGTTCTGCAGAGTTTTTAATTTTAATGAAATCCAGCTTATCAATTCTTTTTTTGATGCATTGTGCCTTCAGTGTTATATCTAAAAGTCACTGCCATACCCAAGGTAAACTAGGTTTTCTCTTATTCTACCTTCCATGAGTGTTATAATTTTGTGTTTATTTACATTTAGGTCTGCGTTAATTTTTGTGATAGGTATAAGGCCTTTGTTTTGATTCTTCTTCTTCTTCTTCTTTTTTTTTTCTTGGATATGGATGTCCAATTGTTCTAGCACCATTTGTTGAAAAGACTATCTTTGCTACATTATACTGACTTTGTCCCTCTGTCAAAGATCAGTTGACTGTACTTTTGCGAGTCTGTTTCTGGGTTTGCTGTTCTCTTCCATTAATCTGTTTGTTTATTCTTTCTCCAACATCACATTGTCTTGATTACTGTAGCATTCTAGTAAGTCTTGATATTGGGTAGTGTCAGTCCTCTACCTTTGTTCTCCTTCATTGTTGGTCTTGACTATCCTGGGTTTTTGCTTCTCCATATAAACTTTAGTATCAGGTTGTCCATAGCCACAAAATAATGTCCTGATTGGGATTGCACTGAATCCTTAGATAAAGTTGGGAAGAACAGACCATTAACATTGAGTCTTCATACCTTTGATTCTTCATGGTTTCCTTACCCTTCAGTCAAATTAAAGATAAAGCCCTTTAAGTTCTTCTTACTAGCACATAACAATTATTTTGATTTTGTCCACTGACTTTCACTGATTGCTCTGCTAATCTCTTTTTTTTGTTACCCTTTAATACTCAATATTCTAGCAGTTCCTTGATAGAAGGGCAACATGTGATTCTTTCATTGCTTTCTGACTTTCTGAAGGTACTGCTTAGCCACTTCCTTGCCTGACCTGGGCAGCCTCTGCCCAGTCTCACTTAAGTGATTGATAGGAAGGCAGTATGTGCTACTGTAGTCCAGTCAGACAGGTTTGAGCTGAATCCCAGACCTATGGATCAGTTAGATGACTTCAGATAATCTACCTAATAACTGGAAGCCTCATTTTCTTTATCTTAAAAAAAAGGCGAAAGCATACCCATGTATTAGGGTCATTTCTAGTGTTAAAGTTTGTATTTCTAAGGCTCCTATTAGATGGTAATTGCTAAATAAATAATAATAACATTTTCTCTAGAACACATGCTTTCAGGAAGACAAGGGAAGGGATTTAACTGGTCCATAGTTTTTATTAGGCCTCTGTCTTTGTGTCGTACAGTTTTATGGGTTTTGCCAAATGCGTAATGCCATGCAGCTACTGGTACATATCGTACAGAATAGTTCCACTGCCTTGAAATCCCCTGTGCTTCATCTGCCCATCCTCTACCCCACCCCAAACTTCTGGTGACCACTGATCTTTTAATTGTCTCTACAGTTTTTGCCTTGCCCCGAATGTCATATAGTTGGAATCACACAGGATATAGCTTTTTCAGACGGGTTTGTTTCTCTGAGCATTTGAATGGATGGTTTTAATGGAGTCATTGTACAGATTTTCAACTTCCACATAAACTCTTTATTAATATTGATCTGACTAAGAGCAATGCTTTATTCATAACAATCTTTCTCTTACTTTACAAAAGAAAGGCACACTTTCATCCATCCCAAATCCTACTATGGTACATTGCCCCACAGTCATAGAAAATTTAACAATTTAAAAATTTCAATTAATGCCTTAAATTTTTATTGCAGAGAAGTATGATAGAGTAAACAATGAAAAACTTAATTATGAAATATTTTGCATAAAAATTATATGAGAGAATGAGATTGCAATAAAGGTCAGGAAAATAAAATAGTAATGTAGAGTTTTCAGCTGTTAGAAGAAGAATTTATTGGGGCACTTGGGGTGACAGTTGGTCAAGTGTCCGACTCTTGATTTCAGCTCAGGTCATGATCTCATTGTGAGACTGAGTCCCATGTAGGGCTCTGAACTCAGTGGGAGTCTGCTTGAGATTCTCTCTCCCTCTGCCCCACCCCCGATTCATGCTCTCACTCCCTTCCCCCCCCCCAAAAAGTTTATTATTTAAATAGATAATAGTTTTCTTAAATTACTGTGGATTTAGAGTCCATTGAGTATTTTTATAAGTTTTACCTTAAATTGTCTGTATTTCAATAGGGTAGAAATTAAATTCTCTGCAGGTACCTATTTTACCACAGATGAAAAATTGTCAATGTTAACTTGCTAATGTGTGAGTAGTTCCATAATTTAAAGGTCTTTCAAGGGTCTATAAGCAGAAATAGTTGAAGACTGCTAGCATGATGTATAAAACCCACGTTTTTAAACCTGATATATAAAACCTTTCATCACTTTTATCCTTCTAGTCCTTTAAAAAAAATTAACCATTTCCTGCTCCACATTGTATGCTCCAGCAAGAAAAACTACTTGAAGTTCTATACCATGCTTTTTCCTGCCTGTTTGTCGTTGCTGTATCATTCTTTTCCATCTTTGCCTCACTGCCTCTCACCCTTGCTATAATGTACAGAAGTCTTGATTGAATTCCCCTGGAACCCCCCCTTCATATTGGATGCGATGCCTGGGCTCCAGTACTTCTTACACTCTGCTAGTCTCTGTCGTCCCATGAACACAGTTTTGTCATTAGCTTGTTTTTCTCTGATATTGGACTGTAAGGACTCTGAGAGTAGGAACTATGTTTTATCTTTGCCTCCTCAGCAGTTAGCTGTATACCTCTTCTGGGAATAAGTTAATTAGTTGGGCAAATATTAATTATTGAATGAAACAAGGGTGGATTTTCATTGTTAGAAAGTGAATTCTTGCACATAACTTTTTTCGGGGAGTCAAACTGTAAAAGACTACTTTTGTTTTATGTTAGTTAATTTTCTGGCTGTAATATTTGCCCTGCCTGGCAAGGTTTTTAGTAAAATGTCACACGAAGATAGGATTTTGAACATAAGAATGAGTTTAACGATCACTCTTGTAATAGAAGGAGCACAGACTGGGAGCAGTAGGGCAGACTCCAGGTTTGGCTCTGCTGCAAGCTTGCCATGTGACCGTGGATAAGTTAACCAGCCTGAGGGGTTGGTTTTCTTATCTGTAAAATGAGTAAGTGACCAGATTATTTCTAAGGTTTTCTTTACTCTTGATTTACTGTCAAGACACAAACTTTCAGTAGAGCAAACATATAATTATTCTAGGCAAGAAGGATAGAAAATATGGACTTGATTTATTTTCTAATCATTCATACTGTGGACATTATATGTGGTATATACAGATAGTGCAGACCTTGTATGTATCACCTGCAAAATATATAGCGTCACGGCTTAGGTTTTATCCCTACACTAAAAAAATAAACTAAAATAATTCAAATTGTCATGATCAAAAATTTAGAAGTAGCTAATATGTTGAGTCATATAATTTTCAGATTATATTTTAGCCTCTTTCACCAAATATATAATTTGATCTGATTAATATTATACTTTTCAGTGCCTTTCTGTCATTCTGGAGATGAACTCATCTGTGTTGAAACATTTCTTTGCGACCAAGTACTCAGTTACAGCAGCCTTACCCAAAGAGAAGCAAAATCAAAAACAATTGTAAAAATGCTTGCCTCTGTGTTTTGGCCACTCATAACATGCAATAGTTCAGTTTTATAAAGCTTGATTGAATGAAATTTAGGTATAACTTTTATAAAGGGCTTGAGGTGATGTTGTTTGGCCGAAACAAAGGCAAATGTTTCCTTTCTTGTCTTTCACTTCACCCAGCCCCCCCTCCCCCTTTTCTTCACCTGCTTGAGAAAAGCTATTTCTTCAGACAAACCTCATAATTGCCCTTCTGTGCCTGATTCGGGCCTCAGGAAAGGCCCATAGCATCTGTAAAGCTGGCAGCAAAATGGTATTTCCAGGCAGGCACAGGGTTGCTGGGTAGTGAGCCAATCCACAGCTTTGTCTGAGCAGCTGAGAACTTTGCCGGAGTATTACCACGGTGTTCAGTAACACAGACCTGTGCCATGAGCAACTAAAGCACTGAGCAAGTGTCAGGGTCAATATTTATAGACCACTACGTAGCTGCCTTGCAGAGAGAAAACCGGAGAGAAACACGCACACAGAGGGCAAGGAAAGACAGACTGCAGTGGGGAGAACAGTAATCTCCAATATTTTTGCTTAAAAAATTCTTTTTCACCGTCAGGTTCAAACTTCTGCTGAATCATAACCATTCACCGCTGAGCTATGACAAGAGAGGAAACAAAAAGTTAAACGAGCAAGCCTGCCCTAAGTGAGAAGGTAAGTAATTAGCCAGTTCAGTCTCACTGTTCCTCGTGAACTCTCTGTCCCTGTTGGCTGCTCTGCGCTGGCGAGCAAAGGGCTGTGTGGCATGTTAAAGCTATCAAGGAGGGGCTGCCTGCTGTTTAAGAATGTTCTTGGTGGTCGTGCAGTTTTGTGTACTGCTCTGGAGAATGCTGTGTGCCTTCAGGGCACACTGAGATACGGGGGTGGGGAAACGTGCTCTACCACTGATTTCGTGTTGTGTCCCATCAGCAGGTTTCTGTTTCTTCCTTCCGATGAACTCGAAGTCTTCTGATGGGTAAAGTCTTGTGTGCTTTTGTATCAGGATTAAAGCAGGGCTATATGACTGAGTTTACAGTCGTTAGTGGTGCAGAAATGGAATAGGGGAAAAGTCCAGATGAACGTGTGAAGATGTGGTAGGCTTGTCAGTGTAGACGCCATGAACGTGAGCAACATGGGTTCTTTTTAAAAGCAAGCCCACGGACCTCTGACAGTGCATGACAGTGAATCAAGGACTAGCTTTGGGAACAGAGAGAACAGGGAGTGGTGAGAAGTGAGAATTCGGAATCCAAGATGCAGATTAGTGTTGGGGAGAGTTTATCTCTCCAAGGGACTTGCTAGTTGGTTCTTTACAGAAAGCAATTCCCTACTGAAGTCATTAAACGACCATGTCTTGCTGACATAGGTAGTTTGTTTTCCTTTCATCACATTTAGCACTTTGACATGTTTCTCTGCATGTTCACCGTGCTGTGGGATGTTCATTTATTTGTCATTGTTTTGTATATCCCAGGTTAATATTAAAAGCAGAGGTGCTGAAGAGGACAGAAAGAGTTTGTTTTCCATTATTTTCTGATGTAGAACACCCACACAATTTATAAACTTCTGTGGTTTATGTCTACTACACATGGCATGGAAAGTAACTATTGCTTTGCTGGAAGTAGGGCGTTAACTAGGTGAAACTTATCTACTGACGTAGTGAAAGCTTCCCTGTCATTGGTTTTTAAATTATGGCACTATAAGCGGTAGCATGATATTTAAAATTTTTAGGTTGGGTTATAGAAGCTGATTATAGTTCCGAAGGGATTTTCTGTATTACACGTTTGAGTTAAAAACAAAGATAATACTCAGTTCTCTTACAGAGCTTAAACTGTAGGCCAAAAAAGATACAAGGAAAAGCTAATACTCTGGCACACATTTTGTGTTAGGGCTAGTATTCAGTAATCAGCTCATTCTAAAATAGAATAAACCACATCCAAAACAGCAGGTGGAATAGGTCTAAATGTAAAGTAAATATCTTAGGAAGCCAATTATAGAATATCACTTTTATTGAATCTCATGTGATTTCCCAAATAATGCAAAATGTTTCAAAATCAGTTCTATTAATTCAGAAATGCCTTAAGGGTAATCTCACATCTAAATTTAAACTGTATTTTAACATTCATTTAATGCTTGTTTTAGCCTCTGAATCAAGCTTTTTCTTTGTCCTTTTCAAGTTCTGCCTACCAGTTTCTTAATGGGTTTGATTTAGGTTTTGGACAACAATATGTTTATTTTGAAAATGCAGCTGTGATTGATCTAGAATGGGCATTCCTCAATTAAATTTTTCTTTGTTACTGCCTTTGGGTAATTATAATCAAGATTATAATTTCAGTTCTTTATTCAGTATCTTTTGTTTACTTTATATGTTGCATAAATACATGATATTACTTTCTTACAGTTTTTTTTTTTCTGATTTTATTTTTATTCGTTTTGGTATCTTGTTTCTGAAATACCCTGTGGAAACTGTGGGCAGAAAGCGGGCCAAATAAAATTAGTACAACAAAAGAAAATTGTCCCTTTAAACAAGAAAGCAAAGAGAAAATTGTGACATTGGTTGACAGTGTCTTAAATGGAATGTATTTTGGTTGAAGGCTGGTCAAGCATTTTAAGACTTGAGATACCTTCTCAATATTATTTTTGGCTTTAATGTCAATTCTGATAGTGGTTACTTACCATATTTATGAACAACTATTATATATATATATATATATATATATATATATATATATGTTTTATATATAGGCATATTATAAAGAAAGACTATAAGACCTTTTTTTTTATTACGTTAGTCACCATACAGTACATCCCTAGTTTTTGATGTAAAGTTGCATGATTCATTAGTTGCATATAACACCCAGTGCACCATGCAGTACGTGCCCTCCTTAATACACATCAACGGTCTATCCCATTCCCCCACCCGCCTCCCCTCTGAAGCTCTCAGTTTGTTTCCCAGAGTCCATAGTCTCTCATAGTTCATTCCCCCTTCTGTTCACTCATTTATGGAACATAAGAAGTAGGACGATCGGTAGGAGAAGAAAGGGAAGAAGAAAGGGGGGACGGTAAACAGAATATAAGACCTTTTGTATCATGTGTTAACTGTCTGTTGAAGTAAGATGAGTGAATTTAGCTTGAAATGCTAATATTAACCTCCTATACTTCCAGTGGCTCTGCCACATTACCTTTAGAAGGATCAGTCTCCCACTCCAGGGAACACTTTGCTTTCCTGCTAAAGCCCTCTCATTCCTGGCTCTCTATTTCTCATAGATAAAGGTCAGTCCTCTTTTTACAGTGAGATTCTTCTTGATTGAGCTGCTACTTTTGTTCTGTATTGGTCTTCTGCTATCCTTCTGGGTTGTTTTCCATCCCACTCGTGCTTACCCATGAGAGTTCCCCCTTCACTCTGTTTCATGCTCCAGCAATATCGAACATCTTGTATTTCTCAAAACAATCTGTACTGTTTTACTCCTCTCTGGAGTTGTTTATGTTGCTTCTGTCTTGAAAACCTTCTTCCTGATCTTTGCCTTTCAGCCTCAGTGAAGGCATCCCTTTCAGGCACCCTGCTGGTCCACTGTCAGCTTCTTTGGTGTGGCCTCCGGTGTAGACCTCTTGTCACGGCACTTTACAAAGTCTTATATAATGTTTTGTGCTTCCTTATCCACATGAAGTTATAAGCTACTTGTAACTCATTCTTTGATGTTCCTCCAAGACCTAGCATTCAATAGATACTCAAGAACTTGAACTAAAGAAAAACTTTATACTATATTTATTTTAAACTCACTTTTCTTTACAGACTTTCTTATATTAATGCATTTCAGAACTTTGATTAATTGCATTGAAGGAAAGCCCCTCAAGTAAATGGTAAAGGCTTTTGAAAGACTGGCAATGTTTTATTTATTTATTTATTTATTTATTTATTTATTTATTTATTTATTTATTTAAAGATTTTATTTATTTATTTGACAGAGAGAGAGAGAGAGAGCACGAGCAGGGAGGAGGGGGAGAGAGAGAAGCAGGCTCCCTGCAGAGAGCCTGAGCTTGATCCCAGGACCCTGGGATCATGACCCGAGCTGAAGGCAGACACTTAACTGACTGAGCCACTCAGGTGTCCCAAGACTAGCAATGTTTTAAAAAGTTATTTTGTTTCTCTTACTACCACCAGTCACAGCAGTGTGTGTATGGGTGTTTATCCGTGCAAGTAGATATCCTTTGAACCCATAAAGTTATATTTGAATAATAAAAGTCCAAAATTATATTGGTTAGCACATAAAAATTCAGGATATATAGCTCAAAGATGTTGTTTAATTTGATGAAATCTATCAACGAAATCAGCTAGTTGCTGCTTTCACATGAATTCCTATGTTACATTAAATGATGTCCTAGCAAGCTGAAGGCGGTGGTACACCTTTCAAAAAGCCCAGAGAGAATATTTGGAGAGACTGGGTCCATCTTCCTGTATCCTAGAAAATTACAGAGTAGAATGGCTCTCAGTGTGACTGATGAAGGTACTTCCTAATTTTATCTTCTGTTTTAGAGATAGTGATTTCAGGAAATAATAGAAAGTTGTGGCTTAAAAATTTTCAAACCTGAAGGGTGATATTCCATTTCAGTCAGAAGGCTTTGCTTCTCAAAACAGAAATGTTGGAAGAAAAGGATGTCAATGTTTAAAAAAGTAGTTGAGAAATAGCAGCTGTTTCTTTTACTTTTGATAGTCAATAAAAATAAAATTTATTTTGTCTTTGTGTTTTATTTCCCCACCATACATGGAATACTTATTTTGTATATGAAATATTTTGTATATCAGAAACAAATGTAAAACTTTATGGACAATTTAGAGTAATTCACAACTTTTCTTATTTTGATTTTTACGTCTTAGTATACACAACTAGCAGTTTCCACTACCGTGGAAATCTTATAAATCTCTTCCACACATTGAATATGACTCTTTTGTTTGTTTAACCTTGAATTGTATCTGTCTTAGGAATGAAAATAAGATTGATATTTTCATAAGAACATTTGGAAGACTTTTAATTGTTTGAAATGGACCATAATTCAGTCTGGAATTTCTCTTCAGATATATTTTGCCCATATACCTTTCCTGTAGTTAAATAGGTATGAGAGAAGGTGTCTCGAGGGTTATGATTATAAATTATATGTCTCACTGGTGTATCAAATAATCTTAGTATTGTATAACTGAAAGGCCGTGTGTGTGTGTGTGTGTGTGTGTGTGTGTGTGTGTGTGTGGTTTTTTTGTCATGGACACAGAAATGTACTTACTTCCTGTCAGCCAGTGATGAGAGAAACCCAAGAGCTTGCCTCAGTATTAAAAGATTATGGCAAAACAAGCTAATAGAAACAGAAAATACCCCCACCCCATCAAAGAGATTGAAAAAGTTTATGGTTGGAGTGAGGAGTAAAGGATTTTACCGGTATATTAAAGTCTTATTTTATTATTTTTAGCAGCTTACCTTTCCAGTCAGTTTTTCTATAGCTATGCATGGCATAGAATTCATAGAACATGAGAACAGAAGAATAAATTAATCACGAAGTTGAAACTTAAAGCTCTTCTACTTTACCTATTTCATTTTATAGATATGGGTGAATGTGGTACAAAGAAGTAATGCAACGTATCAAACATTAGCTTTTAAAGTGGCTCGTTAAGATTTTGATTAAAAAGAAAAAAGAAATGTGCAATTATAAGGCCAGTATTTTATCACTGTGGCTCTTCTGGTCCACGTCTAATCTGCTTTATTGTTATTCTGTATATTGCATCTAAAGCCTAAGCTGTCGTATCTCTGTGTTTTGTATTGTGTTAGACTCCTTTGCATTATTGCATAACTCCTGAAAGTTGAAGCTAATAATTACTGGTGGGATATAGTATTTTTCCACTCATAACCGTAGCTTATACATATGTGTGTGTGTATTTTATTATTATTATTTTTAAACATCTTATTTATATTTGAGAGAGAAATAGAGCATGAGCAGGGTGGAGGGGCAGAGGGAGAGGGAGAAGAAGGCTCCCCACTGAGCAGGGAGCTAGAGGAGGGGTTCAATCCCAAGACCCCCGGGATCATGACCTGAGCTGAAGGCAGATGCGTAACTGACTGAGCCACCCAGGCTCCCTATATTTTAAATGGCAGATATCCTTTCTAGCTTTCCTGATTTCTCCCATTGTCTTTGGTTGTCCCACCAGATTTTCCCCCATAACTATTCTTCTTTTCAGTACAACATGGCAGATAATCCTGAAGCAAAAGACAGAAACTGCAAAAACAAATTTTTATACTTTGATTATATCTAAAGGATTCTAACAGGAAATATATGGTTATATTTTGTTTTATAACTTCATTTTTAAGTTGTTTGTTCTAAATTACAGTTGGAAAAATCTTGATTAAAACAAAAGAACCAGGGTGCCTGGGTGGCTCAGTTGGTTAAGTGGTTAAGTGTTGGACTCCTGATTTAGGCTCTGTTCCTGATCTCAGGGTCAGGAGATCCAGCCCCGCTTAAGATTCTCTCTCTCCCCCTCCCCTTACCCCTCCCCCCTCCCTTTCTAACAAACAAACAAAACCAACAAACAAACTCCAAAAGAAGGAGACTTGATTTTCCACATTACATTGACTTTTATCTAGGGCTTTAAAAAATATATAAACAATTAAAGGGTGGGGCAAACAAGCTATTTTGGTTACCTCATTTTCCAGTAAGACTTTGCTCCTCTATTCCTGTCCCCTGCACTTCCAGAGAAATTAGGGTTCTTTGGGCCCTTCCATTCTTTTTAATAAAGTTTCTGGAAAAAATCACTTATATACTTACGGATGAAGGAGTTCTTGAGTATATACTTGAAGGTTGTTCCAATCCTCAGCCTATGATTTCTCTTTTCAGTTCCTTCACAGCAAAATAAAAGTGACCATCTCTACCCACCTCCCCAATCGGAAAAAAGTCTGATTACCCCTTAGTGAACATTTTCCATTGGATTGATACTTTCTACTTCAAATAAATATTATGTATCTTTTCACACTTGCCCGTTAAGAGATTTATAATTTTAAAATCTTTCCTAAAATGGGAAAGTGGTAATTTTTTATTTTTAATTACTAGTGAACTTAAATCTGAAGAAATTATTCATTATTAACATTTTATTCTTTATCATTGCTCTATTTATATACTTATTCTTTTTTATCAGAGGCTGTATTTCTCTTACTGATTTAGAAGAGTCCTTTTTTAAAAAAGAATCAAAAGATCTTGATTCTTTAAAGTTCTATTAGTTGTAACTGTTTTCATAGGCTTTTGTTACTTTTTGTTTTTCTTTTATGTTTTGAAACTTAAGTATGTTTTGAAATCTCTTTATTAAATCTAATCAATATTTTCTCCATCTCCTTTGAAACTTAGAAAACTCTTTTCTATCCAGAAATAGGAAAAATATTTTTCTAGATTTTATGGTTTAATTTATTTAACTGTTAATGCTATGATACACAAGGACTTTATTAAAACTTCAGTTTTTTTGTTGAATCATTATTCCCCTTTCCCACTTTTTGTGAAGTCACCTTTATCTTGTATTTCTGTGGTACAAATTTAAATCTTTTATTACCTCTTAATTTATATGGCATTTGAAATTTTATCTCTATCAAACAAAAGTTCATGTTTTTTAAAAATTTTTTTATTTAAGTATAGTTGACACACAATGTTGTATTAGTTTCAGGTATATATAGTGATTCAACTTCTCTGTGCTTTATGCTATACTCACCAGAAGTGTAGCTACCATCTGTCACCGTACGACACTATTACAGTATCATTGACTGTGCTCCCTATGCTATGCCTTTTATCTTTTATTCCTGTGACTTACTCATTCTGTAACAGAAAGCCTGTATCCTCCACTCCCCTTCACCCATTTTGCCCATCCCTCAACCCCCATTCCCTCTGGCAGCCACTAGTTTGTTCTCTGTATTTATAGGTCTGATTCTTTTTGTT
Source organism: Ursus americanus (assembly GCF_024610735.1). Lineage (NCBI taxonomy): Eukaryota > Metazoa > Chordata > Mammalia > Carnivora > Ursidae > Ursus > Ursus americanus. The sequence continues at coordinate 8,535,441 of NC_142134.1, read as the reverse complement.
CATTTATTCATTTATTTTGTTTTTTAGATTCCACATATGAGTGAAATCATATAGTTTTATCTTTCTCAGTCTGAGAAAGTATGCTAAGTATTCACTTAGCATAATACCCTCTAGGTCCATCCATAGCATCTCGTAAATGGCAAGATCTCATCTTTTTTTTTTTTTTTAATGGCTGCATAATGGTTGTGTGTGTGTGTGTACACACATATACCACATCTTCCTTTAACATTTGTCTATCCATGAAAACCAAAGTTGCTTCCGTATCTTGGCTATTTTATTTACTTATTTTAAATTTTTATTTTTATTTCAGTATAGTTAACATACAGTGTTATTAGTTTCAGGTGTACACTATAGTGATTCAACAATTCTATACATTACTCATTACTTACCAAGATAAGTGTAGTCTTTTTACTCTCTCTTTTATTTTTCTTTCCTTTTTAAGAGAAAGAGCACAAGCAGGGACAGGGGGGCAGCAGAGAGAGAGAATCTTAAGCAGGCTCAATGCCCAGTGTGAAGCCCAATGTGGGGCTCAATCTCACTACCCTGAGATCATGACCTGAGCTGAAATCAAGAGTCGGACGCTTAACCGATTGAGCCACCCAGGTGCCCCAAGTTAGGTGTACTCTTAATCCCCTTCACCTATTTCACCCATCCCCCCACCAACCTCATCTCCATCAGTTTGTTCTCTATAGTTAAGAGTCTGCTTTTTTGGGGCGCCTGGGTGGCACAGTGGTTAAGCATCTGCCTTCAGCTCAGGGCGTGATCCCGGCGTTCTGGGATCAAGTCCCACATCAGGCTCCTCCGCTATGAGCCTGCTTCTTCCTCTCCCACTCCCCCTGCTTGTGATCCCTCTCTCGCTGGCTGTCTCTATCTCTGTCGAATAAATAAATAAAATCTTTAAAAAAAAAAAAAAAAGAGTCTGCTTTTTTGGTTTGTCTCCCTTTTTCCTTTGTTCTTCTGTTTTGTTTCTTAAATTCCATATATGATGAAATCATGGTATTTGTCTTTATCTGACTGGCTTATTTTGCTTAGCATTATACTCTATAAATCTATACATTTTGTTGAAAATGACATGATTTCATTCTTTTTTATGGCTAAGTAATATTCCATTGTGTGTATAAATGTGTGTGTGTATGTGTTTGTATGTATACATACATATGTATGTACACATACACCCCAACTCCTCTTTATCCATTCATCTATCGATGTACATTGGGCTACTTTCATAAATTAACTAATATAAATAATACTGCAATAAACATAGGAGTGCATATACCTTTTTAAATTAGTGTTTTTGTCTACTTCGAGTAAATGCCCAATAATGAAATTACTGGATCATATGGTAATTCTGTTTTTAATTTTTGAGGAACCTCCATACTCTTTTGCACAGTGGCTGCACCAGTTTGCATTCCCACCAAGAGTGTAGATGGGTTCCCTTTTCTCCGCATCCTTGCCAACACTGGTTATTTCTTGTCTTTTTGATTTTAGCCATTCTGACAGGTAGAAGATAATGTCCTATTGTGGTTTTGATATGCATTTCCCTGATGACGGGTGATATTGATCATGTCTTCATGTGTTTGTTGTTCATCTGTACATCTTCTTTGGAGAAATATCTGATCATGTCTTCTGCCCATTTTTAATTGGATTATGTTTTTTTTGGTATTGAGTTGTTTAGGTTCTTTGAATACTAACCCTCTGTATTTTGATTATTTTAAATAATGCTGCAGTGAACATACAGAAGCATATATCTTTTCAAATTAGTCTTTTTTTTTTCTTTGGGTAAATACCTAGTATTGGAATCGTTGAATCATATGGTATCTCTATTTTCAATTTTCTGAGAACCTCCATACTGTTTTCCATAGTGGCTCCACCAATTTACATCTCCACCAACATTGCGTGAGGATTCCTTTTGTTAAATGTGATTTAAGGATTGGAACATGTTAGAATGTTTTTGGATTCAAGTTGTATGCTCCCTGAAATTATCGTAGACAAGAGAATTTGAATATATTACTTATATTAAAGCAGACCTAATAAGAATATGATTCTGTGTGAGTGAGAAATTATGCATTAATAATAGTTACCATTTATCAGGGGTTTCTAGATATATATCTGGCATTCTACCAAGAAATTTAACTAATACGATTTTGTTTAATCCTTTTAACATACCTTTGAATGACTTATTCTGATTTCTTTTTTTAGGATAAAGAAACTGAGACCTCAAAATGTAAAGTAGCTTGATTAACCTCACCTAGATAATAAGTGATAGGGTCATGATTTAAACTTAGCTCTGGCCAAAGTCCATCTTTTAAGAAAGCATTGTCAATTAGAGAAATCATGCTTTTTGCCATAAGTGGTAATAGATGTGAGTCTGTAAGGGTCAGGTACCAAGGACCTTCTCAACTTGCATCCATTTGTGGAAAAATGAGCTCAGGAACAATGATTTTCAAAGTCTCGAGACAAGTCAATAAAATCAGTGCTATGAGGAGCATTTTATTATTTGGGATTAGTGTTGAAGATATCAGAATCGTAGGGTGGACAGAAATAGTCCTATTATTTTTAAATCATTTCAGAAACAACTAAAAAAGCCTTTTAACTTCTTCAAATTGTAGTACTTCTATTGGTGTTATCATTTTCTTCCATTGCAAGCCAAGTTAACAGCTCTCCATCCTGTGCGTAAGACACAGCACCATTCCCTCCCTCACATCCCTGCTCGTGACCTTAGCAGGAAAATTGACAAGGAGCTGCCAGTTTAGCAGGAAGTGACTGTTCCATTTGAGTTCTTGTTTCTTAAACTCTAAGTTTCATTCAGGGGAGAAATGAGGCTACCAAACTGGCATCTTTTGCTATCATCTCTATTTTAAGTTGCTCAGTTGAGAGACTCACAGTGGTTGCTGTGGTATAAAACTTTGGTATTTAAAGCAGGAAAGGAAATTCTAGATATTTTGGCATCATTAGAACTTAGTATTTGTACACTAAATGGTTACCTGAAATGATGTAAAAGAGGATAGCTTAATTTGCTATGGATGGACATACCTTATAAATACAGTTGGTGTTTGTATATGTGTATGTGTGTGTCAACCTATGTATAAAGTTTATACCAAGACATCATTTACAGTCTTAATTGTTTATTATACATTTGGCCATCATGAAGTAACTTGTTTTGTTTTCCTCTGTAAGTCAAGGCAAATAATTTTGCCTAAAGATAATATAGGATTTTTTTCTCACCTTGGGTCACTCTGCCCTTTGTTGACACATTGGTATGTCTGTGGTAAAATTTACACTAAAGTCTGTTCGAGTTTTGTTTTATAGCCCTGCCTGGGAACACTTGATAATAAATTAACCTTTTAGTTAATAAGCGGATTGTTGCTGTATTATTGCTTGGAAAATTAGTGTCTGTGTTAATGAATAGTCTTAAAAATTCTAAATAGGTCATTCATATTATTCCTCTTTTTTTCAGTCATTTTTTTTTTTTTTTTAGTTTTCTGCTTTACTATAAAGATGATTAGAACTGCACATTGTATAGTTGGGACATAATAACATACATAATTTCATATATTAATTTCCCAGGTAAATATGTACTCTTTTTATATGTAAAATTGACTTCAGTAAGAGTCACTCTTTTTCATTTCTTTCTATACCAGTTTCAACTTCATCGGTAAATTATTATATCATTACTCACAGTGGTAATTTAGCTTACTAACCCTGAAACTTATTTCTGTGTTTATTGTCAGAGGCTTGTTGGCAAATCGAACTTGACAATAATAGAGAAGGAAAGCATGGTGACCTAGGACACTCTGTTCTATTGAAGTGATCTACAGTTCTTTGAATGTGTCAATTTTTGTTTATTTGTTTTAAATTGGCCACCATACAATCCATATAGTCATGAGTTACTCATTAATGCTCTACATGTAATCTTTAAAAATTATTGATAGAAATAGACAATTATTTAGAATGTTTTTTTTTTTTCTTGTACTGTTATAGTCTAAAGCAGATTGGTACAGCTCCCAAAGCACAACGTGAGCTTAAGATATGTCTGCTGAAACTATGTGTTCTTAAATAAGGGAGCTGGTTTTGTCATTTTGAAGCTGTTCTTACAGTGCACGGTCCCCCAGTGGAAAAGAAATGTGATATTTATACTAACATGATTTCAATTTCTTGATAGTCCAAAGTGCATATGATTTGCCTAGAGGTTGAGAATCAATTTCTTAAATTTTGGTCAGATTTTAATGAGATATTTTCTGGGATATATATGTTTCTGTTTATTAACTATATGCTATCAGTGGTATTAATTATTGCTTTTAGAGACATAGAGCATATTTCAGATCAGACATTAGTTTACAAACCCATAAGGCATGCAGAACACACAGATGGCCAACTGACCTTTGTACTTTTATCACATACTTACTGTAAGGTTGCTCATTTCTACGTGTAGGACAGTTCAAAAAATAGGCTGACCTGGGATGACCCGGTGGCCAGCACAGAGTCACCATTGAGCCAGGAGTCAAGCAGGCTATCACTCCTTCTCACCCCTTATAACCATCTTCCTGCTCTCTCTCCTTCCGCCTCCCCTTCCTGCTTTTCCCGATTACTTTTTATCTTGTTCATAAATGTCTGTTGCATCTCAGCCAGTTATCTATCATACCAAGTTGTTACTGATTTGTTTTTAACTTCAGCATTTTCTTTATCTGTGGTCTTCCATCTATCACTCAATTATATCAGAAAACTCCTTTGTGCAACTTGAAGAAAACCTTTCTATTTTTAACAGAAATATTCATTGCTGGGAAGTAAGAGAAACTGGTATCATAAAATGTTAAAATACAGCTAGTATATTTCAAAATTTCTGTAAAGTCATTTATTCTCTCATATTTAATGGTAACTTGGTCAATGTTGTATGTTAGGTATTTGTATATATGATAACAATCTCATTTAATGTTTATAACAACTCTGTGAGATGGTTTTTATTATCCCTACTTTAAAGAGGAGGAAATGGAAATTCAGGGAGATTAAATAATCATGCCTAAGATCACACAGCTTGGAAAGTAGATGTGTGATTGGCACCCACCTCTTTCTGAGCCTAAAAACTTTGTGGTGTAGTGTATGACTTTCTTTTAAAATAGGTAATTTCAGCTTTCTACTCTTACAAATTTCTAAAAGTTAGAGAAGTAGCATGGCCTTGAAAGCTTTTCCCCAATGGGACAGCAGCCCAGACCAGAGCACAGCAGCTCCATTCCCTATGAAGAAGACAAGGCTCTGTTGATATTTACAATCCAAAAGAGGAAATCTTAATTTTAGTATATTGTTCGCATTTTTCTTACTTTCGTAACTTCATCAAAGTTTTTTTAATGCAAAGACATAACAAATACATAGGAAAGTATGTTTTTCCAGATAAGTCCATGTGATACTCTAAAATGTGTTTGAGGCAGATTAAATCTTCATCCATACTCTATACACTCTTTGATTTCGGTTAGACTCTGCTAGACTTTGTCATTAATTATCAATCACACTGGGATGGCATGAAGTTTTGGATTATGCTTTTACAAAAACATATTTTCATATTGTTTGGAGATGAGTTACTTGTAGATTAGCTTCTTACCTTTGTCTTGCTCTGCTTTTCAGGAACTTTATTAGAAACTACGTGAGGTAGGAAATGACATGTAAACAAATAAATTCTATTTTTAGTCTAGTTAAGGATCTTGTTTTTTTAAAGAAGATGTAGAAGAAATGAAAACTGGATAAAACTGACTTTAGGAATTATCTGTTGATTTTTTTCCATGACTGTCCTAGCCCCATATTCGTAAGATATAATTTAAAGTTATTATAAATTTTAACTCCTGTTTGTAAAGTGTTTTACATTTTAAAAACATTTCCACACCCAGTGTTTCTTTTGGTCTTTTGCTCCCAGAAAAGCTTTGAAGCAAGTATATACATTTTATGAGTGGAGATATTAATGATAAGTGAGGGTGGGGTAAAGATCCCAAACTGAAAAACCAATATTTTGACCTTATCAAAGTAGTTATTAAACTTGATTAGTTTATAGTATATGAAAGTGTAAAGAAATAAATATATACTTATGTGATAACCCATCCCAGACACTAGCAGAAATAATGAATAGCAGGTGCAAGTCATTTAAGGAAAAAAAAATTATGAGAGTGTTAATATTGAGAAAATGTTATGAATTTAATTTAGTTGTTTCTGATATTGAGAAAAGAATTTAATATGATTTTAGCGGCAGAACACCTGTAGTGAGCTTGTGGAATTATGTGGGAGTCCAGTTGAGAACCACTGAATTATCACAAAAAAATTCTTTATCAGTATATAGTGTAATAGTAATATTTTCCTAAAGGTTTTCATAAGCTGTGTTGGTATGTCAATAAAGAGTTTATAAGGAACACAGACCAGTTTAAATAAACTACTGAATGTTGTCTCACACTGTATGGGGTAAAGTGATGACAGCATGACTATGGAGAGTTATGTAAACTATGAAAAAGTCATAAAAATGTGAATGGGGTGAATTTATCAAATTCATTTTCTTTTCCCAGCACTCTCTCTCTTTTATTTCTTCTCTCTCTCATCTTTCATGTAGTGATACACTGTAGGCTTCAGCTGCTTAATGCATCTGTCCATGGCAGACACCACCAGCCTATGGATCCTTTTTCCTTTTGAGTCCCAGTGAGCCATGAATCCACGCTGGCGACATAATTTGTGACCAGATATCCATATGGAAAATTAAAAATGATCCCTACTCCCCTCTTTCTGTAAACAGAAACAAATGCGGTGTGGAAGACTCAACTATGAAAAACCATACTTTACAATATTTAGAAAAGGATATATTTATTATTTTAGGGTAAGATAGGAATTTCTTCTACTAGGTATAAACAGAGTGAATGTTAAAGAAGATGAATAAATTCAACAACATTAAAATGAAAAGAAGTCTTAATCAAAGGATACTCTAAAAGCAAGAAAGGATGAAAATTGGTTTAGTGTATAGAAAATATTAAAGATCCTATGAATCAGTAAGAGAGGTAAAATCAGCTAGTATGAACATGAGCAGGAATTAAAAAGAAAATCCAAATAGTCAATAAACATGAAAACTTGCTGAGCCTCATTGATAATTAGAGAAATGTAAATTAAAACTAGAGTAATATGCTATTTTATACTCACCGTGTTGTTAAAAATATAAAAATCTGAAGTATACCAAATGTTTGTGTAGATATGAAGCAATAGGAGCTCTCTTACACTGTTAATGGGAATGTAAATTGGTACAATAAATTTTAAGTTGCAGTTGAACCAAGTATATTCTTTTGCTCAGCAGTTCTAACCCTGGAAGTATATACTATAGAAAGTCTTGCTTGTATGCCTCAGGAAGTAGGTACAAGATTTAGTATTGTAGCCTTGTACATAATAGCAAAGCAAACAGCATAATAGCGAAAACATAAAAAACAATTCTGGAAATGATCACACAGAGTGCAGAACGGATAATTTAGGGAATATTTGTATACAGTGGAATTACCATATATTACGAAACTGAATGCATCTCAGCTATCTGATGAATCCCTGAATCATAGTGTTGAATAAAAAAACCAAGTCGCAAAAAAACACGATGAACATGATTCTAGTCATACAAACTTTGATCAGAGGCAAAACTAATATATTTTTGTGGAATCATTTATGTGATCAAACTATAAGGAAAACCAAGGGGAAGGATTAAAACAAAATTGAGGGGACCGATTCCATCTAATAGGAGGGAAGGAGTTGAGTTCAGAGAGGAACCCAGAGAGCCTGGGTGTTGTATAAGTGAATGATCATTAAAAATATTAAAAGTAGCATTATTAACAACTATGTGTATTATTATTTTTCATTCCATATGCTGTATTTACTGCCCCTGTGACTTATTCGTTCTATAAGTGGAAGCCCATATCTCTCATTCTCCTTCACCTGTTTGCCCATCCCCCCCTTTTCCTTCCCTCTGGCAAGTGTCAGTTCTCTGTGTTTATGGGTCTGTTTCTGTTGTTTTTTTGTTTTGCTTTTTTATATTACACATATAAGTGAAATCATATGGTATTTGTCTTTCTCTGACTTATTTTACTTAAAATAGTACCTTCTAGGTCCATTCATATTGTTGTAAATGGCAAGTTCTCTTTCTTTTTTATGGTGGAATAATATTCCATTGTGTATGTATATACCACATCTTCTTCATTCGTCTGTCTATGGATATTGGGTTGCTTTCATATCTTGGTTATTGTAAATAATGCTGTAATAAAAAATAGTAGTGCATGTATCTTTTCAAATAATGCCTTCATTTTCTTTGGGTAAATACCCAGTAGTGGAATTACTGGATTTTGTGGTGGTTTGGTTTTTAGTTTTTTGAGGAACCTCCATACTCTTTTCCACAGGGGCTGCACCAGTTTGCATTCCCACCAACAGTGCACATGGGTTCCCTTTTCTCCACATCTTTGCCAACACTGGTTATTTCTTGTCTTTCTGATTTTAGCCATTCTGACACGTGGAAGGTAATATTTCATTGTGGTTTTGATTTCTGTTTCCCTGATGAGTTGTGATACTGAGCATCTTTTCATGTGACTTTGGGCCATCCCCATGTCTTCTTTGGAAAATGTCTATTCAGGTCCTCTGCCCATTTTTTAATCAGATTGTTTGGGGTATGTATATATGTATGTATGTGTTGAGTTGTACAAGATCTTTATGTATTTTGGATATTAACCCATTATCAGATATATTGTTTGCAATTATCTTCTTCCATTCAGTAGGTTAGGTTGCCTTTTCGTTTTGTTGATGGTTTCCTTCACTGTGCAGAGCTTTGTATTTCAGTATAGTCCCAGTGGTTTATTTTTGCTTTTGTCTCCCTTGCCTGAGGAGAGATAGCAGAAACAGTACTTTGAATTGCCGTCTCGGGTTTCTTTCGTCCTACAGTATTACTGGAATTCCTCAGGGGCCCCCACGTCTGTTTACACACAGAACAGGCTGCCTCTGTGAGTCAACACTCTGGCCTCCTCCATGGCTGCCTTTTCTCAATGGAGGCTGCCATTCTGCAGCACCACCGCCATCTTCAGGGCCCTTCCACTCCCAGCTGAGGCAGGCTCCTTCAGTTGGGAGATATTATTACTCGGTGTCATTGCTGTTTATCACTGTGCTCTAGATATTTTTGCCACCACTGTTGATACAGGTGATCTGTCCCTGACCACAGGTATTTCTTCCTCTCCAGACTGATGGCTTGTTCTAGACCCACCAATCCTCTCTAACACTTGCACCCTGACCGTGTGCTACACTCTTTTGCAAAATGAGAAGAAAGAGGGGTAGCTGCTTTCCTGCTCTTAATTGTTAATTGCTCTTGTTCTCAGGACCTACAGCGTATTTGCTTAGGCTCTCAGGTGTTACGGGGGAATCATGTGTTTTGGTTTACCTCTATTCCTGTGGTGCACACAGGCCACTCAGGTAGATGGATTACTAAGGGCTGCATTCACATGTATCAAATTATAACCAGAAGCATTATTCTCCTCTGAATCTTTGGTCTTATTGCCAAGTCTAACTCACCACCTCATTCTTCCCCTACCAATAAATTCTCTCTCAGAGGTCCTGAAAATTTGCTTTTAGAAATGCTGCAGTTATTGGGGTGCCTGGGTGGCTCAGTCGTTAAGCGTCTGCCTTCAGCTCAGGGCCTGATCCCAGCGTCCTGGGATCAAGCCCTGCATCGGGCTCCCTGCTCAGAGGGGAGTCTGCTTCTTCCTCTCCCACTCCCCCTGCTTGTGTTCCCTCTTTCACTGGCTGTCTCTCTCTGTGTCAAATAAATAAAATCTTAAAAAAAGAAAGAACAAAGAAAGGAAAGAAAGAAAGAAAGAAAGAAAGAAAGAAAGAAAGAAAGAAAGAAAAACTGCAGTTCTGTTGTAGCTTCAGCCCTGAGATCAATTAATTAATCAGTCTATCATTCTCAATCTCTTCCTCTCCGGACCCCCCTTCTCTTCTTCATATGCAGATATCATGCAATCCTAGATTGATAGACATTAAGACAGGCTTCCATATAACAGGACTCTTACTGTGGATTGGGTTTGCATTATTTCTGAGGTGGCTTCTCAGACCCCAGATAAATCTGTGATTTACTATATAGCTGGAGAGAATTGGTGGCCCGAACATATGTGTAGCCACATGTATCAGCATCCAAATTCCGAACCTAGCCTGGATCTTATTAAACAATGACAGTAAGTGCAGAAAGCAGCAGCAAAGATAAGTACAATGTATACATTATTGCATTTAAATTTCATTAAAATGTATGAGGTAGGTTTTATCTCCACTATATGGGTGATGAAATGGAGACTCAGATTATATGAGTAACCAAAATACACATAGATGGTAAAAGGTGGAGTTCTGCTGCAAAATAGGGCCACCCAGCTTGAAAGCCTGTGCTCTTTATCACCAGATTAGATACGGTGTATCTTAACACAAATTATCTTCACTATCTTCTTTAAAATGTGATTTCAGAAACTCTTAGCAGCTTTTTATTCTGAATATATCACTGAAATAATTATGAATTTTTCTCTAAGAATATAATAATTTGTTTGAACATAATGGCTTTGCAGTATAATTTATTTTAATGGGAAATGTTTAATTTGATGATACTCTGTTGAACTTGGTGGTACTATATACTTGAGAATCCATCTGTAAAAATTGGATATTCTGTCTACTGAACTGGAGTTCTCAGAGGCTATAGTATTTCCCTGACCAGTAAAATCTTTTAGTTGACATTTGGTTACTTTGTCGTTAAGAAGAGTGTTAAGGTTTCATGAAATATTGCAATTAAGTGTAGTATTTCAGTACCCTCTCCTCTGAATTTTAAATAGTATATGATTCTGGATAATTGGTAGTTTTATTTTTTGAGCGTGGGTTATTTTGTAGAATGATTCAGGGAAGAATGAGAGTGTTCAAAATTCTATGAGAAGAAACATGAATCTTTATTGTCACATTGTAATAGAAAAAAATGAAATCACCTTAATGTTTATCCACAGCAAAATAGATAAATAACTATCCACATAAATAACTGAATAGTTATACAGTTAAATGAATGTGATTAAATGCACTTGAGCTGCGTTTACCAATGAAGATTAATCATTAAAACATTGAACACAGTCAGTTAGTGATGGACACATGAGTTTATAATATCATTTATAGAAAATGTGTAGGTGCGCCTGGGTGGCTCAGTCAGTTAAGTGTCCAGCTCTTGATTTTGGCTCAGGTCATGATCTTAGGGTCATGAGACCAAGCCCTGCATCCGCTTTGCGCTCAGTGTGGAGTCTGCTGGAGATTCTCTCTCTCTCTTCCCCCCTCCTCCTGATTGCTCTCTCTAGTAAAAAAATGAAATCTTAAAAAAAAAGAACGTGTATAACAGTTCTACAAAATGGTATCAGTGGTTTATGGGGACACACACACACACACACATACACACACACACACATATTAAAATATGCCTGACAGTGATAAACAGCACCATCAGGGGAGTGATTATCTGCAAAAGCAGAGGGAGGACAAATGAGATTGGGATTGGAACGTGCATGGGAGTTGTATCTACATGTTTGCTTCCTTAATCTTGATGATATCTGTGTGGTGCTCATTATATGTTCTCTGTCCTTTTGGCATTACTGAAATATTTAATAATAAAAAACCTGAGCAAACAATTTTTGACTTTGGGATAGCATGGGAAAATCAAGATGTTCCTCAGAAAGGGTACTGGTAGGGCACTTAATTTGTTTTAAATAACTTTATTTTCTTATTTTGTAAAACAAAACAAAAAACAAAAACAACAACAACAACAACAACAAAACCTGTAATGAAAAGAAGCTGAAAGAAGGAAGAAGAAAAAAAAATGTGGACCACATGCTTTTTTCCTTTCCATTATACTCCATAATACTGCAGCACACTCCACAAATGGCTTCTTAAATGTCACGTTTTCTCGGTTCCTTGAAGCCAACTTCAGTGTATTATTAGCTTTTTGGAGAAGGAGAAATTCTACTGTATTAAATATACATATATGCATTACATTGATATATATGCATTTTAAGATTCCAATATGTGTAATGCATTAATGTTACATATGTGTATAAACATAAATTAAGAAAGAATAAATGATCTTTTCCCCAGCTTTTGCTGGAACAATTGCTACCTACCCAATAAAACTTACATATGCAACAAACTTTCATACCACAGTGGAACCAAATGTATTTTGCTAGTCTACATTAAATTAGGATGGTTTTTTTTTTTTTTTTAAGATTTTATTTATTTATTTGACAGAGAGAGAGACAGCCAGCGAGAGAGGGAACACAAGCAGGGGGAGTGGGAGAGGAAGAAGCAGGCTCCCAGCGGAGGAGCCTGATGTGGGGCTCGATCCCATAACGCTGGGATCACGCCCTGAGCCGAAGGCAGACGCTTAATGACTGAGCCACCCAGGCGCCTGTAGGATGGGTTTTTAAAAAATGATTTGTCAGCTACTCTGCTATTTGACTGAGAGATGTCTAGGTTGCCGTATACCAAAATATGTATTGAGTTATATGTCAGATTTTTCCTGTGACCTAATTATTTGAATACCCAGAACAGTCCAGCTTTTGTACAAGAACACATTACTGTACCTGCAGTTTTAGACACTGCTGTTGACAGCTGCATTTTCTTTCATTCTAAGCTGAATATGTTCTTTCACATATTACCATTTATCTTATGATGCATATACATATGTTTAATGGGGTAAAGTTTCTCCTCCCCAAACGAAAGTGTATAGTAGATTGAAGTTGCCTTCACGGAATTGAAAAAATATATTTAAAAAGCATTTATGGAGTGTGTGAGAGGTTTGCACATCAGTTTTCAAGATAGGCTCATTCTCTACTTTGATAATTTATCTGAGGGAGGCTTAGTAGTTTGTCAGGAGATGAAGAGGATTGATTCTGACATTCAAGAGCCTGAGCGCTCTGAGCCTGTCCTCACCTCCAAGGAACTGTATGAAATTTAACAAATTCATTAACCTTCCAGTCTTTCATTTCCTCATTTGTAAGATGGGATTTTTCTCTCAGGAGGAGGCCTTCTGTCAGTGTGGAGAACAGGGGAACGGGAGCTGCGAACCCTAGTCCCACCCCAGGCATCCTACAGTGAGATTGAGCCCTAAGAACTTAAGACAGAGGCAGAGGGCTGGAAGATAGGGGAGACTTTTAAGACTTAAAAAAAAATGTAAATGAAACAGGTGTGAGAGACCGAGAGATGGAATAGTGATGGATGTTTTCATGTCGTCTGACCTGGCCAATTGGATGGATGCTGGTAGAGTTTATCAAGATGGAAATATAGGAAGGGCCAACTTGTGAGGGGGGATGTCTGCTTTACATCTGCATGTGTAAGTACAGTCATGTCAGACTGGGAAGACTCTACTCATCTTTCCTACTGCTGTGATTCTGTAGCTGGCGCTCTGTGTCTGTCACTACCGAACACCGTTGACATACGTTCTGGGGGCTAGTTGTTCTTGGGTGTGTTTTCTGCTCCTGCTGGAGTAGGTCCTTGCTTGCCCTGAAGTGGCGCACTTTCTGTTCCATCCTTAATGTCCACTGTATTGGAACCAGTTCTCTCTAACAACTAATTCCATTATCTAGGACCTGATTATGATGATTTTCCCTTCTTTTTGGTGTCTTGGTGTCCTTGCTCTTGGAATCATCCCAGTTTATATAAAAAAATCCAATAACTTGAATTTCAAAGAGAATGGGTTTGGGAGTCTCAGCTCCATAGAAACTACTTGGTCCACATAAAGATCTATTTGGCTTCTTTCTCCACACCAGCTCTAATCTATAGGGAATTGGAATAATCTTTGTTAGGCAACCAAGAGTTCTATAACCTTTAATTCAGAGCAATGGCGTATCTTTACCTTATGTCTTATAGTAAGAAAACCACTCAAATGTTCAGTAATAGCTAATGAAGATTTGTTTCAGGTGAGTTTTGGTGTCCGCATAGATCAAAGACATCTTAGGCTTATAACGTGTGATAGAAGTGCTAGAATCACCCTCCTCAGGCATCAGGGTGAAGTGTATATGTTTAATTTCTCATATTCTGGATATATGCTCTCTATCTTTTAGGAATTACATTTGGATGCAAGTAGGAGAAACTAGAAATAATGGTAGAAAAATAGAAATGTATTTCTTTTTCATATAAAGAAGTTCTGAGGCAGGTAGTCCGGGGAAGATATGGCAGTTCTGTAGACATCAGGATCGAGTCCTCTTTCTAATTTTCTGCCCCACCAACCTAGTGTGTGACTTCATCTTCAAAGACACACTATGGTTTTTGGTGGCTGTTCTTGTTCTAGCTGTCATGTCCAGTTTCTAGGTGGCAGGAGAAAGGTGGAGGTGAGAGACATCATATGACCGAACCTCCTAGTAAGGTCCTTCTTGTAAGCAGGAATTCGAGATATCTAATCTCTGGTTATATTTCATGGATAGCTTTTTTTTTTTTTAAAGATTTTATTTATTTATGTGACAGAGAGACAGCCAGCAAGAGAGGGAACAGAAGCAGGGGAGTGGGAGAGGAAGAAGCAGGCTCCCAGCGGAGGAGCCCGATGTGGGACTCGATCCCGGAACGCCGGGATCACGCCCTGAGCCGAAGGCAGACGCTTAACGACTGCGCTACCCAGGCGCCCCTCATGGATAGCTTTTAACCAAATGACCACATCATGGCCTTTGAGCTGCATGTATTGCTGCCTTGAGAAACCAGGGCTGTGTTGCCAAGGAAGAGGGAAGAATGGGCAATGGGTAAGGACTAGCCTTCTTTGCCTTATGTATTGTAATTAAGATATTGATGGAAGTATTTCATAAATAAGTAGAAAAATGGACATCGCTCTTTAGTCAAAAATTTTAGGTTGCAGGTGCCCTATTTGGAAATGTCTTTGATGGAAACCTTTAATGTTTACCAGCCATTTAAAAGTGAAAAAAATCTCCTGTTTTGTTCTTCATAACACATTAAGTTAAAATGCATGGCTCCATAAAGAAATTTCAATGATTATTCTCAGGAATATGTTAGACAATTGAGGAAGTAAGGAGTTGACTAAAAAAGTCTGTGTCTGGATGTACAAATATATCTAGAACCTTAGGTCTATCAGAGGAAAGGGATATAGTTTAGGCAAAAGGAGAGAGTGAGACAGTAATTTGTCTAAGGTCACAAGTGAATAAACTGTGAATTAGCTCAGTAATTTACTGTGTTGCTCAAAAAAGTTGATTCTTGATTTATTTGGTTCATTCCTAGTCTTAAGTATAACTACTTGACACAGCCTTTAGATACTTCGATATGACTGTACCTGTGCTGCTTCTAATTAATATTGATTTGGAATTAATATTAGCATGGAACAGTTATTTTGGGTGCTTTTCCAGCTGTGTAAATACCCTTATTGCCTAAACAGACTAAATTTAATCGCAGAATTTACTGTGCCGGCAGTATTTACAACTACATTGTGGACCCAATGTCTTAAACATCTGTCTTTCATTTACTGTATCTTAAATACAAACTTTTATAACACAGGCCAAATTTTAAGTATTTACACAAAAGCACCATAATATAATAGTACTTGGAAGAAGGAACAAAATTTCTGAGAAATGAGTTTAAAAATTTACACAGTTTGGGTTAGTCATGGTGTCTGTCTCCCATAAAAACAAATAGGGGCCTCTCAGAAATAAGTTAAGAAAGCATTTTTAAAAGAGCTCCTGGAGGATAAAACTTTAGAGTAATATGGAAAATGTGGAAATCAGTTTTTTTAAGGGGGAGAGTTATGTTGTTTTTAAGTGTCTTTGTCTACTTTATGTAACATTTTCATTAAATAACTAGTTCCTTGGATGACAAAACATTGTGTGGTCTTTAAGGTGGGTTGGGAGGATGTACAAAACAGCGAAAGAGATTTAGTAACACAACTTTCAAAAGATATTTTTCCCCACCAAAGAGTGACTCTGTAACTGTCCAATTTGATTATGTGAAAGTCGTAGTATTTTATTTTTATAGTTAATTCCTTAGTTTAGGCCCTGCAAGGCTAGTTCCTCATGTATTTCCTCCAACTGATTTAATTTCAGATAAAATTATTTTTATCTGATTTTCCTTTGAGAGACTACGGATATTTGCTTCCTTGGCTGACTTACAGGTACGGGTGAGTCCTGAAGGACCCACATGAATAGGCCTCACATGTGAGACAGCCCACCCCATGCAGAGACGCCTCCCAGGCTGGCACTTGTGCTCTGGAAAAGGCTGACTTGCTGGGAAAGCAGCTATTGAGACTGCTCCGCGCCTCAGGATTTATATTTCCCCCCCCACATATGGGAGCAAACAGTGTTGTGAAAGACAATTAAAGAAAATTAGAAAATATAAACTTCTGGAAAAGTATTATTGACACAGGAGGATAAAAGAAAATAGTAAAGGTAAAGAAATGATGAATTAGAAGGAAAAATATTGTGTGAAGTCATCACCCTCCATGGTATCTAGTTGTCTGTTTTACCTGTGATCTTATTTTATAAAATTAGCATTTTATTGTGCTCTTTATATATTTGCTTTATGTATGTGTGTATTATCTCTCCTGATGAGATTACAGTTTTTCTGTGGAAACTACCATCTTTTACTCTTTGGGGATCTCCTATCGCATCTAGCATCATGTTAGGGCTGTCAGCCTAAAAGAAAGATAGTTACCTGGATCTGGGTGGCAAGTTTGATCAGTAGCGGTTTCTTTGTGCAGTGTTTTGGGGATTATGAGGCTACATCTGTGTCAGTAGAAAAAAAAAAAAGTGATAAATTAGGCCAGGGACTCTGTTTTATATATTGCTATATGTCTGGAGCTTAGAGTGCTGCTTGACAGGTCGTAAGTACTAAATAAATATTTGTTCAATGAATGAGTAAATCATTCTGCAGTAGGTGAGAGAGCAAGAAAGAGTGGCAATGCATTTGCTATTCTGTTACTAAATTAACTCTAAAATCCCTTCTAGTTCTAGAATCTGTGATTAGTATAAATATTTGTAAATTCAGCAAATATTATATCGGCATCCAAATTTAGAAGCTGGACTATCTTATAATTGTAGAATCTACCCAAGAAATACAGAGTCAAGCCTGTTAAGAATAATTAACTTAATAAAGACAGGGGTTCAAGTAACATGACTTAAGGAACAATGAAAAAAAAAAATCCCCTCACCCTATATTAACTTGATGACTTGAAGAATCTGTTTAAAGTTTAATATTATTCTAAACTCCAACTAGTATTCAATTAGTTAATTGAGTGGCATTCCTCTTCAATTTATATTTCAGTTTATATAGAGTGAAAGTTCATTAACCTGGCTGTGGAGTAAGGTTTGGGAATGACTGAATTCTGTTTTATGGGAGAGTAAGATCATACTGGACCATTTATCTGATTATCTGGTGTTATCAAAATTCTAAAAGGGACTTTATGCCTCTTTAATCTCAATCTTTATACATGAAATGGATTCTTTGAAATTAAGTGATTAGAATTGTAGATTTTTACTACCAGGGTTAATTAATACTGAGATCTCTTGATTTCATATTGATGCCTTTTTGAAATGTTGGTATTTCCCAATGATTTTCCCCCCGAAATATTGGTTAAGGAATATACTCTGCCAAAACCAAAATGGTTCTGTACTACATGGAATGTCATCCAGAAGAGCATGGAGTGGGGTGTGAGGTGGGGGTCAGAGGGTGTTCTTGATACGTGAGGAGAAGGGGCGGCCAGAACAGTGGCCCTCAGAGTATAGTCCAAGGACCCCTAGGAGGTCTCTAAGAAACTTTTAGGACATTTTCAGATTCAATACTATTTTGATAATAATACTAAGCTAAGAGAGTATTTGTCTTTTTTGCTGTGCTGACATTTACTCCAGTGGTTCAAAAGCAATGGTAGGGAACAATGCTGGTAACTTAGCACCAACCAAGGTCGTGGCAACTAGTATACTAGTCACCACTGTGTTCTTCATCGTCACACCCTTGAAGAAGAAAAGTGAATATTTAACTTAAAAATGTCCTTGATAAAATAGTAAAAATGATTCACGTATTAAATCTCAACCCTTAAGTACATGCCTTTTCAATATTCTGTGCGAGGAAATGGAAGTCTGCTTCATCCTTCTGCTACAACTGAACGGTGGTTTTACTCAAGGAACTGATGCTAAACTAGTTCCTTTTTAACGGATCATCATCTCTAATTGAAAGAGTGACCAACAAACTATGACAATTTAGATAAACTACGACAATTTGGTGGACACTTTTTTTTTTTTTAATAATGATTTTTTATTATATTATGTTAGTCACCATACAGTACATCCCCGGTTTTCGATGTAAGGCTCGATGATTCATTAGTTGCGTATAACACCCAGTGCACCATGCAATATGTGCCCTCCTTACTACCCATCACCGGTCTATCCCATTCCCCCACCCCCCTCCCCTCTGTAGCCCTCAGTTTGTTTCTCATAGTGGTGGACACTTTTTTGAAAATGAAGTGAGCCTATTAAGGAAAATAATTGACAGTATTTGTGCTGCTGAGAAAAGATGAGCTTTTAAATAAAGATTCAAATAAAAACTTAAATTTTGGAGAATTTGTAATTGCTGCCATGAGCCTTGACGGTATCCACATACTTAAAAGCTTTTCTGATGATATTGTTGTGGATATTAACAGATGTAATTTTTTTTCCATCATCGTGTAAGGAAATGTGTTAACATTTACAATTTCTGTATGAGTCCAAGAATTGATATTTGTGTTTTCCAAATGATTAATGGATGATGTTTTACAATTATGAATGGATAAAAGATCATTCAAAGTACAAGGGAGTAGAATGTATTTTAAGGTAACAGAATACAGATATTTCATTGTTATGGTTCAGATTCTACTTGCAACTCAACTACTTGTTGAGTTTTGGTATAGTAACAAGGAGGGCCAATATCCACATTATCTGAAAAGGCCAGTAAAGTATTTCTCCCTTTTCTGTTTCTCTTTATCTGTGGGGGACAGGAATGTCTTCACATACTTCAACCAGAACAACATATCACAACATATTGAATGCAGAGGCAGAGTTGGGAATCTTATTATCTTTTAAGCCAGATAATTCTCACCAACTTGCTTTTATTTGAAGAAACATGATTATTTTTCATGAAAGCTATGTTTATGTTTATAGTAACATATAATGGATGTATTAATGTTATTTTAAAATGAATTAATATTTTATAAGCCTCACTTTCAGTTTTTAATAAGGTAAGTAAACAAATAAAAAACAAAGGAGACAAACAAAAATAAACAAATGTTCTTTTGGGTCCTTAATATTTTTTGAGAATATAAAGGAATACTGAAACCGAAATGTTTAATGTCATTTCTCTCAACTCTAGATTAGAACAGGTGCCTCTCTGCCTAACTCTAGAGTGATATCGCTTAACGTATTAGCATTGTCTCAGTGCAATTGTTGCCATTTCATTTTTTCACTTATTGATATATTCAACAAATAATTATTGTGTCCCTTCTGTCCTATTAGGTCATGGGAGTTATTTAAAAAAAATTTTTTTTTTTTTTTTAAGATTTATTTGAGAGAGGGAGAGAGAGCATGCAAGCAGGAGCAGGGGGGAGGAGCAAAGGGAGAAGCAGACTCCCTGCTGAGCCGGAAGCCCAACACAGGCTGGAATCCAGGACCCGGAGATCATGACCTGAGCTGAAGGCAGATACTTAACCTACTGAACCACCTAGGTGCCCCTGTGGGAGTTATTTCAAGAAAAGATTCTGTCACTTGCTTATTTTTAAGCTTCTCTAAAGCCAGGTCCATGAGCTATAGTTCTTTTTATTTCCCTAATTATGGTTAAGTTGTTTAATACTGGTTTTCTCTTTCCTCTTTCAACTTCACAGATATGGAAATGTAGCTTTCTGTAGGTATTTGTTTTCATGTTTTTGCCATTTGCTACTATGACAGAGATTAGCTAATATTTAAGCAAGTACATCATTTTTTCACTTCTCTTTCTTCCTAGTATGTTTAAAATCATGGAAGAGGTAAATGTCTTTCAGCATTTTGTATACATGCAATTTTATACAAATTATAGGGATTAGAGACAAGAAGGGCATGGGACAGATGGAAAGCTTTTTTAAAAAAATATTTATTTTAGAGGGGGAGGGGCAAAGAGACACAGGGAGAGAGAGAAACACAAGTACACTCCCTGCTGAGCATGGAGCCCAACATGGGGCTTGATCTTAAGACCCTGAGATCATGACCCGAGCTAAAATCAAATGTCGGATGCTTAACCAACTTATCCACCCAGGCACCCCAGTGGGAGGTTTTTTTTTTTTTTTTTTTTAAGATTTTTTATTTATTTATTTTGATAGAGAGAGACAGCCAGTGAGAGAGGGAACACAGGCAGGGGGAGTGGGAGAGGAAGAAGCAGGCTTCTAGCGGAGAAGCCTGATGTGGGGCTCGATCCCAGAACGCCGGGATCACGCCCTGAGCCGAAGGCAGACGCTTAACGACTGCGCCACCCAGGCACCCCTCCAGTGGAAGGTTTTAGCAAGGTATTTGCAAACGTGTTTTCCACATCTACCTTTAACTTTTGCAGGGGTGGGGCAAGAGTATAAATGGACAACTGCATACCATATCAATATATTTAAAAGTTATAAATTAAGCTAATACACTGTTATCTAATTGCTCTTGACCGTCTTTTAGGCCTAGGATTGTACAGTCTGTTTCTTTAGGAAAAGAGTTCCAGGGTCATAGTTATACAGAGTGTAAACTAAGATCTAAAAGGAGGGATGGTAAGGTCCGGAGAGGCCCGTCCTGTTGTCCTGTTGGTACCATGGATTCCTTGTAGTGGGTGGGGCATGCAGCCAAAAAGGGATTGGAACTGGTGCCTTTAAAGTGCAGTCCTCAAGACAGGGATGTTGTTTGTCCATATCTAAGGGCAATGCTGGTATGGACCATATATTATTTGTATTACAATTTCCAGGTGTGCTTCTTAAAAATGCAAAGTTTTAGACTCCATCTCAGACCTAATGAATAGAGAGCCCAGTTTGACGCAAATGTAGGTGTTAGCAGTGCTGCCAGTCACAGGTAATGTTTTGAAGGTTTTTTTTTTTGGGCACACATGAGTTTATGCTTAGCATCAATATTTCATTGTGGCTGTTACAGAAATCATTCTAAACATTTGATCTAATTTAATTCTCTCAGCAACTCTTTGAGGTTGGTATTGCCATGTTTCAGAATGTATTCTGAAATGCCATTGGAGAATTTGAGCCTTGAAATGGCCTTAGGATATATCCTTCTCTAATGCCAAGTTTTGAGGTTTTATTAATGAGATCGTTATAGATTAGATATACTTATATCTACTTTGAAAAGAAAAATACAGTTGTGAAATGGATAAACAAATATAGAAGGCTCCTATGAGGAGAAACCCTTTCTAAATTTTGAAGAAAATACTATCTTTTCAATAAGATGAATTCACATTAAAACAAATTTTATTATACAAGTTATATTGGAATATTTAATGATGAAGTATAGAGTAGTTACTAAAAAATGCATGTTGGTAACATTTTATGTACATGTAGCAGTATAATAATGTTTGCATTTTAGTGTTGTTGATAATTTGCATTGGCAGTGCTTTTTAAAAAATAATTTTAGGTTTCTAGAATAATAATACTATCTACAGAGAAGTTATGGATCAAGATGGAAATTGTATAGAAATACCTATATTGTTTTTGGAAAGTATTGTTTAAAAAGAGTGAACAGTCAAATTTAAAAGTTACTAATAATAGTTCCGTAAAACCAATAATGAAGTCATTTACTCTACTCACTTAAAAAAGAAATTGTGGTCTGAGGCCTGTAAAGTGCTATTTAGTAGCAGGGTTGGGAGGGTGGTGCTAGTTACTGCTAACCATACAGTACTCTAGTTGTTTCCCACAGTTAACATTAACTACCCCAGATTTGTAATTTATAATGTGAAAGTATTTTAGTCACTGGGATTACCTGGATTATTGAGTATTTTGCATCTCTGTGAAACACTGAATGGCCACTTGTTCGTGGAATCAGATGAACTTTTTGGGCAGCTGTTTTGGGAATTATTTCATACAACTGAAATGTCTTCCTAACGACACTGTTTTTTTCTAAAAAGAAACAGCCTAGGATTCAGTTTTGGCCTGCATAGACAAATCAACCTAGTCTGGTTGAGAAATGGGGCCCGAACTGCAAGAGTTAATCTTTAAATTCAGCTTGAGCTGGGTTTGCTGATCCTTTTCTCCTTCTTGTTAATCGGCACCTCAGACTCCATACTAATTAATGGGAGAGCAAGGGGCAGGTGGCGCCGTTTTATTTTGATAATCCTTGTCAGCAATGTCTGTGTAATCTTCTTGTTTAATTATAACGAATGTGCATTTGGGGTGCATGAGCTTTTAACAGTTTTTTTCACTGGAAGTTCACTGGTCAAGGACAGTTTTGCAACTATTTCAGTTTAGACACTACTGCATAATGCGTACAAACACCGCTGTTTTAATTAGCAACTTAGTTGTTAATTCACACAAATGGAAGTCACTAATGGAGGTGCTTGTGCTTCTTTAAAACTAGACAGGTATAACTCTATCCAGAGAAAGTAAAGAAATCTGTGCTTCCTTCGATTGTGCTTTTTTTTTTTTTTGCAGTAAGGGTAAGAAATTTTGTTTAAATAGGGACATTTAATGTTAAGAGTACTTAATGGATGAAAATATTAGAGTAATGTTTTCTCTGGAAGGAAGAGCCTAGGCAGGAAGTCAAAATAAATGGAACTGATTTACTTAAGAATTTGCAAGTTTTAGCTGTGAAATGACTAGATAAATGATTCTGTTGGAAACTAGGTACCTATTAGAAAATGCATATTTTGCTCATTTCCATTTTAAAAAGACTGGTTTTGCTTTCAAGTTTAAAGAAGGATTTAGGTAAAAGAAATTCAAAATAGTGTTGAAGTTTGGGGACAAGTCTTAAAATTGTGTTCCAAGCAATGCATTATTTATTTGGGGAAAGTGGGAGAAAAGGAAAGAGGAAGAAGTCAGAAAACACCTCCTTGGCTGTTAATACCTTGAAACTTAGTGGAAAGGAAATAACACCCAATTTATACGAACTCCAATGTAAACAAACAGGAGCTATGATAGGAAATAGCACTAGGGCCAATTTATAAGACTTGGTCCATGTTCATTTTTCAGATAAAACTTCCTGTACTTACTCCCAGCCATTTTGGTCCAGACCAAAACCAAATAAATCTTCCTCAAATGGTGTAAGGAAACATTTTAATTGGGTGATATTTTTGGAAAATCAGAAATAGTTATTTCCACTATTGGTACCTTGATACAATTTAACATGTTATTTAAAAGTGTAAATTTTTATGAATTTGGATGTTAGTTATATACCTATACTTTAATAATAATAATAATGTTTGGATCATAATATTTTTGTGCCTAATCAGAGAATCCTGACTTAATTTAAATTTATAATTAAAATGAAAATCCACATCTGTGGTCCTCACCTAAATCTGTGGTTCTCAACCTAGAGGCAGGGGACAAATGGCAATGTCTGGAGACATGCTGGATCTTTACCACTGGAAGGAGGTACTTACTGGCATCTAGTCAGAGGAAATGATGGCTGCTGGTAAACATCCTACAAAAAGTAGTATCTGGCCCCAAATATTAGTATTGCTGGGCTTGAGAAATCTTCCCTACCTAAATGATGCCTTCTACTGATGAAATGTCATAATAATAAATAGTGATTTATTTATAATCATTGGATTGTGAAGACACTATAAATCTGAAGAAATACTACATTTAAAGAAACAATCCTCTGTGGGTATATAAATAATGGGTTATATGGGATTAACTAATATGTAACACATTCCTAATTTTACTTTGTTCTCTCCCTTTCAAATCATACATTATTGTCCTGTAAGAATAATAAGTGATTCACTATGAGTTAATAAACTAGATGGTTATGAGTGAATAAACTAATGGTAAGTAAACTAAATGGTTCACGAAAATGTGGTAATCATTTTGCAGTCTGTTCATAGATCCAAGTGTTACATTGTACACCTTAAACTACTATGACATTAGGTCAATTATATCTCAATAAAACTGGAGACAAAAGTGACTCATGAGGGAAATAGTCTGAATGTCAGGAGAAATAGCAGTTACAAATTCTTTTCAGGTTTTTCTTTCAGTATTCACAATATATATTCAAAATAGAAGAAAGTGCAGTACTTACGTGGCCTGAAAAGAACGCAGTGAGACCAGCTCAGGTGAGACCAGCTCAGGTGAGACCAGCTCAGGCGATATGTGCCATATCGCATGCTGCTGGGTTTATAAAATAAAGCCTGCGACTTCCTGGGTGTGGAATAGCTATTTGTTAGAAATTCTCAAGAAGATTTTACCTAGCAGCTAAATTCAAACCTCAGTTAATCTGATTTGAAAAGTTTTTCCTCGTCTTTTATTCCTGTGTGATTTTTATTACCCATGATCAGTAGAGAAAAATTTAAACCAAGCATTTATTTCTTATAAAAACAATAGCTTGATTCCAAATTGAACAGTTTAAATTTTATCTGCTCATTATTTTTATTTTGTGACATTAATACAACTAGGTATATGCTGAGTAGTAGATATCCGATGCCCGTTTTTGGTGTACTGCTATTGTTTGTTGGTCTACCAGAAGTTGCTGTCAGTTCTCGTTGACCTCTTTATAGAGAACATATACTATGTAAAAATCTTAAAGTTATATAATATTTTATACAATATATATAAGGCATATGCAAATGATGGAGCATAAAAATATTTCTGAACTAACCACTGAACCTAAGACACTTTGCATTTACATTGCTAGCGCTGTTTGAATAGTGGCTGAAATAGACATGTTTGCATTTTGAGTTGGTCTGTTCTCAGGTATTATTGGCAAAGCCTGTCATATGGAAAGAGCTCAGCAGAAAATGAATATGTTCTGAATGTGTGAGAAGTGAGAAAGATTTCAGTTAACATATATATTCTGTCCAAATAGCTTTCTAAATAAATGAAAAGTAACTTGTTTGAAACACAATTCAGTAATTTTTTTTTTTTTCTGTCTTATTCCCTGGGAGAGAAGAAATGGGACGGGCACTTGGACCCACCATGCTGTAGGGAACTTGCTCGATGGCAGGAGGCTTTGTCCACAGAAACATGAATGCTCATTCAGCTCTGTCACTGCAGTATATTTTATAAGGAAACCTATGTCTAAAAATAGATGTCGAATGAAACTCCTCTTAGAGCCCAGGGCCATATGGTTGTTAAAGGGCCACTTTGTTTTATTGGAAAGAAAATATGAAAACTCCCCATTTGGAAACAAGTCTTAGTAGTGACTGTTAGAAAATGTCTTTTTGTGCACTGTTAGTAGTAGGTGAGTGTTTCAAAACAGATGTATTTTCTAACCACATTGATTAAAAAACTACCTTAATCGGCATTTCTCAGATTTTATTACAGTGTACTTGTTTTTTTTCCCTGAATGATAGTAGCAATCATAGATCATCATTGAGCAAACTTTTTTTTTTGTTCCTGTAAATTTTGGCAGATATTTAATATATGAAACAAAATATGAAATTGAAGAAAACTGTCCTGAAGTTCCAGGTGAACTTCGCTACTTATTCTTTAAAAAGTCATATGATGTGCCCAGTCCAGAGTTCTAATGTTCTATTCTGTGACAAGAAAGCATGTTTATTTCTGTGATATAAGCACATGTACCTACATAGTTCATTCCTTCTTCTTCTTTTTTTTTTTTTTTTTAAGATTTTATTTTATTTATTTAGAGAGTGCGTGAGAAGCGAGATGGTGAGAGAGAGTCCCAAGCAGACTCTGGGCTGAGTTTGGAGCTCGACAGGGGGCTTGATCTCACCACCCTGAGATGGAAGCTACCCTGTTAGCTGGTCATAATCTGAGGTTATAACTGAAGAAAACTTCAAATGCTTTCTTTACTTCTATGAGCACGGTATATCTTTATAGTAAGATTGCCACTAACTTTATTCTCCTTAATGTGAGAGTATTTCCCATTGCCAAAGAAAAGCCCATAGGGCTCAAAATAAATGAAACCTAACATGTTTCCAGTTTAAACACACATGCACACCCAAAACTTTCCTCCATACTCTTTTTTCTCTTTCCTCAGAGACCTCTGCCTTCTCCTAGACAGCACATGCCTGCCAGCAAAACTTCTAGTATGGTAAAATGGTTTAAATTTATATGTTCTTTCCAACTCTTATGTCAGAGACCCTTGAACTGACTTCAGATCTAGAAGCAGCGATGGCAAGCCTTCAACACTTACTTCTTTTAAAATGTGTTTATATGCGTTTGTGTAATACATTTTCAAGTTCCCTGGCTTTGCAACATACGCCGCAAATGAAACAGACCTCTCACACAAAATGTATTTTAATAGATGCATGTTTATATGCATGAATGAGAAGTGTGTTTACAACAGGTTTAATGTAAGGACTTTAATTTTGTGCAATATCTTACAAGGTTACAAGCTTTCACATATGATATGCCATTTACTCAGGGGGACGATATTGTGAGGCACAGGGGGATTTCCATTTTATAGCAAGAACTGATGGTAAGCAGGACTGATTGCAGTAGAGCTGGGATCTGTGACCGTTAGTCCAAGGCACTTTCCCTCAGACCATACTAAAAATTCCATTTTAAAACCCAGCAAGATGACACTGTTTATTAATAGTACTGTTGAATTCAGAATTGCTGAATCTGTCTGTAATTTAGCCCATGAGGCCAACACTCTTAGCTACTTGAATAATAATGATTCTGAAAGCTAATCTTTTAGAGACTATATTTGCATATTGCATATTCCTTGTATAATGAAGGAATAAGTACCAATTTATCTGATCTTGCTTTTGGAAAACATTCTCTCTAATGATGAGAGATAGTTGATCTTGACAATTAAAGACATTTTATACGTTTCAGATGAAAATTTTATCTGCTGGGTGAATGTCTCAGCCTTTCAGGGTTTCCCCCATTCTGTAGGATCCTGCTGACTAGCTCCTCCTTCACAGGGAATGCTTCAGAAGCCTAATGGTATTGGGAGAGTGGGGTCCCATCCTGCTTCCTTCGTCTGTAACCTGCTGTTTCTGCTGCTATGAGGGTTGCCTGCCAGGTTACTCAGTCTGTGGTCCAAGCCATTCGAGAACGCGAGGGTTTATTGTATCTGTGAATACAATATGAACACAGATAATCCAACTTACTTCATTCATTCCATAAATGTCCATTGTGCCATATGTGTTCTGGGCATAGTTATAGATGTTTTGGACATCACAGCTGAACATGAGAAAATACCTGCTTTCAAAGCGCTGACATTCAAGAGGAGATAGACAAAAATACATCGATACACAAAGATTATCAAGCCAGCTTGTAACCTTGTAAGATATTGCACAAAATTAAAGTCCTTACATTAGAACCTGTTGTAAATACACTTTTCATTCATGTGCATAAACATACATCTATTAAAATACATTTTGTGTGAGAGGTATGATTATCAAACCATAGCGATAAATGATCTGAAGAAAATAAAATGAGTTAGAAAAGTTGGTGGTTACTTTTCTTGGAATGGTCATGGAACAGAAATCTAAATAATGGCAATAAGAGGAACACGTATAAGGACCACGAAAGGAAGTTAGTGGTGTGTTTGAGGGATAGACAGAAAACCAGCATTCAGGGCACATTTTGTATAAAGGGGAAAGTGCTAGGAAATAAGGTCAAAGAAGAGCAGAGACCAAATTATATAGGCCACAGTAGTGAGTGTGGTTTTGTTTATAATTGGAGGTTTTAAACAGGGAAGTAATATGTGATTTATAATCACATGTGTAATGTCTACCTAGTGGATGTCACTTTTCTTGCCAATTGGAGAACTCAGTTTGCTGCAGGACATAGGAGAATCAGGCAATTAAAGAGGAAACTGCTCTACAAGTTTCTGCAAGATACGCTATAGCAACTTGGTCTAGAGTTTTTGCAGTGGTAGTGGTGAGAGTGCTTCATTTTGGGATATATTTTAGATATAGTACTACCAAGTCTTGTTATAATGAATTGGACGTGAGACCTGAGAAAGGGAGAAATTAAGAGAGGCTTAATGATTTGTGAACAGAAAATATATTTTTGTAAAGAGTGAAAATGGTTAATGACTTACCTGACTGGCTGGCTTACCTTCATCCATGGATTTATTCATTCATTTTTGTGGAAGTGTGAAGTATCTTGATACACTCAGCATTTTGCACATGAATTGGTTCCAGAAGTTGCTTCTTGCATGAGTTCAAATATACTTAACCAGAAGGCAAGGAGGTGAATGGGATGAATTTCAGAGCGGATTTTTAAATTTCAAAGTGGTGTTCAGAAGCCCCATCTTCATTAGGAATACTTTTTTGCATATCTGTTGTAGAACTGTAATCAAAGTCTAAACTCACTGCAACGGTTTTTTAATATCTGCTTACCGTAGTTTATCAAGAGAAAGTAAACATTGCTCAAATTTGTGCTATGAATTTGAAAGACTTGAAATAGTCTTAATAATCTATTTTAAGATAGCAGATACAATTGTTAAACATTTGTTTAGGTGTTATTATAACCAGCATAGATTTATGACTGCATTTTTATGTGTCTTCTAGTTATTATGTACATCTTAGCTCATTTTATAGAACGTAACTTTATGTGTTATATGGAGGTTGATATATGAACCTTTTAATTCATACCATTTTTGTCATATGTATAATCTATTTGATTCTGTAATCTTAGGAATTCAGACCTAAATTACAATATTAGGAACAATCCTAATATTACAGAAAGGTATAGACTTCCGAACACAGTTGTGAAGCTGTACCTTTATAAAGTGACAGGATAACTTTCTGTCCATACTGACTCTGTCCACTTTAAGCAGGATTTCTCACCATCTCTTACTCCAGGTATTTTGTATCTTATGTTCTCAGTATTGTTATTAGCATTTTTCATTTTCCTGACAAAATTTTCCTTTAATGTTCATACAATTTTTAGATAACAGTAGGGTTTTTTTCCCATAATGTCCATATTATTTTTGAGAAAAATGGTAATTATCAGGATTATTCTGAATCTCATTTGTCTACAGTCTGGTAAAGTGTGCTAGAGTTCTATATATACAAGTCTGTATTTTTTTTTTTTTTTAATGGAAGTCAGATTTTTCTTAACTAAATTTTTAAAGTTATCCATAGCCCAGGTTATTGCTTCTTTCTCTGTGGCCAATTAAAAACAAAGGAGTACTTTTTAGGGTCAGAATATTAGCTTGTTTTGTTTGTGAAACATGACAAAAAGAAATACTTGTTTGTAAGACTAGAAAAACGTGTTCCACAATTAACTTATTTTTTTACATTTTACTTTATTAAAAAATCAAAAATAAAGTTAGAAGTAGAGATGCTAATTGATTCATGGATTACTTTATTGGAGTTCAAACACTAAACCACTTATTTGAAGTTATCCCATTAAAAACATGGAGGAGAAAACAGAATTTCTCCATTTCTCATAACCAGATCCTATCTGCTTTTTCCTCAGTATGTGATTCTGAGGGGGAAGCCCAGCTTGCTTTATTATTCATATTTCCTTTCGAACTGGATGATAAATGCTGAAGCATCATGGCAAGCCTATTCTGATGTCCAGAGTAACAATAAACCCTTTGTGATGAAAATAGCACAGGGCAGCTATTTGCCAAAAAAATCATGAACTTATTATCTATATTCCAGTGTATGTTGCACATTAGCAGTCATCAGCTTATGTTGGGGAAAACAGAAGTTAAAATAATTATCATTAGTAGAATATACATATTTTCACTTTGTCTTATACTTTAATCCCCACACCATTCAGATAATTAAATTGGTAATGAGATGCCTGCTTTTATGTGCGTTTACACATATATTGTCTGTTTTGTTCTATACTTTTTGTTAGGGGTGCTAATAGTTAAAGATCTTTTATCTGTGCATTCCTTTTTACTTGATGGTACTTTTTACTATGTCAAAGATTGTCCTGCAGAGGTAAACTTTCCACAGTTGGAGAGCCACCAGAGTAAAGGAAAGCACACTATTATTCAAAGGAACTAACTTACTGAAGATCATTTCTTCAGCACAGAGGCAACAGGAAGGCAGGGCCAGAAGCATTTACCCCAGGAGGTTATACATAGGGTGATTGGAGACATTCCCAAAGACAATGAGGCACTAGCATTTGTTGAAGAGAAAGGCTATTTCACTCTGAGGGCTCATGCTGGAATTAACTGGTGTCATTTTGAAGGAGGGTTTTGCTAATTAGCATCTCCCAATTGTATATAATGCCAACACCTTTTCTATTAATTATTTGCCATAAACGTAGCTCAGTGAAACAAAACTCTCTGCAAACTTATAAAGATTTAAAGAGGAACTGTGGTGATTTAATTAGTTTCCAAAAGCCCTATGTGAACTGTAACGGTTGGTATTATTTGTATCATGTTTTGTCGTTTGACGTTGGAAGCATTCTGTTCATGTATTGTGGTGATGGCCTGTTGAGTAATTGCAAGGTTCATTATACTACAGAGACTGTCAAGGGGCATTTATGGATATTCATGTGCAGTGAACCCTTGAACTTGAACTGGTCATTCCTGTCTCCAATGGCTGGAATTGTGTTTACTCCAAATGGCAGAAGAAACTTTAATTATGAAACCATAAAAGAGGCAAAACTACCTAAGTTTTAAAATGCTAAATGGACTATTAAGAAATGTACCTGCAGTTTTTCCCCTGTACCATAAAAATGTTATCTGTACTCTCAAGGAAACTCTAAACTTCAAAAAATTTTAAAGATGTACTGTTTGGTGGTAAATCTGTGCTTCCAAAATTATGTGTTTCTATGTAAAAAGATACTAGATATCCATTATTTCTACTTTGGGAAATCCATTTATAGATCAAATATTAATAAAAAATCTGGCATAGTCATATGAAGTTAAATTCAAAATATCCAAGCATTGTGCATTGATTTGAAAACTTTTGAAAATATGAAATTTAAGAAACAAACTTCAAGAAGTATGCAGATACATGTTTATCAACATGTAACTCTGAGTCAGTGCTAAAGTATATATCACAAGAATTGTAACAATCTCTTTATGAGTGTCCTTCCCCTAGACTTTAATGTTCTTGGGAATAGAAGCATTTTCTTAATGTATCATGTCTCAGATTGCTCAGTGTATGGTGCTTGTTCAATGAGATTTTATTGAACTGAACTGAAGATAGCTGAGAGAAAAGATGGTATATTAGAGAGGGCTGAAGTTGGAAATAGAGAGTTATGACTGGAGCATGGAGTGCATGGAGATTAGTGGCAAGAGATGGAATTAGAAAATTACTCAGGGAAGATGCTTCAGTTCCCAGGGGCTTGGATCATACACAGAGGACATTATGGAGCAGTTACAGGATTTGAAGCAGCTAATCTCACTGAGAGCAATGCAGAGGGATGGGAACGGGGTAGGGATAAGAAACCAACTCTGATTAGCCCATGCCGGGATATGGTATCCTTGAAGCCTAGGTTGCACAAAGATCTTTTTGTTTGTTTGTTTTAAAGTGAAACAAAATTCTTATGTGAAATTTTAATTGTGAGAAAATACAGCATAATGTACTATTTTAATCATTTTTATGTGTTACAGTTCGGTAGTTTAAGTACATTCACATTGCTGGCCAACCAATCTCTAGAACTCCTCATCTTTGCAAAGTTGAAACTCTTAGTCTGCTCGGGTGGCTGTCACAATACAACAGGCTGAGTGGCTTAAACAATGACCATTTATTTCTCAGAGTTCAGGAGACCAGAAGTCCAGGATCCAGGTGCCAGAAGGTTTGGTTTCCGGTGAGGGCCTTCTTCCTAACTGGTAGACAGCTGCCTTCTTGGTGTGTCCTTGGGTGGCAGAGGAGAAAGAGAATATAAGAGCTAGCCCAGGTCACTAATCCCATTATGGAGGCCACACTTTTATGACCTCATGACTTCATCTAAACCTAACTACCTTCCAAAGGCCCCACCTCCAAATACCATCACATTGGGGGTTATGGCTTCAACATAAGAATATCATAAAAATATTTATCTTTTTGTTACTGTCTTATTTCACTTCTTTAAAATTCATCCATGTTGTAGTATGTATCAGAATTTCCTTTTTAAGGCTGAATAATATTTCATTGGATGTATATACCACATTTTGTTTTTCCATTCATCTGTTGAAGAACATTTGAGTTGCTTTCAGTTTTTGGTTATTGTGAATAATGTTGCTATACACGTAGGTATATAAATATTTTTTCAAAACTCTGCTTTCAATTCATTTGAACATATACCCAGAAGTAGAATTGCTGGATTATATGGTAACTCTGTTTTTAATTTTTTGAGGAGCCTTCTTACTGTTTTCCATAGTAGCTGTACCATTTTACATTCCGACTAATGGTACATAAAGGATTCAATTTCTCCACAACCTTTCCAATACCTGTTATTATTATTATTATTGTTTTGATAGTAGCCATTCTATTGGGTGTGAGATGGTATCTTATTGTTGTTTTGATTTGCATTTTCCTAGTGATAAATGATTTTGAGCATCTTTTCATGTGCTTATTGGCCTTTCACATATATCTTCTTTGAAGAAATGTCTGTTCACATCCTTTGTCTATTTTAATTGGGTTGCTTATTTTTGTAGTTTTTGAGTTGAAACCATTCTTTATATATTCTGGATAATCCATTATTAGATATATGACTTGCATATTTTCTACTATTTCATAGGTTCTGTCTCATGTTGTTGATTGAATCCTTTGAACAGAAGTTTTAACTTGTGATGTGGTCCATTTTATCTCCTTTATTTATTGCCTGTGCTTTTGATGTCATATCCAAGAAACCATTACTAAATGCAATGATGTGTATCTTTTCCCTTTTTTTTTCTTGTAAGATTTTTATAGTTCTAACTCTTACATTTAGGTTTTTGATTCATTCTGAGTTAATTGTATATGTTGTAAGCTAAGGGTCTTTTTTTTTTTTTTTTTTTTTGGTATGTGGATATCCAGTTTTCCCAACACCATTTGTTGAAAAGACCATCCTTTCTCCATTGGATGGTCTTGACAACCTTGTTGGTGCTCTGTACATACTGCTGGAGTGAAGAAAAAAGGGAGACTTTTTGTGCATGGAAATGAGGGAATGACATACAAGAATCTTAGTGAATCTTTTTTTAAAAAATATTTTATTTATTTTTTAGAGGGAGAGAGAGAGCGCACGCGCATGAGAGAGAGCCCAAGTACAGGGGAAGGGGAGGGGGAGAGGGAGAAGCAGACTCCCTGTTGAGCAGGGAACTGACTCAGGGCTCAATCCCAGGACCTCAAGATCATGACCTGAGCAGAAGGCGATGCTTATAGGACTGAGCCACCCAGGCGCGCCTTGGGGAATCTTCTAAAAAAGTGAGTCATGGAGGTATTTCCAGGAATAGAATGGTGGAGCCTTGTCAGATTAAGAGCACAGAAGAAGGAACTTAGAGTAGCTCCCTCAGCCAGAAAGAACATACATACAGTGTTTTGTTTTTGAAGGATATCTGAAAGAGACAAGGAGGCAAGTGTTAAAAGCATGGACAAAGTTAAATGACAGGCACTTCATTCACCCTCAGGAAATAGAACATGTAGTGGGGAAGACAGCATGCGTAAATAATTATAATACAAGGTAAAGGAATAAATATCATAGAAGTAATATTGATAAAGTGCTATGGACATTTAGAGGGGAAAACAATTACTTCAGAGAGGACCAGTTGGGTCTCACTAGAGACAGTCATCCAGACTTCTCATTTGAAAGCAACGGAAATGAACCATGATTAATTTACACAGAAAATGCACTTATTAAGAGGATATTTGCTAGTTCATAGAATCTCCAAGAGGATATGGGAACCAGATCTGGAAGAGACACAGCCTAGGACAATACTTAAAATTCCACCTCAGAATTTATCCTGAAATAAGGACACCATTGTCACCACAGTTTAACATAGACACTGACTTATGCTGCTCCCATCAACCCTAGGTCTGGATGTTGCCACTGGAACTGGCCGAAAGTAAGAATCTGACTTTTTTTTAGCTTCTGTTTTGTAGAATTCTGCCTCAAGTGGGAAATGCCAACCTACAGGAAGTGAGAAGGGGTTAAAGCAAGGTGGCTGCAAAATATTGCAATATCCACAGAGCTGAGAGAGGTAAAATTTGCACTGCTGTAGGAGAAATAGTAAGATTGAGACAGGCAGTGGCAGTTGGAAATATGGGGTGGAGATTCAGAAAAAGATTGAGACTGATAGTCCATGATATTAGCTAAAGCCCTGACATTATAAAGAAACATGTTTGAAGAAGAGATCATTGGGAAAGAATCATGATCACCTATATTTGTGTGAACACAAGAGGAAGAAATTCGGATGGATAGGCCTTTATCTTGAAACCCAAAGGAAAAGCTTCTAATGAGTGCCTAGAAAATTGTATTTGTTCAGTTTACTTCTAACTGAATGAGGTTCGTAAGAAGGGGGGTGGTTGCTGTGCTCAGTGTTGCTTAAGGATGAGATGAATGAAGACTGAGAAAAATTCTTTGCATTCGTTGACCTTTGAAAGAAGAATTTCATTAGAATGCCGAGGGTAGAATTCAGAGGGCAGATAGAGATTAACAAGGAAGATGTAACTGGAATGGAATGACAATAATTGGTGGCATCAAGGGCCAGTTACTTTAGGAAAAGAAAGATAGGACTTGTCAAATGGACTACTTTTTAAAAAGATTTATTGAGCACCTACTACATAAGTGTTTTAAGAACTTGGAGTATGTAAGTGAACAGAATGGACAGAGATCAGTGCCCTTGGGATCTTTATGTTCTAGAGAAGTGTGAGAGGCGCCGGATAGTTAACAATAAACCTTAGCAAGTAAGTAAATTATATAGTGGTTAGAAGATGGTACATGCTGTGAAAAAAAAAGAAAAGAAAAAGGTAAAGCAGAGTAAGCAAATTAACAGGATTTGTTGATCTTTGCAAGAAGAATCTCATTAGAATGGTGGGAAATAGAGGTCCAGTAGGGTCAGCTAGGTATTTGGGTGGTTGTACTGGTAAGTAGAGCAGCAGGCTAAGCTTCACTGAGCTGAGATTTGAGAGTCTTAGAGAAGATGATGGAGGAGGCTAAGTAGATATCTAAGGGGAGAATGTTTCGGCAGGGCAATAGGAGTGACAAAGGTCTGAGCAGGAACATGCATGGTGTGTTTGAGGAACAGGATGAGGAAGCAAGGGAACAGTAGGAAAACAACCCAGTGAGATCATTGGAAGCCTGTTCTTAAAGGACCTAGTAAACTACCATAAGGAATTTGTAGGGACATCATAAAGCACCTACTCTAGGATTGATAGCTCTTTGATACATTTTGTAGATTACCAGTATGAGGTAATCTACAGCTTCTTATACAATTCAGAAGAAGTTCAAGTTTACTTTGCATAGGCTATTTCTTTTTTTTTATTAATTTTTAAATTATATTATGTTAGTCACCATACGGTACATCCCTGGTTTTTTATGTAAAGTTCGAAGCTTCATTAGTTGTGTGTAACACCCAGTGCACCATGCAGTACGTGCCCTCCTTACTACCCATCACCAGCCTATCCCATAGACTACTTGTATTCAGACAACTTCGGAAAGAGATCACGTAGAAACCCAAACAAAGGGATGATGCCATACAAACGATGTGAAGTAAGGCGAGATTCTTTTTTGAAGGGGCAGAAGGTAAACTATGATGTATAATTTTATAGGGTTGTTTTGGGGTTTTTTTTGCCTGAATTCTTAGAGTGAAGTAAACATTTGTTGTGTGTCAGTATCTGATTATATACATATCACTTTGATAAAAACATTGAAAGTCCTTTTTAAACAAGTGTTTCTAAGAGAGTAACTACTTCTTTTGAACTTTCTCTCTTTTCTTTTTTCTTACACATCCTTTAATAGAGGTGCTAATGAGAGGTATTGAGGGCTTTGAAGTGCTTTCACTGTAAACTTTTGGGAGACCTCAGGGTAGAAATTTTGGTGACTATTTAAATCAGATTGGTCATCTTAACAGGTTTTAAATCATGCGGATAAATGCAAGCTTTGTAATTTTGGTTAAGGTTGAATTTGAATTGTGTCATTTGGCATAATCCTTAAGAAAACTCACTGCTTGCCTCAATTTTCCACTTTTCAGGTGGGTATTTGGTAGTCACACAGAGGAGTGACTAACTATGAAGAGATGTGTAAAGCAGGATAGTCAGATAAAAAAATGCCTAAGTAACTAAGGCTTATATATTAGACAGCAATAGTGTTACAATTTCATATATTCCCATTGGACTAGTAGAGAGTTGTTTTTGTGTCTGTATACGTCACTGGTTTTATCTGATTTGATCACTAAAGCTCATCTTTACTTCCATAATGTAAGCATCTTCTGTCATGCCAGGCACAGTTAGTGTCCTCTGATTTAGCTCATGTAATGCTCTAGTTAGAGCACAGAGAAAAAGGGTTTCAGTAAGTCTGATTTCACTGAACTGTGATATTTTCCGATCAAATAAAGTCTAAGATAGAGTTTCATCGCATTCATTTGTTTTTGCAAGCTAGTGTGAACGCTTAAACCAATCCTTTGTCTTGTGAAAACTCATGTATGGAGTCTGTTAGAAAGGTCTTCATGAGATTATCAAAAACTGTTGCTTCTCATAAAAAAATGTAAAACACTAAGCAGCTGTGCTTTATATCTGGGGACAGGTGAAGGAAGATGAGGGAAATACACACACACACACACACACACACACACATATATATAAACACAGTATGTTTCAGGCGTCCTTTTGGTTTCAACCATCTGTCATTAAGAAAGGATTTCAATACACACAATTGACTTCTGGCTGGTAGAAGAGAGGAAAGGTTTTAACATGTCATAAATCTGCACTGCGAATCGTGGCATTATTTTTTTTCTTTTATTAAAAACACTTCTACGAACACAGAGTTTAAATGTCACTTAAAATAAAAACTTGGCTTTCTGTAATTTTTGTATTTCTTCTAGCATCAATTTTTAAAAAACTGCTAAGTCTACTCAGAAATCATCTCCTGGCAGCACTATTCTTGAGGCTTTCTATGGAAAAGCTAATATATGCTAAATAAAAACAAAACTTTTCTCTATTATGGATGTCTCCTCTTTTACTTTAAAAAACTTTTTTTCCTTTGATTCCTCCCATCCATGGTTAGGTATTTTCCAAAGACTGGGAAATGAATTTTCTAAGAGCCACCTGCCTATGGTGTATCCACTTAAGCATAGGTTATTCTAGTGTTTATTTTTTTTAAAGATTTTATTTATTTATTTGACAGAGAGACAGCCAGCAAGAGAGGGAACACAAGCAGGGGGAGTGGGAGAGGGAGAAGCAGGCTCCCAGCAGAACAGGGAGCCTGATGTGGGGCTTCATCCCAGGACCCTGGGATCATGCCCTGAGCTGAAGGCAGACACTTAATGACTGAGCCACCCAGGCACCCCTGTTCTAGTGTTTAAATAAGAGCTATAATTAACTCCTTTTATATTTCTTTTACCTGTATACTAATGTGCACCTTCCTTATTTCTAAAGTATATTCAAAGGGAGTTACAAGGAAACATAGAAAAAAATAAAATTTTATTGATATTACCATTTCTGTTTAAAATTTATTTTCTATTTACCTATTAATATCAGTTCAAGCTGGATTTGGATGAATTTAGTATACAATTGACTTTAGGATGAAGTAAGAGTAATGGTAATCCTCTTCAAGAAATTGATTTTGATATGAAACTATGTTCAGATGTTCCATAATGGTTAACATGAAATTCAAGTGGATACTAGAGATTTTGATTTTCTGCTCAGGGATGCTTTAGCATTAGTTTGGTAAAGAAGAAAACATCCTTTAAATACCTTTGAAATAAGCTTTGGGTAAATCAGGTTAGTAGCTTCAGTGGTTCGTGATTTTCGTCGCGTGTCACTTTAATTCTGAGGAGTTCGGAGCCCAGTAATAATAATGACGATACTAGGATATATCTGTCGTTATTTAAATGAACAACAAAAACCCCTTTCTCATGGAGTTGCTTATAAGTGGGGTAGAGTAGATCTTTTGGAACTGCCTTCCCACAGTGTGAAGAAAACAGCCTCTTTTGTGAAAACAAACTCAGACTCCTCTGATGAGCGGAGGACCACATTACGTGGTTCTGGTGACGTCACTCATCCACTTTTTCTTTCTGAGGCTGCAGAGTTGCCTCCCTTTGCGTCTTCCTAAGGCACGGGCCTACTCAAGGGAAATAAAACCTCCTTCCTTAATGTCAAGGCACCTCACTCACCTTAGTTGCTTTGCTTGTAAAATATGGTTGATAATACATGCATTGAAGGGCTGCTGGGGAAGTTAAAGAGAATGTCTGCAAGACACTGCTTTAAATTCATGATGATGTATCTGTTTTACTTATGCTGATCATTATTCTTACCGAATCATGCACATGCTGTGAGGGAGAGGTCCATTTCTCACTGGATCTGAAACTGCTGATCTCTGAGTACATTGCCATGGCTTCCGGAGTGTTTAGTGTCCCTCCTCTGAATCGGTAGGTTAGGTCTTCTGCTCCAGCCCTCAGAATTTCTGGCAGTTATCTTCCCTGAATGAATCTCGCCAGCCCCCAGAATCTGAGGCTTCCATCTACTGAGTGGACGATTTATGTTCTAGTTAGTTCTTGCAGAGGAAAAACACATGGGTCCCTAGCTCGTGAAGTACTAGTGTCTGATCCTATCAAGGCTTAACCAGTTCCAGACCTTGCTGGCTCAAGCACACGCAGTGTTTTCCTGTGTCAGTGCGAGCGATGTCGCAGGGAGGGAGCGAGGACTGAACGAGTCATGTATGTTAGGTGCATCGCATGGAGCCTAGCAAATGGTAAAAGCTCACCAAGTGGTGAGGACATCATCATCACTATATTCTATCTAGAAAGACTCTGCTTGTCTTCCTGAGCTCCTTGCTTGCCACCTGCTGCCAAGACATTTTCCTTCCATTCAGTTTTAGTTTCTGGTCTGAGATAATCGTACTGAGCAGGTGATGGATTACTCTGTAGTGATTAATGTAAAGAATCATCTCACATTTTATGTATCACCTGGCTTGTTATTACTAGGGTACAGGTTTGATCTTATTAGTTGAATGATAGTGAAGCCAGATAATAAACTGGACAGAATTATGCCTATGTGGGGCTTAGGAATCCTGGGGTGGTCCGGAGGTTTTGTTTTTATTTTAACCGTAGAACTTAGCAAATTCGCTGAGTTAATTTTCTTTGGTAGTTTAATCATGCAGGTTGCCTTTAGTTCTCTTCTTATTCTTTAACGTTAATTGCTTTTTGTGTCTACTTATTTTGTATGCAGGCTGTGCATAGCCTTGTTATATTCATGGTTTAACATGAGCTTTTAAAAAGAACTCTGCAATCAGTAAGAAAATGATATTGTCATAGATTTAAAATATCATTCTATTATAAAATTCCATGAAGCATTTTGCTTTGATGGGTTTGGTTGTGCTGATGATCAGATTATGTCCTCCGAGTACACAGTGTTACAGTGTTTTAGGAGAATACAGTTTGGGACTTATTTGTTCTTTTTCAAAAGCCATCTCAAATCCCTTTAATGAGTTTTGGGGAGTAGCAATGGTTAAAAGACCAACATTGAAAGCTTGTATCAGAATATATTGTCATGTCTATCACCGAAGATTGAGGCTCTAGCCTGTTAATAATGATAGTATTTGTATTAGGTAGAAAATGGTTTGTATTGTTGATTGGTGCTTAAATTATATTAAGATACATTCTGGGTATTTCCTAACAAATGTGTTTCCTCTACTACTTTTATAAAGGCCTCAAAAAAAAAAAGTATCTGTTATGTATGGCTGCAAAAAATATGTATTTTTAGTTTTTGAAATATATCCTTAATGAACAATTATTTCAGAAAAAAATGATAGCAATCCGCTCAAGCCATCGAGACCTGGTTGGTTTATAGTAAAAGTTTTGAAATGTTAAAACTGCAGTGAAATCTTGTGGCTTCTTTATATTTGTGTGTGATTTTTTTGTTGCTAGTGGTAACTATAGAGAATTTTTTTCAAACAGCACCCTTTTAATAACAATGGTCTC
This sequence comes from Ursus americanus, assembly GCF_024610735.1. NCBI lineage: Eukaryota > Metazoa > Chordata > Mammalia > Carnivora > Ursidae > Ursus > Ursus americanus. The sequence continues at coordinate 8,495,296 of NC_142134.1, read as the reverse complement.
CCCAAATATACTGTGGCATAGCTTTAAACTTTATTAAGTCTGTCTTGGACTCCCCTTCCTCTCCCTGAGTAAATGGAAGAAAAGTTTGGCAGGCTCCATGCTGTGCACTTGATTGATGTCCAGATCATCTGAAGGACTTTTGTGTCCTGCCTGCTCTCCATGAGTGCATAATGTGTGAATACTTAAAGAAGGTCAGCCCTTATCACATGGAATCTAGGCCTGAAAGCAGATCAACAGTGACAGTCCTATCCCGTAAGTAAGAACACAAATCATCCTCTACACGCTTGAGACAAGTTGTGGGATATTTTTTCTCTCTTTTTACCCCTTCCCACTCACGGGGGACCTTGGCAGAGCAATGAAAGCAGAGAGGAGACGTGCTCAGAATAATGTGTCACTTGTTGGAGGGAGGAAGGGATTGTTTATTTGTAATGATGTGCCGGGGTCTTTCACTGTGCAGCTGAAGGGAGCTTTGGCTTGTTAATGACCAGTGATGTGGAAGCCTGCAAATGAGACCAGGGTGGGGAGGTCGGAGGCAGCCTGAATGTGGCCGAAGTTGGAGTCTTTATAAACCCCAGAGTCAGGAGAAACGTTTTTGTACTCTCGAGTTCTGTTGTTCATGTGTTCCCCCATAATGGAGTAATTTTTTTTATATCATTGTGTGAGTGTATAGCTGAAAATCAGAGTCACGAGATGAATTAGGCAGTATAATTCTCAGTGTACTTTTCTCATTTGGGAGCAACTAGTATGAAAGTTTAAAAAAAGTTATGTTAGGGCAAAACTCAACAGAATGGTAAGGACCTAAAATGCTGTAGTTTGCAAAAGGAAGAAGGAAAGAACTGTTGTTTTTATGCGCCTGTGTGTTTGGACAGAAGTTTAATTAAAGTTAACGTTGCTGTGAACACTATTTGCAGGGATATTCAAATAATAAAATAACACTCACTTTATTGTTCTCATCAAGAATTATAAGGATATTGTTACATTTTCTTAGATACAAAGGAATGTACTTATCACAGCATTGAAAACTTCACTGGTTTCTTTTGAAATGTAATCAGCTGCGAGAAGTAGTTGTAGTCCGTTCACATAATGGAAAATAAACCGTGCAAATACCTCCTTCAGAAGTGAAGGCATGGCTTCCCACAAAATCACATTGTGAGACATGAGGTCCTTCCCACCTTCTCCCATCTACTTTTCCAGCCTAACGTCTGTCTTGTTCTCCGGGCATATCCAGGTTCCCACGTTCTCCGCAAACACTGCTCTTTTTCTCACTCCTGAGTCTCTGTACTATCCGTTCCCTTTGCTTAGGATTCCTTTGCCCTCCCCCCACCCAGTGAATTTCTACTTATCTTTGAAGACCTAGTTGGCATGCCTCTCCCCCGCAAGTCCAGTCCCCACCCCCAGGCCGAATTCATCTTTGTCCACTGTACTTTCCGTGTTCCTGCCATTCCCCGGGCAGTGGCTGGACTGCATGGTCGTTATTTCTTTGTATGTTTGTCCTCAACTTACAGGGTCAGTTGTGTCCTGAAGGCAGGTACTGTCTCTTAAGAAATGTTCTCCTATCCCATTTACTAGATACAACTCCCCTGGTTCAGTTTAAAAACTGCGTAGATACATAAAATCAGTGGATTTGGGGAGCTTCTAGGTGAAAATAGGTCACAGATTGAAATTGTTAAGACAGTAATTCATATACCTCTGCTTCAATCATCTGAATATTCAATGAATTAAGTAAAAGTAAACTGATTAAACATTTGCCTTTGTGGGTGTAATTCAAATTTTTAAAACCCGATTGAATGTAAGACACATTTTGTATCTTTGTTTTAGTGACCACATTGTGACAGGAACAATTCGGCAAATGGTACGTTAAGGAACGTTACTGTTAACAAGGGATTTTTTTTTTTTTTTTTTTGTCAGGAGGCAGGGGAGTGATCAGTGGGAGTGTTTGGAAATTAACCATTTTCTGATATCTGCCTGTGTTCTAGACACCGTATTCAGTAATTAATACTCATATACTTGTCTAATCTGTATAACAATCTTATGTTAGGTAACGACCAAAGTGTAGAACAAAGTTTACATGAGATTTGTCCAAGGTTATACAGACAGCAGAACTAGGCTCTCAACTTCAGAGCCCAGGCTCCATAAATCTCGAATGAGTGGGTCTGTTGAAGAATTCGACCGTTGACAGGCTGCAGCGCACACCCTACTCAAACAGCAGTCCTAGCTGTAGTCCTCCTTTCTTTCTGCCCTTCTCTCCAGTGTATATTTTCAAACGGACCCCTTTCCCTTAGTATTCCCCCAGAGCTTTCTTCGAAGCCTCCTTGGGTGTGTACCCTTTAGTGAGTGGCTTAAGTCATATGCAAATCTGGGTGGTTTTGCTAAGCCAGATTTCTGATCTACGTTATAAGAGTTTTATTACACCTTTGAGCCTCCTTGTCTGGACCCTAATTATGCATTTTATAGAGCATCTCTTTCGTGATTGGCACCCAGCATATATTAAACAGTAAAAGGCAAAATGGAAAGAATTAATAAGGATAAATTCAATTTGAATTTCTTAGTATTATAAATGACAGAAAAAAATCTGTATTACCAAAAAGTTTGACGAAGCGCGAGCCTCTCCTCACGCTTCTGATTTTCCCTTCTCTTCACAGTTAGAAGTTCAGGGCCAGAGACTCATCCTATAGGCTGAAATTCTAAACCTTTTTTTTTTTTTTTAATTCATCGAGCCAGTCAGTGTTCAAAAGCCTTTAGTTATTTATGTAATATATAGTCTAAACTCTGTAATCTACGTTCTGAGTCCTGCACAGTCTGGTTCCACTCTGTCTAGGTTTCTCTCCAGCCATTTACTAATAGGAGCTGTCTGCTGCAGTAAGATTTTTCTTCTCATGCTATTACACAAATGAAATATTTAATCCTACCTCTAATCCTTGCTCGTATAATTTCTTCCTTTCCATCTCCTCTATTGCTGTATAAATTCAATTTTTATTTCAGCGTCCAGCTCTCCCTTCAGTTTTTGGCCCAGTCTAATCCATCTCTTACTCTGATTTTCCATCTTTATTCCATTTGAGGACACTTTGTCTTAAAATGTTACATTTTTCACAGTTCTCTATTATATATACTGCTTTTGCTAGGGCATTGTAAAGTCCTTGAGTACATTTATTTCAGCGAGCACATAGCACAAAATTAGAAATGATTGCTGATATGAATTGCTTTGAACTGAATTAGGATTCTAGGGAGAGAGCAGCAGCTCTCTAGGCTTTGAACCATTTATGGATGCTCATATTGGGGAAATGTGAGCAGTGGGAGCTGTCCCACATTTCAGCCATTCACTCATCTTCCCAAAGCTCAAGGCTGGGTTCCAAATTGGCAATGGAACCATGTTGTGATGTGGCTCTGAGCCGAATATAGAAGGTTTGAACAAGAGATTCTATTGCTTGATTTTTGTTGTCTTTTCCCACGTATTACCCTCTACTCCTGATCACTCATTGTGCATTTTAGTATGGCTCAGTCTCCCTTCTTAGCTAAAAGGGATGTGGATAAATGATAACTGAAATGATACCACCCCCGACTTAAATTTTCTGACAAGTCAGTTGCATGACTTCTGTGAAATGCAAAATGTGTAGTTTCTTAAGTTTAGGATATTCCAAAATTTCATATATGGTTAAAGATGCTATATTTGTTACATTTTATTTCATGAAAATGTGAATGAGGGCATTGGATTGATGACAGTATTTGTAAATTCATACAAAGCAGTTGTTGGTATTCCTAACTGGAGAGTAGATTTGAATGGCAGCCAGTAAGGTAGTGCTGAGGGGTCCTGGGGTGTGTGGAGGGGTGGGGGTGTCTGTTAAAAATGAGAAGATGGCAGAGATTTTTTTTCCCCAAGAAAATAATTCTTAAAATATCAAGTAAACGCATTCTGATGGTATCTGAGATATAAGCATTGAAATATGTCTCTGGTTTCATTAGCATAAATCCTTTATCATGTAAACTGATGGCATTTAATAACTACTTTTGTTTGTATCTATGGTGACATTGTAGTTTCTCCACCTACTGTCAATTCAATTATATTTCTTGCTGTTCTATTACTATTGACAGTTCCCAGAGTCAAAGACAACAAATAGCCTTCAGAAAAGTACTTTAGTATTAAAACAAGGTCACTCAGGATATCATTGAAAGTGGAATTTTACAAACTGTTCATAGTTTATGTTGAAGCACAATTGCAGTAAAAATCTTAAAAAATTGAATAACTTAAGTTTTTAAGATCGGTTAGGTTCACAGTACTTTTTCTACATAGGAAACTTCAAACTGTAGTCATTTAAAATTACTTGATTAATGAGTAGCTTAACCGAAATTCTTTAACTTGAAATATTCATTAAAGATACACTTTACACGGGACCCTTTTTCACGTCTGTGCACTTGATTCAGAGGCGTTTGCTCCATTATTTAAATAGTGATATGAGAAAACTGTCTTAACATGGCACTTTCGTGTGTTGCAGTATTTCTATCATTTCATCAAAGAAAGCATTTTATTTTTCCTTGTCTTTCTACAATTTCCAAACAGTGAACAATTCTTAGCAAGAGAAAAAAACTTGACAAAAGAAGTAAGCTATTTCATGACAGCCAAGTACAGATGTGGGTGGCTTTGCAGTCCCTTTCTAGCTGCCTGAGAGATTTGGGGGGCTTTGGTGTAGCCAGTGCAGAGTGAATCCCCCCCCCCCCCCCATGTGCTGGCCCTTGTGTGGGCAGCTGGGTCAGGCTCCTTTCTTAAGAAAACAATCCAGCTCAGGGTCCTCACCGCCCTTTGTTGTCCTCCCCACGAGGTGATCCGTTGAAGTCTCTGTGGTGACAGAACCAGTTTGTAACAGGCTTGTCTTTCACGGTCCTGTCTCAGGCTTGCTGGCAGGCTTGCCGGAAGCTCTGACAAGAGTGGCAGCAGAGAAGTCTCAGTGAAAGAAGGAAAGGCAAGAACCAGGAGGCTGAAACAGGCGGGTCACGTTTACTGCTCTCCTGCGCAGTGGGCTGGCTGGAAGAACTAAACTGGCAGCTTCACATTTCCTTGCTCATTCTTCTGTCTATGCACACGAGGGGTAAGAAGATCAGTGCCCCATGGTACAGTGCTGACAGGGGGCTGAGTTAATGTCAGGTCGTGTGGCTTTTATCACAGAAGGGAAAGTTCTGGGCAAAAGTACAGTGGCTAAACACTTCCAGTCCCCATCCTCCAACTGCTCTGTAATTTTGCTACTTTTTTTCTGTTTGGGTAAAACCTTGCTAGATAGTGTATGAGGATAGTTTTTAAAGGGATTCAGAGTTTCTGTTTTCTCTAGTAATTAAGAATTCAGTCCAATCCAGTTTGGAATTTTGAATGTGAAGTTGGTTGTCAATGTACCAAGACAGTTTGTATGTGAAGAATTTACGAAAAATAATTCTAATGAACTTTGTTGTGATCATTTAAATTTGAATACTGTTAGATTTTTATAGGTTAGCTAATTAAGTTTGAAGTTCATTACAACTTTTATGTAGATGCCTTGAGTAAATCTCCAGTTTTATAATAGCAATAATTATGAATTGTGAATATGTCAGATGTTTATTCACATTTCAGAACAGGGGCTTGCTTAGTGATCATCTTGTCCGGAATTATTCTTGTATGAAGTTGACTAAAGGATGGCGATTTTTCAGTTACTTTAAGCTTTTAAGTAAAAGAGTAGTTATAAAAGCAGATGAACTATTTTCAAAATAGAAGAAAGATAACATAATGAAACAACTTCTGAGACAACTCTGTGATAGTGATTTGCAATGAGGAGTCATGAAGTTGGAGATAAGGAGAAAGTGACTATATAAAATTAAGCCAGGTGACAAAAGGAATATATATGAGATGGAAATGAATTTACAGTTCAACCTCATGTCCTTATGAATGCATTTTATAGAACCAGTTTGGCAATACTATTTATTTGGGAAGTATGTATTATCAATTGGCATGTACTTTCGATTGGCATTTATAAGATTCCTGTTTTCATAATCTCAAATTGTCCATGGCACTACCACAATATTATGTGTTGTGTCTTGGCTCTACGAAAGAAAGCTTTTAATTTCTGGCACGGATAAGTGTAACCCAAAGGAGTTTTATGTATTGCTATGAAGGAACAGTAGGTAGTTTGTTTACCTGATTTGCTAATTTATTTTCCAAAAATTGTTATAATATGGTACCTTCTAGAAGACAGTAGAAGAGCCTCAGGGAAACCGTTTCTTAACAATGTTCCAGGAAGCTCAAAGAATGCGTGTGAGGTAAAATTCTTATTCCTCTATTCATGCTACTACTATTTCTTGATCGCCTGAAATAATTTTTCACTGTCTTTTAGCATTTTCCTTGAAAAATATGAATACCTGAATTCATTATTGGTTTATGTCAATAAAAAGCAGAGGCCATATGCTACACACTGAATTTCTGAATCACAAATGCTGGGCTTAGAATACACCTTAAATAATACTGGAGAACTGTCTTACTCTTCTGGTGAGGAGGTTGAAGCCCAGGGACATTCCTTGCCTTCCTCTAGTTAACATAGTCAGTCCTTTAAATTCTCTGTCCAGGGCTTTTTCGTGTGTGTGTGTGTGTGTGTGTGTGTGTGTGTTTCTACTGATTTATTCTATAGCAGCGTGGTTAAGAGTATTAAATCTGGACTGAGAATGTCTGTGTTTGCATCTTAGCTCTACCACTTACTAGATGGAAAATCAAATGAGATATCTTATTAGTACCTCGATTTCCTCAACCGTAAAATAGGGATAAGAATACTTACTATAGGGTCGATTTGATTACTAAATGGGCGAGTACATGTAAAGCACTTAGAACAGTATCTGCAACACATAGTATTTCCTGAGCGTTTGTTACTATTCATATTATTATTCATAGTTTATGTAGGAATAGGAGACAACCAAGCTGGAAATGTGAATTGAGACATGATTTCAAAAGAGTCTGGTAACTCACCTTAGTGTGAATAACGCACTAAATACCAATGTATATTCCCAGCTTAAAATGAACTTTCAATTTTTTTAAAAGGAGTTTCTCTACCTGTAAACTTTTATAATAGTTTTACAAAAAATAAGCTTCATGGTTTTTATGCTTTTGCCCCAGTGAAGACAGAATGTGCTACAGACAGGACTATTAGTTTAATCAAGACTAAGCAATTTTGACTATCAGAGTTATTATTCACTGATAACTTGTAATACTTTACGATCATTAATTCTGCATGTATTTCAGTGAGAATGATGATCACAAAACTGGTAAATACAAAACACAGGAGAATGAAGTGGCTGTGATCCTTAAGTGACTGGCGAAGCCAAGAGCATTGTTCTGAGACCTTAGATCCTTCGTAAGAGTAAATGTATTTCAAAATGACAACTTGAGACATTTGGAGAATGTGAGCATCCGGCTAATAAAAATACTTTGTTAATGAAGCATATGGAAACCTGAAAGTTTTACGTGAAGGGAATACGTAGGACACTGCAGTTCTACCGTAAGGGGACCAAAGTCCTGCAGAGTCAAGAGAAGTGGAAAGAACAATTGTTCTTATTGGAACAGAATAGCTAGGGTGGCCTGTGGGTGGGTGACTCATCAGCCTAAATTTTATCATTGCCTAAATCTTATCTTGAATGTTTTACTTGAGGAGACACAGGCTTAAGAAAAAGGAAGACAAAGGTACATTCTGTAGAAGATTGGAACTTTGTGTTTTTTATATTGGCACCTTTTTTTTTTTTTTTAAGATTTTATTTATTTATTCGACAGAGATAGAGACAGTCAGCGAGAGAGGGAACACAAGCAGGGGGAGTGGAGAGGAAGAAGCAGGCTCATAGCGGAGGAGCCTGATGTGGGGCTCGATCCCATAATGCTGGGATCACGCCCTGAGCCGAAGGCAGACGCTTAACCGCTGTGCCACCCAGGCGCCCCTATATTGGCACCTTCTGAATGCTTCAGAAATGGATTTCTTTAAGCCAGAATCATGAAATGTAGAATTGCCTTTTTCTGAAAGTGCAAATATGACCTGGAGTGGTGAAGATCTGCAGTGTTCCTTTCTACTTGCGAAATGTTTTCTTTTGAGGATTGAGCTGCCCCTTTATTTTAAAAACGCAGTAGAAAATCACAGGCAACCATAGTGAATGTAGTGCAATAGTAAACAGTATTCAAGTATCACTTTGGTCACTACTCTTCTTCTTAAGTTCTGCCAAAGGAATTTAGTGAGGTTATAAACGTGATCAACTGACAGACCTAAAAACTAAAGGACTCTTTCTGTTTATTGTTCTAACACATTGGTGGCAACAGTGTGCCTTTCCTGACACGGATGGGCCTCATGTTCTGGCATTTAAAAGGGTGAGACTTTTATTTAGCTTCCTGTTAAACATATATGTGAACATTTCTACAGTCCCCCCACCCCACCATAAAATCATGGTCACAGATTATTACAGCAATCAGATTAAAATCAAAATTGGCAGCCAGCTTTTTGTTCTTAGGAGTAATTCTCCATCAATAATGAGTTATAGGGAAAAAAAGGTGAGATAGGAAGTAGTAATCAGCTGTTTTGGATAGAGGAAAATCCCCAAGCCTGGTGAACAAAAATAAGTCCCAGTCTTCATGGCTCCTACAGTTTTATGGAACCCAGAGTTTGCATTCTGCCTCTTCATTGCCAGGTCATATTCCATAGGTTTCCTATTATAATATTTGTGTTTGATCTGGTTGGCACTCATTTAGAATTAAAAAAAAAAACCCTATGTTATTAAATATTTTAACTAAAATTAAGGCAAATAGGGAATATAGTAACAGGAGGACATGGGCTGCGAATGTGTGGTTTCAAAATGAGAATGGTAATAGCGCTAAAGGCATCAATTTTTGGTAATATTTTGAAGTGAAAAATGATCCTTGTTACCATATGGCAAAATACAGTGAAAATCTGAACTGTTAGACCAACACAGCTGTTAAATGCATAAATGTGGTTCTGTGTTTAAAATGTTTTCTACTACAGCTATTAGGTGGCACTTCCAACAATTAATCTCAGGCTATTAATGGGCAGTAACTGCAAGTTGTGGTGAGCGTCACAGATGTAAGAAATTGGATCTCTGTGGTGATTTACCTGGGAGGGAAGTGGCTAAACTATAGTTCTCAACTCAAAGTCTTCAGAGTACATTGGATAGTAGACATTCGCACAACTATTGAGCACGAACTCCAGTCACTTGGCTTTACCTTTGTTACAGGAAGTTATATTCTTTAATGGTGGCAACCATATGTGTAAGCCGTGTGTGTGCGCGCGCGTATCTGTGCATGCATAACTTTTAATCTTTAAATTACAAATACGTGAAGGCTTCTGGAAGAATAATAGTATTAGATCAGAGTAACTCGAATTAGTTGGTTTTTTTTTTCTTTTTGCCTCTGTAAGCCAGTTGAGTCTGAAATGACATTTTTTTTCTGAAATAACATTTTACAAATCTTTTATTGACTTAGAACTGCCAGGAACAAATTATGAATATGTTTTTTGTCCCCTAATTTTTCAAATACATACCTAATTTTAGAATTCATGCAGGACACGGGGAAAATCCTTAAATAGGACAAAGTATATTGGCAATTAATTATAGGGAAATTATCTTAATCACTTAAGTTCCCTATCAGGCTTTCTTTTGTAATATTTTGGGTTCAGATGGACTCTTAGGGTCTTGATTATTATACTTTTTTCCATCTGTAAAATAGTCACTTTTTCCATTTTGGTGGATTTTTTTGTGGAAATGTTCATATTAAAATCTCTAAAGATGGTTTTGTGACTGTGTACTCAGAATAACCTTAGTCTTGTTTTAGACCCCCACCATTTTTCTTTTTAACATTGGAGAAGCTGTGGTTTTTGGATTAACTGATCTCTCTGCTTGATATCATCTCTGACACATTCCTTCAGTAATTAGTTAACTTTTCATATAAAATCACATTATTAGTATTGATAGTTTGGACATAAAGAATGGAAACTTAAGTAAAGAAGTTGAGAGGGGATATAGAGAAAAGCTGAGGGAAACACAGGCGGCCTCCTGGCACCCAGAAGCCATGAAGGTCTGAGCTTCTACTCATCTGTGTCTCTGAGGGCCCTCATGGGCATTCCCTCTTCTTTCCTCTGTGTGACTCTCTCTCTTCCCTTCTTTCCGTTTAGAATTATTTAATGGAGACCACTTGCATTTAGGGTGAAATCCAGATCTTTTCCTGGCCAGCAAGGCTTCGTATCCATGGGCTTCTAACTCCCAGCTCATCTCCCTAGCCATTGACCATCAACCCCATGGGTCTTTCCTTGTCCCAAATTATCCAAACCTTTTAGCTCCTTGGGTGTTTCACATATGCTGTTTCCAGAGCCTGAGAAGTTCTTTGCTTCTCTACTCTGCTTATCCATTTGCTTAAACGTCACTAACTTTTCCTTAACAATCCAAATTAAATAAGAACCCCTTGATATAATCCATCATTGTAAGTTTTATTTTTCTTTTATAGTACCTATCATGACCTACCATTACAGGTGTCACTCCTCTGCTGGAAGTTCAGCTTCTTAGAGGAAAAAGCTATGCCCATTTTATTTATTGCTGTACCCCCAGAGCACAGCACAATGCTTGGCATACAGAGAAGACTACCTCCCTAGCCATACTCATTAGTCTGTGTTCGCTGTTATTCCAAGACCTTTTTTTCCTAGCTGTATAGAGTTAACTGATAAATGTTTCACTGTGTCTTATTTCTAAGAGAAATTTGGAGAGAGAATTTGATTGGCTGCTGACCCTTACAGCCTATGTTTGGGATGTGTGTAGTCACTTAATGCCAAGATGGCTACCCAACAACAGACACTGTGGTCAGGAGAAGTTTTTTTGGAAGAAGTTTTGGATTAGATTCACAATCAAAACCATCTAATATAGCTGCTACTGTCATTTGTAATAGTGATATGAATATTTCTAGTCCTCTTTTGTCTATAAATGAATTCCTATTGGCTACTGAGTTATTTATTAACTGTACATTTACAAAAATTATAAAAAACACTTCAATATTTTTATATGGCCTTTGGCATCCAGGAAATGTTACTACCAAAAATAATGGTAATTTATTTCTGTAGTTTCTACAGAATTATTTTAGCAGTAAATGAAATGGTGTGAAAAAAATTTTTTTTTTCTCCATAAAAAAAGGTGCTGTGGAAAATTCAAGATATCAAGGTGGTGGCAGAAATAATATATAAAACAAGTAGTGTAATCACAGGAAGACTAGTTCTGTCAGATTGTTGCATATAATTTTCACTCCTTTATTAAAAAGGTAGTTGTAAACCTTACGTCTCACAAAGACCCTCTTGTAAATTTTGCATTTTGATCCCTAAACAGGTTGCAAGTTTTAGGCGAGCAGTATCCATTTTTCATTTGTTCGTATTCTGGGCATTGAGTGTCTAAAACTATGCTTTTGATCTCTTCTGGAGTCTAGAGGAGAGTTGATGTACATATCTACTTTATGAGGTTTTTAAAAACATCCTGAGTACATGCAGAAAACTGACTTTGGTTCATAGTTCTTCGGTCCACAGTACCCTGTAGTACACAATGTCCCATACTCATCTTAGGATCGCCACAATTTTAACAGGAGCTTTGTATGTAAGGGAAGAGCAACTTACATCACTTTTGCATCATCTGTGGAACTTCTGTAATGTGGGAACTGCACTGATGAGACACCAAGGGAGTGTGAAGCAATTTAACATAACAAGAAATCTTACTCCCCCCTGCCCCCGGCCTTTTACGTGTACCTTCAGATATAAGCTATGCCAGAGCCCACAGAGAGTGGAGCTTCAGAAAATCCGAGGTCAGGTTTGTCTTGCAAACTCTGCAGGAAATTATCCTTCTGCTACTATGTTTGTAGAAATATTCACGATCAAACTACGTTTTTGCTAAAGTGTTTAGCTTTATTTTGATTTCTCTCTGAAGGAAAACTAAGTCTTTTTCTCAAATATGAAAAAACAGTAACTTGCCAATTATAATTGCATATCACTTTAACGATTATGTACTTTCTTATGGGGCTAAATCCCGACCGAACGTTCGTCTTGGTGAGAGTTAAGATGCTCAATGGAGTATTGTTTTCACATTCCATTACAAAATCTTTTTATGTTTTTATTTTTAAAAAAGGGGTTAATGTTATAAAAGTATTACGCTGTATTTACCCATGAACCATCAGCTCATGTGAGTGAGGGAATGTGCAGCAGCTCATTGGAGGAATACTTGAGTGGCTCTCTGCGTTTAACGTGGGCCCTGAAATCCGCCCAAGCTATTGAGACCCGTGCAGTGGTCTGAAAACAACAACAACAGAGCGTTCAGGGTGACATGGTAACAGCAGAAGGGGGGAGGCACTTAATTGAAGCTGCTAAACAAATTGCTTTTTCACCTCTACATATATACATAGCCACACACATGTGTTTCTTATATGGATGTTTTCGCAGGATTATTACAGTTTATTGAAATCAGAGAATATCACTAAATATTTACTACCTAATTTCCTAGGCCCTGAGTGAAAACGTGTTCAAACTGGGGAGTGGGTCTAAAGGAAAAGGACGCTCGTGCTCAATCTTGTGATTTCACAGACACATGACAGTCTCTCAGTGGGCATTTCTGGAGATTGTGTTTGGCGTGGATTTTGTGAACATATACTAACAGTTTATCCATAACATGCATTTTCGTAGCTATTATGAATATTATTAATCTCCCCTACTTAACCTCTTGCATTGAAAAATAGAATTTTCTGTCTTTTTTTGTTCCACAGACTTAATGACAAACATCTTGCAAATTAGATTTTCATATATTTCATCTCTTTCTTATGCTCAATTTAATCTATCAAAGCCACACATTGTAGAAGACATCTGGTATTGAGCTGAAGCAGCTGGGTTTCATTTGTAAAGGTTTTGAGCAAATTTTGGTGCTTGCCAACAATAATACAGCAGTTGGCCAATGTGTTTTCTTTGTGGCAGCGCGGTGCAGTGTGGTAGAAGAGACCTGAATTCAGGATCAGGTGGTATTCCGCCTCTTTCTGGCTTGACTGGTGAGACTGGAGGGTGTCTGCAGGTGTTTGGGCGAGCACCGGCTGAAGGCTCGCTCAGTGGTTGTTGAGGATTATGTATGAGGATTATGAATCAACCGGTGAGCAGCGTGCAGTCATCCATTTGAGAGACAAGGAGTCTGAAGTTTTCCTCGCAGCACGGTTCACTCTATTGCCTACATCAGAATCACGAAGTCATTTTTATGCGGTTCCCAATACCCCATCCCAGATCTACTAATACAAGTATTTCAGAACTGAGCCCAGAGAGCTGCAATTGATTAAGCTACCCCAGGGGGTTTGGTACATACTGGACTGGAGTTAATAAATTTCAGTTCATTCTTTACCTACAGGCAGAACCTCTAAACTCCCTTTTCTGACCAAAAGAAGAACCTATTTTATTAATGTGTATTTAAAGGGAATTGTCAGAATTTGTTTCAAAAGTGGCTTAACCACATATCCAGTTTAGATGTTCTTTCATGAGACATTATATTACTGTGACCTGTTGTTTAATAAAGCAGTTGTTCTAGCACTATTGAAGTTTTGCTCCTAATGATGAAGAAGGGATAGTAAGTCTCACTTGGAACAGTCCGATTATGAACTGAAGGATTTCTGGGAGAGAGAAACGGAAATGAGAATCCCCAATTTCCTATTTCTTTCTCAGATACATTAATTAATTTCTGTCTCCAAAATAGTCAGTGAACTCCTGATAGGTTCCCGGAAATCTTTTCAGAGTTGGGCTCTCTGAATTATCCTCAGAAAGCACCATGTTGTTGTTTGGTTGCTTCTGAGCCGTGTACTCACCTCCAGTTACATTCAGCATGTTATTCCCAAAGACAATAGTTTGTCTTCCTGGCCGTATAGCGGTCTGGGGGGCTATTCCGAACGTAAACTGAGTCATAGCTCCCTCCTTTGCTTCTGCTGGAAAAGTTCCATACCAGAATTCTTACGACCATCGTTTAGTATTGTTTAATTCTTTAGTTTGCTGGTTCTTAGTTCAGAATTGAGTTTTCCAGACAAACACTTTTGAGTTCCCGGGCAATATGGAGACATAGCCAGGGAACGTGTGGTTGATGTGAGGATTGCCTCTTTGGAAGTTAATAGGTAGTGACGGTCTGTTGTTAAAATGTCATTAACTGGAAATGTACCTTTTGCCTTATCTTGCTTTGGAAATTAGCATTCAAGATAGTCACTTTAGAGAGCTCCTGCCTTCTCTCAGGGACTTGATTTAAAATAAACACACACACACACAGACACACACACACACAGACACACACACACACACACACACACACACACACACACTCCCACTTAATGTAGGCGAGCAGCACCCCAGAAAGAGGGTAAGAGAAGGGGCGATCTAAACGCTTCAGATTGTCTCATTCCATGATCCATGTCATGCATGGGTTACATCTGCAGCTTTTTAAATTTTCTGGAGGGAGCTCAGCAATGCAGCTGTCTCTAATGTCCTGTGAACCTTGAAAAGGAATTTCCTTTCAAGTAAGAACGGAAGTAGTTTGTGTGTGGGATGATGGAGCCGAAGGTTTCCTTTAACAAAAAATAAAGTGCCATTATATAAACAAACATCTGTACAACCTAAAGTAAACCCAGCAGACATATATGATGCAGGCACCTACATTTTAAAAAGACCTAGTTCATTTTAATGCTCTCCTTGTGTTCTCTTATTTTCACAAGTGAGGGCAGTGAGACACACAGTTGTGAGATTCCTTATCTAAAGTCCGTCACTTCGAGAGCTGGAACCAGAACTTGGGGTTCCGGGCGTAGTTCGTGTTCTTTTGGGAATGATGTTTAAATTTGACTTTAGGATTGCTGTTCAGGCTGAATGCTTAGAAAGGTGAAACGAAGCCTTTGCCACATGAACATTTTATTTAAGAAACAGACTAAGAAAACACACACCACTGCTACCATGAACAAATATTTCACCGTATAAATAAAACCCAGAACTGATAACCCCCACGTTGGTTTTCCTCTCTACTCTAAAACATGCTAATATGTAAAAAGTACTCTACATTCAACATTCACATTTAGGCTGTCCTAATTTAGTGCTTATGGAAATGCAAATTATACACCGTTCTGAGCCACAATACCTTACCATCTGCGGGGAGAAGAAGACAAAGTTAGGAACATATTTGAGTTATTTTTTAGAAAAAAAAAAAATTGCACCCTGCATCAAAGAGTGGAGGATCCTTTTCTTTTTCCTCTTCCCAAGACTTCCTGCAAATGTTAAGCTAGAGATTACTTGCAAAATATCCTGAGTAGCTATTAGTGCAAACAAGAAACGTGATCTACAGCTTTACCCCTCGAGAGTGAGGGCGAACACCTCTACGGTTTATTTCTTAATGCTAAAATTACAAGGTTATTGTTCCTTCCCATTGTAGGATGTCATGTGCACTGGGATCCTTTAGATTTACACATTTGGTTTTATGGTTTGGGGCCGTTGTTGTAGAATGTTTTAGAATAATTGACGAACTGTCTTTACCAGTTAAAATTTCTGTAGTGTTTATCCTAATTTTTCTTCCTCCCCATTGACTGTTTCTTCAGTAATTGTGAATCTAGACTGGGGTTTTTTGCAAACGGAATGAAAATATTTGGTCGTTTGTCCGTGGCTTTGTTTTTGATTCTTGTATTTGCTGCTTAAGGGATTTTAAAGATCTGCTGAGGATTTCATATCACTTATTTGTACTTTCAAGATATGTAAGCAAAATTACCCCCCAAAAGTTCTATAATGTTTACTTCTTAGTCTAGATTCTTTGTTTCTTATTCCTGTGGCTTTCAATGAATCATTACCTTATTATCTACAAAATAATCAGAAGTGTTTAAGGGTAAAGAAGAGAGCAGCATTCTTATAGTTAGCTTACATACTAATCATCTAATAGTCAGTGACATACTTCCTTTGTGACTTTATAATTCACAAATTCAAGAATACAAATGTCAGCATTCTTATTGTTTAATTTGTGAATGTCTGCAAGTTGAAATAATATGAGCTAGCAGGTTATATTCAACTGGCAAAATAATTGAGATCGTTAACATTTGGCAAGGATGTGGATAAATGGGAACCCTTATCACTATTAGTTGGAACATAGTTTCAATCATATTGAGGAATGGTATATTTTATTGATCTAGATAGTAATTACATAGAAATATTCATAATATTAAGCAATAGTTTAAGATGTGAAACCAAAAGCATAAGCAACAAAAAAATAATAAAATTGATCTCATCAATTAAAAAATTGTGCTTCAAAGTACACGATCAAGAAAATGAGAAAAGAGCCCACAGAATGGGAAAATACATTTTCAAATCAGGTATCTGGTAACGGACTTGAGTTCAGATTATATGAAGAACTCTTACAAATCAATAGGGAAAAGATTATTAGCCCCACTTAAAAATAGGCAAGGATCTGGACCGATTTTTCTCCAAAGAATCTATACAGTGATCAATAATCACATGAAAAGAAGTTAACTATCATTAGCTATTGGTAAAATTCAAATCAGAACCACATGAGATGCGACTTCCACTCAGATGGCTGTAATCACAAAAATAATAACAAGTGTCATTGAGGATGTGGAGAAGTTGGAACCCTCATGCACTACTTCTGGGATGTAAAATGGTGCAGCCACTTTGGAAAACAGTCTGGCAGTTCCTCAAAATGTTAAACATTTAGTTACCCTGTGGCCCAGAAATTTTTCTCCTGGGTGTATATCCTAAATGAAATGAGAACTTAGAGTCCACAAAAAACTTGTGTGCAGATGTTCATAACGGCATCATTCATAATAGCTGCAAAGTGAAAACAGCCCAGCTGTCCATCAGCTGATGAATGGATAGAATGTTGTTTATCTGTATAATAAAGAATATTCCTCAGCAACGAAGAGAAATGAAGAACTGATATATGCTGTACCATGAATAAACTTTGAAAACATTATGCTAAAGGAAAGAAGCCAGAAGCAAAGACCATATATTGTATAGTTCCATTTATATAAAAAGTCAAGAACAGGTAATGCTATACAGATAGAAAGCAGATTAGTGGCCATAAATTGCCTGGGGTGGGGGGCTGGGGACAAGAATGGGGAATGACTGCTAATGGGTATGGTGCTTATTTTGGGGGTAATGAAAATATTTTAAAATTAGATTGTGATACGGTTGTACAACTTCGTACATATACTAAAAAACATTGAATTGAACATCTTACAGGGGTGAATTTTTTGGCATGTGGATTATATTTCTATAAAGCCCCTAAAATATTCATAGGAGTGATAAGTAGCGAAATTAGGAGAGCTGGGAATATGGGAAAAGGGGCTCATTTGACTTTCTTTTATAATATTTTATTCCGTGGTGATAAAAACGCCTGTTAAGATTTTATAAAAATTAGTTTTAAGAACCAGTAGTCTCTAACTTTTTTTGTATACTTGTGGAATTTTATATAACAAAAGAGATAACTAGAAACAAAATTGAGTACATATCCACTCCACCCCCTTTTAGCTAGAAAGCATAATAGGTTTTCCTTTTCCCTGATAATTAAAGACCTTGACTCCAGAAAATACTCTCTACAAATGAAATGTTGTAATAGGGCTCCTATACTGACTGTTGTTTGCTTTTTCTGGTATCAATTATAATAATATATTATCTCTGAAATCTGAATTTTAGTGAGGCAGTTTTGTCGTTTTTTTTAGTTGGTTTATGAGAAGAATTCTTTGTGATTAAGAGGTACCATTCGTTCTGGTTAAAATCAGATCATTTTCCTTTGCTGACAACACAGCAGAGTTGCCCACCTGCAACCTTGCTTGCTCAATTAAGGGGAAAAGTTATCTTCTTGGGACAGCTGCTGTTCCCAATTCTGAGTCTGGGCCTTGTGGGAATCTACTAGTTTGCTTAGGAACCTTCATCACGAACTTTCCCTATGCAGATTAAAAGATTGTCTTGGGGGAAAGAGAGCATGCCTACAGTCCAGGAGGGCTCATGCCCGAATCAGAGGTACTCATTCCTTCTCTACTTGTTAATGTAGCAGAAATGCCTTTCCTGTCATGGGGTTAGAGTGGTTGGGAAATTGCCCGCACTGACAAGCCCTTCTCAGATAGGAGGAGCTCATAGTCATAACAAAAACATTTTCCCAGAATATTGTTTCATGCTTCTCCCACTCAGGGCCATGACCATCACGAGGGCGGGAAAACGACCTCAGGGCCTTGAGGTTTGTACATCACAGGCTTAATAACAAGAGGTGCTAAAGCTGATCCCGGGTAAGCTGGACTAGATAGTTGGGGCAACATTTAAATACCATTAAAGTACGTTGCCCTGCAGAGTATAGGTTAAGTAGAAGTTCTTGCTTCTAGCTTCAGAGCCCATAAATGTTGTAAGAGCAATTGGAATAGTTTAAACAAAATCAAAGGATGTGAAGTTTGTGGGGGGAAGTGGAAAGTATCACACAAAAACTAGATTGTGACTGGACGGTGGTTTTCACACTGTGGTTCGTGCCTCAGCATTACAGGGGAACCTCTTGGAAATGTAAATTTTTGGGTCCTATACCAGCTTTACCGAATCAAAAAGCTTGGGAGGGGGATGGGTCCAGAACTCTGTGTTTCAACAAGCCCTCCAGGTTAGATCGATGTGTGGCTAAAGTTTGAGAACCCCTGGACCACAGTATGTTGCTGCTGAGTGAACTTGAACTCTATCCCACATGCAGTGGAAATTCGTGGATGATTTGTGAGCAGAGTGATGGAATGATGAGTGTTTTAGTTAGATAGTAGAGTCTTCTGCCCTACTTTTCTAGTAAAGGAATTTTAGTTTAGGAAAGTATAAAAATATCACAGTGTTTGGTGATCTCATTTAATCCACACGTTTCAGCAGGGTATATTAGTTTGTACTTTCTTGTAACTTAATATGAGAGTTGTTTAATGGCTTAATAGAACTTTGGAAGTTTCAGACAAGTGATTTTTATTCACTGGAAATTATAGAATGGTGCTTTCTTTTGTATGCCGTTTTATTCCCCAAACCTAGAACATTTTGCAGATTTAATAGGACCTAGGTGTACTCTTAAATCCTGAAGATATTATCCAAATAATTTCAGAAAATGGCTGAGGGCATTCCCCGGGTCACTTTACTGTGTAATACTTTCCCAAGTATGTTTTGCATTTTAAGTGTTTTCATTTTTCCTCTTAATCTCGTTATGTATCAGTAACACATGATGTGTTGGCATCTTCTGGAATAACACATTTGTTCCAAGTGAGAAGGACTAGGTTTAGAAAATCTGGTCGGCCAAGAAGTTTACCCGATAGAAACCAATATTGAATCTAAAACTAACGCGTTCACATTTTCCATCAGAACTAAGATGGAATGAAGCCAAGGAGGTACTATGAGAAGTTTGCTGCTCTCTGCCCTGTATGAATAGCATTAGCTAAATATATAATTTAGTCCTGCAGATAATAGACATGTTGAAAAATATCTTTTACCTGTAAGTCTGAGATGGGGCTGACTGCATAAAATCAGATTCTATTTTACCTCTCCTTAAGAGTCATGACGATTTAAGATTCTCTAGAACAATATTCTTTTACTTCCAGATGGTTTTATTTTTATGTTTAAATGGAAAATTGGTATTAAAATGCCATAGGCATTTTTACTCTTTAGCAACCTAATCCTATAATTTATCTTAGAACATATTAGACTTAGTTCTTGTCCAGGAATTGGGGGAAAAAGCAGTAGCCTTTTCTGATAGGAATCAGAAAAATTGAATTTTAATTGTTGACCTGCTACTAAATACTGATGTGACTTTGGGCATAACTTTCATTATCTCTGATGATGAGGTAGTATATTAAAATATTGAAATAGTTCATATGGAAAGATGGTTTGAGGCATGGGTATTGTATGTTTAAAATAAGTATATAGTGACTTGGAGAAGCCAGTAATTTATTCCTTCACTTATCATACTTTTATTGCACAATGTGTATCTTCCAGTGTTGTCATGTGCCCTGTGAGCTCAAGGAAAGTATTCCCTGGTCACATTCTGGAAGGGAGGCAGACAAATACAAAGAATACTTTGGGAACAAATAGATGTATATCTGACTGAATGGAGGTATCAACTGAGTTGGCAACTAAAGGTTAATAAGGAGTTATCTGAGCAAAGAAAGGAAATAAACAGATTCTACCCAGAAGGAACCAACATGACCAAAATCCCAAAGAGACCGAGGAGGGCACGGGACGACCAGAGGATGGCCAAGTTTAGTGTTAACTACTGAGTTGGAGGTGAGGAGTAGTGAGTGGCCAATTCGAGGTGGTAAGTAGGGGACAGAAGATGAGGGTGTGTGTGGACCCAGCCCAGGAAGCACGTACTTCTTCCGGTGGATTGTGCAGATGCACGATTGGCTTTGAAGGAGGCAGTAACATAATCGTATTTCCCATTGTCTTCCCTTTCAGTTAATGCCAGTTCCATCCTTGTCGTCAATTAGGACAAGACCCTTGGTATTATCCTTAGCTTTTCTTTATCTCTCACATAAAACATACCATTCATTTGGCAGTTATTTTAATAATGTCTATATTGTGCACCGCTGTTGGCCACTTCAGAATCCTCTTGGAACTACCCCTCATGCCGCCACAGTTGCAACAACTGGTTCCATGAAGGCATTGCCCTGCTCTCTGATGGTAGATTTGGATACTGTCTTCCCTCTCAGCCTCTTGCCTGCAGCCTCTTCCATGTAGCATGTGAGACTCTGGCCTGAACCACCTGCGCCTCTTGGAAGGAAGGGGCAGATAGCTACCATGGGCAGCCAGACATGACCGAGGGGGGATAGGAGATGAGAGAGAAGCCCTTCTTTGTTCCCCAGGATGGATACACTGAAACTCATGTCATAATACTTTTAGTGAGGGTGAACTAGATAACTCATTCTCAAATTGCAATTTTTTCCTTTCCTGTTTTTCATAGCCCGGGTCATGTACTCCTGCTTCCTGGGATGACATTCCCAAATAAACAACTTCGGAGCACACAGTTGTCTTAGACTCTACCTTCCTGGGAAACTAAGGTCATGACAGTACCTTCAAAATATATCTTCAGTTAGACCACTTTCCTTCACCTCCACTGCTACTGGCCATCAAACCACACATTTCTATAGCAGTTTTCTAACTGGCTTGGTACTTTTATTTTTGCCCTCCATAGTCTGTTCTTGGGACAGCAAGTGGAGTAGGAATTTCATCCAACAAGACCCTCTAGGATCTGTCCCCACTACCTCTCTGACCTCACTTCCTACTAATGTTGCTGGGGTGGGAAAAGTTGGCACCTGCTGTTGCTCAAGCCTTCCAGGTGCCCTTCCACCTCAGGGCTCTTGCTTGCTCTTCCCTCTGTTTGGAGCACTCTTCCACCTCATAGCTCCCTCTCTTTACCTTTTCCCTCTCAAAAATTACTTCCGCAGTGAGGAAATTCTGACCGTCCACTTTAAAAAAACAACCACTCCCAGCATATTCTGTCCCCCTTCCCTGCTTTATTTCTCGCCAAAGCACCTAGCATAATTAATATGCTTTCAGGTTTATTTTGCTTACTCTCTCTTTTTCTTTGGTAACTATAGGCTCCATCAGGGCAGGGAATTGTGTCTGTTTCTTTCCAAAGTTCCATCCTTGGGCTGAACACAGAGCCTTGGTACCTGGTAGGTGCTCAATAAATAGCTACTGTAGTAATCAAGTGAATGAATGCATGTTTTGGAAAATGTGATTCTGGCCATAGTGTAAAGACGGTTGAAGGAGGGTAGGGCTAGAGAACAGAGATTAGGAGCTTATCACAGGCAACCAGGTAAGAAATGACGAGGGCCACGTTTGTCTTCTTTTAAGGGCATCAGTGGAGAGTTAAGGAAAGATTACAGAAAAATTAGAAGAGTAAAATGGTTGTGTTGTTGCTGGATTGGGTATGATGGATAAGAGAGAGGGAGGCCTCTAGGCAGAGTCTCGGGTTTTTGGTTTTGGCAGCTGGGAGGATGGTGGTTATAGTCGTCGGAGAGATGTTGAAGGTGGAGCAGACTTAAGGAGGTGATAGGGTGGAGAGGCTTCAGGAAGGAGGAAGGAGAACTTCAGATTTAAATATGTTGAGTTTGGTGGACCAGCAGACCACTTAGCATGAAATGATAAAGACCCGGAAGTCCATTGACTGGGTAGGACTGGAGCTCAGAAAAGGGTACTGGGGATTAACTAAAGCTAGTAAGGGAGTTGTGCCTTGAGGTACAAAAATCAAACACCGAAAACCCATATATTACTCTGTGTTTCTATACGAGCAGGGACGTTCTTAACTGTGGTCACTATTTCTTTCCTTGACTATTTTAGAAAAAATTAGAAAGAGAAGACCTTGAAAAAAAAAAAGTAAAAAAAATCTCCTTGATTTATTTTTGTTGGCACATGTCGAAAGAATGAAAAAGACATTTATCTTAGGATGAAGTGTCTGAGTACCTCTGGAGTACAAAGAGTTTACCTTTCGCTTGTCCTGGCCAGCCTCAAACTCTGTATTTTACTTTCGCAGCCATCTTCTTTTATTGAAAACATGTTGAAGTACTTTTTTCCCCCTTTACTCACCGGAAATGAGTAAGTTCTTTAGTAAAATATCCAGAATGCATGTAGTAAAAAATGTCTAGATGTTTCAAATAAGATTTCTGGTACATGTTTGTCTGTTTAGTAATATAAATTTTAAGTGGGTGTGCTCTTCACCAACACTTTTCATGTATTTTGAAGCTTAGATTTTTGCCAATAGCCTTTATACCTCTGGTGATTTTTATGACCTTATTTAGTAGAGAGTTGAGTGTTTTGAACTGGTCTTCAACCTAGAAGTATATTAAACAATTTGATTTCCCAAGGGGCCAACACTGTTGGAAAAGATTACTATATACAAATCTCTAGGCCAGGAGAGGAGAAGAGATGGGAAAGATACTGCCCAAGGAAATTTACAGAAATGAAAACAAAATCATGTTGTCTGATCTGTGATCATCTCATAGTTGGTGAGTACACCTTAGCTTTGGAGGAAATCTTATTTGAATTTAATCCTTACTATTTCATCTCGTGTTGACACTTTGCATTACACTAATAAGATGTTAATGATCTCATAGTCTTAGCTTGCATGGGGTACTCCCCAGGGCACAGAGACATTAGGGGCTACGCTGCCTGAGTTGCTATCAATAGAACATTGATTCTGAATACATACATGAGATCTCAGCTATGTTGCCGACAGTGAAATTGTAATTCTTCATTAGCTGGAAGAAATTCTGAGGACCACAATTCAAGGACCTAAGATGCTTCATATTTAACTAAAAGAACCTTTCATATTTATTTAAACGAAGCCTGGCTATTTAAGAAAACTTTGTAAGGAATAATAACTGTATTAGAGTTCTCTGTAGAAACAGAACCAAGTCCCAAGATGCATAGTTGACAAGCAGAAGACCCAGTAGAGCCAGTGGTGTCGTTCCCATCTGAGAGCTGGGCAATCTTGAGATCTGGAAAGAGCTGAGTTTCACTTTGAGTTTGCATGCAGAGGAAACCTGTCTCGGCTTGAAGGAGGGAAGAACTCTCTTGTTATTTGGGGGAGAGTCAGCTCTTTTGTCCTGTTTAGGTCTTCAACTGATTGGGTGAGGCCCATTTGCATTAGAAAGGGCAATCTGCTTCACACAGTCTATCAATGTAAACGTTAAGCTCATCCCAAACCACCCTCATGGAAATACCAGAATAATGTTTGACCAGATACCTGGGCACCCCTTGACCCTGTGAAGTTGGCACATAAAATTAACCATCACAATAACTTATTTTAAATGCATTCGAATTCATTTAATCAATAAGCATTTTAAGCATAGCTTTGTGGATTCAGCATAAGGTAAGACATTTTGAGTATCTAAAGTAGAAGACGGTGGTGGGGGAGGGTGGGGAATGGGATAGGCCAGTGATGGGTATTAAGGAGGGCACGTATTGCGTGGTGCACTGGGTGTTATGTGCAAACAATGAATCATGGAACTTTACATCAAAAACTAGGGATGTACTGTATGGTGACTAACATAATATAATAAAAAGATATTATTATAATAAAAAAATAAATAAAGTAGAAGACGGGAGGGTCGTAACCCCTAAATAAGACCAAAATAAAGTATTATAAAATCAAGAAAAAAAAAACAAGTTTTTCAGTGTTTACATTCTTCACTAAGACATTTTTCATGTATATTGAAGCAAACTACATGGGATTAAAATTGAGTTTCTTACTCTGAACTGTAAATTATTAAGCAGACATTAAGAAAAGCATATACTTGCTTTTTCTCTTTTATTCCTTTTTTGTTTATATCACAATATATATTCATCATAAAGGTGGTAGTGTAGTTATAATGAACAAGTATAAACTTAATCTGTTAAAAAAATCATCTGGTAGAGACCACAAAAAAATTCTTTAGCATTTTTTGCCCCTGAGTTGCATTATTTTATTCTTATATCATAACATGAGCTATTTTGTGCTATGCGTTTCTGAATTCAGACGGTGTAAAATGTTTCTGTTTACTGGACATGGTAGGTTAACAAAGTTTTTATTTTATTTTTTTATTTGAAAAAAAACATGAGTGTCCTTATAAACACAATTATTTAGCCACAGAGTGTAGCTTATTAGATCCTTACAGGTATGTAAGGACTGTCTTTATCCCAACTGCATGCACCCAGTCCCATCCAGATTGCAGGAAGGGAGAAATACAAGGGAATTGGGGAAACCATTTTAAGAATTGGTAAGTGTATTTGGATTACTTTGACACTTCAGAGTCAAATACAAAACAAAAATCTGCTTAATTGCTTTTAAATTACAAAATTAAGAAAAACACTTAAATGATTTAATAATTCTGATTTTGGCTCATATTGGAAATTATAGAACTAGGGGCTCCATTAAATAAACATTTTAATTTTCTCAATATCGATGTTTTATTTTCTCCAAATGTGACTGATGTGTCTCTTATTTAATGATAAGGTAGCTACTTTCAAAATTCATAGACTTTACAGACATAGCTTTATAGAAAGCTATGTGTTTATCTGTCTTGGTTGAAGACATAAAAATACTAAGAGAAAAGGGTAAAAATTGTTGCTGTCTATCTGGAAATAGGAAACATATTTTTTCTTCTTTTATAGGTACTTGTTTAGCTTGCTTCAGTGAATCAGATGTGGTGGGTTTTGGAGAGATTTGTTCTCCCTGAGTTAATATTTGACTTGCCAGGCCCTTTGTATTTCCCGAGCTGACCTTGGGAACACTGGCCTTGCCATGATGCCTGGTGGTCATCTCCTCACTTTGGCACCTAGGAAATATTTGAGGCTGTGACTTCATCAGGAGGAAGCTATCTGTGTGATAAATATTCCCTGACTGCTGTGTAGGATTGGTATAAAATGCAACACTTTGGCAAATGCTTTCTTTGAAGACTCAAATCCAATGCAAAAACCTTTTTTTTTTTTTTTTTGAAGAAAGTTTGTGGCACTTTCATAATAGCTGGGCCCTGTTGATTTAGATCAAAATCATTTCCTCCCATCATCATAACCATTTTACTGTTCAGTGGTGCAGAAGGCAGCATGAAGAGTTGGTGAAATGTTTTGGATCATTCAGAAGTAGATGAAAGATAAAAATAGAAATATCTCCAACAGAGGTGATACTCTGGAGAGCTTCTTATAAAAGCAAAAATGAAAGTATCCAAGTATCTCTACACTAAGAATTTTTTTTAAGTTTTCTAATGATGTGAACAATTCAGATAAACATCCAAGACGAAACTGAGTGTTTATAAATCCACTTAGTCTTTCTGCATATGCTTATTCCATGTTAGAGTCTTAACTGTTGTCTCTTTCAGCTTTTAGGGAAAGGGAACACAACTTCCCTTGATGTTTAATGAATATTTATGAAGTCCTTTGACAATTAAGGACTCATTAACATTCACTTTAAAAGAAAAGAGTTAAAAACTCTTTTAAGACCAAAGCAGAATGTAGTAGCAAGGAGAAACTCCCATCTCTTTCGTGGTTGTGAACTGTCAGGTCAGAAACACTCTGCAAATGAACTCAGATGTTTTTAAAAAAAGGACTCTAGGTAGTAGTTTGAAAATAGTAGACAACGTTTGATTTTTACACGGTGATTCTAATTTTGTATTGTCTCTTGCCTTGGTGAGTGATTTTTGGCTTGTTTTTCTGAAGATACTCAGAAACCCTGCTTTTGTATGTCACATAATGCATAGATCAGAATTTGGAGTCAGACTTTTTTGTGTTTAAATTTCAGTTTCAACTCTTTCTAGCTTAATGACCTCCAGCAAGTTCTCAGTGCCTCAGTTTCTACATCGTAATTTGGAGGAAATGGTGCTCTACGGCTCATTAGCTTGTTAGACAGAGCACCCGAGTTAATGCATGAAAAACACGTAAAATCCTGCCTGGCACACTGGTTTTCTGGGCCCTGAAAAATCTTTCCTTTCAATTTACACTTCTTTGGCCCTTGTTTTAGGGCCTTTGGAAAGATCTTTGTTTCCCCCTGGCTGAGGTGATGCAAAGGAATCCTTAGTGAATGAATCCTCACTTCTGATGGGTAGCATTTTAGCTTTCTTTTTTATTTCAGATTTTCTCCATTCTTTATTCGCAGCACCCCAAGGCCCTGGGTGCGGCCACTTCCAGCTACCTTGGACTGCAGCTATTTTCGTGGTCCAGATATGACCCACTGACTATAAGAATGCCTAAGTATATATTTACTTATATTCAAAAGCACAGGCTTTTATGAATGAGAAATTGCTGAAGTCAACAAGCTTTCTGAAACAAGAGCGGTTACACCATTTTCGCTGTTACCCCATATAAATCATTGTTATTTGGTAGTATGGAAATAAAGAAATACGTGAGCATGAAATCAAATAGGGGCTTAGAAAGTTACGTGCCTGCTCGTCATTATTTTAAATATGAAATAGAAGTATGTGTTGGGATGAGCAGAGAAGTCCTAAAGCATCACTCCACATATTTCTCTTTCTGTGAGACTTAACACTTGCAGATGTCAGCGCTGACCTGGAAGCCAAACCTTGGTAATTCTACTGATAAATATATTCCTCTACAGAACATCCCACTTATTCTTAAGTAATTTACCATCCTACTTTGCTTACTATAGGTCATAAGATTAAATTTGTCTTTGTGAAGTGCTGAGTTGCTGTTATTTAACTCAGAGCTTATCTTTAAGTCAAGCCTCATAAATTTAATAATAATTAGTCATAGTTACCCCTGGAATTTTTACTGCTTTCACCATCTGCTCTTCTCAGTATATGCAAGGTGTTAGATCTATTTCACAGTAACCGAGTAAACGTTCACTTCTAAAAATTACTTTCTCTCGGAGAAGTGATTGATATATTTATGATTTTTGAGAAGATGAGGGGGAATCTTCTGTGATTTAGTCTTCAGTCTTTTAGATGCATCGTATGGTTATATGTACATGATACAGTATTAGTAATGACCCTGATATTAGATTAAATCCTTTTACCATTTAACGACTTTTGTGTACTTGGGTATTTACTCCTAGTTTTGATGTTGTTAGATTTGTCTTTATAATTTTTAGCCATCCAATCCTCATTTTAAGAGTGCAAACTCTTTAGCTTAGGGAGCACAACTAATTATTTCTCTATTTTCCAAGGAGGCGCTCAGCACTTAGTAGTGATGAGTCCACTTCTTGCCGTATGCCATCATAAGGCTTCTGTCTCCCAACGCAGCGTAGTCCATAGGTTGCTTCTCCCGTTCAACCACTGTCACACTCCAATGTCCATTTGCTTTCTAGGTGTAGACACCAGGACCTACGGGGTCAAAGTTGTTAAGTTGCCTAATGCAAAGATAGAAAGAAGAGGAGACACAGATGTTGAACTATGAATGTCCTATAACTGTAAAACAAGCTTAATTTTTTGTGTGTGAATAGCAGAAGGTTTGGAAGCATTTTTGGAAGCATTCAGAAAGTTTTCCTAAATTGTGTGCAGAAATGGAAGTGTTTAGTGAATAGGCTTATCTCTTCCCAAGAGTCCTGCCTTAATTTATTAATTTATAACCCTCATTTCATTGTATATGTAGTAAAATGTTAGGATGAACTGATGCTGTGTGTGGAGGGAGGAGCTGATTTTGTGCTCTGCAGGAATTCATTCTGACTTCATTAGCAATATACTCTAGAAAGGTCTTATAGTTAGCTTGTCTTTTAGCCCATTATTAAAATGGTTATATTTGCTCTTATAAACTACTTTGAAAAGTTATAAAGTAAGTAATATAGTTTTTTTAAAAATACAATTTTATACTTAAAAACTTTGCTTCGAATATTTGGGAAAGCTAAAATCAGAGTTGGATGAAGAAATGAGCCAGTTAGCATCAAATAATGAAATTCTTGGTCACAAATTTCAGCTAGTAAGAATATAGAAACTGTTTACACATATATGGAGCAAATTCTGTTTAAGGAACTGTTGTAACCATTTTACATATGTGAGTGAACAAGTATTGTTATTATCCTCATTTTACAAATGAGGAAATGGAGATTCTTGGAGGTAAATTGTCTGAGGTCACACAACTAATCATTCAATTTAATAGTCAATTGAGTGACTTACAAGTAAATTATACTACTTGTTGGTGATAGTTGATAGGCCGGAATATATGTGTGCAACTAACTATTATTCTAGATAGAGTAAAATATGTGACATGGTGAATCTCCATGGAAACATCAGAGAAAGATGCATATATTTCTAATTGGGCAACGTAACATAGATGATGAAGGCGAGGGACACTGTTAGAGGCTGAAAGAATATTATGAGCAAAGGCATGGGAATGTGAAAAACATGGTGTACATAGTAAGGGTAAGGTGTGGACAGGAAGTAGGCCATGAGAGAAGATAAGGCAGGGAAGATAGGTTGGGTCAGTTCATGAAGAGCCTCGAATGCCTTCCTAAGAACTTTAGAACCATTAAAGCTTTTTGTTTACTTTGCTTTAGCTTTTTGGTTTTGCAAGTTCATGCATGTGTGTTGTTATTTTTAGAAGGCAGCAGTGCAAATAATGGATTATAGAAGTGGGAGAGAGATCAGAGAGTACTATAGTAGTACTGAGTAGGGACAAGGATTAAGGGAATAGAAAGGAGAGGCTCCAGCCAGTAGCTCATATTTTGCCAGAGGGAACATGGCAGACTTAGGAAGACCTGTCCTTGCTATTGGGGGAAGAGAAATCAAAGCTATGCACACCTACTGATGGTGATGATGAGTAATCTTCCTTCTCCTCATTATTATTATTTATTATTATTAATATTATTATTTTTATTGAGTGATTTGGTTAAAGCAGTTATTTGGAGTAGTGAAAATCTCAGCTTGGCCTTAACACCTTAATTCCAAGCCTCAGTCATTTAAAAATGGGAATAATTGGGGCACCTGGGTGGCTCAGTTGTTAAGTGTCTGCCTTCGGCTCAGGGCGTGATCCCAGAGTCCTGGGATCCAGCCCCACATCAGGCTCCTCTGCTGGGAGCCTGCTTCTTCCTCTCCCACTCCCCCTGCTTGTGTTCCCTCTCTCGCTGGCTGTTTCTCTGTGTCAAATAAATAAATAAAATCTTTAAAAAAATAAGTAAATAAATAAAAATGGAAATAATCGTACCTGCCTTTCTGGGCTCTGGTAAGAATTGTATGAAAACAGGTGAAAGCTCTTGGAAAAGTGTTTCACCTTTGGTAAGTACTCCATAAATAGTAGTTGTATTTCTTTCATTTGTTAATTATTTTAGCCATTATTAAATAAATACTAGCATGCAGATTACAAAAGCACATGGTGACAGATTTTGTAGACAGTAAGGGTTAATTGACAAGCCATTTTCTACAATTTTTAGATGTGTTTATGCATTTTAAAGTGAGTGTCCATATTACATATATATTCTCTTAACTCTCTTCCTATTAAAAACCAGGAGATTAGAGTCCACTGAAGTTACATAATTGGCTTTACATGATTATATATCAGTGGAAGAGCTGAGGGAATGATTACATGTAGGCCAGTTTTAAAACTTCAGTAACATGTTATGTGGATGTTACAGATCACACGTGTGTATAATTTCTGGATCTAACACATACATATATGTTCATGTAAGTATCTTGCAAAGTTTAAGATGTTATGAGGATATAAAATATCGTTAGAAAGTAGTAGTTGATATTACCTAGCACTTAGCAATGACATGTAAAGTGAATTGAATATGGCATACAAGCCATGCTAGGTTAAAAATACACTTATGGAGAGTCCTTTGAAGGCAAAGTTGATATGATATACTAAACAGCCCTCAATATGAATAAGTAATATTGGTATATTTCACGAGTTCTATAGCGTCATTTCCTTGAACAGTACCACATTTATTTATCAGTACTAGCAGGAGCCATGATAATGAAATTTCCATGTCTTTTTTTCTAAATAGTAAAATCATTTTATAAAACAAATTAGAAAGTGGCTAAAATGGACCAAAATTTGGAAATATGAATTAGTATCAGTAGTTATTACCCGTGATGAATACCGGTAGCTCATTTATCATGCTCTAGAAAATAGATTTGTGTGTGTCTATTTCTTAGCTAGTGTGTATCTTTAAATTGATGGTGGATTCTGGTAGTGGCTTTTTTTTTTTTTTTAAAGATTTTATTTATTTATTTGACAGAGAGAGAGACAGTCGGTGAGAGAGGGAACACAAGCAGGGGGAGTGGGAGAGGAAGAAGATTGCTCCCAGCAGAGGAGCCCGATGTGGGGCTCGATCCCAGAACACTGGGACCACACCCTGAGCCGAAAGGCAGACACTTAACGACTGAGCCAACCTAGCCCTCCCCCTCCCCGGTAGTGGCTTTTATACCTTGTGTAGTTGGAGTGAAACGTCTTTACTGTCAAGTTTGAAGCCTGGATTTCCATAAAACGAAGCGAACTAACATTTATTGGGCATTTACTCTGTCTCAGACACTGGGCCTTTGTGCTAAGCGCCTTATGTAGTACTTCATTTAATCTTAGCAGCAGCCACGTGAGAAGTAAACATAATTATGCCTTTTCTCAAGATGCAGAAATGGAGGTCTAGAGAAACTAATGTATTTGCCCAAAGGCATGCAGCTCATTAGTGGAGCTGGGCATTGTCTCCAGCCATGTGCTCTCTTCTGTAACTGCTGTCCAGGTTACATTGGAATTAGAGACATTGTTCGGAACCTTCCTCTCAAGTCCGTGTTCCAGTGTTACACTCCTCATTAACCTAAAATATAATTTAGTTGAATTGGCTCTGTCAGTCTGTGTTTGAGTTTGAAGATTTTATGGCTAGAGAGCAAAAGGAGTGTCAGAAAAAAATTCAGCTGAATTTTTGCATTTTGTTTTCAGTTTTATTTTTTTTAAAGATTTTATTTTTTTATTCGAGAGAGAGAGCATGAGCTAGAGGAGGGGCAGAGGGAGAAGCAGACGCCCTGCTGAGCCTGATGTGGGGGCTCCATGTGGAGCTTGATCCCAGGACCCCGGGATCATGACCTGAGTGAAGGCAGACGCTTAACCGACTGAGCCACCCACACGCCCCTGTTTTCAATTTTAAAAAGGGGAGATCTTACCAAATAACAGTCACAGTAGAATATATATATATATACACACACACACACACACCCCTGAGATAACATCATTATAATAAATATATGTGAGATAATCATGTTTGTATATTCTCTCTAATTAGATGATCCTTGAACCTTCTGTGAGAGTAGGTCTACACACCCAATCAACAGAATTTATTGCATGCCTGCGAAGAGCCTCACGCTATGTTAGATGGTGAGGCTGCTGTGGTTAACCAATGGGATATAACTCTTATTCTTATGCAGTTTATATTCTGGGTGGAATATTCTAAATATTTCACCTGAGTGTGAAATAATAGCACGTTTAAGACCTTGTATTGGAAAGATGCTTTCAGAGTTTCTCCATATAATATTTGTAGGTAGGGAGAAAAAGTTCTGCTGCGTGTATCTCTTCTTCCAGACCTTTATATGATATAAAGTCTCTGACATTTCTTAATTCAGAATTGGCTTTTTCTCTGCAGCATGAAGGAAAAACTGATTGGTGTTTGGAAATCAAGACTTAAACTGAGTTAAAATCAAGACATAAACAAACATAGTGAAAGGAAAATGCTTGTCCTCCTATAGTCTGCCTTTCAGTGTTCACATATGAAAAAGAAGAAATAAGAGAAAACTGAAAAAAAAAAACCCCAAAAACAGCACACAGCAGAAACAGAAAAGACTGCCTGTGATAGCTTACAACCAAAAATCAAAGCAAACAAACAAAAATCAACCAAGACTAATTAGTGCCACATTTGGAAAACTCTTTTTCTCTATTTAATTACTTTTCTGAGAATGTGAACTTTATCTGTTTATTTTACTCTCCTGGTAATGAATCGTTTCTTCTGAAGAGTTTTTCAGTGTTTCATAAATGGCAGCATCTAAGTGGTGTTAGGTCAATTAAGGTTCTGTACTTTAATTATGCCATTTAGAGACCAATTAAATGCATTAAATCATCCATTTACATTAATAATTGCTTTCACAGGTATTTGGTGTACATAATACTTTGGTGAACAATGTAGTATTTCCAAGTGAAAATCTCTCTTTAGATCTCAAGAGGGTTCAATGTTTTCTTAATTTTTTTTCTTTTAAAAATCATCTTATACTCCTTTCTCTTCCACCATCCTTAAAATCTTGTAACATCTTAAAATATATACAGGTTTCTATCTCAATTCTGATGACCAATAGTTGGTCATCCAGTGTGGCAGTTCTCAAAGGATACCTGTGAATAAATTTTTTTTTAATATTCTGCGTGACAAAATGTGAAGCATATGTAATGAAATTCTTTAGCATACTGAAGATTAGTGGTTACCCTAAGACTTTTTTCATGAAACACAATTTTTACTGGAAAGATTGACAAACAATGGTTATGTAGATGTATTTGCAGGCATATTCTCAAAAATGAATGAAGTGAGCCTTCAAGGAAAACAAATGACAGTATTTATTCCTAATGATAGAACTCAAACTTCCAAAGAAAAATCAGTATTTTGGAAAGCTGGTATCTACAGAACTGATTTGCCTAGCTGAGTGAACCAAGATTTTTTTCTTCAGTCAATGCCCATGTTTCATATTCATGTATGTGTAAAAAATCCATTCAAAGTATGCAACAGGCAGTAGATTTTAATTTATCAGAATACGAAAATTTCATCGATAAGGTTTCAGATTCCACATGGCATCTAACTTTTAGGAGACTCCTACTTGTCCAGTTCTTGTGTCGTATCGAAGACTAATCTCTCTTACATAAGGCTGTTAAAATATCCCTCCTTTTCCAGCTATGTATTTGTGGCCACATACTCCTCATGTATGTCAGCCACAACATATTGTGATTGATTGAATGCAGAAGCAGATATCCAGTTTCTTCTCTTAAGTCGATATTTGAAAAAAATGTAAAACCTCGCCACTTTTCTCACTATTTTAAAAAAATGTTAAAGTGGATTTATTATTTTTTTTTTAGTTGAAGTGTAGTTAACACACAGTGTTACATTAGTTGCAGCTGTACGACATCGTGATTCGACACCCCTGTATGTTACGCTGTGCTCACCACAGTGTAGCTACCGTCTGCACGAGCAGGGGGGAGTTGCAGAGTCAGAGGGAGAAGCAGACTCCTGGCTGAGCAGGGAGCCTGACGCAAGGCTCGAGGCTCGATCCCAGGACCCTGAGATCATGACCTGAGCCAAAGGCAGACACATAACCAACTGAGCCACCCAGGCGCCCCAAACCTGGCAGCATTTTTAACATAACTGTTCTTATTCTTACTCAG
The DNA here is from genome assembly GCF_024610735.1 of Ursus americanus. Taxonomy (NCBI): domain Eukaryota; kingdom Metazoa; phylum Chordata; class Mammalia; order Carnivora; family Ursidae; genus Ursus; species Ursus americanus. The sequence goes on along the minus strand of NC_142134.1, from coordinate 8,461,451 downwards.
CCTCCTCTTATTTTTCTTTGGCCAGATAAAAAGAACTCTGGTATCTTTGACAAGAATTACACTTAACCTATCTCACGTAGTAGCCAATGAAAACAAACACAAAAACAAATGCGGAAGACAGAAGGTTATGGTAAAATAGCCGTGGACTTCAGTGACTACTGACAGATACTCATTACTTCTGTTGGTAACAAAATTACCAGTAGATTGTATTCGGGCTGTGGGAAGTCAATACATGTTAGAAACTTAGCTGAAGTGATTTTAAAAACGGTATACGAGGGGAGACTAATACTCTGTTAAAGCGGAAGGAACTGGAGGTGTTTGGAACAGGACAGTGCTTATGACGGGCGAGGTCAGACAACCCATCTCCTCAAAGCAGACTAATAAGATTTCAGGATAACACTCACGTTTTGGTGATTTCTAGAGAGGAGGGCATCGTACTTACTATACTGTGCCTGCTGATGCTTTCTCTCTTCACCCACAACCCAAAGGTACCTTAGGGAGGATGGAATTAAGGTTTGGTACCATCACTCTGTTCATTCCTTCTTGCCTTTCTTCCTCGTTTGTTCCCATTTTATTATTACTAAGTAGAATTTAGAACAAGTGGGGTGCCTGGGTGGCTCAGTTGGTTGGTTAAGGGTCTGCCTTTGGCTCAGGTCATGATCTCAGGCTCCTGGGATCCAGCCCTGCGTCAGGCGCTCTGCTCAGCGGGGAGGCTGCTTCTCCCTCTCCCTCTGCCCACCCCTACCCCTGCTCGGAGCTCTCTTTCGCTCGCTCTGTTCTCTCTCTCAAATAAATAAAATCTTTAAACAAAATTAAAACGAGCTTAATCGGTTGAGTTAGTATGCTGTGCCAGCATAAAAGTCAACCTTTATTTAAATATAGTTTATGTAAATAATAAGCTCAGGGGAAATGAAAGTTATTTCCAGACTACTCTGTTAGTTTAATTTTGGGAATTCACAACTGTGCTCATTTTTGGCCGTTTTTCCTATCATTGGTCCCCTTTCTCGAATATAGCATAGTCTCCTTTCAGTCCACTCCAGTCCCTTTCTCAGTAATCTCAGTAATGCAGACTCACAAGCATAAATAACTTTTTATGTATGTAATATTCTCTCAATATGTAAATGTAAATATCAGCCTTAAAATCTGCCTGAGATTAGGTGAGTGAAGTCAGGGATATCCATATTTACATCTATAGCCAATATATAAAAAATATATGTACTTAGTTATGAACGGTCTCCTGTGTTTGTTAGCCAGGCAGGCTCAGATTTATTTTTATTCCTCAAGTCCATGACTAGTTATAATCTTAGGCAATGGGAGGTTATATGTTCTTTTCCCAAATTCTTTATTAGGTAAGGACAGAGTTGGAAATAGAGATACAACATGTTACAGGGTTTGCAATATTTTGGTTACCAGAGCAACTACGGCGTCTCGCTGCATACGATTCTTTTCTTTAGAAACACCTGTTATCACTCTTTGTTGGCCATCCAGGGAATGCAGTCATGGGAAAAGCAGTCACTGTGTAGCAGTGCTCTATTATGGTGTTGACTCAGGGTCATTTGCTTCACACTAAATTTCTAATCTACACAGGTATGTTTGGCTGAGTCTCTTCTGGTGATCTACTTCATTCATCGGTATTCCTTATACAAACATGTCCTGAGAACCTGTGTTTACTGCTTAAGCCTTATTGGTAAATCATCACTGTGCTGGTTTTTTTAAATAAACCATTCAGGACATTCTGGAGATTTCCAAGTCAGTAGTGTAGTTAAAGTTTGGAAATCATGATTCTTACACCTGTTTGGAGTCTAGTTATCCTGTTACACGTATGACTTGCCCTATTGTAAGAGTTGGTGCTTGGTTACATGTTTTGTATGTAAGTTACTACATTTGGTATAAAGGCACAAGATATCCATGTCAAGTTTTCCTTTCACCTTTTTTTCCCCCCTTTCTTTCCAGTACACTCATTTTCTCTTTGTCCTGAGATCTTTCTTCAGCTGGGCTGATGTAGGCTGGGAAAACTACTCTTTATTCATAACCTGGGGAGGAACGTACGAAGGCACACCACTCTCTGTGAGAGGGACTGTGGTCCTGGTGGTGCATCTGGATGTGGGAGAAGAGATGCGCCGCAGCAGACAAACGGTGGGGGAACTCCCCTGAGATGACAAGCAAGGATGAAACCTCCCAAGCAGTGGGGGGGATGTGTGGAGTGGAGGGGGGCAAGCAGGGATATTTCACACCTGGTGTTTCCTGTCTTAGTGGGAGGGGGAAAGAAGAAAGGAGACATCTGGGTCTTTAAGAATATTGAAGTTTTCAAGAAGCCATTGGGGGTTGGGAGACAAAAAATGAGAAAGGAAAGCAGAAAAGGATCTCAGATCAAAAAGCTTATTCTGCACATATACTTGGATAGAGAGAGAGCCCTGCTCCTGTTTTCCCCGTGTATTGTGGGATCTCATTGGTGAAGGCCTCTGTGTTTGCTGCCACTAAGAAGAAATGTAAAGCTGAGGAACTTGATCTACGTAGGTAAGAAACATATAAGTAAATCTGTCAGCCACCACCAGTCCTGCAGCAGAAGTTGAGAGTATCATGGTGCACCCTGCTGGGCATGGGCTCTTGTTCAGGGCATGAATATTTAGGCACTTGGTGATGGACTGAGAAGAAGAAAAAGGAAAAAAAAAAGATGTTTTAAATGTTTCGGTTTTTTGATCCTTAACTGGGGGTGGTTATTCAGTAGTGAGACATTTTTGAGGTTTGGAAAATACTAGGAACATTTGGCAGGAAGAGACAGGTTTTGTGGCAATAATTTGTTCCTTGTGGATCCTCACTCGGGACACATGTGTGTGAGAGAGAGAGAGAGGAAGGGTTATATAAATACTAAGTCTTTTGAATGACTGTTAAAATGATCGACAGTGAATTATTAAAGTCAAAATCGATGTGATTATTCTGAAGCATTAATAAACATAATCAGAAATCTGTGACTGTTGGGTCATTTTACAGGCAGAATTTTTCCAATCTCAATTGGAACCTAGTCATTCAATGGCAAGAATATTCTTCTGATCACTTTTTTTTTAAGGTTTTATTTTTTTTATTTTTATTTCTTTGACGGAGAGAGAAAGAGAGCACAAGCAGGGGGACTGGCAGGCAGAGGGAGAAGCACGCTCCCCACCGAGCAGGGAGCCCGATGTGAGGCTCCATCCCAGGACCCTGGGATCATGACCTCAGCTGAAGGCAGACGCTTAACTGACTGAGCCACCCATGTGCCCCACCTATCACTTTTTTTTTTTTTAAGATTTTATTTATTCATTCAACAGAAAGAGAGACAGCCAGCGAGAGAGGGAACGCAAGCAGGGGGAGTGGGAGAGGAAGAAGCAGGCTCCCAGCAGAAGAGCCTGACATGGGGCTCGATCCCAGAACACTGGGATCCCGCCCTGAGCTGAAGGCAGACGCTTAACGACTGAGCCATCCAGGCTCCCCCACTTCTTTTTTTTTTTAAATGAAGAACCTGTCCTGTTTAAGTTGCTGTTTGTGTTGAATAGAGGTTTTGAATGACGAGGCGCATGGTTTTTTAGCATAAGCCCTGGTGGTTTCAGGTCTGAAATACTACTGCCATCTTTCTGTTTCAGGCTGGTTATATCCAACAGTCAAAATATAGAATGGTTTTCCTAAGGCCCAGTGACCATTCACGTGAACCAGTTACTCTTTTTTTTTTTTTTTCTTTCTTTCTTTCTTTCTCTCTCTCTTTCTTTCTTTCTTTCACAGAGAGACAGGCAGCCAGATAGGGAACACAAGCAGGGGGAGTAGGAGAGGAAGAAGCAGGCTTCCAGCGGAGGAGCCTGATGTGGGGCTCGATCCCATAACGCCGGGATCACGCCCTGAGCCGAAGGCAGACGCCTAACGACTGCGCTACCCAGGCGCCCCATGAACCAGTTACTCTTAAGCATTTGTCACTGATATCCTAGCATTTAAGTTTTTTGTGGGTTGTCATAGTTTTCGTGATACGACTAAAACTTACATGTGTTGCTGTTGAATATTTTATTGTTGCTGTGCCCGTTGTATTGTCAGTGAAAGTAGAACAGAAGAAGTGATACTGGAGAAAAGATTAAAGGTTTGCTAAGAGGTGGTGGAGAGTTCGCTATTACTAGCAGAGATGCTTTTGAACAATACCGCTGAGGAATAGATCTAATGAGATTTGGGATTTTTTACAAAATTAGTCAGCATTAGTGTAATATTCCTTCGGAGAGCGTTTGTAATGCCCACAAGAATGTGTTGGTGCGGGGATCAGATTCCAGGCTAACCTTCAATTGCTTTCAGTAGTTGACATAACACACACCTGTGTGTCCTCTTCCCTGACCTCAGAATTGTTTTGAAAAGCTTCTGACATGTGGGAGTGTGAAAAAGAGCAGATTTTGATTTGTTTTCTGACAAGTAGGAAAAAGAAGTTCTAAATGCAGTGTTTTCCCTGTGTATGGTACTCGCCGTAAGGGCCTTGATTTATCTTCTGTCCTTCTCGTCAACTGTGCGATCCAAGGTTCCGTGATAGATTCGTGTTTTTCTTGAAGCATTTTAACATGCTGGAGGTGGAAATCTGTACATATGTTTACATAAAAATGTAAATAAATGTAAAATAGCACTCGGGTTGTGTTTCTTTTTCTCAGGAAGAGTCATTTAGAAATTCTCTCTCCACATGGTTAAATTGTGAGTAGGAAGACTGCTGACGAAGAAAACTGACCTAATTCACCTTTACCTTTTATATAGTGACAGGTAAAACTCTCCTTGATAAACATACATTTGTTCACCAGGAGTATTACCACAAATGCTGTCACTTAAGGGAAAACATCCATCGAGTATCAGTAAATTTACTTGGAACTTGAACCGCACTGCAATAGCTTTGGTAACTGAATCAGTTGGCCTTTTAAAATATATGTTATAATATATATCTTCTATATTTATAGTATAAAATAAAATGGGATCCTGGATTGATTTTTATTAAATTCACAGATTTTTCTTCTCAAAATTAAGCTTCACTTGGTGTGGCCTCAGCAGCTTATTCCTTGCAATCTACTTAATTGAGTAGCTTCTGCTGTTTATCCTAAAATGCAGATAAATGGCTTTCAGCACACTGTTTATAGTTTAATAGTTCCTGAAGTGAGTCAACATTATCTGCTAGCGTCTACATGTCATAACTAATGATCTCTCTGCTTAGACTTTCTTGCGAGTGAGGAGACACTGAACTCAACAAAGGCAAGAGCCTGGCACAGTTGGGGGTGGGTGGATTGTTTGGGATGGTGCCTATTGGATAAGGCTTTCTTCCCCCTTATTGGTATGAATTGGAAGAGCAATGTTAACCTTTGCCACGATTTTAGCATGCCATAAAGTGCTTATTCCAAAGGCTGGGGTGAAACTATTTTAGAAAGTAGCTGTTAGAAGGATGTGTTTTATTTCAAATCCTCTAATTAATAATTAGCACAAGTTTAATACTTTTCTGGTCAGGCTATTTGACTTGATGATAGAGAATGGGAGTCACCAGCAGATTTTCACATCACTATCAAGTAACTACTGTGGTTTTAGTGATGAAAGCGAATATTTTTTGTCTGCCAAGAAGGATGGAAAGGAAATAAATAACTTTAATTGTTAAGTAATCATTTATTGTAAGTGGGGCCTATTCATTCTGAAAGATCATCATGCTCTTTCCTTAGGGAAAACAAAACAGTGGACCAGTATGAGACTTGCTCCTAGTGAGGATCAACGGGTCTGATGACCATAGTTGTTAGGGTTGATAAGGTTTACCAGTTGCCAGCTCATTAAATAATAAGAAGTCTTGCCTTCTCTACTGAATTATTTTCTGGGTCTTTAGGTGGAGAATAGGACATTCTGTAGGTAAACATAGAGAATGGTCTCTTAATAGCTGAAATACCAATTCTAACATTTTGGCAAAATATTATGTTTGATCACATATGCTCTTTGTGAATGTGGACAACTTTCTAACCAGACTGATTTAGAGAGCCACTGTCCTTTGCTCCCACTAGTCTTGGGGAGCACTTTGGTAATTCAAATAGAACATGAGTAAGTATAGATTTCTTACCTCCTTACCCTGATTCTGAACTTTAAGATCATATACCCAGCTTATCAAAGTATTTCAGGGCAAAAGATATAACACACAGAGAGATATCTCCCTTATGTCAGTGTGATTTAAAATACAGAAACATCGGAAGAAAGGGTTTATGAGAGGTAATTATTTTTCATGTAGCATCCTCAGATTCATGTTTTTTGGTTCTTTTTTGGCCGTTTGTGTGTCATGAGACCCCATATTGATAACTATTTGAAGGAGGAGAAAGGAAACATTTTGGTCATAGAATATATTGTGTGGGTATGTACATTATTAGCATAAATGAGGAGATACAAATTGGATAATGAAATACAAAGGAAGCAAATTTAAAGGTGAGATCAGTAAGGCTTTTCAAAGTCTGGGCCACTGAGTCTACTAGGCTTTATACAATTAGAAATTAAAAATAATAAAATTGCTTTTGGAGAGTGTTTTGAAAGTTGAAGCCATTTGTTTATCAAAAGAGGGACAGCTTGAGCAGTATCAGGCCAGAATGTTCCTGTGTGCCATACTCAGATTTAAGATAACACAATCATTATAATAACATAGCCTCAGTTCAGATCTTTCCTCAGTGTTTCTGCCCAAAAGTCAACAAGATTGTCCTTTGGCAACCTTATTCCTATAAATCAAAGTAGAGCAGATGTGGTTCAAAATCTCAGCCTTATTTTAATGGCCAATTAATTCAGAAGAAAAAATGTTTTTCATCTTAAAATACCAAAAGTCCGTATGTTGCTGGTCATGTACATACCCAGATCCCAATTCAACCATCTTGGCTTATTTTGGATGCACAAACTGGATTAGGGAACAGTTAGAAGGGGCACATAACACGTTGTAGCACACCTCCTAAATTTTGGTCCTCCTTCAGCTGGCCTGAGAGTGTTACTTGGAACTCTACTGCAGTATTCTCTCTAACCCCAAAGTCTGAATATAAGTCATGTGACTTGTCAAGTTCTGATTAGAGAGACTGTTTTATGGACACAGTAATTTTTTTTTACTCTGTTGTTCCTAACATATATCATAGGGAGTTTTTCTAATATTTTTTTTGTAAACTGCTGGACTTAGCAGGTAATCAGTATGTAATCGATGAAAAAAATAAAATATTAAACATTGTCTTTGATGTATATATTTAAATTTTATTTACATTTTGAAATGGATAGGTTTTCTTCATTTCATCTCATTTTGTGCCTATAAATGAATTTTTTGTTTTTATTTTTAACCATCTGCTAATAGGAAAGGGTATCTGTTTTTTTGGGTAAGGTTTTAGATTATTTATTTAAAATGGCACAGATACTAGCCTGGGGGCCAGATGGTTTTGTGTTTATATAGAGTGTAAAAGGAAATGGAGTGCAGGCGGTGTGAGGAAATGGTCAGCAGCCCTTTTGTGACTAAAGAACAAGAGCAACAACAGAAAGTAACTTCCATTCCACTGTCCGCTACTAGATTTTATGGCTTCTGAGCATCGTGGCCATTTTTTCTTCATCTCTGTGAAATCACAGTGCCACGTAGACAGCCTTGTGAATGATATGTGTCTCTTAAATCAATGTGGACTTGCTAGTAATTTTATGCTGGGTAAAATAAATATTTTATGCTGGTTTAACTGTACATGATGAAGAGGATAGTTATGTCTCAAATACAGATTTTATATCAAAAGTTTTAAGAAGTCAAATGATATGGTGGATTTAATAAAAAGAAAAAAAAATTAATGGCAACCATTTGGTTTTCAGTATTCCCAACATTTTGAAAGGTTCCAAATTATAAGAGGAGTTTGACTTTTAGGTTTGGTAAACCTCTTTAAACAAAGATTTAAAAATGTTTACGTAGTTGATCAGTTTGCGAAGTTGTGCTTATTCGAAAATAAACTTAAGAAATACACATTTAAGTACTATTCTGAATGTCAGAAGGGTAATATAAAAAATAGATTTCTAGATATTTAAATGTCCTATATTTTTCTGCCTTGCTTATAATCCGAGGCAGCTTTTAGCCATCTGGAAATGATATATAATACACTGTGGTCAGTGACTTTTTTTCTTTTCTTTCTTTTTATTTATTTTTTTGATTCTAAGGTTTCCTTTCCCTTTTACCTTTCCACTGTCATATGCCATGTATCCTGAGCATAGCTCAATGCCTGACTGGAATAATCTCTCTTGCCAGCTTATAATCAAAGGGAGGACTGAAAAAACAGCTGAGCTGTATTAGGCAACCACAGTCTGGACTGCATTTCTTAACTGCTGAATAACACATCACAGGTGCAGGATTAGTGCTGCCTACGGTGCTGGTCTTTTTAGTGGCAACCCCTAGCAATTCTGTGCCTCCTCCTCATGTCTCATCCCAGGGAACCTGGCAACGATCTATCAAGCGTACAGAAATCAAAAGTGAGTAGTGGGAGAAGCTCTTAGAGCCTGTTTTTGCCTTCCAAAAAGTGTTTGCAAGACCAGTAAAACCATTTCCGGCACAAAAAAAAAAAAAAAAAAAGAAAAGAAAAAAGATGGTAGAACTTAACCTTTCTTGGCATAGAAGGTGGCATAGAGCAGCAGTTCAGGGGGTTCAAAAATTTTATGCACAAAAATTCACATGTCAGGAAAATGCAGTGTAACTTAGCTGTCCCGGCAGTGTCTAATTTAGGTTACTTTTAACTACGAAAAATTTTACATGTATTTTGTGCTGCATATGTGTTGGAGTGGGTGTGTGTGTTTACCCTTGCACATTTTCCGGTGCTGTCATGGTGAGAATCAAGTGTTGGGGCTGTGTAAAGTCCTTGTGATGTAATGTAATTGTTCGTAGCTTTGACGTCGGGAATTCTTCTGTTCTCTCTGACATGTAACTCTAAATTCCTAATTTATAAAAGTCAAGGTTGCTTTCTTCCAAACAGGGTTTTTGAAGAATGCCAACACTATGTTAAAAGTATTAATTGTGCATTTGAATATTAGCACAAATGAATGTTTTGAAAGTATAGTTAGTGAGTCACTTACTTCTGACCAATAAGGTGATACATTCTTTTAGGAAGGGAAAGTAGACACTCAGAAATGAAGGCAAAGCTATTTTAGTAATTTGTGTCAGTTTCGGTATCTATCTCAGAAGACATTGTTGTGAAACATAGGCATAAATGTAAACAAAACAACGTAGTTAGCACTGCAGTGTTCGAACAGTTCTTTCTTCACAGTTTTACCCTTAAAACTAGGAGGGCTTTCTAGCGCTCAGATTTTGTTTTAATACATTTTGTTATTGGTACCATCATTCCATATTATTTCACCAGAGATAAACCTTTAACGTTATTGGTGGTGATGATAGTAGTTGGTAATAGTGTATTTTAAGATTAAAAAAATATGTATATATATGTGTGCTCTCTCTGTTTTATGCCTCAAATATTTAAACGTTTGAAATAGCGATGTGCTTGTATTTTTAGGTCAATACTCACCTTAACTAAGGTATCCTTTAACAATTATCCAATTAGAGGTTACAGACAGGATTAGAAACAAAGAGACCCTAAATGCTTTCCAGGTTTTCTTCTTTGGGGAAAAAGAACAGCATGAACATTGTGATTTGGTTTCTGCTCTGTCTGCCTTCATTGTGAATTTTCTTCTTTACCTGCATGAGTCTGTTCAAAGTATTTTGTACATCAAGCTGTCTTGGGAGTGCTTGTGAAGCTGCAGAGTCAGTTTTGGTGTGGGGGCAAGTCGAACATCGGCTTTGATTAGCCTCGGAATTCTGTGGAGCGGAGCATTGGGAGGAGTCACTGAATAAACCGTAACTCCTGGTGTGGAAATCTGCCAAGTCCTCGTGGACTCTCTGACATTATTGCCACGGGGGCTGTGATTCAGGTTCTTTGCCAACAATATGGATTTAAACAGAGATAAAAGACACAGATACTTTTAATTTTTAAACCGTCCTATCAGCTGTGATTATGCTATTTTATGGATATAGGTTGTTTGATGTTAAATTATTTTTCACATAGCGGTTACTTGCTTGTCCATTTCATTACTCCTTATGTTGATACTTTTATTAAGATACCTTTAAACCATGTTGTAGTTTTGAGTATTATCACAGATTTTTAATTTATTTGAACATGTTGTTTGAGTTTCTCTAAATTCAAAAGCATATTAAGACCTGAGGGAAGGACCAGCCGCTGTTTTACCTTTAAAAAGTATACATGTAATGTCCAAAGACCTATGTTCAATCATGATCACTGACCGTGTTTATGCAGGCTCGTAACTCTGTGTTAGTTACCTACCAAACAAAGAAATGTAAATGTGTATGTTGTCTGTTCACATTTATGTAACATTTAATCCTTTCATGATTTGCTCAAGTCATAATCCAGCATCCCATAAAATAAAATAGTGGAATGATTGAAGCTTTCACTTTTTATCCAGATGTTTTGGGATCTCTTGGCAGGGCTTTTATGATGTAAAATGTTGAAAACATGATTATCCTACAGAGCCTGAGTGAAGCAGTAATGTGGATGTGTGAGTGTGGTGAAAAGAGAAACAATTGCCAGTAAATGGAAACATGTAGAAATATTTTATGATAAAAGGCCTAGTTTCTATAGAGAGCCAGTACCTCTCTAACATTTTTAAACTAATGTGTTTTCTGAACCTACTCAGTAGTGTCAACAGTAAACCATTGAAATGAAAACCTGTCAGGATCCCTGGTTTTGTGCTTCTGTTTTCTGAAAAAGGTATTGGTTCATTACTGCCACCTATAGTCGTCTTCCCTCCTGTGCACCCCTACCTAGGACTGACTTATATTGGACAATTATATGTGGCATTATGGCATCTATTTGATTGTTTTCGTATACTGGGTTTTGGATTTCCATATGTGGCTGATTTGTCTCACCGTGTTCCGCGTATCGGTGATTTGTCTCACCAGCGAGATTGTTATTTTACTGGGGGCACGTCAAGTGCTCTGGGCCATTGTGTTTTGTGAATGGAATGGATTTAATGATTATTTGCTAAATCAATTAATGAGCAACAAGAAAAAGAAAAATTAATAGCAGTGTATTAGTGGGCCTTGCACAAATTTTCAGGGTTTCTTAAACCCCAAGCTCTGTATTTTATAGGCGTTTTGCTCACAGTGATGAATCTAGAAAGAAAGAGAAACTAAAAGCAAGTAAAATGAAGCAAAAGGGGAGTTGAAGAGGGATAGAGAGTCAGAGTAAGGGAAAGAAGATGGGGAGAGAAGAAAAAGAAAAATAGAAAATACAGGAGATGAAGGAGTAAGGGAAAGGAACGAAGAAATTGAGACAGGGAAGAAAAATCTGAAGAATGAACACACAAAAATTGAATAGTAAGCTTAAGCAGCACAGCAAATGACAGTGATTTACTACTGTCACTCTTTCTACTTGCAAGGAACTATGACAGGTCTTTGCTTGGACTAGCTCGTCCAGTCCCCACAGCGAGCCCGTGAGTGCTGCTGCTCTCTGCGTCCTGTGTAAGGGAGCTGGAGTGACATGCAAAGGGCCCAGAGCAAGGGGAGAGCTGAGCTGGGGCTTGAACTATTTTGTCTGTTTTATCATCTGTCTTGGTCAAGTCTGGGTCCGCTGCTTGGTGACCATACCTGCTACTGGTTTCTCATCTGACTTTTCATCCCGGCCCCCCCCCAGCATGCCCAGGAACTTACCACAGAATCTTACCTTTTGTCCCTCTCTCCTCTGACTTCTGAGATTCTTGAAGTAGAAAGATTCATGTGCAGGTAACATGACAGTTAATAAGAGAAAGTCTCCTCTTCCCTTAAAATATATGCGATTTCGCTTTGTCATTTTTGAGTCAGACTTGTATTTGTATTTTGTGACTTTTGAAGAATTTAGGCACATATTCCAACTTTTTATTAATGACTGGGTTTCATTTTGTTCATATATATTTTTTCTAAGTTTTTGTTGCAGACAACTTAGAAAATTTATCTGAAAATGGCTTCCTATAATAAAAGAGGATTAGGCAATGAAAATTGAGGTTGGGCCTCTGAACTCAGTAACCTTATTAGACAGTAAATTAAATCACTGAACCGAGTTAAAGGATTCAGGGTTTAAATGATGAAAATAAAAATTAGTTATCTATTTAAACACATTATTTGAGATCACCAGAAGTTATTTTAAGGATTAATATTGTTTTTAAGCTCTGATTCAAGTTTTATTCCTATGTATCATAAACTTCTTTTTTAACCAATGTATTTAAACCAGTTTTGTTTGAGAAAGGGAATGGGCATTGAGTCACATTATTTGTTATCATAACAACGTGGGTAGGAGTAGGATAGATCATTCCCAAAGCATTGCTCACCAATTCAGTCCTTTCAAATGCTTCTTCATGAAACTTTTTATCCACGATACTTAAAGTACAAACTTGTGTGATAGGAATTTCAATTTCTCTTCCTGCTCCTGTCTGCCCTCTGGTGAAGATGGGGTAGAACAGTGGACAACACTTAAAATCTTATAATTTTTGAGATATTCCGAGAGCTTAAAAAAAAAAAAAGGTAAAAAAGAAAATGAGGAAAGGAAAAAGATTACTAGTAGATCCTTTGGCACAAAATAACCATATGTCATCTTTCAAGGAATTTTGAAGAGTCAATCCAATTCTCATTGTGTTGTGTATTACAATTTATGTTTCCTTGATGAGATCTCTATTGTTCATAAAAATTGTTTTGTGTTTTAATGACAGTGGATTCTGATATTCTCTTCACTGTGATATATGAAACATTCTTTAATATCACAAACTTAAAATTTTTATTTATGCTCTTTTTGAAGTGATAAGAATGTTACTGAGAAAAAAATTTAAACCAAATATAGCTAAAATATACGTCAGGATATAATGGATGAAATGGAAGTTAAAATTTAATCTGTTGGAGAATTGTACTATTGTAAATTCTTTTTTTTTTTTACATTTACTTCTATGTTTTCTGATATTTTGTAAAAATCTTGTCTCGTTTTTCTGTAAAAATCCTGAGGAAGAGCACACAGTAATATAAAATAATACAGAAATATTTTTAAAATAATTGAATTATTAAGCATATACATAAAAAATGAGTTATCACAAAGTGTTTGTACCAAGTTACCAGCTAATAATTGTCCTGATTCCAAACAAGTACTTTAAACTCTTTATAACAGTGCCTGATTTCCTAAATTATGCAAGAAGAGATGCCACAGAAGACTTGTATATGACTATATACAAATATACAAAATAGCTGAGAACATGTATATAACTAGAACATACATCCAAGTGAAGATGTTCAAGATAGTCAAGGAAAAGAACTTCCTGGGGCGCCTGGGTGGCACAGCGGTTCAGCGTCTGCCTTCGGCTCAGGGCGTGATCCCGGCGTTATGGGATCGAGCCCCACATCAGGCTCTTCCGCTATGAGCCTGCTTCTTCCTCTCCCACTCCCCCTGCTTGTGTTCCCTCTCTCGCTGGCTGTCTCTATCTCTGTCGAATAAATAAATAAAATCTTTAAAAAAAAAAAAAAAGGTAAAGAACTTCCTATTTAAACTTCGTAACTGAATGGAGGTCACATACTATTGCATGGTGATCCTTAGGTTATTTCATGAAGTTTGGTTAATTTCCCTGGAAATCTATAAATCTCTTAGGTATAAAAATCATAAGGAATATAAATATAATTTAGTTGTGATTCATTAAAAACACACAAACACGCAAACATATGTCTTAAAGTCATCTTGTGGTTCATTTGCTCCCTAAAAATCTCATGATCCTCTGAAAAAATGAAAACTAATTTTATATTGGCTTCCACAGCCCTATTATCAGGGTAATTTCTGTGGTTAACTACTTGAGTTAACTATACTGTGACCAGCTATGCCGAGCAGACAGCATTTGAAGTGTCTGGATTCACACTGTTAAGCTAAAGATTGGTATTAGAGAGACAGAGATAGAGGAAAGGGAAGGGTAGGAGGGAGAAAGGAAAGTGAAAAATGGAATGAGCTTCTAAAGAGTGATTTATTCAGTGAAATATTCTAAGAAATTTCTAGAAGTCAGAGTTTTTCCATTTTTCCCCTTACATTTCTCTGTCAGGTTTATTTATAATTCTGTTACTAAATATAAAAAAAAAATAACTGGAAAGCTATGGGTAAGAAATAATCACTTTTGTTGAAATTCTGTTCAACTTAAGTAGAAGTTGAATTTTTACTTAGCTTTACTTAGTAGAAATTTTTTTTTACAGATTTAACCTGTTGATTTAGAAAATATCATTAAGTTATACTTCATGTTTCTTTAATGGTTAGTTACCTTTCAATTGTTTTCAATGATTATCTTTTAGATAAAATTTAATACAAAATCAAGTACAATGAGGATCTAATTAATAAAAGATCTTACATTATTTGAATGAGCTGACTAATCAAACTTTATTATCTTTTGAAGTCTGCCTTTCTCCTGTTTCAAATGGAGGGATACTAGAAATATAATAAATGTAATGAAATGTAAAAAATACAATTTAAAAATTGTTTTAATCAGACATCTAAAATTTGGGATAAATCTGCATGATTGCTATTCTGCTATTTATCTAAATGTTCACATTTATCATAAATATGTATCTCTGTCTTTTCTTCTAATGCTTATTTCAGCATCGTTATTATCTATTACCATGTTTTTATAAAATCATTATTCTTTGTGTATTCATGTAATTGTGCTTTTTATGCTTTAGTTGACGTGTTCTGTCTTGTTTTTGTTCCAAAATGCCTGGCTTATGTTTGTGAGGCTGGCTTGATTTTGCACTAATTGAGTATGGCTTTATATGAAAGTTACTTTTTAAAAATAAATCCCTTTTCATAATGATAATAGTCAATAAAACAGTCCAATTTCTTATTGTCCCTTTTTCTCACATGGGAACTGGCTATTAAGATCTTAATCAGTAATTAACCGCCCCCCCCAACAAGCAGAAGTCCAGCACTAGATAACTTCATTGGTGAATTCTACCAAAAAAATCAAAGAATTAATACCAATTCTTCTCTCCTCCAAAAAACAGAAGAGGAAGGAACACATTCAAACTCATTTTATGGGGGGCGCCTGGGTAGCGCAGTCGTTAAAGCATCTGCCTTCGGCTCAGGGTGTGATCCCGGTGTACCGGGATCGAGTCCCACATCAGGCTCCTCCACTATGAGCCTTCTTCTTCCTCTCCCACTCCCCCTGCTGTATTCCCTCTCTCGCTGGCTGTCTCTCTATCACATAAATAAATAAAATCTTTAAAAAAACAAAAACAAAAACAAAAACAAAACAAACTCATTTTATGAGGACTGTAGTACCGTGACACCAAAACCAGACAAGGACATCACAAGAAAAGAAAATTATGAACCAATATCCCTGATGAACACAGATGCAAAAATCCTCAGCAAAATATTTGCAAACTGAATACAACAATACATTAAAAGGATCATTCATCATGATCAAGTGGAATTTATTCCAGGGATACACGGATGGCTTAACATCCACAAATTAATCAATGTGATATACCACATTAACAAAATGAAGAATAAAAATCATATGATCAACTCAATGGATACAGAAAAAGCGCTTGACAATAATCAATATCCATTTATAATAAAAAACTCTTGACAAAGAAGGTATAGAGGGAACTCACCTCAAAATAATAAAAATCATATATAAGAAGCCCACAGCTAACATTATATTCAGTAGTGAAAAGCTGATAGATTTTCTTCTAAAATCAGGAATAAGACAAGGATGCCCCCCTCACCACTTTTTTTCAACATATTATTGGAAATCCTAGCCAGAGCAATTAGATAAGAAAAAGAAATAAAAGAGATCCAAATTGGAAAGGAAGAAATAAAGATGCCTCGGTTTACAGATGCTAAGGACTTCACCAAAAAACATTAGAACTTGTAAATGAGTTCCAGTAAAGTTGCAGAATATAAAATCGATATATAGAAATCTGCTGCATTTCTATACACTAGTAATGAAATATCAAAAAGAGAAATTAAGAAAATCGTCTCATTTACAAGTGCATCAAAAAGAGTAAGATACCTAGGAATAAATTTAACCAACGAGATTATAGAGCTATACACTAAAAACTCTAAGACATTGGATGAAAGAATTGACACAAATAAATGGAAAAATATTTCATGCTCACAATTTGTAAGAATTAATATTGTTAAAATGTTCATACTACCCAAAGCAATCTACAGATTCAATGCAATCCCCATCAAAATTCCAGTGGCATACAATTCCAAAATTTTCATGGAGCCATGAAAGACACCAAATAACCAAAGCAGTTTTGGGAAAGAAAAACAAAGCTGGAGGCATCATGCTCCCTGATTTCAAACTATAGTTGGCCCTTTAACAATGTGGAGTTTAGGAGTGCTGATCCCCCATGAAGTAAAAATTCATTTATAACTTTTTACTCCCCCTAAACTAATAGTCTACTGTTGACTGGAAGCCTTACTGATAACATAAACAGTTGATTAACGCATATTTGTATGTTATATGTATTATATACTGTATTCTTACAATAAAGTAAGCTAGAGAAAAGCAAATGTTATTAAAAAAATCATAAGGAAGAGAAAATACATCTACAGTACTGTACTGTATTTATCAAAAAAACCTACCTTTAAAATCTGCACGATTCAACACCAGTATTGTACAAGGGTCAACTATATATTACAGTAAGGGCTTATTGTGATGATCTTTTGCAATATACACACATATCGAATCATCATGTTGTACACCTGGAACTTACATAATGTTGATTGTCAGTTATAACTCAATAAGAAAAAGATCTTATAATTTTTCTTTTTAACAGTGTTCTTAGATTTTAAGATGAGCCTAATCAGATCATTCTGCTAATCATTTAATCATTCTGCTGCTGCTCCTTCTCTTCCCCCTTGTCTTCTATTAACCTCCAAATTATCACTCAATAATTTTATCTTACAACTAGAAATATTGTGTGATAATGAATTTCATTTCACAGGGAGTTAAACACATATAGATTAATTGACTCCTAAGTAGCAGTTGCACACTTTCACATAAATCACTCTCTTGATTTGATTATTTTGGCAAAAGCAAGTGAAGAAGTCTCCACTTGTCTCATTTGCATTTAACCACTCATTTCTTTAATAATGCTAATTAAAGAAATCATTTTATCGTCTCGCCACTTTTACTTGTGCAGGTTACATTGTATGAATGCAACCTCACATGCTTATTCAGGATCTTGTCTGTTAACTCACTTTAAAGAAATGGGATCTCTATTATGAGCTAGCAGTATTTTTTTTCTCTTTATTTTTGTTCTTGAGAAATGTGTTTCTGGTAAAATAACATACATTCTGACTACATGTTAGTGTTAAGTATTTTGGAAAGATTATTCAGTACTACTTCATAATTTTCATAGAAAGTATGGTTTTTAACTGATTTGTCCAGTGTTTGAGAGCCAGGAGTTGACTATAAAACTTGCTTGGATTAGAAGACTCAGCTATCTTTCCATATTAATAACTGAAGTAGTTAACTTAGAATCTTCTGCAGAATACCTCAAAACAGATTGTTAATAACTTGCAATATAGACCGAGACACAAATGCATAAAATATGGTAAACCATAGTGGATTTAGTGTTACTACTAAGCCAGTGTTCATTGGTTCGGTGGTATATCCCCATAATGAAGATTATCTAGGGAAGTTTCTTCTTCCTTGCTGGATTTTCTTTTATGATTGTCTGAGTTTTCCTTGTTCACTGATGTTCTTTATTGCACATCAGGATTTGAGACTAGTTTCTTCCCTGTTTTGAACCGAGAAGCAATTTGCAAATGCATTTATGTAGCTCCAACCACTATCTATAGCTACCCCGTAGA
Organism: Ursus americanus; assembly: GCF_024610735.1. Taxonomy (NCBI): domain Eukaryota; kingdom Metazoa; phylum Chordata; class Mammalia; order Carnivora; family Ursidae; genus Ursus; species Ursus americanus. Next base: position 8,443,575 of record NC_142134.1, on the reverse strand, counting down.
TCCACAATGATGTAAAAACACAAATCATAGTCCTCTCCAATGCAAGCTATGAAAAATTTTGTGATGCGAAATATGAAAATTTCATGATGCAAAATTCAGTAGTCCTTGACAGAAATAATTAAATTTTCCACAAGAACTAGGATCTTCACATGTTTCATCAATATCCATATAAATGTGAATCCTTCATTTTTATCACACACACACAGACTACTGAGGACTTATCATATGAAATATATTATTTCAAAACCTGCTAATTTTTGTTTTAACATAAAGAGACTGGCTTATTTTTCCTTAAAGTATCCTTCTAACTTGTCCTGTTCAGTAGAGAGTATACCTGGTCCTTTTTACATTCTCTTTTGGTATTTTTCTCCATATCTCTAAACAGGTAATTGTATGGCTACCTCTTGATTATTCAATTTTAGGCATTACCTTTGACTTTCCACTTTCGAAGCTTTACCACTCTCTCCCTCACTATATACTATTTCCATCCCCTAAGCTACATGTATAGGAGTTAAAACATTATATGTTTTGTTAGATTTCTATATTTCCATCACAAATTAATTTCCAAACTCTTAATCTGTTTAAATTTAAAATACCTGAGTTATTGCGTTTATTTTAACTTTTTGGACCTCTGTCTCCAGAATTTTTTGACCTGCCTTCGGTCAGGCCTGGTTGATCCTTTGGTTTAGTCATAGTTTTCATCTTACTATCCACCTTTACCATTGAGAGTATGCATCACCTTTCTCTTGGGTTGGATCTCCCATAGCAGAAACTCATTTCTTCTGTTTTCTTGTTTACACTTTCATTTGGGCAGAGCATCTCCTCCAATAGCTTCCTGAGAAAGGTGTATGAGAGGTAAATTTTTGAGACATTGAAAATCTTCAAAATTTTTTTTCATATCTTCATATTTGAGTTATAATTTGCCCAGGTATTGAGTTCTGGATTTCAAACATTTTTCCCTCAGAATTTTGAAGACGTTACTCTATTTTATTTTAATTTCCAGTTTTGCTGTAGAAAATTCAGTGCCATGCTTATTTTTAATCACTTTTATTTTTATCTTTTATCTGTATATATATATATATGTATATAAAATATGTTATATAAGATCTCCCTTTGTCTCTAACGTTATAAAATTTTACAACATACCTTGGTGTGTAGGTCTATTCATATGCTCTACGGATCCTTTTAAACTAGAAAATCATGATTTTCAGTTATGGGAATTGTACACTATTTATTTGATGATTTCCTCCCCTCTCTTTTCTCAAGTCTCTCTTTCTGAAGATATTATTATTCACGTTTTGAATTTCCTAGATTGATGCTCTGATTTACTGAACTCTTCCATCTCTGTTTTGCCCTATATTGTGGGAGATTTCCTGATCTTTATCTCAGCTCACCTATTGAAATTTGTATTTATGCAATCATATTTTTAGAGTTCCTTGTTTGTTATTCCCCTTTCATAACAACACATTCTTGTTTCATTGATGTAATGTATTTTTTAATAAAAATGACCGTATTATAGTTTCTTTAAAAGTTTTTTTTTCCATTGTACGTTTCTTCCAAGTGGCTTTCTTTTGTGTGTTTGTTTTATTCTCAATATTTGATGTTTGAGGCTTTCTTCATGTATCTAGCAACCCTGAATGAGTGGCTTGTGCATAAGATAATGGATCACTATAAAAGCTGACTGGAAGCTCTGTTCATTGGGTAGATCTTGTCACCAGTGGGCCTTACCCTAAGATAATTATTACAGGGCTGTTTCGCTGAGAAACCTCTAATATTCCTGTCTTTAAGTATTTTGTTTGTTCTTGACCTGGTCAAATTCCTGAGTAAAGAAGAGATAAGCCAGGCTGCATCAAGTTCTGGAAGCCATGTAGAGGGAGAGGGCAGGAATCAACAGCCAGTGTAAAGGGTTACTGAATGTTTGTAGTAAGCTGGTACCCACGCCGCCCTCCCCTGTGCTTCAGTTTCTATAGCCCTTCACCTTGATGGTAAAACAGGAAAATAAGGAAGGCATCTCAGTGATATGCATAACACATTTACTCTTCCAGTCTTCTGCGGGGATGCAGGGGTGGGGAAGGTAGAGGTGATGTTGCCAGCCTTTGGGGATGGGAGAGGGCAACTGAACTCTATTTCTAAAAGCAACTTGTGGTACCACTCTGGGGTCTTTTTTTGGAGTTAAGTGGTAAATTTTTTTTGCTTCTTGGCTTTTCTCCACCTTAGGCCTAGGAATCAGTATCTTTGGCTTAGTTAAATCAGTTAACTGCTTTCCTTCTGCTTACCAGGTTTTTATTGATCTCTGTTATATTGTAGGTTCATTTTTTAAGCTCTTTTTCCTATTATTCTAGTGGGATTCATAATTAAAATACTTTGTGATCTACCCTTTCCAACAAAAAATATATTTTAATATTTTTCTTGCCAGTAAATATATTTCCACACCAACATTTTAATGACCACATAGGAATCTTTTTAGAGATCTGACTTATCCCCTGTTGTAAACGTGGGTTGTTAGAAGCAATATTGCAAAGAACCTCCTTCTAGCTAAAATTTATATCAGTCTTTAAATAAATTAAAAATGTGAGAAAATTATGAATCCTTTCTTAAAATGTTTCTTACTAAACGATGTCTTATTCCTGATAGTATGAAGATGTTTCCTTTTCTAATGGAGACCTTGCAGTGTAAACATTCCATTTAACCACTTTTCCCACCAGATGGGAAATCCGGCCCATGTTCAGTTCATCCTACATACTCAGGCTGTGCCCAGAACAGGAAAGGCACCCGATACATATTTGCTAATGAGACATATGCATAAAAAATGAATTTAAATTATTTTGTTTTAAAACTTCAAAGAGAAGGGGTCTGGTATGAAGGAAGCAGGATGTAATAAATTTTAAATAACTTATTTTCATCACTTTGAGTTTTTTCGAGGTTACTCAGGTCATAAAGTTAGTAAGATTGAGAACCAGATTTAAAAAGAAGGAAGCCAGCATGGCAGGGTGATATATAAGCTTACCAACGCCCCCTGCACCTGGATAGCAAGAGTGCTGAGGCATTTATGCAGGAAAACTTGTAACCAATGGCTTCAAATATAAAATACTAACATATAATACGTTTATTTTGGAATTTAAGGATAAGCCTCCTATTGTATAGAGATAATATACATCTATTGCAGTGAATTCTATGGTTGGATTAAATAAATATTATTTGCTTAATCTAGTCCCGGGTTTCTCAGAGTAGAGTCTGCACATGATCTCTCTCAGAATCACATGGGATCTTGAATATTCACTTTCCTTGGCTCACCTGAGACCTGTGGAATCAGAATCACTGTGAGTGGCCCGGGATTCTGCATATAACAAACTCTGCATATAACAAACTCTGCATATAACAAACTCTGCACATTACAATCTACATGTCTTCTCTAGACTAAAATTTAAGAAACTTTGGGAAATTTAGGTATACATCTTATACAAATTTGAAAAATCTAATGAATTTAGAATTAATGATTGGGGAAATTCTGGTAAATTGATTTAATACATTTTATTGCTTTCCCCTTCCATTTTTACTCTCCAAGAATTCACCTAATTAGCTTACAGAAAGTCAGGAAAAATTACATCTTTTTTTTTTTTTTTAAACTTCGCATTCTCTGATGTGACCAGTGGCTAGAGGCATTAATTTGTGGTTTAAGAAATGAACACATGCGCACTGCATAACACGTCTATTGAGTATATTGCATCTCTGGTCTAGAATTTCTATTTTTTAACCCAACGTATTTTCGATAATATTTTTGTTGAGATTTGTTTTAATTATAGGCAAGCTTGATGTGTTGTGAGAGATAGTTTAAATCAAACGTTCAGGTTGACAATTGATGCAGTGACATAGCATGTATGAGAGCTCCTGCCACAGTGCCTGGAATGTAATAGGTATCAGTTAACGCTTGTCCCCCTGGCGATCATCATTACTTTCTAAGAGTGATGATAAATAGGGAAAGTATGAAAACCATCTCAGTGATAGGTCACCCTCTATGAATGAAATCTTACTATCTAAAAAGTAAAAAAAAAAAAATTAGATCTTTCCAATAATACTAGTTAACATCTACCCAGTATTACTACTTAACATATATATACTAAGCTGTTAGCATGAGGTAGGTGCTTATAATTCTCTCTACTTTAATGATAAGTGAAGCTCAATGAGATTACTTATAAAGTTATCCAAGGTCAACCCAACTGGTAAATAGTAAAGTCTAATTATGAACTCAGAAAATCAGTCTCTAGAGGTCACATCTACTGTCCTACATGTCTTCTGTTGAAGATGTAGAACCATTGCTACTGCAATAGAAAGGCACTTTTCATGTAAAAGCTGATGGGAAAGATGTATCGTTTGATGTATCTTAGTGATAACTAAGTTTTCATCTTCCTACCAGTTTTGCATATTAAGTATTTCTAATAATTTCTTTAAAAAATACTTGATATACCTAAAGTAAAGAGACTGGTAGGCAGTTTTAGGGTTTAAGTGCTGGCTTCATGACTTATTAGCTGTGTGCAGATCACTTAAACTTTGGTCTTAATTTTCTCATCTGTAGTTGGGAATGATATTTACCCATACCATTACCATACAGAGTAGAGATGATCTATATACCAATGCTCATTGAGCTCGTTGTACCCAATCAAATACAACTATTATAATTTAATGTATAGGTTGCTATCCTGAAAGGGTTATGAGAATTTCTGTATTTTATATGAGACATATGTTACATAATTATAACAATTATGTAAGTAGAGTCATATTAAGTATAATTTCTAATATCAAAATCATTAAAATAACTTTTATATTGAAATCTTTTAGTATCATAAATAATATTTTGTTTAATCTCATTGTTCTTTGGATAGAAGACTTTGGCTAGGCTATCCCACAGATACTTAAACTCTTACTCTTTGTTCTTTTCAGCAAACTTACTTGATAACATGCTTTTGCGAAGTTCAGGAAAATTAAATGTGGGGACCAAGAAAGAGGATGGTGAGAGTACAGCCCCCACCCCTCGTCCAAAGATCTTGCGTTGCAAATGCCACCACCATTGTCCAGAAGACTCAGTCAACAATATTTGCAGGTTGGTCATATAAATTATTTAAATCTCGTTTTAACAAAATGTTACACTTTTTTGACTACGGAATTGTGGGCTGATGTTTCCCAAGAACACATTTTGGAGTATAGTGCCTAACTCCATTAACTCTCAGAGCTGTGCCTGTGTTTAGAAAAATTCTAAATTGCATTTGGTGTTCTGAGAGTCTTCTTCCTTGCAGCAAATATCACACATGTACATAAACATAGAACACGAGTCTCAGGCTTGGGACAAGTGTCAAGGAGCAAAAACCAATTGTTTTCTCTCAAAAAACCTTGTCTCCCAAATAAATTCAATAGCAGGGGGTGTCAAATGTGTGAGGATTTTTGTTTTAACTATTCATTTTGTCAGTGGCAATTAATATTTTGGAAAGAACACCTGAGTTGTTAGGAATATTCACTGACTCTGGGAAGCAGCATAGTGATAACGCTCACGGGAGTCTACCAGATGTTAAGAAAGACATTGTCACGGGGCGCCTGGGTGGCTCAGTCGTTAAGCGTCTGCCTTCGGTCCAGGGCGTGATCCCGGCGTTGTGGGATCGAGCCGCAGAATCAGGCTCCTCTGCTGGGAGCCTGCTTCTTCCTCTCCCACTCCCCCTGCTTGTGTTCCCTCTCTGGCTGGCTGTCTCTCTCTCTGTCAAATGAATAAATAGAATCTTTAAAAAAAACAAAAGACATTGTCAGAATAAACTTTTTAGGGGATAATATTTGTATCAAAACTTTCTTTGAAACTGGGCTATTTACCTCTTTTTTTCTTACACATCTTAATGCATCCACATCCATTTTGCTAGGCACTATAGCCTGCACTTACACCCCTCAAGGGACAACAGTGGGTAAAGAGGCATAGCCTAATGAGGCCAGTGTGCCCAGGGGGAGTGGCACAGGCACCAGACAAGTGTGATCTCAAGAGGGAAGATGGCAGAAAAGCAGAGTCTCCCTCAAGAAGGGTAATAGACCCCAATGGGAAGATGGGTTGCTAGGTTTGAAGTCCAGGCAGAATATCTGAGCAATTATTTGGAGCCTTTTTACCCAGGAAGGAGCATGAAGCTGAGCTGAATGTTTTTTGTTTTTTTTTTTCTCCTTCTTGAAAAAGAAAGCATATTCTGAGATATACAGCTCAAGAAATATATATTAACTGAATGACAGGGAAGAATGTTGGGTATATTCATAAATACATATCTTCTTTATTCAGCAAAACAACTCAGCATGGTAGGGCATGCTTATTTCCATAAGGAATTTGGGGCCCAGAGAAGTCTAGTAACTCAGCTCTTACATGACAGAGTGAAGTTGGGATCACGAGTCTTGTGCCATGCTAAAATGATTCCAGAGCTCAGATATATTTCCTGAGAAATACTGCCTGTTTGTAGTAAGTGGCAAAAGTATCAGGAAAATGTCAAAGTTTTCTGAAGAAAAGAAAATTATCAGGAGGAAACCTATTAGGGAGATATTTTACTGTTTTGCTTGAGTGTGTAGTAATTAAGAATAAATCCAGGTGTGTCATTTGAGCTACAGTTCTGGTGATCATATGGGTAGGCCTTCCAAAATTACCCCAACTTTAAATATTTTGTCCTCTTCTCCCTGTAGGCCATTGGAGGGTCCTACGCTGATTTGGAGGAAAGTGATCAGACAGGGCTCACTGCAGTGCAGATTCCCTGTGTGGGAAGGAGAAGGTTGGCGTGTTCAAAGAAGACTGGTTTTCCTAATGTGCAAGGAGCAGGAGCAGGTGTGGTGTAGTTGAGTCTGGAGCCAGGAAAGATTACCCATTGCCTGGTCGGCTCTATTAAGAATGTTCTTCTTATTCCTGGAAGCATTGGAGGGGGATTTGTTTAAGCAGGAGTAGCAGTGGTATTGATGTGGATTTTGGAAGGACAGTTGGCGTGAGAGACCGTGATCTTGGCCTCGGGTGGTTCTGGCACAAGAGGGAGGTGCACGTGTAGGGAAACTATTTAAAAGGAAAGTTTTACGTTGATGAACTGGATGTGCGAGGGGGCCAGAGGGGCTTCACAGGTTGCTGGATGTACATTTAGATGTACAGTGTAGGCTTGTAAGGAAAGTGGACAGAGGGGAATAATTAAGTTCCAATCTGGACATGCTGAGTTTAAGGTTTTTGACACCTACAAGTGGAGATACCAAAGAGTAGGCCGTGGGATATGGATTTGGAGCTGAGATAAGAGTTTGGGGGGAGAGTCTAGAGTGAGTAGAACATGAGTCAGTTTTTGCTGTGAAACAAATAAGCTCAAAATCATAGTGACTTACAACTGAAGACATTTATTTTTTCATTCCTGGGTCTCCGCATGGGCTGCAGCTGTGCTGGCCCTGCTGGATTGGGTGGGCTTGGCATTGGGCTGCTGCTTGAGTTCAGGCCTGCTCCACATGTTTGTTCATCCTTCTTGGACCAAAAGCTAACCAGGGCATATTCTTTCTCACTTGACTGGGAGGGAGCAACTTCCTGTACTTGTGGCAAGTCCTCTAGCATTCCACTTACCAAATCAAGTGATACGGTCAAGCTCAACTTCAGAGAGAAGCCATGGCTAGGGTGGGGCATGAAAAATCGCATACAGTAATAGAACAATCTAGTAGGTCAGAGTTAGGACTGAGCTTTGAGACATTTAATGCCTGGGTCAAGGAGCTTCTTCCCAGAAGAATGAACAAAAAGCAGTGAGTATGGTAATCATTGAAGCCAAGTTCACAGAGAGGAGAAGTAAGGTCAGCTGTGTTAGAAGCTGTTAGAGGTCAAGTTGGGTAAGAACCAAAACATGGCAGTCAGATTTATTGACCTTGATAACTGCAGTTTAGAAATATGTATTCCAAAGTCCTGAATTCTTGGCCATCAGCCAACCCCTGAACTGGATCTCAAAGGAGTGAATATTCACTCTTGGGTAAAATGCACATCCTTTTTGCTAAGAAGATGTTAACTCCATTTGAGTCTCCTGTGAGCTGAGATCAGTCATGTGAATCACAGGGGCTGCTTTTGTTCCCAGGCCCCAAGACCCGGAAAAAATTCAGGCCTCCATTCCTGTAAGCCCACGATCTACTCTTTTGACTTCCAACAATCAGTACTCCTCATGCTATCTTGGTGAAAGATACCCTCCCTCCCCACCAATCAGTTGCACCGATACTTTTCTAAAGTGCAATAAGAATGAATGACTAGAAAATAAATGTAAAAATACTTACAAATTGCATGTTCCATGTTTTTTCTGTTTTTCTGTTATTGGGATTCAGTGGAGCTGAATTTATTGCTATGCAAGTTTCCGTTTCTGTATTAACTTGTGTATTAACAGAGCAGCAACAAGCAGTTTGCTGACCTGCAAGAGAACACGCTTGGAGTAATGTTGCATTCAGTCTTGCACTCCTAGGTAAGCCAGTTCTAAAGACCAGGGTATGCTTTGTTGAGGCTTAGATAAGGGCTCGTCCAAGCTGTGTGGCCTGAGACCTTGTGGTAAGCAGGTCTTAGCCAATCTGGGGATCCTAGGTAGGTCCATGCTCATTACCACTCCCATATTCCTGGACAGAATACTCTAAAAACGTAGCCTGAATTGGGAGAATATCCTACTTAAAAGAGATTCTGAAATCCCACCTGATAATTCAGAAAATATGTGTAAAGTTTAGAGGGTTTTTAAGCTCTTCATAAGTAACATCAATCATGTTACCAGCCAACACCGAGGCCAGACTCATTCTATTTTTTTTTTTTTTAAAGATTTTATTTATTTATTTGACAGAGCGAGCCAGCGAGAGAGGGAACACAAGCAGGGGGAGTGGGAGAGGAAGAAGCAGGCTCACAGCAGAGGAGCCTGATGTGGGGCTCGATCCCAGAACGCCGGGATCACGCCCTGAGCTGAAGGCAGACGCTTAACCGCCGTGCCACCCAGACGCCCCCAGACTCATTCTTGGCCTTGATTCCTATCTGGGTACAGGTGTGTCTGCTTCCAAAATCCATGCTGCTTCCGTTGACTCATGGCATACATGTTAGAAGATGCAGTGCAAATATGCTGAAGAAAGTATTAGAACCTTTTTTTAATATCCATAACTCAAAGTAAGGGGTGAAGCCATTATTTTCTCTCTCAAGATAATATCTAAATTCTAAATATCTTTCGAGCTGTTACTGTACATTGTGAATCCTTCCCACTCCATTTCTAGATTTATTCCTAGGACCTGAGACTATCATTGCATGCCTCGAATGCTGCAAATTCTCCTGCAACAACTCTTTACATGACTTTCACCATGCCAGTGTTTTGTCTTATTTTCCAGCCTTGTGTGTCTATTTTTTTCCCTGTATATAATCTGGTCCTGCTTTACATCTTCTTCCTTGTTTCACTTGACTTGGCCTCTGATAGTCATTTTTGTTACTACTCACCACCTCTCAAGTTCACCCAGGCCCTCGCACAAGTGTATCCATCTCTAAAAATTATTTTTTATTCTTTTTCAGAGATGATTTTAAGTATGTTACCATTTATCTTACTGGGTTTGACCAAGAATTCTGCCTGGACAGTTTTCAGGGCTTAGAGGTGTAATAAATCACATCGGATGTTTGCACAAAGGATGTGCATATGACACCAGGCTGCCTAAATGAAGAATTAGATAAGTCTCCCAACCGTACCTTGAAGAGTCACAGGGGGAGAAGGGAAATCTTAAGGGCTGTGAGCCTTTTTATAAAGTTTGCATTAACCCAAGACTTTGAAACCTCTTGCTGAATGTGATGATATGAGTTTTCAGACAGGTGCTCCGGCCCTAAGATCTCAGAGTGTTTGCAGTGCACATTTTCCTCCTCTGTTTATACGTCTTCGGTTGTATCCTTGTATTCCACTGTTGCTCGGGCCCGCTGAATATTGAGCTTTATGATCTTTTAAAGGACCACTGAAGACTTTCAAGCATAGCAGGAAAAGTGAGATTTGTCAGGAGGCGCTGTAGAAGTCCAGCGAGAGGGGACAGGCAGGCCTGCTGCAAGGCTCCCAGAGCAATCTGAGTGAGAGACAGAGAGCATCGGCATGGGGTGGTGGAGGTGAGAATATACAAATGCTCGATTCATGCAAAAATAGAGACAAATTCAAACAATCTTGTACCTCATAGAAAAAAAATGAACAAAATGCCAACTCACTTGGTATGGCCGCTAGAGAAGGGTGTAAGATAGTGACACATTCTTGAAAGTAAAAGGCATCTCTCACATTGGAACTTCATCAGTAATATAACTTCACCTTCCTATACAGAGACGATGTCTCAGAGGAAAAACCAGGGATGGGGAGCAGTAGTAGCCGTGTATGTTTTACCCTCTTACCCTCACTACTGTGGGAATACACCCGTCTAAGAGGATAAGGAAAAAACATAAAACCTTTAGGATTGTATTACTTTGTTAATTACCACTGTTCAACATTCTTCTTGCTTTTTTCCCCAAGTCTGTAGAAAATCCTTTGACTAGCTTCTGATCTCTGTCCTTACTGCTAGAAGCTGAATGACACGGTTTCTCCTACGATTGTGGTGTTCATAGACTCTGAGCTCCCTCAGAGCGAAGGCGACATCGTCCTCAGCCTGTGTCTGGGCATCTAACGGCCTGAATCATAAATGCTCCGTAAACATGTGTCAAGTGAACTTCTGTTAACAAAGATCCAAGCGGCTTTCACTGTTTTAGCTAGCTAAAATTTACAGGACTTAAACAACTGCTCCGAAATTTGTATGTATCTTTGAGATGATCCGTGCCAGAAGACTTCAAAAACTTTCTTTATTCCCTTGAATGTGGAATAGGTATTTTAGAAGACAGAAGGTTCTCAAGGACTGATTTTAAAACCTACTTAAAATCAAACAGACTTTCCAATCAATTCTGGCTGAAACCTAAAAGAAATTTGAAAGAAATTTAGCAATTCCAGTATTTCTCGCATACTGAAATAAAATTGGAATACATACTGATGAGTCAAGAAGCTGTAATCTTTATGGGCAGAGAGATCCACTTCATCAGGTATCCATATCTATAAATATTTTTGTCAAGAACAAAATTTTAAACTATTCAGTAATTAAATAATAATTTAAGTTATTTAATAATTTAAAAAATACTTTAATAATGCTGTAAGACTTCCTGTCACCCTGACTGGCCAGAACAGATAAACTCTTCTTAACTAATACTTAAAAATTATTTTATAGTTAAATTAATCTTTATCAAGATCTAAGCTAGTTAGAAAAAAAGTTCTACAGCAGTCCCTTCTCAACTGTGGTGGTCATGTGTCTGAACAACCATAGTGTCTGCAGCAGGGAAACATAACATGTTAGTGAAAGAGGAGAGGTAAAGGGACTGCAACGTGAGTAAACCTTATAAACCCTTGACTCACTGAAATAAAACAGTAAAGAGAGCACCTTAGATAAAGATGCTGGCAGCGCAGCTTTAGACATTTATGGAATTGGTTTCTGACTATTCGACGAGAACCCATGAATGAATGGGAGTCCAAGAGGCAGTTTTTACACCCAATGTGACTAGAAATGGGAGGCGTGCTGGCTCCGAATGTACGTGCCCCCAAAACTTTGGGCCGCGAATACCCGTTTCTCACTTGCTTACTTGCTCCTTACTGAAAATCCTTTGAGGAAATTAATTCCCTAGTGATCTCTCTGGATGTTCTAGACACTTCTTTGCTTTTCGAGTATCAGGCAGATTCAAGGAGCCACAAACCTGTGGCACCGTCCGATGGTTGTAACAAAAATTCATCATCAGTGCTTTGACCTCACGTTACCTATAAATTCTCAAATGCTTTGCTTTTTCATGAATTAACATTATGTTGAGAAGCAGTCAGTGATGATGATGACAATTCTATTTTGTTCATTACTTGTCTTTACCTGTAATACAGGGGGAGCATTTTTGACATGTGACCTCAATTTTCTTTTTTTTTTAATTCAAAATCATTACTGTAACCAAATGACATCCCTGTATACATCTCACTACTTTCAGTTTTGTTTAAAATGATTTCTACTTTTGTTTTCTTCATGAGGCTTCATTTCTTCTTGTTACCACTTTCAATACTGTGGGAATGATGGGGTAATAATAATCAATATAAGATATTTAAAAACTAAGCTTAAACATGGCAGCCAGGCCGCAGAATATTCAAATAAGTCATCACCAAGACTTAATTGACTTTTGCGACAGTCAGCAGGCATCTGTCTCTCAGTGGGGGAGTTGAACAGCGCTGACTTAGGAGCACAGGTTGGTTTACATTTGTGTTTGCTCAAGAATTGAAAGTTCTCAAGCGATTCTTAAGCTTTTGTAGTTGTACTGCTCCTTTCCAGTTAGTGTCCCTTGCTGGCTAGTCATTTCAACAAGAAGCTTACAAAGTATTTTTGCATTGCTTTGTTTTGCTCCGGGGTGGCTCAGTCGGTTAAGTGTCTGCCTTCAGTTCAGGTCCTGATCTCAGGGTCCTGGGATGGAGTCCTGCATCATCGGGGTCCCTGCTCAGCGGGGAGTCTGCTTCTGCCTCTCCCTTTGCCCCTGTCCCCGCTCCTGCACTCTCTCTCCCTCTTTCTCTCTCATGAACAAATAAAATCTTTAAAAAATAGTATTTTTGCTTTGTTACAGCTAATATGCACTTGAAATGGTTAGAGAACCATGTTTCTGCTTGTCCTCTGGCAACATATTTGGTTTCTGTCCGAATTGATGACTTATGGGACACTGACTTTTCTCCAGGGCTTTGCTCCTACTCTACGCCGTCTTTGTATTTTTAGCTCCGCCCTCTTTTCAGACAAGGGAGTGTATTTTTAAGGCTTGAATTTACTCTCCCTGATTTCTTTATATTTCCCAGGAGATTGTCAGAGTAACTTGCCAACAGCTTAACCAGCTTTTTAAAATTCTTTTTTTTTTTTTGATCCTTATGAATTCCTTTCCATATATTCAGATTTTGAATAAGGGGAACTCATAAATAAGGAGAAATTAATCTTTTTAGATTCAACAGATTGTATCACTTTTTCTAGCCCTGTGAATTCCTAATGTCAGCAAATTAAGGTTCCTTTTTCTCTGATAATTCCTGAATTTTACTTTTGATGAGAAATAGAAATTGTACATATGGTCTAAATGGGAAGGAAAGGAATAAAGAAAAATCACATGGGTATTGTTTGCTCATATTGTTTAAATTTCTAAGGGACAGCTCTTTTATTTATTGCCTTCAGTGTTTGCATGCTTCAGATTTTCATAGCAATTTCAGTAAATTGGCCAAAAGCCCCCAAAGAATTCAGAGCCAGGGCTGCTCAGAGGCAGTCTTTCCGCCATGACAATATTCATGCATTTGACCTTAGTCTAATGAAGAGATTTATCACTGGCCCTTCCTAGTCATTCGTTAGTATATTTGAACTTTGCCGGTCTAGTTCTTATAAACTGAGGGGTTTTGGATCACTGCAGGGTTATAAGCTCAGTAAACAATTCTAGGGGTGTTGACGATAACCGGAGGACTAATGCATGGCGGAGCGCTGCCGCTGATGCGGCATAGACGAGCCCACAAATCACGGCTAATGCCACGCTCACAGCTTCCCTCCCTTGACCTTCAGGACGACGTTGCCGTATCTGTCTTGGCCGTTGAGCAAGCATGTGTATGAGGAGAACATGGAGATGTAATTTAGCATTTTCTTCCTTAGCACACGCAGTAGTGGCTGGTGACTAACATGAGGAGTCTGCTGGCGTTCATCACCCTAGCTTGTGAAGACAGGAAAGTCTGTTTATAAGTAGTTCTCTACGTCAGAGTTCTTGTTTGCCAGATTTGGCCCCAGGAGAGGATAGTGCAAAACGTGGGGATGAAGGAAGCTAGAGGTTTTTGACTCAGGGCCTGATCCTGTTACCATTTGTTCTGCGACCTTGTTCACGTTTGTTAGACTCCCGAGCTTTAATTTCCTCATCTGTAAAATAGAAATAGTATCACTTTCTTTCCATTGTCATTGAGAGGATTAAATGAGATGGAATAAGTAAAAAAGTTTTTTAATCTAGAAAACCATACAGAAATTTAGAATTTTGTTTCTTTGTTTTCCATGGTCTTGTTAAAACCCCTTCTTTCTGTTGTTCATCCTCACTCCACCCCCCAGTACCGTCTGCTTACAACAAAGCTTGATGTTTCCCTGTGACGGATCAGCCCCAAAGCAGAGGGGCCAAGTGGTAGAACCTTAGCTCGGTTATGCTGTGCTGATCCCAGCTCCTACCTGTCTGTCTTTTGGTGCCTTAGTAAGAGAGAAGTTTATTTCGTTTGGAGCAAATGGAACCAACATAAATGTTCACCTTCATGGGGGCCGACCCCTGCTGGGCCTCTCACTGGCGGTAAGGCCCTTGAGAAATTCCTCAAGCTCTCTGAGCCTCATTCCTAAATGAGAATAATACTGCCTTCCTCACAGACTCATTTTTCTGGATTTGTGGAGATGATGCGTGTGGAGGACCAAAGCAAGTGTTTAGTAATCGGTGTATATGTTATTAATAGCGAATGTTATATGGAAACTCTGGCTCCTTCTTTCTCACAAGTTTCGAGACAGAGAAGATACTGCCAAATGTCTTATGGTTATTAAATCAAATTTCATAAAAAGAAGTTTTGGAATTCTCTTAACAGATTGTAACCTGTAATGATCGACTTTTTCCTTGTGTGTAAAAAACAAACGATAAACATGTTCCTTTCCCCCAGACACACATACACATACACACACAATACACACACACATACACACATATGCATACATACACACATACACACACTACACAGATATGCACATACACACATACACACAATACACACATATACACATACATACACACAATACACAGATACACACATACACACACACAAACATACGTATACACACATACACACATACACACACAACACACACAACACACACATACACACATACATGCATACATAAACACATACACACACAATACACAGATATACACATACAAACACATACAATACACACCCACACATATATACACATACACACATACATATACACACATACACATACATTCATATGCACACACATACGCATACATACATAGACACACGCACACACACTTATTTGCCTGTTTGGTCTTTAGCACAGATGGATATTGTTTCACAATGATAGAAGAAGATGATTCTGGGATGCCTGTGGTCACTTCTGGATGTCTAGGACTAGAAGGCTCAGATTTTCAGTGTCGGGTAAGGAAGATAACTTGATTCTACTTTGTGAACCTTTTATTGCTGGCTTTCAGTCAGGTTTCAAGTTAGATAAAACAATTGCTTTTCTTGACTAGCCTGTTTTTGATAAGTTGGAAAATAATTTGAAATTCTCTAATTGGGCCTATCCCGCCTTCATTTCAAAAACAAATGTTATTTGTATTTTTGCTGTTAAGTTCTTGCTTAGTGACTCATTCGATCACCTTGCTCAGATTCCAGTTTCGTTAATCGCATTCATCCAAGCCTTCCTCAGTTTATAACTGTGTGCCCTGGTTATTACAAACATAATAGTAGTTTTGTGGAAATGCAAAAGCTGCAGAAAGGTAATACATGGGAATTTAAGAGAAATTTCCTAATAGAAAACAACATTTTCGGGATGTTTGAGGAAAATTTTCAGAATTTTATGTGAGCTTTCTAAATAGTGTTAGTTCTCTAACAAGTTTTAGATTGTGACTTTGAAATTTAGGGGAACCCACTAATACTGTTTGGGTTCAACTTTAGGATACCCCCATTCCTCATCAAAGAAGATCAATTGAGTGCTGCACAGAGCGGAATGAATGTAATAAAGATCTGCACCCTACACTGCCTCCACTGAAAAACAGAGGTAAGGAGAGAGAAGCCTTGGGGCTGGAAGAGCTTCGGGCCCGAAGAAAGTAAACACCAGAATTTCTCTGTCTCTCCTAAATGAATGTACCCGTATCATTTTCCACTGCTGGGGCAGGGGCCCGAACTAGGCTGACATAATTCAAAGACATGGGCAAGTAGTTCTTGGAAAAGTAGTCACATGTGTCTTCATGCTGGAGAATCTAATTTCTTTAACTTCTTCCACTTCCCTGTAAGAACTGGAGGTCCTAGAGCTTGTAGTATGTTTCAGGAGCATAGAGGAGGGGCAGACAGTGTTTTATGCTTACCTCTGAGTATTACTCAGAATTTGCACTTCTCTCAAAAACTGCCATTAGGCTAACATGCATTAAAAAAATAAAGGACTGAATTGGATTATTTGCCGGATGCATTTCCTTTTGTTTGTGCTGCAGCAACTACGTTTTAGGCAAATCATATATCAGGATATTGGTAGAGTGGGGAAGATGTCTAGACAATTTGATTTCAAAACTTGTACATTTAAGTGTTGTTCACTGAAAAAAGACAAACACTGCAACCTGAAAGGCTTTTTGTTAAAAACTGCTCCTCCGTTTCCTTTCTTCTCCTTGCTCTCACCACAAAATAAATGACTGGAATTGTCAGAGTCCTAAAACCTAAGTCTTATATAAGTGGTTTAAAAGGATTTCTCATGATTGATTTTATTTCTTGAGAAAATCTTCCTAACAAAATATAATGATGTTTCATGGGTTTGATGGTAGCATTTTATAACATGTTTCTGCTGAAGCCTAGAAAGCTATAAAGGATTGATTCATAATAATTCACATAAAACATTCACAGACAACTTTTTTTTTTTTTAATATATTGCCAATCAGCATAGTAGGCATTAGGGATACAGAAATGGATGAAGAAAATTCCTGCTCTCAAGACTTGCACACTGGGATGTGAGAAATATGTAAATATTTAAATTATATTTGCTCAGGAATATCTTAGTAGAGTCAGATTATAGGTATAGTAAGGACATAAACAAGTCAGTAGTTTATTCTGCCTGGGGTGGGAGGATGTCAAAAGAGCTTCATAGAAGTGACACTTGAACCAGACTTTAAGGTTGAGCAGGAGTTCCCTAAGTGGATAAGACAGGAATAACAATTTTAAAAAAATTATAATGGTTAACATAAGCCAAGCATTATGTTCAGTATCACATTAATTAACCCATTTGAGTCCCACCACCATCATAAGAGGTACTTAGAATTATTCCTTGTTTAAAGATGAGGAAATTGCTGCACAGAGAGGTTACCTAATTTTCCCAAAGTTGCACAGCCTCTTAGTAGCAGTGACTCTGAACAGAGGCAGTGGTAAATGCAGAAGTTTGGTTTACAATACTTGAGAATCATTTGCAAAATACAGGCATAGCAAACAGCATGGGTGGTTGGAGAAAATCTCATAATTAAGTTGTCTAAAACCCTCATTATTTAAAGTAGGTCTGTAGATCAGCTCATTAGTATCACTCGGAACTCGTTAGAAATGTGGAATCTCAGGGCGCCTGGACGGCTCAGTTAAGGTTAGGCATCCGACTCTTGATTTTGGCTCAGGTCATGGTCTCAGGGTTTGAGACTGAGCTGGGCGTGGAGCTCTGCACTGGGAGTGGAGCCTGCCTAAGATTCTCCCAGTCCCTCTCCCTCTGTTCTTCCCCCCAACTCCCTCACGCTCTCTCAAATAAATAAATAAATAAATAACAATTAAATAAACGTGGAACCTCTGGCCCCACCCCAGACTACTAAACTTGCTTTTTAACAGTATTCCTCAAGTGATGTGTATGCACATTACAGTTTGGGTAATACTTTTGGTAGAAAAAGACAGGACCTGTATGTGGGTATAGCTAGAACACTTGTGCCTCACCATGTGAGTTTGCTAACGGCGTGTTCAAAGAGAAGTCTGCTGATGTCAAATTGCTGTAAAGTTCTAAACGTTTACTTTCAGCTTTTGTAGTCATGTCCTTGTGAACCAATTGCAGAAAGTTGGCGGTCTGTAGACATTATTTTGAGTAACACTGGTATGGGGGCTTATGTCTTGGGGATGGGGGAGGGAGGACGGTGAGAAATGGCTGGACGTGAAGGTAGAAGTGCTAGATTTTAGGAACTCTTCCCTCAAGGAGAAAAAGTTGTCCACATGCAAGTGAAAGTGCTGTGTCCCTGAAGTTGCTAGGGTTTAGGAGAATTTCGACTCTTCCTGTTGCCGAAAGGACTACAATGCGCGTGTTGTCCTGTAGATGGAGCCAGATTCTAGTGAGCACTAGGCAGATAAGGGAATGTTCTGAGGAGGTTGAGCATGCAGGGACAAGAGTAGAATAAGTCTCTAGAGAATGGAGTGAAAAGGCTTTGAATAGAAAGGCAGCAGCATAATCCTTGTTTTAGAGCAGTCTAGGAAAGAGGATGTAGGAACGGCTGGTGCAAAATACTGAAAGTTATACAGGGTGGTAGGCTGGCGTGGGGTTTAGCGGCATTAAGGTTTAGTGCTTTGAATTTTGAGGATCCCAGGTAGTGCCTAGGTGACTTCTCTCCAGATTTCATCTCACTCTTCCGGTGCAGTCATTTTGGGCTCCAGTAAAAGTCACCGCAGGCTGCAGTCTGAGAGTGCTGGCATTTTTAAACACAGCTCTACCATAAAGCTGCTGCTTTTTTTTTTTTTTTCTTTAACCTCCACCATATACACTGGCCATGGTCAGTGGTTAAAAAGGAGAGTGGGATGGGACAAGTTCTGGGTGGGTACATTCCGTGGGTCCTGCAGAACCACTGCTTAATGCGAGGGAGGGAGCCAGAGTGGGACCCTCTAAAGCTTAGAACCCAGGCTGATTTTCTGGCCTAAGGACCATGGAAATCATCCTCATAGTTGTGATATTTGCTAATGAGTATGGGGCTCTTACTTACTATGGCTCTTTTCTAAGTACTTTACATATGCTAACTTACTGAATCCTCATAACCTGATGAGGAAGGCATTGTGGTTATTATCCCCATTTCATAGACGGGGAAGCTGAGGAACAGTGAGGTTAAGTACTGTGTGATGGTTACCTAGCTAAAGTAAGTAGTAGAGAAAGGAAATGGGCTGATGGTGTCCTCTTATGGCATCTTCTGCAGAGAGCTCTGAATGACAATCTCAAAAAGAAAAAAAAATTATTTTACTTCTGTAAGAGGTAGGAAACTCTAAAATAATGGTTAGCCACGGCACCTAGTAATCGATAAGAAATGTTACCTTAAAGCCTCTGTTTATTATGTTTGCTTTGCTTTATTTATTAGATTAGATTTTCTCATATTAGAGGGTTGCTCCCTTACTCCTGTGTGCTGGCATGTGCTGGCTCAGTCCTCCCCCTCCCTTCCTTCTAAATGCACATTTACCAAGTCCCAATTGTGTAGTAGCCAGTGGGTCTCAAACTTTAAGTGCACCAGAATTCACCTGGAGGGCTTGTTAAAACAGAGTACTGGCCCCACCCAGAGTTTGATTCAGTATATCCGAGTGGGCCCCAGTCATTTGCATTTCTCAAGAGTTCCCAGGTGTTGCTGATGCTGTTGGTCCAGAAACCACACCTTGAGAACCCCTGTACTCAGCATTGCTCAGTAGATTATTATGTATTATTATAACATATTCATTATAAATTGTATGTCAGATGACTAAGCAGAGACTATGTTTTCAGAAGACTAGAAGGCTAAAACATCCAGCTCACCATTTTGGTTGTTGTTCTTGTTTCTTATATAATTGCTCTTCCAAAAAAGGTAAATGAATAACCGAATAACCGTTTCGCAAAACATCTGTATTACTAGGTGCTCCATAATAGCTGAGGGGAGGTTTCATTACTAGAGAGCAGAGAAGTACTAAGTATAGTGGTAAGAACCTTGTCCTCATTAAAAACAAACAAGAAAATCTTTTCTACTAATCCGGAGTTTTCTCAGACTCTTTTTTTCTTTCTTTTTTTTTAAAACTTGGGTACATTTAGCAGGAAATTAGAGATACACGGTCCCGTGCAATAAGGATTTATCGACGTTTATTTATGTCCTTGAAATTTTATTTGTCATCTGATTTGAAAAAGAAGATGAAGGGGGGACAGAACACCATTTACATTCTTTGAGGAATACTGGTCTTCCTTTTGCTTTTGCGTTTTCCCTCTCAGCACCAGAAAAACAGAACATCCTAGGCTAACATTCTTTCTCTCGAAGGAGGAAATATGGAAAGTTATTAGATCAAATGCAGCACCTTCACATGAACAATAAAATATGATCTGGGAAGCCCAAGGAACATTGCAGCTGGTGCAAAGAGTCGGAAGACATGACTGCTTTGATGGAGAGGCTTATAGGGAGAAGTGGTTGTGCCCTGGCATCTGGCTCCCTGCCTGCAGAGGGGATAAGGGCACCGGGATGCTGGGAGAAATGATGTGTGTCTGGACTCTTGGCATCTGATGGTTTGACCAGGATATTGGGAGTAAAATGCTCTCGAGATGGTGTGTAGGCAGGAGAAATCGATGAGGTCCCCCCCCAAGTCACTTATTATAGTTACTTATTTTTGTTTAATTTTTTTTTAACGAGCCCTTAAAGAAGTGAATGGTGTTGAAATGAACGGAAGTTGTTGCTTTATTAAATGGGATCCTCTAATTTGGCTTTTATAAAACCAAAGAAAGTTTATGTGATTTTTTGAAATAGATGTTTATGTGTTAAAATATAGTAATTCCTCATGTATGCTACATGTATACTTGGTAGAAAATGTATCAGAAATAACATTCCGCTTTGAAAATATGGTAATCTCAATGTAGTTTAAGTCAAATTATAGTACAGAACTTGCAAAGTTAAAATTTATCTTATTTTCCTACTCAGTTAAAAAATATATTCTGAGCAGTTTACAGATTTGCTTTAAAAGGCTGTTCCTTAGCTTAGATATTGCCAGTTAGAAATCAAAGTCTGTAGGTAACAGTTATTTAACCAATGAAACTTCTCCCTTGTTCTCCACAACAAGATAGATTGAATATGTAAGTGTCCAGAATGCAAAGATGAGTTTCAGAATCTTCCTTCTGATACATTTATCACGCCCTTGGCAGTGTGAACCAATGCGTGAGTCTCAGCTTAAACTCCTTGCTGGAGAGTAGCTCATGTGTTTCTTGGAATGTTTAGCTCCTATTTCTAGGTAACTTTGTATTTGAGACAGGTGAAAGGAATTTAGAAATAATTACTCTTTTTCTTTCTCATTGAGCACAGTACCTGGATGTAAAAATTACGTCCTCAGAATCGTAAATACAGAGAACAAACTGGTGGTTGCCCGAGGGGAGGGGATTGGGAGGATGGGCAAAATAGCTGAATGGGGTTAAGGGGCACAAAGTTCCAGTTAGAAAATAAATAAGTCATGGGTATGAAAAGTACAGCATGGGAACTTTAGTCAATAGTACTGTAATAACATCATATGGTGCAGGTGGTAACTACACTTAATCTTGGTGCAGCAGTTTAGTGTCTAGAACTGTTGAATCACTGCAACTATGTAACACTATATGTCAATTGAACGTAAAAATAAAAAAAAGTAAGTAAAAAATAAAATTACCATTAACAAAATCTATCTTAACTACTGTGTTACCAAGAAATATCCTAAATATTTTTATGCAGGAAAATAACTAGAATTTTATGTCTTCGTTGTTACAATTTATTTCTAGATGTTACTGTAAGAGAGGATCCCAATATAAGATGAAAGTAAGTTATTTTTACAATATTCTTTGTTGACTAAAATCCTCTGATAAAAATATGCTTTTCAGGTGCTTTGTGCTCTATTAATTGGAAGACATCTCTAATTTATCTGTGATTATAATATTGAGAGCACATGCAAAGATGTCTGGGCAATCTTATTTCCAAGATTCTTTCTAGCTACATGGTTTTTTCTTTAATTTGTTGTTGCGATTAGGAACCATCCTATAGCCTGATTAAAAACCAAACCAAAACAAAACAAACCGGCCCTGCCATTTTAAACAGTTAGAAACTGCTTACTGATCGGAGAGGAGACAAGTAGTGACAGAATGCTGTTTTGTTAAGAAACCGCTGGTGATCCTTACTCGCTTCTAAGAGTGAACCGGACTTCCCTGGAGGGTTCTCCGTTCTACTTCCGTGAGCGGTTGGAGTGACAGCGCAGGTAAACTCTGCTGCCCTAGAGAGAACTGTGCGCTCTGTTCTTTCCTGATAGGAATCTGGAAGCGTTCGCTTTCCGCGACTCTGGCAGCGACCCGAATGTTTACATTGTTAATGCTCTGAGCACAGGTAATGGCAGATGACAACATGACCAGCATGACCAACAGAAACAAAAGGTTTATTGATAAGGATCATCTATTCATGACAGAAGACAAGGAGGCAACAGATGAGGTTGCAGGGAAGAGGGTTATTGGGGCAAAGAAAGGAAAAGGGGAGGTAATGCTAGCCTTAGAAAAAAGTGCTTGATGGTTGAGGCAAGAACCCCTTAGATCCTTTCTAGTCTCGCTGCTCTCATAAATTAGACATTGAATAAGATGGGTAATAAATACAGTGTTCTAACAATTCAGAGAGTATTCTGCTCTTACATGGAAAGTAAGAGGCAGGGAGGCCGAGAGGTTTAGTACAATTAATCCCTTGAATGAAGTGTTCCGTATGCATACACGGATAATACATTGTGCTTAAGTAGTTAGTTCTAGTTTTAATTGAGTATCCAGCATTCTCTTGGTGTTTTTGCAAATTCAGGCTTTTTACTTTTGTTATCCTTAAAATTGGGAATACGTTTCATATGAAGTTTCCAGCGACGGTGTTTGCACGTATGTGCACCGTGGCATCCGTGCACCTGCACATGTGTAAACACAGTGACTTGTGCTCTCCTGGGCAGACGGATTGTGCTCACCTGGGCCTTATTGCCTCTAGCCTAATGGAGGGAAATTTTGCTAAACAATTCACTGTGTAAAAATCTTGGCCTCTTTAATTTTAAGAGTCTGCAAATTATTTTCAAGATTTCCTACGCAACCCTTTTCAGACAATGCATGTGCTACTTTATATGATCTCTGGGGGCGTTAAAGCCTGAATGGCTTTTTGGACCTGTCCTGTTGTGGATCAAGTTCCTGAACTCCTTTGTATCTGGACCGTTGGCAGTGTTTCTGAAATTGTTTATAGAAAACCGCTTTTCTTCGGTGGTCTCTGATTTAGTCTTTTGGGATGCAGACTGCTTCCATTAATATTTCGCAAGTAGTGTAGGTCATAAATAATTGTTAAACATATGTTTTAGGCTGATGAGTAAATCACATTTAATCATAACAGGATTTAGACAAGAAAGTCGTATAAAGACCTGCGGATTTTCATTTATAACAAAAATCCAAATATTTCAAAGTAAGATTTATTTTCAGTTTATATGTTCATGTTGATTTCCTCATTTTGATAATTTTATTACCGTTTTGTAAAACAATGTCCTTGTTCTTTGACTGCTCTAAGGAAGTGCATTCATAAGGAAGTGTTTATGGGCAGGGACATTATAACTGTAACTTTAAATGACCCACAAATCATACATATAAATAAATGAAATATGAATACAAATATATATATACATTTATGTGGACAGACACACAGACACCCATACTAAGAGAGCAAGAGAATTATAAAGCAAATATGGTAAAATTTTAAAAATGAGAAACCTCTGTGAAGGGCACATTAGAGTTCTTTATTCTTCCAGGTTTTCTATAAAAATGAAATTATTTCAACATAATTAAAACGTGTTCACACTGATGGTGAAATAGAATCTGTTGTAATCTTTTTTAAAGGACATTTTGACAAAATGTATGAAAAGCCTAAAAATACATTCTTTGAACTAATAGCTCTACTTCTAGGAATCTAGATTAAGGAAATAATCACTGACGTGCGGTGATGTACGTTTAAGAGTGTTCACAGATTTTTATATATTTCGGCAAGGATGTATTATAGAAAAATCTTTACAATCTTCTAAGCACATTATCAGCAGATTCACTTTCTAATTAGGATGTGCTTATATATATATATACTATGTGGTCTTTAAAACTCACGTTGTGGGGAAGAATTTATTGTTTTGGAAAATATTCACAATATTATCTATGAAAATAATTGAGTTATAAAGCAGCAGTGTTTTTTTTCCCCAGGTTTTTTTATTGTGGTAAAATATATACACCATAAAATTCACCATCTTCCTCACTTTTCCGTGCATAGGCCGGTGGTATTAAATATGTTCATAATGGTGTACGACCATCACCCTCATCCATGTCCATCGCTCTGTTCATCTTGCAATCTGTAACTCTATACCCATTAAACATCAACTTCTTTGGCTCCTGGCAACCACCATTCTCCTTCTTGTCTTGTGATGTTCACTCCTCTCAGTATCTCATAGAAGTGGAATCACACACAACGTTTGTCTTTTTATTACTGGCTTATTTCACTTGGTATAATGTCCTCAGATTCATCATGTTGTAGCATATGTCAGAATTCCCTTGCTTTTTAAGGTTGAATAATATTCCATGTCTGTATATACATATATCACGTTTTGGTTATCCGTTCATCTGTCAGTGGACAGTTGGGTGTCCTCCATGTTATAGCTACTGTGACTAATGCTGCTATGGACATGGGTGTATATAAGGCCTTCCCATGAGATATTTTGCAAATAAACTTCTTTTTGTTCATCGAAATGATACTGCAAAGGCATATGTTAAAATGTTAGTAGTAATATTCCTAAGTAGTGAGATAGTGGCAATTTTATTTACTTCATTAGTTGGTGCTTTTTAGTTTTTATGCATGGGATAGAGAATACTTTTGAGTGAAAAAAAAATGTTACGTTGAGTGGGATAAGGTCCCCAGCCAAAATGTTTAGGTAGTCATGCAGTTAAAAGTATACAGCACAGTTGGAAAACTTCTTGTTCATAGTAACCAAAGTCATAAATTACAGTAATACCTTTAAAAATTAAATAGCAGTGATCACTTTCTCAAGGGTATATGGTGCCCAGAATAAGAACAGTGCTAATTCTGTTACTACATAAGTGCACCTGCTTTTAGGTCAGTTTTCTCAAAATACGTTTCAGAGACTCTTTGCAGTATAAATCACCTGGGATGATTGTAAAAAAATAAAATACTTGGAATAAAAATCTCTGAGGCTGAATTCAGCAAATATGCGTTTGTGTAAAGCTTTCCAAGTTACTCTTATTTGTATGAAGTTTGAGAAGTCATGCTGTAAGTAAATCTGATTTGTCAAGAACTGGAGTTAAAACAACATGAACAATATTTAATAATTTGTTTTATCAAAGGATCACACCATAATTCTTTGAGGAGAACATGCCCATTCTTTTAAAATATGATGCAATGTATGGAAAAGTTAGCTATGTGGTTTCGAAAGGCATCTTTGTTTAAAGTGGTACGCCATCCATGTATTCTGTCTTTGGCAACATTTGAGGAATCCTGTTCCTTTGTATCCATCATAAGACGACTGTGTGTTTTATGTACAAAGAATATAGATCAGGTTTTTATCCAAACTTATGATATGGAACAGTTCAGAAACCACATGAGAAAAACCTGTTAACCTATCAGCTGGATCTGAAATAAAGAGGAACCACCTACTTATATTTTCGGGGCCTTGATCCATTTACATTTGTTTATACTCTGTACTTTTATTCTGTGTCAAACCTGTTCCTTCCAGAGGGGAAGAAATACATGCTCTTGGAACAAGTGCCTAGATGAATTATGCTTCACACTAGTGGAACTTCTGTAATTTTGAATGTATGTGTATATATTTACTGTGCAATATGCCATATTGTTCTTCTCCGTGGGCAGATTAAAAGGACCTGGGACATCTTGCATATGGGGCTTAGCCAACACTTTTAGGAAAGAGTTCCTTCCTAATCTTTAAGTGAAAATATCCTCCATATAATGGCTCCTTTTCTTTTTAATTTCAGATTTTGTTGACGGACCTATACACCACAAGGCCTTACTTATATCTGTAACTGTCTGTAGTTTGCTATTGGTCCTTATTATTTTATTCTGTTACTTCAGGTAAGTTTCCGACGTGTAGATGTAGAATTTTGAGTTTAAAATATCGGCCTCATACGACTACTCCACCTTATTGACATTTTTCACCACAGCTTGCTTTGACTTAATCAAATCTTAGATTTCCCTGATAATCTCAGTGACTACTGATAAATATTTGTCTTAATGCAGCTGTTAATAGATAGCTATCTCATTCCTGCTTCAGACATCAAAGTCACCCAGGTAAATTTTACCCTTAGGGAATTTAGGGTAGTTAGGGAATTCAGGAATGAGATGTTACTAAGTGAGGTTTGATTCTGAGTGGAGAAATGATCATGTTGAACCGAGACTCATTCTAGTATTCCCTCATTTCCTACGCTAACAATTTCCTCTTAATATGGAAAAATTTTCACCATAATTTATAGATTAGTTATTCAGATATAATAAGCTTGACTACTGAAGTTAAGTGACAGTTACAAATTATTTTCGTCCACCTAAGAGCTTATTTTCTACTTCGTGAAATATCAAGGACCTTTAAATTTTTATCATTTGCCTTTTGTAACACTCATTGATGATACTGTTCTGCAAATAGTTGATTCAAGTAAATTCATTTCTAATTAGAAGCATAATTATTGACAAAATGTTTCTAAAGTTGAAATTTATTTCATTCCTTTGTATTATTGCTTTATACATTCCCTGAGATGAGAGAGTTAGCTGTTATGTCTTTTGTAAATCCCAAATTTTCATGTTTAATTAGGGATCTTAAAGGGAAAAATTTTAGGGAATGAGTATTGAAGCTCTATAGAAATATTATTGGAATCCCTGCTGGGAAATAGGCAACTGAACGGAGAAGAAGAATTGTAGATGGTTGAGACCAAGTAAAAACATGTAGTTGACTTAAAAATAGGTTAGCAAATAATTATGATTTGTATTTTAGAAATCATAACTAAGGGTAATAAATACTAAAAATGTATCTTCTTTTGTGCTAACATGAAATCTGTGATTACTGTTTTATCTGCAGTGTTTTACCCCTGTTGTTGCAACTCAGTATCTTAAATTATCTTCTGTGCATCTTTAGGTATAAAAGACAAGAAACCAGACCTCGGTACAGCATTGGGTTAGAACAGGATGAGACGTACATTCCTCCTGGAGAATCCCTGAGAGACTTAATTGAGCAGTCTCAAAGCTCAGGAAGTGGATCAGGCCTCCCTCTGCTGGTATGAGAAGAACATATCTCGAACTTAAAGGAAATGCCTTCTGAGAGGAAATGTCAGTACAGGGTTTCATTTTACTGAAACAGATAGGGTAGAGGACAAAGAGAAGCTCCACCAACGGGTTAGACATCAGATCTCAGATGCAGGGCTTCCTGATAACGTTTTAACATATTGGGGGTAAGGTGATTGTTTTTTAATGTAAGTGTATGGTTACAATCCAGACCCTTTGACATTCTGATAAGAAGCAGATTAGAAAACAGCAAATGCGGACCATCTTCCCTCTGTTTTCAGTAAGGGTAGCATTACTGAACTTTGGCCTGGCGTTTGAAGACAAAAGTATTACAACCTACTGGGATCTGAGTATTTCTACAGGGGAAGAAGACCGCATTTCAGCTGGAGAGCTTATGTTTCAGGGCGAAGTCCTGGCTTTTCCATTCAGGAGAGGTTTAATTTTCTGATGGTCAACACTGCCAACCTTGAAGAAAACATAATGCATCCAAGGCACTTGTTTTAATGAAAAAAACATTCGGTTCCTTCATAGACCATGCAAAAGATTGATGGGATGGAAAATAACAATTTTAATGAGAAATATTTTTCCTTCACAAATTCTTAAGGTTGATTTTCCTAATCTTTATTGTCTGGTTCTGACTTAGGATATCATGTTTACGTGATTGTGTTGGTGACCTTTTATTATAATACTCAAAGTGTTTTGTTTTTTTTTTAATCTCAAGGCAAGAATTATAACTTTTTTGAGATAGGAAACCTATTTATATTTAATGTATAAAAGTATATATTTGATGTGTCCAAGCTGAAGAGTTTGGGGATAAGTACACGTCCATGAAACCAACCCACAATTTATGCCATAAGCATATCCATAATCTCCAAAGGTTTCCTCCTGCCCTCATTATTTATTTTTTGTTATTTTTTTATTTTACATGTAAGAACACATAACATAAGATCTACTCTTTCAGCAAAATTTTAAGAATACAATACACTGCTGTTAATTGTAGGCGCTGTGCCGTGCAGTAGACCTGCGGGGCTTCCTCATCCTGCATAACCCACACACTGTTCTTTGATTAATGTGTCCTCTCCAGGTGCTAGACCAGACAGGAAACAAGTAGTGAGTAGTCATTCTGAGCAAACTGATACTACTTAGGGTGTAGATTTTTTTTTTAATGTAGAAGTTTTTACTATCAAATTGTTTTTTTATTCTTAGAATTTAAGATGTAGCAGATACAGTTCTCATATTTTAAAACCTGTATTGTAATATTGTTTTTTTAAAAAAAGGAAAGTACAAATATGAAAATCCCTTTTAGTACTAATGAATCAGATGTTTATGCTCTTGGAACTGAAACCTACTTGTTTGCCAGTGTTTTCCTCCTTAGATGTTATGATGAATCTCAAAACAAAAGTACACTTTAAATTTCTGAATGTAATTTAATGACACTTTTTATCTTCGAGATAAGTTCCTATTCTTTCAAGCATTGCCAGTTCCATTAGTACGTTCATTAAATTATAAGAAGATATATTATCGCTAGAAAAGAAGCGAATGCAAAACTGTTTATGTTAGGAAATGTTCCGTAGATTTGCATAAGCAGTGCTTTGTAACATCTATAAATTAAATATAATATTTCTGTAATAAATGTGGGAAGTTTCCTCCAAGTCCATAATTTAACTACTAGTGGATTTGGCTTTCCACTGCTTCATGCTCTCGATGCTTCTGTTCCCACATTTGGAAATGGAACTACGGTGAGCATCTCCCTGTACGGCATGTTTGACTCCTAAATTGTTCCTTACTTCCTTCAGGCTAAGTGGCTTAATTGCATGTCAGCAATGCTTTGATTTTTCAATCCTTCTTTTTAGAAAATAACATTAAAAAAAAAAAAAAAAGATTTTTTCTTTTCCAAAAAAGCTTTCAGTCTGAAATTGGTGCTGTTAATGACTCTGGCAATGGTCAGTATTACCTCTTGAATTAATAAAATCATCCATTATGCAAACACAGAACCCACCCTCACTGGTAGACATCTGTGGTAGGCATAGTAATGGCCCCCCAAAATGGCCTAATCCCCAGAATCTGCTATTTTACCTGGCAAAGGGGACTTACAGTTGCTAACCAGCTCACCTTGGGATGAGATTATCGTGGGTTATCTGGGTGGACTCAAGTGTAATTACATGGTCCTTAAAAGTGTAAAAATAAAGAAACTGCAACTTTACTTGATGCAAAGCCTATCTCTGCAAAGAGTACATTCCAGTTTTCTGAGCAGATCTTACGAGTTCTGTGCTAGGTTCTTTATATATGCTTCCCAAGTTATGTCAACTGTCATCAATATTGAGCCATTTCAGTCATGGAGTGCTTGCTTCAGATATTTCGCTGAGTGCGGATGGGCTGCAGATGATTGGTGAAGAGACATTTAACCTGTAGGCCACTTCCTCTCCTGTTTTCTCTTTGTTCTGCCGCTCTCTGTAATTCTTCAGAGCACTCTTCAGCTTACCTTTCTCTCCACATCTAACCTGCTCTTTCTCCTCCACCTGCTCAGTGTCCACTCTTGGCTGTGGCAACTAACTGTTCCACTTCATAGTATAATTTCAACAATTTCTTGCTGCCTCCCTTTCATTTTATCTTCTGTTTCTTTACATATTTCATATAGTGCCGTTGGCATTCTATAGCTGAGAATTCCCTCTACTGATGGGGTTCAATCTCCTTGGGTTGTTTTTCTTGACTCTCATTTATGGTGGCTGTTTCCTTTTGATTTAAGGAATTTGTTCTGTGGGATCTTCTTTTCCTCTCTCCCTTCCTTCTTTCCCTCGTGTTCCTTCCCTCCTCTTCCCTCCCTGCCGTGGGGAATTTCCTGTATTTCTCTGTGAGGCAATAATTCATTCCAGTTTTTTATTTCTTATATTTTACCATGACCAAGTTGTGTGGTGGCAAGAGTTCCTTCAAGGTGTCCAGCAGCTGGCCGCACTGGTGGAATGAAAAGTATTCTGCCAATGATTTTCTCAGGAGAGGATTTGTATTTGTTGTTGCTGGGAGTCCTGGTGTGCCACCAACCTCCAGCAAATTTAGCGTCCTTCCGTGGTCCCAGCCTCACGCTGAAACCCGGGTTCAGTTTCTCTACTTCTAAGAAGGTCAAGGTTTCGATTCGGGATCCCAGTGCTGTGTTCTTCTCCTTCCAGAGAGCAGCCTGGCTTTTCTGTGTTTTTAATGCTTCCTGTTCCCTGCTCTGGCCTCAGCTCTTCCCGCCCTCCCTCTCCCCACCTTCCTCCCTCTATCCTCCCCTTCCTACTGGGAGATGCCCTTTATTTCTTTATGTGTGGGACAAGGCATTACAATTTTGTTTCATTGTATTTTATCCACCATCAAGTGTATGGTGGATGAGTCCCTTCAGAGTGGCCGGTATCCCCCTGCAGCAGTGGAAGTGGAAAGCATTCTATTCTGCCAATTACAGTGAACCCATTCAGTTTGATTTTTTTTTCCCTCTATGAAAATGTTAATAGGTAGAAGGAAATATTTAATGTGGAAGCAATAATTCAAACATTCAGAACCCACAATCAGTCTTGAATACCTTTCAAAGGGGACAGCATAAATGAATAAATAAATACAAGGAACGTGTCTATATAAAGAAAAACTACCGGCTAAATATATTTTGCATGCAGTAATTGTGTCTTCTCTGGAGAAAAAAAAGAAAAAAAGATTAAACAAATCTGTAGTGCTGTGAATACACTAACAGTGTGTTTTGGGATTTAACAGGTCCAAAGGACTATAGCTAAGCAGATTCAGATGGTGAAACAGATTGGAAAAGGTCGCTATGGGGAAGTTTGGATGGGAAAGTGGCGTGGCGAGAAGGTAGCTGTGAAAGTGTTCTTCACCACAGAGGAAGCCAGCTGGTTCCGAGAGACAGAGATCTATCAGACAGTGTTGATGAGGCATGAAAACATTCTGGGTGAGTCGGTATGGCAGTGTCCAGGGTTCCCTAGCTTTCCTCCACTTTCTGTTCACATCTGCCTATTAACTCATCTGTCTAGACCTGTTATGAAATATATAGACGTTTGCTCCTTGGCCTGAGCCCAAGCACGTCACACACTTCTAATGCGAGACCTCACAGGAGGAGTGACTAAGGCACTTCTGTGAATGAATCGTGGGCTGGAAATGGAATGCTCTCCAACAGTTTTTTCTTCAGGGACAGGAAATGCAAATGTAACACCAGCCTTTCTTAGGGTTTCTTAGGGATTTGAAGGAGCACACGCTTCAGTGTTGTGAAAAGTTCTAGAAGTTTTATCTGCAGGGTTTATATAGAGCCAGAGTTTTTATATTGAGAATTGAGCTTTTTAAAAAACAACTTCTCAAGTTAGCAATGATGCAGCTGAATCATTCAAGTGGAAAGCGCGTATGCCCTGACTCAAGACCTTGTTTTGCAGACAGTGTCTTATGTATAACTGTGATGCCGTGAGCCATTTACTGTGACCTTAAAAATAACTTGAATATCAACTACAAAGAAAGGGATCAGGTTTTCAGATACAGACTCTTAATGTTTTTCTACCTCTACTGTTTTGATTGCTTCTGATTGGTTTTAATAATTTAATACTGTCACGGGCATACAGCTGAACAAAATGCCAAAGACAGCTATGACAAAGGGTGATGTTTGGGAGTCTGAATTATTCTTGATAGTGTTCAGAACAGCTTGGCTTCAAACCTTTTTGTCTTTCTTCCTTTTAGGGTTCATTGCTGCAGATATCAAAGGGACAGGGTCCTGGACCCAGTTGTACCTAATCACAGACTATCATGAGAATGGCTCCCTCTATGATTACCTGAAGTCCACCACCCTAGACACAAAATCGATGCTGAAATTAGCCTACTCTTCTGTCAGTGGCTTATGTCATTTACACACAGAAATCTTTAGTACCCAAGGCAAACCAGCAATCGCCCACCGAGATCTGAAAAGTAAGAACATCCTGGTGAAGAAAAATGGAACTTGTTGTATAGCTGACCTGGGCCTGGCTGTTAAATTCATTAGGTTAGTATCCAAGTGAACAAATAAACTCTGTATGATTCTTTTCTCTCACTTTTTATAGATTGTACATTCCGGAGAGCAGTGCTTCTGGGTATTTGGTAGAGAAGGGATTTGATTAATTATGGTATTTCTTGGGAGGGGAAAAAGAAGAAAGGTTTCTTTGAAGAAACCTGAATTTGTGTCCTCTGGTGTCCGTGTTCGTCAGTGACCTGGCTTCCAGAGTTACTCGGTTTGCAGCTCTCAGGCATTAGAAAAGACGTACCTGGTATCTGGGATGATTTGGTGAGCATTCTGCATAGCATGTGTAAGCAGGAAAAGGTTTTAGTAAAGAGCTACATATAGTGATAAAGGCAGTTTTTTAAAAATATGATATAAGAAAGATAACTTGCATAGATATTCTATGAGAAATGTCAGAAACTAGCAAACAGCACACTCAGCGTTCGGCACTACTATACTGGGACTTACACAGGGAATGTAACACCTGCACTCCTACACCAGCCTATGTCCCCAAACGGTGGTCTCAGACCCTGGGGGCTGCTTGGAGTGACCGCAGTAGCTTCTGCTGAATGGGGAGGAGGAACGCCCAGTGGGTGGGGCCCTCTTTTGCCCACCCACCTCTGATCAGAGCAGCCCATTTTATCTTGCAGATGACTTAATTAGAAGAAATGATTCCTTTGCTTCGAGGACAAAACAAAATGATTTTGCAAACTACTGGCCTAGAGGGATCATCCTCTAACTACCTTTTTAAAAACTCAATCTAGGCTTAGCCTTCATTAAATTGTTGGATCCTCTTGTGGATTTTTTTTTTCCCCCAAAGAAGACTTGAGAGAAGGTGGAGAAGAGCACAAAGGAAAAGCCAGGGAGATGATTAAACATTTGGAAAATAAAACTCATGAGAAAGGGCTAATGGATTAATATTTTTACCCAGGAGTGAAGACTGAGGTGTGATTTAATAATAGGCCTCCAATACAGGAAGGTCTCCGCCATTTAGAGGATGGTGAATTAGACGTTCTCATCTTTAAAATCAAATGATCTGGGTTACAGATTTGAGTTAGAAATAAGAACCGCCTGCCAATAAGATGAATACATCCTTTCTCTCTTCCGAATTCTTTTTCCCAACCTACAGCCTTTTTCAAGTCTCCTCTACCAAAAAAAAAAAAAAAAAAAAAATCCCATGATGCTTCTCACATGACCAGCCTCTCTTCTGTCCTCACCTGTTAAATTTCTTGAGAGTTCCTAAGAGTAATCAGCTTTCACAATCCAGTAATTCATAATACCTTGTGATTTTGTGTCTTCTGCTCCCTTCTCTCCTGAGCTGCTTTTTTGAGGGATACTGTTGGTCTTTGTCACCAGAAGCCGTTCTTTTTGTCATTCCACTGTCCACAGCGCACAAGCCTCTTTTCCTGCTGTTTTCTTGATGGGCCTTTATTCCAGGTTCACTGTCTTTCTCTGTGGGTTCCGCTCTCTGTGCGCCTCTTATACACTCCCCACCGCTAGAGTTCCTGCTGGCTCTGCTCTCTCTTTCCAGTTCCGGTTTTGGTGGATCTGTTCTTAGATGTGAGGTGCCTGACCTTTCCTTTGTCCCTTCAGTTTTTGGTTTGCTCAGTTGAATGAATTCTGTCTCCGTGATATTCCCATTTGAACTGGGTTCAGTTTGGGTCCTCTGTCGTCTTTCTAGATCCTGGAGTAAAGCATTTTGTAGTTACTTGCTCTTTGTCTTTCCTATTTTCGTTTTTTCCCCTCATGCTGCCGCCGGATTTATCTTCTTGAAACATAATTTTGGATAGCATAATAGTTTCATAGTTTCCTCTAGCTTCGAGTTCAAATATAGTTTATATTCTAAACACACCTTGAAGTATGTTTAACATGCCTTTAACTTTACCTGAATACCCAGCATCTTCTCTTCTGTTTACGTCAATTACTACTTCTCTTCACAGTTTATTCCTATGGCGTGCCTCTTATTGTTCCCTTCTAAGTCCGACTTTTAGTTAGCCTTCTGCCTCCCCCGTGACCCTGTGCATACTGTCATGACGTTTGCACCCTCTCGTTCAGTAATCATTGACTACTTACCTGTTATTCCCAATGAAGACTGAGCTCCACGAAGGCAGATACCATGTTTTTTCTCAAATTTACATCCCTAGTGCCTTTCTTTGGTGCCCATTACTTAGGCGTTGCTCCAAAATTACGTATAATGGACAGAAGAATGATTCCCTGTGAACGACAGGATGAAGAAAAAAAGCATCTTTTCTTAGCTCCAGAGGTCCTATGCACTGGGGATTAAACCCACCTTCCTAGTTTTATATCCTGGAAACCCTCCAACTTATATGCTTTCTTTTGCAAAACTGAAGTATTTGTGTTTTCTCCATATGTACTCCTTGTTTGCTACTGCCTTGCATTTGATCACGGTCTCTAGTTCGGAATGCCCTTGCTTCTCCCTGTACCCTAATCCAGTCTCAAAGTTGCCTTTAGGTCCCTTTACGCATCCGCCATCTAGGAATAATGACATCATCTTCTCTACTCCTGCAGTAACTTCCTGGCCCTTGTCTGCCTGATCTCGTCAGTATTTAGTCCAAGCCTCCTCTTGAGCCTACTCGTCATTGGGCATCTTGAGAGCAGGAGCCGTGCCTGATTAATTGATGTATTTCCCATTTGACGTGACATAGTGAGTTATCCATTATAGGTATTTCAACATTGTTTTGAATCGATACATCTTGGCAATATCAAAGTAATTGAGAACTTTTCTTCTCTATAGACCTTAAAACAAATAAGGAAGTGAGTGTTGTATTTCTGAAACTCAGCTCTGCTCAATGTAAGGAGAATGAACTAAATGACTTCTCAAATTTCATGCAAACCCTGATTCTAGGAAGTGGAGGGGAATTTTTTAAGGGATAATTCCGAATCAGTTTGGCATATATTGACTCATTCATCAAGGGAGGAAAGCTTGAGGAAACTGTCTCGGATGGGAAACTGGGGCTGTTGGAGGCACGGATCTCATATGGCTAAAGAGTAGAAGTGGGGCCACTCACTATTCTGGGCCTCAGTTTCCTTGCATTAAATGGAGGTTGCCTTTGATAATTACAGAGGCCCTTTTCACATTTTATTTTCTGGGTTTCAAAGGAATTTTGCTTTTCTTGGTTTTTGAGCCTCACTTTTAAACCTTGCTTTTTATGTTTCTTTGGTTTTCGTTCTTTTCCTGATTTTCCTGTTTGGGGGCACTGCACACACAGAGATAGTTAGAGATCTTATTACAAGTGGGGTCAAAGCTAACCCAGTGTGGAGTTCTCAGACTTCATAAGTGAACTTCCTGTGAGAATTGAATCTTTACCATGGTCTCTACAATGATAAGTGTTCTCTCAGGCTTTTAAGTAATTTCTGGGAGGTTCTCAGGGAAGTTGAAAGCCACAGAGAGAGCAGACTATACTTTAGAGATTTCCTGCTTATATAATTTTCTTAATCCCGTATGCATTTTCATGCACGCTCCCAAAAATGATGTAAGTGCTGATGTATTTCCTGCCCAACGGAGATGTAATCCAGGTGATGCTGCGGCAGACATCGCCGTAACCTCTCAGCTCTCCGGGGAGCACAAAACAATGACCCGTGAAATCCCTTAAAGGAACTTAGAGATCTTTTCACTTTTCACTTTGGAAGATCAAGCAACCCCTCTGGTTTTTCAGTGTCAGGATCATGTATTTTCTTACGGGGAACATAAATGCTGGCTTAGGGCTTCTCTGGTATTAAATTTTACATAGAAAAACCACAGCAGAGACCGATCTGCAACACAGATCTCCCAGCGGATGATTGTCAGGCCGTCCAAATGCAGAGGAGTGGGGTGGCCCAGCCCAGAGGGCCCTGCGTCTCCCCAGCGTCTTTCTCAGGCCCCAACTACTCGCCCTGCTTCCTGTTTGCCTACTTAGTGGTATTTTTAAAAAGTGACACGCCTCAAGAACTCTCCAGAGTCCGAGGACTAAGCGAATTAGTGGCAAGG
The DNA here is from genome assembly GCF_024610735.1 of Ursus americanus. Lineage (NCBI taxonomy): Eukaryota > Metazoa > Chordata > Mammalia > Carnivora > Ursidae > Ursus > Ursus americanus. Next base: position 8,407,497 of record NC_142134.1, on the reverse strand, counting down.
TCAGCACTTTCGGTCAAGATTTCTGCAGCCGTATGCACCTTCTTTGGAAGGGTCTTTAGTTCCAGAGCTCTGTTTCTCAGAAATCATGGAAGCATTGAATTCTTTCGAAAGTGCAGCAGAAAACTCTCCTCATTGGCTGGCACCTGACTGGGCAGAGTCGAGTGCAGCCGGTCAGCTCCACAGCCAGTAACCAGATGCTCCGGAAACGCCAAGGGGGTGCACACAGCCCTTCTTCCGAGGCTCCGGACGGTCTTTCGTGGTTGCTCCAGTCTGCCCAGGAGAAGGTTCAGCAGTCTCCAGGGTATTTCAGAGATCAGCTTCAAGCCTGGAGCAAACCAGTGGTGTCCCTCACCTGTCTTCTGCCCCCTGCCCTTCTTTCATTGTTCTTTAAAGTTCAGTCCTTATTTTTTAAAAAGCTTTGTAGATTATTAAAGGTGTACGATGTTTGCTTCTCTTCTTTTTCTATTACCTTTTTATCTCCCTTCTCCCTCTCTCCCCCTTTCCTCTCTCTGTTTTAGACAACCAGCAACACCCCGCAGAAGACCACCCGCGTGTGCTCCAAGGCTCAGCAAGGTAGAGCCACCTCCTTGGAGCTAACACCTCGATTCCCCAGCTGGTGGCTCACGGCCGCGGTGGGCTCTGGTGTGACTTTCATGCAACTCTCCCTGCAGCTGATGGTACAGTGGGAAAGTGCGCTGTGCTGAGCCAGTAGCGTTCTCCCTTACGTAACACTTCTTGCAAGAATTCCTGCAGTGCATTTAGAATTAGGAGGTTTGATTGACATGAAAGATGCAACTCAAAACAAAGTTAAGACAAAGGCTATATTTTTAAAAATCCACTTTATTATTCTCTGTCACCAAAATAAAAATCCGTCACCTGCCCTTCATCCGGTGCGCCGTGGCTGAGAGTGCGAGGCGCGCCTTGTTCCCGAGGCTCGTGCTTCTGCCCAGGCTCATTGTCCAGGCCTCTCCAGCTCCTCCTGGCCGAAGGCTCTGCTTTCAGCCTTCCTGTGTTCGCAGGAGCTCCGCGGTTCCCTCTGTGGGTTACTGCAACACCTGCGATGCATACATGCCCGTCTGCGCACCGGGCCGGACCCAGGCGGACGCTGCCGCAAGCCCGCCCGAGTGTAGGCGGTGGGAAGTTGCCCTGTCTGTAGACAAAAAAACCAGTGAAAATGATCACGTGTGCCCAGGTTCTAAACGCCGTCAGTGATCACAGCAATCTCCCAGCGGGGCCCGTCGCTTCTCCTACCCCCTACTTCGTAAGCCCTCCTTGTCACCTTCAGGGGCGGAAAGGCTTCGTTTGGTGTCGTTTCGTTCCCTTCTCTTTTCTGGCTGTCGTGGCCTCGCACTGGCCGTCTTCCTTGCGGCCCTGCCCACACAGCTGCCTTGAGAACTCGCGCTCACTTTGTGTCCCCGCGGGAGAAGAACCGCTGCCGTGTGTGCTGTGGGCACGCTTGACGGCCCTTTGCTCATGGCCGTAGATCTCTCACGCCACCGTGCTGGCATTTTCTCCAGCATACCGCTGTCGCCCGATGACTTTGGTCAGAAATACGAAGTTTGTTTTCATGCCTCTTTACGTCGTCCTAGCTGCGGGCACCCTGCATTTTGAGACCAAATACAGTTACACTTTATCACCCCAACGCTGCCTGACCCAGTAGGGAACTCCGTGTCATTCACAGCGTATCTGGGGGTCCTAAGGAGCTGCGTTCCTCCCGCGACGAACGTTGTACCTTTTCCGCACGGTGTAGTGGCTGGGGCTTGTCTTCCGCAAACGCCATCAACGCGGGGTTGAAGAGAGCTTTACTCGGGTGTGTTCCCTCCCGGAATTCATGCTACCACAGCAGTGTCCTGATTCTTGTTCCCTACAGGAGCTTAACATCTCGTCATGACCCTAGGCCAGAAGGGAGACCCCATTTTCTCCCTAATTGTCCCTTTACCCCCAATCTCCCAAATTACTGTTTATTTTTTACTCAGAAAATTATAGGTATTTTTATTTAATCCTGTCCCAGCCCACTGTCCCTAAAGTTCATAAAGAAAAATACTCATTAATGTAAGGTTCTAAAGCAACTTTTTTTTTTTTTTTCTTCCTGGAGAGGAGTGTGCCTGATATCACTTAATTTAGTTTATTTTGTTCAATTTATAGTTTTATGTTTTTCCAATTCTACTTAAGTCTTTATCACACTGCTACTCACAATAACACGGACAAAAGCCATGTTGGATCTAGGGGAAGCATTAATTATAAAAATATAAGTGGGCAAAAATACCTACCCCCATAGTTCTCTAAACCCAGTTTTGCAGTCATGAGCCCTTTGCACAAATATTTCCAACGCTCCTCCGAGGGAAGGGAGGAGAGAGATCGTGTTTCCTCTGCAGTGAATGTGGCACCCATGTTTTTGATGGAATGTTTTCAGTTCTCCTTGGTAGAAACCCATCTTCTCTGTACTTTGTCCACTTTCCTTAGATGTCCTTTGCTCTTCAGAACCTTATGCTGCCAGCCTATCCCTTAATTCTTGAAACGTACATTTTTCTTGTTCCTGAGCCTGCTGAGTTCTTCTTTGTAATATATTTAATTAAAATATATATACATAAAAGTATAACAAATAATAAGACACTCGTGTAACAATTATAATGTGAACAAAGTTAACAATTTGCCTTATTTTTTTTTTTTTAAGATTTTATTTATTTATTTGACAGAGATAGAGACAGCCAGCGAGAGAGGGAACACAAGCAGGGGGAGTGGGAGAGGAAGAAGCAGGCTCATAGCGGAGGAGCCTGATGTGGGGCTCGATCCCATAACGCCGGGATCACGCCCTGAGCCGAAGGCAGACGCTTAACCACTGTGCCACCCAGGCGCCCCTACAATTTGCCTTATTTTTATCTGGTCTTTTTTTTTTTTTTTTTTTGGAAGAAATTCAACGTTGAAGGTAGCTCTTTGCATTGTCCTCTCTATTTTATTCCCCTTTATCCCTCCCAGAAGTGGCAGGTGTCCTGAAGCTGATATTCATCTTTGCTCTCTGTGGCTTTATGATTTGGCCACATGTATGTGTAGCCCCTGCAGCACTGAGGGTTATTTGGTGCATTTTGAGTCCATTTCTCTGACTCCGCCCTCCTCGTGCCATATCCATCTTTTCTTATGAACCTTGTTTCTCACCCGTCTGGTCCCTTCATGGAACAGAAAGCAAGGACAAGCTGAAGGCGCCCTGAGCTTTCCTGCTTCCTTCTGCCTCCATGTCCCTTTCCCTCGGTTACTTTATACCCTCTTCTTACATGCTCTGCACCATCGGACTCCACTGATAGCCTCTTTTTCTTCCTTTATTCTCGGTGCCCCAGTGTTCGATATCTCTGAGTTCTGTTTTTGCTCTTGAAGATTAACAAGCTGTTTTCCCCTGCTCTAATTTGGGAACAGGTGAGATAATGTTACTGAAAACCTGAGAGAGAAATGCAGTTTAATTACTTGCCAGTATAGAAACACTCCCGAGAGAAGAAGGGATGGAGCTATCGTCTTGGAGGATCTGACCCTTAATGACATCAGATATGAGTTACTTATAATTAGCATGTTTGTCATTTAAATGTAGTGCTGAAGGCATTTGCCATTAGGTTAATAGTAATCTTTTACAAAATTTGCTTAACAAAATTCTATTTATCCTTTTAGATATTGGAAATGTCTCATTTTATTGTCTATCTACAACAGAGATTTTTATATTTCTCTTTCAAGTATTCATAGCTAAGTTTACTGTAAGCAAGCCTTTTCTTTCTTTCATTGAAAGTATATTATTTACCCACTATGTGCACAGCACATTATAAATAGACATGCGTTGGGATGACACTCGTTAGGGCTACAACAGATGATCATAGCAGATATTCAGGCCTCCAGGAGTTTACACTTTTAGGTGGGAAGACAGATCTTATTCACATACTAGTAGGGCACACAATGGGTGGGGAGAGGAAGGTAGAGGAGGGACAGTACTGCCAAGCTTCATGGCCTGTGTAAGGAACTGTGTTTTGGGAATCTGATGGACCAGCAACATCCTTGATCGTATGTTTGTTCAGCATTTGAGGGAATGAGAGTTTAGAGGTGAAGTCTATCTAGCCTGGTCATCACAAATCTTATCCCGTCGTCAGGTAACAATTACCTTTCAGTTTCCAATAGATGTTCCCATGTCACACATTCTGTTAGCCCTTCCCGAACTTTTAAATCCAAATAAAGCACAAAGGAACTAAGAGTAAGAATGGGAAGGAATCACCTAAAATCTTTATTAAGTGTGGTCAGAGTATATCTTTGGCCTAAATACACTCTAGTGGGGTCCATGCTAAGATCATCCATGGTTTCCTTTCCCAGTCCATGTTCTGGAATATAATTTAAGCCCTTTACCAGTTTTTTTTTTTTTTTCCATCTGCAAGACCCCATGTTTATTTCTTGGCAGGGAACACAGAATTCTCTACCCAGGCCCACTGCTGTCTTCCTCTAATGATTCAAAGTCATATATTATAACACACGAATGAAACGCCTACTATGTGCTCATAGAAGAGATGTCAGTATAATTAAGGGTGGAATTTTTGTGGCATCTTTTAAATCTGCTATTTTCCATTTTATCATTAAGTCGCTTCTTGGCACACTTTCTTCCTTTATCATTTACTATCTAGGTACACAAATGACACTTTTCTGTTCTGTTGTGTACTGGTAAATATTAGGAATTCACATTTTTCTAGAAAACAAGCCTCTTAGAGCCCAGAACATTAGGACCTACATTTATAGATTAAGGCTTATTTATTTATTTTCATTTTTAAAAATTTATACTTGAAGTTTAATTTAAAAACAAACAAACAAAAAACAGGCTTCTTCAGAATAGTTGCTCCTGGAAGATCCTGATGGGCCTAATGAGAGTACTGGTGGCCCGTCTGTTGCAATGGCTTCAGATTGAGGAATTTAGCTGGAAATGAATTTAAAATGGTTCTAAGAATGCAGCTTTCTGCGTTGTAGTAATGTTAACAGTTTGGAGATCTATAGAGACACATCTGCCAACCCTTAAGTCTTCCCAAGTGACACTGCATATTTTATGCTTCAGAAACTAGAAATTGAGGCAATAAGACCAAACACAGAGATTCTTTCCGAAAGCCACTAGTGTTTAGGAAAGTTTGGTATTGCCTGTGACACAGCGTGATAAATGTGCTATTTGATATATGTAACTTCCTCACTGAGCAGAAAAAAAAAACATGTAAATGCAGGAGAGTCAACAGAGTGCGATGAAAAGAAAAAAAAATTCTCGAGAATCAGGAGATAGCAAGGTTTATCCACAATTCTCTACAAACTTCAGTCAATAATGAATTTTGGTCCCTTTTTTTCTTTTTAAAGATTTTATTTATTTATTTGACAGAGAGATTGAGAGAGAGCAAGAGATCACAGAGGGAGAGGCAGAAGCAGGCTCCCCACTGAGCAGGGAGCCCTGGGGCCCTGAGATCATGACCTGAGCCGAAGGCAGACGCTTAACTTACTGAGCCACCCAGGCGCTCTGACCTTTTGTCCCTTTTCTGTTTGATAGTTTCTTCATCAAAACTGGGCTTTATCGCTCTTCCTGGTTCCAGTAGCTTCTATTGAGGTAGCCTCAGTGAAACCTTGGATATAGGCTTCGCACTGTGCTAGCTGCAGGTTCGCACGCGTCATCTTGTTTAACTGTCAACTGCTCCAGCGAGAGTCGTTCCACCGCTTCAGTCATCTGTGCGCAGAACTCTGGCTCCAGCTTCACTGCCTGAGGCAGTGGTTCCCAAGGGCCATCCTGCAGATCGGGGTCCACCCATCACCACAGATGTTCTCCCAGGCTATGGGAAATGATAATAAGTGGGTCACGTGCTGAAACTTTCAGGGAGCTGCTGGTATTATATTCAGTTATTCCTTTCCTCCTTTTATTAGAAGTGCATGGTATCTGGTTGATGAAACAATGGTGATCACAGAAAGCTTTGTTATGGGTCCTGCTTATCAAAGTAAAACATTTTCAGATCTTTGTTGGCCCGCTTCCTCCCCCATTGTTTTCCCTTATTTCTGCATCTAAAAACCTTGCAACACTTGGTTTAAAAAGTGTCTCAAACAAACCACCTTGGCATGTACTCATGCCAATTTTAAGAGCCAAGCTATGAAAATAGGAAGGGGAAGAAGATACTTTGTAGACATTTAATACATAACTTAGCAATTATTTCGAGTTTATATTTGATCTAGTGACAATGCAACCTTGTAAGTTGCAGCTTCCCTTTGATTGCCCTCTTCACTGGGATTTTACCTGTGAATATTTAATGTAACTCTTGGCAAGAAATATTTTTCAGGGAATTATTCTTCCCTGAAAAGATATCCCTTCCCAGTTTTATCGAGAAGCCTGGTTCGGGAATCCCTTTGATCTGCCATGTGTTGGTCCTTTTCAGTGCTGATGGTGCTTTGCTCTGCTTTTTCCTCAGTGATACGAATGAAGTTGACATCCCGCCCAACACCCGCGTTGGCACCAAACGCTACATGCCTCCAGAAGTGTTGGACGAGAGCTTGAACAGAAATCACTTTCAGTCGTACATTATGGCCGACATGTACAGTTTCGGACTCATCCTTTGGGAGGTTGCTAGGAGATGTGTATCGGGAGGTAAGTAACGGCGATACTGCTGGATCTGCTACAGATCCTCGCTTTCTGATCAGAAATCAGAGTTACCATATTGTCCCCCAAATCAGACTTTCCTTTCTTTTCCACCTTAGTTCTGTCGGTGCAGTCCCAGTCCTCCCAAGAAATGATCTTTAACATCTTGGAATTCTTTTTGACCCCCTCCTTCCGGCTTCTTCTCACCAACCTGCTGGGCCCCATCCCCAGCTCCAATGCCCATTCCCTGTGGCTTCCTCCCACAGATTAAGGTAGAGACAGAGACGTGAGGTGAGACACCTGTTCTTTAACCCCCCCCCCCACTTGACTTTCTGTAGTTCTTCTTCATAAAGCAATTTGAAAACATGAGTTTTTATCAAGGTTTTTATCAAGTTTTTGTCAAGGAAATTAAACCATTAAGAATATTACTATTGGTCATGATAATTTTTCTGCAAACAAGGATTCCCTAGTAAGACAACAATTAGAAGACATTATTAACTATTTAGATGCATTATTATTGCTCGTTGTATTTTGTTTACTGCTGCGTCATCTGTCTTTAAATAGATCCCAACACTTTGTAGGTGAGAAGCTGGATCTTCGGGTCTTCAGTGTCGCGTGTCCTGTTTGTGGCTGTACTCACGGCCATGCTTGCTTAGAAATCGTGCTGCCCCCGCTGCCTACCACGGCCAGTTTAAACTCACTTTTGTGAGGCCTTGAGCTCGCCCCAGGTTCTGAAAGTCCAGAGAACATGGAACTGGTACTGGGATTCGTTCTTGGACCCACCATTTATTATCCATGAGCCTCTGACAAGTTATTCAGCGTAGTTCTAGTTCTTTGATCTTAAGAAAGAAGTGAATTAAAGAGAATTAAACCTCCTGGTACATAAATAGCGTTCAGTATATCTTAGCTCTTACTTAATATTTTCCTTTTGGCTGGTAGAGGCTTAACTTATATTTAGACTCATATTTAACCAGCATTTATACTCTGGGGGACAGACCCTGATGCAGTGACACAAGGCCTTCTAATCACGCGGGGAGCTCTGAGCTTATTCTGAGCTTAATTTAAAATAGAACACATTTCCTCCCAAGTGAGAGAACTTCAGAAGGAAAGTTAACATGGGAAATGTTTCCTAACCAGATAGTGAATAAATCTCCCAGCATCTATGAAGAAGAAAAGAGCTAACCAAAATATAAGTTAACTACTTGTCTATCCCTTGCTTCATGTTCTACCAAGGGTAGATGCACCTATTTTTGGATAACAGACTTACACTCAGGACTGGTTTATAGAAGTTGAAGGAGTGGTAGACTACCAGATTACTTTCTAATTCTGTTTTCCTGAACATCTGAAGCAAATAGGGCCACAAGAAACCTATATTTGGAAGCCTTTGGGTCAGAATACAGAAGAAACGATCCTTTGCTTAAAAACAAGCCAGCCTTATAAAAAACAGCAGGGTTTTAATTGCTTTACTAGGTCTGTCTTCGCCTGTGGAGATTTGAGAGGTACTAAGGTGTTGCCTTATGTCTTTATAAGATTGGTTTGTGTTTATCGGAGAGGTCAGATTCTCAGCTCTGCCCCAGACCAACTGTATGGCCTTGGTCAAGTTACTGAATCCCTCAAAACCAAGTTTTCCCGTCTGGATAATGTGGATAATAATGCTGTCTCATAAACGTGTTGAAGAACTTAGTAAGACAAATCCTACAGCATACTTGCCTCCATGCCCGGTATGTAGTAGGCTCCTAACAAGCAAGTTTGTCTTCTCCTTCCAGAAAGTCAAAACACACAAAATTCTATTCTCCAACACTTTCCTTTATGATGTCGGAAGTTTTGGGCTTGTCTTTCTAGTCTGGGTACTTTTGGGTGAAGTAGATTCTGGATGTAGGTCTTCTAAACTTTGGAAGAAAAAGAATTTTTGAGGTTTCAGACACAATTAAATGGCAGCCAATATGGAAATTTAGATAACTTAATTGCATAATAAGGAGAAAGAAGTAAGGCCTATAGTTCAACGATAGACTTTGATTACTTCATAACCTTATGTGATTGGCTCTGTGTCTGTTGTCGTATATACACCTACCCCCCCCCCCCCCGATGGTGTATCAGTCCAGCCAGGTAGAGACACCAACGTTGGGCACTGAGGAGGATGCGAGAAGAATCAGATAGGCATGGTCTTTGCCCTCAAGGTGTTTCCAGAACCATTGTCTTGAGAATTAGAAAGGGAGGAAGAACTCAAAGTGAGCATCCCTCACACATTAGGCCCCATGCTTTTAGTATTTCCTATAGAATTGAAACACAATGGAAGGAACTAGTAACATAGATACATGTAATTATGCCGTGTGGTCTCAGTGAGGGACGGAGTAAATGGTGAGTGGGAATGGTCTGAGGAAACTTTTGAACCTTCTGGTCCTTTATATAAGGGTCTGAGTTTGCAAGGAAGGGCATAATACAGACTCCAGATTTTATCCGAGTAGATCCCAGCAAATTTAATGATGCGTTGGATAAAATCCGCCAACTTGGTAGTACCGTCTTGTTCAGATAAAAAGCAATGACATTTCTATAATAGATGATTTAGGATAGGGAGGAGAGGTGTTCCAGATAGATTGTTCAGAGAGGCATCCTCTAAGGACAGAAGCTGCTTATAATTATTGTGAGGAGTTAATCAGGCTTGAAAAGAAGATATAAGTAGCCTACTTTTCTAAAGGACAAAAGAAATAAGGTAGAAAGTAGATACTAGGAAAAATGAGATGGAATTTGTCACGATAAGGGTCATTTTCCCAAGATGACATAGACTTATATTTCTTAACCCTTCTTTCAACAATACCAATTTTTTCTGATAGTAATGTATTTTTTTGTAGAAAGTTTGGTGAAATACAGAAAATTTAAAAAAGAAAAAAAGAAAAATCAGACAGGTCTCACACCTAAAAAATCATGGTTAATATTTTTAGGTGTGTATAATTTTTAAAATGTTAAATGTGGAAAAATGCATTCTTATGATTAAGCAGATAGAAAATGTAAACCTTACATTTTGTTCAAGTACGATACACTGCCAAGTTTATTACGAGATTCATAATCTCATATTGCAGTAATAGCAACAGTCACATATTATGTGGTATGAGTTTAGGATGTGTCTGCCAAATTTGCGTTGAGATTTAATGTGGATTTTTTTAAGTTTGGCATACAAGACCCTTTATAAAATAGGAAATAAATTTGAGATGCTTGTTTTACTTAGCTTTGGGAAATTAGAAAAACGGCTTGAAAAACTATAATAATATGTTTCATTAGGTTTTCTATTTATGTTTTTAATTAGATTAAGTGTCATTTTTGGGCACATTTTTTTTCAAGACTTATTTTTCAGTTTTTTTACCCTGAACTTGTCTTGAGTCCTGATAGAACTCTGCTTTGAGAACCGTTTGTATGTCAGACTTTTATTTCTACCTCCCAGAAGATATTAATAGTACTAATAATTTAAAAACAACCCATATTTTCAGGTATAGTGGAAGAATACCAGCTTCCGTATCATGATCTCGCGCCCAGTGACCCTTCTTACGAGGACATGCGAGAGATTGTTTGCATCAAAAAGCTCCGTCCCTCATTCCCCAACCGGTGGAGTAGTGATGAGGTAAGGCTTGGGGTAACCATGTGGCTGTGACCGATTTCTAAACAGACTTTACTCTTTTTGCCAAAATTCCAGATATTCCTTACAGGAATCCTCCCTCTTTGTTTCGATGGAGATGGTAATGGGGCTTCACCGCAGTCCTTGATACGGAGCTAAGTGTGTCGTATGTTAAATTATCTGTTTCTTCTTGCCAGTTTGAGTTGGCTACTTCTAAAGTATATTGGGTGGGTTATCACTTAGCCTGTACAACAGGTAACACTATTTCATTTATTTGTGACGTCCTGACATTTGCACAAAGGATGTTACTTCTGTGTGTGTCTTTCAAGCATCATGAGTTTTCTCTATGACAGACCAGCGTACACTGTTCTCTCATCGTGGTGAGAGAAGACACAGGCACCTGCAGAATCTAGTTTTCCTTACACAGAAGGGATACGAGCTGTAGTTGAGCTGCCTGACTGCGCTGTGGATCTTTGTTAATAGGGCTGATGTGATGCGCTTTGAAGAAATCCATATTCAGCCTGGCTCTCAGGACGAGTGATGAAGCCTCAACAGGGCCGAAAAGGGACTGTCCAGAAGGAGGAGATGCGTTGGGTGGGCCTTGGCTCTCCTGTCTCATGTCCTCCTCCAGCTCCTGCCCATCCATCCTCCAAGCTTGCAAACTCACCACCTCCCGGACTGCTCTGGAGGGCTGGGACATTCAGAGATGAGTTCGAAGCATCTCCAGGATAAAACACAGCCCCCCCCCCCCCCCGCAAAACCCACCTCATCAAACGTGTACAAAGCCAGTGCAAACACACAGAGAGAGCACTGTTGATAAGCTAATTCTTTAATGTTAAATGCATTTCAAAATAACGTTTGGTTCATTGGTTTTGTGTCTCGTTACTGAAATGCTGAATAATGCATATGTTTTCCAATGAGCTATGCAGAAAACTTTCTGAGATGCTGGAGTTACTTTATTTCGAGGGTGGTTATGGGCATTGGTATTACTCAGAATCCCTTCACTGAGGATTTCTAATGAAGTGAAATTGTGCTTTTCCACAGGAAGACCAATAATTGATGTAGTGCAGGAGAACATGGGAGAAAGTTTGAGCGAGGCTATGCACAGGTCATTACTCTTGCTAAATGGCACACTGCAATGCTATTATTGCAGCAGACAGCTGTGGTTTAGGAATAACCGTGTTTGTTTGAATAGTATGGAATTAGATAAAAAATTTAAGCTCATCGAGTGTTATAAACAATGTAGGAGTGTGGAGTCGAATACGGGCTCCCTGGGTATTTTGTATTTGGTTAATACCGACTTCAAAGACACTCTTCTACGATTAGCAGAACCACGGGCTTGCTGCTGTTGTAGGGAAGACACGAAAATCGGTTTCAGTCATTTAGAATTTGCATGAAAAAAGAATGTTTATGGAATTTTGTCTACATGGTTTTAGGAGTACCTTTTAAAAATGTATTCGAACTTCAGAAACCCCTCACTAAAGGCCACGTATCCAATGGCAATCTTGTGGATAATACATTTCTCTAGCGTTACTCCACTTTTCCTTTCCCTCCCCACAGTGTCTAAGGCAGATGGGCAAACTCATGATGGAGTGCTGGGCTCACAACCCTGCGTCAAGACTGACAGCCCTGCGTGTTAAGAAAACACTAGCCAAAATGTCAGAGTCCCAGGACATTAAACTCTGAAGTGAGGTGAAGAAATAAGCGTCTCTGGAGAAAGCCAGTAGATATTGTTCTGTTTGTGGGCAGAGCAAAAGATGTTCCGGAAGCATCCACAGTACAAGCCTTGAACATCATCCTGCTTCCCAGTGGGTTCAGCCTCACCTCTCAGGGAGCAGCCTGGACAAAGAGAAGTTCCCAGAAACACGTTCTCATCGTGTCTGTTTGTAGGAGGGAGAAACCGCTTGGGTAACTCGTTCAAGATATATGATGCATGTTGCTTTCTGAGAAAGCCCTGTATTTTGGGATTGTCTTTTTTTTTTTTTCCAAAAGATGCTTTAATTTTGCCAAAATAGAACAAATGTAGATGTTTTAAGGTTTATACTATTATAGTTTAAGTGATAACAACGAAAGTTCTTCCCGGAAATTCTGCTGGAAGGTAAATTTTAAAATATCTTTTTCCATTAGTGAAATTTTGTTGCACTCTGCACACCAAAAGACAGTCTGTGGAGTTGGAGAACATAGAACGGAACTCCTCTGAAATTCTCCCCGCTCCTGCCTCCTCAGACCGCTTGGGCCAGCCCTGCTCTTGGGGGGCCGCCGCAGCAATGTGAACGCACCTGGGCACGAGCGCCACCTGGCTGGGGCCACATTTTGGGATTCCTGCAGGTGCCCTTTTGTAGCTTCTGACCAGACGGAACAAATGAAGGTTTTATGTGACTTATTAGGAGTAGTAAGTGTCGATGCCTTTCTTCAGAACCACTTTGTGCTTCTGACTCTTTTAAGGCATTTCTGTCATGGTAAAATCCTTTTTATTACACACAAACAAAGGTGTTTTTTATGTGCAGAGAATTGACCCACACATGGTTCTGATCTCTCGAATGAAAGGATCGATATCAAATAAAATTGCCATCAGTTGTATTGAAAACAAGGCTCTTTGAAATAGAGATCATTTGCTCCCGTGTCGTAAGAAAAATGTGTCAATAGGATAGAGGATGAGGGTGGGGTGTGCAAATGGCCTGTTACGTATGTGGAAGAGCCAGTCTCAGAAGCACAAGGGAAAAGGACACATACCTTATTTTGTATAGATGACGATGGTTTTTTTCTGTAATTGTCTCTTTTGTGTCTGAGTGAAGGGAAGGAGAGAAAAGCATGTCAGGTTAATTTAACTAAATTTTAATTAAAAAATATAAATATAGCCTCCAAATGGGACAGCGGAAAGAGCTAGTGGAGGCCGCAAACTATTGTAGCTGCTGTGATTTATTATTCTAAAATAGATACGGATCGAGCATGTATGTCTTACGTGGTAATTTGACATCTTAGAGGAGTGCTGACTCAGTTTATTTTATTCTCGTGATGTTCAGTTCACTTTTTAATTTATTTATATATTTTTTCTTCTCTGTGCCACTTGTGCAAAACATCTCCTCACCTATTCAATTCTGCGGGGTTTTAAACTTTTGAGGAACGTGAGTCAAATCATTGACAGGGCCAATATTCCTTAGCAACAGGAACTTAAAGCTCAAAGTTGTGCGCACCCCTCTCAACTGTGTTCATTTACATTTCCTTTTCTTTGGTTTTCTCCTTTCTTCAAAATGCTGCAGTGTTTAGTAAAGAATCGGGACGTACTTCGCTTCGGTCTTTTTAAAAACGACGTTCCTTCCAGAATACTCCAGGGGGCACTGTTTTATAACACATTTTCACCACTTGGTGCCCGAAGGATAGAGGGTTTTTGAAAATTTGACAGCTGCGCGAGAAATGAGAAAATATTCTCCTCACTTCTGAGGTAGGCTTGCAGCTGGTGACTTGTTCATCCTGAAAACCTCCTAGAGCACAGAGCGGTTGTGAGCTCTGTGTAAGTTTGGGAGAACAGGGGAACTGGTGTTCTCCATTCTAAGCATTCACTTCCAAGTGCTTCAAGCTGCATTTTTTTTTTTTTTTTGGAATAAAAGGTTTCTTAACCCTTGAATAGAAACAGAATTTCTGTTTTTCAAAGATCACAAACAGTTGTTTCCAAATATAATTGTAATCAGAGTGCTGCTTGTAGTAATGCTAAAATCACCTGAATAGCAGTGTAAACAAATGGTCCTTTCCCTTGTGTCAAATTGCATTCTTTGTGGTAGCTGAGAAGGAATTATATGCCTAGAACTACGTGTGATAATCAGCTGGGCCGTGGAGGGAAGCTTCAGTGCCTCTAATTTGATTATCTACAAACACATAAGTTAACATGGATGCCAGTTATGTGGGGACATGCTTGTTTCTTGGTTTTCCCTAAATTTAAGTGAGGTTCGGTTTGCTTACCTCTTCGATAAAAATTTGTGGGTTTTTTGGGCAAATTTTTATACATAGATAAGTTCAAATCACAATATTTTGTGGGGAGGTGATGATTTGAAAGTAAATTAGATTTTTAGAGAGGTGTTGGTTACAATGGCGAATGGGAAGAAATTAAAATAGAATCCAGATTTCTTCTATATTATTTGTTTAGTTGTTTTGGAAAAATCTATAGCTTACTTTCTAATTCTCAACCTGATTTACTCACTATGAACATTAAAATTATTCTTGAGATATTTAAAAAGATCCATTTAGTTATTAGAGTCTTCCAATGAGACAGGAATTTATTTATGAGATTTTTCTTTGTGTCTTACCCAAATCCGCCTTACTGACGGAATTCTAAATTGTTCTTTAACAGACTACCTACTTACTTCAAAATAATCCTTTTCAGTTTTTAATTTTCAGTAGCTCAGAAGTGAATTTTATTTTTATTTTTTTGTTTTGTCTTTCAATAGAATAAGGGGGAACCTGGAAATTAATGTAGTCAATTGCTTCCTTTCGGGACTCTTTCAAAGACTAAGATTTTTCTCCTAATCACTCCCTCCCCTTCAGGGAAATCCTAAAATATTAGTTGTTAGCTAATATAAGTTTTATATACTAAGATGTTCAGGTTTATAGTTTATGTATGTGTGTATATATTATATAAATATATATGTATATATAAATATTATGTTCAGTTTGGAGTCTGGCACAACTCCATTATGTGGATTAGAGAGTAAAGTATTATGGATGATAAAGTACTAAATGAAACATAATATTTATTTATGAAAGCGTGTAGTTGGTTAAGTCACTAGTGACAGTGCTATGAACATTGTGTATGAGGAGACAGGCCTTTGACTCCCGGACAGCACCACTCTGAAGTCACTAGTGACCATTCTTTTTATTCTTTAAACATAAAGCTTCTTAGAAAACATGCCAGGATCTTACTCACAGGGAATCCTCTGACACATTGCACTTGTTATGTAGTCAGGTATAGGAAATACTGAATAATGACAGAATTTCATGTTCCTGCGACTCATGCATATTCATCAGAAATTACGGTGGTTTGTGTTGTTGGTCTGTTCTGATTCTTCTTTGTCTGTGAGCAGAAAGGCACTGAAAGAAGCCGAATTTTTAAACTTGAATAGTTCTGTAGTTATAGCTCCATAGAAAACCCAGTGACAGAGCTGTGGGAATGAAAGAAGTGGTATCAGAAGTGATTTAATTTAGCAATTATGATTCGTCTTGTAAAACAAAACAAAACACAATGCCATATTTTTTGGAGAGAAGTTGGCAGTATATAAGGGGTTTTGTTGTCTGTCTGTTTCAAAAGAAGATTCATTTGTGTTCTTTTGGGGAACCAGTGCCTTATTGAATTTGTATATACTGTAATTATTCAGGACTAGGGAACAAACAATTGTATTTGTTACAAATTGTATATGGCTTTGTTTTAACATTCCCCGAAATAAAATGGTTCCTTTCTCCCCTTGGAAAGCACATGTCTGTCATCTTACAGTTGTGTCTTTTTTCCATCTTTGAGAATATCACATTGGGACCAGGCAGGAAGGCAGCCACGAAAGAGAGCGATGCAGGTAAGTCTGTATGTTTGGCGGCGGGAGAGCAAGAGAAATGGTCCGATGGCTTCTCTTTTCTCTGTAATTAGGAGGCACAGTCATGAGAGGGAGGGGAAGGCAGGCAAGTCAGTGGTCTGGGGGCAGCGAGGCAGTTTAAAACTGCACCGTGGACAATTACAGCCAGTCGGTTATGGGCAGCGCCCGTGGGACCGGCTGGGCGGCTTCGTGGCCGACAGGGTGGCCGGGGGGTCGCCAGGCAGCCTGTGTGGAGCCTGTCTCAGCCCCTCGGTTGTGGCAGGAGGCCTGTGTCCGCCTCCCAAAGGCCCCATCTCTGTCCCTTGAGGAGGAGGGTGATGCTAGCACCGGCTGCCTGGAGCACCGCCGAGGCTGAACCGGTCCCGGCGGCGGCGTGACGGCAGCGCTCGCCGCTGCTGGAGATCAGCTCTTCGCCCCGGGTCGTAGGGCCACCTTTCTGTCATTTCTGTCAGCCCCCAAAACGTAAGCATGGAGACCTCGACAGCCGGCTTCGCTCAGGGGGGAGGGTGCGCAGGCCTGTGCAGCAGCGGATCGTCCAAACGTGGCCTGCCGTCTCCGGGCGATGGCTGCCGTGGCCCGGAGTCAGGAAGGGGTTAAAGCGGGGCAGCTGGTGGGTTGAGAGAAACCGGGTCCGGCACAGAGAACCCTGCCGGGGTTGAGGTGGCGTATTAGCAGCGACCGAGAAGGGGCTGCGGCCCGCGTCGGCCTTCGGGGGGCAACAAGGCTAAGGACAGCTGGAGGTGTGAGCACAGCAGTGGGGGATCTCTTTAGAGGACAAGATGGTTGGTGCCGGAAGAGGAACCCCGAAGTCAGGCCTTTGTGGATCCCGGAGGTCCCGAGGATGGTAGGCGGTCTGAGGAAAGGAACACGACGGCACAGTTCCCCAGGGCCACCGGAGAACGGGGAGCGGGAGAGGGGGGGCAGCCGGTGAGGACGGGGCGCAGCGTAGAGACTGGGACCCCAGCACCCAAAGCTCCACGGCGGGGAGCCTGAGCCGCCCGGTGCTGGCTTTGTGAGGTAACCTTTGGCTCTTCCGCTGTAGCTTCATCTTTTTCGATGGAGTTGAAATCTCCAGTTCAGCCATAGGATCCAGTTACCTGTCGTCACTTCTCCCTTAGTCGTGACGAACGGTCGAGTGTGTGACCCTCGCTTTAAATCTGCCTGAAGCCCCCGTCTCCCAGCCCTCAGGAGGGGCAGTTTCTCAGCGTTGGTACAAGTGCCCTTCGCTCCGGGGACCACACCTGAGCCGGGGGGCAGGTTGCAGTCCGTCGAAGGACACCGCCCCACGCAGCTCTCTCACTGAGGGCGGGCGCCCTTGGACTCCGCTCGGGCTCCAGAGCCGCTGTCCACGCACACTCGCCCTAAGGGGGTGACCGGGTGTCCCGTGGCAAGTGACCATGTCTGCGGGCTGGCCTTTGCTACAGCGCTGGGCATGCTGTGTGACGGGCTCACCCTCATTTCCTACCCAGAGTAGTGCAACTGTCTGCAAATGTCATTTGAAATCATCTCTCTCGGGCCTCCAGCTCCTTCTATCCACCAGCTCCCCAGGGCCTCTGATGCCGCTGTTCTAAGACTCTGGGTCTCCCCATTAACCGCTCATTGCTATCACCTGGGGGCATTAACTGCTCTTAACTGCCTCGCCACAGCCTGGATCTGTAAAATCAGGATCTCTGGGGTTGGGAGGCAGGCACCGATAGTCTCTAAGGCTACTCAGGTGATCCCAACGTGCAGAGGCTTGAGAAGCAGATTCTAGAACCTCGCCCTGTCCCCGACGGAGGTTGTGATTACCATCCTTGCAGGACCTAGGAGCTTTTCTGTGCTACTGAAGAGACACAGGGTGACTCTTCACACAGACGAGTGTTTGGTTATAAAGAAACAAAGGAGGGGGTGCCTGCGTGGCTCTGTAGGTTAAGTGTCCGATTCTTTTTTTTTTTTTTTTAAGATTTTATTTATTTATTATCCCAGAAAGAGAGAGAGAGAACGAGCACACCCACAAGCAGGGGAGCGGCAGGCAGAGGGAGAAGCAGGCTCCCCGCTGAGCAAGGAGCCCGACGCAGGACTCAATCGCAGGACCCCTGGATCATGGCCTGAGCTGAAGGCAGATGCTTACCTGACTGAGCCACCCAGGTGCCCCAGGGTCTGACTCTTGGTCTCAGCCTAGGTCCTGATTTCAGGGTTGTGAGTTCAAGCCCCACATTGGGCTCCACAATGGGCATGAGCCTACTTGTAAAAAAAAAAAAAAAAGAAAGAAAAGAATAGAAACAAAAGAGGTAGTACTCTCTGTTGCTTATAAATATAATTTATTACCTGTTTAAAAATTCTTTCTTACATTTTGTACATGTTGGCTGACAGAATAAATGCAGGCAATTTACAAACCAAGGGACTGCAGGAAAAAATGGGAAGAGGCAGCAGGGAGAGAGAAGAGCCCCACCCACGGCGGGCACCCCTCACCTCCACCACCCAACGGAATGGAGGAAGGGATGCCCAGAGAGCACTCCTCCGCCAGGGATTTTCTAGAAAAGGAATTGCATAGAAGATACAGCAAGAGGGAACTCCACAACAACAAAAGAAGTGTTCCATATCTGAAAAGCCAAAGTTGTGTTGTCGTGTTTCAAAAAGAAAAGTGACAAAGCACAAAATCTCAATCCGACATTTCTGCAGTTGAACTTGATCCAAAGGGAACAGCGGGTGGATGACACAGGCTCTTCACCAAGACTGCTGGGGTTTTTTCTCTGACAAACATTGTTTGTCTTCTTTAGAAAGAGCAAAGAGGAAGGCCACCAACTCACTACAACTCAACATTAAACTCGATGAACACATCCAACACTGGCACCCAACACATACCCAGTGAGGGTGCTCCCTGCAATTGGGCTAAATGCGTTCGGCCTGGGGGCAAGGGCTTCACTACCAAGAGCAGGTCTAGGAAAGAGTGAAGGGGAGAACGCAGATCACTCACTCAACTTGTTCTGTTTGCTGTCCTCTTTATCCCCGAGGCCGGGAGGGGTATGCACTTGAACTCACACCCCCACGATTACAAGCGTCACATGAGAACTTTAAGAATATAGAAAGGCAAAGGCATTTTCTACTGGCTGTCGATTTCTCACTCTTTTAAGCTGTTTTGAGACAGGTTTGTTTTAACATGTAGAAGATAGCTCAGGTTGATTCCTGGATGTTGCCTCACCATAGTGCCGAGGTTCAGAGGTCAAGGGCTCATTGACTCCTAGGCTACCCCTCAGCAATACCTGCCTTCAATTCACATTCTGAACTCCAAAAATGAGGGTTAGTCCCTCCTGGGTCAGTGCCATCAGGTTCAACAGCAGCTCTGATGGTGCCAGTTTCAGCAGATCTTTGGGATTGAAGGGTGACACATGGAACTTGAGAATATTTATAAGGGACCCTGAAGTCTGATGGCCTTAAGCAATTTGTCATTTTGCTGAGGCACAAATCTGAAATGGCAAGTGAAGAGGCTGGTATACAGCCGCAAACACTTTGGCTGGTGGGCAGCCAACTGTATCTTGGGGCAGCTTCCTCGTTTGCTTCTCAACAATGGGTGGGCCCCAACTCTTGTGATGTTCTGCAGAGATTCCCAACTAGGGATTCCAGAAGAGCTCTTCAGTACCCGAGAGTCTAAGTATACAGCCAGCTGGGAAACGGCCTCGTACAGTTGTATGGTTTTGTGTACAAGTACGAGTTCCTGTTGGTTTGTCCCAGTGATGCCTCCCTCAACCTTTCTAAAATAGGCCTAGGGGCATATATTACATTTGGTTGAGTTGAGACCATTACTATCCCACCACAAATCAATACAGGGAGGGGACAACCTACCGGAAAAGCTGGGGGCCATGAACTCTTTTGAAGACAGATTTTTTTTTTTTTTAAGTAGGATTTCTGACAATGGGGGCAACCACAGGGCTAATAAGTCTGACAGATCAGGAAGTAAATTGTCAGACCTAGTTCGTGGGGGAAAACCTACCCAGTGACCTACAATGCCATCTCCCTGCTTTTCAAAAATAGCAGGTTTCAGGCATGAATTCTGGAAATACTTATGACTCCATTTGGGTAACTTGACCTGTATGGACACAAGTTGAAATTAACATTGGTTGCAATGTATTTATTTCCCTTATGCCTTATTTCATTAAAAAAATCATTACAGACGCAAGGGAAATCTTTCAAAGTGATCATTACAGCCAGAGATTATACAAATAGATTTCTTAGGGTAGAGAAACAGCACTTCATTGCACAGAGGCTAAGTTCTAAGGTATTTTAGTCAACATTAGCTCAGTAAGGTTAAAAAAAAAACCCACAAAAACTAAAAACCCAAAGTGTAATAGTTGGTCCTATGAGGCACTCGGAAGGTAAAAAAATGTTTTATTACCTTGAGATAATCAATAATAAAAATATTTTTCATTGGCTCTATAAAATCTAATGCTCACTGACCACTATCATCTTTACAAATAATTGGCTTTAAGCAACAACATTCGGATTCACAAAAGCTCCTCTACTCTCAAAGAAGACGGGTAAAACCCAGTTTCATTTCAGCTGTTTCCATGGTCATCCTTTCCCTCACTGGCCTTGCACTGATATGAAGTCTCCACGTGACACAGAGAACTTATCCAGAGCAATGGCTCGACAAAAGCTAAAGCTTTTCACCTTGAAGACTGAAAATTCAACATGTAAACTTTTTCTACTTTCTTTACACTCTTCTGCAGGTCCTCATATAGTTTTTATTTGCTTGGCCCCATGGGGGCAGACCTTATACTGGCAAAGGCTTGTGAATTCTGGGAAGTTAGTGATCACCTTCCTGGCTCCCTTCCTCACACACTGACGACAGAAGTGGGCCGAAAGCATGGCCGCTGTGGTCCTGACAGTGACAGACATGGGGATACGTAAGACGAGAGCCTCGTTTGCTCCTTTCCAGAAGTAAAAAGTCTCGATTCCATCATCTGAATACTTACTTTGAAGGTATCTAGCTTAGAGGAGAAATATCTTTTAAAACAATTATGGAATGTCTAATTTCCAGAGTGTCCTAAACTCAGACTCCGTGACTTCTTCCTAAAGAATGGCTCTACTGGTTGAAAGCCGGGAAAGTAAAATCCCTAAAATAATTGTATATATGAAAATGGGGAACCGTTTAAACAGTTTAATACTGGATACCTCACCCAAAATCTTGCCCTGCCTTGGAAAAACTTGTATTGCTCATGTGAGGATGGGGATTTTTCCTTTTAGCGGAAGTGAGTGACCACGTTGGAGTCCACACAGTTTGTGAAAAGGCTGTTAGCTGTTACATGTCTGTCATCACCATGTGTCCATTTATCAATTCTAAATCCAATTTCTATTCCTTCCAGGTCACTCTAAGGAAAGCTGAATGAATGTGGTGAGAAGAAAATGAAAATATGGTGAAACCTCTGTCTTTAGACAGCCAAACTCAGAAGAAAGGAAGCTTCTTTCTAGTCCTGGGTTAGCAATCACAACTGCTGCTTCCTTAGACACAGTTCTCTGATTTGCATATATAAAACAGTTCAAAGTGGATGCTTCTTAAACGTTTCCAAAAATAAATATTAGAGAACTAAAAGTAAGGAGATTCAAAACACATAAAGCCCAATCAAAAATGTAAATGTTCAAAATGACAACTCCTCAGAAACTGTTTTACACAGATATTTGTGTATTTTTATCATTTCTATTACCAAAAACCAACTAGAGACCTATCATGTGTGAAGGAGTTGATGACATACTAGCTTCAGTGTAATTTTGGTATGGGTAATTTAAGTAAAAGAGTGTGACAATAAGAAAACTATATATTTGAAGTGAAAATTTACCCACAGCTATCTGTCATAAAGGTCCTGTTGACTCTAGCTATTAATTCCCTTTGTCAACTTTTAGTGACTTCTTGTTACACTCAGGGTAGGTTGTGTCGTGCACCACTAGATGGCACCATGCACAAGTGATAGGTGGGTTTTCCCATCCAAAGGAAGTAAGCGCGTCCTTCCCCACAAGCTGTATGGAAGCCCTGGGAATCAAGGGCGGTACGTGTCACAGGGAATGATGAAGTGGCTCTCTATGAGATGAACTGTTGAGTCTGGACCTTCTAAGTTTGAGAGCAATCGAACAGCTATTATTTTACTCCAAAGGAGAAGGAAATCAGAATTCGTAGTGAAAATTATTTGACATAAATGGTGTGTTATACGTAAGGGAGTTGCCATTCACTTGATGGGGAACATAACAGGTTCTATGACAGATGAGTACCTCACTTAGAAGGAATCAACCACTTTTCCCTTTTCACGAGGCATGGAAGTTCCTTTGAGCATCCTTCAGATTTCTAATTCTTGATTTCCGCAGATGACAGCTCCCAAACCAGTAACGATGAGCAATCTTGAGAAGTTATTTCAAATGGAAGTAATGGACAATAGCTCTCTTTCCTCCTCCTTTTAAAAAAATATCTATATGAAAATCTTTTTATGTAGAATACAGTGTTACTATCTTTTGGTCAAATATGCATTGGTACAAACATTATCCACTGAACTTGTTTATTACTGCAAACTCTTCCTTTCACATCAGCGTAACATATATTTATGTGTGATGCACGGATGGCGTGAGAGAGTCAGGTCATAGAATAAATGCCTCAAACAGGAGATAAGAAACAAAAGGGGTGAGAGAAGAGGCTCCATACCAGAGTATCAGTAGTTCCTCAATGAAGAGGATGGAGGAGTCTTGGGAAATATCAAGAAGTCACCAAAACAGAAGAGGAAATACACACGTAAAGAAGGGGGAAAATATATAGAATGATATCGAATTCAACTCCAGTCAGCAACCTGTATACCTCCAGCCCAAAAGTCAACCACAGCCATGTTTCGAAGGTTCTGATTCATCCACATGGGTGCTTGTGTTAATTGTGGCTTGGCTACTGGGCTGCTGACCCTTTATTTCCCACTTGCTGAATGAACTGAGACCCTGCGTTAAAACAAAGAGCCTGTGACAGTTCTAAGGAGATACCATAGTTTACACAAAGTAGTCTTTTGACTGCTTCTCAGTTAATTTTTTTTAATTTAAGGAAGTCTGATTACAATAATAGAACATAATTTGCAATCAGTCAGGAAGGCAAGTGGTCCCAAGAGAGGAAAGAAAATGATAATAAAGGGTTGTCGTCTCTTGGCGAGAGGCACAAAGACAAGGCTTGAAAGCGTGACAAACAGGTTACAGGTTAGAATCGTCCTCTTCCGAGCTGGAGCTATTTGGAAGGCATACTGTAGCCTGGGCAAGAGACTAGCTGACTCTTTAAATGATCCGGGTCAGAGTCCATGGTGGTCCTCAGACTGATGAAGGAGACTGGAGACATCACAGTAGGGGTCCAGCATTTTAGAACCTTGACAAGACCTACTACTTCCTCCCCTTCACTTGACATGTGAGGGACCTGAGGTCCAGTGAGGTGAAATGACTTTCCCAGGGGAACACAGCTAGACAATGACAAACCCAGAATGAGAACCGGTTTTCCAGCGGCCAGCTCAGAGGCTGTTCCTCCACGCACACAGCCTCTCAAGTAGACAGAGTACCCGGGGGGGGGGCGGGGGGGAGTCAGTGCGCAGTCACAGAAACACAATATTCGGCGAACTTCAGTAGAGAATGCTTCTCACAACAAGAACTGGGGGAGAAAGACCTTGCCTGAGCCAGCTGAAAGAAGAGACTGACAAAGCCAGTAAGCATTGACTATGTTTCTGGGCCAGAAGGATGCAAGAAAGATAAAAGGTCAAGGAAGCAAAGCCTGTTTAATTAAACTGGTGACCACGCCCACCTTATTACGTCAGAAGGTGAGGCAGGTCTAGTCAATATCTAAATACTAACAGTACTGCTAACAAAAACAGAAATTAAAAGAAAATCCTTTTACTAGAATACTTGTAAATACTCATCAATAATAATAATAGTGATAATAATAATAATACCTTTTTTTATAAAAAAAAAAACAAAACTTCAAATTGCATCTTACAAACACGTATGCGGTGAAGAAATGCTTGTTTGTGTGGCTGAACATGAATCCCGGTCTTCCCTGCAAAGCTACAGCTTTATTTCCAGAGGGTGACCGGATGGGTACGTACCCTCAAGGAATAAGGAATCTTAGTTCTTTCTCCTTTATACTTAGATTCTCCACTTCCCTGATACAAACAGTAACACTGGTTCTACAAGTTCTAGAAACAGAACACCGATGGGAGGATGATCTGAGACACTTGATGTGCACAGTTTGTAGCAAAAGTCTGTGATTTCTCTGTAAATTACTAATCTGAAATAGACACAACAAACCGTCCACAGCTTCAACTTCAAATGATTTAAACAAAAATAGAACGAGCCATGGACAGTGTCTGCATCCCTGTCCAATTTGATGTAAACAACGTTGTAGAAATCGGGTTTGTTAAGAAAGTTTATCCATATACCTGGATAGCAATAAAAAGCGTTTCCTAGGAAACTGTAAGATCCTGTACCACACAGCATACAGCCCAACTAAGAGGAAAATTAGGTT
This sequence comes from Ursus americanus, assembly GCF_024610735.1. Taxonomy (NCBI): domain Eukaryota; kingdom Metazoa; phylum Chordata; class Mammalia; order Carnivora; family Ursidae; genus Ursus; species Ursus americanus. The sequence continues at coordinate 8,383,198 of NC_142134.1, read as the reverse complement.
GATTTCTAAATTCAAGGTACAAATTTATACAATTGTCCTTAAGTCCTGTGATGATGTCCGGGTGAAGTGGGCATGTCTGTCAGCAGTCGCGTCTGCTTTCCTTCTCTCTCCCGCTTGCAGTCTTGCCTGTGAAACTCCTCGGTCGTGGTCTACTCTGGATTTCCTTCTCAACGGCGATGCCCTGGACGGCCACAGCCCCCCGGTGGGTTCCCGTCCTTCATTTCCAGTCCCGGCCTGGGTCAATACTGCCCTTCGGCTGCTAAAGACACTACCGTTTCGTGTCTTCCCATTTCTTCCAGGACGGCCGCCAGCATGCTCAAGTTTCCATCTGGGAAGTTCTGTGCCTCCCAGAGATCCAGGATTACGCCAGTCGGGCTGGATTTGGTGGCAAAGTAATTCAAGTACCTGTAATTGGGAATGGGAAAGTGTGCTGAATGGTGAAAGGCACAGATCTGTTTTCTCTGCAGTTTGCACTAACTCCTTCCGTCTCTCCGTCTGTCCTTTAAGTATCCGGCTCCCACTGGAGAAGCTGTGGTTTACAGAGAGCCGTCCTAAATAACTAGCACACACTTAATTAGATGAGCCCCAGACAGGGGTTTTAAACAGCGATGTTTACCTTTGTTAACCTCAACTCTGAGTAAGATAATTTAAGAGACGAGATGTCTCTGGGTCATATCCTAAACAGGAAATCAAGACACTTAGGTTTTCTTTCCAGCCCCCGCTCTGATCCTCTGACAGGTCATGCCACGTCTTGCGCTCGGCAGTGATGGCAACATGCCACAAAGAGGAGGCTCTCGAGGTCTCTTTATAACTCAGTGTCAATGCGGTGATTAGCATGTTAATTAAGCATCCAGCGGTAGGTCTTGCTCAACAGGAGACGAGGAAAGACAATTACCTTAAGTGAAGGGATGTATTATTTAGGGGGCTTTAGCCCATCAGCTTTGCAAAGTGGATCACAAAACTCCATACTGATCCTGTCTGATAAGCCCTGAAGCTCTTTTGACGATGTGTTTGCAAGACCATGGTGCAAGATACAAAAAAGAAGCTTAATACACAGCTTTGCAGAATGAAAAGTAAATGGATGGCTGAGAAAAACCAAACCAAACCAACAACAACCACCAGCGCTGCCCTAAGTCTAACAGTTACCAGCCACAGAGCTCTGTGTCTAACAGAAACCAGTCCCGAAGCCTGGCCACACCCACCTGTCCAGGTTCAGCTTATGGGCCAGCATCCTCCAGTCATGACCTCTGGTCTGCGGGGCGTCCAGGCTGCTGCAGAGCTTCTGCCGGATGGGGGGAGGGATGCTGAAAGCACCGGGGCCTGTCATGGTGGTGATGGTGCTAGCCGGGTCCAGCAGAGGCAGGTCGATGCCAGTGGGTTCCTGTAGTTCAGGCACGGGAACAGCCCAGCATTATTTCCAAAGACAAAAGCAAGCTCTATTGAACCAACTGACATAATGCCTTGCTTTGAGCACGAGGAAGAGAATGAGTGCTATTCTTCTTCTTGGTAAGAATGGCTTCTTCCAGGCCGAAACCTGGCTGAGAAGAAGAGGGACGTTCTGGGCTGCCTTTGCATAGCCTGGGATGTCTAGGTTTTCACTATGGACTGGGCTGGACGAGGTGGGACGTCTGGTGTGATATAATAACTGCTTTTCTCTCATCGTTCTCAGGATGAAAGAGGAGAGAGGACTATCAATACTCCAAAAGGTTTAGATTTCAAGAGGGGAGAAGCGTTCAAAAGGGCAGTACTTTGAGAATGAACAGATATGAGATTAGAAGGCTGGCAGTTCAGAGCTTCTAGAAACTGTCTGACCCTGAGGGGAATGCCCTGGGCAAATGTCCAAGTAAATTCCCTCTCTAACCTCTGCAGAAGAAGAGTCGGTTCTGCTTTTGTTGAATGAAATGGAACACAGCCCTCCTCCGAATGGTATCAAATTAAGACTAATTTTTTAAAGAAAATGGTGAACACAGTAGATTGCCTTAGGGCAAGTGCTAATGGCATCCTCCAATTGCTGTACACCCTTATTTTTGTTAAATCTAATTTTAGGAGAGAAAACCATAAATTGGCTCTTAAAATAGTTTCAGCTCATAAAACAGCACAAATGCAAAATCTGAATTTCATCTGCAGGAGAAATTCTAATCATTTTCTGATCACTTCTGCTGGCTGGAAAAGCAAAAGCAAATGTTGCCTGGGAACTATTAAAGCAATAAAAGAAAATCTACTTAATCTACTTTAAATGTCATCTCTCTCTCTCTCTCTTTTAAAGCAGGTAACGTCTTGGTGTACATAATAAGCTGCTTCGGGATACACTAGCCACATACAGTTGGAGTCCTCATGAAGTCTCTGGTCCTGTGCAGAGTGCTCAGCTCGGGGGGTCAGTGCCACCCTGCCCAGAGCCCCCAAACCTGGCTGTACCGTGGGGATCACCACCGTCTGTGTCCCCGTGGAGACAGACAGCACGCTCTATATTCTGGGGCCCACTGCCAAGGCTCACGGCTAGGCTGTGCAATCCCACCGCACAGGGCCCATCCAGGGGGCTTGGAGGGCCCAGTAGAGTAAAACCAATTCTTTGCTATGAAACACACGGCGGTGTTGGCTGCCGTCACAGTATTCGGCCTCAAGACCCCGAAGTGGCAAACTGAGCCTCTGAGGATTCCATGTGCTCCTTTGTGTTAACTCCAGCACATACCAGTTAAAAGACTGGTATGAATGAAACACATCACTACTAAATGGGGGTTGGAGTTTTGGAATGGGGACGCGGCCTGCAGTGCTTTCCCTGCACCTGGCAGAGCTCCTTCCATGGGACCCTGAGAAGAGAGGGCTTCTGCCCTCACGGGCACAGGGCTTCAACAAAGGGGCCCAGGAGAGTGATGCAGGGGCAGGTGGTGGTGTTTATCAACAGACTGTGTTGGGGGCTTCTGAACCAAAGCGCTTCAACAAGTATATTAGGCAAAAAAAATGATGCATGTAAAGAGTAGAGGAGGTTGGGGCGCCTGGGTGGCTCAGTCATTAAGCGTCTGCCTTCGGCTCAGGGTGTGATCCCAGGGTCCTGGGATCGAGCCCCACATCAGGCTCCTCTGCTGGGAGCCTGCTTCTTCCTCTCCCACTCCCCCTGCTTGTGTTCGCTCTCTCGCTGGCTGTCTCTATCTCTGTCAAATAAAGAAATAAAATCTTAAAAAAAAAAAAAAAAGAGTAGGAGAGGTGGAGGTGAAGAGAAACCACAGGGTATTTCCACAACTTAGTGCCATCACTCATGCTAAGACCCTTCCTATGTGGACAGTAACGGCAGGGCCTTGAAGGAAAGCCACCACATCCCCAGATGTGACCATCCCTTGCTGGCAGTGAAGATTAGGTTGGCACAGGGAGGGGTCTGCTGTGTGGAGCTCTGACTTCTGTGCCCAGAGATTCTTCTTGCTGTTGACCACTGTATCTCCTTACTGCTCACCTGTCGTCTATCCCAGTCGGTCAGACTCACCTTCCCTAAGTGTCAAACTGATGTTTCTCGTTTTCTCTCTCTCTCTTATTCAGAAGCCTCCAATGCGCCTCCTGCCACATGGAGTCCCCACTTCCGGTCACGCGGTGAGGGGTATTTGCACCACCTGCCTCATCGGCTGCTACGAGGCCCCAGAGAGGCTGCCTGCAGAGTGCAGAGCCAGGCCTCACACGGAGGAGGGGCCCTGTCCCCCTGTGCTCCCACTACTTGACAATCCGACCCATCCCTTCCTCCGGTTGCCTGGACATGACTCAAACTCGTCTCAGACTGGACTGCTTGCTGTTCTAGCGACTTTTCTCCAAGGCTATACCTCTGTTCTTCTTTCCCTTAATCTCTGTTGGGCAAACCCCACCATGTCTGGACCAAAGACATGTCTCTGGGCCTCCCCTGAGCAAACGAGCCAAAGCCACCAACTGGGGACCTCCCGCAGCACTTTTCCGGGTCCCTACCTTCTGCCTGCCCTAGGCATGTTGGCCGTATTTATGGGTTACTTCTTTTGATTCTTCAAATTTCTTGGAGATGAAAGCATTTTTGTCATCCTCAGAACCCCTAAGATACTCAGCACAGTGCCCTCCACACAGGAGGTCCTCTTGTCATATTTGTTGAAACGAGAGAAAATACGTTTCCTAGAACCGAAGGAGGATAACGCCGTCTCCTGACAGAAGCCCGCCCCACAGACTCGTGTGCTGAGCTTCCTTCCAGGTAAACAGGACTAATAATATGGCTCTTCTTACCGTTAAATCCTGAAGTAAAGGCCAGGTAAAGGCGGGTCTGCCTCTCGGGAGGGTCTGCCACATATTCATGTGGCCATCTTTTTCCCGGTGAGTAAAAACCTTCACCACTTCATGTGGGCCTTCAAGGCCCGAGTCACCAGCCCTGGCTACTGTGCCAATATATTTCTCTGCCCCTATAGGGCATAATTCCTTGTCTTTCTTATCAGATGGCTGACAGTGGGCTGGGAGGTAAAAGAAAAATATACATTTACATTTCATGTAAAAATTTCAGTAGCTATTAGCTCTTCCTTTCCTTCCAGGTAAGAGTCGAGTTTACTCTCACAGAATGCTTATTACAATAATCGTTTATGATATTGGTACCATCTGTCTCTGATGCCACGATTCCCTCAGTTAAACATATGATTTTTCAACATTAGCCAAACAGCTGCTGTGGCTGACAGCACACGGTTTCAGCACTGTGTGGGAGAAACAACTTTCCACTCCCGTGTTCTGACTCTTCTTCCTGAAGTCACCTCAAGAAACTAGATTTTCCTAGTGGTTGCTTAAACAGGCTCTCGAAAACTGAAGAGTAAGTCGATGGGATAAGTTCGGCAGACTGGTGTCACTTTGCACATGTTAAATATTATTCTCCATGTACAAGAAGTGTACAGAAGGCGGTTGTAAGGTTTTGCAAATGTGGGAAACTGTAATCGTTACTGTTATCTGGGAATCTATTTGTCAAACACATGACGAATACTGCCTCCCGAAGTTCCACCTTTTCCAGGGTTCAAAGCCATGAACTGAAGCAAGGCGCGATCAGCCAACCTGGGAAGATACGCCGTCTTCACTCTGGGAACTAATACTGGTTCGCTTACTTATTGAGATTTATTTTTCATTCCTTTATTTTTATAGTGGCTGACGGAGGTTTTATTTTTCTTATTTTGATAGAAAGGGAATCCAAAGTTTGATTTGATGACAGATGCCACAGACGGTGGAGGCAGAGTTTGCTCAAGAACGCAGAAATCCTGACAGCATCGACGGGACTGACGATAATGACAAACGCTGGCTGAACGTGGGCCATGAGCCAAGTTCTGTTCAGCGCACTTACTAACGTTCACTCCTTCATTTCTCACGAAAGTTCGTCCTTTACTATTGTACCAATTTACACATGATAAACCTCAGGCGAGAGGGGTGAAGTGATTCCAGATCCCCATGGAACTGTCCATTTGGGCATTTCCTACCATAGGTCTTTGTGTATGGCTAATACTAAATAGAAGAGACTTTAAATCTCCCTCTTTTCTCTACACTGTTTTTCCTCTTGGTGTTGAAGGGTAGCTTCCCTGTTATTACTCCCCCCACAGCCCTCTTAAAAAAAAAAAGAAAATTTAACCTTTCATTATTTACATTTGGGCATGCATTCATGCCCCTGCTTTGACTCTTTCAGACATTTTCATTCTTCAACTCCATCTCTGTGAGACTAAAGGCTTTGTCTCTTGTTAAGGAATCTCTGGCCAAAGCACCCAGTGAGGAACAATTGGCCGACTCTTGACATCCCCACGGTCTATGTCAAGCACAGCCTGGTCTCCCTGGGGGGCAACAGGTCCTTCCTGACTAGAGAGGCCAAGGGCCACGGCTTTATAAATGACTGCTGGTGAGCGCCTTGAGTGGTGGGTGGCTGGGGGGAGGGGGCAGCGCATTCCTGGCAAGTCAGCTCGTTCTTGGAAGAGAGCACTTTGGAACCGCAACCCCAGCCCACCTGCCAGCTAGCCCTGTGACCCTAGGAAGGAGGCCCGTGCAGGAGAAAGACACCGCAAACGGCGTCTTTTCTCTGTTTGGTTACGGTTTGTCAGTCACAGTGTACCCCTACTCGGAGCTTTTGATGAGGATCCAGGGCTCAGGGCTCTCCAGAATCAATTGTTCAGAGCTGAGCCTCGCTCCTCAACATCAGTGCCCAGCCCCACATCCCCCCTCTGTGGGCCGCATGCACCCGCATTCAGATGCTAACCACAGCGGTGGCGCTCAGTGACCCAGAAGTAACCGCAGCACAGTGCCCCATAATCCCCAAAGTCATCTGACTCCACTCACTTCTGCCCCTCCCTCGGAGAAATGTGCTTGTCTGTCACACACGGCCAAAGGCCTCTGGCCAGACCGAGGGCTGGCCTCTCTGACTGCCACCGAGTTGCAAAAGAAATCATCGTTCCTCTACGTTGGCACAAGGACGAAGGTCCTTACACGGTGATCACACTTCGCAAAACTGTCCCCGCCGGGCACTGGCCGTCGAGGGGGGCTGGGGGTGGCTGGGGTGGTGGGGGCCGCTGAACAGCTCCCTTTCACTGGCGGCCGCGCCTCACCCAGCTTTTCATCACGCAGCAAACGTTCACACTGAACTGAAAGCAAGCATCAAAGGAGCAGGCGGCCTCGCCCCCCTCCAAAATTCCGCAGGCTTTGTTGTCCCTGGAGCTGGGTGGTTATTGAACTTTGCAGACCTGCTGGGCCTGGAAAGTGAAAACACCCTCCCGAGCCAGCAGGGGTGGTGCTGTGTGCCTGGGAGATAGGGCCTGCGCCTCGCGGTTGCCATGGCACCCTGACACCGAGATCATGCCTTATGAATGTCACTGGGGTCTGTGACTAAAGTTGTTTATGAGTCAAAAGTCTCACGGAACTACAGCAGGAAATGGTGGCCGCGGCTCTCGGGGGGCTGTGGGAAAGAAGGATGGGGCGTCCCGGAGCCTGTCCTGCCTTCCCCCTCCTTGGTCTGCCAAGGAAGACAGTCTTTAAATACAAGAGCGCGAGACACACCGCGCAGGGTGACATTTCATTCGTCACCGTGCATGAGACAGCGAGCGAGAAGGAGTCTTTTAAATCATCCACTGTCCCGCTGTAGTTTTAAAATACGAGGATCCTGCACTTTGTGGCTCAGCCAGGGGCTCGGAGCTCGGCTCTGCGAGGCCCCGGAAAATGCTGCCTTCTGACCATGCGGCTCACTCTCTCCCCTTTGTTCTCCAGCGTGGAGGGTTTCCACTGTTCCAGAGGAGGATGGGGAGAACACGGGGCACCAGGGGACGCTTTGGGAAGAGAGTCCATGCACATGCCACTTAAATTCTACCTTACACTGGAAATTCGGATCGGTTGTAAAAAGTTAGAACATGATCCTTAAATTCATGTCCTAAAATAGAAAAGGCTTATTTTTTCAAAAAGGGTTTCCTGTGATAGTCTTTTATATACCTAGCTCCCTGTGTTCACTTAAAATATTATTCTATTAATGAAAAGGACCTCTACAAAGCATTTCAGGACTTCCCACATGGCCTGTTGTTGAGACACCTTTATCCTCCACCCCCCTCTCCTTCCCAAGGTCCCTCTCTTCCCTGATTTCTGAGGCAGACAAGGGCTCCTCACCTCTGACACGGTGCAGTTGAGCTGGAAGATCTGCCCTTCTCCTTCCACCTGCCGCACGCAGAGTTTGCAGACCAGCTCCACTGTATTCAGGCTAGATCTCTCCAGGGTGAATGTGCAGTGGAGGTTTCTCTGAGACCCACTCCAGATATGATAAAAAGGAATTTCCTAGAAGATATAACCATGTTAACCACCGGTGAGGGACAAACACTGAAAGCAACTCTCGGACACTGCCTGCCAAGTACCTTTCTCGGGAGTACACGTTCCCTTATTTAATCCTCGAGACAGGCCCGTGCATCAGGACAGCCCAACCCGCTTTTCGGAGGAAAAAAACGAGGCCCAGAGATGTTAAATACCAACCCTCCCCAGCCCCAAATCCCACAGCTAGTAAGTGGCAGAGCTGAGATATGAACCCAGGGAGTCAGCCTCCAGAATCTATATACCTAACCAGTCTGCCACTTCTCTGTCATTTACAACAGAAGCCATTGTAGGTGGTTCTTCAAAAGTTTAGCGAATTCCCAAAATAAACCCCTCACACTCCAGTCATTGCTCATTAAAAGGAATCCCTGCCGTGGTGTTCTGGAGAAAAGCAAAGAAAGTCTACAGGGTAAAGCACTGATCAGTCCCCTTTCATGCCTGTGAGCTCCCTCCGCACAGGACAGGGGAAGCCAAAACTCACTGCAAGGGGGACACGGGGGGCTCCGATGAGCTGCCGCAGAAAATCCTTGGCCTAAAAAGTGCCAAACCTCTAACAGCCTACATCTTCTAAAAGTCTAGACCACCTTAAAGAGCCCATCCTAAAATCTTCTTTCCATAAAGGGAAGAAAAGGTTGATACATGAAAAAATGTGGTGGCTAAGAGCAGAGGCTCTGGAGCCCAATTCAGTACAGACGAGAACACCCTCCCCTTGCTAACTTGGTGTTATGGGGTAAGTTAACCTTCCCATGCCTCAGTTTCCTTAATCTGTGAAGAAGTAGCAAAAGAGTACCTAATCATAGACCTGCTGGGGTTAAATGAGAGAAATCAAAGTGCACGGTGTCTGGTAGATGGTAAGAATTCAGCCAGGCTTGGCTTGAACTACTATCAGATTATCATTATTATTAAAATAGTATTTTCCGTTATGATTGCACAAGCGTACTGTTCATAAAAGGGAAAGATTTACGGAGTTTTATGGCAGTTGCAAATGAAGGGACAGAAGAAAGCAAAGGAAGAGTTTTAATGAGAAAGTCAAAAGCCAGATCCCTCTGCCGAGTGCTGAGTTATAGAGAAGCGTCTGGGAGGCACCCCCCGTGAAAGCCCCAGAGTGTTAGCAAGCTAGGAAGTTTGTTTCCCACAACTTATGTGTAAGTACTAGACCTACGAGACTAAGAATGAGCTGGAGTTCTCCGCTTCACTCTTAGTATGTTCACTGACTTCTATGAGGATGTCGCACAGCCAGTGGAGCAGCAGTGCTGGGTGTGGGATTCGAGTCCAAGTGCGTCTGCATCTCCTGGGACCGCACATGAGGCTAGAGATCCCTTCGCAAGCCTCCCGGGGGCTCAGGCTCAGAGACGTTGGCGGGCAGAAGGATAACCCCTGGAGAGGCCTCTGCTTTTCCCAAGCATCCATGCAGTGAGACTTTGCACCAGTATTTTTATGCTGTGATCTAACGAAATCCTGATCAGATTTTATTTTTAGGTGTGATTTCAAATTTCCAAATTGGTGTTCTTTCCAAGTTTTCAAGGTAAAGGTATTTTCCTAGCAAGGCTGAGGTCTAATTTGTGGCACGGGGGTAACGCTGTTCTTCCATTTTCCCTTACGAAGGCACTTTTGAGGTTGTGTTTATCAAGTCAGTGTTAACATTTATTCTGAAAACGAACTGAAATGATGGACTTGGAAGTCCTTTTACTAAAAATAAAACAATGACAGTACAATTGTTTGAAAGAGAATTAAGAAAAAAAATTCTTTCAAATATTCTCGAGTATTTTTCAGAAATCCTAAATAACTCTTACACCATTGTAGAGAAACAAGTACTGATACAGAATTCATTTCAAAAAAGGAATATCTTATGTCTAAATAACTTTAGACTTCTTTCTTGGTGCTGTCTCCCACCCTTTGGTACAGCTCGGGAACCTTACCTGATATTTCGCCAGCAGTTTACTTTTCCAGAGGGAATGGGTGATGTCGTGAATCGACAGGCGCAGGTTGTGGGAGCTGCCTTTAAAATGGAGAGCCTTAGGTTCTTCTAGGAGCTGTCCTCCCATCTGTCTCTCAAGCTGCAATACTTCCTACAATGACATGCCCAAAGTCAAAAGCAAATCACCGACTCGGACTCGTATTACTTCCGCTGGCTGGCTCGCTCATCATAGGAGTACGTTTCCTCACCGCACCTCCCCCACACGACAACTAACTCGTGCACAGTCCCACTTCTGCAGCCTGGAGACCCTCCAACTGAAGCCCCTGCCAGTTGGTGCGTCACTCAATCCTCCTGACCATCAACTCTCTTTCAGCAACCTGCATCATATGTTGTGAGTCAGATTCGGTGCAGTCCGCATTTCCCGATGGACAAGTGGAATCAAATCCTGGAAAATGACAATCAGATCCCCAAATGGGAAGAACTCCAAATGAAAGAAAATACCAGCAGAAATAGAAATAAACAGTTGAAGTAAGTAGATTTTCAATGAACTTTTAGAGAAAAGGGCAAATCACTAGAAAACAAACCCATGTCTTGGACTTGGCAAAACTAGCCAACAAGTAAAGATGTGGAAAGTATCTGGGGGCGACCCCCCCCCAGTTTTTTGTAGTTTCTTTACCTACAGAAATAATAAGGTTTTTGTTTAAAATTATCCATTGCACAATTCCCAGTTATCAAAAACTAAAATAAAATATACTCATTATCTGTCCTATTAGAGGAAAATACACTGATACAGATTAGGAAGGTCTGTCAGCACCAAATACTAAACTAAACAGTTACTCAGATTAAACTTGGAAACGAATAGCTCATTTCTCAAGAACCGTGGCTGATCCAAAAATTTGCTATGTAACTTTACTTATACTATAAAGATGTAACATGAAGACAAATTCTAAATATACTTTCATTCCTCAAACAAGCTAAGGGGAGTTAACGAAGCATTTCCAAGTACAGCTGCAATTATCCAAACAACAGCAAACCATAAGTTATCAATGAACGAAATATGCTGTCTCCTTTGTTGTCAGAACCATCCCTGTGCACACTCAGCTCCCGCTGTGCTTTAAAAGTTTTAGCGACACACATATGTAGGCAATTTGTGATCTTTCTTTCTTTCTTTCTTTCTTTCTTTCTTTCTTTCTTTCTTTCAGGTTCAGGAAAATAATGGATTTTCTAAAAATATAAAAGGAAAACACTATCTTCTTTTTTGGTCACATTTCAGTTGGAAGCATGGGGTTCAATAACACAGGCGCCCACTCGGGTCATTCCACATGCACCTACTGGGCACCTACCAGAGCACCGAACGCAGATGGATCACAGCGGAGAACCGTGAGTATGGGAACCAGATTGCGTCTTACCCAGAAATACAGCCACTTTGCATTTGTTGAGTGAATTCTAACCCACGCACATGTAGCCCGGTAAGTGCAGAGCTTACACCAACATCATTGATTAGATGTAAACAGCTCATTTCTAGCTGCTTCTTAGTGGTTCCTAGCATCCATTATCTTTGAGTCAGGCCACTATTCGGAACGACGCAAGCTGTGAAAGGTCCTATACCGTGTAGGAAATATGACGATAATGTGGAATATGGTCTCAGACATGGATTCCTCTAATTAGCGTTTAATGGAAGAGATGAGGCCATAGCGGATCGACAGGGAGACGGCACGGTCCAGCTGCTTCGGAGTATGAACACGGAGAGGACTCACCCTTGCTAGCTGAGGAGGGGTTATTACTTGTGACAGGAGTCTGAGCAGTCAGCCGACTCCCGGCCAGGCAGTCGGCTACCGGGACACATATGTTGTGTCCTGGCTCTCTGCGCCCCCAGCTCAGCAGGCTCGGAGGGGCCCCGAGAAGCCGTATAGATCTACCCAGCCCAGAGCTGCACATGTTCCTCGTGGAACACTTCGCACTCCGCTCCTCGACAAGAATCCGGCCATGTGGAAACGAAGAGGATGAAGACAAGTGAGGGTTAACTGCGGTTTCTTCTGCCGCAGCAACAAGGCATAATGAGCTTATGTTGATCATGTCTGGTGTCTAGTTAGCATAATAGAGAAAGCTGATGTTCCCAGTGAACCTGGCACCTGACAAATTCTAAAGCTAAAATGATGTTTGTTTATAAGCCATTAGAAGAAAAGAAACATAATTAGAAATCTTTGAGATTACAGTCATGCCAATCAATCAGTTCTAGCTTCTTTCCAGTACACCCTAATTACCTCATCAAGACGTCTAAAGAGCAATCGATAGTAATTATCTGATTACTATAGATCTTCATTATGTCCAAATTATCTCCCTGGGATGTCTAAAAGAAGATGCATTGTATTCTGGGAGGAAATTGTACCCAACAATGTATAATCCCCACCCCATTCCTACAATCAACGTAGATTGCCAGAGGATATGGAGAACATTATCCGTTCTCTTGGCAGGGAGGACCATTGAAAAAAACCTCAACTGCCTATTGGCCATGACCTTGAAGTCAAGAAATCTAATACCACAGATGAACGCAAAGTCTGGGTTGGAGTCAGCCCAAGAATAAGCCCCAGTCCTTGGTTTCTTCGGCATTGACCTCAAAAGGCATGATTAAGAGTTCTCACTAGTGGGGAAAGGCGGCGTTGGCTTGAGCCTTTTTTGAAAGTACCAAGTAAAATGCCATTTTATTTAATATTATTTTATTTTAAAGATTTAAAGATGTATTTATTTATTTTAGAGAAAGAAAGTGGGGGCGGGGAGGGGCAGCGGGAGAGAGAAGCCCAAGCACGCTCCCCGCTGAGCATGGAGCCAGACGAGGGGCTCAATCTCATAACCCCAAGATCATGACTTGAGCCAAAATCAAGAGTCGGACGCTTAACTGACTGAGCCATCCAGGCGCCACAGTAAGATGTCATTTTAAAGATAATGAAGCTAGAGAACACATCTCCATATTCTTAAGCTCTCTGTTTTTCCACCAACCAGGAATGACAGAAAGCGGCTGCACAGAGCTGGGAGGAACCTAGCTTTTTTATCCCCTTTGATTAGATATGAACCCTGGTGAGAGAGAAACTGCCCGTCGGGCTGCACCCGTGCTTACGGCAGAGGTCTCTCTCCAAACATATCTGACTGCATACGCCTACCAGTCCAACACCTGAGCAGGCCTTTGATGCTTCTTTATAAATGGCATACCTAGATCATCACATCAGTAAGTTACTATATTACATTACACAATACACATAAGGTTAAAAGATGAATACTACAGAAGTAGTATTATCTTTTTTGCCCCCAAAGTTCATTGGACCTGGGGTGTGTGAGGGCCATTTTGGAGACCACTGGCTTAGGCAAATGTCCTTTTCCTGCTACCGCTGGGAGAAATCAGCCCCGGAATAAATGATTCAGTAAGAAGCATCCTTACCAAACTTAAATTTAATGTTCTTCCTGAGAAGTACCACTGATACCATACTCAGGATGTTCCACTTTAAGGACACATAACGAAATAAAGGAGAAGACAATAACCAAAGCACAAATTAAAAATATTAAAGTGAATTAAAGATACCGTAAGTGATAAATAAGACACCTCCTTCGAAACTACAGTCATCTAAAACTCCCTGAGTCAGAGACGACTTGACACGGCAAACCCACATCCAGATTTGAGCTTCACGTGCTCTCTTACACACCAACTTTTTTGACAAGGACAGGACACGACAGCAAATGTTATCTTCTCTTCCTTATGATCTTCTTAATAACATTTCCTTTTCTGTAGCTTCCATTATGGTAAGAATACAGTGTATAATATATACAGCATACAACATGTGTTAATCGGCTATTTATGTCATTGGTAAGGCTTCTAGTCAACAATAGGCTATTAGTAGTTAAGTTTTTGGGAAGTGAAAAGTTATATGCAGATTTTCAGTTGCATGGGGGATTGGTGCCCATAATTGGAACCCTACTGTTCAAGGGTCAACTATATAAATTTTACATCAGAAGAGAGAAGCAAGCCCCCTTGATACACTAGTCAGCCTTGTGTTCCACACTGTTATGTTTTTAACTGTCGTAATGTCAGTTACGTTATAGCAGATCCCACTTAAAAATATGCTGTAACTTATATTTCAAAAGGCTTGATTTTCTGAGTTCCTTCTGCATGAAATCATTTTATTATACATATGATACACAGAAGGAAGAGCACATAAAAATAACAAATGTATGAATCAATAAGATATAGCTTTACAGTTAAATGCTTTCCTCTCCTTAATCTTCCTGAGAGCATTCATTCAACCTCAGTAAAACACACATGGCCTGCCAGGAACCGTGTCAGGCTCTGGGGCACACGGACGGGTCCCGACCCTGCCTCATACCACTCACGGCGGGGAGATCACCGTGTAAACACATGACCCCAGCACTGTGCGCTCAGCTCTAAGACAGCTTCCAGACAGCTGCTCTGGGGTCACACAGTTAGGGTACTTCACGCACCTTAAGAGAGAATAAGAACAAAACATATTTAAGGTCAAAGATTTAGTTAGACTTCAGAAAAATAGAGTGACCTTGGAAAGAAATGCCATCATAGGAATTAGGGTCAGCTAGGCTCTTTGTTCTCAGAAATATAAATGTCACCTTCCTTTGCAAAGGCTGTCCTCTGTCTTGGCAGGACCCCCCCCCCCCCCGATCCTGGGTGACTCCACCTGTTGCTTTGACGAGCTTGCTCTGTATCTCCAAGAAGGGGTCACTTCCTGACTTCCTTCGACATGTCCGTCTTCACCCCTGCAACTTAACCTTGGAAAGACTCTCTCAGGGGTCACTTATTAGCAGAGGTGGGAACCCATGCAGGCCCCCCGTGGTAACGTCACCAGGAACAGGCCCCTGTGTGAGGATGCGAGCAATCCTGGAGGATGCTGTGTCCCCGGCTCAGCGGCTGCCCGGCGCAGGCTCTTTGGTGGCCCTGAGTGAGGGCTGTATTGATTCAGGGGGCCTGAGAGGGATCGCTCGGAAGGCAGGGACAAGAGATTCCGCAGTAGAAACAAGCGGCTCTCACAATAACCAATTAAACCAGGACATTATCCATGCCAAGCCATTAGCCTGGGCCACTTAAGAGCCACAGTAAATCTTGGCTGTTTTAAAGGCCTGTGCGTATGTACAAAGGGAGCACCTCGGGCCTGTACCCAGAGCTCTCCCAGGCTCTTAGCCCGGAGGGTCAGCTCTCACGAAGGCGACACGGGGCAAGGCGAGTGGGAGGAGCCTTACAGCTTCCACACTCCGGTTTTCCTAACCCCAGAATTTTTCATGCCGCATTATTGCTGGGGTTAGACCGCATCTGCCTCCAGGCCACTTTGGTGTCAGTCTCACAGCTCGAGCTCGGGAGAGCCCCCAGGCAACAGAGCTGCAGCTCAGCTCGCTCAGCACGGAGATGCTCCTCGGAGCTCAGGTTTCAGAAGGCGAGAAGTCTCTGCCCCAGGGGGCTTTGCGCCAGGGACTGTGTGAGCTGCTGGGGCCCTGGCTCTGTTCTCTGGGCTCCCCTCCTCCTGCTCAAGAACCTGCTTCCTCTCTTCCCAAGGCCCCAAACCACACGGCCTCCTTGGTTGCAAGCACCTGTTTTAGCTTCCAGTTCCTCAAGAAGTGATCATCTTATTTGTGGGTTACAAGCCTTTAGCCCCCCACGCCTCGTCGTTTTCCTCACTGCCTTCCCAGCAATTCTTTCCTTTCCTTATTAGAAATCTCATCAGCTAGAGAGACATAGGAGGAAACAAATGATTAAACTTGAATCTCATATAATGCATTCAAATATCTTCTGGAACAGAAGGCTGGAAGGAGGTTAAATCAAGGCTTTGTTTCATGTTGTCTGGCTTTGTTCTCTGCATTGCGTGGATGGGATTTGTCTGTGCACTCTTTGTTCCTGATGGAAACAGAAAGCCCTGATTCGGCTGTATTCAGTGCTGCCAAGGAGCCTGCGGCCAGCCCTGGGAACCTCGGCTTTGCGATCCAGAGGTTTTCAGCCCCAGGACAGCCGGGCAGAGTGGCACCCGCGCTCCCCGCTCTGGCCCCGGCGCCCGACCAGGCTCTGGAGACTGACTGGCGCAGTTTGTGCCCCGGGCCCCACCTTCATCACCCTTCTGCCACATGGGCCAGGGGTCTCAGGCCCCAAACCAGGTAACATTCAGCCTGCCACACGTGCCTCAAAAGACCAACCCTCAAGCATCGTGCTGGCTTGGTTTAAAAGAAATCACATCTCCATTCAGACTTTATGGAACCCGCCTTGCTCCTGTCCATTCTTTAATTCCATGCTGAGACCTGCCCTTGTCATTGGGGAGGAGAAATTTCTCCTTTTGCTACTGAGGCTCTCTGTCGCTCTCACAGCTGTGGGCCTGCATGCTTCCCAAACAGAGGCCACAGAGAGTGGCTGTCCTTCTCTGCTGGTCCCTGCCAGCTCTTCAGCAAAGCTGCTCTCCGTTCCCGCAGGCTGACTCCCCTCCTCTGGCCGCAGGGCCCCGCGGGGCACATCCCCCTGTCAGGCCGCCTTGCCCACCTGCTCGGGTCACCACCGTGGGCTCTGCTCCCTAGTCTTCCTGCGCTCACACCGGGGTGCAGTGCTCTCCCCCCAAGTGCATCTGCCGCATTTCATCCCTCATGATAACAAGGCTGGACTCTGGTGACCGTGGGCAAACATTCCCCGTCAAGTCACTTCATTTCCAGGGCTCTGCCTGCTGCTCCCGCAGCTGCTGCCACCACGGATGCTCGGTCCGGGCTGCCACGTCTGGCCGGCCCAGTCAGCGCGCTTTGTGACATGTTTAAAGCAAAACGCCAAAGGGTGGCACTCGAGGAAGTGGTGGAGCCCCTTGTCCACCTCTGGACATACTCCTAAGGAAAAGATGACCTCTCACATCTATGGAATTAGGAATGGACTTTTGAGGTAGTTCTAGAACCTCCGAAGTAATCTTGTATTTCTTTTCACCACTGAATATGCCATTTTAAAATTTCTATGTTAGTTTCTATTTTTGCCATAAGAAATTACCATGGGCTCCATGGCTTTAAATAACTCAAATTTATCACCTTACAGTTGTGTAGATCAAAAGTCTGACCCTGATCCCACTGAACTAAAATCAAGGTGCTGTTAGGGCTGCCTTCCTTTTCGGAGGCTTTAAGGGAAATTTTGCTTTTCTGTCTTTTCCACCTTCCAGAGGTTGACCACGTTTTTGGGCTCAGGGTCCCCTTCCTCCATCTTCAAAGTCAGCAATGGCACATCTCTCTGGTCTCTCCTCCACAGTCATGTCTCCCTTGGACTATAGCTGAGAGAAGTTTTCCACTTTCAAGCACCATGTAATTAGATTAGATCCACCCAGAAAATCCAGGATAATCTCTTCATCGCAAGGCCCATACCCTTAATCATATTTGCAAAGTCCCTTTTGCCATATAAGGTAACATATTTATAGGTTCTGAACATTATGTACAGATATCTTTGGGGGCCTCTATACTGCCTACCACAACTTTTATTTTTTCCTCTCTTTTCTTTCTCTCTCTCAGAAAAGAAACTCAACATGGCAGGTCATTTCCAAAATATATGATAGGGCCAGGACCAAATCTCATGAGAAGGTAATAAAGATTCAGTAAATTTAGATTCACCGAAAAGATCCCTGTCCGTAAATGGCTGACCAACTAGCCTGCCTACAAACCTGAAACTCACCTCACAATTAGATCACAATTAGATTTAATATCTTCATTGAGCCATTATCTTCAAAATGCCATTCTATCTAAATGCCCATGTAGGGATAACGAACGTCAACAAGTACCTGCTTTGTGCTAGGAAATTTAATAACTTTAACCTCTTTGCATTGTCTAAGGACGTTAGTAGACCAAATGACTGTTAGGCAGAGGTCAAGTTCAATGAGCAAAGCCAACAGACCTGAGGAGGGGCAGAACCAACCCAGTTAGCCAGCCTAACTCCAGTTTCCCTACCACACCACACTTCCTTCCATATGATAAGAAAAACACATTGCGACCTTTAACACATTGTTTGGTGTTATCTAATACTTGTGTTACACGTACAAATATATTAACTTAATTGCAGAGACCAGCATCCTGAAAGTATAAAACACGGGTCAAGCTAGTTTTGAGGTTGTTTGAGGGAACTGAAAGAAAAGATAAGGCTAATGGGGCCAATTCAAGAGAGGGCCAGCCTTCATAAGCCCGGAAGAGGCAGGCTGGAGGTGTTCTGGGTTCTGTGGGGTCACAGCTGCCCTGGAGGGGGTGTCGGAAGGACAGTGGAAGGCATCAGCAGCAGGATGAAAACAAAAGCTTCGCCAGGCTCCCTACACCTGTCTGCAGCTGCGGCCCAAGAGACAGAGTTTCACACAACTCTCCAGGAGACCTCCCACTTCCTCTCATTTTCAGCATTTCTTTCATTTTCTCTTATTTTCCACATAATATGATCTTTCACGGAGTTTCTATACTCTAGACCACAGCCTGAATTAGGGTATGTGAAAGCCGAAGAAATCCAAAGAAGACTCTCCTCCATGCCAAGTGACTACACGAAGAGAACCAGCTTATGGTAATTCACATGTCCAGTTCCTATCATATACACGTTTGTCAGAAATTCAATAAACATCACATGCTGCCCATAATGTGTGAGGGTTTACTATAAACCTCTTTATTACAAAAGGAAAATCTCAGAAACTGTACCCTCAGGACAGTGGGACAGACATGCCTTTTTTCCATGTAGATGTATGTTTCTCCCGGAGGGTTTTCAAACTTACCCAAATATAATCTTGTTCTCTATCAGTTTCTGGTCTTTTTATATTAGGATTCAAGTCTTTGCAAATAATGAGAGGAGAATGCCAATATTATTACTTTAATCACTTGAAGAGGGGGGAAACAAAAACTATGAATTTTAAAAAGATTTTATTTATTTATTTGAGAGAGTGAGCAGGGGAGGAGTAGAGAGAGAGGGAGAAGCCGACTCCCCGCCGAGCAGGGAGCCCGATGCGGGGCTCAGTCCCTGGACTCTGGGATCATGACCTGAGCCAAGGGCAGATCCTTAACCGACTGAGTCACTCAGGTGCCCCCAAAACTGTGATCTTTGACCCAACTCCATCTGTACAATAGATGGGGCCTCTCTGTGTGAACCCAGAATGGCCTCTGAACTGTTTTTACAACTCTTAGCATCTTTATCTCTCTGCGTGAACCCACCCTCACACTGCTCCCACCGGTCTTTTGAGCACTTGCGCGGGAGAAAAGCGCACCCGAAAGGTGGATGAAGGAGCCTGTCTCCCAGCAGCCTTGACTTTTATTCTGGCGCTCAACTCCAGCATCCTAATTCTCAGCAATGCTTCCAAACCATTAAAGACAGCTTTTAAGTTTCAGGTGACCATTTTTGCCTGCAGGCTTCACAAAACTCAGGGAAAGGGTCGCCAGGGCTGCCGAATTCAAAGAGCTGGGGGGGGGGGGTGGAGATGAAAGGATGCAGCAGGGTTGCTTGAAACTGACTGATGTGGTGGTCTCCTCTTTTTTTTTTTTTTCTGCCCATCCACATGGACAGTATAAGCCCATATGATAAAAAGTGGGAATTAATATTCTCGATATGTTCACTTCCAGACATTGGGCCACAGGTTTTTCTAGTAGCTTCCCAGACTGCGTAGTTCTGAACCTCTGAGAACGAGTGCTCTGCTGGGCTCCCCCTCTGCTCCAGTCCAGCGTTCTGGGAGGGTTTCTGCAATTCTGAAGGAATCCCCAGTACACAGTGGTAACTAGAAGAAAAGATCAGGTCCGGGGAGACCCACTTTTGGGCGCCATTTGCTGCGTTGGAGATGGCGGGGGTAGAGGAGCCGGATTAGAGCACAAACAAGGAAGCAGAGCTCCTTTTCATCAGAGCCCAAACTGCGTGAGGAGAGGTTGAAATCAAAGGTTTGAAGAGTAAAGGACAGGAGCTAAGGGAGGGTCCCTTGAGTGGCTCAGGAGTCAGGTCACTATGCAGCATGAAGGGGCTGCCGGTTGATCGAGGACGTGGGGAGCGTGGGAGAGACCCGGGAGAAGCTCCCTGTGAGATCTGAGGAGTTGAGAAGGGACGGTGGAAGGAGTACGGAGAAGAAGGGGAGGCATAGGTTAGGGCAGTTACCTTGAGAGTAGAAGAGACTCAAGCAGACATGTACGATTGTCAGAGCAACCGAACAACCTGGAAGCAGACCTGGAGGGCCTGTTCAGGGGCGGTCCTCTTTAGCTGAGAAACACCTGCAGCAGCTCCAGCTGGCAAGAGATTTAGAGTGGAAGTGAGTTCCCTGGAGATTTGGAGAGGAGCAGAGGAGGGTTTGTGGACCAGGACATCAGAGAAGACGGAGGGAGGTCTTCCTTAAGAACCAAGGGTGGCCTGCGTGCCTTTTGTGCGTGAGAGACGGAAAGTCAGATGTTGTGGTTGGAAATGGGGAGCTTCACAGGTGGGGATCCTGGCAGGTGGAGATGCTAATGAGGGTGAAATTCAGAGCACGTCTACACTGGCGGATAGATAATGTGGGAGGACATGAAGGTCACCAGAATAACTTGGGACACAGAACTGTGATTTGTGGTGACTTTGACTCTGAGAGGATGATAGGAATAAAAGGAACGGAAAGAAAGCCCCTGAGGCAGGTACTGCTAGGCTGCGGGAAGGTGTGGGGGATTCGGGGCTAAGGAACTGCAATAGATCACGAATGACAGAGGAACAGGGTCCCCTTCCTCTGCCAGGCCTCCCGGTAGAACAATGCTCAAGAAGTGGTCCTGAGAAGTACTGGAACTCTTCTCTCGGCCTTGCCGTTAGTTCGAGGGGGTGGTCTTCACTTCAGGGACTGGGAGGGAGGCCGTGTCACTTGGAAGACCCAGCTGCAGTTAATGTGAGCAGGTGAAGGGATGGTGGAGAGAATGGCTCAAGGATGTAGGAAAGTTTGTCTATAGTAGGATTGAAGTTCCAGAAAGATCCGTGCAAGTGTGTAGGAGAACAGTTCTTAATCCTAGCTGCACAACAGAATAACCCAGGGAGCGCTCAAAGAAAAACCCCAGTACTCACACCAATTAGATCAGAACCTTTGGGCTGGCACCCCGGAGCAAGTCTTGTTTTTTTTTTTTTTTTCCCAGAGCAAGTCTTTTTTCAAGCTTCCCCAACTGAGCCCTCTGTGCATGGGCTGGAGAACCACTGACTCAGGAAGGGTGTGATGGGGGGGCAGCGTGTGGGCCTGCGGGAGGAAGAGGTGTTTGGAAAGGGAGTATTTATGGGCAATGCTGGCTAGAGAAACAGAGAGATGGCAGACACTGGTGGGGAGCATTGGCAGGCAGGGTGCCAAGAAGGCAGCGGTCAGGTAAGAAAGGGTCTTTCTGAAAATCAGCCCCAAGTTTGCAATTCAAGCATGGGTGTTAGGCAGCGCTGCTGGGACTGAACTAATTGTCTCTCAGTATGTTGGATAGACCATTTACCTCTAACTAGGATTTTGGTATTTTTACATTATTAAAAGGCCATGAGGTGCAAGAAAGCCTTATCCATTATTCATATTTGTTTCAGGCTAAGCGCTAGACCCCCAGATGCTGAACATTTATAAATGTCTATTTGGGAAGCACTGACTGTGATTCAAAGTGCTCTTGGGTTGTTTTTAACTGCTTAAACCCGTTTGTCAATCTTCTCAGTGTTGACCATTTGCATTTCTTTTCACTAATTAAAACAATTAAAATTATTTTATTGAATTATTACCTTTTTTTTGCACGGATTTGTGTGTTTCTGTTGGGAAGAAAGGTCAAGAATGCCTAAGTATAAGAACTATGCCAGTGAATATAAAATACACGTATCAAACATTTCAAATATAATGCAGGTCTTCTATAGTGTGCTTTTTACAATGAATTTTCCCCAAATGATTAAAAGATGTGCCTTAATCAGATCCCATGGCTCCACTACAAATACACTTTTCCCTATGCAGAATTTAAGTCTAGGATGATTTCTATCCTGACAGTGCCTTGGAAGCAGCACATCTGCAAGGAATATAAGAGAAACAACCATAAGCTTGACACTACAGCTCCATGTTCACACCATTTATTCAACATCAGAAACGCTTACAAGGTCACCCACCAAAAATAGATCCTGTGTCTCATCCCCTCTGTGGGCCCAACCTGCAACACTCTGTTTTCAATGACCCAGAACTACTTTCTGGAAACTCCAGAAGGAAATACTTTGATAGGTAGAAAAAAAGTCTTCCCTTGGCTTCTTGACACATTTTTTTTCCTCCACTTCTTCTCTCCTTCCCATGGGTTTTCATCCTTCTATAACTCCCTTTGCTGGCTGCCCTTGCTCACCCCCTGCAATGGCAGGGCTTCCCTTGGTCCCCTATGTTCTAGGGTGTGACTCTTCCAGCAACTCACTCTATGAGTGGAGTCTAGACTGCAGCCAGCTGCCCAGGCGTGAAGCCTGCTTTCTCCACTCAATGGCTGTGTGACCTAGAGCAAATTACTTAATTTTTCTTTGCCCTGAATTGAACATCTGAAAAATGGCGTTAATGGTATCTTACAGGGGTGCTGTCAAGATTAAATGAGTTAATAAGCATTTAGAATCATATGGGCCCAGCACACAGAATGTTCTCTGCAGTGCTCATTATTTTGAACAATGTTTGTCTTATCCCTCTGCTCTCCCCTTGATGTTCTCCCTGATCACAGGGATGACAAATATCAACATTGCGTAACTGGTCCCTGAGTCTCTACTTCAGGATCTGCTCTCCGTCCAGAAAGCCACACCCATATCTCTAACTGTCCCTTGGGCATCTTTGTCCTGTTGTCTAACGCATAATTCTAGCTTGATATTAGAAAGTCACCATATCCACACCCCAAAGCTACCTGCCCCCCAAGTGTGCTACTGTTACTTAGAGGCACACTTGAACTTCTGCTCCACCCGTTCAGTGTTGGTCGCCAGGTCCCACAGGTGTTACCACAGGACCTTTCACACCTTGCTCCCTTCTCACTCCTCCGTCATCAGCCCAGATCTACGACGCTTCTCTTCTTGCCTGTATCTTTTCACGGATGTCAGACTAATATTTCTAACGTATATTTCCAATCATGTCTTTCGTTGGTTTAAATCTCTCCACTGGCTCTCCAGAAACTCAAGACACTGAATCTCAACTCCTCTCTCTGGCAGTTGAGGTCTATCTCAATAAAACTCCTATGTATCATTCTGGGCTTACTGGAAATAATATGCTTGTATGGAGTCTGTTCCCTCTGTTTCTTCCCACTGTTCTCTTCACCTAGGTATTTTGTATTTTTTCCCATTACGCCGGTCAAACCCTACCTTTCATTTGGGCCAATTTCAAATGTTAGCTCCTTTTCAGATGTCCTGAAAATAATACTATGCCCCCCTCTGCTGAACTCCCTCCCAGAGAGCTTCGCGTTCATCTATAGCATTTATCAGACTCTGACTTGTCTCCCAGTCCTTGGCATACTTCTTTAATTCCTCCTTCTAGATCATAACTTCTTCAAAGGCACTTACTCTATCCTTTAAAGCTTCAAATGGGATAAAACGAATCGCAATAATAGCACCAGGAATTAAGCTCATTTTTTCTGCAAAGCAGCAGCCTGTTGTCAAATGCTAACCCTCTTCCTCACAGTCCTCATAAAAAGAATGGGAAAGCATATAAATGCAGTGGTGCACAAGAGGAACATACCGCGTGAGCAATTACGCCAGTTCCTTTTATAGGAAGCACACAGCTGAGATAAACATGGAAGCACATTATTTACCATCCACATCTCGTTGCCAAATTCTTCTACTTCTTCTAAATTTTTCATTAAAGGAAATCAAGGAAGGTAAACAAAAGTAGCCCTTGGGAGAAATCAGCACAACGGAAAGCACTCATTTATCAGCATGGCCTCAGAGAAATGTCTAATTTTTTTTAAACTGCATCTTTTGGGGCCAGACGCTTAGGCACACAGACACTGATACCTCGTCTCTGGGTGTGCGCCGCCACGCCACACCCTGGCTTCGGTTGAAGGTAAAGAAGGAGGTTCGGGCAGGAGCGACTTACCTTCAGGGCATCCTGGGTGTCGTCCAGACAGTAGACTCGAACACTGTACTCCAGAGACGAGCAGCAAAGGGGCCCAAAGATGGCCAGCTTCAGGCGCTTCGCGGCAGCTTTGGTGGTGGACTGCCCGACCAGGGCGTAGGTGCTGAGGTTCTCTGTGAGGAGGTGGCAAGCCTCTGCGTCCAGCTGAATGTAGCAGGGCGTCGTGAAGTTTTCTTCTCCAACCACCACCACATCCTGAAGGACAGGAAGGAAGGGGCCATGGTTGAGCCACTGCAGGTCCTGCTGGCCGCCATGATGGTGTCCAGGCAGACACAGCAGGACCTCTTCTGCTAAGTGTGATCATCCTTTTCCCTGTTTTTTTTTTTTTTCCTTTCTCGGGCTTTATTATACCTCTATTTCCCTTCTTAATCATTTTCTCCCTTTCCCTTGCCTTCGTTCTGCATTACTGGAATTGACATAAAATTCTAAAAGAAATTCATGAATTATCCTCTTAATTTCAGCATACCTGAGTTTATTACCCGCTTCTGAGAATTTAATGTTTTTTAATCTCTAAGTGTCTAATTGAATCTAAAAGTACTGTTTTATTTCAATGTCATTATAGAGTAGTAAGTTTTTCCCTAAAAATTAGGGGTTTGAAAAGATTTAGAGAAATTAAGGAATGATGCAATACCATTCTACTGTGTTTTTCCAAACTCACCTGTCAATTACTTTTCAAAGCAATATGCTGCTTTTTCTCAATAATCTGGAGTGCTAGACTCTAGGGAAAGTACAATATAGCAAAATCAATGCTTTTCTCTGGTTAAACAGCCTATCCTTTTCAGCTTTTGAAAATATCTAGCAAGAAATAAAAATAAATGGAAGTGATGAATATTGCTAAAATAGTTACGGACTCAAGTTCCTGATTTGTCCAAATGACTCAGGCCACAGAAGAAAATCATCTGAAAGACCAAGTGCAGGACCTATAAACCAAAGGTCAAAACTCCGCATACATCCCAGGTACTAGGAACGTGTGAAGCAGGCAGGGCAGAAGACAATAGGGAATGGGGGAGACTGGGGTAAAGCCGAGCACAAGCCTGTCTAACGAGCTCAGTCTCCACTGGGCTCAGTCCACCGCAGCTATGCAGACATACAGGCCCCGTGAGAAAACAACCTTGAATTTTTCAAGAGAAGCTGGAAGTTCACATTTTTTATGTGAAAATTCCCAACTTTTAATTAATTCAAATTCAGAAGAAAACTCCATGTGGGAGAAATAAAATACATGTGTGGGCCTGATTCCGCCTCCGCATTAGGCTACTTTCTCTCCACAGAGGCAGAAGCTACAACTGCTTTGATTCCCACCGTAGCTCAGTGGGCCTGGCTCATGGGGAGCAAATGGCTATTTGTCAAAAAAAAAAATGAATGAATGTGTCATCATAAATTGAGTCTCTGGGGCTGAACAAAGATATGAAAGAAGTTGCCCCTCGGGTGGTTGTTTATTAGCTAGGCCTTGCAACATCATCCGAGCGAGAGTAGGAGGGGGTTTAATGCCATCCACGCAATCATTTCTTCAACTGTGCCTGTCCTCGAAGATGGAGCTCCAACTGCACTGACAAAGAGAGAACGAAACTCAGTACCTTCAGTTTATTGTAGCCCAAAAGGACACCTGGAAAGAAGTGTTGTGTTTTTTTTTTTTTCTCTCTCTTTCCAGCAGGGTGAGGGCAAGCCTCAAATGTCATCCCATGAGGCATGTCACAGAAAGCCTCCAGTAAGACATAGTGGAGAATAAAGATGTGCCATGTCCCTGCGATGGGTGTAAGAGTGTATTCTTAAGCCCTGCCCTCTTCTACTCTTCTTGTCTCTTTATTTCATTCTACTGTGTTGTTACTGTTATTATTACTGAAGTCCAGAAATAGACAGGGTATTAGGGTATTAAGCAGAGTCTTGTGCAAACAATTTATTATCACTTGAGATTAAGACTTTGGGATGTTTTTGAGATAAATGATTTCAAGCTTAAATGGACTGGAAGTTAGATCTGGTGAAATCTGATCATAACTCAACATAAAGCATACCCTTGGACTTCAGTCCTGGACTTTCTGTCCTCTGGCAAGGAGCGATCCCTTCATGTGGCCAAGAGAACATGTCCTTAGGAAGGAAATTACAGTAATCCCAGGGATGCCCTTCTAATTGTAATAATACTTTTTCCTATAATATTAAAGGCTTGAATCTTCATGTACATTTTTTCTAAAACTTTCTTTCCTAAAAGAAACATCCTGCAAGTAATCACAAAGTATACAATATATAGGTTGGATGCTTTGTAATGATTACACAAAAATAGAGGGGTAGCTTTCAAAACTATTAGACAGTTTTTGATAAACATATTCCTGAAATATGCCTTCTTGAGAATATTCTAAAATGTAATGTTTAATTTGGCTATTTCCCACTTAAACAACAGATACAGTCTTTTCAAGGGTTTGACAATGAAAATCCATAAGCTGTTTTTTTTGAGTTCGAGGTAAAAAAGCTTCATGGTAACTCTGACAAATTCTTTTGCTCGTAACTTCAGGTGCTAAGTGAAGAGTTCTGATGTAAAGAACAGGATCTGTTTAAGGCACTATCTTAAGAAGTTATGATGGCAACAGCCACAGACAGCCAAGACCCCACGGGTGTGCAGCATTTTAGTAGAGCTTGGAGATGCTCCCTTCCTGTTCTCCCAAGTTCAGTTCAGAAGAACTATATTCCCTGTATGTGTCTACGATGCCTACCATTTTCTGACCCAGGTGCAATGTTTCTCTACCTGCAAATTAAAAAAAATATATAGATGTTTCCCATCCTAAGACATAGTATGTATGTTCTGACAGGGACTTGTGTAAGACTCTCAAGTGTACTTTCCCTAGGAGTTAGCTAATGCTTGGCCATCATTTTCATTGTGCCTACGTATCAGTAGATAAAGCATTCGGGAACTAGTCTCTCTCCCTCCCTCCCTTCTCATACACCATCTCCCCCTCTCTCCCTCCTTTTGAGTGTAAGCTAAAATTCCACTCATGTTCTGCTTTCAAAATAAAAGTCTCCCCGTAATTACTCCAGTTTGTCTGCATGAATTGCTCTTGTGTTCCATCTTTATCCCAATGTTCGCTCACCTCCCACTGTCCCTGTGCTGCCTGGTTCTTGAGCTGTATCTTCCAGTCTTCGGTATTGGGATCTGCGCAGTGATGCATAGTGAGGATGACGGGGCGGGTCAGCAGGGCTCCCGGAGGCCCACAGCTCACCACAGGGGTCAAGAGTGTCTGGGTGTCTTCCATGGGTGGCCTAGGAGAAGAGCAAAGATTGGCATCAGTGACCTTTCCATAGCATCCCCTTACTATGTACTCATCGAAATTTTTAGATCCAAAGTTGTACAAATTGTTTCTACTTGGGAGTTTATTTCGTGTTTTGTTTTTTAGTTTTTTGGGTTGCGGGGGGAGGCAGAATTAAATGGGAAGACATGTCCTTTATACCAAGATTTTATTTAATCTTCAAGACTGGAGATATTTATGATCACAGTGAATCGGCCAGTATCTCTTTGATCCCCTTCCCCCAGACACAGGTCTGCCTTTGGTAATTTCCTCTGAATTCACATACGGATACTTTTAGGATGGAACAAGAAGGAACAGAGTTCTTAGGAGGTAACATAACCATCTTTTCTGATAATACTTGCCATTGCTTTCACAGGGTTTTACATACTTTTATGTTTTTAGGCCCTAACTTGAGAAATACTACAAAAAAATCACTTCAGAGTAAGCACAGCCTAGAGCTAAACTTCTAAATGACTTTCAGGAATAATTCAGGCTAGTAGAGCAGATTCATTCTTTCAAATATGACCAGACAGAATATAGAACGGTATTCTATAGTTCTAGAATTTAAAACAAAATCTACTTGTATACTTCATACTCCGAGAATCTGGGTGGAAAGAACTTCAAAGATCTAAATTCTTTATTTCCACATTTAAAAAAATTATCTTAAGACCTTTCTCTAACTAAC
This sequence comes from Ursus americanus, assembly GCF_024610735.1. Lineage (NCBI taxonomy): Eukaryota > Metazoa > Chordata > Mammalia > Carnivora > Ursidae > Ursus > Ursus americanus. Next base: position 8,355,466 of record NC_142134.1, on the reverse strand, counting down.
ATGACTGTAGTCAACAAACAAATGGAAAAATTAACCCAAGGTATCAGTTGATATGTGAGCAGTAGTCCCAAATTTTTGAACGGGTTGCCCAAAGTCTTACAACTAACAAGTGCTAGCACTGGGACTAAAGCCAATGCCTTCTCAACAACAATCCTCAAAACTACTGTCAGAACAGTGTGGCTAAGAAATCATGAACTCAGAGTTTCAGAGGAGGCAGGGCCCCTGGGGTCAAGAAGCACCACCTTCCATTCGAAGTAGGAACCCCTCTGCCATATGCTGACATAAGGATAGTGCTTTAGACACATCCAAAATTGTACTCCACTACTATTGACGGTCACCTCATCTATTATCAATTCGAATTTACAAAACCTTCTTAGGATAAACACAATCTGCCTTCCCGACACTTCTCATCTTTGGCCTGCTTTCTCCCCACTTTGGCATCAAAGTCTTTCAAGTATTTAAAGATTGTTATGATGCCTCTAAAAAGTCATGATGCCTCTTCTTTATTTCAGAACAAACATCCTCAATTTTTAAACTTCAACCAGATAAGCATGGTTGCCAGATATCTCCCTATATTTCTATCTTCATTTTTATATAGATGTCTGTTAGGGTTCCAATGTCTTCACTAAAGGGAGGCATCTGGAAATGAACGTTATACTCAGGTAGGCAGCATGGCAGGACCACTACTTTCCTTGATTTGGAATATGTAGTTACAGCAATGCCTCACAAATTGTTGCCTTAGATTCTTCTCGGTTAAGTAATTATTTATAAATATTATTGCAGGCTCGAGTTACATAGGAAGATGGAGATAAAATGGTTAAGCATCTCCTTTATAAAATGAGGCAATAAAGCCCCAAGAAGTTTAAGTAATTTGTTAAAGCTAACCACTCTGTGTATTCCTACCATGAAAGGCTCTTAGGCTGTCTCTGTAGTTTTGTGGTTGCAATGATAGCTTTTGAACTTATGTACAGAAATTTATATTTAGCTATTTAATTTCACCTTAATAGTTTTAGAGAAAATTTCAGGTCATCTATTTCTTAATGCTGTCTTTCCTCCAAATATCAGCCAACTCTTCCAGTCTTTCAGCTCCATTAATCTGATATGTCTGCCATTTATGTTCTTGTTCTAATCGTGGATAGCACTGTAGTGCAAGAACAGAGCAAAGGTCTTTTCAAAGCTACTACTTAAAACCTCTCTCCAGCCTGACATCAATAACTTGAATTTGTTGCTGTCGCCATATAAACCAATTAAAATATACATTGTCTAATTCTCATCTTTCTATTCCATTCACATGGATATTATAACGGACATATCAAATTCCTTTATAATTGTGATGGCCACTTGAAAAGCATTTTCCTCTAAGATATTTTCTTTATCTCTGGTTAATACATTAAATGCTAAATAATCTAGAAGTTAGCTTATATCTATAGCTTAACCTAATTTAACACTCAGTGACGGCAGCAGTTTTATATATATTTATATATAAATATAGTTGAAAGACAATTCTCCATGGAACTTTCATGTTTCTCCATGTCTTTTCAAGACAGTTGTATAATGATCACCTTGGAAGATAAAGATACTGCTTATCTTTGGAGCAAATGGCAAACGTGTCTACTTCCCATTATAAAAAACTCAGGTTCTCTGAGCTCAGAGGTCCTTCCTGGAACGCAAGTGTGTAGATAGACTGAGTGTGTAGCTATCATCTGATCCTCTCTGCATCTCCGTTTTGGAACCGGGATTTTGGGAACTGGCACAAAAATGATCAAACTCTTGATAGTGCTATTGCTGTGAGTAACAAACTGTCCTTTGTCTCTGACCCCGGAGTCTTGTGTCATCTATCAGGAACCACAAAACTGTGGTGGCTAGGGTAAGGTCAAATCTTAGAGTCCTTAGCTTTTGACAGTTATTTTCCTTTTGACATATTTGACATAGTGCTTCCTCTCATTCTAAAATTTCACGAGGATCTCACCAACATATGTTTTTTTTTTCCCTTCCTATTTAGAAAATAAAAATAATTTTTATCTCCTTTTAGTCTTTACCATCTTTCCATCCTCAGTGAATAATGACACAGTTTTATTGAATCTAAAGTTATCAAAGTACTTGGAAATGTACTTTTTGGAATAATAAGATTATTGGCAGCTTGAGAAGTCTTCACTATTCCCTTCATCCCTTAGTTTTCATTTCCTCTTAACCCAGTTTTTCTTCCTTCCTTCCACTCTGAAGTTCACTCTTAGTACATGGGTGAAGTTCTGGTTTCATTGTGGTGCAGCTGATATTACACTATCTGTCCTAGGCAGTAGTCTTATTCTTGCTAATTCTATTTTTCCTACCATGGCGGGGAAAAAAATAGCAGTGACTACCTTTTTGTGAGCACTCCTTTTAGTTAGAAGTGTACCTTGAGAAGTGAGCATTAAACTTTTAAGGAAGGAGATTTAAGTGGAATCCATTTCAAGTGGTCCTTGCAATATAGATGGAGATTGGAAACATCTGTCTCTCAGTCTGCTGTTAGCAGCCGGTGCTTGAGGCAGAAAGAGGAGGGGTTCTTCTCATCACTGAGTTGGAACAGAAGGGAGAAGCCTCCCTGCTGGGCTGGGGAGCTGTCAGACCTGTACTCTCCAAGCACACCCCTGGCATGCAATATTGATGGGCACCGTTCTTGGAGGAGGGATAGCAAGGGAAGGAAGGGGCAGTAGGTGTCAAAAGAATTTATTAACCCAGTGAGGTGCAAGAATGTAATGAATAGGGAAGTGGTGAAGTGGAATTCGTAATGGGGAATGAAAAACAAAGAAGAAATAACGATAAGAATCTTTTTGTTTTTAAGATGAAAGAAGTAGTGTTGAAATTGGAAACATTTCCACGCGTATATGGAAGGAGTGATTTAGGGAAGATTAAGATTTGACTATGTGAAACCAAAGGTCAGAGTGTTTAAATCCACATTTCCTTTCTTTACATGAAGAGAGGATATTAAAATACGCAGAACAAAACTGGTAGAAAATAAACATAAATAAGCCTGACTCATGCTTTTGCAAAGGGCTCCACTCCTGTGTTACCTGAAATATTGCAGCATTCTCTAAACATTAACTGCAGATGACGTGGAAATGAACACAAAGCAAAAATTCGCTGCAGAAGCAGCAATTAAGTCAAAAGTCAGTAATGAACGATAATTAAAGTTTTCAAAGCTTTTCAAAGTCCAGCGAGGATAATATGGTAATGCTGGATGGATTCTGAAGCCTCGGGGACAAAGCGCCTCAGAGAGGAGTTTGAGTTTCCTGTCACAAAGATTTTCTCATCCTTTGCTTGCTGTTATCAGTGAGGAGAACTTTTACACAGAAGGGCATGATTTACAAAACTTTCATAAAAGCAATCGCATTTGCGCTCACGGCACACCTGTAAGGGAATTGGGATAAGTATTTCTATTACTTCTTTCTCCAGAAGACGAAACTGAAATCTAGAGCTATTAACACACTTGCCTAAGGCCCCCAAACTAGTAACAGGCAAGGCTAGATTTCAGCACAAGTGATTTGGTTTCTTTCGCACAGTGGTGTATTTTGGGTTGCTTATCTGGGTTTAGGGCCTTGAGACTTTTTTTTGGTCTGTTTGCTAGAGGAAGCTAGAAATTACTTCCTGAAGAGAATCTGTCTCCATCCACCTCTGTGTGGAGACAAGATGCCTTCTATTAACATACATGTCTTTTGTCAGGTCCCTCAGGATGACAATCCCACCCTAGGCTCAGCTGCCTTTTGAAGCACACGGTTTCACATATAACTGGCAACTTGAAATATTTGCACTCTAGGTATCTGACAGGGAATATCTAACTCACTTGCTATCAAAAGCTCAATTGAGCAAAAAAAAAAAAAAAAAAAATTATGGAAGCCACTCTGAAGGGCGTGCCACCATTTCCCTAGACAAGCCAGAATCTATCCCTGGATGAAGCCAGAACAGCTAAGTATTATGCTCTCACTGAATGGCTGAATCCTCATGGAATTATTTTACTGAATTTCTACTTGGGCCTTATCCCATCTACTTACATGGAGGGACGTTAACAGAAGGAGCCCTATGAAAACTCACCGCTGTTTTAATTTTGAGGATGCTGTTCACTGTATTAACAAAAAAAGAAATGTCTTCTTCATGTGGAATGAAAGGAGAAATAATTGAACTTCTTTGGGGCGTATTTTTCCTCACGGACACATGGATTTTGTAACTTACCACATTCCCCTCTTGAAAACTTTGGAAGAGTAAATTCATGACCTATTACCACGAAATACACTGGGAATCACACGAAATGTTTTATACTTTAACTGCTCACCTGACTTTATCTTTTCAAATCTTATTTTTTCTCATTTTCTCATTTTTTTTCATCCACTTATTTACAATTTTTTTCCTCCCATTGTAAAGACTGTGTTTTCATAAATCACCTTCCACAATCTCTTTATAAGTAGGATTGCAGTATATGAACACTGTGGAGAACAGTGAGAGAATAAGATTTAAATATACCTGGGCTCCACTTTCTTCCCCCTATACCTGGAGCCTTTATACAGCTGTACATTGCAATAAGGACTTGGGGGCTCAAAAGGGGACTATCACTGAGTTTCACTAAGAAATAATAATGTCAACTACTATTTTACCAAGTTCCAAAAACATGTTAAACAAATGAAAACTTTCTGCTATACGATGACTTACATAAAAGAATTTTGGTCCACTATCTTAACAAACTATTTTATTATTTATACTTAGCCCCTATATATGATAGTTTACATTGCCTCACCACTAAGTCCCACCTGGAACCCTTCTTAACTGGGATTTCAACCTTGGGAAAAATCCTAAAGGCCACCAATGTCTTGCAGTCAACAAAGCCAATGATTTCTTGCATTATTCTCTTTCTTTACATTTCGATTTTAATAATACCTGTGGCAACCACTTCACCATCTTGAAACTCTCTTTACTTTTGTTTTTTTTCTCCATTATACTTACAATCATTCATTCAAAAATACTCATTGAGGAGCCACGCGGTGCTCGGCACCACGCCAGATGCAAACTCTGTATTTATCTGCCTTTTCCTCACGTGTTCTGTTTCCCTGGTGACTCCCCGACTGCATCACCAGGGTGAATCCCATCCCCTAGCCGCACTCATGGCCCACATCTAAATCAAAATTCGCCCTCTTCCTGGAACCACCTGCCCTTACACGTTTCCCAGCGCCCAGTGCTGATTTCGTACATAGTCATGTGTTTGTCACTCTTCTGTGATACTTCTAACTGGTGGTGAAATCTTTTTTTTTTTTTTGCCTGAAATATATTTCACTCTTCATCCTCCAGACTCAGGCCTAGCTTCTTCCCCTCTCTCCTCACACCTAGTTTATGGCCACAGCTCAACAAGGCAACCAGCCTTCAGGGAGTCTTCCTGTTCCCTCCACCAACTCATCCAGCCTACCTTCTTCACCAGTTCAGGCTTTAAAATGCACTGCTATTTTCGTATCACTTGGCTGCTTGCAGACCTTTCATGGGGCCCCACAGTTTATCAAGAAAGTTCTATTTACCTTTACATTTGGAATGTCTAAGTCGATTTTCTGGCCTTTTGAGAAAACTACTAAGCGAGGGCAGAATACAGAGAACGGGAAAATTAACATTGGTATTTTGAATTCCCATTATTTTTCAATAAGAAATGACAAAGAGCAAAATTTCAGTCTGAGTCAGACTCTTTTTTTTAAACTGCTACTGAAAACAAGGCAAAAAGGTCCACGTGAGTGCCATTAATCATGGAAATTGCATCCACGGGGGAAACAGAGGCTTGGCGGCCTCTCCCGAGATCCGTAAAGCGGGAGAGGTAGAAATCATGAGCGCGGCCTTGCAGCTTTGCTCCCCTGTCAGAGGCAGCTTGTCCTGTCCCTGCAGCTCATTTAGGCTGCTCATCTACGATTCAGGGCCCTCTCTTAGAGCACATTCAGGAATGATAAGGCCCCCTTGTCACATCCACTCTGCCACATGTAATTAAGTTCACGCCTCCCTCTAGACAGTTCACACCAGCAGATGACCAGCTGGATACCAGCCAGCTGGAAAACCACCCAGTTTTGGATGCAATAAAGGGAATCAGAGAGACAGAAAATGGAGAAAAATGATCAAAATTGTCCTACAAGTGACTTGAACTAACATTCGTATCTTCTGATGTCCTCCCAAAGTCTTCTCTCAGAAGCTCTGTCTCAGATCATGTGAGGATAGAAAGGGTCCTCAGTGAGCAGGAGAAAGAAACTGTGTTCAGGAATGCACTAGAGGAAGCAGCAGAGGCTCGGCGTGCCTTCGTGCGGTCTACAAACCAGGCATGGATGGCTTGTGAGAGAGCGGAAGCGCTTCGCGGTGAGACCACGTGGCTGCGAATTTTGCCTTCCCTCAGCTGTTAACTGTGAAAAACTCGGCTACGTGACTTGTTTTCCCCAGAGCGCTCGTGTTTTGATCTTTACATTGGAACTCATCATAACTCACAGAGTTGTAGTGAGGAATAAACGAAATTAAAAGTGAATACATGGTGAACAAATGGAACTATGCCTTCAGTTATATTAAAATATCCTAAAACACATTCTTGTCATTGTGTTTTTACAAGAAAAACGCATCTAGTTCACAACAGAAAATAAGTGCAGAGAGGAATTTCTCATTATTTGCCACAGGTATCTTCCTGTGTTTGCGCCTTGATTCGTGGTCTCTTGTGCGTATTTCCTTTTGAGATCTTGGGGTTTCTCTAGCTTCGTTTATATAAACAAAACTTCTCTGATGCGCACTGAGTTCAGCAGACTAAGTCCCTCCGCACCTAACTTGAGGTGGCGCAGACGGCGAGAAGTGATTTATACAGTTTCCTTTTCTTTTGAGTCAAAGGCAGAGGAAGCTCAAAGCAGAAGTGTGTAGCTTTATCAATTTTTTGTTTTCTCTTGCTTTCATCTAAAATGCACGGTTATTCTGACTAGGGTGCTGGCTACCCCGTGGGAAGGAGAGCCATACAAGGCGCGTGAACGCACACCCCCTTCAGCCTCGGCGCGCCCCTGCGGCAGCCCCTTAAGGCTTGCTGTTGGTCATCAGATGGACGATAAGAGACACGAACACCTCACTGTTTCTCAGCATAAAGCACGAGCCAATCCTCATTTCTGTTTCAACAAAGTGTCCATGTTGGCAAAGGCCTCGAGGGATGGATGCACTTGGTGCCAACCTTGACTTTGGACAAGAGGAAGCGGACAATAAGTATATACAGGGGCCTTCATTTCTCCTACTGCAAAAGAAGGGCGCACTGAGGGCCTGTGACTGTTACTGTGCATTGAGAATGAAAAAAATGAATATTTGATGTGAGTAAATACGAGCCTTTTAGTAATTTTCTGTTACTCAAATTTAAGCATGAATAATGCTCAAGGAACTCTGTCATTTTCTTAGACAGGCTAGTGTTTGTCCAGGTGAAAGTACACCACCTGAGGAAAAAACTGTTCTGGGTCCTACAGATTACAAATGCCAGTATCTCCACCTGAGAGCATGATAAAAGAGCTTTTCGGCTTTTGAAGAACAAGACTAAAAATGGATGTTTTTCTGAGGATGAGAGAGGGAAGACGGAAGGTATAATGCGTTATAATGATAACCTAGTTCGACATTTGTCACTCATGCTTTGTACGTGGAGCTGAGGGCTGAAGAGCCGACGCCTTTCCCCTGGGGAAAAGCAATGATAATTACATGTAAGGATCTTCATTTCAACCACGTCTTTTATTTTAAGACCGCGGTGTACTTCAGAAGCATTAATCAGTCAGGCCTTTAAAGCACTATTTAATACACGCGTTTTATGTGGGAACTAACCAAGAGAGACCATTTGTTAGATTTGTCAGAGGCCAGACTGAAAATTGAATTTAGGACTTTTCAACTCCTATTGTTATTTTAACTTAAAATCACCTCATCTTTATGATTATGGCACTTTCAAAACAAAGCCTCGTGATTCGAGCTAGCTTTAATCAACCCTACATCCATTTAGAAAGGCTCGATATGGAATTTTTAAGTGCTGAACATAAGAAGGAGGTTGATAACACTTAAGCTAGGGGGAGTCACAAAAAGAAGACGCCGCAGGTGAGGATAAAGTGCCAGGCTGACATGGGGGGGGGGCAGGTCAGAGGTTAAGGGGTTGTCTAATCTCTGTGACCTTTGACCCCATAATGGGAAAGGGCTGGATTCCTGAGCCAGGCCACATGAAGCTGATGTCTCTGTGTCTACCCACGTATCTCTCTAGACGATCTATGGATTACATTTCTGGCTATTTTTTCCAGTTATCCTGGCCACATGTCCACTTGTGAAAAGGTCTCTGGCCCTCGGCCCATACTCAAGATCTGCAAAAGTGTCTGAAGCTTCAAAGATAAAGAGAAGCTGACCTTTTACAGGTCTAGGGGAAAAAAGGGGATGCTGGAAGCAGGGCACTCAAGACAAAAATATGTTGGGTTTATTCTTTCGATTGCACAACTCTCCTCCAGGTCAGACATTGATAAAGTCAAGTGCACCAGAAAAAGCATATTTACCTCATATTTTCTTTCCTGTGTACAGTCACATACATTTCGTAGACTCTCCCTTGGGGAATGGCCCCAGCGGGAATCAGCAAGCTTACTCCTGAATAGCAAAAGAGAAAAGCAGTCACATAAGACCTATGAATCAAAAGGAAACTTCACAGAATGCCTTTGAAGCAAGTGAAAAGGGAATGAGGAGATTTTGTGGCCATGTAGCCACAAGCCTGCTTTTTCTCTAAAGACATGTAAATATTCATAGCTGCCCTGCCTTCCTTCCTTATTGGCCTTATTTGTTACCACAGCTCCCTCTGAACTGTTATGGAATTACTCAAAGGAATGATGTCATTTTTTAAACTCTTGTTTTATTTAAGGAATAGACAGATGGTTCCACTGTTGTTTTCCTTGTAAAATGAGGGGAAAACCAACAACCGCTCTTAAAATTTCAAACAGCTGTAATGATGCATCGTTTCTAATTTAAGAAAAAAAAAATCCCCCCAAAATTCAAAGTCAGGGAAATGCTAACCTCCATGATATCAAAAAACATTTATTTCTGAAATATCGGGTCAGCGTCAGTGTTTTTCCATAACAGAATAATAATTGGTGAAGAACTTCTTTCACCATGCATAACTCTAGGAAACGAACAGACAACTGCTAGTTTTTAGTCACAGCAGGCCAAGCAGGTTTTTACGTAGTTGCTAACAGATACCATTTTGTAGGCCTCGGGGATGGAGCTTTGTTCTAAATTCGGCGGGCCTACAGCGGTGCTTCGCAATTTGAGCTCATATCAGAATCACTGGAGGGCTTGCTGAAACACAGACCACCGGGTCCCACGTTCAGGTTTCTGACTCAGGGACCCAGAGACTGTGAACTTGGAGTAAGCTGCCAGGGGACGGCACTGCTGGTGGTCTGTGGCTACACTGTAAGAATAATTCAGGGTGGGCAGCAACCTGAAGATACTTGTCTCCATGATTTTATTCCAATAAATGGGGTTTCTTCTCAGCTCGATAAGAATTTATGGAGCGCCACGGTGAGCATTGTGTTTGGCAGAACGGTGAATGCCAAGAAGTAAGACAGTGTTCCTGTCTTTGAGTGACTTACAATTTAATTAGCGAGGAGACGGCATATGCCAACTGAGCAGAGGGCAATAAGGAAACGTGCCCGACCGTGTTGGAAAGTCTCAAGAATAAAGACTGGACAGTGAAGGAGGAACAGTTATTCAAAGGCCTTTATGTGACTGGTTGAAAATGGCGGGTCATGCCTTCTTGAGAAGAAAAGTTAACATCCGCGCTGTGGTGGCCTGGGAAGCAGAATGTCGCCCTCGAGGATAGACTGGTTTGCGGAGGCACAGAGTGGACGCAGGAAGGCCACACATGAGCCTACCAACCCTTGGTATTTTTATTTTTTCTAATGGGAACAATAAAATGTACCTTCACGTTACAGGAATGAAATAAAACTGTGAATTGTAAAGCAGTAAGAGTAAGGTCTGACACGGATTAGGTTAACTTGTTGTAAAATAATGTATGTAAATCACCACTGCCTGGTACACAGAAAGTATTTACTACAGGCTACCTCCCTCCTTTCCACTTCGGAAGCCTTTATAATAATTCATACACGAAAAAGTGACAGGTATGGAAATGGGAAGGAAAGGTAGAACCCAGTGAATATCATGGGGAAAAATGCCTTGAGAGTAATATCCTGTTTAAGCAGTAAAAGAACACTGGGGTATATTTTAATCTATAACATGTGATAGACTTTAAAAAATATGTTGTCATGATTATAAAGAGCACACAATAGCATGAGAATTAGAGAGAAAAAGGTGAAAAAAGTATATATCATATATGATCTCAGGTATGTAAAATGTATAGATAAAAGGAAAAATGATATTCCCGTTAAGGATTTTAATTTGTTAAAATATACTTTTAAAGGGATGGTGTGACAAATCGGCAAGGCATTGAAACGGGGGACTGTATCAGAGAAAGAATCAAAGACAAGTTCATATTCAGATTGTAGATCCACTGGTTCTGTGTATTACTTGGCTGTAAGGCTATTTACACATTATATTATTGTCTTCTGCTACTTGGGGCCAATCAAGTTGTTTCTTATTGCTGTATTTGCAAAATACTCAGTCTTGTCCAAAAGAGCTAAGGTAGATTCACAGAGGAATCCATTAACGCTCTTAGGACCAACAGGCGCAAACCCCTTACTGATTAATGAATATCAAACTTTAATCCAACAGTATCAGTCACTAACTTAAATTTACCCTGTAAGACCTTTATGAGACTTATCTTCTAGAAGCAGATAACCAAATGATAAGCTGAAAATTCAATTATACTACAAATATAAACTACACATAATAAGGCTGTGATTCCAGACAGATCTATCAGAAGTGGGAGTGAGTACCTTACAGATACCTTGAGGTTGAAGACTGTGAAATAGAGAGTTAATAAATGAAGACTTGATGTCTACCATGATGTCCTCTGATCTAAAAATTAGTATTCTGAAGTATTGCTTCCTACAGTAAATTGGAAGCGACCCAACTAATATGTTTTCTAATTAATTTGTCCTTTTAAAGTGTGATGACAGCAGTGAGCTCTTCTGGCTTGCCATTGCCTTCTGAAGCTCTATTAAAAAGAAGGTCAATGACAGTTCTAAATTACACGTTGGCAGAAAGTTGTGAGTATAATGTTTCTAGAGGAAGCGTTTTCAGAGTCGGTTGGAGAAAGATGACTGGTTTTGCTGATTTTGTCTCAAGTAATGTTGATGGATTTGGGTTAGATTAGGCTACAACGAACTTTTCAGGCCTCACGAAAGCAAACAAATGAAAAAGATTTGGGTCCAAAAGCATGTTTTCAAGATCTATGTAATTTAGACGTCTAGGAATTACCTGAATTGGGAACAATAAGGTGACCCCCCAGGGAGTTGAAGGTACCAAACGCGGTGCAGGATGGGTCAGTCTGCCTTGCTAGACTCTGATTCTTCACGTTGAGGGCCTCATTCTCCAACAAGGATTGGGTCATCTGAGGAGACAGCTTTGATGCAAACTCAGAGAGGTCATCTTGGGGGGTGACTGCACCTGAGGTGTTGTAGACTTTGATTTTCAGGTTGGGCAGTGGATCCAGAATTGGAGAGTTAGTCATTGGGATTTTGTCTGAGACATCATGCAAAGCATACACAGGTCCTCTGTACATGGCTGCAGCCGATGTGAGGTCCGGGGGTACCACCAGGAGATCTGCATCAGAAAGAGAAAAGAAGTCCATTTGCACTCTCCATTCAGGCAACTTCTATTTAATCAGGCTCCCCCTGACACTTTCTGAGCCAAAAACAAATGAACTCAGTCAATATTAGAGATGTATAGACTCTAAGGTTCTGTTGAAAAAGGGCAATTGGATTACTGTGATCCATTTTATTATTGGCTATGAACAAAGAGACATGTTCATTCTGTATTTTGCTTTCAAGTCTACTCATTGCCTCTAAGGTATTTATCTATTTCAACAGACTGGATTCGAAGATGATGATCACCACTTAGTGACCCAGGTAATAGTTTCCCTTGTCTATACTGGATTTGAGGTCATCCATCTGTACCCCACTATATTCATATCAATGCAAGCTGTCTGGTCAAGAGGCAAAAAAAAAAAAAAAAAGTAAAGAAAAAAGAAAAGGAGATGTAAGAAATCAGTCAACCAATCTGTGTACTCTTTTAAAGTGGAAGTTTAAAAGTATGAGAGAAACCTATGGAAAAAAAATGATTTGTGCACCTTGCCACCTCTGGTTGGTTATATGAATGAAGTCAACAGAATAATGGATAAAACAGACCCCAATCCACGTCTTCATGGAGCTTATGTTCAAGCTGAGCTACATGAGCTGAATGGCACTGATTCGACGCCACACAGGGTGGCCCGCAGAGATCACAGGTGTGAAGTACAATGTTAACTGACCTTGTCTCGCTGCCTTGATGTTCACGGGCTGAAAGCCTCCATTGAGTGCCGAGGAGTCAATAATATCAGACTCAAAGTCGCGATGATTCTTGCGATACACAAACAGGGCCACCACTACGGAAATGGCCAGGCAGACTATCACGGCTATCACAATGCCAACATAGAGAGCGATATCATCTGAGTCAGGAGCAGCTGCGGAGGACAAGGAAACATTGGACCAACTGCTTAGAGAAATTTCCCACAGTACACATCCATATTGCTGTAATTTTTTCAGACATTTATTGCCTTTTTTTATAGGTTAATTTCAAATCTATTTCAAAAGCTGTATAAAACGACTGTGGCCTTTCAGTGGAAAATTATCTCTGATTTCTTTTCCTTTCTCACTCCGCATCTATCCGCCCACTAATCTATCTTGAATTGGGCAGCATAACAGACCATTTATTAGAAGGCATAAAAAGAAACTGGAACTGAAACCATCCCAACCCACAGGGAAAAAAACAAAGTTCATTACTGATTGCAGGTGAAAAAGTTTGGAAGGCTGCTTTGAATTCATTGATAGTTCTCCAAAAACATAAACATAAATACTCTGTTGGAAATATCTGGCGTGTTCCGAATCTGTATAGTTATTGAACTAGAATATTTTCCTAAGTATCATTACAAGTCATAAAATTACTTTCCATAACACTCTCCTCTCTTTCCCCTAAATCAAGGAAGCGGTGGCTAGGAATGGTATATGTAACTAAGCAAAACAAATATTAGAAGGAAAGATGTTGGGTTTGAAAGGTGTGCTTTCGGAAGACCCAGATCTGGGAGGCAGAGGTCAATGCCGATAACTCCAGGCTTTTGATATGGATTCGGTATCACCTCTGAGAACCATGAGCTTCTCATGGTCACTGGTCAGAGATTTTACATTTGAGCTACTCGTTACTGAATCAAATATGTCTGGATGGTGCACTGAGTAAGATAAAGGCCTGGTTCAGTGATCAGAAAGGTCAGACTACCCCAGAAGGCAATTAAGCATTTGACAACACAGTGTGCAGTCAGTTGGGGGTCTGTTTCTGGGTAAAGCCAGAGGAAAATTCCTATAAATGTTGCATATTGCCTTGGTGGCACAGAACATGCTTCGATCCAACCGCAGAAGGTGATAGAAGCTGAGAATTGAAACACAACGAACAAAATGAAACCTTTCCAGAACTCCACAGGCACCTTTACGTCTCTGTTTTTAGTTCTGTGTGACCCACAAACATTGTCAGCAAAGTTAACCAAAGCTTTTCAACTCACTGTAAAAGAGGTGATTAAACTGGTATTTCAGGGGGTCAAGAACAGCCTTTTTATGCTCCATTTTATAAACACATGCATTCTGGGGGGAGGGAATTTTCAGATATGTAAGTCCCAGGGTCTCCTAAGACTTGAGGAGCCACGATTCTGTCCTAAGCCTCACAGCCACATAGTTGATATGGGGAAATGACTCATCATGGAGATTGCCAATGGCTCACCCAAACTCGGGGTCACGGTTTCTTTGAGACATGGACAGTGTAGAGGAATTTCCTGTTGGAATCTGCTCCATCTCTTTCAGCATTTTGTGTTTAAATGTACTGCATGTGAGAGAATTTTTTTTTTTGACTATTATCTTTCCCAAAGTTTCCAGAATATCAGCTTTCCCATCAATCAAGTCGATATTGACAGATCTTTTTGGAATACCAGTGACTGCCCGAACCCTCCCGGTTGCGTGAGCACTGCTAACCGCACCGTGCTGCTGGGCAGAACTCAAGCCCCTGCTGCAGCATTTTGAACTCCAGCCCGAATATTCTATCTAAACCCTTAAGGTTTTACTTTACCAGGCTGTAATTACCTGTCCAACCTGCATGTTTCCTAACTCAACACATCTGCCTTTTCTCAACCCTTTTCTTTTTAGCATCTGAACCCGGCCCTTTATTAGATCAGCATATTTCACGATATGGTTTGTCGGCTATTGGGACTGACGCTCTGAATGGCTGATGGATAGATTTGAAAGCTGGCAGCAGCTTAAAATGACCCTCCTTTCTTCTCCTCAGCAGTGAAAATCTAATTTGTTTTTCATGTTAGAATATATTAGGCGCCTATTTCCTGTGTGCACATCTGTGATCCAAAGAAAGGTAAACTTGAACTGGGGGCAATCACGTTAAATGATTATTCAGCAACATAAAAACCAAACATCAAACTTACAAGAAAATCCATATTCATTCTGGGTTCTCTGTTCAGTTGAAATAGGATAAAGGAAACCTTGAAAAGAACAAAAAATGAAAAAAAATGGGAACAAAATCAAATTAATGAGGGAAACAAAATACGAAGCATGAAAAATGGTTTAATTAAAAGAAAAGGAAAAGAAACCTGTGGTCCTTTAAAATTCTGGTTCAGTACAGAATTATGATTTCGCATCTCCTGTCTGCTTTGGAGCCTCACCAAGAATTAATAAGTAGGCAGATTGAATTTCAGAGCAAAACTGGTCTCGAGTCACTAACTTTGGAGTGCTTAAAGTCTTTCTTTTATTGAGCATAAACTCTAATGGATCTAATTTATTTCAGACATCAAGGGTCATTAGCATAAGGAAAATCTTTTTTCCTTATCCCTGCCATATGCTTTAATTCCCAGGACGTATTCAGCAAGGCTCTAAGCAGTTTTTTTCTTTTTTATTTAATCATAACAGCTTGCTCTTGGTCTAATAGAACTAAAGAAGACCTGTCATCATTGGTCAAAGGTTAAATACCCATTTACTGCGCTGAGCAGAGACCACCCTTCCTCCCTCCATCTCAGATCCACTTTTTGGATTTTTGGTTGTTTCTTGTTCCTCCATTTAAAAGGAATCCAATAGGTTTTGCCCCGGGACTGAGCAGTTTGTCAATGCAATGGAAACTGGATGCTTTTTATTTGAAATCATTCAAAATCAATAGGGCCTAGAGGTTATAAGGTTATTTATTTTAGAGCTTCAGAGGAATAGTGTAAATTGAGAAAAATAAAAACCTCATCTCAACAATAAATGGAGAGCTAACACTAGCACTTTTATTTTTCTTTCTTTTTAATATACGGCAAGGTAGGAAGGATGATGATGATAATGATGATAATGATAAAAATAATCTCAAGAAGAAGACTGGGAGAAAACATTGAAAAATGTGGAATACACATTTTTTGAAATGAAAAATCTATAGAAAATTTAAAAGTGTAACTTATAACTGGCATCCCCAGTTTCCTAACACTTAATATTCTGCAACATATGAATTGATCAAATGATACAGTACCGTTTGGATTAATCAAATTAAAATGAATAAGAAGCATATGAATTAAACTTTCCTGGTAATACTCAGGGGCAAAAAATATAGAGAATCTGCAAGAATCACAATTAATTGGTTCAAAATTAAAGGTCTGTAATGCTCTAACCATCAAGGTAACTCTAAATCGTGCCTCAGGTAGACCCTCTGTAGTTTGCCCAACACTCAGCTCTTACAAGCTATTTACCTATTTTGGGGAACTAATTCCGCGGAAACATGCAGGGCTACCTTAATGAAAGAGAGGTTTGCTGTAGCACAGACAAGTTTGCTCGGAATTAATTTTTAATGCTTTATTTTAGAGCAATGATTGCAACCTCCTACTCGGTTTTATAAATATTATATTCCTCATTCCAGTTGTCTGAGTCCATGTATTAGGTTTGATTTTCATTTTTAAACACTTCTGTCTGGTAATAACCTTTCTCCATTTGTATTCCGTGAACTCAATAAAAGGACATCTGGGACATATACAGGCACTGGAAGAAAGGTGATTTATTTTCAAACCCAAAGACTTAAGACCATACAAGTTCACTGCCAGTAGAGGAGACAAGGTAACTGGTGCTGCCATTCTGGTAGGGAAGGTGTTAGGTAAAGGGACGTCAAAAGATGC
Source organism: Ursus americanus (assembly GCF_024610735.1). Classification (NCBI taxonomy): domain Eukaryota; kingdom Metazoa; phylum Chordata; class Mammalia; order Carnivora; family Ursidae; genus Ursus; species Ursus americanus. The sequence continues at coordinate 8,339,109 of NC_142134.1, read as the reverse complement.
ATTTCTTGCATTTCTTGCAGGTTAGAAGGCCTGGAAACTGGAAACCAGTTTAAAATACATCTGGGGATGGTCTGATGTTCACCTTGAATATTTTTTTTCTTTTCTTTTTTTTTTTTTTTTTTTAAGATTTTATTTATTTATTTGACAGAGAGAGACAGCCAGCGAGAGAAGGAACACAAGCAGGGGAGTGGGAGAGGAAGAAGCAGGCTCCCAGCGGAGGAGCCTGACATGGGGCTCGATCCCAGAACACGGGGATCACGCCCTGAGCCAAAGGAAGACGCTTAACGACTGCGCCACCCAGGCGCCCCCCACCTCGAATATTTTGATAAGAATCAGCGTGGGCCTGCTGGAGTAAGCAGGAGACTTGTCTCTTACAGAGGGAAAAGGCTACCTCCAGAAAGATACAACATGGCCGACATTTCTCCCCGTGAAGCAGTTCTGGGCATGCCTTGGCTTTTGTCTCCATTTCCCAACAGAATCCCTGTTCTTGACAGGCAGACCAAGGAATCATAAAAAGGAACGTTATAATTTCGATTTTAATCTCAACTTCCCCATATTTATGTGGATCTGCACAACTCAATAAATATTTTGGTGACTTATCGTATTCATCTGAAACTTCTATTTCATTCTAGGCACAGAACTGGAATTCATTCACTCATTCACTCATTTGTCTAACAAATACTCTTGAACCCTATTATATACTGGGTTCTCTTCTAGGCATGGGGTCCAATGACAAACAAGATGGGAAAAGTCCCTGTTTTTGCTTTAGTTTAACAGAATATAAACAAGTAAAAATAATAAATAAGATCAATTCAAATGTGGAAAAAAATTCTTTTGAAAAATAGAACAAAAGAATGCAATGTGACTGGAGATAAAGGGACGAACATTTAGGAAATCAGGGAGCAATTTTCTTTTGAAATGGGATTTGAGGGGCGCCTGGGTGGCTCAGTTGGTGAAGTGTCTGACTCTTGATTTCATCTCAGGTCGTGATCTCGGGGTTGGGAGAAGGAGCCCTGTGGGGCTCAGAGCTCAGCAAGGACTCTGCCCTTCCCCCTGCTCACGCGTGCGCACGCTCTCTCTCTTTCACTGTCTTAAATAAATAAATAAATCTTAAAAAAGAAATGGGATTTGAGCTGAAACTTGAACAACGAGAAAGAATCAGCCAAGCTGAGATCAGGAGGGAACGATGGTCCAGAGAGGGACAGTAAAGGAGAAGTCCTGATATAAAAATGGAGTGTGGGAGGGACGTGAGTGAGAGGAAGAGGGAGGAGGCAGGCTCAGAGGGGTGAGGAGAAGCCGCATGTAGGCCTGGTGGGCCACGATGAAGCATTTTGATTTTACCCTAGAGTAAATAAAAATGCTGTGATGGAATGTAATTTTGAAAAGAGTGCTTTGGTTTTTCTCTAGATAATGAAGAGCAAAGGGAGCAAAGTGACAGGGTTTTATGGACGGTTTCTGTGGCACATGGCTTGGGAGATGTCTATCAATTGGTCTATCCATACAGATGGGGGAGCGTTTGCATTTGAGCCTGTTCTAAAATAAAACAGAAATTTAGAAAAACGACAGCCTCACCATTAGTTATTCCTTGTAGCCCTTGAGGGCCAATCTAGCCAAACTGCTATTTTCCTACATGGGGAAATTCAGAACGGACCCGAGTATTAAGCATACTCACTAATGGTTCAACACCCCAATTTACTCTATTATGGAAACACTGATAAAGGGTTTTGGAAGGCAACTCTATAAAACTTTTTCCATCTTTTTCAAAACACTTCTGCAACTACAGAGCGAAAACATCACTTAGGAGGCTGGGAATCAGAAAAGAAGGGGATTACTGTTCCATCCCCTAAACGAGGGGAACAGAGAATCACTTTTCAGAGTTTGTTTTTACGCTTCTCCATCTGATCCGTCTCTCACGGAACAACAGGGGACATTTTCCTCAGCTAATGAGGTGACCCTGCTGGGAGCAGTCCTCGCAATAATGAAAAATAACATCTCTGGTGGAACCCAGTGCAAAGTAATTGTTTTTCGTGTCCCAATCAACAGCCTGGCTCCTAAGTTAGGGATTTCAGTTAACTTTCTTACTACTTGAAAGTAAGCCATCAAAAAAGGCACCAGTGCTCTTGGCCAAGGCAGTGAAAGTGAGCTTTTCATTCTTCAGTTTGAATCCCAGCTCTGCTCCTCCCTTCACTGTGATAGCCTGGTCAAATTGCTTTCCTTCTCTATGTCTCAGTGTTCTAATCCGCGTAAGGGAACACGGGTCCTCACTCCCATAGAATTGTGGAGAGGATAAATGAGATTTGTAGAGGGCTGGTACATGGCAAGCAATCGATAAATGACAACTCTATCAATATCATTATAATGCACATCGTAAGTACACTAAGACTCTAGGTGAAGGGATTTTATTTGTAGAGTCAACTCAGACCATTATTTAATGAATGACCGTAGGAAATTCGTGTGAATTTCAGGTTCCTTAGTTATGACAGAGACAAAGAGCTCAGTTTTTCTGAGAAACCAGGAGCATGCACTCTTTTAAATACTGTATACTCTTTCACGCTCTCCTTTGAAAGTGGTTTACGGCCTTTGTGCTTCTGGCAATGACACAATGGCATGCTTCAGAAGCATGTTTTCAGGGCCAGAGTGCAACTGGGTGCTAAAACAGTTTCTCAACCAGAGGTAGTGCCGCTTCTAAAGGGGGTGTTTGGAATTGGGGCAGGGGAGGTGTGTTTTGGTTGTCATAATGATTAGGGAGTTGTTTGTGGTACTTAGTGAGTGAGGGCCAAAGATACGGCACGTCCTGCAATGGGAGGAACGATCTAATGGAAGGACCGTCTGGAACAAAATGCATCTCCATTGGTAACGACTTCCAAAACCATTGCTCTTGGACTGCTAGAAGGAGCAAAGGCACGGGGCTCCGGGAAAGATGTAAGGCTTGTCCCACTGGTGGCGGGAGCCTCGAGAAGTGCATGTAGGGGAAGTTAGCCCCAGAGCGGGGCTTCTGCTATGGGACATGCTCAAGCTCCATGACTTCCTTTAGAGATTTTTAAAGTAAATGTAAAGTAATTTAAAGAATGTTTATTTTTCAATGAAGAAATTTTCCTGATCTGGGAGAAAAGGGACTGGAGGAAGTCCAATTGTGGAAAGCCACTTTAAGTGAAGATCTAAATAGTTAGAAAACTGAAGTAAGAGGAGGATGTCTTAAAGAGTTAGTGAAATGCTCCTTATGCTAGAAAACACCTCACAATTACTCAAAACAGCATTTATCTAGTCCAGTCTTTTTCAGGTGAGGAAACTGAGTCCCAAAGGTGAGAAGTGATATTTTAAAGTAACCAAAAGTATTGCGATTAAAATTTGGTTTCCATCCTCCCACCAATTAAGATTGCATTGTCCAACTCTGGGTGGCCCCATTCAGAACTGTGTGGACTGTAGATGGGGACTGTTAATCTGACAGTGTTCCAGCTGACAGTGGTAAAGTGACTGGGGGAAGGAGTGCCTTTTTCTAATTTCACAAGGTCATCCTCTAGACTGGAGGTGGGGTTGCCCATATTTTTCAGCTGACATTCCACTATTATAAAAGAGCAGAGCCCGTGCCCACGTATCTTAAAAAGGAAAGCAAACTTTCCTTGGTTTTATACTGTAGTAAGTAACATCGAGTTATCTTTGAGTACATGGCTCATAATTGTGCAATAATATGCCTGAACACAGTCTATTTGGCGGGTTTATATTTGGGAACTTTCAGAAACAAAGCCAGAGACTATACATAAATCTACATTTCTCCAATACACAGCAACGGCTTTGATTTTTCTAGTCTTTAAAAAAAAATTTTCTTTTCATGTGATACAGATAATAGACAATAGCCGAATTGATCATGAACTTATGGTTAGCTTTTTAAGAAAGAGAATACAGACGACTTTTATGCCATAAGTAATAGTTTAATAGAAAAAATTATCAAGCAAATATGCTGATGTGAGAAATGCCAGGACCTCTGAGCATCACCAGACAGGTTTAAATTCCTCAAAATCAAGTCTATGCCCTTCCTAACACACAAACTCCCTGGAGTTAAAATAGATCATTGATTAGAATTTCCTATTCTAACCCTTTTCTGTCCATCTGCAGACTAAAGAGCCAGAGCATAGAGTTGTGAAGGGACTTGCCTAACATCACAAAGCTGGTGAACCGGCAATGCAAGGGTCAGATCCCAGTTCTCCATCTACAGCCTCAACGGTATATGTAAGTACTGTGCGGGCATTAATTAGGACATTTAAATGAGGAGAGACAAGGCTATAATAGAAAAGGGCTTGATATGTTCATGGCTTAATTTGCAATTCAGTTATTGAATGAGGTAATGCTAATTATTTCAACTATAAAATACCTCTTCATTGGAAATGTTATCATTGATATTCATGAGAAAGCTAAGAGATTTTCATGCTTAAATGAAACAACTTCCAAACAGCATCTTTTGTTTCAAGTGTGGGGCAAGCAAAGAGGGACACTGAACTTGCGAGTTTCTACTCTGAAGTGACTGGAGAGCCATGCTGGAGTGATGTATAAATGTATGACAATCACATTGTATTTGGCAGAAAATGTTACAGTAAATAAATATTTAAAAGAGAAACATCATTCCATTCAGAAAAGATGCCAACAGGAAAAAAGAAATAAACACCAATAATTGCAGGGACACTGCACATCGGAAGAAAATCATATTTTAGAGCAATAAAAGCTGACAACCACTTGCTTCCAGCATCCAAGAGCCTGCATGAAAAAAGGCTTACTACACCACGAGCCAGATTTGGGTTCTTACGTTGGCTCCCATACTAACTTGTGGGCTGTTTCAATTCTATGCCTCAGTTTCTTTCTTTGCAAAATAGGATTCTCATTAGAGAATTAGCAAAAGTTCTACTTATAAGGTTATTTTGTATGTGTTTTGAGTTTAATTATATGGAAACAAGTCATTTTGCTTTAGGCTGGCCAAGAGATCACAGTAGATTGGAATCAGAAGCAACTCATGCCAGGGTTTAAAGTCAGTACATTAGGTGGAAAGTGAATAAAATTAAAAATTAATTCTGAAATTCCTTTAAGTTAAAATATACATTATACAGTAATTTTTTAAATTTAATGAATCAATAATTTTTATGCCTTCCAAAGTTTGAGAAGCCCTGAGACAGATTTAAGCAACACCTATAAGGAAAGTTTAGATGTATATATCCAGGAATTAAAATCTTTCTTCAGATTTGCTATCGAATCTCTAGTCAAAAGGGAGGTCGGTGGAGTTTTATAAGGTGTTCCTGCTTGTCCCCAAATTTTACTCAATATATTTTAACACAGAGCTGTGTCTATGACCTTAATACATGTAAACAGATTTTATGATACCGTGAGGATTAAATAAAATAGAGGATTAATTTGTATCTTATATGGGGGCTAGTGTGTAAGTTATAAATATGATATAACTCAATTATAATTTATAAGAGCATTAAGCGTGTTCTATAAAAGTGCATGTTTTTAAATCATCAAGTATCTGGTTAGTTTTAGGGTATTAATTTAGCATGTGAAGTTTACCAAACCACTTCATAAGATCTGTCCTTATTTTTATGATCCTAGCATTAGAAAAATCTCTATTCCCCATGGATTTTCCCCTCTCCGTGACCTGACTGCTTGATCTTTCTTGCCGCTGACTTTACATACAGCCAAAATATGTGATTTTTCTCACATTTCTTCCGATGCAAATGCTCTTATTAAAAATCTCAAGGGCCATTCAAAATAAACATGTCCAGATTTTGTTTTTTTCCTTTTAGGTTGGTTCTTATCTAGCAAGCCCATCAGGACTGCACTAATGATGTCAAAGGTCAGGTCTGTCAAAGACGCTCACGGTCATTTATTATAATTTACCACTCTTTTGAGGGTTTATTTATTGACAGGGGCTTAAGGAACTCCAAGTAAATGAATACATAAATCCTAGGACATGACAACAAAAATTGAAAAGAACATTTGCTTGTCACTGATGTCAGTTATCTAAATCGCCACGGTAACCCCCCTCCCCCAGCCTCACAGGACAGCGGGCCACGCCTCACAAAATAACAGCCACGCCCTTCTGAAAATGAGCAGCAGGGAATCAACATCCCAGGGCGTAAAAGCCTTCTCTCGTGACTCACAGTGGATGAAGAAGAAACGTCTGAAATTTCACCCAACAGTTGAGTCAAATCAAACCTGCGGATCAGCTGCCTAAGTGTTTCTAAAGCAACAGACACCCTCCTAAAGAGTAATACAGTGTCAAATTCACAGGCGATGCTGCTGTCATTCATGGTGGTGAAGACGCCTGACAGAAAAGGTAAAATGAGGACGAGTGCTGAAGGAGAGGCTGATGTGTAGGGTACCATCACCCTAGCAGCTGAGTTTCAGGCAAAAGGAAGTCTATAGCAAAAGCCGTGGCCCGGCACGGACGTGACCTTGGAGGCGTCTAGGCTTTGCTGCGGTTGTGAAAGCTGGCACCCTTCTTGATTCCCTCGGTGTTTCCTTTCCATCCTAGCAGCTGAAGGCCTTGCCCTTGGCCTCTCACACTGACTGGCTTGGGGCCCCAGAGGTGTTCAGCAGGTTTCTGTGGGCTAAACGTTCTAACCACATCCCTGCTCTCAAAAACAGGAAAATGTTTTACCAGAAGGGAAAGACGCTAAAGCAAACGGCACTTACTACACCGGAGGCGGGAGGCGGCAGAGCGCTGCGCTGGGCAGCCAGTCCTCGTCCAGACTATTTACCTGCCAGCTGGGACAGCACGCATACCAAGGATGATGCAAACACACCTATGACATCAGCTTCTTCCGAACTGTAGATAGAAGCACTCACTGTCTGACACTCACAATTACGCTTTCCTATCAAATTGCTGTGTTGACAAGAATCTCACTGGAAACTGACTAGCACCTCCTCAAATGCCTACAGGGCGGTTATAAACACATCATTCTCAAGTCAAGAAGAGACTATTTGTAAGGTAAATTATTTCCCCACATTAAAGGCACCTAGGATTCCAGGGGTCCTGGTATGCAGTGTGTCCACACCACAATTTGCACAGAGTTCTGCCACTTCCTCTGTATGTGAGAATTCATGGAAGCGCTATGTGACATGCAAATTTTTTAATGAGTAGAAAGTGCTAAATTTGCAGACCGCATAACATTCTAATTTCCCAAAGTCAGGAAGTTCACTGATGCAGACGCAATTCCAGGCAGTTCTTATTTGTAAATTGTTATTTTTAATTTGTCTACTGTGGCATAAACTCTTCTTGGCAAGAACTAATTCTAAATTCCGATCTGAACCGTGACATATCCCTATGTGGGACTCTAATCTGCGAATGGGATTAAAAACTCAAGTCTGGAGGAATAGCTGCAGTCTCATGTCGTAATCTGAGTATATTCATAAATACATATGAAGCACCACTTCCGGATCAAGCTGCGTATACAGTTTTGGATTGCTGTTTGCTAAAGGAAGAGGCAAGCATGGATTAAACCATATATGCCAACCATGACAAAGTGAATCTTACCAGAAATTCATTACAGAGATGACAAAAGTTGAAAGGTATTAGGTCTCGGTAATATCATTGTATTTCAACATAAAAGGTAAACACGGTTATCGGCTTAGCATTTTTGGAGATTTTCAAGTGCTTTTTTCTTCTGTATCTCTATTCTCTCTGCGTCCACTGTTCCCTCAATCTCTCTCCTTCCCCCCCCCCCCCCTTTCTCTCTCTCTCTCTTTCTCTGTGCCTGGAATCATTTTCTGGAAATCCAGTTTCAAAACTGTATTGCAGAACCAGGGGCTGCTTTTATATAATTTTAGAAATGATATAAAGAAACCTAAATGGGCAAACAGCATAACAGACCTTCTGAATAAGATAACACTATTGTGTAGTATTATTAATACTAATTAAGGGAAATCTGTTAAGTTTCTCATATCAGGCATGTGTATTTATTTTCAATAGTCAAAAATGTGCCAAGTTATCTACCCTTTCTTGCTGGATGCAATCTATACCATTTAGCATACTTAAGGTGTCCAGTTTTTTTATTTTTTATTTTTATTTATTTATTTTTTAAATGAGCAATGCACTTATAAACCAAAAAGGTCCAACTTCTTTCTGGGACAATAATCAACTCTGATGTCTTCTTTAATAATACATTCCAGTGAAATAACACAAATTTTTGAGTTCTTAATTTGAATGTAGGGTCTCCAGTGTAGGAACTACGTTTTCAGGCCAATGAGCGTATATCCAGTGTAACATACATGATAAATGTTACACATCAGTATCAACTAATGTGTGTGGATGGCCTAAAAAATTTAGTGGAGCTTCTGAAATTGCTTAAAGACCATGACCTTGTTTCACAAATGAAATTACACAGCATCTCATAATGAATCCAATTCATCAAACAGTTTAAGAATAAGTGTGCTTGCAAGGACAGAGTGATATGTACATAATAGGCAACTAGGAAATAATGCAGAACTCTAACTCACTTCCAAATCCCCATGCCTCTGAAATCCTTTTATATATATACCCTGGATTTACTAGCTGTAAGTAACTCTTGCCACCCAGGGTTTTTATACAACGAGGGTTTATGCAAGTCTTTTATGCAAATACATTTTGGTAATCAAATTTTAATCGAATCTAATTTGAATCAATGGGACCAATTTTCTAGGACGAGTCAGTGGATATTGTTATATCTCAAATCCCAAGATTCCTGCTTCCAGGATCACACAGTTGTTCTAGCCAATCCTCATCTCTTTTTCAGAAAGTCATTTACAATTACAAACATAATGAAAAGCCAAGTATAAAAAACATGGTGAATAAAAAGCATATTGAAAAAGAAAGAAATCTCACTGGCCAAAAATAAATGCACACGTTTCATTCATCTTTTTCCTAAGCTTACCTTTACATAGTTATGACTAAATGCATATGTAAGTCCATATTCTGCTTTTCCATGTTAAACCATCATAAACATTTTAGTGGCTGTATCATATTCCACCTTATGTAAGTGCCACATTATTACTTAACCACGGCTCTAATACTGGATTTTCAGGTTTTGCTTTTTTTTTTTTTAACAGCAAATTACAAAGAATGTAAAGCATATTTGGCATATATCTTCTTAGGTATTTAGATTAATTTCTTAAAATTTATTCATTAAAGTAGGATTACTGGACCAAAGGGTATAAACAATTTTAAAGCCCTTAACTCATACTGTCAAATTGCTTCCCCAAATAATTGTAAAAATTTGTATTCCCATTAGTGAAATACTAGAGACTTCACTTCGTACATTTGCTAACATTCAGGATTATTATACCTTTAAAATATCCAATAATCTTGTAAGAAACCCTTGAAGACTTTTGATGACAAATTTCATTTGGCGTTGGGGAACCACATATTTCCTAAAGTGTTTTAAACACAAAACTGGGAGTGTGGTAAACAATTTAGAAAATTTTTGATTAATTACTCAGTAGAAAATTAAATATTCTAAAAACTATAGAGTCTAAGAAAAATAAACACCTAAATTAAAACTACGAGCAAAACCAATCTCTGATATGTTACTTGGGCGTAATGGGAGATTAAACTCAATTACTAATGGCCTAATTAGATAGTCAAAGCTATTTTATTTTATTTTATTTTATTATTATTTTTTTAAAGATTTTATTTATTTATTTGACAGAGATAGAGACAGCCAGCGAGAGAGGGAACACAAGCAGGGGGAGTGGGAGAGGAAGAAGCAGGCTCATAGCAGAGGAGCCTGATGTGGGGCTCCATCTCATAACGCTGGGATCACGCCCTGAGCCGAAGGCAGACGCCTAACCGCTGTGCCACCCAGGCGCCCCAGTCAAAGCTATTTTAAAATAAGGTTTGCGCTATACTGTAAGTTCCACTTCCTAACTTTCAATCTTTCTCTATAATTATGGATTTAAGTATGTCTCTCCTAAACAGTATAAAGCGGGATTTTCTACTACAATTTTGAACCTCCTTTAACAGGTAAATTTAACTCATTTACATTGTTACCCCTGACATATGATGATCCTTGGTCTATACCATCTTAATTACTGTTTTCACGTACCATGGTTTTCTGTTGTTGTTGTTCCTTTCCTGCCCTTAAAAATCTTAGTTTGAATTTACACATCCACCTTTTATGTGTGTAGTCAATCTTAATATTTTAATTGGTAAATGTGAATCAACAGAATTGAATGCAAATAGTGTTACTTATTTTTTTTGAACACTATATGGAAGTTAGAAAATTTTAACTCGCATCACACTTCCCCATATGCCCTGTTAAGGTTGTCAATAATTTAGTTCCATCTTATTTTCATTTTATTTTCTGCCTCTTCATTGGTCTCTCTCTCTTTTTTAAAGAATCAATTTTTATTTTATATTTTTAGTAGTTTACTCAGTGAGAGTTTGTGAATTGTAAGCCCTCTCTATTTTGATTATCTGAAAATCTTTTAAATTTCGCTCTCTTGAGCAAATCTGGATATTCTCATTCTCTTCTACATGTGTTTTAACCTCTCTTTTATATAATCACTTACTTTATCTTTCTTCCCTGTGTTCTGAGAGGTTTCATGGGATCTACATTCCAGTTGACTAATTTTCCCTTCCTCTGTATCCAAAGTTGTCTCTGATTTGATTTTTAATCTCCTGCTGAGTTTTAACTTTCAGTCGTTTACCTTTCTAGGCATTCATTTGATTTTTCCCCAAATGTGTCTGTCCTTTTTACAATGTTCTATTCTTGCATTTGTGCTTATATGCCAGTTTTTCTTTTTACTTTTATTATGCTATAGTCTCACTCAGACTGCTCCGAGTCCGTGTTATGAGAGTGCTAAGTAACTCACTGTTTTGTGCACTCTCTCTTGCAGCGGACTGTTCCCTTGGGTGATGTGAAACTTCATATTGTAATCTCATTTCCAGGAGTGGGCTATTTTTGTCTGAGACCAATGCACTCAGGTTGTGGAAAGAACTCAACAGAACGGCTTGTTGCTTGCTTCTCCTGGTACCCTAGAAGTTTCACCAATTATGTTAATTACATATCCTTTGTTTTTTATTTCCTTAGTACTAGATCTGAGACTCCACGGCAGATCTCAGTGTAGGATTGTGGTTTTACTATAGGTTTTATTTAAGTGAAGATTTCATTTTTTATTTTCTCTGTCATGAATTTTCTTGTGGCTTCCCTGGGCTGGTGGGTAAAAATCTTCTAGTTGTTTTTCATGGTGGGAGCAGCCACTTATGAGAGCCAGCTTTATTCAGAGGGCTCTAGATTTCAACTCTTGGCCTCAGGCTTGTGCAAATTCTGGGTCTCTGCCTCTGTGCCAAAACAAAAACTCTAACTCCCAATCCCTAGGATCTACCTCTATGGCCAATGCCCCTCTGAATTATTCTGGTATCCATTCATGCAATTACCTCGGTAGTTTGAGTTCCTACTTTATTTTGAGGATTTCACATTGTATTGCTCTTAAGTATCAATTTGGCTTTTAAAATATACTACACTACATTATCTAGGTTTCTGAATTCTACTGACCTCTATTATAAACTCTGAATTTCTCCTACCTAGCAGTATATCTACATTTATCTCAAAATCATCTGCATACAATTTCAACTAGGATTACAGTTTCAGAGGTATTGTAAACTTGGTTCAAAGGTAACTAGCTTTATTTTGAGTAAACATTGCAATGTTGATGAAAGACTATTAATGCCTCAAAGACACTCATTCTCAAAAGTATATAAATGCTAAATGATAACCCCTAATTGTCAATTGCAACTTCCAGGCTGTCTTTTCTACCTCCATTCTATTTCTTAATATTGACCTTGTCCTTCTTGCAAGCTGGGTACTTTCACTATTAGAAAGCCTTTGTTTTCCAAAATAAGGACCAAGAGCAGTATTATTTCTTTGCAAGACTTTGGTGCAATGCTGTGCCAGAAACACCCAGTTTACTGGTAAGTAGAAACTATAACTTTCACTGTAAAATACTATCATTACACTGTGCAGCACTATCTCTGTGGTTTTTATCACTGAGGAAATCGATAGCACAGACTACAATTTTCTGTCGCACTAGAGTAGATAGAGGAGGCCAGATGAAAGAGTTTGACTTAGTAGGGCTGTTACTACAGCAAATCAGAATTGTAAAAGGAAGTAACTTTTTAACTGACTTATTTTTTTTTTGCCAGTATCTTAATTAATTTATTTATTTTTTATTTTGATGTAAAGCTCGATGACTCATTAGTTGCGTATAACACCCAGTGCACCATGCAATACGTGCCCTCCTTACTACCCATCACCGGCCTATCCCATTCCCCCACCCCCTCCCCTCTGGAGCCCTCAGTTTGTTAACTGACTTATTTTAATCCAAATACTCAAATGTTTCAGTCTAACAAGAGACTTTATAAAAAAATAAACAAACAAAAGACAACAACAAAACCCTGTCTTGTAGCGTTATTCCCCTTCCTGATTTATACAACCACTTCATGCCATCATTACTGACAAATATCCAATCATAAAAAAAAAAATTCTATTAGTGCCATAAGAAACAAGCTAGATGCTACAGGGATGCTATGTCATGTAAGTCTTAATTTGAATATTTCATGTTTGTATTTGACAAATGTCATAATTTAGTAGATGTCATTTTGTGTAACCAATTAAAGGCCCAAAGTTCCATCTTGCAGCGTTGTATTTCCTGTTAAATAGGTTGCTTTGGGAATTTAAAAATATGCACAATAGAACCAGTAGGTGTTAAATCACCCAAAGTTGAAATGCAGTATTGAAAGAGGGAGAAAGGGAGAGAGATGAGGGACAGCGGGGGAGAGAGAGAGGGAGAGAGAGGGAGAGACTTCAAATATTGCTACTTTTTGATCACATGAATCAATCTGTTTTCCACTAAAGGAAGAAATTAAATTATAAAAATCTTAAAGAATAACTTGGTGTGTGCTATGTTTTTTTTTTAATCCTCATCTCAAACTCATGCCTAGAGGAACAAACCCTGTATCTCTGGATTAACGGATAGGAAAGCAGCTGTATTCTTTTCATTCTTGCATCTCCAATACAGACTTGGTGAGGTACACAGCAGCAGTCTGCAAATCATAACCAGAAGCTGTGTTTTACACGCAGCAGCTGCCAGTTCTCAAAGAACGCGACATACTGCGGACAGAAAAATAAGAGGCCTGCTGAATTTTTATTCTGTGTCAGCAACGTAATTACTTATTTGTATTTTAAGTAAGGTTTCTTTTTCAAGGTCCTTGTGTATCTAGACACTGGAAGGTAAACAGAATTTCATCAATGTGGTGAAAGTGAAATATTTTATTTTTAAATGATAAATACAAACACTTCTACACAAATATATGGGGTTGCTTGTGTTCTGCAAGCAATTTGTCATATGTTATAATAAATGTCAACATCGGCGGCTCTTAGTTAAGATCCAAAGAGACCATGTTGTCTGATCCATTCATCTCTGTAGCTGTGATATCAGAATAATTCTTACTACCTTAATTGGTGATCATGGAAGATGCTAAAACTTGTATATCTAAGGGCTCCTCGGTTAAAGGGATAAGAGTGTGCAATCAAAATACCATTTCATTAAGAAGAGCTAAGAAACGAAGTCATGAAAAATGGGGACTATTTAGCCTACTCCCCCATTATATTCCCGAGCCAATCTTCTACACCCATTTTTAAAATTTTTGTTTTATTAACATTATTTCCTTTAAACAAGCATTAACACAAACCTAGCATTTTCAAGGACTTGTGGAGATGCTCCCACTAAGGATCTGTTGTAAATTGGTAAATCTGTCTGCAGGACCATTTCCTGTGCTTTATATGTATTTTACATTCATGGACATTGGTTCGGTGACGGCCATGAATTAGGAATAAATAGCTTACTTTTTTGAAGTCATGTGATTCTACTCGGAAGAGTTTAGGGTACCCTTTTATGCATTCAAATAAAACTAAGGAATGGTTCCCTGGTCTAGAAAGAGTGACAGTTTTCCCATGGATATGACTAAATCACTCCTTGCTCCTGAAAACGCAATACTGTGTATTCCATTTGTTGACTAGACGGTTATTCATTCTGGTTCCTGAGAGATCAGTTCTTTCAATTCTGAGACAGAGCTAGTATACTGGCATATTACTGCATTTTTGTTGTTGTTGTTCAGAATTCTTAATTTCTGATATTTCCAAGAAATCCAAATGGTTAAACCTCGGGCCTCGCACCTGTCTTTTGTTTGCTTAAATTGACTTACTCTGCATGCAAAGCCCATCAGTGCAGTTCTTGGATTGCAAGACGAGGCCATCGCAGTCCTTGCCTCCGTTCTTGGGGGCGGGCGCCGTGCACTCCCTCCTGCGCCAGTGCGTGCACTCGGTCCCACAAGTAGACCACTTGCTCCATGAAGTCCACCTGCCATCCACTGCCACGCACACACACACAAAAACCAGCAGAAGGTCAGAGGGAGAAGCAGCTACTTGAGGGGAGAAAGGAGTAGAGCTCATGTATAAATAACACAAAACAGAAAACTGAAGAAAATGCCCCATCAAGGAGTACTGTGTTCTTGTCCAGGGCTGGGAAGTGAGCATGCGCAACATGCACCATCAGGGTTCTGTGAACTTTTCTTCCTGGGGGTGTGACTGCGTCCTTACTGACCAAGCCAAGGAATCACTTAAAGGGAGACACAGAAACAAAGCTGTCACCAGGAGGCACATAAAAGTAGATCATGATGGTGCCTTTCCTTCTAGTAAAAGGAAAGCTTTTGGATTTTGCATTGAAAATTAGGGGACTTCTTTTTGGATTCAAAATTTCTTCATGCACACTGTCATGTGGGCAGTGCGAGCAAACTTGTGGGGCAATATGGAGAAGAGGTTAGTACAATGCGGAAGAAGTGTGTCTATCCACTCACTGACCCCCCCATCCATCCACCCATCCATCCATCCCTATCTATGTATATCTATCTATCTCTCTATCTATCTATCTATCTATCTATCTATCTATCTATCTATCTATCATCTATCTATCATCTATCACCTATCTACTTATGTATCTATCATCCATCCATCTATCTATCATCTATCTATCTATCATCTATCTACTTATGTATCTATCATCCATCCATGTCTTAAATACTCTTTTCATTTAATTTTTTTATCCAGGCATCTTGATTCTGTTGAGACCTTCTTCAATGCTTTGTTGAAATGACTATATTAGTTTCCATATATTATTTCCATATTATATTTCCATATATAATAATTCTATGCCATTATTTGATGATATAGATATTAGTAATTTTATTTTACAAATATTTACACACATTCCTAATTTTTCGCTGGGATTCAGTCATTTAGAATTGACTAACTTTCTCTCTAATTTTTGTTGCTGGCTTGTTAGTAATCTCAGTGATACTGAGCTGATAAATCGCTATCTTAAACACACACAATTTAAATTCTAAGTTGAAAAAAAATACAGTAAGTCTCACTAAAGTCACACTTAAAATGCATTCTTAAAAAATTCTTACATAAATAGGACAAGAATATTAAAAATCAGTTAAATAAAAAGTTTCCCGAAATACACAATTATGATCATCCAGAATTCAGCATAAACAATGCCAAACATCATTTACTGAACAGCTAATATACATAACATCTTACACTTATATATTCATAGAAATTATATCAATTTTAGTAGTCTACATAGTTTAGGAAATCGATATGATTTCATATTCAAATTATTGTGTATATATATATTACGTATAATGTGTATGGAGATATAAACATGCCCATATAAAAAAATGAAGGAAGCATTAATATTTCAATCATCCAGAGTTGGCTATTTAAGCAACTCCCAGATATTTGGAGAAAAGACCTGGATCATCACAAGGTGTCTACACACACACACAAACACACACACACACACACTTCTATTTCAACTCAAAATGCTCAATGCATTTTTAATTGTGGAAGTCAATACCCAGATAAAATACAGGAGAGTATAAGGTAAAATACTGAAATTCTAAACCCAGCGAAGTGTCAAAATTTGTTAAATAAAATCTCTCAAAAGATGCAGTGTAGGATACTGTTTGGATATTGAAAAATGGACACCTGGAAATATAAAATATAGATGATATTTTTCTCTCCAGCTCATTCCTACAGCCCATCTCTGATAAACCATATATTAAAGGATGGATAAGACAAAAGGTAGCCTAAATAAAGGGAAGTGAGGAGACTGTTTCTAAATAACAAAATCACAAAAAGATAAAATAAAATACAAATAAATAAATAATGAAATTGACAACGTAACAGCTACCCCAATGGAATGCGCTAAATTTATGGATTATTTCAAAAGAATTTTGGCTTAACTTTTTAATATGTAATTGCGTATTTTAGTTGGTTTTGGTTTTGGCAACTATCACCTTCGATTTGCCCAGGCTAAGAGCTGGGGACGATATGAGACGGCCCAAAAAGATGCTCAGCGGCAGAGGGACGTAACCTCGCGACAGGTGCCACTGCAGGTAACTCACAAAAACAGGCGGCCAACAAGTGCAGATAACAGAGCCGACTGCATTGTATTTTCAAAACCCATCAGCCCATGTGTCACAAAGCTTTGCCTTCCTTTTAATTCATTCCAAATGTTTTATTTGCCCTTGCCCAGAAACTGACACCAAATATCAAATATTTCAGTCTAAAACATTTTCTACATTTGAATTCCAATAATTTCCATGACTGTCTGAAGATCAAGGGTTGTTATTCCTAAAATGTGTGGCTTTCAGTGCTGCCTAAATCCCTTGAATTATAGACCCTATAATCTTGGCTCCAGCAGTTTGTTGAGTAATAGAGAGGGATTCTGTCCCTAAGTGTTTAATCTCCCGTTTTATTCTGTTTTGCATGTTTGGGTAATAAAGTTAAGTACTGTTTGGGGGAAAAATACTTGATTTCTCAGCAATGTAAGCATCGAATGATATGAAGGATATAAATAATTTTTATTACACATTCAGGTCAAGAATAAGGCTTTGTGTATATCCCCTAAAACATATTCCTAGAATGGGAGGACACGTCTGGAATGAGAACCCTGGTTTGTTTACCTGGGCATAAGGTGGTACAGGCTATTTTCTGCACACTCTGCCCCTCACAGAAGGCACCACCATTGAGTGGTGCTGGGTTGGTGCAGGTCCTTGTGCGTTTCTGATATCCTCGTCCACAGCGGCTATTGCACACAGACCACTCTGTCCAGGTGGACCAGCCACCATTGACTGGAAGGAGGTAAATACAAAATGCGAGTTACATGTATGTTCACGCACATGCAGACACACAAACCACACACCACACGTAAACAAAAACTCATCTGCTAAGTGAACATAAAAAAAAATCAAAAATTTCAAAGCTAGAAGAGACCTGAGGCATCATTCATTCAAAATATTATCAAAGAGCGGAAGAATCTAAGCATAGAGATAAATAAAATGAACTACCCAAATTTACTCACCTACTCAGAAAACTAAATAGAACCGGGTTCTATTTTCCTTGGCTAGTGTTCCCTAAAATATATATATTCCCCTTACCTAGTCAAGCTCCAGAAATTATTTTTGACAGCTTAGCTCAAATAATAAATGTTTACCTCCTTATGCCAAGGCTGCAGGGGGATCTGAAGTGTGAGAATTGAATAAAATCACATAGCTTTTTCTAAATAGCAGATGACTGATTAGTTTTCTTTAGCATACGCAAACTTTACAACTCTTTAAGGACTTTTAGTCAGTTTCACTAACCCAGCGAACCTGGTTAAAAAATAAAGTCTTAATATTGTTAGATATTCAACTAATTGAGTAGCTATTCGATTGAATTGGCAATTAGTTTATGTAATTGAAATGGACGCCCATGCTGTGTGTAAAGGGTCACTACAGTGTTTGATGGAGAGTTCAGGATAGGTGTGACTATAAAACCTACATTCTAATGCTACGTTCACTATTCACCTCTGGAGATCTCCCTCTAGAAAAAAACTCTGATATATTGTAGTCCTTACATAATGTGAGTTTAGATTCAATTCTTGTAATTAAGCATTTGATAACAAAAATTATTCGCTCGTACTTAAAACCTGACACAATGAGAATGCGTGTCTGCTTCCTGATCACGAAGAAGAGTGCTAGACGTTCAGGCAGCACACACCTTACAGGTGCACGTCATATGCCCGTCATCTCCTCTCCTCGAAACCTACGCAATGGGAAATCATCATGAATGTGTTATACAGACAGACACAGACAAGAGTGCTTTTTGATCGCAGTTATTTTCTATATAAAGATAAATAATTGTAAACAACTGCAATGTTCGACAACAGGAAAATGGTAAGGTAGATGCCTGTTCCTGTGATTGACACCTAGACAGCCATTAAAAATGGAGCTAGAGAAGTCTATTTAATAATACATGAGTATTTCAACATTATGTTCTAAGTAAAAAATATATTTATACCCCTTATTTTAAAATCTTATCTATCCATAGAAAATACCAGTAGTATGCATATCAATCTTTTTGAAAGCTGTTTCTGGATGGCAAGATGACAGGCTTCTGGGCAGTTTCTTCTTTGATCTTTTCTGTGTTTCCCAAATTTTCTTTAACAGATACATATTTTCAATCTAAAAATGATACTAACATAAATACATATACACAACAGACTTGAAAATGAAGTACCCATTAGATGTATGTTTTGCTGTGGACTTCTGGTGAGTCTCATCTATGAGCCTTAGACAACTTACTTTATGGGGCCATGAAAACGACAAACAGATGGTTGATAGGTTGAGTTTCAGTCTGTGTTCCAAAAAGCAACTTAACCTGCCCAGCTTTACAAAACCAGATGTCATGGAACTGTCAGTATAAATTGCTTACAAGCATACTGGCAGGCCAATATTTGGGGTTATGGTATACATGTACTGCTCTGGTAGGATTTTTATGAGAAATGAATAGTCATAAACTTCTAGAAGAAAAAAGGCATGTGAAAGTCCCAGACTTATTCACTTATTCTACAGAGAAGGAGACATGGGCTCCTAGCATCCTGGTCAAGTGACCGACTGAAGGTCAGTTAGTCGGAAAGCTAGTCCTAGAGCACAAGCCTCCTGACCTCTAGTCCAATGCTGTTCTCTGAACTCAAAATGCTCAAGATCCTTGTGTTTGAGTCTTTCTAAAAACAATGGGCAGCTTGTATTTATAGATATTGCAAGCCCGCTATACATAGGAAAAGAGATTTGCATGTATATTAAACATCTATATAAAGCATACACAGAGAGTCTGTCTTCATTAGTTATCTATGATTACTACGTGCTGTGATGGGCTCATTTCTCTTTTGCCCTTCAAATGCTGTTAATCAAGTCCTTCAGCTGGTTTAGAGAAAGACAAAAAGAGGAATCATTTCATTGCGACTGAAGAGAGGCAACTGCTTACAATTTAACAGAGCCATTATCTTGACGAGAAAATTCAGCCTCAGAGTACTCAGAGGATTAAAAAATTGTCTGTATCTGTCTTGTAACGAAAACAAGGGATTTAAAGTGTCACCATATTCAGCCTTTGGAACATCACAGTGGCTCCTGTTTCTCATAACTCCTCACAGCATGAGGACACCCATCTGAAGGGCACGATCTGCAGTAAGTACCACGAGCCAGATACTGGCCAATGGCTCCCCTCCTTCCTAGTCACGCAGACCCGAAGGCCCCTGGAATGTCCTTTACCACTAACGCAGCCATGAGAAGCTTCCTTAAGTTCTAAGCGGGTGGTGTGACACAGGCATCTCGTGTAAGAGCTGGCATACCCTCCGAATACTTCCCAGGGATGCTGGGTTACCTTTGATACAATAAATCATCAAGAATATGAGGACCTTCTGTCCGTCCAACACTGTGAGAAAGGCATGAACAGACTGCACAGCCTCTCCGTCTATAACGGAGCTTACCGCACAACTGGGGAAATGAAAGTACCCATTGAATGCCTGAAGACAACCGAGCACTAAAAAGCACAGAGAAATAAAAGCATCACATGCTAGAGTGAAATCGGGAGCAACACTGTTGGGTATTTCTGGAGAAAGGATAGGCCCCGTTGGAGATGAGCTGGACTAGAAAGGACCAGAGAGTGGAAGGGAAGCTTCTGGAAGAAATCATTACGTTGAACCTTGCCACGTGGTTAGGATGAGGGCCAGGGCAATAGCAGCACTTGCCTTCACTCTAAGTTCCCCGGAGGGAGCGTGCGAAGCAAATCCCAGGAAGTCAACGCTGCTCTGATGTGTTTACCTGACTGAGCCAAGGCCCACAGACATATGAGCAGGCTGACTCAGGCATCTCCAAACTCGCTCTGGATCTGGGTGGTCCAGGGAGGGGGGTGCGGGAAGGGGCTTAGAGAGGCAGGGACATCCGCTGGCTCCGGTGCAGGCACTCAGGTAGATTTCCCTCATCTTCCCCATAAGCTCACTGACAAAAGGCTAGGAATGTCCAAACCTAGTCTTTCTATGAGTATCAGGGAAGCAGGTAAAACTCACCATCAGAGCCGGAAGCTGGGAGAGAGCCTCTCCTGGACATTTTAAATTAAAACGAGACACGGTAGTTTGACATGAACTAGATTGAGACTCGGACAGCCCACTCACCGTAGACTATGACAGTTGCAGTCGTGCTTTTCCTCTTGGCAACGATGTTTTTGGCAACACAAGTATAGTTTGCAGTATCTGAGAGGCGGGCCTGCTTTATGATGAGGTTGTGATCAATAGTAATATAAAAATTCCGATCTTCAACGGGATCAATTATGTCTTCATTTTTCAGCCATTCCACCTAAAGAAGCACAAGAGAAATAGATAAATCCCCAGTCTGGATCCCTCAGTGGCTGTCTGTCCTAACTTGTGCTTTATAAATTGTATAACGTTTTGCTTCAGGCTCTGAACTTCTGCAAACGGAGAGGAAGTAACTTTCTGAGGTCATGTTAAGTATCACTCACCTGCCAAACATGCTGATTCTGTCTGTACTCCATTATTCTCAAATGTCAATGAACCAATTGGGAAATACAGTGTTTAAATTGTTTTCACTTCGCCCCGCGGGCAGGAACAGGGAATACGCACTGCCAAGTTCAGAACCCAATCAAAAATAATAGGCTAAGCGTTTCAAACCGAACTCAAACCTTTTGCTATTCGATTTGTTTACTCTTGGCAACTTACTCGCTGCTTTTCACGAAAGAATGTAAAGACTATTAAAAAAGCTCAAAAGGCATCTTAGACATCATGTAGCTGTAATAAACCAACGTTTGGATGATTTACGTGTAACCTTGCTGAAACATATGGATTAAATTTCCCCCAAAATGCACTTATTTTAAAATGTAACAAACACATATTTGGAGATGCATTTCAGCCAAGATACTTGGAGAAAAAAAAGGGTTTGTACCAACTTTCAATATAATCCAAACAGCATATACATTATAGTAAAAGCTCTCCTTTTGTGGATCACTAGCCTCAAACCTTTGACTCATGGTTTGCTTCTGGGGAGCCTAACCTAATACGTGACTGTTCAAAACTACTGAACTATTTTTTTCTATGTAAATAACATCAATTTTGCAACAGCAATGTTATCCTTACAGATTGAAAGGAGGGAGATACAGCTGTATAAGCTTTTCCTTATGGAGGATAAATTATTTCTTGTTCTATAAATTGCTGCTGCTGCTTTTTCCCCCCCCTATGCACGGGTTTTTCTATAAAGCAAAACAAAATTGATATTTGCTACACTTAAACTTTTCTTTTGCAGTGATGGGATAATGGATACAAGTAATCTTTAGCAGCAGAGAGTCAATAGTGTTGCCATTTTTGAAATCGTAAGGAGTTTCTCCAGCACCACAAGAGGTCTGGAAATTAATCTCTGAATCTGTCAGTGGGTTTGACGTGGTACAGCTCTAAATTACATTCAACATAGGGACTCTAAAATAATGCTCCTCTAATCCTTAGAAGAGAGGCCACAATTTAAAGGGAAAAACAAAAACCAACCACAATTCTGAAATAAACGTATGAGGATGTAGATAAGAGCAACTATTTGTAGTGATACAAATTTTGAAATGGCAAAACGTTCTTGATATTTAGACCACGGTAGTGAGAAACAGAATGGAATCCACCTAAAACAGTGGAATTTGAAAACATGCATTTTGTTTCCAAATACAGACAGCACATTCGGTCAGGGCCATGCTTGGATATATACCTGGTCAGAGAGTCATACTCTCTTGACCTGGATTTTCTCAAACTTTGGCTGTATGTGTGCTGTAGCATGATCTCGCTAGAAGTGCAAGAGGGAAGGTAGCAAAATTCATACCACTACGAAGTTTTTTGATAATTACCAATTACCATTAATTATCTGATGATAATTGAAAGCAGACATTAATTTTTTAATCTAATCTTTATGTAGGCATGTCTATGCCATTCTAAAGAGAGCTTTCCACTTACAGAAGGCGCTGTTGGTTTTGTATTCACTGTGTGTGTGTGTGTGTGCTCTTAGTACTTTTCTTTCAAGGACCCATAAGTGCTACTCTTTCTTTGAAAGATGGGTTTCAGACTCCTGAACTCTTCCTGGAAATGCCTAGGGGTTCACAGCTCCTCTGCCCCACAACCTCCCCCCAGCCATTGTCTCGTGGGTGTGGAAATATGTTTCGTGTCCAACTGGGGTCAGAATCTGAGCTGCTACTCTCTAGACCTTCCCTGCAGGATGAGGCTGACGCTATTTCCTTGAAGTGTCACCTGAATGTCCACACTTACTGGGCTTCTCATTTTCTGTCCAGCTTGCTCCACTCACCTAAGGTTCTCACTCCCATGAATGCTTCCATAAAAAAAATAACGTCTCGCATTCAAATCTTGGCATCGTGGTTTGCTTCTGGAGAATCCGGCCTAACCCATGATGGTTGAAAACTACGGTTTCTTCTATTTTAATCACATCAGTTTACAACAGTGATATAATCCTCAACATAAGTGGCATAAAGAGATCCCAAGGGATACTGCAAACCACTTGTTTATTTGAAAGTTTATTACTTGGAAGAAAAAGAGCAATCTGCACAATTGACAAGATCTAAAAAGACCTCCATGATTATTGGGTAAACCATCTTTACTTTCAAATACTTCGCTCCACATTTTTCTCGAGTCTCTTGCTAGTGCTGGAGCAAAGACTATGACCTGAGTTTTAAGGGCCCCTGAAGAACCCCAGAAGTACTGAGGAGGCCCCCAGGGTCCTGGGGGGCAGCACTGCCCTCCTCCCCAACTCTGGCTTTAACCCCAGAAGCTCAGCTTTGCTCTGTTTTCCATACCTGGCTCACTTGTAACGCCTTCGTTTAAAGAAACAGGGTTCGCCACTGCTTAGAAATAGCCGTAGGAATGGGAAGGTGAGCTGTGGGCTCCTCCAGCTTCCGGTAAGTCCCCTACCCCCTGTTCCCTTCATGCCAGTACTCCCAGCTGCCGAAACACCCTGCTTTGAGACCACATCTCCACAAGCAGCCCAGGTCATCGCTCACCGCCTGCACTAGAATCCTCACGCTGCTCTGCCCATCTCCGTCTCCCACCCTGCAAAAGTCTTGGCATCCTTCCAAGCTGCTTTAGAAGCAGCAAAATTCTCCAACATTTCAAACTCTTTTCAGATTGTTTTCTTCATTTTTCTTTAACTAAAACCGAGCTATTCATGATACTACTGTGTTTTTTTCTGGAGTTCTCTCAAGTGTGGATGTTTGATTTCCCAAATACAACATACACTGGGCCTGGGGGTCAGGAAATATTGTCCTCCTTGTTCTGCCCTGTCTATTCCAGACCATTCTCTCCAAACAGCTTTGCTTTGAATCTCATGCCATCAGATTATGTCACCCACTTTCTATTTTTTTTGCAGTCATCTACAGACCTCTGGACTCACAGCCATTTTATCCAGCTCATTTTCTGTCATAATTTCTAATGATTTTAATAACCACAAACATGACACTTTCAACATTTTGGCCTCTCAATTACACAGCACTCCTTCCTGCCGTGGATCTTGGTCTCTAAGACACACTTACAAGCCAAAGACTTTCAATCCTGGCCTCACTGTAGACTAATTTGGAGGTTCATAATATATCAATTCTACATCCAATCCAGAGAAATTAAATCTAACCCAGAGAAACGCTGATTCACCGGTCAAGACTAGTCTAACATCCATATTTTTTAAACTCCTCAAGGGGCCGTGACTTACTGCTAGGGTTCAGGAGTACCACGCTAGCTGATTGTCCTTCTCAAACGAGATCCCTAGACAAGAAGCGCTTATGTCACCCGGGAGCCTGACAGGAACGCAGAATCTCAGGTCTGCCCACCTATACTTATGGAGTCAAAATGTGCATCTCAACAAGAAAGGCAGGGGTTTATGCACATTAAAGTTGGAGAATCATCAGTTTAGCCCTTGTCCTTACCACGGATGGCAACCCCTCTGAAACCCAAGTTCAGTAATCACCTCTTTCTACTCTTCCTTGTCTTTCTGGTTTAGTCCCCCGAGGACCCCTATTTTGACTACCTTTCACCAGGACCCACAAATCTATTAAACTTTCCAGTCTTCTCTCTCACCCCTCTCATACTCTCTCTTCACCACTTTTCAAGGCCATGTCTAACTTCTCAACAATCCCTTGCCTTAAATCCTCGGCTCCCCGTCCCTCTTCTTCCTTAAGGCGCTCACTTGGCCGCTCTTCCCCAACACCACCCTCGGGACTTGCAGCAGAACGAGGCTGTGCACAGCCACGTCGAGTAGGCTTATCTGAAACTCATGATAACACAACACAAATGGGCTCTGATTCTGCCAAAAAATCGTACTATATTTTCATCATCTGTTCATGGTCCCATCCTCCTAGACAGCTATTTCACACCTTCTCCTCTCTCCCTAAACACTACCTCCCTTTCTATCCTCACTTTCAGCCGATGACCACGATTTCTCCTTCACTGAGAAAAGTGACAATCACGAGACATCTTCCACAACTCCCACTATCCACCGCCCCACCCCTATTCTGCACCCTCTCTCTGGTTACTGGTCAGCTGTCCGTGCTCCCACCTGTCACCTCTCATTTCTATTCTGCATCCCACTCCTGTGCCTGGTCAAGGGCAAGCCCCAGCAATGCTCCTCTCTGTCTCTTAAATTATTCATATTCCCTCCACACATAATCATGTCCAGCAGCATACAGACATGCAAGTATTTTTCACAACTTCAAACCCTCCCCAGTTGTTTCTGCCTGTAGTCCTCCCCACCTTTCTTTGCTTACCTTACAAAAGTAAGGAACACTTGTTCCTTACTTGTGCCTTGGAACGCTTGTTGATTCTCTCTCTCTCTCCCCTGTCCTCTTCATCTCTGCTGAATCTATTCTAACGCACAGTCACCTGCACCCTTTCATCTGTACTGCTCTTTTCAAAGTCACCACTCACTGCCACTTCGTTAGATGTACTGGTGTGGTGTTAGCACTTAACTCACATGACTCAGCAGCGGGTTGGACCCGGCAGGTTTCTCCTTCCTCCTCACTTGCTTTCTTGGCCAGGGCACTTTCCTGGTTTTTGTCTTATTTCACTCCATCTCCCCCAGCTTCCTGGAGTGGAAGTCTGCTCCCCTCTGAAGGCTCTGTCCCTGCACCTCTTCTT
Source organism: Ursus americanus (assembly GCF_024610735.1). Taxonomy (NCBI): domain Eukaryota; kingdom Metazoa; phylum Chordata; class Mammalia; order Carnivora; family Ursidae; genus Ursus; species Ursus americanus. The sequence continues at coordinate 8,313,525 of NC_142134.1, read as the reverse complement.
TTTTTCTATTTTCTATCTATATTCACTTCCTGGGTGAGCTCACCCAGTCTCATGCAGAGGTCTTCTACACTAAATTTATCTCCAGTCTAGACCCAGCTCCTGAACTCCAGACTCATATATCCAACTGCCTTCTTTCAACCCCACTGGGGTGTCTAAGAACGACCTCCTCAACTGTACTTCCAACCCCGCTCCTCCCACAGCCTTGCCCATCTTGGTTAATGCCAACTCTATCTTCCCAGTTACTTAGACAACAACCTCAGACTCAGCCTTGACTCCTCTCTACCTCTCTCTTTGCCCGCTGGAAGTCAGAGCAGCATGTTGGGATCTGACCACTTCCTGTCCCTTCACCACCACCCTTTCCCGGCTCAAGCCACCATCATTTCCCTCTTGGATTATTGCACCAACCTCCTGTCTTACCTTTGCTTGTCCCCTTGGCCATCGACAGTCTATAGGGTGGTCCTTCAACTGGAAGTTGGATCATGCGGCACCTCATCTCCGGCCCTCCAAGGGCCCTCTATCTTGCTTTATGTCAAAACCAAAGTCCTTACAAGGACCCACCAGGCCCAGCATCACCAGGACCCCTGATCTCTCTGAGACCACCTCATCCTTTGAGCTTGCTGGCCCCTCTGGTGGTCCTCACCCCCATCAGTGCTGCCCCTGCCTTGTGCATATTGAGTCTGCTGGTAAACCTCCCTGCAATCTTCTCTCCCTTCCCCAAGTATCTGCATAATTTGCTCCTTTCCCTTCTTCAGGTCTTGAGATGTCACCTTCTTAGTGAGTCATTTCCTGATTTGCCTTTAAGAGTGCAACATCTCTTTCTGCCTATACCCCCAATCTCTCACCCTCTTTCTGTTATTTTCGGCACGGCACTTCTCACCATCTCAGGTGGTCTGTACTTTACTTAGTAGCTGTCTCCTCCACCAGAATTTAAGCTCCACAAATTGTGATCTATTTTTTGATCAGTGTTATATTCCTGTGGTCTTAAACAAGCATATAGTAGGTGCTCAGTATTTGCTGAACATATGAACGAAATCAAGACATGTAGTGGGATCAAGTCTGTTATGTACATTTTTAGATCTCTATAAAGTTGCTGTTTTCAGTGGAAAAATTATTAAATATATTTAGTAAGCTCTATTTTAAACATCCCTTCTAACTTAGTTCTACTTGAGATTAAGAACACAAATCTTTCCTGCCTAAGGTAAAATCCTTCAGAGCTGGCCTGGCCTCCAAAGGGACTCACTGGAGAAATCGTAAGATAGAAGAGGACCTCTAGAATTATGCTAGAGACCCGCAATGTCTCAGCATCATTTCTGAGTCTAAAGTGTTGTGTGGCCAGCATGTTTTAACTAAGGCATTTTTGAAAGTGGCATACACCTCTTTTTTTTTTTTTAATATTATTTATTTATTTATTTGACAGAGAGATAGCCAGCGAGAGAGGGAACACAGCAGGTGAGTGGGAGAGGAAGAAGCAGGCTCCCAGCGGAGGAGCCTGATGTGGGACTCGATCCCGGAACGCCAGGATCACGCCCTGAGCCGAAGGCAGATGCTTAACGACTGCGCTACCCAGGCGCCCCCGAAAGTGGCACACACCTCTAACCCACATTATACCTGTATGTCTGCTGGAGAAGTAAAAGAGGGGGTTTGAGTAATTATTGCAGACTTTATCTGGTAAACACAGAATCTAGGTGATTATGCTAAGTCTGGGCCTAAAATCCAGCTTCCCAAGAACTTTAATTTTGAATAAGCAAAGAGGTAGGCACCTTTTTTCTTCTTTTTTTCAATTCCATTCTACAAACACTGAGTACCTACATTCGAGGCATGGTGTTAAGTGCTGGGAAAGAAAGGGACAAATCAGATAAGTGCTTGCAAGGTGTGAGAATAAGTCTGTTTATCATGTAAGAGGTTGTCTAAATCAGCAAGGGAAATCAACACAAATCTTTATAAATTTATATTTTTATGTTAAAAAATACATCTTTTTCATGCAGTGTCTCCAGAAACCAACAGCACCAGATAAAGTGACATTGTTCCATTTGAAGGAATTTCACAGTGCATCTCCTTACATAACTGTATGTGAAATCCCAAGAAACAGTAAAGAATCTTTCATTGTGTTAGAATTTTGTTGCACTGAATAGTAATTAATTATATCGCTGCAATGCTATTTATTTGTAAGCTCATCTTGGTTAATCAGGAGTCAGTACTTTGGTCTGGCCTCTGAATTCTGTTCCTATTTGGCTCATTTCAATGCTTCTTGTTGATTTCACCCTGAGATGTGGCTTCCTCCCACCCTCCCATTTAGCAAACCATCTGATTTATACATGGGAGAAGTCTTTCTGAGTTAGAAGTTATTTTTAGCTATGTATAAAACATTCAAGAAGACAGAAAAATAGGTTGTAGTTCAGAAAACAATAAAAGGCTTTGCCCATAAACCATAACTTGTTGTCAGAGCTGCAGTGAGACAAAGTAGCTTTTCTGTCCTTGTGACTCAGTCACTGCATTTTTTTCAATAATTTGGGGCACATTTGAAGTAATTGACTCAAGTGTTTATAAAGAAATGGGAATTTATTAACAGGTAATAAAAATAGTTACGGGGCAATGTTAGGACGTCCTATTTGCATATTCTGTTGTTATGTTTGCTGTTGATTAATCCCACTGGGTGCAGTCGAAAATCTTACTTTAAGAAGCAGTTCCTAAAGTACCAGCTGAGAGGGTTGCTCTTGAACCTGACTGCCTGGGTTCAAAAGCGAACTCTGTCACTTCTGTGTCTCTCTTGGGTAAGTTCCTTATCTTCTCCGTGCCCCAGGGTCCTCATTTATAAAACGAGAATAATCCTCAGATGTATTCCATAAGGTTTGTAAAGATCAAATGAGTTAATACACAAATTACATACAGTGCCTGACATACAGTAAACATTCTTAAATTATTAATACTCATTAAGGATATACTTAAAGGAGATAGGACCAAACCCAAACTACTCTAAAAATAGCAGAGAAATGGTTAATTTAAAAACAAAAAGGAGGGATGCTTGGGTGGCTTAGTCAGTTAAGCATTTGCTTTCAGCTCAGGTCCTGATCTCAGGGTCCTGGGATCGGATCGAGTCCCGTATCGGCTCCCTGCTCCGTGGGGAGTCTGCTTCTTCCTCTCCCTCTGCCATTGCCTCCCTCTCTCTCTGTCTCTCATGAATAAATAAATAAAAATCTTTATAAAAATAATAAATAAAAACAAAAAGGAAAGTATCGTGAAGTCTGAATTCCTTTAGCTTTCTCTGACATTTTTTACTGAGACAAAGTCAACTCGCCATTAGATTACAACTCTTTAAGATTGTACTAGAAATATATAAATCATTAAGTATTAAATTGACCAGTCTAGTTCGTATGCTAAACCTAAATACATATTTCCATTTAAACTTTGTGAATCCATAAGTCTAGAGATGTCATTAGCATGTGTGTGCTTTAGAGAAAGTATACCATGGCATTTTAATCAGTCTGCATAAATATTGTTTTCTAATTCTCTTAGGTTATAAGCAAATCATCACACTAGATTCATTTTTTAAAGGTATAAGTAGAATAGCTTTTTAATAAAATAAATTTTAGCAAGATTAATTTGAGAAATAGTCATTATTGAACTTGATAATAAGGCATAAATGAGAGGCAACTTATATATTATTATTACTTTTACCTAGACCCAGACTATCCACATTTTTATACTTTTGATTTTACCTGAGTTTCCCAGTTGCGTTTTCCTCCTACTTCAAGTTAGTCATCATCACTTGTTCTTTCTTCTTTTAACATTCAAAATGTTTGTCATGTGTTTTTAAGTCACAATTACAGCTCAGTATAGTACTTTATGTACAGAGAAAAGAAAAAGAATAGCTTAACACTGGCTTCATGAAATTGGCTCCAAACGGAGAACTAGCCACTTGGTCAGGTTTCGAATTTTTGTATTAAATATTAATATTCTTTTTTTAAAAGATTTTATTTATTTATTTTAGAAAGAGAGAGAGAGAGAGAGAAAACAAGCAGGGGGAAGGACAGACAGAGAGGGAGAGAATCTCAAGCAGATTCTCCAATGAGTGCAGAGCCCAACTCAGGGCTCAATCCCACCATCCCAAGATCGTGACCGGAGTCAAAACCCACAGTGGGATGCTTAACTGTCTGAGCCACCCAGGTGCCCCTAAGGATTAATATTCTAAAAAAGAAAACAGATTCTGAAAGAGTCTAAGGAATAAATGATTCTTCAAGCGTATTCTTACTTTCCATAAACAGCTGGGCCCTCACAACATGAGAATAATTTTACATTTGTCTACTTCATGAAATATGTTTTTTTGGACACACTCTTATTTCTTTCTTGGTATCCTGTAATGTCCAATGTATCCTTAATCTCTCCCTCTCCCTCTCTTTTTCGTAATAAGCCATTTCCTGTTTTTACTACCTGGACCTGTATAGCCCCCACATTTGACTATGCACTTAGAAATTCCAAGCTACCTATTTGTGTGTGTGTGGGTGGGTGGGAGGAAGTGATGAATAGATAACATAAAATGGTCATCAGTTGTTGTTTTAATGACATCAGGCTCCACCCCACCTCCACCCCCACACAATGGCATACACATCTTTGGATTTAACACATTTATCCAGGTTCCCAAGAGAGGGAACTTCCTTCTGGTCATCTCTGCTCTCATTTTGACCCCAAGTTCAGGAGTGATTTTCCTGAGCTCTCTTCTCTGCTTCTCTTTCTCTCCACACAGAGAAGATTCTGGGGCAGCTGGACTGGTCAAATAGGAAAGGAAAGGTAGATAATATGGCTCATGCTGTGGTTACGGGACAACTGCCATCCTTTAGGGTGGCAGAAGTAGGAGATGTGTTCTGGAGGGAGAGAGGGAGCTATGTGGTCCCTAATGTGAATCATGACCTGTTTTAAGAAAGAATTCAAAAGCGGAACAATTTCCCTGCACTGAAATTGGGAGGACAGGGAAGGGGGTGAGAAGGATGAAATGTGTTGGTGAGGAGTGAAAAAAGAGAAAACAATGAGCTCGCATGGAGTTTTTTAGGCACGGAGCTAGGTACTTTAGATACATAATCTCTATTTCTCACAACTGCTCTGTGAGGGAAGTATATAGAGACCCATTTTTCAGGTGAGGAGAATGAAGTTCAGAGGAACGAACTGGTCCAGGCTTACAAAGCTCGTGAAGGAGCGTAGATCTGGATGCTGGACTGCCTGAGCCCTGGGCTCTTGTTTGCCTACTAAAGCAAGAACTGGGAAGAAGCAATCGAGCTACAGCCATGAGCATCCCCGGAGGGGGTTTCCAGATCACGTGGTGGTAGCTAGAAGAAGCTGGGACACCAAAAACGTGTTAGTTACTCCAGGACATGGACCTGGGCTAGCCTCTAGCTAGCTCTCGGAAGGGAAGCAGTGTGATCATAGGAAAGAGCCATCAGACCCAACCTCTGTTATCGCCACCACCCTGCTCACTTATAGGACCACTTACCACCCTCACTCTTACAGGACCAACACAGGTTTGCTTTCAGAGCCAACACTACGACTGGGTGGGTGCGCTTTGATTTCAGAGGCACCAGAAAAGAATCCTTGCTCTTGAAAGATGCACCCCAATTTTTGGCAGTGACTTGAAATGTCTTTAGGAGGGGCTAGTTTTTAATCCCATCATTACACGGTTCTCTTTACATGCAAATGACCTGAGAAACAGCATCTTGATCTAAACCATATGAAGTATTACAAACCTGGCATATAAATGACTAACGGAAAACTCTTTTCAGTTTAGATAAAGAAGAGTTTGAAGGCACGTGGATTTCAAACCAGAAATCAGTAACCAGCAATGTGCAAAACTTTTCTAAGGGATGCACAAACAAAAACATTGAAGGGAATCTGTATTTCTATCTTTAACTTCCATATACACTTCATCCTAAAACCAGCTGCCCTGAAATGTGCCCTCTGCTTTTCAAAATGAAGGCGTGTCCTCCACCCCAATCTTCCCAAGATACATTGTATGAGGGTGTAAAAGGCTCTAAGGCGGCACAAGTCAGGTGCAAACTAATTGGGAGGATTAGTGTGGTATTTGGGAGAGTAAGGGACCATAATGACAGGGTGACAGACTCTTTTTGCAAATCAGGTCAATAGGATTCCTGGCATTCATCAAAATGGAAGGAGGACCTAATATGGGTCCCTGAACATAATATGTGATAACAGAACACTACCTGATTTAGTGTCTTTACCAGCTTCAAAGACTTTTATAAATTAAAATTTAAGTTTAATAAGTGAAAGGAACATCTAGTGCAAAATGAAAGATACTTAAAAATATTTTTAATGTGCACATTTTTTTTTTTACCTAACAGCATTCCATCAGATTCTGTCCTTAAAAAAGCCTCCTATGTGCACACATCCATATGCTATGACTCACCTGTGTTAAATCTAACTGAACGCTCCGTGGTCTGGTATTTTCTTAGGCAACGTGCTCTGTGGCAAGGGTGCTGAGCAACGTGAGATAGCTCTGTAAAGGGCAATCTTCATATTGTGAGACCTTGTTCAACATTCAATCAAGAGAAGACAAACACAAATAAGGTCATCTTCCTCTAGTGAAAAATATTAGGAACTTGGAAAAAGAGCAAGTTTCTGCAGAAGGCGTTTGGCCCACTTGCAAGGCCATTCCCACCTCCGTCTCGCAGAACCGTGCACTGGGGAGCCGCACTCACCGCTCACTTTGTCCCCCTCTGACTTCTTGAGGCCCCAGGTCATCAACACATGACTCAATATTTTTGTGATCTTCCTTCATCTAAGCAGATAACATATATCTTTTTTTGTTTTTGTTTTTGTTTTTTTTTAACAGACCAAATAAGACCAAAAGATGTAAACTCCTCTCAAAGCCCTTCCCTCCTTCTGAGTGTGTCAGGTCGCCCACAAACACGCACATGTCTCCTATCCATCCTAAAATGCCAACCAACAAGGAAATGACTCTGGGACAGGCCTGCTCTTCTCCCCTGCGCTTCTGCCTCCTCTCTCCCTTGGCGGCTAAACTGTCCTCATCCATTCATCTGCCCGCTGACCCTTCAACTTAGTGCTGTCTGCATTCACGCTCACCACTCCAACTGCACTTTCAGAGGTGACCAGCGGCCTCCCTCGCTGCCCCATCCAACAAGCCAACAGCATCGTCTTTCCCTACGCCTCTCAGGCCTCGTAACTCACGGTTCTTCCTCAAACCTCTTTCCCTGGTCCCTTTAGTTTATCCGCCATAGTTCACATCGTTCTCTGCAAGGCTCCTTCATTTTCTCTCCTTCTAATTTTATGGCGGTGGTTCCCAACTTTGCGCATCAGAATCACCCGGGGAGGTGTTAAGACCTGCTCCCGCCGGGGCCCCACCTGCAGAGAGGTTCTGGTGAACTGGGCTTACGGAGGGCCCAGGCACTGGGGTTTTAAAAGCTCCTCGGCTAATGCTAGTGCTCGGCCGGGTCTGCAAACCCCTGGCCTGTGTGCGCTGGCGGTCTCCTTCCCTCTCATGCTCTTCACTCAGAAATCATTCACTCCAGTCCTCCTGTTCGTTCTTGCAATTGCTTTCTCGATAACTCCATCTGAATGCTCAACAAATCCGAATTGCAGAACATGTGCTGAATTGATCTCAATTATCTCCTCACATCGTTCCAGCCTCTAGAAACATGGTCCTCCTGGTTTTCTGTTTTATTATGGAGTCGTCATCCTCCCAATCCTAAACTCAGAGCTTCTGGGAATCCTCACTGCTTTCTTCAAAACCACTCTATTCAGTTATGGATGGTGCCTAAATTGTTCTTTCAAACTTGGCCCCTTTTCTGTACCCCTGCTCTTAAGTACTGTGATACTATTTTAATTCTAACAATTCTTACTAAAAAATAAATCTTAAAAACAGTAGCTTCAGGGGCGCCTGGGGGGCTCAGCCTTGAGCCTTCGGCTCAGGGCGTGATCCTGGCGTTATGGGATCGAGCCCCACATCAGGCTCCTCTGCTGGGAGCCTGCTTCTTCCTCTCCCACTCCCCCTGCTTGTGTTCCCTCTTTCTCTGGCTGTCTCTCTCTGTCTAATAAATAAATCTTTAAAAAAAAACCAAAACACCCCCCCACCAAAAAAAAAAACAGTAGCTTCAATTAAAATGTTCTCCACTGTGTCATTGTGTCTAGGTTAAAATCCAAACCTCACATGAAATCTTTTACAAGTATCCTCAATTATTGCTCTAGCTTCACCTCGATCACTTAATACTACTCTCAAGACATACTGAACTTCCCGAAGTTTCCTTAGTGTGTGATCAACACTAACATGGCCACTCACGGCATTTTCTGTCACTTTAGCCAGAATGCCTTTCTCTGCTTTTCTGCTGAGAGAACTCACCTGTTCTTCAATATTCATCTCAGAAGACACTTTCGTTCTGAAGCCTTTAAAGTCTGTTTTCCTTTTTCTGTGCAGCTGAAGCAATCTTATCAAATCATTTATCATACGGTACTGTAATGATTTGTGTAAAGTTTGTGCCGGGGAGTTCTTCAGAACATGATTACGTATGTGTATATGATATCTCCAATGTGATACATTTTGAACATCTCTGAATATATCCGTTTGGTTTTGTGTTCACAGTATCTAGCACAGTATCCTAGCAGAGATGTTCAAAATGTTATTTATTGTTTACCCAGTGAATATCAGCTGAGTATCTACTGTGTGACTTCACTATTCCTGGTACCTGGGATGCATCAATAAACCAAACAAAGACTGCCCTCCAAGCGATTCCCAAGGGAGAAGGCAATACATAAGCAATATAAATACATTGGATAATTTCAATGGTGCTTAGGGCTAGGAAAAAAAAAATCAGTGTTATACAGTATTGTAGATCAGAAGTCAGAAAACATTTTCTGTGAAGGGTCATATACTAAGTATTTTAGGCTTTATGTGCCAAGGTTTCTAAACTGTAGGCATAGACAATATGTAAATGAACGAGCATGGTTGTGTTCCAATAAAACTTTATTTACAAAAACAGGTGGTGGGCCATATTTGGCGGGCAGGCTATAGTTTGCTGACTCTTGTTTTAGATGATAGGGAAGGCCTCTCTGCAGACCTAACTAAGCACTAGAACATGGATATATAGAAAGAGCCAATCATACTGAGCTAGGGGTTCTAGGTACAGGGAAGATCAGTTACAAACGCCACTGTTTGAGAAGGAGAAATAAAGCCTTCATGCTGAAGTGTAGTGAAAGAATGAATGAATGAATGAATGAATGAAAGAATATATGAACAGAGGCATGGATGAGTACCCATATAGAAAATAAGCTGTTACTAAAAAGTGGAAAGTTTATGTAAAGAAGCATTCCCTCAATTGAGATACGTAGCCACATTCAGAGAGAAGAAACAAAAACATGACCGCACAGGAAAATAAAAGTCAGTCGGATCTACTTAAAATTAGTTTACTCACTGAGTATCCATTGAATAGCTACTATGCACTAAGAATTATTGCAGGTGCTCGAAATTAGACAAAATATTTAATAATTACGACTTCTAAAGTTTCAGACAATCACAATGTTGGATTCTATTGATTCTTAGCAATGCATATATTTATGATTTCTAGAAGCTGAAATATGACTTCTAAGTACTGCAAAATACTGCTTGTCACAGAACTAAGAGCAGTACTGTGATAAACAAGCAAAAAAAAAGAACAAAAAATGTGACCTGGAAATATATATATATATCTCATACCAATTAATTTCATTTTAGGGAAATATTTTAGAAAAAAATTCTGGAACATCACCAAATTAAATATATTTAAAAATCACTGAGATGTTCTGAAAAAATGGGCCAGAAGTTGTTTAATTTTTCTTTCATATTCTAAAATTTTCATTTTTTTAATGAAGTGCGTGTACATAATAACAACAAACAACACAAATCAACATGTTTATTCTACTTGTGAAAAATTGATGAGATGATCTAACACTTTTTAAAATAAATGACTTTTCCCAAAAAACATCTTTGGATACTATCTGATCAGCTCATGAAAATCAATCAAATAAAGCTTATACAATTTGTGTCATTTTAATGAACTGAATTTCCAAAACATACAGTCAATAATTTTTTTTTTTTAATTATAGGACAAAATTTGGACTTTGGAGTTGCCAGACTTGGCTCTGTAACCAGGTCCTCCCACTTGCTAAGTTTGCAGCCTTGTGCAGGCTGGAAGCTCCCAGAAGCACGATGCTCACATGTACAGAGGAAAGGACCGCCCCTCCCAGTGTTGTAGGAGGATTTAATGAGATATGGAAGGGAAAGCACCTGGAATTAGGAGGCAAGCAACAAATTTAATTTAATTGCTTCTTCTCTAAGACTGAGTTTACCCCAAACAGAGCTTTATCTGAATAAATGCATTTTAAGTGTTGATGATTCTGTGTTCCTTAGTGTCTCTATTAAGAAGTACATATCTTCATATTCATATTACTAATCAGGAAAAAAAAAACTGGGAGAAATCTTTCAATTTTGCACTGCATAGGGCTATTGGTATTAGTTTATGAGTCTTCATTCATACAACTCTCCCAGTGAGGAAAGTTTCCCCTTATTTACAGCCTCAATCCCTTCTAGTGTATGTACCAGAAGAGAGGTAATATTTCTAGCCTTCCTATATGAGAACTGGTTCCCAGCTCTTCCAGGAGGATAAAATGTTTAGAAATCCCTCCAACAGTTAAGTCTTTCAGTTCTATTGATGTCTTCAGTCTGGCAGAGAGTTCTCAAAACACTAACATGATTTTATTAATGAAGATGAGTTATTCCCAATTTGATTATAAGTTTCAGGACTGGAGCATATTGACCCCATATTGTGTGTTCCCAGAAAAGATGTATAAAACTGCCATCCCTTCCTGTGTGTGGTGTGATTTAAGAATCAACTTTTTTTTATGGCTCCTGGATGCATGGTTTTATAGCTTTACTGTTACTGATATTTTATAAAATTCAGAGCTATTGGCTATATAAGTGCTGTCATGGAAAAAAAAAAGGTTTTGCAGCAAAACATGGAGATCATTTGTCAACGGCTTAGGCTTGCACAATGTTTTCTGAACAGCCATTTCAGCATTCAACAACCTCATGTTTCAACTCTCCACCCTAAAAACTTTATTCTTCAGTTTAAATTTAATTTTTTGATTTATATCATCAGCAAAGGCAGAGAAAAGTGGATTACCATTCCCAATGGATTACCCATTCATAGCTCATAATTAAATATGGGATAAGTTATAATCTCCAGTTTAATCTTGACTTCGCACATTCATCCACTCCTCTCCCCTCTTTCTAATTAAGAAGCATAAAAGCTAAGCTACCTAAGACAGAGCCCTAAACTTCTAATGTTAAGAGTAAAGTGGGGCCTGGAGTTAAGATGGCGGAGGAATAGGGGACCCCTTTTTCAGCCGGTCCCCTGAGTCGAGCTGGATAGGTACCAGACCAGCCTAAATAACCACGGAATCAGCCTGAGACGCAGGATGATGCATCTGGATCTCTACAAATGAACATCTTCAGCGCTGAGTATTGAGGTACCAAGAGGGGAGCTGTAAACCGTGCACGGATATCGGAAGATAAACGGAAGGGGGAGGGAGCCGCCGCGTTTGGGCGCCGGGAAGCGGCAGCCACCTGCACGGGGGAGCGGGCGGACTCACAGAGGGCACCGCGAGAGAGCGGACTGAGACCGGTGAGCCGTGAACGCGCGCGCCACCAGGCATCTCCCAGAACACCGGAATCCCGGTGTGCTCACGGGATCCAGACTGAGACCGGGAACTCCCGGAGCGCGCGCGGGGCGGCTGGCGGCTGGCGGGCCACCTGCACGGGGGAGCGGGCGGACTCGCAGTCGGCACCCGCGAAACAGCAGACTGAGACCCTGAACCGGGTGCGCGCGCCACCAGGCTTCTCACGAAACTCCGGAATCGAGGTGTGCTCACCGGGCATAGACTGAGACCGGGAGACCCGGGAGCGCGCGGGGCGGCCTGTGGCTGGTGGCATTAGAAACACAAAGGACAGAGACGCAGCCGGTGGCTGGCGGCATTAGAAACACAAAGGACAGAGACGCGCCGGCCCTGGAAGTGAGGGCAGGGTCGCCGAGTTGGTGCGCACATCCCGGGACGCCGCAGGGTTGAGCAGCACCAACAGTAACAGAGTTAAAGTGGCCAGAACATCAGTGGAGAACGGGCCGCAATCCCTCTGTTCTGCGACAATGCAGCCTCTGCTGCTCTGACCCTCAGAAGAGGCATAGCCGGCCGCCAGGGAAAGCCGCCAGAGAACAAAAGCCTGGAAATACCGGCTCAGAGAGTGCCCATCCCCATCCTCCCTCGCAGGGGACACGGAGACTCTAACCAAACAGGGTTGCCTGAGTATCGGCGCGGCAGGCCCCTCCCCCAGAAGGCAGGCTGAAAAATCAAGAAGCCCACAACCGGAGGCGCCTGGGTGGCGCAGTCATTGAGCGCCTGTCTCCGGCTTAGGGCGTGATCCCGGCGTTCCGGAAAGGAGTCCCTCATCGGGCTCCTCCGCTGGGAGCCTGCTTCTTCCTCTCCCACTCCCCTGCTTCTTCCTCTCTCACTCCCCTGCTTCTGTTTCGTTCTTGCTGACTGTCTGTTTCCCTCTCTCAGATAAGTAAATAAATAAAATCTTTAAAGAAGAAGCCCACATCTCTAAGATCCCTATAAAACAAGGGGCACGGCCTGGGACCCAGTCAATAATTTTGGGCTCTGGAAAGCCCGCAACCTCTCTTCATCAGAATGACAAGAAGGAGAAGCCCCCCCCCCCAGCAAAGAAAAGACAGTGAGTCAGTGGCCTCTGCCACAGAAGTAACGGATATGGATGTAACCAAATTATCAGAAATGGAATTCAGAGTAACAATGGTCAAGATAATGAGTAGACTTGAAAAAAGTATTCAGGAAAATATTACTGAGAATATACAATCCCTAAGGGCGGAAATGAGAGCGAATTTGACAGAAATTAAAAATTCTATGAGCCAAATGCAGGCAAAACTAGAGGCTCTGACGGCCAGGGTCACGGAAGCGGAGGAAAGGGTTAGTGAATTGGAGGATGGGTTAATAGAGGAAAAAATAAAAATAGAAGATGGTCTTAAAAAAATCCACGCCCACGAATGTTGGCTACGGGAGATTACTGACTCAACGAAACGATCCAATGTTAGAATCATCGGCATCCCCGAGGGGGTGGAGAAAAACAGAGGTCTAGAAGAGATATTTGAACAAATTGTAGCTGAAAACTTCCCTAATCTAGCAAGGGAAACAAAAATTCGTGTCCAAGAGGCAGAGAGGACCCCTCCCAAGCTCAACCATGACAGACCTACACCACGTCACGTCATAGTGCAATTCGCAAATATGAGATCCAAGGAAACAGTATTGAAAGCGGCCAGGGCAAAGAAATTTCTCACGTACCAAGGCAAAGGCATCAGAATTACATCAGACCTGTCTACACAGACCTGGAATGAGAGAAAGGGTTGGGGGAGCATTTTTAAAGCTCTTTCAGAGAAAAACATGCAGCCAAGGATCCTTTATCCAGCAAGGCTGTCATTCAGAATTGATGGAGAAATAAAGACATTTCAGAATCGACAGTCACTAGCCAATTTCGTAACCACGAAACCAGCCCTACAGGAGGTATTACGGGGGGTTCTATAAAAGTAAAAAGGCCCCAAGAGTGATACAAAACAGAAAGTCACAGCCAATACAAACAAAGACTTTACTGACAACATGGCAGAATTAAAAGCATATCTCTCAGTACTCAGCCTGAACATTAATGGTTTAAATTCTGGTTTCAAACGCCACAGGGTTGCAGATTGGATAAAAAGAAATGACCCATCCATTTGCTGTCTACAAGAGACTCATTTCGAACCCAAAGATGCATTCAGACTGAGAGTAAGGGGATGGAGTACCATCTTTCACGCAAATGGACCTCAAAAGAAAGCTGGGGTAGCAATTCTCATATCAGATAAATTGGATTTTAAACTACAGACTATAGTTAGAGATGCAGAAGGGCACTATATTATTCTTAAAGGAAGTATTCAACAAGTGGATATGACAATTATAAATATATATGCCCCCAACAGGGGAGCAGCAAGATACACAAGCCAACTCTTAACCAGAATAAAGAGACATATAGATAAAAATACATTAATAGTAGGGGACCTCAACACTCCACTCTCAGAAATAGACAGAACACCCTGGCAAAAACTAAGCAAAGAATCAAAGGCTTTGAATGCCATACTCGACGAGTTGGACCTCTTAGATATATATAGAACACTGCACCCCAGAACCAAAGAATACTCATTCTATTCTAATGCCCATGGAACATTTTCAAGAATAGACCATGTTCTGGGACACAAAACAGGTCTCAGCCGATACCAAAAGATTGAAATTATCCCCTGCATATTCTCAGACCACAACGCTCTGAAATTGGAACTCAACCACAAGGAAAAATTTGGAAGAAACTCAAACACTTGGAGACTAAGAACCATCCTGCTCAGGAATGACTCGATAAACCAGGAAATCAAAAATCAAATTAAACAATTTATGGAGACCAATGAGAATGAAAATACAACAGTCCAAAACCTATGGGATACTGCAAAGGCAGTCCTAAGGGGGAAATATATAGCCATCCAAGCCTCACTCAAAAGAATAGAAAAATCTAAAATGCAGTTTTTATATTCTCACCTCAAGAAGCTGGAACAGCAACAGAGGGACAGGCCTAATCCACGCACAAGGAAGCAGTTGACCAAAATTAAAGCTGAAATCAATCAAGCAGAAACCAGAAGTACAGTAGAGCAGATCAACAGGACTAGAAGCTGGTTCTTGGAGAGAATCAATAAAATTGACAGACCACTGGCAAGACTTATCCAAAAGAAAAAAGAAAGGACCCAGATTATTAAAATTATGAATGAAAAAGGAGAGGTCACGACGAACACCATTGAAATTGGAAGGATTATTAGAAATTTTTATCAACAGCTATATGCCAATAAACTAAGCAATCTGGAAGAGATGGAATCCTTCCTCGAAACCTATAAACTACCAAGATTGAAAAAGGAAGAAATTGATTTCTTAAACAGGCCAATTAATTATGAAGAAATTGAGTCAGTGATAAACAACCTTCCAAATAACAAAACTCCAGGCCCGGACGGTTTTCCTGGGGAATTCTACCAAACATTCAAAGAAGAAATAATACCTATTCTCCTAAAGCTATTTCAAAAAATAGAAACAGAAGGAAAGCTACCAAACTCATTCTATGAGGCCAATATTACCTTGATCCCCAAACCAGGCAAAGACCCCCTCAAAAAGGAGAATTACAGACCGATTTCCCTAATGAATATGGACGCCAAAATCCTCAACAAGATACTTGCTAATAGAATCCAACAGTTCATTAAAAGGATTATCCACCACGATCAAGTGGGATTCATACCTGGGATGCAAGCGTGGTTCAATATTCGCAAATCAATCAGCGTGATACATCATATCAACAAGAAAAGACTCAAGAACCATATGATCCTCTCAATCGATGCCGAAAAAGCATTTGACAAAATACAGCATCCTTTCCTGATTAAAACCCTTCAGAGTGTAGGAATAGAAGGTACATTTCTCAATCTCATAAAAGCCATCTATGAAAAGCCTACTGCAAATATTATTCTCAATGGGGAAAAGCTGGAAGCCTTTCCCTTAAGATCAGGAACACGACAAGGATGCCCACTCTCGCCACTATTATTCAACATAGTACTAGAAGTCCTTGCAACAGCAATCAGACAACAAAAAGGGATCAAAGGTATTCAAATCGGCAAAGAAGAAGTCAAAATGTCTCTCTTCGCAGACGATATGATACTCTATATGGAAAACCCAAAAGAAGCCACTCCCAAACTATTAGAAGTTATAGAGCAATTCAGTAACGTGGCGGGATACAAAATCAATGCTCAGAAATCAGTCGCATTTCTGTACACGAATAACGAGAACGAAGAAAGAGAAATCAGGGAATCCATCCCATTTACAATAGCACCAAAAACCATACGTTACCTTGGAATTAACTTAACCAGAGACGTAAAGGACCTTTATTCTAGAAACTATAAATCACTCTTAAAAGACATTGAGGAAGACATAAAAAGATGGAAAGATATTCCATGCTCATGGATCGGAAGAATTAACATAGTTAAAATGTCCATGCTACCCAGAGCAATCTACACTTTCAATGCTATCCCGATCAAAATACCGAGAACGTTTTTCAAAGAACTGGAACAAATAGTCCTTAAATTTGTATGGAACCAGAAAAGACCCCGAATCTCCAAGGAACTGTTGAAAAGGAAAAACAAAGCTGGGGGCATCACAATGCCGGATTTCGAGCTGTACTACAAAGCTGTGATCACAAAGACAGCATGGTACTGGCACAAAAACAGACACATAGACCAATGGAACAGAATAGAGAGCCCAGAAATGGACCCTCAGCTCTTTGGGCAACTAATATTTGATAAAGCAGGAAAAAACATCCGGTGGGAAAAAGACAGTCTCTTCAATAAATGGTGCTGGGAAAATTGGACAGCTACATGCAAAAGAATGAAACTTGACCACTATCTCACACCATACACAAAAATAAACTCCAAATGGATGAAAGACCTCGATGTGAGACAGGAATCCATCAAAATTCTAGAGGAGAACATAGGCAGCAACCTCTACGACATCGGCCAAAGCAACCTTTTTCATGACACATCCCCAAAGGCAAGAGAAACAAAAGATAAAATGAATTTATGGGACTTCATCAAGATTAAAAGTTTCTGCACATCCAAGGAAACAGTCAGAAAAACTAAGAGGCAGCCCACGGAATGGGAGAATATATTTGCAAATGACACTACAGATAAAGGACTGGTATCCAAGATCTACAAAGAACTTCTCAAACTCAATACACGAGAAACAAATAAACAAATCAAAAAATGGGCAGAAGATATGAACAGACACTTTTCCAATGAAGACATACAAATGGCTAACAGACACATGAAAAAATGTTCAAAATCATTAGCCATCAAGGAAATTCAAATCAAAACCACACTGAGATACCACCTTACGCCAGTTAGAATGGCAAAAATAGACAAGGCAAGAAACAACAATTGTTGGAGAGGATGTGGAGAAAGGGGATCCCTCCTACATTGTTGGTGGGAATGCAAGTTGGTACAGCCACTCTGGAAAACCGTGTGGAGGTCCCTTAAAAAGTTAAAAATTGAGCTACCCTATGATCCAGCCATTGCACTACTGGGTGTTTACCCCAAAGATACAGACGTAGTGAAGAGAAGGGCCATATGCACCCCAATGTTCATAGGAGCAATGTCCACAATAGCTAAATCGTGGAAGGAGCCGAGATGCCCTGCAACAGATGACTGGATTAAGAAGTTGTGGTCCATATATACAATGGAATATTACTCAGCAATCAGAAAGAATGAGTTCTCAACATTTGCTACAACATGGACAGCACTGGAGGAGATAATGCTTAGTGAAATAAGTCAAGCAGAGAAAGACAACTATCATATGATTTCTCTCATCTATGGAACATAAGAACTAGAATGATCAGTAGGGGAAGAAAGGGATAAAGAAAGGGGGGGTAATCAGAAGGGGGAATGAAACATGAGAGACTATGGACTATGAGAAACAAACTGAGGGCTACAGAGGGGAGGGGGGTGGGGGAATGGGATAGACCGGTGATGGGTAGTAAGGAGGGCACATATTGCATGGTGCACTGGGTGTTATACACAACTAATGAATCATCGAGCCTTACATCGAAAACCGGGGATGTACTGTATGGTGACTAACATAATATAATAAAAAATCATTATTAATAAAAAATAAACAGAAAAAAAAAAAGAGTAAAGTGGGGTACTCATTTATACAAAATAATTATTTTCCAAGCGTTATTTATCTTTAGTAATTTGTTTCATGGTTTGCTACTAACATTGTGTAAAGCCTAACTATGTTCATGTTTTACTATTAAAAAATAAAACACAAATATTTGGATAAAATGATGTAATAAAAATAAATCAACAACCATGTTCTCCTCCTTGTTGCCTCATCCTTTCCAACTCCCGAGCAGAGAGAACATATCCAGGATGATGCATATTTCAGGGGCTTTTTAGGAATGCCTGGCACTAACTAGTATTAGCAATCAGAAGTATTTCCAAATATAGTAAATGTTTGCTCTCAGTTGTTTCTACATTTTGTTTAAGCAAATCAGTGCCACAGTAAGAAAAAATAATTTACAATCTGAATTCCATTCTTATTTTCTGACCAACTGTTTTTAAAAGAACAATGGAGACAATATGTTTGAAACCACAATGATATAGATTTTGTAACAACAATGATGATGTTTTACCTTTAGATGATAAAAATACATAGTTGAATATTTTTTTTAAGATTTTATTTATTTATTAGACAGAGATAGAGACAGCCAGCGAGAGAGGGAACACAAGCAGGGGGAGTGGGAGAGGAAGAAGCAGGCTCATAGCGGAGGAGCCTGATGTGGGGCTCGATCCCACAACACCGGGATCACGCCCTGAGCCGAAGGCAGACGCTTAACCGCTGTGCCACCCAGGCGCCCCATAGTTGAATATTATTAAACATTAGGAACATGAGCCATATTTGCTAGAGTGTACATACACTAAACAAAAAGCTTTATGTAAAGCTTTATGTTATCTAGAATACGCTCTGACTTTCTTCAGGAAGACTAATGTTTTGGCTTCACAAGTCTCCTCTCCATACCGCCAGAATCAACACAAGGGTAGAGGCATTACTTGTATCAGGAAATAGTTTGGCTAAACCCCATCTCTGTAGAACCACGCCACATGTGGGCCACAAGTGCCAATAAAACAACAACAGAAGCAAAATAAATTTTTCTAATAATCAGAAAGCTCCAAAGTTAAGGTACATGGAGACACCTAAGCAGAAATTATAACAAATTATAAATCTGATGGTGACTTACATATCTTTACAACACCTTCAACATAATCCTATAGGCTGAGTTTTGTGATTTCCTTCAGTGTGATCTTTTCTATCAATATAAAGCTGAATCCTTTCTGAGACTTTTAAATACTTCTACTTAAGAACGTGTTACTTTTTGTAGTTCAGGGAAAATGACATACCTGCATTTTACTGACAGGACAATGAAATTTAAAAAAAAAGAAGGAAGGAAAGATCAATTAAATTCTTTACAGAGATCTTTTTAGAGATAGTTGGGCTTTGGTCATAAAATTGCTAACAATGAGAGGAGCTCAGCTTCTCCCCAAATAGCTACTGGCACCCTTTGCCTTTTAGATACATGAACTTGTTAACAATGTGATTGGTTAAGGAATTGCCTAATCATATATGTCAATAATAAAGAACAAAGCACCTTGCAGTTTTTTTTTTTCTTATTCGACTCCCCTGTGAAAGACAGATGTGTTGTGTCTAATTATTCACTGATTGGTATCGGGAGAAACATTAACATAATTGGCACATTTGTTCTAATTAACAGAGAAACTGCCACATGCCGCCCAACATGAAAAGTGAGTCCAGCAACCATTAGCTAGAAAAACCCACATCTATCAGAAAAGGTTACTCTGTTGAACTCAAACTGGAGCCCCTCGAGTCAGAACAGCAAGATCGAGAACGACACCACGGAGTTGAGAAGTGTATGCACCTAAGAGAATGGAGATTCAGCCCAGTGTCATCAGATGAGGTACATTAATCAAACAAATGCGAAAAGCAATTAGGGGTGATTACCAAGTGCACACTGAGCCAAGCTAAGCTTCTAGAAGGAGCATTAGCTAGAAGCTAGGAGTCTGCCAAGTTTTACTGACCAGTTTAGAAGTGACAAGTTTGAAGGTTTTCTTGTATATGTTTTAATCCTGCCCTTTAGAGCAGTGGTTCTCAAATTTGGTTGGATTTTAGAATCACTGGGGGGGGGGTATTAAAAATCTTGATAGCCAGGCTGCACATCCTACCAATTCCCGGGTGATCCCAATGGGCATCCTCGTTGGAGAACCAGGACTACATTCAGACTGGTTCTAATGTTCTTGCTAAAATGCAGACTTTGATTAAGTGGCCTGGGGTGGGGCTTGAGATTCTGCCTTCCTATGAAGTTCCCAGGTCATGTCAATACAGATCATCTATGCATCACGCTTTGAATAGTAAGGCCTTGGCAATTCTAGAAGATGTCCATAGCTAATAGCCTTCTGGAGACTTTTACCACGTAGGGTTTGGCTCCAATTGCTCCAGAGTTTGAAATCCCAGAATTATTTTCTTTTGATTTCTCACCATCTCTTGCATGACTAAGGAAGTCTTCATTATAGGATGCAAACAAAAGTTCTTTACCCGTAAAAGTTGTGGGTAAAAAGTGCCTTAAAAAACAAGGAGCAAAAGGCCATTAAAAAAAAAAAAAGTGTGCACAAAGACAAGAGCTTTCTCCCTCCACCTCCCACCACCCCCATAGCTATTGTAGAGAGATTGTTCCAGATGTTCTCTATTGTCAAGAATAGAGGCTACTTTGTTTATGCATCCATTTGTCTGTCAGATTTGCAATAAAATAAGACGCTTATTCACTTCTGTGTTGACTACTGTCCAAAATACTTTGTACGTTTCAATGGGTTTGTGAAAGCGTGTTTTTAATCTTTAAAAAAAAGCATTGGTCTTCAAGCATGCTGAAATTGTATCCTTAGACAATTGTAAAAAAAAAAGAAAAAAGAAAAAGAGAAAGCCAAAGAATTAAAAAAAGCATGTGGAAAATGTAGTGACATTTTGCTCAGTTGTAACTTCTGCAAAGGGAAGGGATTTGCTAAGAAAGGAATTTGTTTTCCTATTGAGGAAACACTCCCTTAATTGCACATATGTCTGGCTCATTGCTTTTAGAGCTGAATGTACACAGACCATACTGCGGAGGCAAACTTGTCCTGAAATCTGAAAACTTTCATTCCTAAAGCCTAAGTTCAACTATGAGAAGATAAAAGCACACTGACCTAATGAACTACTAAATTAACTAATAGTGACAACCACCAAAAATGCCCAAAGTAGAATGATTCTATCTAGTAATCTCTTCCACGACAGCAAAATGGCACTGAAATGTTCTTAAAATGCTAATTTTTTCAGGGTGAAGCAACCATAAATTGACGAGTAGATGGTTCGTTCCTAACCAGTCTTTCTTTTTTTTTTTTTTAAGATTTTATTTACTTATTTGACAGAGAGAGAGACAGCCAGACAGAGAGGGAACACAAGCAGGGGGAGTGGGAGAGGAAGAAGCAGGCTCCCAGCAGAGGAGCCCAATGCGGGGCTCGATCCCAGGACCCCGAGATCATGCCCTGAGCCGAAGGCAGATGCTTAAGGACTGAGCCACCCTACAAATTTGCCTTTCAGGGTAAGAAACTCGCAGCATTTCTTCTTACTTACCAAATAAGAGTGGGACTCTCTTACTAAGTCTGGCCACCTTTAGAAAATACTGGCTTTCTGCTCTCTAGGATGGCTTTTTATCACCCCCAGTGAGTTTACAGTAAATAGTGCCTCTAAGCATATGGAGGGGCTCACTGAAAGAAATTCCAAAGCAAGAGCACTTATTGAAGAAACATATACTTTTCTCAAGAAATAAAGGTCATGGAAATAAAAGACCATCTTGCCCTGTGATTAAAGACACAGTCTAGGTCATTGCCTGGTGCTGAAGCGCCACCAAGGGAGACTGTATTTGAAAACAGCTGAGGCCTGTTGATGAGTGATTTTAGGTCACCTGAGAAAAGCTCACTCTAGTGGATCCGCTGCACTTTAGCATGGAAGATTTTCCCTTCTCCTGAAACACCAAATAGTTTCTGGGTTTTATTCATTGAGTAAAATCAAAGTTAAAAATCATGTTCAGAATTTTTTGTCCTCACAGAAATTAAAGTATGTCCTTTATTTCTCCATCTCTCTCCATGTCTTTTACTTCTACCCTAAGACAAGCAGCCATCTTCTCTTGCTTGTGTTAAGGCAAGGTCCCCTAGACGGGTCCCTGCTTTCATTCTTACTCTACTAAAATCAATTTTCCATGCAGCAGCGAGAATGATCTTTGAAAAACATATATATCCCAACATGACAATTCTGTACTTGAAATCTCCAATGGCTTTTCATGCGTTCGGAGATACGTCCAGTCCACAAACTCGTCCTCCTGCCTCTGACTGAAGGTCTTTCTGCCCTCCTCACGGCGTCACTGTGTCTCTGAGCCACTGGCCTCTTTTTAAATCTATAGCCACATCCACTCCTTCTGAGCGTATTTTGCTCCCCCTGCCCGGAACGTCCTGACCCAAATCTTTTCACAACTGGCTCTTTCCTGTCACTCAGACCGCAGGTCGGATAGTGCCTCTGCAGACACATTCTCCTTGACTCCAAAGAGACTTCCAACCCCCAACAACCATCAACCTCTCAACATGACCTTGTCTTATTTCCTTTCACTCTCAATTATCAGACGGTATCTTGGCCATTTACTTCTATTCCTGTTTAGTCCTTTATTCTTTTTTAACCCGCTAGGGACTTTGGCTGACCTGTATCTCCCAGATACTAGAAAAGTATCCAGCACACAGTGAGTAGACAATAAATATTTCTTGAATCAAGGAATTAATAATTAAAAAATAAAAAGTATATGTTGAACTATAGCACAAAGGAACCGCTACGTATGTACTTAAGTCAAGCCACAGACGTGTCGTAAGTCCAGAAAAGGTTCATGATTTCTTATTGTTCTTTAAAAATTATGTTGGCATCATTTAACTTTATTATTATTTTTAACTTGGTTTACATGGTTACTTGGGCTTATGGTGATCACTGTGTATAATTATTAGAGGCAGATACTGGAAGAAAAACATATGGGGTAACCATGATAAAGAGGGGACGCCGACAACTTTTGATTGAACCAATGCAAAGCGTGCAAGCTGACTACTGATCAGGGAACCTAATGCTTGTGCAAAACGTTTGTGAGGCCGAGAGTCAGCTCGTAATAAAAACTCCTTCTTGTTGCTCCGCCCATGCTAGGAGAAAACCCCAACAGATACTACCGGGCACTGAGAGCAGGAGCTCTCCCCAAATCTGTATTCAAACTCTTCTTTTCTCTCTAAAGCTCTTTCTCCTGCAAAGAATATAAAGCACCGCTCGGAAGACAATGCACCTGCATGGAAATCATCAACATGAAGTTCCAGTTACGAGGGAACGGCCGTGAAACACGCACGCCTCTCACGAAACAAAATGTTCAGCGGCCACATTAATAATCAATTAGATGGCGTGCCACCTGATGCTGCACTTTCGGCGGAGCCTCCAGCTGCCAGCAGCTTTTTGCCCTGGCAGTATTAGCTTAAAAAAAAAAAAAAAATCTGTTCCCTGTTTATCAAGACTAAACTCTGCAAAATAATCTATTCTTTTGCACTTCAACCCATATTTTCCCACTTGCTAATTAGCGATGCAAATGTTGATAAATAAGATGACTGTTTCTAAGCACAACTGGGTCAATAAGTTGAACATTGTGCCCTGTTCCTCCAATTAAACTCCTATGAGAAATAGCTCAATTATAATTAGAGAAGCAATTATCCCCTTGTTAAAGGTGATACAAATCACAGGTTTTAGTGAAAAATTCAGTTTTGCTCCTACTGCCATGCCAACAAATCCTGTATCCATTGACGTTTTGATCCCAGTACTCTCCAAAAGAGATAATCTGATGAAATAAAGTATCTCTGAGTGTATTTCTGGCTCACCATGTGACAGCAACATTTTCTAGGCATAAACTAAGATGAGCAAAGAGGGATTCATTTCACAGAGTGCAGCTATGATACCACGGGAGCAATGTGCACCCATTTGTAGGTGTCTTAATTTTCTGGATTGTTTAGGGAGATGGGGGAGCTCGTCCATTGAAAGGGAGGCAAACGCATTCCCAGAAATGTAAGAAAGACATTATATTTTTGGCTTGGTCCTAGCAAAAAAGTTATTAAGATAGCTGCCAATACCATTTTAGAGTGTTTCTGGTAATTGTTTTTCTTTCTCTCTTCTAGTCTACTCTTAATTTTAACATGAGTATTATTAACCTTCCCTGTACTCCTTGAACTAAAGTAACTTACAATGCCCCCCCCCTTTTTTCCCTCCTGGTCCTACTGGGTTGGAACTTTGCCCTCAGGCTTCCGATTATTGGATCCCCTCACCTCACACTGAGTTCTCTCAATAAAGTTCCATCTTCAGGGGTGACAAACATCCTTCTTCTGGAAAGTTCCATCTCCATTTCCTGAAAGTAGCCAGAGCCAACAGAGACTCTTTCCTGACTACATTAATTAAATATAGTAAGAGAATCTACTAAGTAGATTCAGTCTGCTGGTATTAGAGATAAAACATGAGCAAAACCCCTTTTTGCTCCTTATTTCTTCACAATTTAGGCAGGCAAAGGAGTCAACAGATATATTTCAACACAAGCAGTAGTTGGGGCTATATAAAATCATTGTATATAGGGGCCAGCCTCATTGGTTCATCCATACCAGGTGTTAAATTCTGAAATAATTCTGTACGTGCTCCGAAGTAACTGAGTGCTCCCCCTTTCCGTCTCAATACTGGGTGGCTCCCGGCTCCACCCTCTGATTCAACACCTAAAGGGTTAATACCCAACACAGCATAAGGCCTTCCGAGTCTGCCCCGTGCTAAGGAAGTTGTATAGCTGTTAAATATTTTAAATGAAGAAAATAGATATAAAAGAAGGGCTTGGCAAGAAGATCAGAGGAGGGAGTGCCAAGCCTACCCATGTGCTAAATTTATCCTGGGGTGCCCACAGAATATATATACATTTTTTTACCCAATAAGTATTAAGGTGAGTTCTTAGTCAAAAGGGTCACCACCTGTAGAGATGGGAGTACAAGAAATCTGGATTGGCCTCTTCCTCCTCTGAAACTTTGTCACTCTCCTTCCTTTGGCTCTGAAAGGGAGAACTACCAACAGTAGCCTCAGCCCAGATTTCCTCTCTGAAATAAAATATGTGGGCTGCTCCAATGTCTTGGGACCATGATGACTAAGTGGACAACAGTAACTTTAAAAATCAGAAAAAAAGGACAGCAGCATGTCGTGATTTGCTGTAGATATTTCCATTAACAGGTCATTTGTAAAGTGAACATTTACATATGGGGCACCTGGTGGCTCAGTTGGTTGAGCGACTGACTCTTGGTTTTGGCTTAGGTCATGAACTCACTGCCCTGGGATCCAGCCCCATGTGGGGCTCTACACTCAGTGGAGAGTCTGCTTCAGATTCTCTCTCTCTCCCTCTCTCTGCCCCCCCACTCTTAAATCAATTAATCAATCTTTTTTTTTAAGTATATATTTACATAAATGAGGGCCTCTCCTTATTTAAAGCTTACAGTGTTATCTTCATTTGTAGCACTCATGGACTCTAACCAAAGCCCTGGCTAGAGAATACAGGAGGGCATATTGGTAGTGGTTCTTCATAGGACAGAAGTTTCATCTCTGCCTGCCCCACAGCACCGTCACAGGTACAATGCTCTCAGTTACTATTCTGAATTCAAGAGGTTGAATTCAGTCTTCTGTGAATCAGTGGGTGATAATATAACAATAGTATGAAAAGTGGCTGATGTTTCTTGAGCTTTCTACATGTTCTAAGTGATTCATATGTACCATCTCCTTTAAACTCCAAAACTACACTCTGGATAGATACTATTATTATTATTATTATCTCCATTTTATAATTCAGAAAACATATGTACAGAGGACTGAAATACCTTGCCCAAAGTAAAAAAGTTGAAAATGGTGATGCTTGTATTTACACCTAGATTTCTGTAAGAAAATTAGCTTAGCATTCTCAGTGGTGACTAAAGGCAAAATAGGGTGATATTAAATGTATTTATAACCTCAGAAATGTCTCTGCCAGTATTGGTATCAAAGGTGATACCACTGTAATTTAAGATTAGTAGAGTTCTTTAGAAATTTATTGACTTGTATGGGAGGAAGAAAATAATTATCAATGGAGCTAGACACATACTTATAAAACAAAGATCAACTGATTTGATCAGCCATGTATTCATTGAGCATTCACCACCAGAGTTTTTTTAGAATCGTTTGCCTTGGATACAAAAGAAGCACAAACCCTTGCCAGCATGGCCAGTCCTGAAGGACTGACTTTATTTATGGTAAAGCACAAGAGTCGATCTCTAAGCTCAATATTTCATTCTATGTTATTTTTATGCTTTTAGATTCTTCAAAAAATTTAAATATTAAGTAATGAATGCATTTATTATAAATTAAAATAATCTTACAATCTTTTAATTCACCAGGTTACATTTCATTCCTTTCCTTTTTCATTGATCTACCCCTCTTAAGCAACTGATCGTTGTAATGTGTCCCATTAAGGTATTTATTAGCTTTCTGATCTTAGTGATTCTAAGGGTGTTGGAGGAATCTACCTAGGAGTTTATTAGGCTGCTCTCGAGCACGGTTGTTTGATGTCTCTTCTGACTTCAAAAAAAAAAAAATAATAAAAGAAAAAAAGCCACATTAAATATAGTTCTTTGAATGTCAAATGGGTATATGATTTTTGAGCTTGCCAAGTGTTAATTGGTCTCTTCCCCACTGATGATACAAATAAAATTCACAGCCAATTAGTTTTCAGTCATGAATCTTTACTCCTTGACAAAGTGAACCACTTTGTTGGAGAGACTAAAAAAATGAAAAAATTACTAGGATCTCGTCACTGAAAGTCTTTGCAGCGATCAGCTAATCTGTAAGAAATGTTGGGTAAAAATAAGGCTATGGATACCCATGTTACTCAGAATATATTTTGATCTTTAAGGCAGATTAATGGAGGTCTACATTAGAATTTGTAAAAATACAATTAAGGAGACAGATGCACTATTATAATAAGTGAAATGAAATACTGAATAGAGAAGAGTTGCTTCCTTTCATCACACTAAATCATATTATGTATCAGTGTTGGAAGATAAAGTCTTGATGCGGTTGGATAAAACAGCTATAATCATGCAAAGTCTCTCCAATGCACTGCTAGAAAGTACCATGGAATGCCAGCTACAAGACAAAACATAGTTCCCTTCTTTCAGAGTAAAACAAAAAATTTCATTAACAGCGCTACTTTGAGTCTTTGCGTTGGCACATGGAGAGATATAAATGGCTGTGAGAGAGAAAAAAATGCAGTTGTTTTCTAAGAACCTTGCCTAAATTTCTAATTCATTCATTATTAATAGTAATTTAGGAAGCGCAAACAGATGTTTAATCATCTTGTTGTGAGACCAGCTAACTAAGCTAGCTCCCACCTTTGCTTCAACCTTCAAATGATTAAAAAACTATGAGAAATCTAATAGTAAATATACTACTAACTATGAAACATTTTTTGAACAATGGTGTGCCAATATTTTGCAATTTCATAGATAGGGATAATTCAGGGCTTATTTTTACAAAAAAAAAAAATCAGCGAGCCCATATGCAGGCCCAAATTGTGGTAATTAAAAATGCCTCTTTCCATAAATGCAATAAAGAGTAAAAATTCCAAAGGACTCAGTATAGTTTGGGGGTTAACAAGGACCAACAAGTTGGTAGCGATATATGTCACTTGTCAAATTGAAGTGTTTCTGGGCCCACGGAATACCAGATTAGCTAAGGCAATAGTGTCTGATGCCTATTAGGATGTCTCCTAACAATCATAAAAGGTAACAGTTTTGAGAGTTTAGAGTTATTTGTTAACGAATGAAAGACACAGTATTAGACGATTTTCCTCAACAAGTATGCTTCATGATGGTGAATGGCTCAAGGAGGGCATGGTATTCTCTTCTGGTCGTGTAGGCCTATCCCCTGTAGACAGGCATTTTCAAAGGACACTGTATGGTTTGGTGCTAATGAAAAACATGGTATGTATCTGATTCGTCATGCTTCATTAACAATCAATAGACTTTGTTTTAGCAAAAACAAAAAATGAAAATGAAGGGCTTGATGGAAAGCTTATGGTAGGAAACTAATTGACACTTGTTATTTCTCAAGCATGTTCTTATTCACGGTGTGTAGATATGGCCTTTAGATCACACCATGGAACAGGAAATGTCTATGTGGGGTGCACAGGCTCACACACGTGCACGCACACACACACACGCACACACCCTTTTTACATTATTTGCATATGATCAAGAACAATAATAAAATTGATAGTAAATTATTGTCTTATCAACTCTCTATATGATAAGTGTCAGATAAAATAAAGCAGCGTTTCTGATTTCTTGAAAGAGAATGACAAAATTAAACCAAGCTGCCTGTGGCTTTGTCCAGTGGGGCATTCTAATTGACTCCCAAGTCATTAATCAGTTCCCAATCAATCTATTTTGCCAGCAGCAGGCAGTTAGGACTCCATTACCAACCATTCATCATGCCATACCCTAATTCACTGCACCATTAGCCATGGATTAGGCCTCTGTTAGAATAACTGAGTGCCAACTGCAAAATGCAAAGAATTTTTGTTACTCACCTCAGCCACTGGGATCCCTTCGGGTGGTCGACACTGGAGCAAGACTTCCTGTTCCAAGGATACTTCCTTTCCCAGGGGTTCCTGCTCAAATGTCTTCCGTAGATCTGGAAAGCACAGGTAATAAAATACATGACAAAACTAATAACTGACATTTGTTCATTTACGGAAAATGCAATAAAAATGCCTCAGTTTAGTACTTTATGTATCTTTTTATTTTTTTAACCACACGTTGTTAGTACTGTACCATAATCTGGGTTATTATATTCTGTGTGGTGGAAAACATGAAATTCAGAGGCTATTAACTGCTTCTACCTTAATCTTCAATGGAATGCTTTGGAAAACCTCATTTACACAATCAGTGAAATTGATTAATTACATTTCCTTAGTATTTCTTGATCATCAATTATGGTGATCACATTTTTTTAAATCAAAAGAGCCCCATTATCATGATACTTATACACACAGAGTCTGTTACATATACAAATATTTTTCTTTCTTCGTAATAGGTATTATTGAAATTGTAATAATTCTGAGATCTTTTGATCAATAACTTAACTCAAGAGGGAGTTTCTGTTTCAGAGTGGGAAACAGAATCCTGGAGTCCTGAAAGAATGAAGGTAACTTCTTGAGGTATCTCAAACAGGAAGCAAAAAAAGAGGAACTGTGGGGATGAGTCTAGAAATATCTCCATATGTAATTATGTAGCCATTCTTCAATTAGAAGATTAAATGGTCATTTTGCCCAAATATGCCAACTCCCCAATCACATATTTATATAGTTATAGTTGTTAAGATATATGCAGGAGACTTTTAGAAAAATTGTTATAGGTGGACACAAACATATCAGAAATCAGTTTATAATTTTAAACACCAAAACTAAAAAATAAATGATCCAGCCATAGAGCTTTGAAGCAACATTAACAATAACAACAACAACAACAAAACCGAAAAACATACCAAATATTTTATTTCACACATGCACAGTTTCAGCTCCTTCCAGTGAAAAGTTATTGGAATTTTATCCAGTTGGTTTTGATTATAAATTAACGCTCCTATCCTTTCATGCCATGGCTCTGATAAAGACTTAAGAATCAAAAAGTACCATTTTAGCCTATTGAACTATGGGTGGAAGCCCAAAGACTGGAGGTAATATCCCTAAGGTCTCTCAAGGAGCTATCAGAAAGCACCTTCTGGAATAATGGACACAGAGAAAAATCCATTGTTACATACTTGCCATTTATTGAATTTTTTGGCCTAAGAAAACTTTCAAGAGCTCGAGGGTTGTGAGAAAACTATGGATCTGTGTGATTTGAGGTAAGACAAGGGGCTCTCCATATGTGATGGAATTTCTGGCAGAAGGCCACTTCTAATTTGATTATCATGAAATTGAGTATATTGCAGAAATAAACACTTAAAATACAATTATTAGAACTTATAAATGATCAAAACCGTGTCCTTATTTTACATATAAGAAACTTAGCTATCAAATTACTCAAAGCCTTACAGCAAAATCATCAATGCTACGTTAGCACCTGCTGAGCCTTGATTTGTGCCTGTTTTGCTATTACACACATCCCTTTCTCACATCTTTTTGTTAATCTGTGTCCTTCCAGCACAAACATTAAACACTTTTCTACTCTGTCTCTTCTTACATGGTAGCTTCTCTCTGTGCTCACTCTGGCAGCACAGACACCACAGCGGCTTCTCTCTGTTTTGGAGCTGCATTAAGATAAAACTCTGGCAAAACGCCAAATACTGATCAAAAGAATAGCAACAATGAACAACTTTCATGGGATAAAATGCTCTTGAAAACATATACCTTGTTTGTAAAAAAAAAAAAAAAATTCTGAAAAACTCCCATCTGATGTAGGGTAGGGTGAAGACATAATGACTGGAATTAGTTCTCAAATTAAAGAACCCCCGGACTCACTCTTGGTTAAATTAATCAGCATATCACAAAATGAGGGCTAAGAATAAGAGTGAGACACATGTATCCAAAGAGCTAAAACAAATTCTTTTAATATTTATTAATCCTGTGCTTTGGTTGACACTTGATTAGGTACTTAAGATGACGATGTGTAAGACAGACTCAAGACTAGAAAGGTAAGCTGAGGTCTACTTGTGAAGCACCTTTCGCCATGCTGAGGAATGGCAAACTCCCAAAAGCTTTTAAGCAAAGGAAGGAGATCAGATGTCACATTGCCCTCGTTGTGATAGATGGACCGAGGTGGTGGAAAAGAGACAGAAGGCACTTAGGGACCCATCCAAGGAGACCAGGAGGGATGACGGGGTCCTGAACTCAACTAGTGATAGTGAGGAGGAGGGAGCAATAAGAGGAAGAGGAGGAGGCAGAGTCTAGAAATGAAAAGATCATACATTCGGGAAGACTCAGGTATTTGGAAGGTGCCAGGAGGTAAGAACAATAGTATATTCTCAGTAATTCTGTTGCAGTTGTTAAGATGGTCCCATCACTAGACGAAAGAGTGCCGGGTTAGGCAGGAAAGTGAAGGGAGCAACAGCAATGTATTTTGGTACAGGTTCAGTCTGGTGTGTCCGTAGATATTCAGATGGACGGTGCCATAAAGTCAGGTCATGATTTCTCTGCTGCAGTACTACTGACAGCTGGGACTGGAGAATTCTCTGTTGTAAGGTTGTCCTGTGCATAGCAAGATACTTAGCCGCATCCTTGGACTCCAGCCACTAAAAGCCAGAAGCACCCCTCCCAGCCGTGGCAAAATAAATGCCTCCAGACGATGCCTCACGTCCCCTGTGGGCAAAATCCACCCCAAGTTGAGAGCCAGTGGCCTAGACCTTAGAAAAAACCACCTCGTAGGAGACTTGTGCCTCGTTGTCTAGGAGACGGCTGAAGCACGGGGAAGAGATTAGCTTACATCACCAGGGGGAAGACCGTTCCGCAAGCAGGACACCAACGTTCCCGAGAAAAGGCTGCCAGCAAAACGACATGGATGAACCAAGAGGCAAGAGAGGTACCAAACAGACGTGCGTCAGAGGCGCTAAGAGAACAGAGTTTTAAGTAGTTGGGAGGCCAACAGGACAAACCCAGGGAAGGACTCAGAGGGGTGAAGAAAGGATTGGTTTGGGAAATTTAGGCACGAAGGGTGAGTGCAAACCAAGCTGTGTTGAGGGACGCACAGGAATTGGCAACACGATCATCACGAGAACCTCCGGCTCTTTTGCCTAATGTTATGGTGACAGAAGTCAGCTGCACCATGAAGGGGCGATGCGTCTGAATGCAGCACGCCCTAACGCTTAGGATACAGTGTCGTTTTTGGCATGGATTTCAAATTCCTGCCATATGAAAGCACATCTTATGAGAATCCGTGTTTCCTAACTGAGAATAGTGGCCACACATCAGAGGCACGCACTTCGAGGGACAGGTTTAACTGAACCATCATTGAATGCCTGATAATTATTTCACTTTAATGGTTTGGCTTTAAACTCCATATAAATTTAATGTAATTTCTAGAATGATCTCACATTTAACCCCCCACGAGGCAATACTTCTTCCTGAAAAATCCTTTTAATTTCTGCCATAAAACCTCTTTTCTAGCTTTCAGGTTGTGTAATGAGCGTAGAATATATTGGGCTGTCCAGCAAGGCAGCCGCACATTTCAGATGTCTCCACGTTACTCTGTGAGGGGAGGGTGGGTAACATTTTAAGCAAATCCTTTATCATTTGCAGAGGTGACAGAAGGCAGGCCGGACGCCTTGCAGGCAGAGAGAACACAAGGGTGACGAATGAATAAGCACGAAAAACGGACACTTGTCAGCTAGGAATTAGATGTAAAACAGAACGGCTCAGAATAATGTGGGTATTCCTGTCAGGAAAAAGAGATGAATTTCTGCCCTTGGAAGACCTTTAGGATTTTACATTTCTGTTTTCTTTCCATTAGTTCTAAGGCTGATACTAAAATAAGTGTAAAGTCCTTTCATTATAACCTAGATTACTTTTGCAAAGTCAACTTGGGCTACGTGTGATTTAGTTGTCAATTCCAGCAATTAAAAGAAAAATCAGCTTTGTCATATGCACGCATTCTGAGAGATGTTTACTCAAGAACATGAATATTGGCTTACTAAATCCATACAGCAAAATCCAATTAGCAGAGGTAGAATCAGACTTGAAACTATATGGAGTTCTATTTACCATTTACACAGTAATCAAAGAAAGCCTTTCAGAACACCTACATGCATGGGCACACACGACGTCTCATTTTTCATTGTAGAATTTTGATGCTTTCAATGAATTTTTTCACAATAATATTACTGTGGTTACAAATTATTTATGATGTGGAATATACCAATGCATGGCAGTCTACAAACATGAGCTTCGCTTTTTCATGGTGTGGTAGACAGAAAAGAAGGCTAACTGGAAGTCTGAAGATTGCGCCCTTCACCTTCCTCATTTGTAAAATGAAAATAAATGTCTGGATGCTTTGAAAGGTCTCTTTTGCTACATATAAGGGCCAATGACTGAATAGACTAACACTTTATTTATTTATTTATTTATTTATTTATTTATTTATTTATTTTTAAAGATTTTATTTATTTATTCGATAGAGACAGCCAGTGAGACAGGGAACACAAGCAGGGGGAGTGGGAGAGGAAGAAGCAGGCTCCCAGCGGAGGAGCCCGATGTGGGGCTCGATCCCAGAACGCCGGGATCACGCCCTGAGCCAAAGGCAGACACTTCACCGCTGTGCCACCCAGGCGCCCCAGACTAACACTTTAAACATGTGTTTGAGGGGAAAAGCAGTTTTCCTGTGTTGAATAAAATACTGCTTGGTTGTGATGGATCTTTAAGGAGCTATACCAAGTGGATCAGTGTCCAAGAGAAGTAACAGAAGAAATCATTTTTAAATAATAGAGGAGTTGATGAATGTTTGAAGAGAACAGCTTACAATTTTCCCCTCAGGACAATTTTCATGGAATTTTTGGGCACTTGGATCTGTAGGCATAGGTAAGAGTTAGAAAACAGGGAAAACATTGGGTTTCAGAAGATTCGGTATTAAAAATATCAGAAAATTCTTTATACAAATCCAAGGAAGCAATCACAAAAGCAGACTAAAATTAAAACTTGGCTGATTGTAAATGCATTCAGATTAACTTTGACAGAACTAATTTTCTGTCTCCATGGAGAGATGGGGAGAGAAATGCCTACCCAAAGCAGCGTGTAAGAAAGCCCCATCCTGTCGATGTGCAGATTTATGAAAGGGGCAGGAAATCATGTCCCCATCCCTTTAGCAACTTTGCCTGACACTATCGAAAAAGGGTGTGTGTGGCCTACGACTGGGAAGTCGAGGCTGCACGGGCCTGGTTTTGTGTATAATGGATCGCACTCCCATCCAAGCACCTGTAAGCCCTACTGATTATGGACGGAAACCCAAAAAGTATTGGCCAAAGATCTCCCTGTTGTGCCTGAGCAGGCAGTTTGCTGATATTATTTTCTTTCAAAAAGATAATGAATATGTTCTTACTCTTGAGTTTTTTAGAATGATTTATATTTATTAAAATGTTTATTTCCTCAGCAATGCTACTTCATTCTACAGAAAGATTTATTAGAATACGATACTTTTTTAAAAGACCAAATCTTGGCCATGTGATAGACTGACACCATGAAGTCAAGAATTCTCCAGTGGGTATACTTCAATTCAATAGGCTATCCTGGTGGAAATGAAAATCCTTAAACTCCACAGACTAATAAGATAAATAGCATATTATATTATCAATGTTGGTTTTTGTTTTTTGGGTTTTTTTTTTTAGATCTCATAAGGTTTGGTGAATATTAAAAGAGATGTTGGATCTGAAAAGGTTTTGAAAGATTATAAAGCACAAAACATGTAATAAATTATTACAATGATTTCTATTATTAATACTCAGAGTGTTCTGGAATGAAAGATGATTGCTCATAGGAGTCAATTTTCAGCATGTCATTCTCTTACAGACTTTGGCCATATGGTCTATAAACTAGAGTATCTAATATCCCTTATTCTTTTGGAATTTAAAGTTTATTGCTATGTTTTTCAAACTGTGTGTCATGACCCCTTAGAGGGTTATGAAATCAGTTTAGTGGATTAAAAAGCAACATTAAAAAATATGAAATTGAATGAACAGAAAATGCCAAGAGGTATCATACAGAGTATTGTTTGTTTATATATATACGTGTGTGTATATTATATATTATATATATACACTGACACGTATGTGTATATATTATATACATGCATGTATATAATGTACATATATGTATACATGTATATATAATTTACATGTATGTATATAATATATACACACACAAACATCTGCACATATCTGTGTGTATTTCTGTGTGTAAGAAGAAGTGGATTATATTTTTTATTGTAGGTCACTGTGAAAATCTGAAAGTTCTGGGAGGCAAGATAACATTGTAGCTAAGAGCAGGGTCTTTGCATACAGAAAGCTGGGTTCAGGCCAGACTCTACCCCTTGACTCGCTGTGTGACCTCGAGCACGCTGTTTAACTTCTCCTTGCCTTCGTTTCTTCAGCTGAAAAATAGGCATACTAATAGCAACTATCTTATAGGGTTATGTCAGAAGTAGTACCTACAAAATCCTAACATCGTGCCTGGAATATATGTGCCCAAAAGATGGTACTCCCCCACCTCACCTTTCTCCACCACGTTAGCAAATTTATCATACTATGCAGATATTAGGTATTATCATTACTAGTCAAAATAAACATAATCAAATGAGACACAACAATTACGAATGTGGGAGAGCTAATTACGGAACAGGATGTTTCACAATGAGAAATCCAGGGACTACCGTGCTGTGCTTGATAAAAAGGCAGTTCTCATACTCAGGTTGGGCCCTGGGAAGCTACACTTGTAAAAGGTCCCACAGGTGTGTTTTCTGCACAGTGCTTACATCTGAGAACCACTTAATGATTGACTGATTGATTTTTTATGGCACACCCATGCTATATCCATGGCACCGGGCTAGATATTATAGGCAGTAGGAGGGAGGCTTTGGGAGGCCGTGGGAACCAAGCAAACCTGTTTCTGCAGTGTGGTTCTTACCACCTGGTTTTTACTGGTCCCTCCACTGGTATTTCCAGAGTGTCAGTAGTGGAAAGCTTTTGCACAGGCTGACAGCTGACACTGTCTAGCATAGTGATTGAAATTTCATGTGTATCGAGGGACCACGCAGGTAACACAAATGATAGAAAATCAGACACAATAATTTTTTTTTTCTTGAGACATCATGCCCATCTGGGATGTTTTTTGTTTCTAAATTTTAATAAAGACAAGGATACAAAACCAATCCATGTTTTTTTAACTCTTGCTACTCAGCAATAAGCTGTATATTGTCATATAAGAGTGCAGACACAGTGGCCTGCAGACCCCGTATCTGACTGCTAACAGAAGCTGGTCATGTGAATTATTACGTGATTTTTTTTTTCTAATCGTGTAGGTTGTTCATTGCTCAAAACTTTATCAAGAATTCTTGTGTGGGCCAACATTTTGAGGGCCAAACCAAGAAGCCTGTGGATTGCCATTTTGAGACGTTGACCTAGCAAATTCAATGCTGAGTGTGTCCAAGTTTTCTTAGTGTTTCTTGTGGCCTCTCTCTCACCTCAGAGACAGTCCTCTGGATTTCTCCCCACAGCTCTTCTCTCTTCTGACACTTAGATGCTTAACCAAGGAAGACAGCTTGGTGGGCAAAGCTGTTTCTGTTCGTAGGATTGCATATGTAACATTTTCTGAATTCACATTTTATAATTATTAATTTATGTTCCCTTGCCTACTTTCAGAAAGAGTGTTAGGCAATAAACATTAGGATTTCAGAATATTAAATAAATGGAAATGATTCCATTTTAAATAAATGGAAACTATTAGCACATGAGTCAGGAGAACCAAGTTTTCTTGATGGCTGGAAAGACACTTTGTCATGTATTTCTGTAATTTTTGATGATTACATAGGATAAATGTGTCCCCACATTCTTTACTGAACCAATGTCTTCATTGCTATGGTTGCTATGTCAACAAAACCCTGAAGCTCTTTCAGGTAAGAAGGAACCCGTCCAGAGTGGTTCTGATTTCTGCTCAGCTCTTGTTCTTTAGAGTAGGAATAGCAAATATTTGGCACCCCCACCTTCCCTTACAGTGCATGTGTCCAAATAGTAAGTCGTTACATTCTTTTCTCTGGAGTCTGGATTTAGCTTCCCTTAGCCTCCCCAGCACAGAACCCTGGGAGGCTATCACTAAGCAGGAGTTAGCCTTCAAGATATGATGCATTTGCATCCCCAACCTAGCAAAGAACTTGCTGGTATGGGGTGTGTCTGCACAGTTAAGCAGGGTTTTCTATCAGATATCATATCACTGCTGAGTTTCACTTTAAAAAGATAAAGTAACTAATCCCAGCCAATTGTACATGAAATTTTTTCATTTGAAAAACTCTTTAGAGTCAAATATATCTTGGTGCCTTGTGCTCGTACATAGGAGAACTCTTATAAATGCTGAATTAGAATCAATTTCCAAAATAACCTGGCAAGCCCTTTTACCGAAGGTCTGGGAACAGTTTCTCTTATAGTAACTATAAAAACTCTTTGAAATTGCACAGGTCAACCCTCTTTCCTTACAGATAATGCATCTAAAACCCTGAGAAGTTAACTTGTTGAAGTTCATCCGCTATTTACAAGCAAGCTACCCCATTATGTGGGTCTACATAGCGGTTATATTTGTTTCTTATAGAAATTACCATGAAATGTATGCGCTTAAAACACCGGAAATTTATTTTCCCACAGTCTGGAGACCAACAGTTTCACTGAGCCATACATGATCGAGGGGTCAGTAAGGCTGTATTCCCTCCGTAAATTCCCTGGGAGACTCCACAGCTTGTCGCTTCCAGATTCTGGTGGCTGCCAGTATTCCGTGGCTTGTCGCTACATCCATCCAATCTCTGCTTCTTCAGTCCCATGGCCTCCTCTCCTATTTGGGTCAAATCTCCCTCTGTCTTTCTCTTATAGGGACATTTGTGATGACATTTAGGGGCCACCTGGATAATCCAGGATAATCTCTCCATCTCAAGATTGTTAAGCACATCCACAAAAGGTCTTTTTCCCATGTAAGGTAAGATTTATAGGTTCCAGGGATTAGGACCCCAATGCCTTTGGGACCATTATCCAGAACAGTGGTGATGAGTGTGGAGCCTGGGTCTACCTGCCTGACTTTAACCCTGGTCCTGTATTTTAATGGAGGTTTGTATGCTTTTGTTTCGTCATCCCTAGAATGAGGATAATTACAGTATTTATTGTATAGGGTTATTGTGAAGAACAAATAAAGGAATACACACGAAAACCCTTACGAGGGCAGTGCTGTTACCTAAAAGCCCTCTGTAAATGTCCTCATTCAGAGACCCACTCCATCAAGCGCAAAGTTAAGTGCGGCTGTCAAACTCTTACAGAGTTCCTGGTTATACTGATATTCAATGAATTAAATAAATTACTTTATTCATTTACTTATTGCTACCAAGAGGCCACATTCCAAGTATCAGAATTAAGCTTCTTGCTTCCCAAACTGAGCTGGTCTTGACAACGTGGCTCGGGATCTAGGAAAATTCTGTAGTTGGAAGAGGCTCCTGGTGCAGTTACCTGCCATGCTTTCTGACCATCTTCTGTACTTCCTGACATGGGTCTGTCCTGGCATCGAGCCTCAAATCCAGCTGCTTTGCTAGGACTCACATTTTCATATTTCCAAATTTTCAGTTACTTCTTTTACATGTTCAGTGAACAGAGGGGTGCTGAACATTTTTTAAAAATTAAAAAAAATTGTTTTAATGTATTTTCAAAGTGCTCCTCTAGTGAATAAAATAGTTCTATGGTCACATTTAGTCATCGTACTTGTGTTTTTAGAAGGAAAAGAAGTATCTTTCTTCCAATAATGATAAAAGGTGTTAATTATGTTGTCATAGCAGAGTACCACTGATGCTTAAGTCACCAACTTGGGCTGTTCATGGGAAATAACCACTGTGAACTGGCCAGTGTAGCATATTTTGAGAGGACTCGATTACTCTTCTGAGCTTGGGGCACTTATTAAAAGTAAAAAATCCCTACCTTAAGGCTACTGAACCCTAAAACGTTTGACATTTTTTAAGGAAGAGATTATCTTATCTTGGCTGGAATTAAAGAAAAAAATCATAATTTATTTTTATTTTTTTTTATTCAGCAACTCTGATAGTGACTGTAAAATGTAAGGGACACAATGTTGGATGGGGTTCTCTTTTTACTTGCTTTTTCTTCTCAAATATTGTAAAAGTTAAAACAAAACAAAGCCCAAGCAACCAAACAGCAAAAATGAACTACATCAAGTTTCCGCTATAATTAGGTTGAAAAGTCAGGAAGTGTCACGAGTTTGTTTAAAACTCAGATTTACCATTTCCTAAACAAGTGACTTGGCCAAGTTACCTAAGTTCCCCGTTCCTAAGTTACCAAGTTCCCGGCTTCTGTTTCAGTTTGCAAAATAAGGATAATAAGAGAACCTACCTCATAGGACTGTTGGGGGCTTATATTGGAGTTCTATTTTGTAAACTCCACATTTTAAAAAAGTAATGTTTTTGACCACTCTTAGGGATTTACAATGAACACTTCCATAATATCATAGTTTATACCAGAGATAGAGGTTGGAATGATCTTTAAGGAAAGCAGCAGAAGGATTATTTTGGCAAGGTCTTCAGTTTTACCCAGGGATGGCTATCCCTTACTGCACAGAGGTCTTTAAACAGAGAAATCCCAAGTGAACAAAGTCCCTGAAGAAGGGAAACACGTTCCAGCCATTCTTCTTTATTTCTTGACTTTGGGGCATTTATAGGACAAACATATTTGTATTCAGTTTTGCTAAAGGGTTTTTTAAAAAATAAATATTTTAGAACTAGAACTGCAAATGACATCCATTACAGAGAAGAGGAAGGAAAAAAAACCCGTACAAGCCACTCTTTTATATTCACACTGCATCTTTAGTTTTAGAAAAAAATGATTATATGCCATCACAATATTCTTTAAGGTATGTCTTAGGGATAAATAATAAGAAACATGCCAACTTTATGGATGAGGAGCCTGACATATCAAAAAGTTAAGGCTCTTTTCTCAGAGTACAAAGAAATGAATGCAAGGATTGCAGACAAGCTTTTTTTGCAAATAAGCAGTTTAGCCATAAACTTCCCTTTTCATCCAGCAGAAAACATTACTTTAACGACACATTTTAGTCCAGTGGGTTACCAGCCCTGCCTATAACACACAGAGAGCTGATTTCTCCCAAAATATAACTTATGAGACAGTGTTCTATCAACTGGTGTCTACCTCTCAGAATAAACATGAGCTATAAATGTCGATGGATTTGTGGGAACTCAGCGAATCGGGAATTTCTGTACAAACACAATAGAAAATATGTTTGAAAAAAATACAGACTGATGCAATCAGGTATGTCTTATGGTTTTTAATCTTGAAATAGGAACCATGTGATGAACTATTTAATGTAACAGTTGAGATTTATATGAAACAAGAAGAAATTTATGGTCAAAGATTTTTGTCTTACTACCAAAAAACGTCTCAATTGTGCAGTTAATCTTATCTAATTCAAAATCTGGCCTCTGTAACTTACAATTGGCTTGTTAAGGGCTTCAACCGTTGCACAAGGGATCAAACCATAGCTCAGAAATGCATGTTAGTAAACAGGCCATTTACTCTGGTGTGTTTGGTAAACTGGGCTGAACTCTACCAAGGTATTTGGTGTTAGGCTGCCAGACTCTGTCATAACATAACCTAAATCTTTCGGGCCACCTGGTTAAAGAAATGTATTATTTCATCAAATCCTTATAATTTAGTATAATTTAATCTTTTTTTCTGCCCCATAGACAGATAGGAATGGAAAAGAAACACATAAGGTCATGAGCAATGACTTCTATATATAATAATTCACAATAATTCACAAGATTACGTCTGTTTAATTGAAGATACCACTGCCCCACAACAGAAATATTAATTGATTCCTTTAAGAGACTTCTTGAGTTCCTACACTATGCCAGGCACCACTGTAGACATTTTGAATTCATCAGTGAATGAACCAAACAAAAATCTTTGCCCATGTGGATCTCACTTTCTAAGGGGGTGGGGGAGATAGACTATAATCCATGAACATAATAAATAAGCAAATACACAGTAGGTGAGAAGTTGATAAGTGCTATGAAGAAAATCAATAAGTACAAAAATGTACCGGAGTCTTGAAGTGGGGGTGGGGAGCACAGAAGCAATCACTTTACCTGATGTCCTTGAATTACGTGGCTGATAAAACATCTTTCCTAAAAGAATGTATCATTAGCACTGAATAACATCATCACTTTGTCCCATCTTATGCTTTCAGTTTAATTCAATTTCATTCCATTTGTTTATGTCTTCAGTTACTCAGCACCAACCACGTGCACAGCACTATTTTTAGGCATTGGGGGCATCACGATAAAGAAAATAAAGTGCCTGATCTTGTGAAGCTTATATTATGGTGGAGACAGTCAACATAAAAGGAAACAAAGAATAATGAGGGGAAATGCTCTCAAGAAAAACTAAAGCAGGTTTGGGGTTAAGAGAGTGACAGAGTTGGGATCAGTGGGCTTTAGGTCAATTGGTCAGGGTTGACCCCTCTGAAAAGGTGACACCTCAGCAGAAATCTGAATGAAAGAAGAGAGTGAGCCTGACCCACATTGAAGAATTGGGGAAGAATATTCTGGGTGGGAAGGCACAGGTATTACAAAGAGCCTATATTTGAAATGAGTGTACTGCATTCTGAAATCAAGGAAGCCGGTGTGGTTGGACACGACCCAGCAATAGGAGAGAGGCCGGAACCCGAGGCCTTCCAGTACTTCTGCACAATGTAATAGTGAGCTGATAACATTATGCCCGTGGAAAATAAGATCATTTTGTGAACTACCACCTGACACAAAAATCACCGTGAGTCCCCTCCTCTCCTGTCGGTACCCAGAGTATTTATTAGAAGCGTGGACTCTCTTGCTGGTCAGACCAGCTTCTCCATATACCAGCCGTGACCTCAGGCAGGATTTTTAATCTCCCTTTGTTGTCAATTTTCCCATCTGTAAAATAGTGATTATTGCACCTGTCACATGGAATTGTTGCAAGGATCGAATGAGCTAATCCACCAACTGTTGGCCAAAGGGGATAAACTTTGTTACTAAATGAGTAAGTTCTGGGAATATTCTTCTGCAGCATGGTGACTACAGTGAATCACACTGTATTAGGTACTTGAAATTTGTTAAGAGAGTAGGTTTTATGTGTTTTCACTAAAAGGAAAAAAAAAGGTAACTGAGGTGAGAAACAAAGTGATTGAAACAGTGCCACCATTTTGACCATTAATTCTAGAGCCCAACTGTCTAGTACTAGCCACATGGGGCTCTTGAACAGCTGAGCTGTAGCTAGTCTTAATGGACAAGTACTGTAAGTGTAAACACATCAGATCTCAACGATAATCATGCAAAAAAGAATATAAGGTATTTCATTAATGCTTGTTTATATTAGTTACTTTGTTGGAGTAATAGTTGAGATATACTGGACTAAAAAAATATATTACTAAAATTAATTTTGCCTGTTTCTTTTTACTTTTTTAAGGTTGGCTACTGGAAAAGTTTAAATGACATAGGTGGCTGGTACTACGTGTCTCTGGACACTGCTGTTTTGGATAGAATGTGAGACATTACAGACCCACAAATGTGAACCAGGCTTGGTCCAAACCCACAGGTGGTCACAAGGTGGTTCTGATCCCAGGGAAAAGGACAAGTGAGCAATGAGAGATGAGCAGAGGGCCACCTTGATCTTCCTTCATTCTTCCCAGGAACTATCATGTTTCAATCTGTGGCCAGTGGCCTTTGTGATTTATTGGTTTGCACACAGAATAAAGAAAAAAATCCTTAGGAACTAGCCTGCCATTCCCAGGAAGATGGATTCTCTGTGCACATAAATCTACTCTGACTCCTGAATCGTAGGAGAAGGGCGACCATATGCAGTGCTCCTCCATCCTCGGGCATGGGGGAAAAGTTACAACCTAATTGTATGCGAACTGGCAGAGAATTTCATCCTCTAGGATTGAGAGCCAAGGCCTGGGACATGAAGTTGTAAAACAAGAAGAAACTTTTTAGTTCTTAATGTTAACTCAGAAAAGAAAAGAAAAGAAAAGAAAAGAAAAGAAAAGAAAAGAGAAGAAAAGAAAAGAAAAGAAAAAAATGTTAGCTCAGTATGGATAAGTTTCAAAATGCACAAATAAAGTTTAAATCATAATACCTGTTGTTATGAACACCTACTATCATTCACCGAGCATTTGTTTTGTGTCTGGCACTATGCCATATGCTTTACAAGTTTATCCAATTTAATCTTAAAATAACCCTATCATTTACATTTCACGGTTGATGAAACTAAGGCTCAGAGGGGTTAAGTCACGTGACCAAGGTCATATTAGTAAGTGATGGAACTAGGATTTGGACATAAGTCAGCCTGGCTCCAAAACCTGTCCTCTAGCCATTTCACGATGCTACTGACATTGTACCCCTCCCCACAGACAACAACCAGCACATCACCAACAATGACAACATCAAAACAGCAGCCCTATCAAAATGAAGACATTGCCCAGAGAATGACAGTGTTTGCTAACATTTTGCCTCAATTATATTCCTACCTTAACACTAGGAATTTTCCCACTGGCTTTATAATAAGAGATACTGGAAAAACAACCCAACGAAACTGATAGCCATATTCTCATAAAGGCTCCACTTGGGGTAGACTTGAGGTCTCTCCGAAGCAACTCCTCTCTGCAGTGGAAGCCACGGCACCCACGTAGGACACTGGCACGGCCCTCTAGCAAACGTGCACCATTCTAGAGCAGGCATGTGATGTTCTCAGCCCGTGCCTGGCTAAATTCTAACTTCCATATTTCCTTTTTTTCTCTTCTGCCTTGATTGTGTCACAAACTTATTTTTATATTTTATATAGTTTGAATAAATGAAATATTATAAGTGAATAAACACATAGCCAATATTCATTCCTGCCTTATAAACTTCTGAAAATAGAGCTTTTTTGTGAAAGAACAAGGAGCCCCTCTATCATACACATGAGTATAAGTCTAATTAGATGAGACATAATTGCATTTATTTAACCTTAACATCATAGTTATCTTTGCCTGAGACAACTTTAAACTTTAATTGCAGTTTATGTGATGGCCATCTGTCAAATATCACTGGGCAAAGCCCCACAGGCTCACGTGAAACAGGGCAAACTAGGAAATCCACAAGCTTCGTACAATATTAGCAAGAACTTGCTTGGTAGAAATCAGTCTTAATAAAGAGTAATGAAATTTAACCTTTTTTTAAAAAACATGATAGAAATCTATATGGTTACAGCTTTATATATCGGATGGTGTTCTTTGGCCACACACACATATATATGAGTTCAGTAAAGTATGGCACTACAGGCAAACTGTTCTTCAATCTTATCACATGAAGACGAAAAGGGGCCATGAGCAAATTAATCTCTTACTAAGAGTTTGTTTTCTTATTATTTGAAAATGTCAAATTACGTTCAGCAAAGTTTATATAATACATTGCAAAGAAAGATGGGGTTCTTATATGTATTTAATTTTTATGTGCAGAATAGGGACATACATAGAGTGTATACACACACACACACACACACACACACACACACACACACCATACATACGCTATGATATTATATATATACAGGTATATATATATATTTGGAATTGGCATAATGAGATTCTCATTTGGAACTATGCAGTCCTTAAAATTTAGCTTTTAGGCAAGCCAGTTGAGTATGGAATATAAATTCGCAATTTTAAATATTCATTATAATTGATATTAATAAACACATAGCACTGAAAGATATATAGTCTTATATCATTGTACCTCTTTTGATTATAATTAGAAGCTAACTTTGAATTCATTTAAATATTTGACCAAAACAATTAGTTTCTTGTTTCTTTTTAAAATGTTTAAAAATATCATTGAGCTTCATAATTAATACAATAAAGTCTTCAAGATTTGTGGTAGACGATTATAGTGAGTGTAGGGGCATGCTAATGAGATCCCTTTTCAGGACTGACCCCACTTTTTGGGAGTGTTGCCTGTGAGAAAGCTCTGTGCTTCTCTCCTGAACTGCCCTCAGTTGAGAAGACCTGACTTGACCCAGGTCACACAAGCTGGTAGGGATTGGGAGTAAAGCAAGGGCCGGCATCCATTGACTACGGATGGAGGAACAAGGGCCCACTCACCACTGTATTACAAGATGGGGCAACTCTGAAGGGCCAT
This sequence comes from Ursus americanus, assembly GCF_024610735.1. NCBI lineage: Eukaryota > Metazoa > Chordata > Mammalia > Carnivora > Ursidae > Ursus > Ursus americanus. The sequence goes on along the minus strand of NC_142134.1, from coordinate 8,268,685 downwards.
GTGCACTCTAGAGCTCCCTGTGGAGCCATCCTTTGTCATACCTGCCCTGCAGCTCAATTTCTCCTTCTGCCCAATCCTACAGCCTGCATTCCTCCACGGGTACTGTTCCTAAGAGTACTCTTCAGGACATTGCCCGCATGCGTGTCTCCATCTCAGAGTCTATGTCATGGCGAATCCATGTAAGACAAAGAGAAAACCTCTTTAGATATGCTCTGAGAGGAAAGATTAATATATAGCATTTTAATAAACTTCACTGAGAATTTTTTATAACACTTTTAATTCAACAAAATTTATTAAACATCTATGATGTTCTAGGCATTGTGCTAAGCACGAAAGATATAAAGTTAAGCAAAACTGAATTAAGCAAAATTGATTTCAAAGAACTTGCTGGCATGAAACACAGACATTACAACAAGTGAATATAATTCAACTGAGACAAGCCCTATATTAAGAGAATGGACACACTGCTCTGAAAGGATTGAGAAAGGAATGCCTATCTCTCTGGAGACCCATGAGACAAGAATGACTTCACTAAGGACATTTGAAACAAATTCTTCAAAAAGCTCAAGCCTCTTGAATCATTCTTTCTTCTCTCTCTCTCAGATCTCACATCCAATCTTTCAACAAAAGCTATTACCTCCACCTTTAAATATACAATAGTCCCCCCTTGTCTGCCGTTTTGCTTTCGGTGGTTTCAGTTAGCCCCAGTCAACTACAGTCCAGAAGCAGATGATCTTCCTTGTGACTTATCATCAGAAGGCCAAGAGTGGCCTAATGCTATGTCACAATGCCTGTGTCACTCACCTCATCACACAGGCATTTTATCATCTCACATCATCCTGAGAAGAAGGGCGAGTACAGCACAGTAAGATATTTTGAGAGAGAGACCACATGCACTAACAGTTATTACAGTATATTGTTACAATTGTTCTATTTTATCATTATTGCTGTTAATCTCTTACTGTGCCTAATTTAGAAATTAAGCTTTATCATAGGTATATACAGAAAAAAAACATAGCATATATGGGGTTGGTAGTATCTGCGGTTTCAGGCATCCACTGGGGGTCTTGGAACATATCCCCCCGCAGATAAGGGGAACTGCTATATCCAAGAGCCAGGCTGCACCCTCTCCGCCGCTTCTAATCTATGCAAGTCTAACAACTCTCGGAGACACAGCCTCACAAGGACTTTGTGCTTCTACCCTTGATCTATTCTCAACACAAGTCGTGATTCTGCTAACACGGAAGTCAGATCATGAACTGCTCTGCTGAAAACATTCCAAAGTTCTCTTCTCTAAGCAACAAAGCTATGACACCTACAGGGTCCTGGGCCATCCGCCTAGGAAGGCCAGCGCACGCCTGCCTCGGAGTATTGGTGTTCGTGGCACTTCCTGCTCCCTCTGCCTCAGTCCCCCTGCCCCTCCTTCAGGCTTCTTCAACTATCAACATCTTCCAGGGCAATTCCCTGACAACCCTCCCCCAGCACAGCATACCCTCTTTTCCTGCTTTACTACTCTTCGTAGCGCTTACCATCTGCTCTGGTCGTGATGATTACTTATCTCATTTCGAGTTTGCCCTTGCCCACCTCAACAGAAACTCTGCGAAGGCAAGGCTCTTTACATGTCTTGGTTTTGGCTCCATACCCAGTACCTACAACTGTGGCAAGAACAGAGTAGATGCTTACTAAATATTGTTAAATGAATGTTTACAAATAATGAAGAGAATGAGAGAAGGGGGAAAGCCTTCAGTGTGAACAGTCACTGGAAAGCACGGAAACCAAAGTCTTGCTAATCTAGTGTGACGAAAATGGAAACGTTCTCTGTGGTTGGAGCTGGAAACATAGGTTTCCATGAACTACGGTTGTCATGGGCTGAACTATTCACACGTTGAAGTCCCCACTGTCAAGACCTCAGAATATGACTTTATTTAGAGACAGGGCCTTTAAAAAGGGAGGTGACGAAGTTAAAATGAGGCCTTTAGGGTGGATTTAATCCAATGTGACTGGTGTCTCTACAGGAAGAGAAATTTGGGCCTGGGGTCACAGAGGAAAGAATGTGCAAAGATGTGGAGAAATCAGCCATCGACAGGGCCAGGAGAGAGGCGCTCGGAGAAGCCAGCACTGTTGGCACCTTGACCTCAGACTTGCTGTTTCCAGAACTGTGGGCAAAGAGATTTCTGCTGGTTAAGCCACCCGGTCTGTGGCACTTTGTACGCCGGCCCCAGCAGACTTGCATGACGGCATATGGCATCGTAAGGAATCTTTACTTTATCTCACAGGCCACTGTAACATTTCAGCAGGAAGGGAGGCGATCTGCAGAGATCTGAGTTTTAGGAAGATCCCATCTGTGGTAACATGGACGATGCGCTAGAAAAGCGAAACAACGGGAGCCATGGGGACTAGCTGGGGCGTGTTAGCAGCGGCTTCTGATCTAGATCAAGCAGGAGGGGAAGAGAAGAGGAGAGCAGGGAACTGGGAGAAGCCTCAGAGCCAAAACTGTTGGGACGCAGTGACGTGTGATAGGTGGGTGATACTGACATCCATCACTTTCAATTTAATAAAATGCAGACATACAAAAGAGTTCCAATAATATAATTCACAGGGATTTCAGTGGTCTCAGACTTGAGAAAATACCCCAGTATGCAACCTTAAGACAGATTAAAGCAGCATTCATACTGCTCAAAATGTGAATAGCACTCACTGAGAAAAGGGGCTTGCAAAGAGAGCTGCAGGCTACATCTCTTTCTTTGGCATAATATGCATTCGCATATTTAAAAATCTGAGAATTTTGCAATGAATAAACCTATTTAACTTTGTTCAAAAAAAAAAAAATTCCCCACCTTTATTTGATTATGGAACCCTTTTTTGTAAGGCACTTCTTAACCTCTCCATAAACATGAATACTCCAGAATTTAACACAGTTTGGAAAACAGCGGAGTATTTGATGCACTTGAATCGTTCCAAAAAATAAACAGAGAAGCTTTGTATGGGTAATTTCTATTTCCAACAGTAAAAATAATCAACATTGCTCTAACACATTGGTGGAATAAACTCATTAAAGGAATATAGTTGGTTTTCCTGTAGCCTAATTCTTACCAGATTAAAAAAAGAAAACTCAGGATCTTTTAAAAGTATCGCTAATTCTTTCACATCTCTAAAGAGAAACTGTCCATGTCTTGAAACAAAAAATAATATTCTGGTGACTTAAGGGGCAAGTGTAGCTCAAATGCAGAAATCTGGGAGTTCTGACTGGGGTTCTTTGAATCTAGAGCCAGTGACGGTCTACATTTTCCCACATTCCACCATGTTCTGGAGCCCAGGGTGTCCATGTGCAATGACTCACATGCGATGCGCACATAGGCCTTCCTGCTCTTCGTGGTGCCCGCTGAGCTCCAGGCCACACACTGGCACCAGTAATCTTCAGGCCCAAAGAGTTCTTCGACTTGCTGGCGTGAAATCTCAATGCTCACTTCCCGGACAATGAGACCTGCCAAGAGAAAGGGAGATTTAAGTCAGGAGAAGGCTTGTACTAGCGAACTACAAAACATCGTACCGTGTGTTTCCCCCCAGTGATCCATCTTGATGCATCCATCAACATCCCAGATATTGTCTCTTTCCACCTGTGATTTTCCTCTGGCTCCCGTTATTTGACTCCCAACTTTTTCATTTTCTTATTTGCTATTTCAAATCTTCCTCTTTCATCTTCTGATGAAAGTAGAACTATCACTGCACAAAATTACACTTTTTCCCCAAATAGTCTGACAAATATTCAACCTTCGCTGAGTTAGCTTCCCTGGTGTATTCAAACATGAACATGAATTTCACCCCTTCTAAGGATTGTATCCCCATTATATAGGTCATGAGTAAGATATCCGTGTGCTATACAGAACCTTACAAGGATTAAGTCTTCCTAACTCCTCACATGAAATGACAGAGAAGAACCTAAAACTGTAATTGTAACTATATAAATCATAAACATATATTGGCTTATGTATATAAATATAGATACCATATTTTATTATAGTATCATCTGGTACCATACAGCTATATACAGTTTTACAACACTTTACATGGTTTTACAATAACTGGATCTTCCTAACTCTTCACAAGAAATGAGAATGACTTAAAACTATAATCATAAGTATGTAATTCATAAATATATGTATCAGCTTTTATTATAATATGACCTCTAGTACTCTATAAATATGTGGTGATTATCTAAAACTAAGTTATTTTCGTAGTTGTATTTTAGTTATTAAGGCACAATGTTTTCTTTAAAAAAAAATACTAGGCTTAGTTAACAAATCCCTGCTATTCTATCCAAAGAATGTATGACTTTAAAGTTTTCATACATAATATTTTGAAAGCCCAAATGCTTCTCTATAATTGTAATGTAACCAAAATCCTGTTAAAGTGGCTTCCAGCTAAAATGCTCAAATAATTGGATTTTATTTTACAGCATTATGGAATCCTGAATAACAAAAATTTAAGAATCTGGGATTATCATTTTAAGAGTATTTATCTTGATGTATCAAGGCCTATTTCAGAGAGTCATTCTGCAAGGTGCCTCTTTGCACTGAGCAAGAAGGATCATCTGAACAATGTATGTGGGCAACTGCCAATTTTCCTGCACACTCTTTTGGAATGAAGTGCCTGTTGAGAGAACTAACAGGGAGACCCTTAGGGTTAAGTATAAGCACAGTAAGAAAGATGAACTATATTGCTTTGTACTTTTTATTCATGTATTCATTCATACATTCATTGAACAAATATTTATTTCATATCAGTTATGGAAAATATATTGCCCTAGGCACTTGTGAATCTCTGATGTGTAGGATAGTCATTACCCTCAATGAACTTATACCATTGTGAAGAGAGTACATATTAACTACAGATTATGCAATTTATTATTTGACTGCAATTGCGTTCAATGCTACAAAGGAGAAGTACAGAGAAAATGAGAGTGAATAACAAGTGAACCCAACTTAGTATGAAGGATTCAACATGAGTTAAGTTGGTTAAGTTATATAGGGAGAGGGAGAGAACGTATGGGAAGAAGCAGAAAAGAGAATGAGGAGATTGGGAACCCAGAAGACAGCTGAGCACCAAACACAGAGATAGTGGCATGAGATGAAGCTAGAGGCAAGAAAAAGATCAGTCAATACATAGTCAGTCTTGTAGATCAGTGGTTCTCAAAGTGTGGCCCCAGAACAGTTTCATCAGCATCACCTGGGAACTTGGGTCCCACTCCAGACTCAAATTGAATAGGAAACCTTGAGAATTGAACCCAGTGATTTGTGGTTTAACACGCACCCGAAGAATGTAGATGCATGCTATAGTTTGAGAACCGTTGCACACCATGTTTAGAATTTGGAATTTCTTCCTGAAAGTCACAAATATCATAGAAGTGTTTTAAGCAAGTAGATGGCATCATCAGATGAGAATTTATACACACACACACACACACACGCACATGTATGTCTGATATGTATAAGATATAGAGCTTAGTTCCTAGAAGGTATGATTTCTTAAACTGTGTGACCATGACTTCTTGGTATAGGTGACATGAAGGTGTCATCTAAAGACACTAAAAAAGAGTATTCCAGAACTTACCCAAAAACCTAGAACATGCTCAAATGGGTACAAGCCCTCAGGGAGATTAATAAACACCCAATAGAAGTAGATGCTGTCCCACTGGGGAAATTAGCAATATTTGCTATCAAGAACTGAGGGGACTTGAGTCATGGGAACAACTAAGCCCTTAGATCCACTCAAGGGTCCCTGAACTGAAATGAAGCCCAGGAAAGTGGATTTTATAAGCCCGAGGCAGGGCAAGATCCTGATGGGACAACTCTCTGATCAAAAGTTTATTAAATAAATGTCTTGAAAATTAGCAAGACTTTTATGCTTACACATTGACCCTTTAAAAAGAATTTTCAAGAGGCACCTGGGTGGCTCAGTCAGTTAAGCATCTGCCTTCAGCTCAGGTCATGATCCCAGGGTCCTGGGATAAAGCCCTGCGTCGGGCTCCCTGCTCAGTGGGGAGTCTGCTTCTCCTTCTCTCTGCCCTCCCTCCACTCATGCGCGCTCTCTCTGTCAAATAAATAAAATCTTTAAAAAAATAAAAATAATTTTCAAGTAACTGCATGTCTAAATCCCTCACTCCTCTATAAAAAGATTAGTGTATTATTTTAGTCAATGTCCAAATAAGTCAATTCTCCACAGCAGAAATCCCAACTTATTAACAAAAAACACTACTCCCTTTTCGCTTTCGTAATCTCTGCTTAGGTCCTCTCATTTTCCCGTCCTACTGTGATTATTCTCATTTTCTGGTATCTAGACGTTCGCGGAATGATGGAGCACAGCTTTCCCCCTCGCCTCCCACCCTTCTTTTTATTCCACTCTCTGGTATTTCATACTTTTGCCTGTTTTATTTGTTTATACCTCCTCTCTTCATGCAGAAATTCAGTTACTGGAAACAAAACTCTTCCTTTAAAAGTTGTTGCAGTAAATTTACAGTCACCGAAGGGCTGATAAGCCTGCAGTGTGTATTTCCTCAGAACTGTAATGGCTTTTTCCAAAACGCAGGGCAGCAACAAATGGGCTCAGGATATTAAAACCACACACACATATTTTGTGTCCCAAGATGATAACTTCAGGTTTCATTCCTTATCCCCTGCCTCCCCTCCCCGCCTTTTTACTTAAAGCAATTACAGGAAACCTAATTTTTAAATGCTAGGGTAACTTCACTAGGGCCACTGTATCCTTCAGCCCAAACAGGCTCATGGATGTTTCTACTGACCACAAATCTGAGGGTTTTTAACAAGCCACAGACCGACCCTCCTGTTCAGGGATTATTCTAGTATGAATGTGCTGAATTGTGGGGCTCAGGCTCCCTGTGGGTGCAGGAGTCAAGCACACACCGATTTTTGTCTCTAGCTTCAGAGACGCCCCATTCAGGAGGAGATGGATTATTAGTTGTGTACAGTCGTCGTGCCACAGGCCCAAAGTTTACACTCCAACTTCTGGTCAATACCACTAGAACAAGAAAGAACTGAAGCCGCAAGTCTCTAAACACGTACAGCTTAGCATGCCCTACAAGCAGCTGCGTTATTCAAGCTCTGAGATGTCTTCTTATATCCCATCTTTTCATTACCATAGGTAAGTTCATTACCTATGACATTCTGCTCATCAAACCAGAGGCTAGTGCTTTGGGTAAAAGTAGGTAATATTCTTTCTCTTTGAAAGTAAAATTTTAAATCTGCTTGAAGTCCTGAGATGGAAAAAGCAAGCTGCCTTGAAATTTGTAATGCTATCAGCACTACTTCCAAGGCGGGCTGCTTCGAAGAGCATTTGGGAACTGGAAATTGGTTTCAGGTTACTTAAGGGCGGGGGGAAAAGCTTCGCTCTACAGATTTACTCAAATACAAATGTGTATTTTCCATCACGTCTGATAAGATCAAAGATTTTCCATCAGCATTCTTCCTTTAATAGTGGCATCTCCAGGATGCCTGCTGTTTGAAGTTTGCAGTGATCTGCTTTTATAACAGGATTCATTGTGGTCTGGGAGCCAGAGTGCAGGCAAGTAATTAGCATGCTGTATCAAGAAGTCTTATAATTAATATGAATATGCACTTACTAATAGGGAGCTTCAAATGATTTGAGAAATCCAGATGCAAATGCAACCCTCTGACTGGATCTTTGTAAGGCTATACATGCATATGGCAATAAAATGGTAAAATGATATTTATTCCTTATCTTTAGCAAAATTTTAATTTTATAATAGTGTTCAGGCACCACAAATAGTGTTTTTCTAGAGTTTATTATAAAATGATCACAAATACATGATGAATACTGTTGTATAATTATTTAAAGCGATATCTATATTCCCTGAGAAATATAATCTGTAGTACTGTCAGCAAACATTAAGAGTCCACTAATGTCAAAAATTATGTTAAGGTCCAGAAATATAAAGAAGGAAAAAACATCGCCTCCTGCATTGTGCTGTTCATTTATCTTGTTTATGAGGTTCTACTCCAAAATTGTGCAACATCTCAGAAGATTTTTTAACATGCGGTCATCAAATCCTCGCCTTCTGATACCCCATGTACATTTCACTAAACAGCATCCTAAGCCCACATTAGACGTAGGTGTTATGTATGCCTGAGTTGTATTTATTCTTTTTTTTTTTAAGATTTTATTTATTTATTCGACAGAGATAGAGACAGCCAGCGAGAGAGGGAACACAAGCAGGGGGAGTGGGAGAGGAAGAAGCAGGCTCATAGCGGAGGAGCCTGATGTGGGGCTCGATCCCATAACGCCGGGATCACGCCCTGAGCCGAAGGCAGACGCTTAACCGCTGTGCCACCCAGGCGCCCCCTGAGTTGTATTTATTCTTAATTACTGTATCTTTCATAAGGCAAAGGGAAGGTTTGAGATATCATGTCGTGTAGACCTACCAATTCGGCTCCCTCCAACACTTTCCCTATTGGAAGAAGAGCTGCAGAAGTCACTCAATCAAATCTCATTAAAGCACATTTCACGGGACAGAGGTTGGTGAGAAATGTATTAAGCTGCAGGTAGGGATGATCTGGGATATATTACAACACGTTATTGAATTAGCGTGGTCTCTTTTTCATGCTTTCTTCCAGAGCTTAATCCTATTAGTTTTCACTAATATGATCTAAAGTATGGTACATATCAGTTCTAGATGTCTTAATATAAATTAAATAACACAAAATAGCAGCATTATTTAAAAGGATGTCATACCAAAGAAAAAAAAAACCAACCAAACAACAACAAAAAAACCCTGACAATTATATCATCTACTCACTAAAATAACCAAAATATGGTAACCTGAAAGGCAGAACTTTACAATCAATATATGGTTTTATGTTACATGAAGTCATCTGACAATCTTTAAACTACATCAGGAAAAGAAGACACTGTAAACACACAATTTATCAACTTTTCTCTGAAGTATTTTCCTTGGATTTTTAATATAATATTTAATATATAAACAGGCCATCTAATTAACTAAAATTACTTTGTAAAATTGAAAATTATAATTTACTGGTATATTAGATTTACTATAAGTATAATTTTGTTAATTACATTTTTTAATCTTTGTGGTCAAGATGAATTTACCTAAAAGTCAAAGAATAACATGGCTGGGACTGGAGGGTTCAGGGCGTTGCTTGGAAGCATTTCACACCTAGGTCATTGACCTGAGTTCCTTTTTTACGTGATAATTTCTAGTTACTCGGTTCCCTTTGGCATTCTGTGTCCAATGAGGGTCTGTGTTTTGTTTTGTTATGTTTTTTTTTTTTTTTGTCTAGAGCTGAGAAGAAAATATTTATTGGATTGTGTATCTGGAGTGGAGAGACTTAGAGTGCTTTTAGAAAGTTATATGACAACCACAGATAAATACAGTTTTTCTCCCTTAAAACTTGAAATGTTAATTGCAAGATGATATTAAAATAGTTATAAATGATACTCTGACAACATTAATGCTGTTTTCCCTTTCCTTTGCAGAAATGTCAGGTTTTAGGTATTACAGGAGAACCAGTCCTCCTATTTTTGACTGGACTTTCCAACCACTGCCAAACTTAGAGCTGCAAGTATAAATGATAATTGCAGTGGTAAGTATGCAAAAGGCTCTTTCTTATATACAAAGTGGTAATGAGCTGATAGATTAATCTACCAGTTGTGGCTCATCATTTAACTCCCATTCTAAACTTTGGTGATAGAAAACCTGTCGAATGTCTGTTCCAAGAAGTCTTTCTGAGACCAAAATGGGAGCTATAATCTTTCTGTATTTAACTTCTGCCTTGTGTATCAATGTTCTTTGGAATATAAAGAAGTGATTTTGTAAAAATGTGATGGCAATTAAATTTGGAAGCTCACAAAGCATAGTCCATTGACACAGCAAATATATTACTCATCTAAATATTTTTCATAAAACATAAAACTTTTTACATATATATTTGAAGATATATTCTAACATTTTTCTTGAAAGTATAATTCTTAATAATTAAATCATAACTACATGCATTACTTTCTGTTTTTATTTCATGCACTACATTGGTAATTTCAATAGAAGTAATCGTAACAAAATTAAAAAAAAAATCCTGTCCATAAGGGTTGGGGGGGGATACTCTATTCTTGGAGATGGATTTAACCATGAACTTATGAATTATAGACCTAATTATTGCTCTACCCTTATTATTACTCTCCCCTTATTATTATCAGTCACTCATTTAAGAGGTATTTATAGAGACTCAGCCATGTGCCATGCACTGTTCTATGTGCTGGGGACACAGTGGTAATGAAGGCAGATAAGGTCTCTGTCCTTCACAATTCATTGTGGAGATAGGGTTGAGCACTTATTTTATGCACTGTCATTTATTTCCAAGATAGCCATAGAGATGAATTGCTTACGATCCTTTCTTAGAAGTTTACTGTCTACTACTAAAAACAAGTAGGAGTTGACTGAGTAACTCTGTCATATGCATTGTGCATGCATTAGTACAGTTACTGGCACACAAATTCATCCAGTTAATGCATGTTAAATGAATGAATGGTTTACACATATATAGCTATAATACCAAGTAGTGTTAAATTCTAGATATAAGTAAATTGAATTGTAACTCAGAGGAGTAAAAGTAACTAGAATTTATTGAACATCTACCATGTGTTCATCTGCATAATGATCCTTGCAAATGGGTATTGTTATACCTATAATATAGGGAAAGAGCAGAGGTCAGAATTTAAACAATTTTTCATGCAGCCAATGATTAGGGAAATCAGGATTTAGATCCATATTTATCTGAATCCAGTGCTCCTGTTCCTTTCACTATACCAATATGCCTTAAACTGTGTCTCAAGAAAGTGTTCTTGGGGCGCCTGAGTAGCTCAGTCAGTTAAGCGTCTGCCTTAGGCTTAGGTCATGATCCCAGGGTCCTGCGATAGAGCCCTGGGTCTGGCTCCCTGCTCCGTGGGGAGCCTGCTTCTCCGTCTCCCTCTGCTCCTTCCACCCAGCTCATGCTCCATGCTCTCTCTCTCTGTCAAATAAATAATTTTTTTTAAAAAAAGTTGTTCTTTGGTCAAATAAGTTTGGGGATTTCTGTTTAATACAACTTCATCTTAGAAACTCAGGATGCTCATCAGTGTATTGGAGGCTTTGGCCAGAAGTTCTACCATAAAAAAGAATGTTTAATTTGGACAGCCACTACTTCCCCCAGATTTATTAAACCATATAACCCTACAGTCAACATAAAGACAGAGCCCCATCTCATCAAGTCTTTCAACGTGATTTTGTTTAGCATTTTCCATATATTGGTTTACTGAATAAAAGTAATCTACTGTTTGGAAAATTCTGAAAACCCCATGAAGAAAGCTATCATGAAACAGCTTCAGATGGAGAAATCAGGGTAAACCTGGGGAAATGGAATATTCGAGTTTGCTGCTGAAGCATGGTTTGGGTTTAAAGACTTAGAGAGGAATCAAAGACACTTCGGGAGGTTAGAATAGCACAAAGCCAAAGGGCAGAGATGAAAAAGCATGGAGTACCACAGGGGAGAATAGTTTACATGAATGGAGTAAAGACATAAGACCATGGAATTAGACAGAAGAGAGACTCATGGAGAGCCTTGAATGGCAGCTGGAGAAGTTCATTTTGTGGAATGCGAAACCTGTAAAAATTGTAAATTGGTAAAATGAAGTTTTTTTTCAATGACAGATGCTTTAGGAAAATTAATCTTTCTCAACTAGTAAACAAGACTAATCTGATTTACTTTTAATGGAGTTTGAATAATTTTAATTTTAATTATTATTACAAAAGCTATTCTCAGATGTGTGATCTTATATCAAGTCATCAATCTTAAGAGCTTGAGAGCAATATTCTTCGTGAATCTCTGAAAACAGTGATGGTGGAAACCAGCACATATATCCAAAATAATAATTACTCACACTGCTGGGCTTTCATTTTGTACTTATCTCATGTGATTTAAAAACAAACATTAAGAGCAAATCACCTCTGGAGAGATTGCCACTTATAACAGTTCATACACAGTATATTGGTGACAGCTACTTGCTTGTCTTAAAAGCAATATATTTCATATTCTTAAGGAAACTTTTAAACCAAACTAGAAAGGCTCATTTAAAAAAAAAATTCAACTCATCCAGGGCAACTATTGTTACAACTGGGAGATTAGACAAATACCCACCTAATACGCAACAACCTAGTAATTTACTTAGATAAGAAAATAAATTCTTGTTCTGTATTGACTGACTTTTGGAAAGTCCTAAATTCACCACGTCCAAGTTACAAAATAAAGGTAAGAACTTTATTGTCTTGCTGGTTTGTGGGGAAAGACATGGAATAACAGCTACAAAAGTACTCGAAATCTATTAAATTAATATATATGTGTAATAATAACAATTATTTTGAGAATACAACTACACTCTATTCACAAAATTACCACTGGAGTTACTAACATAGATTCAGGAGAGCGGAGGAGCACCATGATTGGAAATTGTAAGAGGCACACACCCAGATGAGAAAGTCCTGGCTAGTTTTGGAACTTTTCAGCAGAGTTGGGAGAGGCAGGTCTGGGCGGGGACTTCAATCATCCAGGGTAACGCAGATCTGGCTATGACATGGAGTTTGAACAGCAGGAATGAGTTTTAGTGATTTACCTTTAAGTTTCTTGTCCTTTAGACAATTAACCCAGGATTTTACCAATTCTCCAGGATACTTACTATAATAAAGTATAGATAAAGTGAAGTTACGCTGATAAGATGAGTGGAAGAGCCTACTTTTTCCGGCAACCAAAATGCTTGCACAGCTCATCTATTAGGAATTCCTTATACCCATATTCCTTGGTGAGACAGGGACATTAAGCAACTGAATGGAAATTACTAAGTAGGTTAGCTCTAACTAATTTGGGGCTAAACAAGCAAACTTCCACATTTTAATGAAGATATAAATGGATGAGCACAATCACATCTTCTAGGGTTTTTCTTCACTTACCAACCAGAAAGTGAGCTCTATCAGAGTAGAGATTTGTGCCTGTTACATGCTGTCACTGTGGCATTTCAATGAATATGTATTGAATTAATGAAAGACTATTTCCCTAGGACACTATTAATACTGATTTAAAAGATATATGGTCATTAGAGGAAAGAAACTTTTAGTCATGATGGAAGTTGTGCCTCCTTCCCTAGCCAGAAAGACGCCATCAAACACAACTTTGAATTAGACTTTGATCCTGCTCGGCATTCACACTAAGAATGGGGTGGGGGGCAGCTGAGTTATCATAATGTTTTTTAGATTCTTCAAAATTGTTTATAATACCTGAGTAAACACAGGTCAAGTACCAATGAAAATATTTTTTCTTTGTCTTTTAAAGGAACTGTAATATGCAAGAATGACTCATCAATTTACAATAAGAAGGAAAACTTAACTTGTGAAATTCCAAGTAGAAATGAAAAATAATAGCATTTCGTATTTCCAGGTTAGGAGTATGTATTTGAACTGCTACTGAGATACCAATTTTCAATTTTTTAGAAAGATTTTATTTATTTATTTGACAGAGAGAGAGAAAGTGCACCAGCAGGCGAAGGGAGAGGGAGAAGCAGGCTCCCCACTGTGCAGGGAGCCGGATGAGGACTCGATTCCAGGACCCGGCCCCTACCTGAGCCGAAGGTAGACACTTTAACCGACTGAGCCACCCAGGCGCCCACCGATTTTCAATTTTAACTTTATATAGTGACTTAAAAATAACTATGTGTTCTGATATTTTCAAAAGATTTCTATATATTCTGAGATCCTTGCTCAAATCATTCTGTTATCATTCCAAAGGGAGAGATGATTTAATAAAAACAATGAAACCAAGTATAAAGCAGTTAATTTTTTTTCTTTTTATACAGAGTATATCTCTTTGCTTTTCTGTTGATGCCAAGTTACATATATTTAGTTTTTGGTAAACCTAAGGCTATAGGTAGAATTCCAGAAGACAATATTGATCCAGATTTGACAATAAAACCTTATTTTTAATTGATCCTTGGCAATTAACTTAATGGAGGATATAAACTTTAGGGAAAGATCTGGTTCAAATTCTGTTTTTTTCAGTGACTAGATGTATGACCTTGGGAAAATTCCTTTACCCCACTAAAAGTCATTTTCCTCAACAGGACAATGGGAATTAAAATTCCTAATTCAATGGGTCCTTTTAAGGATTAAATGAGATGATACATGTAAAGCTCTTTGCAGAACAAACCCTTACAATGAGCTAACTAACAATATTTCAGAAGCTAGAATAGTTTATGCTATGCTGTGTTCTAAATAACTCCCCTCATTTCAGAGGTTTTACAAAAATAAAAGTCTATTTTTCCATCACAACAGTCTCAAGGACAGCTGTAGGACATGAACTTTCTTAGCGATCCAGCCTGCATCTATGTTGAATCCGTAGCTCCTCAACCATGTCTACTGAGCCAGAAGAAGAGAGCACAGAGAACACACACCTGCTCTTAAATGCTTTGGCTCAGTCATGGCAACATAACTTTCACTCACAGCTCATTGTCTAGAAGTAATCACCTGGCCTTCCTGAACCACAAGGACACCAGGACTGTAGCGCTCCCCAGAAAGGACAGGAGAACTGGGTAGGAGTATTATACATTATAATTGATAAAGCTACTTTGATAGGAAAAAAAAAGCATGCATTTTTAGCATCTCCTAAATTTTTTTTAAGGAAAATCTTGAGGATTTCCACAATAACCCTGAAATATTAAGAATTATCAAGTCAAAGGAAATTTAAATAATTGTTTTCTGTGGTATGAAAGTCTTCGTTGACAGAGGGAGCGAAATGTAGACAAATTAGACTATGAGACCAAAAGGAAGAAAAGCTGATTTTGGGTCCTGGTATGGCTCTTGTCATGAGTAACTCTGGGTAGGGCACTGCATTTCTCATTTTCTTAAACTTTAAATCAGTAAAAATAAATAGCCCTTTCCCACTGTACTTCACAGGAATGTTGTGAGGTCAAAAGAAATCTTTTTTTTAAATTATAATACTTTTTAATTATATTATGTTAGTCACCATGCAGTACATCCCTGGTTTTTGATGTAAAGTTCCATGATTCATTAGTTGAAGAGAAAGTACTTTTAAGGACAGACTGAGGGGCAAGGATTGGCAGCTCCTTACATCTTTTTGGGGAGATACTCTGACCACATTTCCTAGCTACCTTTGTCTTAGAAGTGGCCACAAAAGCAATTCTGGTCAACAAAATGGGACTGGAAGGTTCTTGTACCTTTTCTTGACCAACCTAGTGAAGAGCCTTGTGGGTCTCCTCCTTGCCGTCTTTCCCTCTCCGCTGCCTGCATGCAGAGGAGGAAGAGGCCAGAGAGGATGAGAAGACCACAAGATGAAAGGAGTCTGGGTCCATCCCTGACCAATGGGAACAGAGCTGCCCTATAACCAAGGGCACCCTCCTGGAACTGGTATGTAAACAGATGTACCACTGTATCACTTTGGGTTATTCTCTCTTTGGTGGGGTCTGTTACTGCGACTTAGCATAATGCACACTTAAATGATACAGACTATGGATAATATGCTTGGCACACAGTGGTTTTTCTAAATGATTACTGGATAAATGGAAGACAAAAATACTCATTAATCCCGCAATGCTTTGGGTTTTGTTTTTTTTGTTTTGTTTTGTCTTTACTGTGATTCAGTGCTTAGCTTCAAATTATCAAACACATTTTATTTGGCAACATCTTGTTAGATACACAGAGAATTTCTATTAATTCTGAGAGTTTTCGAATATCTGAAAGTGTGATTTTAATATTATGCTCAAAATGCTATAAAGCGGCAATTTGCTTGTAACAAAAATCTCATTTTCAGAATAGTATGCTTGCAGTCTTTTCCAAAGTAGCACTTCCGGCATAAATGTTGAACAGACAAACTGATGTAAAACACTAGGTTATAATGTTTAATTACCAGTATAATTTTTTTACAGGCTATCTTATTTTGGTGTTTTCAGAAGAGCTAGAAAAACTTAATCTTGAACAGCAAAAGAAAGGCACCCGATTCTGGATACTGTGTGTGACTTGTAATGTAGTCATGTCCGTTCTGTACTAGCATCACAAAGAAAAAGAAAGAAGAAAAAATGATTGTTTCTTACCAGGAGCTCCAATTCACGCAGAGAGATATTTATGTAATTATATAATACCACCAACTGAACAAAGAGCTTCAATCATGTATCTTTTCATATCTCCAGGTGAAGTTTTGTTCTCCTTCCCTTCTTCTTTTTTTTTTTTTTTAAGATTTTATTTATTTATTTGACAGAGATAGAGACAGCCAGCGAGAGAGGGAACACAAGCAGGGGGAGTGGGAGAAGAAGAAGCAGGCTCCCAGCGGAGGAGCCTGATGTGGGGCTCGATCCCATAACGCCGGGATCACGCCCTGAGCCGAAGGCAGACGCTTAACTGCTGTGCCACCCAGGCGCCCCTCTCCTTCCCTTCTTTTACAGTGTGTTTCCTTCAAAGGACACATACCCCACGGGATAAACAATCTCTACGAGAAATCAGGAAAGCTAGCTATTTAATATGTACAGTTCAGTCAGGAGGTGTGGGATCACAGTAAATACTATTTTGTGACGATACTCACGCTAATAAACATGATGACATTTTCACGATTAGCCATGTTTTTAGTAAAGGGAAATTAACGGGTAGGACTATCGAGTCTGAAAGATACATACAGCACGCTGACACACAAAACTGGGTTTCAGCATAAAATCCACATGTTATATAGACAGTATACATATGCACCTAAGTTCCCTGTGCATGTTTATATGCATATCATCCATCTAGTGCTTTCTTTTTACCTACAAGTTGGAATGCATTTGCTTCACACTCTATTATAAGCCCATTTAGTCACATTTCTGTCAGATCCCACTTGCATATTCAGTGTTGAATAAATCAGTGGTTAATACATGCCCTTGAAAATGTGTTTGGAGATAAATAATGAACTGCTGTATCTGATCATAAATGTACATTTTTACTCTCAGAATCCTGAAAAAGAAGATAGCCTGACCTATTACACAAATATATGGAAAAAGAGAAATAATTATAGAGCAATCATGTAAAAGGAGTCTGGTTTATTCTTATTGAATGGATACACCACAGACCAAAAAAAAAAAAAATGTTATAACTTCACAAAAAATTCCATGCAAAGAAAATACCAAATGAGGATAGGGAGTCAACCTTTTCATCGTAAGTGCTTTTTGTCACATGTCCCCGGGCTTGGGGCGCGGGCCCAGCCCCACGGCGTGCGGAGCTGCAGGGTGCTCGGAATGGCAGCCCGACGGTGCCGCCCCCTGGAAGGAACTGCTCCAGCTGACCACGGGCGCGCTTTCCATTTACGGGAAGGTGGTCTGACAAGCCGACTGGGAGGACGGCAGAGATGGAAACACAGATCAAGTACGGATAAAAATATGCCCACCTTGAAAAACACAAGACTTGTAGGTAACAAGGTACGGGGAAGCAGCTATTGAAAAATGAGAATACAGTCACTTCTTCCTCATTCATGATTTTCACAGTCCCCTTTAGATTCCACCCCAACCTCGCTCCATCATCCAATATCTGTGCACATCCTACGTCTATACTGACTTAAATGATACAGATTTATGTCCCTTGCACATATCTTACAAATGTCAACCCATCCCTCCTTAAAGCTCCCTGCTACTCAGCAGGTTTCAAACTCGTTTTTAAAATCTATTATGTGGGTGATGCTTTAGCAATACCTTGAAGTGCCTTCCCTATTAAAAGTGAAGAGGGATCCGGTGTCCAAAAAGAGAAATAATGATAGCTGATGGGTATTATTTCACATGTTCCTGACTGTGAAATAATTCTCTCTTCTTTAAAAAAAAAAAAAAAGAACACATATGCAAAAGAAAGAAAAAAGCAAAAATAAAATTTAGAAGGAAAAAGGGACCCCATAAAATCTTGCCAAAGGTTCATGTTTTACATAAAGCTGCAGTTGGGACTTTACAAAGGAAATCTCTGCACTTTTTATTTCTGGTTCAGAGGATTTACATGCTCTTTCTAATGATCTGGGCCTTCAGCACTGGGTAATGTCTCCCAGTCCCCAGCTTAGCACTCATGCAAAATTGAAGCACTTTGGAGCAGTTTAGTAGCTGCAGATGAATCTCAATGTGCAGGAAAAGGCATAATGGCTGTTTAGCACTTGCTAGGAGAAGCTGAGGAAATCAGGGGGAAAAATCTATTGAACTTAAGCCATCTGGGAAGCCAACTGAGCGCAAGTGCATTAACAACGTGTTTACATTCCCATTGTGTTGCTAGGCCAAGCAAAAGTGTGTGTGTGTGCGTGCGCGCACGCACGTGCACGTGCTCACACACACACACACGTGCATGCTCGCGCGTGCACGCACGTGCACAGAGGGAATTATCAAGTGCAACTCTTTGGATTGTATTGGCTATTTTCATTTGGTTTTGGCAACTGTGTGGGGAAACATTTTCATGCGAAACGTGGCTGTGAGGATGTTCAGGTCTCCGTGAGACAGGGAGACTGCTGGAGGGTAGGGCTTGGAAGGGTGCTACTGCGGGCATGAGGAAAATGAGCGATAAGCAGGAGCCTAGCTGGGCAGTACCTTTAGTGTATCTGGCCCACGGAACAACAGAACAGATTGGGGGAGGCTGCCGAGAGCCAGTAAAGAACAACTAGGGAATGCTTTCGTTGCCTGTTACATTTAGAGTTAACTTAGAAATACTGGCCAAATGAGGGAAGACAGCCAGGTGAATGCCGTCAGTTTTGGCTCCCATCATCCCTACTCGCTGTCTCCATCATCACGACGTTTTTTTTTTCTTCGTTGGTATTTAATCAGCTATTTTTAGAGCACTGTGAGGTTCCCTGTAAAAGTGAGAGGAAGCTACAGATTTCCCCTATACATTCTGCTTCCGCACAAGGCCAGCCTCCCTGATTAACATCCCCCACCAGAATGGTACATCTTGTTTTATAAGTCACGAGCTTCCACCGACACATTCTGATCACCCCAAATCCACAGTTCACGTTCAGGTTCATTCTCAATACTGTACATTCTGTGAATCTGGACAAATGTAATGACATATCCACCTTTATAGTGTCATGCGGAGTAGTTTCACTAACCTAAAAATTCCCTGTGCTCTGCCTATTCACCCTTCTCTCCCCCTACCTCTTGGCAACCACTGATCTTTTTAACATCTCCATGGTTTTGCCTTTTCCAGAATGTCATATAGTTGGAATCACATGGCAGATAGCCTTTCAGATTGGATTCTTTCACTAATATGCATTTAAATTTCCTCCATATCTTCTCATGACATGAGAGCTCATTTCTTTAAAGCACTGAGTGATATTCCCCTGTCTGGATGTATCACAGTTTACTTATCCATTCACCCACTGAAGGATATCTTGCTTGTTTCCAAATTTTGGCAATAATGAATAAAACGGCTGTAAACATCTGTGTTTTTCTCTGGGCATATGTTTTCAACTTTCTGGGGAAATATCAAGGAGTGTGATGGCTGTACCATGCGGTAAGACTATGTTCAGCTTTGATTTAAAAATGCCAAAATGTCTTCCAAGTGGCTATTTTATTTTGCATTCCAACCAACAACGAATGAGAGTTCCTGTTGCTCTAAATCCTTGTCAACATCTGTTGCTGTCAGTGTTCTGGATTTTGGCCCTTCTAATAGATGAATAGTGGTGTCTCATAGTCATTTCCATTTGCATTTCTCTGATGATATATGATGTCCATTTGCATGTCTCTGATGACATATGCTTATTACAATTCTTGGTGAGATGCCTGTTAAGGTTTTTTTGTGCTTTTGAACTGTTGCCCCCCAAAACATGTGCCCACATCTGAATCCCTAGCAAAGGTGAATGTTACCTTACTTGGCTAAGAGTCTTTGCAGATGTAATTAAAATAAGGATCTTGAGATCCCCATTTACCCCAGGTGGGTCCCAATTCCAGTGATAAGTGCTCTTGTAAGAGACACACAGAGAAGACAGACACGGGATGGAAGGTGATGTGAGGGAGGAGGCAGAGATTGGAGTGATGCAGCCACAAGCCCAGGAATGCGGGCAGCCACCAGAAACTGGAAGAGACAAGGAACAGACCTTGCCCTAGGGTGCCCCGGGGGTGGGGGGAGGGGGGCTGCTCTGCTGCATTTCAGACTTATGGCCTTCTCGAAACTGTAAGAGAAAAAATGTCTGTTGTTCAAAGCCCCAGAGATTGTGGTAATTTATTGTGGCAGCCGTAGAGAACTACGGCTAAGGACTAAGGGCATTTACTGTCTGCATTCAAGGAGTGGACTCAAGAATCTGACAGAGCAAAAAGGCGAGGAAAGGCTGTCTGCCATGCAGTGTTTTCCTGGTTTCACAAATGCTCCACGGAATGGGTGTGGGGAGGCAGCATTTCGGTCACTAACGTCATTTCATACAGAAGGCATCATTGTCTAGCATCATCAAGACTGTAGCTATAAAAAGAGGCATGTCATTCATTCCCGGCCATTCCTGGAATTGCCTTGTACATAACATTCCCCTGGGTTTTTCCAGCTAAATTTTAATTCACTCAAGCCCTAGAGCTCCCCCCCTCTTCCCTCAGGAGGCTGCTATCCCTCAGTCTGAGAAGTTTAATAGGCAGAGACAGGCGAAAGGAAATTGCAGAAAGCAGGGGCTCTCTACCGTGTAACTCTACACTACGCCAACTATCAAGGGGTTTCATGAATTTATTCTGGTGATGAGAGGAGAACCCAAGCACATGGTAAAACATACTCTTTATTCTCTCTCTTTTCCCTCGTCTCTTTTGCCCCTTTCAGACTGTGATTTCTTTAAGTGCATCAGGTCTTAGTTGTGTCTCTACTTACAGCACCAAGAGAAGTATCTGGGGCATGGTTTTTGAATACAATGTCTGTCTCTGTCCCCCCTCTCTGCTATGCTTCCCAGCAATGTCTCCTCTTGGCCCACTTCAAGCTGGTTGTACATAAGCATTGCTACAGAGCTTAAAATGAGTAAACAGACAGACAAAGAATAGGCTATGCCCTGCTCCCAATTAAATCATTCCCTCTGGGGTGGGGCCAGGACAAAGGTGTTTTCAAAAATGCTCCCTGGAGACTGTCAAATGCAGCCCGGGTTGACAGCTAACCTCCCCATCGTTCCTTGTTGCTCTTACCTTCACGGCTTGGAGATGTCTCCCCAAACAGATTTTTAAATTCAGGTTAAACCCTTGATGCAATTAGGAATGAGGCCAAGACTTCCCTAACCTGAGTTGTTTTTCATTACTAGATATTATACTTCCTACATGCGGTGCTTGCTTTTTTGCCAGACCCTGATATTTTGCTAATTGTAGCTTTCATGTTATACATGCTGATTTTGTATCTCCAAATAGTGCTTTTCAGAGGAACTGGAAAGAGTGGGTATTTCAACAGGCATCCCCAAGACGGCTCTGAGAATGCCTAGCTAAGGGATGACTCCGGATCAATATTTGGGACAGAAGACCAAAGGGTTCATAGTGAGGAAAGCCCTCTCCCCTCATGTCTTAGCATTAGCTCCTTCACTGATTGTGGCATTTTTAAACCAAAAAAAAAAAAAAAAAAAAAATTCTGCTGTGTCTTTGAAGATGTAAAAAAAAAAAAATGCTGGGGTGAGGAGAGAAAAAACAGCATCAGAATTTTGAGCCAATTATTGTAAGAATATTGGATAGTGAGATTTAGTGATACAGAAACTCGACTAGAACAGATTACAATGTGTGACATCCCAGAATAAAAGGGCAACACCCTGGGTCATTATCTCATATAATTATCAGCCAGGTTACTTATATTAATATAATCGGTACCAACACCAAAAAAGTGTATTTTAGTTTTGAGAGAAAGCCATGATTCTTATAAGCTAACCCTCTCTTTTAAGCTGAAATTGTTTCTTAAACTTCCCTTAACAGGATGCTTAATTCATTTCATGCAACAATCCAGAACTTTGTTAAGTATGTTCCTTCCTATGAAGATAAAGAATAAGAGACTCTCCTTAAACTCCTCACATATTATAGCCAAAGGTTAGATTAAAAACACACTTTGGCTTTTAACACGTGTGCTATTCTCACTTTGAAGTGGGCATATTAAAACTCTAGGCCACAGCATATGCGTGGTTGCTGGGCACATGGCAAGATTGCTATAGCAACACAATCACTGCTTTCACTCCTGAAATGCCCTGTTTGGGTAGCAAGTCATCAAGACGAAGAATGGTCCTTGGACTACTGTTCCTTATCGTAGCCTCTGTGTGGGCTTGGAGATGGGTAGCATTTGATTTGGTTCTTTCTAAAGTGGGGAAAATACACACATACACAAACACACTCACACACATATGCATATGTGTATACTTGCATATCTACATAGATAGATAGATAGATAGATAGATAGATAGATAGATAGATAGATATCCTTGATTAAATTGTATTAATCAATGCTTTCATCTTAGCTGTGGGAAGACAAAGGGGTAATGCATTACAAGTAACCTTGCCCTTGGTGTTAATTGCCGGAAGAGAATTCCTTTGTGTTCATTACATTAAAAACTCTGGCTGTATATAATTTTAGAAAATTTCTGTTTTCCTCTAATGAAATGACAGCTTACTAAAACTGTACTGAAAGGTATAATGTTTTCTTGCCTCTACTTTGCAATCATGTTCTGGGCCATATCTGTTTAACAAATACATGCTATTAAAATTTTCTATACAGTATATAATTTAAACACGATGAATGTTCCCCATGGGGCAGAATTAAATTAAAATTACATAGTTCCACAAATATGGCGCAGCCAGGGTCTGTGAAGTATGTGCCGGGTCTATGATATTGATACATGTAAATACTGGAATTGCTAAAAATGAACAAACAACAACATTAAAAACTTCACAAAAACAACAGATTAGAGACAAAAGGAACCCAAATGGTTAGCCTAAAATTTTTCCAGTACTCAGTTCTGTTTGTAAGTTAGGGAAAGAAGGGAAACAAAAACCAGGTTTCTACACAGTGAGAGAGCCTGAATCAGTCAGCCAGCTGAGACTTATCTTCATGCTACAATGGAGTGAAAGCAACAACGAAAATCTACATTCTGTAACTCTGACCCAGGCATGCATTTGTCATTGCAGCTGAGATTATGTTGGCCATGTCAACTCAGGTGTTTAAAGACTTAAAGTCAATGTGAAATAAGGATGAATCAAATGCGAGCACGAACAAATGAAGAATAGGAAAAAGTATCTATTTCAGGATGATTGATATTCTGTTATCTCTTGCCAAGGTGTCAGACTGACTCAGTGGAAAAGCCTTCATATCCTACATGGATCCTTACCAATTTTCTATTTTTATTTTGGGGCCAGCCTTATGCTGAAAAAAAAAAGTTGTTAGTTTCTGGTATTGAAGTAAGTACCTCTGGGAAGGAAATCAAATAAATAATTGGTTTATATCCCAGAATCATTTATCTTCATTGGCAGGCAAATATATTACAGATATAAGGCTCTATTCTTGCAGAGGCAGTCGTCCCACTGACTTTATAAAAAAATTATGGAATGAAGTTCAAATAGAGCTTCCAAATTTTATGCATCCTTTCCTGAAATTTAAACAAAGACCAGGGAATTTATATAATTCCTTTTGAAAATGTTCACTCTGTTAATGAGAACAGAGTTTAAAGTAATTATTTTGCATGGAGAAGAATGTTTGGTATGTGTGTACTTAATATGTAAAATAACTCTTCTTATGGAAGATTATGCTATCTTATCTATTCCTCCCATCACCTATTCATGAAATATCTCAAATAAAAACATCATCAGCATGTTTCACTAAATTTCAGTTACTCAAATTTAGTAGGATGAGTAGTTATAACCCCACAAAACAAATTTTTATTATCTCCTGTGCTTACAGCCTTGTGTTGTAAAATTCAGAACAGACAGAACTTTACAAAACAGAGGCCATGTGATACCATTCCAACCTAGTTGAAGAGACAAATATAAATATACATACACACATATATAGTTACATATGTATATTATGTACATATGTATTATCACATATGTATTTTATATACATATATGACCTATATGTGTATGTCAAATATATGTTTTTATATCTTACATATATATATAATTCCATAAATAATATGACATTATAAGAAATTACCATTTTTTACCTCAAAAATGGTTGAATATTGATAATCTAATGGTTTAACTTACTATACATCCACAATTCACACTTATGACTATAATAAAAATGGAAGTACAAATAAGGGAAATGTAGACATGTTACATATCACTTGAGTTTTATAGAAGGATTCATCCCCAATATTGCATTTGAGATATTTCTTTAAGCATGAGTAGGATTTTGACAGAAGTAGGACAGGCAAAGTATGGGGTAAAGGATCATTAATTCATACACACATACTTATTGAGCACCTGCTAAGAACCAACACTAAGTCAAGGATGGAACTAGAATAGTGGAAAAGTCAGACATAATCCTTGATTTCATGGAGCTTACTCTTGAGCTTATAATGTTTAGATGGAAGAGGAGAGGTAACTTGAGAAAGGAAACATAACTGTCCCTCTCAAGGATCTAACATTAGTAAAGCCAGGGAGTAAGCGGACTTGTTTTCTAAAGGTCCATATGACCTAAGTAGTACCAATAAGTCAAGATAACAGAAAGTTGAGTATACTCAAGTTAATGAAGAGCATGCCCGTAATGCATTGAGTTTAAATGCCTGCCACAGTCTCACAACTTAAAGTTTCTATGATTCCAAGACACCACAATGTAAAGAAAAGAGTGTTCACATGCACTTAATACAACTTAAACAAATCCCATCTAGTTTCCCTCTGAAAACGTATGAGCAGCATCTCCTAAATCATGTCCTGGTAATGACATTAATGTCTCATGATATTTTAAGAGAGGTTCTGTGAAAAGGAGTTCAGTTGCCAAATACAATGAGGTTAAAAAAAGTTTTCCAATGCAGAGCTTTCCTGGGACTTTTACAGGAAAATACACTTTATACTTTTCTCCAAAAGGGGAATATAATTATTACAGTGTTTCCTGAAGTATTTGACCACAAAGCTTTTGCTTCTTTCTTTGTTTTTGTTTTCCCAAATAGCACTTACAAGACACTGGTGGTTCACTGAAAACAGTTTAAGAGGAAAAACCCAAGTTTGCCCAGTGTCTAGGACACGTGGTGGAAGAGAAACTACTAGAAGGCTAGAAAGTTTGACTGGTAACTGAATTCTACTGGAGTTTTTGAATACATGACCAATGAAGATGAGCTTTATTCCATGGACATAGGAAAACCATTACATATTTAAGAAATGGCATGATACAATCCCTTGGACCTGTGCTTTAAGCCTACAACTATGTGGAGAATGGTTTGCTGGGGAAAAAGGCTGAAACCAAGAAGGTGTTGGAGGCTACTTAAATCATCTAAGAGGCATATGATAAAGGTCTATATAAACTAGAAGGGTTATAGCAAGAATTAAGAACAGAAGGGTGTTTTGCAGGAGAATGCTGAGAACTGGCAGTAGCAGATAATCACTTTGACTGTTGGAGTAAGGGATGAAGCTGACATTTATGTTTTTGGTGACAGGATACAGAGAAGAGGTATCTGAAATAGGACTAGAAGAGGAGAAAAGAAAAATTCAATCGTGCCACTCTTGCAACAAACGGGGACCTGAGTGAGCACAGCATTTTTGCAAAAGCTCCTTTTGGAGTAAAGGCAAATACACTTAAATGTATGCCCCGTTCTAGCTTCTCTTAATCAGTTTTTTTTTTTCCTGTTAAAGCTCACCATTTTGCTAATTGGCAAAATATTAAAGACCTTGAAGAATAAAAGGAATCAAATCCTAAGCACTAGTTCAAGCTATTCCAGAATGAGAAAGGACTCAGATATAGAAAATCTGACACAGAAAAGCAGGTGAAAGCGTGAAAGATAAATATTTAGCTGACATTCTGAACCAGATTTTCTTTTCTCGAGAAAAGGGGAAAATGTATTCATAGATCTTTTTAAAGACAAACTGTTACGCGTTCAGTAGTTATGGCAGAATTTAGGGAGAGGCTACCGGGTATAGGGCCAAGAGCAAAGATTTTGGAATCAGGGAGCCCTGCATTCATATCTTGTTTGGCCACCCCCTAGCTATGTGATTTGGGGCACGTTAGTTTACCTTGCTGAGCCTTGCTACTCTCTTTTACAAAAGGAGAATCCCAGAAATTATCTCATAAGACTGTCGTGATAACTAAATGACATAATACACGCAAGGCATTTGATATGAAGCTTGGAACTTTTTATTGTTGTTGAGTTGGTCCTACAGATAATATTTTGCTAGTGTGAGAATAATTAAAGAGGAGAAGGGAAAACCTCAGGGATTATTAAAATTTCAAACCAACCGAGGTTTTCTAACCTCCCTGCTTTTTTGTAGAGGAGAAATATTTGCTTTTCGATGGTAAATCTTAGGTACCATGGAAACAAGGGTTGAAAAGACTTCAAGTAAATAGAAAGCAAGCAGCCAAGCCTGAGTTTTTCTTAAAAATGTAACCATAACAATTTTGAACAGATCAAGATTTCTATGGAATTCTGAAAGAACGTAGATACTTATTACTATATTACCAAATCAAGAACTTCTGACTATTGAAATTTTCAAACCATCTAATATATACTGCTTTCTACTTCTTTGTTTCTTATATTACATATTTTCAAGAAATGCAAATGTGGTTTAAATGGTGGAAAGCAAACACTAACAGTAATAAATTATCTTTAATCAGTACATTTTATCATCAATAGTATAGCTTTGCTCAGTGAGCACAAATCATTATTTACTTCATATTTCAGAACTGGAGAGTCTATTTAACACCTTCATAATTTAAAAGGAAGAATTTTGTGAGTTGGAGGAGAAATTTTCCTTTTTTCCGGCTTTATTGTTTTGTAGTTTTTCAACGTGAAGTTACCTTTGATGAGGACTTTAGAGCATCTATTTGACTTTTTCAATGTATCTAATTACTACTGAACATGCTTCCAAATGTTATTATTCTGAGGCAGAGTTATCTATAAAAACAAACTCATTTGCAGTGACTTCTTTCTCTCCTGCATCATCCTAGGACCAATTTGATCGTTTAAATGCCAAGAAATTTCTGATTTGTAACATGTTTTAAGACGATGTACTCTAACGTTTCTGGCTGTTAAGAACCACTAAATTCCCAATAAGAGTATAGATCAGAGTGTATTAAGTGAAGAGTTGAAAACCAAATTTGCAGGTAAATCCAACCTCAGGGAAAAAAAATTCCCCAAAACCAAGTATTTCGGTTTCAATTCCATTTATAATGCTTCCGACCTCATGGGAAAGCAAAGAGCTCTAAGATGAGAAGCCCACAAATTTTCCCCCAATACTTGTTCAGATTGGAGATTTATGATAACAGGCAAAGAGATGCAATAAAATGGTTTGGGGACTTTTTTTTTCAGGTTTCATTACTTATTATGAAAATAACACATTCACAGGATTGGGGGAAAAAAAACAAAATTATAAAAGAAATCTCCTATCATCCCAGATTTTGAGCTGTCAACTGCATATTACGTACTTCTCCAAAACATCCCAATGCATAGAAAAATATATGTGCATCCTTTACATAATGAGGACATATTACATGCAGTGTTCTGTACTCTGGTTTTCACTTCAAATTTTATGTGAGAGATTTTTCTACAGCCTCACATATAGAGAAACCTCATTATCTTAAAAAGTATCACAGTAGTCCATGTAGGGATGAACAGTCTTCAACACGCCTCTGCAACAAAGGTGTAACGAACAACCTTGCATTTCAGTCTTTGTGCTCAATTGGAATTTTATTTTTAGATCCTACTTTTGTAATTACCGAGTGAAAGGTATAAACTTTTAAATATTGGTAGGTATTTTCAAATTGGCCTTCAAAAAGATTGTACCAATTTGCAATCTCATCAACAAAGGATGCCTTTACCAACACTCTATACTAACTGTTTTGACCCTGACAATATCTTAAATGCTTATTTACCAATTTGCATTTCTTTTCCTGTATCTTCGTGTTCAACCTCTGCTCAATTTTCCACTGGATTGCTGATCTTTTTCTTAAATATCCTTTAAGAACTAGTAATATACTACTTAAATTAGCCCTTGGGTTAATGTATGTCCACAGATATATTCCTCTGTGTGTGTATTTGTCTCTTGGCTTTGTGGTTTTCTTGCTTTGGATATTCAAATTTAAGAATGTTTTCTTATGAGACTTTTTAATTTTGTCTTTATGAAAAAGACTTTGCCCACCACTGCAACCAACCAACCAACCAACGAACCAATTGCCAAAATTTTCTCCTAGTGATGTTAGGGATGATGCTGGTGGTGGTGGTGGTGGTGGTGGTGGTGGTGGTAATGATGGT
Organism: Ursus americanus; assembly: GCF_024610735.1. Lineage (NCBI taxonomy): Eukaryota > Metazoa > Chordata > Mammalia > Carnivora > Ursidae > Ursus > Ursus americanus. Next base: position 8,240,225 of record NC_142134.1, on the reverse strand, counting down.
GACATTAGGCCCTAACATCACGAATTTATTTTATTCTAACAAATGAGATAAAAACCCAAGATTTATTTATTTATTCATTAGCTCATTCATTCATTCATTCATTCATTCATTCATTCATTTAATTTCCAACTGCCTACCTTGTGAACTGAAAACCCATCTTAACACATTGTAAAATGTCTTAACTGAGTATTTCCTGGTCCCTATTTTAATCCATTAATCTGTATGTCTTATTCTCTGCTCAGATAAAACTCTTCACTTCTTTAGTTTTGCAATATGTTTACAAAGAGCTGGGGTTCCCTCATTATACTACTATTTCAGAATTCCTCCAGCTATTTTCACAAATTACTTTTCATTCAATGTTGGTGACTTATGATTCATTTATAAACAGCAAAATTTTAAAAATATTGCCTTTCTACATTTTAAGGTTTTCATATTGTACAAAGCACCTGCAATCTCTGAAACTATCCAGAAGAGACCTTTTTTTTTTAAGCTGCAAGATTGTAAAAAAAAAAAAAAATATATATATATATATGTATGTATATGTATATATATATATATAGTCTTTCTATCCAAGAACAAGATAAGTTTTTCCACTTATTTAAGTCATCGTATTTTTCTTACTCTGAGTAGCATTTAAAGTTATTCTTTCTAAAATTCTGCAAATTTCTTGTTAACTTTATACATACATTTTCTTTTATACGGTTATTATAAATGATATCTTTTATTCCATTACAATTTGAATGGCCATCTAGAAAATAAAAGTTGATGGGTTATATGAATCTTTTTTTCAGCCACTTTTCTATATTCTCTTTATGTTTTTCAATTTTTTATTTAAAAATGCACTTTTTCCAGATATACAAAAATCATACTATGTGTCAAAAATGATCATTTTTCCACTTTTTAAAACAATTTTTATATTTTTCAGTTATTTGTCTTGCCTAATTGCACAGGCTAGTATGTTAAGAACATACCAGATAGTACTGATTCTGAGGGCATCATTTTTTTTTTTTCTAACATGAAAGGTGATACACGTCTGGATGCTGGCTTTCTTGTTAAGTTTTGGATGAACATGAAAGACAACACAAAGTACACTGCATTCCACTCCATCCATGAATCTGAGGAGCACTGTGCAAGCATTGCGGCTGCCAATTCTGCCCTTAGTTCTGATCTGTCCCATCCTGAAGTTGAAGAGAAACATGCCACATAGTTCCATACATAACTGCTTTACAAGGTATTTTTAATAACTGGCATATGCAATATTAATTAATTTTATGTAGAAATAATAAAAAACATAATGTTTTAAGAAGGGAAATGTCTTACTAAAATACCTATGTTTACACACACATACGTATATGTGTGGCTGGCAGAGGAGCTCAGTATCAGAGCAGTTTGGGTTTTATTTCTAATCCTCCTGTTTAGGCATTTTCCTTAATTTAGTAAAGAGAAGCCTAAATATGTCTGTGACTTTCATCTTAGCTTTTCTGATGTCTTTCTTTTGCCTCTTGCCATTAAAACTTGTGTGTTTGAAATCTTTACAAGTAAATGAGCTGAAACAAATAAAACTAATTCACTTGCGATTCTGTAGACATCTGGTGGAGTTGTATTCTGAGTAATCAGAACGAGAGGTGGGACAATTCCCTGAAGTAAAGCGACCGTACAGTTGGATACCCAGTTATTTCTACAGCCATCAGATGGCATGCAGAGAGCAGACTGATTCACAAACTGACAAACAATTATGTAGAGCTGCCACCTGATTTTCTACGACCGTTTGTGTTATATCAGTCTGTGCTTCACATACTTTTCTAAAAGATGACTTTTCTCAGTCCTCTCACAGTCTGTTCCATTTCTTTATGTCCCATCACCTCAATACGCCCTTCATGTTGTGAGAGATAGGGAACACAGATCTCCCTCAAGAGCTGCGCTCTGCTCAACCCTGGTTAATCTGACTTTTGGATACAAATATGAATTAATTACCATTTGGATTTTGAAAACGTGTATCTATTCTGGTAGGTAGAGATAGTTATGAAAGAAAATAAAGATATTTAAATGCTTCCTATTTACCTTGGAAATGTTGTTCAGTGGAACCTTAATATTTAAGACATATGTCTTAACATTATAAAATCATAGATCTAGAATGGGTCTGCAAGTTCCAATTGTTATTCTCACAGTTAGAGAGCAAAAGCACCTAAACCACTGTGGAAGGATACACATCTTTCCAGTTTATAATAACTGTAGGAGTTACACAACTATCTTAAGTCACCCATCATGGAGTAAAAAAGATGCTATCAAGAAAGTTTCCTTTTATCAAGAAAAGCCCACAGCTTATTAAAATCTACTATATCCTCTCTTTGCCTTTAGTATTTTACTGTCAGGGATAATATATACTGAGCAATAAAGTCAGGCATTTTCACCATGCCAGGAACAAAGGTAATCTGATCAAGACCCACCCAGATGGTGGCTACACTCACTCTCCGCCTCTTCCTGGATCCCACACCATCACTGTTCTCAATCACTCTCAATTGAACTTTAGGTAAGAGTTAGATAATTAGGATTTATTTTTAGATGTAAGTTAAGGACACAGGATACTTTGAATCTGCAACATTTACAAATTGTTTAAAAATTTAAGGGGAAATTATGTATGTGAATTGACATTTGATAGTTGTAAATAAAAATTACTTCTCCTTAGTTGAACACGTTCCCCAACCCCAGGATATTTAGACGTGACACCAACATTGACACACGAATGAAATTCATCTTTGACTAGGGCACATACCATTCATCCCGTCCCCGTCTATTCATTTTTCTCATTTATCTCTTTCAGCATGAACTACGCCCATCAGGAAACAAGTCAGGATTTACTTTGCAATGCATGGAATGAGACCACCAAATTCTACCCAAACTGAACCATACCTTTTGCCAAAGGATAATCACTCATTTGTATTCTCACCATCGAAAGAGCAGTATGACAACATGGCAAAATACTAAGTAAGTAAATCCTAAACAGTAGCCCAAATGCAGCGGAAAACTCACCGGAAGTTTCATCTACTCTCTCATCTACTATGTGGTCCTTCTGATGAACCCATTCACTATTGCACTTGAAGTAGATCTGGGTGGCGGGGCTGGCTTTACAATACAGGTTCACAGGCTTATTCTTCACAATATAAGCTTCTTCAGGCTCAATAAGAAAATGTGGTAGAGGTTCAGGTGGATCGGATGGAAAGGTTTCTGGGAGTTCATGAAAAAAGTCATCGTCTGCTAAAACAAGAAGAAAGTGGAAAACATTCAAATTGTTGTAGCCACTTGCCATTTACTTGCTGCTCATTTACAAATAATGACTCATAAATGATCTAATTAACAAAGTGTATGCCTGCTATGCACCAGGCAGTACGTTAGGTCTCTTGACTGGTTGCTCAATTCATATTTTGGTTATTATTCTCATTTTTACGCATGGCAAAACTCAACATCAGGGAAGGTAAATATCTTGCCCTGAGCATGCATGTAGTGAATAGTGGAACTGGAATCAGAACCCAGGTTTGTCTCACTCACAAACTGTGATCTTCCCAATGGAGCACTACACCTCCCACTACACAGTGTTCCCCGAGAACTGACAAAAGCAAAAACAATTTCATTAGAGAAATTTGTTTGAAAAATGTAAGGCTCATAGGTAAACCTTAAGTGCTTTGCAAGAAGCCAAAAAGGAACACTGGGAACATGAAATTAATGATCTTTAAGTTCAGATTCAAACCTATCTTTATTTTCATTTTTTTTAAAGATTTTATTTATTTATTAGACAGAGATAGAGACAGCCAGCGAGAGAGGGAACACAGCAGGGGGAGTGGGAGAGGAAGAAGCAGGCTCATAGCGGAGGAGCCTGACTTGGGGCTCGATCCCATAACGCCGGGGTCACGCCCTGAGCCGAAGGCAGACGCTGAACCGCTGTGCCACCCAGGCGCCCCTCCTATCTTTATTTTCAAAAGATGCCACTGCATGACATATTCATTCACTTTTTCATTCATTCAACCAAAAGTATTTATTGAGCTCAGGATTATTCTCAGCACTGGAAATAGAGATAATAATAGCAAGTCAGTCAATAGTAGATGGCTAGTACAGCCTAGAGTCTAGCAATGCTGTTTGGTCTTATTTAGAAACTACACCTCAAACATCAGATGTATGCTATGACTAGTCAAACCTATTCTCATTAGAATATTACGAAGTATTATCATGAACAACAGTAGTCAGTCATCTCATTTTTCATAGCATTGAAAATTATCAAATATATTGCTTCCAATGTATTTGTTTCAACTGCGGTTTCAATACCACTGAATAAACAAAACTCCAAAACCACTTGAGATATTTGTACACTTGGAGGTATGTTTTTCATAACTTGGGTTCTGTATGATTCCAAATAAAAATAGAAAATTAAAAAAAATGCCCCCAAAACCCTATTATCATATTTCACCAGAGTCAAGGGAAAAAGTCTTTCCAATACAATGAAACTAAGTTAGACTTGATAATTTTCTTCCTGTGACAGATAGTGGCGAGCAAAACTATCGTTCATTCTGCAAGCTGATAAAGCGCCCCAGGCTAATATGGAAGGTTAAAGGTGTGAGGTCCAAATGAAAAGCTTTTAAAAGTTCTTTAAAAGTATACACATTCAGTAGCAAATACATGATGTAGTATGGGTAAAGACTGGTTGTTCCTATGCTACCTTAAAGCTCATTTTACTACTCATTCACTTGTTGCCTTGTTTGGGAAGATGGCCATTTGTCCACTAAGAAACCTGGCCTGGCACTTTTTCCATCCAGCTTACGGGAGAGCCATCAAACAGTAACCGTGTTTGATCTCTGCCAATATGTTCTGCAGTAAAAACTGGCTTCACCCGCATCACAGACACAACTAGCTTTCAAAGCTCCTCACAAATTATAAATTTCTGATGCCGGCATGTAAATGATGCTTCCTGTAGCTAGCTTTCTTTCTCACTTACTTCCTTAATTTGCTTTCTTCTGGCAGGGCATCATTTCTGGTTTTTCCACTGCTGAACATCAAGGATCCAAACTGTCAGCTAACTAAAGAATCACCTTGTTTCCATCAATTTCGGCCTCTTTAGTCAATATGCAAGAACACTCAAAACTGCTTAAATACACATAGTTCAGAAAGGCAAAGGAATGGGGAACTGAGGTATTGACAGATCCATCAACATAAAGCCGAGGTCTTGAAGGCCTTATTCACTTCTTTGGTTTTTTTTTTTCCCACAATGCACTTATTGTTGTATGTGATGATAGACAGTTCTGATAGTCAATAGAGGGCCACAAAATATCGAACTGAAATTCCGTACAATGTTAGCTGTTGTTTCTAATTATCATTACTAAAGAAGGCAGAGTGTTGATTTAATTTTTTTTTTACTCTTGGCGTATATTTATACATACCACAATGTGTATGTATTTTATAACAATATATTTATTCAGGTTTCCAAAATATAAAAAGCTTTCCTTTCAGTCATTGTTTTAGAAAGTGAGATTTGTTCCTTTAGAAGGAATGATGATTGCAAAATATCAGATGACTGTTTACTACCTTACCTTATTCAATCATGTAGCAAAGTACTTATGTATTCACATCCTACAGAAAGATAGGCACTAAAAATTGATCACCCTTCCTTGCCAAAAGCATGTATTTCTTTTTTTTGCTTATTTTATTGTAAACTACTGGGAAGACTAACGGAGGTTGGAAAAGTCACACATACGTTTTCAACTCTAAAGGGGCTCTGTTAAGTGCTGGAAAAAATAGTAATGATTTAATGATGTATTTAAAAAGAATGTATGGACAAACTAATTTTGTATTTCCTTAATTTTGAGTTGTAAGACAAGAGGGTCACTCCCAGGAAAGAGAAATAATTCTATGTCTTGGTTTGAAGTGTCATCAAGTGTTGATTTTTCAAGGTGTTCGTAAAATTACACTTAATATGCAACTTATTAAGGAATGATGTCCATCATTTGCAACATTTTCATTATGGGGTAAATGCAACGTTTCTTTTGCATATCATTCTAGTTTCTGCATAAAGCCCATCTCTTAAGTTGGATCTAGGGAGATGCTTTAACCAACGATGACGTATCAGTTTATTACTATTTCTTATAACATACATACAGGGTTTAAGTCTATGCCTAAATTCACATCAGGCAATATGGCACATTACTTCTAGTGCTCCATTTAGGGGATGGGAATGGCACTTCTAAAGATAATTTTCAAGACCTCGAGTCAGTAAGATATGTATAATGGGGGCAGATCTGACAAAATGGGAATGGACTGATTATCAGTGGGCTCACGTGCTGCTGGGAAATTCTTCCCTCCTTCATTCGCAACAGGTGGCCTGGATACCATGCCCAGCCATGTAAACTGACCCAGACAACAACTCCCCCACCATGCGAAGACAATCCTTTCTTTGCTCTAGACAGAAATGGTATTAGCATCAATTTCAGAAGTTGTCTTTTTATGAAATTTCATCTTAAATTTTTGTTTTCTAGAGTATGTTTTGAAAATCAAACAAGCAAGCCCATTCTCTTCAACCAAAATTATAAAGGAAAACTTCTGAGTATTTCAACATCCAGCATGGTTACATCTATATGTATTTAACGAGGAAAAAAATGACTATCTCCAAATACCATGTGTATTTAACAAGGAAAAAGTAATCATTTCCAAATATCGTGTGTATTTACTAAGGAAAAAATGACCATCTTCAAATACCAAGTTTCTCATTTGACAAGGAGAAAGTGATCGTCTCCAAATACCAAGGATTTAACAAGGGAAAAAAATGATCATCTGTAAAAGAGAGTCTACAAATACCTTCTCATGCACACTCAGCTCTCTGCACTGTGTATGCATTTGCCTTGCACACATATCGAGCAATCTACTTTTCAGTTTTGGCAACCAGTTTTATGCAACTATTACCAGTTTTCAAAAGCCAGAAATACATAACAAATGCTTAAAGCTCTTTTGGAGGCAGGAATTATTGCCATTCTCATTTTTATATTCCATTAAGTCTAGCATAGTGCCAGGCACATAATAGGAGGTCAATAAAAATCTTATAAAAGCACTAATATTCTACGAATGGCAACTGTGATCATTCAGAAAAGGTTCACGAGGTATTTTAGAGTTCACATTGCCTCAAATGTATTTACAAATACTAAAGTTTGTAACAAGAGTAAGATCTACAAACTGGACTGGCCACAAACTTTGTGTGGCCTAGTGCAGAGTGAAGATTCGGGGGAATCTTCGTTGTATTAAGAATTCTGGAACGGTGACAGATGAGCATTAAACCTAGAGTCCTATGTGACAGCACAGGTCACACACCCATGAAGTCGGTCCTGTCTACGAATGTCAGTTAACTGAGCATTCTACTGCACGGAAAAATCTGAGAATTAAAATTATATCTTTATTAGTGGAGTTTTTAGAACTTATTTGCTATTTCCCAGCTTCTTACGATAATTAGATGTTTTCTAGAAGAATCATGGTTTTCCAGAGAGTGAAACTCAGCCTCCAAATAAGTCTCGAAGCAAGCGTGTCTGCAATGGTGTGCAAGGGAAAGTGTGCGATTTTATTTGTTTGTGGGTTTCCCTTTGGATGTACTCCAGGGCCCATTCATGTGCCTGATCGAAAACAAGTAAAGTCCCTGCCACGCTGAAGTTGAATCTTTCATGGCACTAGCAGACTCTTTTATTTTTTTTATTTTTTTTATTTTTTAAAGATTTTATTTATTTATTCGACAGAGATAGAGACAACCAGCGAGAGAGGGAACACGAACAGGGGGAGTGGGAGAGGAAGAAGCAGCCTCCCAGCGGAGAAGCCCGATGTGGGGCTCGATCCCGTAACGCTGGGATCACGCCCTGAGCCGAAGGCAGATGCTCAACCGCTGTGCCACCCAGGCGCCCCTAGCAGACTCTTTAATACATGCATATAATACGGTTTGAGATTTTAAAGTTCGGTACATGGAGATAACAAGGCTTGAGATTCTACCTTGAGTCGTTAGACTATTTACTGAGATGAGCTGCTAGTGTGCAATTCATTTTACTATCCAAATAAATCAGCTTTCTGATACTATTAAGGTCATGCTATAAAACTTGAAGCTACAAAAGAACAATTTGTTTTTTCAGCGGGAGATCAGTGCATGTGTCCTATTACTACTTTATTTCTTAATATAAATATCCAAAGAGCCCTGAAGTCTTCAGGGAGATAATGGGAACTCAATTTGTGAACAGCAACTTCAGACAATGTACTTATTTCTGGTAACGTGCCACAGTTATCCCAAATTATCATATGTTGTATAAAGGCACACCCCAGATGAAAATACGGATGGCGTTATGCTAATTGGGCCATATGACTTGATTGATAAAACTGCTAAACAAGTTTTCTGCATGTAGTTTGTTCAAATTAACAAAGCAAATTTCCAAAGTTGGCTTTATTCTGTACATTGAATTTACAATGACTTAAAACTATAATTGCCTTTTCAATTTAGATGTGATATTATTATTCATTTTACCCTCCTGTAACATGTGACTTAATTTTCCACTTTCTACCATTACTCAATATCAATATTACCATTTTCATCTTGATATCAGGTGACTCTCAATATTTCCTTTTCTGTTATCTCATATAGCCTTTGTTTTTTTCATTTATATACAAGAAGAGAAAGCTTTGTACCATGTATTATTTTTATAGACTTTCATTCCACCTAAATCTTGACAGGAAAATATTATGCTACGAACATCAATCTAGGAAGCTTAGGTTGCTGGTTTTATTGCTACGTATCAAGTCTTAATTTTCACCAACTTAATACATAAGTTTCTATATTTCTGAATCATAAGACTTAAACTATTATTGCTTATATCATAAAATATAGGACTATTATCTCTTTGTCTGAGACCTGAAGCGTATTCTTCTGAAATGGAATTTACTTCCAAATGATTCAAGAGCAATTTAAAATGAATGACTGCAAAGCTAATTTTATCTGCATTTGGCTGCCCATCCATCAGCGAGATAATTCATGATATATTACAACAAAAGGCAGCTGAAATTAACTATTTGAATGAGACTCTAGCTTATTTTTAATATTTTGATTAAAATATCCTTTGGAAGACAAAGACTATGGCCTACATTTCAAGCAATATATTAATGGATTCATCATTTCAATTTAAGTAGCGGAATATATAATGCCCTTAATGTATTACACAATTTGGAGGTACGGCATGATTCCAGCTTCAAAAGAAAAAAAAACTTTTTTTTTTCTTCTTTTCAAGAAATACTTTCAAAATCATGTTTAGACATGATTAATGGTGACAAAGTCAACCAACATGCTATTGGAGACGCACTTACTTGTGAAAGAGAGGCACCTTCTTCTGCCCCAGTTTAAGTCTTTACGATCTCTGAATGTTATTAATATGAAGTCCTCCTAAATGTTTTCCTGCCTACAGTCTTTACCTCTGCCACATAGTCTATACTGTGCTTTTAGAAAAATGTTTCCAAAATGCATTCACTCCCTTTCTCAGTTAATTTAATAAACACAATGTAAGCTTATTTTTGCTCATCAGATTAGCTAAAATAAATTGTATGATTGATGAGGGGTTGAGGAAATGTGACTTTGCAGGTACTGGCTATAGTATGAATTGGCATCATGGTAGAGAAAAATTGACAATAAAAACAAAAAATCTCTGCACACCTCCAAATAGGTTACCTCACTTCTTGGAATACATCTTACATACATAATGGCATTTATAGGTGTGTGTGTGTTTATATATACATATGTACTTAAAAATGTACTTAAAATATATATATGTGTGTGTGTGTCTGTGTATGTATATGAGGTGTATATACCTCATGTGTATATGTCTGTATACATATGTATGTCTATATATGCATATATGTATGTGTATATAATGTACATGTGTATAAGTGTATACATAATATACATATGCATATGCACATACACAAAGATGTTCACTGCGGCACTGTTTATTAAAAAAATACATGAAATACTTCAACAAAAAAGGCAGCTGGAATTAACTATTTGAATAAGAACAACTAACAATCATCTGAGAAATGGTTAGGTAATTATTTATGACATGTCCTTCCAAGAGAATACTGTTTTGCCAACAAAAACAAGGAGCAGATTTGTATGTATTAAATCAGAAGGGTATCCATTAGTCGACTAAGCAAATAAAGCAAGTTTTTGACCAATTTGCATAGAATGATGTCACTTTGGGAAAGGAAGGAAGGAAGGAAGGAAGGAAGGAAGGAAGGAAGGAAGGAAGGAAAGAGAAAGAAAGAAAGAGAAAGAAAAAGAAAGAAAGAAAAGAAAAAAGAAAAAAGAAAAAAGAAAAGAAAAGAAAAAAGGAAGAGGAAGGAAGGAAGGAGGGAGGGAAGGAGGGAAGGAAGGGAGAAAGAGAGACGGTAGCCTTACCAGGGTAACATCAAATTGGCCATTACACTTCCCACAATACCATCACCTTGTTTCGTAACTCTTACTCATTTTTCAGATATCAGGCATCCCTTCTTTTGAAGGCCTCCTCACCTCCAAATCCTGGACCTCAGCCCCTGATATCATCTCCCATTGCTCTCTACTCTTCTTGTTTATTATTTCTACCCACTAGAAGGCAAGTTCAGAGCTCTAGGAACAATGCTTAATTCATTTCTGTATAACCAATACCTAGTCCAGGGCCTGGCAAGGACATCAGGGTTTTCTTTTGTTTTTTTCCTTTCCATTTGGATTATTATTCCTAGAGAAGTTCCTCTATGATAAGATAGAAGTACGTAGCAATTACTCTATCAATAGAAATAATGAGAAGAAATCCTTACACAAAATACAACAAAGGAGATATATGCCTATCTCAATATATATATATATATATATATATTTCAGCATTTTTAAGTACAGATCCCATCCCCATATTAAAAAAATTATAAAAAATTATATCTATCTTCTCTGCAAGTATTAATGTCATATATCATGAAGCGTAACAGCCTTGGACTACGTATATTCCCTCACTAAATAATCAAAGTTGAATCTAAAACATTTTGTGTGTGGAAAATAATGTGATACATCTACGGACTGTGTCTCCTCAACCTCCTGGCCTCATTTGACGCTTGACTTCATTGCACTCCTCCCTCCATTTGAGACCTTCTCCTCTCCGGGGAACTGTGCATTAGCACTAGATTGCTTCCCATCCTACCTCTTTGACTTTTCTCTTTGTTCTTTGCTGTTTGAGTACAGTCAGATTCTTACCAAGGTTCTCTCTCCTTTAAACTCTCCCTTGGTCATCTCATCCACAACACGGGCTTCAATGATCAGATCATGTCACACACACAATCTTCCACTCCACGCCCTTGCTTCTTCAAATCCTTTGATGCCTCTGCATTGACCAAGAATGAAACTGGATTCTTTACCAAGGCCAATGAGGACCCACTTGATCTGATTGCTGCTGGTCTCTATGTTTCGTTTCCTATGCTCATGTCCTTTTCACCGTTCTCAAGACAGACAGACTAGCATTTGTATCTTTGAACACACCCAAATCAGGCCGACCCTAGGGCATTTATACAAGCTCTTTTTTCCTCTGGAAAAGATCTCTCTCCTTCTTGCCATTTAGGATTCAGCTCAAGATGTCTCCTGCACAAAGAGATTCTTGATCACCCAATCTCAATCTCTTAATGTTTCTTCAAGAACACGTCATTTTATTTGATATCGTCTTATCACCTACCATTTTCAAATCAGCTTGTTTACTAAGTTAGTTGCCTCTTTTCTTTTCCCTTCCCACAATCAAAGCTTTATGGGATTAGACTACTTCATTTTGTTCAACACCCTATCCTCAGCATCAACATCAGATGAACACCTTCCCTCTAACATTACCTTCTCTTTTTGACTCAACTCCTTCTTTCTTACTGTAATATCGTTCTCACAGTAAGAAGCTTGGAGTCCAGTCTCCCCATCAGGTCCAATTCATCTACATGTACAATGAAGATCAGCTCCATATTGTCTCTCTCACCATCAATCCCTATTCTCCTCTTCATTGCCACTGCTCAAACTAAAGTCTGTACCCACTCAAATGGATTATAACAAGAGTTACGCTACTGACGGGTTTCTGCAGACTTGCCCCTGACTTTCCTCTCTCAACCCCAGCTATCCCAGGTCTAAATGGAAGGTAGACTCATAACAGCTTCTGCTGGAAACTTTGTGTTCAACAGAACACAGCCAAAAATTTGATTCATTTTCAGCTTATTTACCACCGTTCCACCAAAGCTAAAATTGGTGGTACCATATTCCACACTAAGGTAGCTTTTTCAATGTTTTCCCATGTGCATGTAGTGCTGTGTACATGACGCCATATTTCTTACTGACTCTTCACTGCCTATCTCAATGTCACTGAGGAATCTAGTCCTAATCCTCCCAGAGATAACTGTTCCTTACTGCTCAATTGTAAAAGTCCTTTAATGCAATTTGAGAGTCCCAGTCATTTCTGTATTCCTTACTATCGTCCAGCTCCACCAGATATCTAGTAGATTCTAAAACTTTTATTCAACTGAAGTGAACACATCTAAAATTGATTACTTGCTCTAAGAACTATGAAAAATATTAATTACTTCTCCATAGCAATGTACTATGATAATTCAAATGATCTGAATGTAATCTGTCTATATTTATATACTTTTCAAAAAATCCGTGTATGTTTTTTAACTTTGATGGAAATTTTCAAGTATGTGAAAAATAGAACAAAGAACCTAAACACCCATAACCCAGCTTCTGAGAAGTTCAACAGTCACCTGTAAGGGAAACTGAATATATCAGAGCACTAGAATGAGATAGCAAAGGAGACAAATGTCACCAAATTAAGAATAATAATTAAATTCAAAATATTGGAAACTATGAAAATAAAATCTATGGCAATATGCATACAATGTTCAGCCATAAACTTAGACCTAAAAACGATAATGATCAATGATAAGAACACTAGTCTTTATTTATAAAAATATTTTAATTTATATTTTTAATTTATATTTTAAAAACATGACCATTAAAAAACTATAATCTCAAATTTCACATGCAAATTAGAAACTCTTTTTAGTGAATGTGGAATGAAGAAATTATCCCTTAAATTTAGTGAAATAATTAATAATACACCTAAAATATACAGCTTCATAATGAAGTTCATGACTATAGGAAATGTCAAAGTTATAAAATCTTGATCTTTCCTAGGATTCCACCAAGCCACACAACGAAGAATTGTCTTTGACTTTTTCCTCTTTCTCACTTTCAACATAAAATCAACAGGCCCACTAATTTTACAGGCTCCGTGTTTCTTGAATCTGCCTCTTTTTCTCTGTTTCTGATTCCACTGCCATCATCATTTCTCACCAGACATTTTCAAAGCCTCATAGGTGGTATCCTTTGCCTCCTGACTAAAGGCAAGTTCTAAGCCACTTCTCTGTTTAAAATCCTAAACCTCACTTCTTATGAGATAAATGCAAGCTCATCAACATGGTACACAAGCCCCTCCACGATCTAATGTGTGTGTACCGTTGCACCTGCTTTCTCACCACTCCATTCCCTGTCCTCTACATTCCAACAACACAGGCCACCTACTGTCCTCTGGATACAACGTGCAGTTTCTACACCTTCTGCTTCAGTGCCCCTCCTCTCCTATTTCACCTGCTCCTCTTCATCCTCTAAGCTCCAGCTCAGGCCATCATTTCCTCCAGGAAGTTTTCTCTGCCTTTCCTACCTGCCAGCCTAGAACCTACCTCTCCCCTAGCCCCACCATCAAATTTGTTAGGGGTTTAAAAATACTTCTACCACTGCATTTTATAATAACTTTGTAGTGAACTAACTGGCTCTTATTCATCTTTGTATACCTGGTGCTTATTATATTCTTTGGAACTGAATATACACTTTTTGAATAAATGGGTGCAGGGGTTTCTGTATCCGGGGGAGAACACAGACTTTGGATTTTTGTACTATGAATTGGGTAATTGCTATGAAAATTGACTTTGGGACCACACAGACTTGGATTTGAGACTCGGGACCACTTTTTACTATGTGTGTGATTTTTGGCATTTCACCTCATCTGTTTCCATGACTATAAAATGGGCAGGCAGGGGCACCTGGGTGGCTCAGTCAGTTAAGCATCTGCCTTTGGCTCAGGTCATGATCCCAGGGTCCTGTTTCTCCCTCTCCCTCTGCTGCTTCTCCTGCTCTCTCTCACTCTCAAACAAATAAATAAAATCTTTTAAAAAAATACAATAAAATGAGCAGACAAAGCAATGTAGTGATAGTGTGTGGGGTACATGAAATAAGGCAACAGGAACGATTCAGCACAGAGGTGACCACAGATAAGATCTTCACATACGATAACTATTTGTACTGTTTTCTTGTTGCATTACTGTCGTGGATACTAACTCTCTCTCATTTTCCTAAATATCCTTGAGCATTAGGAACTCTTTAATCTGTCTTCCTGAAGTATCTTTTCTGACCGGTGCCTAGTAAACTCCTATTCTTCTGTCCAAGTTCATCTTAAGTTTTACTCCCTCCAGGAATTCATTCTAGACTCTTTGAGTATGGGTTTGTTGTCTTCACTCTGAGTTAACACTACACAATATGCAACGCTATGTCATTGCATTTAACGCATAGTGGTAGGTCACATTTACCTTTTCTGTGCCCCACTACACAGAGAGCTTATTTCAATACAATTATGTGTAATTCATTCATGAATATGTAACACCAGCCATATTTGGCATGTAGCAGGACCAAAGGATGATATTTGTTGAGTAAACTGATGAAAAGATACATGAATTCCTAAAACTGTAAGCTTCTAGATTTTTTCAAATGCAGAGAAGTGACTACTCTTTATTTTCCTACTTCATAAAAAATAAAACTTCAGATTTTCTATTAGTGTCCTCTTCAGAGTCCTCATTCTTTCTTAAGGGTATGGAAAACAGTTTTGTCTCACTACAGTTTTCCTCTTTTAAAATTTTGGACATAATTTATAAATAAAATGTCAGAATTTGCTTTCTCATTAGTAATCTCCCTACACACCACCACCACTTACCTTATCACTCCTCTAAATGTGTTTACTTTCAGGGACCGATTTGGAGGAGCCAGCAGAAGGTGGTGAGAGAAACACTGCTGTGAGTCGGGAACCCGGTGCTGGTCCTCATCAAGCTCCCAACGATCTATTGCTTTTTGTAAGTGTGGTTAGGTAGGTAGGTTGATAAGTAGGTCTGTATGGTGCGAACAAAAATCCAAGGTGTGAGTACACCATACACATAAAGAGCAGAGCTTCTAGAATGTGAGAGCATTCTAGAAGTCCTCTAGTCAAGAAGTCTATGCTTCCATCATGACTGTGCTCAGGACTGCGGGAGAGAGGCCAGGGGTCCAAAGGTGGGGAAAAAAATGCTCAGAGAATTGCTTTATATCTCTGTGCCCTGTCTCCCTGGCTGGGTGCCTGTACGAGAACTGTGGGGTGGGGAAAACATGGGTGAGCATTGCCTGGGGCTGTAGAGAGGTAATGTGCTGTATAGTTAAATATCTTCATAGAATTTTGATTCAACTGTCTCATCTTATAGAAGAGGAAACTGAGGCCCAGACAGTCTGAGTGACTTGTCTGAGATTGTGTGGCTATCAAGTGGCGGGAGTAGATGTCCCAGGCCAATCTCAAGATTTCATGGCTCTGGCATATATTTTCTGATTATGAAAGCTCTGTAGCACCATTTCAATACCCCCTTCTAATTCACTTGATAATTTATTCTAGCTTCTTATTTTTGAGCTATCCCATGGACTATTGCCTTTCAATGCCATTACGGTTTTATAAAAAATTGCATATTTTAAATTTTATTTATTCCAGTTGCTAAAATTCTATAATAAAGAAACAAATAACAAAAATGGAAAGCCCCCTCCCACTCCCAATTTCTACCAACTTTTGACACTAGTGTGTCTGTTCTGGATCTTTCTCCATGCAGTTATTTATGT
The DNA here is from genome assembly GCF_024610735.1 of Ursus americanus. NCBI lineage: Eukaryota > Metazoa > Chordata > Mammalia > Carnivora > Ursidae > Ursus > Ursus americanus. The sequence continues at coordinate 8,224,222 of NC_142134.1, read as the reverse complement.
ATGTGCAAATACGTGTGGATACAGATATAGCAATAAAATATAAAAGGAAATATATATGCATATGTTTCATATTGATTCCTGCTTTTCATAGAAAATTCTCTGCCTCACTTGATCCACCCCTTGCCAAAGTTGGTGTTATCATATGCCTACTATGTTCCAACCACTGTTTAGGATAAGGTAACACCCAATATTAAAAATGAAAACATCAAAAACTAAAAAACACTGCATATTTATAATTTCAGTAATGTTTGCATGACACCAAAATTTCTGCACATGTTTTAAAACAGAAACAAACAAGCATCACAACCTTTACTAATATCTTTGTTATCTTTAGCTCTGGTAATTGAATTCTGGATCCACGTGTGTGTCTTTTTTAAAATTATAGTTTCCAAGTGGCATGTGATATAAATTAACATTTCATGACTTTGCCAGGAAAGGATTAATTCACTTATTCTGGGAGGGTACTGATTATGAGCCAATATTCCTACTTTTTATCCCTTTTGATGGAGCAAATACATTCTTTCAAAATTTACTGTTTTGAAAGATAATATACCCAGTATACTGAAGAAGATAGTAAGGGTATGAATCACCTCCAGCAAGGTACAGGGTTGGTTAATGTTTCACATTTTCACCTCCCCTGCCACTGGAAATCACAACACTTGACACTGGGTCACAAAATTATTAAACCTTAAAGTAGCAACACTTCCTTCTCCATGTGAGACCTCACTTCTCTTTGACACTTTAGGAATAAAGTCCCTCTAGGCTCCTGGCCTTTTCTCTCTGCTTTTAACCCCCGTAACTAATTAAATCTGGACAAGTCTTTGGTGAAAATAGTTTTCCTTCGAAGTTATTCATTCAAAGTTCCCCTTAAGGCATTCTTTGTCACTTTAGCCTAGCCTGCCATCTTTACACGAAGTTGAAAGAGGTAAGCTATTTTTATAAAATAAAAACTCTTTCAAGACCTAAGCCTACCTTGATGTTTCAGATAAGGACTAGATGCTGAAATATGACAAATGCTTCAACATTGTTAGAAGTTTACAAGTAAACAAAAAGTTCCAAAGACTCTGGTTTCATTTAAAGACAGTTAAACTTTAAAGGAAAATGTACTAGTATATTTGGACATACTTTTTTGGGGGGATCTATAACTAAATTCTTCAATAAAAATGGAAAAGGATTAACCAACCGATACAGTTGAACTTATTCCCAATAAATTTATTTTGGGAATCATATTGGACCTCAGAATTAAGTGGCATGGTTAACATTGTCATGTATTTAGAAGAAAACAAAAGTGAAGACCAAAGGAAATAAGGACAGAAGACTGGAAATACAGCACCGCTAAGGTATTTTCTCTGCTAAGATCAAATTAAAACTTGCCACAGTGTCAATCACTTTAAACCCACTTTTACATTTCACAAATAAACAGAAAATATTACTTGTCTTTGCTTAAAAATGTAAAGATCAGACACATACCCTTTGCTGTTGATCCAGGGTCCTCAGCTCGAGGACAAAAGACTGAACGAGATCTAATGATGGGCTCCACCATCACTGCTTAAAGCCAGAGACTGTGTCTAAGAAGATGTGAAGTTTTCTTTATGACGCCATTTAAAAAAAATTATTTAATGATATCTCATTGCCATCTCCCTTTTTAGCTACCCTATGGACACAACTTTTATAATAAGCTACTTCTATTTTTCATAGACAGAAACTTGGGTTTTGAAAGTTTGAGTGTGTTTCCCAAGACTGTCCATCCAATGAATGGAAGAGGTGGGAAAGGAATCCAGGTACTCCTGGTTGGGTAAGCCTGAGTGATGCTGCCTCCCATAATGTGAAAACTCTGATTTATCAAACCACTGTCCATGATTCTCTTACGATATTATTGTTAGGGACAACATTAGAATGACTATAAAAATAACAAATACAAAGCACTTATAAAGGCCAGGTACCCCACTACGTACTTAAAATTTATTCCCTCACGTAGGTCTTACAACACTATGGGTGATACTGTTATCTCCATTACTGTACAGATGAAAAAGCAGGGGTACAAAGAAGCCAACCAGCTTGCCCAAGGTCCACCCAACTCCTAAGCAGCAGTAATTTCCTTTGACGAACATTCAGCACACACACTTAGAGAATCATCTGATGACGAATCAGCTCCGCGGAGCTTCTCAAGGAGGCACCAACTTCTATTTATGAGCTACCGGTCAAAATGGGAAATACATAAATGCCAGCTTTTTAATATAATTTTATACATGCTGTATCTGCTAGTCTCCAGAAGTCACAGTGATATGTTCTTACTGCTCTTTTATTTGGTTTACTTTCTAATTTATTCAACCAACATATTCATAACAACTGCTTTAAGTCACCGAGAAAAGCTATTGTCTACATTAAAGGAAACAGACTTAGCAAATCATTGTCCACAATAGGGAGAGGAATAATAAAACGCAATAGGCACAGAATATATGTAAGCAATTTGAAAATTGTTAACTGCCACACGGAGTGAGGTATTAGCACGGTTAAAATTATTGTCAAATAAGTAGTAACAAGCCAAGACAATCTGTAAAAAGATGTAAGGAAAATACTTGAAGATCTGTAGTGCAACTCTCTGCAAAATGAAACAAGTCCTAGGTGTTATTCTTGAGCCAGAAATGTCTCAAGTTGCACTTTCTCTATCTCTAAAGTGCTTCTTCAGAATATCTACAATATAAATAATGATTATGAACTAATGTAAACTGAGGCAGAGGAGGGTGATTTGTGGAAAGGTGGGGTACAGCTGAGGACACTGCGAATGCAGCTCTGGCCTCCTTTGTTGCAGGAGGTGGATTTCTTTGAACAGGATCCATCGTCCCTTCTCCGAGGCCTCTGTTTCATCAAACCTCCAAAACAGAAATAAGAGTTGACAATCTTTACAAATATAAAGGAGGCAGACGATTTGTGGAAAGGAAGAATAACAAGGTTTCCTCATGTTAAAGAGGTGTTTTACCAGAAATGCACTCACGCCGGGAAAATCTAGGTCTTTGAGCACATGTGGTTATTTTCAGAAAGGCATACCCTCTCCGTCTTCCACTTCAGTAAACTCGGGGAGTGAAAAACCATTCTGTGAATGCAGCTAGTTCATTGGCATCGGCAGCATATCATTTTCCCAAAGTTTGAGAGAGCAATGGATTGATTTCAGGGTTCACAGTGGGGCAGGGCAAGACAGCACGGCTCACATAGCTTTCGGAAACAATATAAATTCATAGAGCTATTTCAAGGTTTCATGAAGATGTGATAAACTACCGGATTGGGTTACACGTTTCCTCCTGCAGGGACTATTTTATCCACTCCTCTTAGATAAGTCAGGCTGATTTGTTGTTTTCATGCTCTGTTTTTCTTTAAATCTACTTAAATAAGCAGGTTGATTTCAAGGCAGACCCCTACCTCCCTCTTCCTCTGTAAGGGTTCAACTCAAGTTCTTGTGAAATCATTATCCTTTTCGTACCTTCCAGGCCCACTGCTACAAAAAGTGAATCAAAAAATAAATAAAACTAAACTAACATAAATGTGAGCATCAAAGATATGCTGTTTTGTGCAAATGTGGCTGCAGAATCATGCAGTATTTGTGACAATGTCTCCGAGGCCGTGTGGGCTGTGGTCAGAGCCAACGCCTGTGATTCTCCAGAACCCACACATGTCCCTCGGGCCAAAGTGCCGCTTCACTCTCACCAAAACCAGAACCACATCTAAACGAAAGCGAATTAAATCCTTCAAATAGTCAGGAGAACAGAGGAACGAGGAAGCTATCTGAACTTGATTGTTTCTGTTGAGATCACTGCCAGTACTTCAGGGAAAACTTCCACGTGTCTGATCTGTCAGGAAAATCAAGCTGCCTTTTTCATAAATTGGGAAATCAAGTTGAACCCCACTGAAACAGACTTAAAAAAATATTCTCATGACTCTTATTTTCAGTTTACCCATTCACTGCTTCCAGTTCTTCAGTATTCTCAGAGTACCATGCTACGGGTCTGAAAAAAGTCCTTACTACTGATTCCCTGCTAACCTAATACAATGCAGGAAAGACTGTGTAAGTGGGAGATATTGTGCAAAACATAGTGGACTCAGTGCCAGGAGACCCACATTGTCAAGACAGTATCGTCTCTAAGCCTTAGTTTCATCACCTGTTAAATGGAGGATAATGTCGTGGAAACACGTTTTTCTTTGTCCACCATCCACTTCTTGTTTTGTGACAGAAACGTTTCCTATACTCTCGGGCCATATGGTTCAGTTTCCCATTCTCTTCCCCTCCATCCCATCAGAGATTCCAATCCTGGGACCACAATTACTGGTCCAGGGTGAGCACAGGACCCAAGGTAGTGCCATCAAAATGGAATCTGGGATTTTACTGTACAGAAGGGAAATGACTGCTGAAAGGACTGTCTGCCAGTATGGCGCTGCTAGTGGCCATCTTGATGGGGGATGGAAAAAGCAAGCGTGAATGAAGCCCATACAGAGAAAGGCAGAACTGAGGGAGATAGAATGCCCTGAGGTCGTCTTTTGGGTCAGTGGATCTGGATTGAAGTCAGATGGATCTGACTCTGGGATGTCTGTTATGTGAACCACTAAATTCAGTTTTTTCTTTTGACCTTAAGCATGTTTGAGTTGGTCTTCTTTCACTTGTCTCCTGAAGATTCTTAACAATTACAGTGTGAAGACTGAGCGGGCATACCAATATGAATAATACTTGCAAGAAGTTCTTATGTGTTTAAACACAAAAGCTAAAATTCTTGGCTTTACAAAATATGTTTCACTTTTATTCGATTAAATGAAGAAGCCTTAACAAAAGTTTCCTAGGCCATGGGCACTTTGCCACAGTTTGGCACAATGAAAAATAAGAAAATACATCTAGTTCTGTAGGAGTTCAGAGGCAAGCAGGGTCACAAATGTGTTAAATAATAACAGGCTACTGTAAAAAAAAAAAAAGTAAAAACTGGGGACTATATAAAATGCAGAGCTACCACGTCACACAACGCTAGGGGGCGCCATTCACACCGCAGCTTATGTAAATGCCATCCCCTGGAGCAATACACAGAAACCCCAGCTCCACTGGGCCAGCCAAACATTTGCACCAATAGATATTTGCAATCTTCATGAAAGCCCCTGGCTGTTGCATTTTTTCACGAACTGATTATTGGCCACGCTATCTGAGTTTTTAAGGAGCGTTTGTGACAGACAGCTGGCACCCCAGGTTTACCGGTACCCAAACCAGAGGCAAATCCCATCGGCCTTCCTGGGCTGTGCTATCATCCGCGAGCCATCAGCCCGCAGAGGCCCCACTAATCAAGCGTCTGTAAACATAAAATGCTGTATCTCGGGATTACAAAGGTCTCTGGGCAGGGGGAGATTCATTGAACATCAGATTAATTATGTGGCAAAACAAGTGGAGCTTTCATGACTCAGAGGTCGTTTACAACAACCTCCTTTCACACTGTTGCCTCAGTGATAACACTTCATTTTAAGTGGCAAAATCAAACTGTAAGTAACTGCGTACCCAAATGAATCCAACAGCTGCAGGTTTTGATAGTGATTAATAGGCACTGAAAAAAAATAGTTCTTGGATATAATGCCCCCTCGGAGGTACCAAGGTAGTTCGGTGTTGAGTTACCACACCACCGTCCCCCCTCCCACCAACCACGACAAATCTGGGAGACCTTCGGGGAGATGCCGCTTTTCTTTTCTTTTCTGGGGGAAATAGCAGCCCCAGCTCCCCCGGCCACTCTAAGGAAGCTCGCCTGATGCCTCAGGCCTGGACTCAAACTCAGAGCTGCCTGCGTCTCCTTCACAGGACAAGACGGCTTCAGTCCCAGGGCTTGGGCTGACTGCTTTGCTTTACGTAGATACTGAACTTCACTCTTCTGGAAGAAGCGGTTGTAATCTGGCATTTGAATCGTGCTGGCCAAACTCTTAATAAGTGCTGGGATGCCAAATCCATCCACATCCACAACCGTATTTATCCACATATAAAGATCTGCCACTGATTTGGCTGCATGTTCAACATTACCCAGCTCCACTGCACCCCCCGCCCCCCGGCCCGCCAAGTGCGACCTTCTGCTGCAGTCCTATAGTCCTGTCCCACGACTGGAAACTTTCTGAAGTACCCTCTGGCCTGCGTGTCGCAAATTCCCAAACGTCTGGAGGCTGAAAGGCCAGGCTCTCAGCTGAGCTGGCAAAGAAACAATTGTGCTTACCTGGCTCCTACTCATTTGCTGATGTTCGAGGTGTGGGCACGTCAGGAGTCATAGCGCATTCTTGATCCCGGGGCATAGTTTAGGTCCAGTATGATTCAGTATATGGTGCCGTGAGGCAATTCCAAGGACGTCTAGCAGGTACTTCATTTCTCAATTCTCTCAGATGATTCATTTGTTTTTTAACCTACAGACACTATGACCGCATTTGCAGCTTTGGTTTAGCTGCTGAAAGGCTCAGAAGCAAACCCGCGGTACCCTGCAAAGACTACGTGACTCCACACGCTGGTTTTACAGAGAAGGCAGTGGAGCCCAGGGACTCGGAGCCGGGCTCGAAGGCCACGTGGCAGGTTTCGAACAAGGGTTCTGCCTCTTTAGCGCTGTGACTTGGGACGTGTATCTTAGTGCTTTTTGTCCATCGGCAAGCTCTTCCAACAACTAAGTTTACTGTGGGGAGGAAATGAGTTTCTACATGGAAAGTGTTTACGGCAGTGCCCGGCATTGAGTGTACGCTCAATCACGCCATCACTCTCCTAAGTTCATTATCATCATTGCCTTGATAATGTTCCTGTCCTACCGATCTCCTCAGTGATTTACCTTATTCATTGTAGCTTATGTATTTTTCTACGCATTACCAAAGACTTTATCAAGCACAGCACAGTATAAACAAAACAAACAATATGAATAATTTATTCTTCTAATTTTCTAGCAGAAATAGTAGCCCACTTTGCTTTTACAAGCACATCCTCACTGAACATTTTATTTCATAATACTGTTAAAGATTTTATTCCATAATGCTACTTCAAATGGCTCAGATCATACTTAAAAGTGTTCTTCTCAACCCTCAAATACATGCCGGAATGTCAAATGATCTTTTTAAAAAGATCAATTTCTAACATACATAGAGTTAAAACTACACATGCCCTAAATATCAATGCATATGAAAAGTTATTGAGAATAAACCACATAAAAGGCAAGTGAGCTAATGAGACCCAGGCTGTCTGGGATGACCAGTCATTTCTAGAGATCTGAGCTCTGCCACTCATTTACAGAGCAATATCCTCCTTGTTATCCAGGATTTAACTTTTATCCAAGTGAACACTTCCCCTGGAATTTCTCCACTCTAAAGAATTGTCTGAGAAGCAGGGTTTTTTAAATATCCAAACTGTAAGTGATAACATACATATTTTTTTCATTTGAAAAGAAATACAATTTTTTTGTATTGTGGAGAAAAGGTACTACAAACCCATTATCTGGCCTTATCACAAAACAGACCTGGAATTACCTACTTTCCAAACAGAAAAGTACAAGTTTATAATTTTTTAAGAAATGAAGTCAAGGTAAGCATTGTTTTATATTAAGAAAATATATGTGATGTTGAAAACATTAATCAACTTTCAAATTACATCTGCCCCAAAATTTATTAGAAGAGATGAGTCACTATTTCCTTTTATCTTAAGCCTCTTGAGGAATCTCAACTATCCGAGTGTTCAACAATAACAAAGACTACCTAATTAAAACCCCAGTTTTTTATCCTGGATTCTTTTAAGGCTTGTAAAATTGCTTCACAGTCTAAAATCTCCCATTTAAATAAAATATCAAATACTGAGCCAGTCACACAATTCATTGTAAAGTGTAACAAGAAGCTAATACTGGTATGAACTTTGTTAATATAAAATGCTAGCTGGAAACCTAATTGTAAAATAACCCGCAAAGGAGTTCCATATTAAAACCCTCCATGATCATCTGATGAAGTCCAGTCAAACCTGTGTACTTGTTAATTATTAAACTTATCTCTGTCACATTAAACAGCAGGGCTGAGCACTGAGGTTGCTATTTGAAAATAACAGTAACTTCTCTGTGTGAGGCAGTTTATGCCAAAACATTTCTATCTGTGCACAAGTATAATCTGCAATAACACCAGGTCTATGAGCAGCTGAAGAAAGCAGGGAAATGTGACAAGACTTCAAAGGCATTTAGGAAGTTACATTCATATTAATGTCTGGCATTTGACTAGTCATTTAAAGTTCAGAAAACACTTCACAAACCTACCTCATCTATCTTCACTAAGACCTTGTAGATCAAGCAGGGAAGGGTTTATTAATCCCTGTTTTACATACGATAATACTGAGGCTCAAAAAGCCAAATGACATATCCCCAAATTGTACATTTGGCCAATGGGAAGTCAGAACTAGAAACCGGGTCTTCTCACTTCTTTTCCTGTCCTTTTTTAACACTGTGACTTGTGCCACTTTATTTGAATTTAGATGTTAGATTTTTTTAAACTTTGTACATATTAAATACCTATATTTATCCTCTAAATTTTTATCTCCACACCTCACAAACCTTACTGGGTTCCTCCTGGACTATATTAGGATTAATTATGTTTTCCTGATTATATCCAGACATTTGAACATTATTATTTACTATGCTAATTTATCTTTCTTTGTTCTGATGTTTAAACTTTTCACATAGGTTAATTTGGGTGATTCATGTAGATTTCAGTTGTTTCAGGAAAATGGATTACATGGCCTACCATACTTAGCCCATAGTAGGTGTTTAAGCAATTCTTTTTGAGTTGACCAGCTTCTGCTTAAGGAAAACTTTATAGATTGTGTTAGCAATGGAATACAAATAGTATATTCAGAAAATTATTTTACATTATCATCTCTAGAAATGGCTGACAAATTCATTCTGATGAAAGACAGATATGGTGCAGTGAATAGATGCTTTCACAGAAACATTAGAGCCCATGAAAATAACCCAGCCAGCCTAAATCAGCCTCTGGTGTGCTGACAGCCTGTTCAGCATTGTATATGAATACCCCTTTCATGATTCAAAAACATTTTGACGTCTAAAATAACATTAAATCTAGTTACCTGTGATGTATGAAATTATAATATATCATAACTGAGTAGTTCAATTGAACACTGAGGTATTTGGAAAAGCAAATTCAATAAGATAATAAGTCTATGTTTTTCTCCCTATACCCGTGGAATCTAAGTAAAACAACTTGTGTTTTTATAGTATCTTTTTTAAATGTCAATTTCAAAACTCTTTACAAATTATAGACTTACTACTATATTTCAGGTCACTTTATGGCATTGGTAAAGAGTTATGAATTGACTTAAAATACAAATACATGAAATTAAAAAAAAAAACAGAAACAAAACAGGCAAAAATATTTCATAGACCAATCCATTGAAAGCAGGCCAGCTCTGACGACTGCTAATGTTTATTTATGATGCACTTCATTAAACCCTTTGACTTTCCAAGGGCCACCTGTAAACCAGTTATGATTTGTAGGTCTTAGGAATGTGTTCAGTTCTTAGCCATTATTCTCCAAACCAGGTGTTTGAGACATGTCCAAAGCCCAGATAAATGAAAGGACCTAAGCCAGAACTACCCAACACAAATATAATGAAAACCACATAGAAATTTAAAATCTTCTAGTAGCCACACTACAAAAAGTAAAAAGAAACAAATGGGATTAATTTAAATAATCTATTTTATTTAACCCAATATTAAAAATATTGTCACTGTAACACATATTCAACATAAAAATTTACTGATATTTTACATTCTTTTTTTTTGTACTAAGCCTATGAAATCCAATGTATATTTTATTTATAATTTAGCAATCTCAACCTGATAGTTAAATTTTCACTGGAATTACATGATTTGAATTTGGTTTTTATAAAATGTATAGTTCAATAGCTATGGGTAGAATCAAGCGTCCAAAACACTCCAAACATACTTAAATATTTTCTAATAACTGACTCCAGTATCAGTTTTAATTTTAAATAAATGAAAATTCTATATAATGAAGAGTTCAATTCCTCAGTCATACTAGCAATATTTTAAGTCTTTGATCATTCATCATAGCTGGAGTTAATTAAATAGCACAAATCTAAACAAATGAAACAAAACAAAGTTTCAACAGGAGCAGTAGGTATAAGAGGAAATGAGGATGGTATTCTAGAGGAAGAAAACAAGCAGAAGGGTAAGTGTGGATAAAGCTGTTTTTGTAAGCCTAATTTAAAAAAAACTGTTTCCAAGATTACTGTCATTTTGTTGATTTCCAGAATAGTCTTGACATTTATTTGCTGGCTGCAAGACGAGACAGGACACCGTTTCAAGGTCAGCATGGAGCTAATGAGCATCTATTTCAAATCCTTTCTACCAGTAAGATTAGAGTTGAACTGTCCAATGCATTGGCCACTAGCTATGTATGGCTACTAGGCACTTAAAACATGGCTAGTCCGAACTGAGACGTGGTGTAAGTATAAAATCCACATTGGATTTTAATGACTTAGCACAAATATAGGTAAAATGTCTTATTAAAATGTTTTAAGACTGAATACATGTCACAATGATTCTATTTTGGATGTATTAGTTTATAGAATTATCAAAGTAAATTTTACTTGTTTCTTTTTATTTTTTCTTTTTATTTATTTTTCAAAAACATTTTATTTACTTATTTATTTGAGAGAGAGAGGGAGAGAGAGAGAGCACACGCACATGCACAGGAGAGTGGGGGTAGGGGCGAAGGGAGAGGGAGACAAGTAGACTCCCAGATGAGCAGGGAGTCTGACACGGGGCTCCATGCCTGGACCCTGAGCTGAAGGCAGACACTCAACTGACTGAGCCATCCAGGCGGCCCTCTTTTTATTTTTTAATAGAGCTACTAGAAATTTAAAATTTCGTATGTGGTCACATTATTTTTTTATTGGACAACACTGTCTAGAAAGAGAGCGTGCATTTGCTTGGAGCTCAGAGTTGACTGCTGAGGCGCTGAGGCTCCCTTGTTTGGTTTTTGGTTTACTCTGAGCATGAGATTTCTGATTATCAGGGCTCCTCTTTACCAATATGCTGCCAAGAAAAAGCTGCATATTCTTGGCCACAGTGGGGCTTATGACCTGGTTTCCTGTCACCGGCTTTTGCAAGCAAAGTTAGGCTGGACTCCAGGGCCTCCATGAAAAGGAGGGTTTATCTGTTCTCATTTTCAGCTAATTGCTGTTTTGTTCTGTTAACCTTCTTTTGCTCATTTATGGTTGGCAGCTTGATTTGTGCTTTTCATTCTTCAGGAGATGCAAAAGTAGCAAACTACACCACCCATTGTGGACGACTGCATGCAATTACTGCGCACAGTTTTACATTTTTATCACAGGAGGACAAAGGCATTATAAGGAAAGCACTACATGAATAACTGTATGAATAAAATAGTCACCAGGTTGTTCAAAAGAGTATGTAATTCAAAAGAACGTGCAGTTCAAAGTGGGCATTCATTTTATTAATAGGCGGGTGGACTGAGGAAGGAAAGCAATAGTTTTATTTGTCTCAGTCGTTACATTGTCTCTCTGGTTATCACATATGCGGCAGGGCCCTGAGGTTGTCAAGCAAGTTGAAAAAGTGTTGGAGTTCTGCTGCCGCCTGTGCCGGCTGCTACACTCTCGGGGCAAGAAGGACAGAAAAACAGCCTCCATGGTGTTACGCCCAGAGATGCTAAGGGATTACTTGGGCCTGTGTTACTTTGGTTGTACACATACTACAGGGGACTGGAAACTTCGGTTTGGAGAACCTGTAACGTGGCAGTATCACATCAGGTGTCTCAGGACCTTCCCGGTATCAGTAACTCAACCATATCCAGCCTCAGCACTTCGTCTTAGCACATGGCGCTGTCACCAATGCCCCAGCGCAAAGGGACGCTAAGGGTGCTTGCTCCTTTTGCTGAGGTGGTGACGTCACATCTGATGCCCACTCTCCTTCGTGACTTTTCCTGACACCTTCGCTGATAGAGAAAGGCTGCTTCTACACCGCAAACTCCCTGCGTTTGGCCCTTGAAAAACATCTTGCCTGTAGCTCTAGGGCTCTAACACAACACACTGCTGCAAGGCTCACAGAAGGACGAGCAGACTTCTATGCTGCCTTGGAACACTGTAGTAATGTAACGTGCCTCTAAGGGTCCCCCGAAGACAGCCCTTAGAACACGAAACAGTCAAACCTTGTTAAAACACACCATTTAATAACACCATTTACAAGCACAGACTTTCCACAGGAAACATAAAAGGACTGAGTTATAAAGAATGATTGCCTACTAGGGGTCCATCAAGTAAAGCACTTCCTTTTAAAGGGTTAATAAGGTTGCTTATATGACTGAAAATGGAAAAAATAGCTAATATAATTCACCTTTTAAATGATCACCTTGCCGATAGACTGAGAAGTGGAATGGCAGTTTAGGTAAACATTGACTTAGCACCCCATGCGGGTATCAATGTGTATTTCAAATGCATATAACAGCACGTTCTCTGGTTTTAAGAAATAATTCCTTTTCTAATTACTAATTCCAGTGAATTTCTAGAAGAGTCAAGCTAGGATATTAATTACATAGTATCTGCCTTTTTCTCTCAGAATTATTTACCTGAAATCTCAATTATAAATGGAAGAGACATACTCTTGGGAACAGAATGCCAAAGGCACAGGATTTTGATAGACTTGTTTTTCTAATAAAAATTTAACAAGTGTTGGTAGAGGTGGACGGGAAAAGAAGGAATACACTCAGAGGACTGACTATGCTTAACATTCGTCAATTAATTTATGGTTTCACTAAGATAGAAGTGACATCATTACACATTTGACATTAATTCCTAATTCTTTGTTGTTACGGCCAATATCTACTACCTTTCATTCATTTAGTCAACACTCCTTTCTCCGAAATTTCCAAGACTCTGAATTAAATAATATTACATTTGTTGACAGCCTACTGTGTTCAGGGACCGTACTTGGCACTTAACCAACATGGCCTCCTTAATGCTTATAATAATCAGCTCAAGTATAAGCTTGATGGATAGATGAGGAAACCAAGAGTAAGTGAGGGCAGGTTCCCTAAGGTCACGTGACTTGTACGTGGCTCTACAGAAAACTGAATGCTATTCTGCCTGACAACAGAGCCTGAGGCTTTCCTTTAAGCTACACTGCTACCATGAAAGGAGTTATGCAACGATAAATATGAGATTTTAGAGATATGTTACTACTCATTACCAATGGAAGGAGTATAAATCCAAGAATTCTGCCTGCGGAAGTCCTCACAATGGTTTTCGGGTGATAGAAGATAATGGGAAATCTCTCTGGTGATAGACAAAATTCTATTTCTCAGTCTTCCTTTCCAGAATTTACAAGATGAAGAATCACAGATATGATTCCAAGACGGATATAAGGTTTTAATGTCCTAACTTCTATCACTAAACCTAACATTGCTCATTTCTAGCACTCATTTGTACTGAGCTAACAGACAGACTGTCTTTACGTTGGAAAAGATTCACCTGAGTTAAAGTTGGGTGACTTACTGACTAGTGTGACTATGGCAATTACCCAGGATTAACTGCTGAGGCTGGATTTTCCAACTTGGTGATATTATGATTTTTTTTAATTGCTTGAGATAGCATCTCGATTAAATTTAGGATTGATTTTAGTGAGCTGAAATTTTTAGACTGAATAATGTTTACAGCAACTGTTTATTAATAAATGACTAAGTCTTTAATCTCTAAGTCCTTGGTATTACCTTCGTTTAAGTGATGTTCTAAATATAGATAGATAAGGAAAGAACCAATAAAGAAACCACCACACGTTTTCAGTCATACAGAGCACGATAGTTCTATATTTTAGTAACATTCAATAAAGCAACAAAATTTTTATTCATAACTCACTCTCCAACTGTTAACACTACTTTTAAGCAATTTGCAAATAGGTTATCCTAATTATGCAACCGAACAATCTTTGAATCAGTCAGGCAAGAAATGGCATATGGCTGACATTAACTTTGCCATCCCTTCAGTCTTCTGTCTGATAACAAACTGAAACACAATTCAGTGAATAACCTTCTATCTAAATGTTGAATCCTCCAAGTTTATAGCCCTCTAAAGGAAATGCTGTAATTCTTCTAGTAGTTCATAATTCTGTATGTATATGCTTCTATGTATGTATAAATATATATATATTTCCATTATAAATATATTACATATGTATATATATATATATTTATATATATTTCTCTACTACACTCTCAGGTAACGTGAGAGGGCATTATAAGGGAAAAAGCAAGTTTTATTTAAGATTAAGTTAAAATAAGGGAAAGAATGAACATTTGTAATTTATCTCTCTGTTTTAGTTATTGATTTGAACGGATCATGGATGAGCTGGAAAACAAGAAATTAAAAAAAAAAAAAAAAGCTTCATAGTGAAAGAATGTTAAATGCCCAGAACTGCGAGAGGGATCCTAGGTAGAAAACTGAAGATTTCATCTATGTTTGGTAGCATATAACAGGCTATCAAGGAAAATTATTGAAAAGGTTGGAAAAGAAATGCTATTTCTTTAATCAAATCAAAGACTTGAAATTTGAATTTACATTTCAATTTTTGTGGTTATTTGATGTTGAACAGTTGACTTCTTTTCCTTTTCTTTCCCCACATAGTCTTATTCTCTCCTCTGACTTGAGTTCCACAACTCATAAATCTGTATCTCTAGATCTTTATGGGTCAAGTGCAAGTTGCCATCTTGCTAGACAACTTCACATATACATATGCAAGTTGCATTTACAAATTCAACATGTCCAAGGTGCAGAGAAGGGAGGGTGTTAAGAAAGCTGACATTTTTATGCCCCTACCATGAACGAGGTAATTTATATCCATGCAACTTTTACCTGAGGACCACCATTCTGATTGTTCTCCAGTATTTCTTAGCTCAAATGTAAAAAATTAAGTATAACTTTTCTCTTAAATTAGAAACTTAGGAATCAAGTTTAATTCTTCCCTCTGCCTTCTCACAACCACTTCATTTTCAAGTCATATCAGCTGCACGTACCGCTGACATGTTTATAAATTCCATCCTATTTTCCTTTCCCACTAGCTTTTAGTAGGATCCTTACCAGCCTCACCCCAAACCACCTATCTGTTCTTGCTAGGAAAAAAACACATTACCTGCATTTGCTTGTTGATTTGTTTCTCTAAAATGCTATCTAATCATATTTCCAACTTTCTCCAAAATCTTTTCATGTTTCTCCTTTATCTCTGGCATTAAAGTCAATCATCTTTTATCTGTCTTCAAAGGCCTTTATAATATAGCTCTGGTCTACTTTTCTAGCCTCATCTGACATCTCCCTACCCTACTCTGGTCATATAGGACTTCTACTCTTAGCCTTAATCCTTAATTCTTGGTCTCTCATTCTTATCTTTAGTCTTCACTGAACTTACAAGTGCAACCTTCCCTCTCCATCCAGCATTTCCGGTTCCTCTTACACATTTTCCCCCACAACATCTCTCCCTTCCAGTATTTACTCATTTCTCTGTTTACTGTTCATTTCTATCTCACTGGAATTCAGGTCCCACTAGAACAGGGATTTTTGTCTGTTTTCCCCACCTATGTATTTATCATTGGAAATGACTAAAACAGTTTCTAAACCTAGTGAGTATTCAATAAATATCTGCTGAATGAAAGAATAAATTCCCTGAAAGACATTGCTCCTTATATCTTTTGTTTTCAAGGCACCCATGTCCCTTGCCTAATTACTCATCTTTCAGCTAGCAAAAATCTCACCTATCTGTAAACTCATAGGTCTAATATTGCCTTCTTTCTGAGGGTTTTCTTGATTCCTTAGGTATATTAATCAATACTCATTCCCTGACTCCATAGCACTTAACCCAGTCTAACTTGGGTAATGATTTGCTTTCTCTGTATTACCAAAATGAGAGCAATGTATCTTGTCATCCATCCTGCCTTGCAAACAGTAGGAGCTTAATACACGTTCAGTAAACTGTTTGAACAAAGCTGTAGATGAGACATAAACTGAGAAAATAAAACACAGGTTTGTCAACTGGAGTTATCATAAGGCTACTATTTCAGTTGGAAAACGTCAAAAACAAAGGGAGATGAGGTACAATTTCTTAAACCTATATTGACTCTTCAGGCAGAAAGAACTGGGAGAGATTGAATGACCAGCATCAAGCCAGTAACAGGAACTTTGGAGACTCATTACCATCTAATACCTGTACAACAGCTGACATTAATTTTGGATTAATTTTGGATAAAAGGACAAATGCCATCTATATAAGCAAGACTTCTAGAGCATTAAAACAGTCCTCAGTGTTTTGTTTTTTTCCAACTCCCTCTGTCTATCACAGCTTAGCTTAAAAGATCTAACAAAATCACAGCAGAGGAATTTGCTTCAGGCCAGCAGTGAATTCTCTGTGCTTGAAGACACTACATGGTATGTCAAATGTTAATTAGACAATGAAATAAACCAGAGTTGGCATGAGAAAATAGGCAAGCATTGATTTTCTTTTCACTTTTTATTTATTAAAATGCTATAAAGCAAACAGATAAACTTTCTTGGCTCGATATTTATAACCAATTTCCTTGTTTTAACAGGGAAATGTGAGTGCCATCAGAGGTGAATTGAAAGCCTGTCTGTTTTCAGCAATGCTTTCGTTAAGCAGCTTTTTCCCGGGTACAGTAGGTTCCTCACTATAATGCCATTTGGTAAGTGTTTTTGCATGGGTTATATCTTGACAGACATAATGTCATAAAATAACTAGGAACTGTAAAAAATAAGAAAATCCAGACTACTTTAAAAAATATGCAAACACACTGTGCATGAGACAGACTTGTCATTATGCTTCAACATTTGCTGAGTCTATAGTTAAAAGAAAGAAAAATACTTCTTAAGATTTTTTTATGGTGAAATTGAATGGGATTGGGATTAGACTTGGGGAAAATCAAGTCCTTTGGTTATTCTAAAGAATACGGAAGCTGCAGCATAATCTGTAAATTAAGAGGCATGTGCCTGCATCCACATTGCCTGAGTTCACTATTTAATGACTGTGTGAATTTGAGATTACGTAACCTCTCTGTTCCTTTCTTTTTCATTTGAGAATTGGGGATAATTTTATTGCCAACTTCAAAGCATTGTTATGTAGGCTAAGTGTGTTAATATGTATAAAGCACTGGGAACACAGGGGCTATATAGCGTTTGTTAAATAAGATAGTTTTTCATAGAAGGAAGCAAGCTCAACACCTCACAGCATAGAGCATATAGACACTTAAGAAGCAATAAATCAAATGGGTATTTAATTCAAATTTTCACCCAGCATAACATCTGTTCTCTTCCAAATATGAACATGAAAATGCAATAACCCTTACTAACCTTTGACAATTTATTTACAAACACCATGTTCTGCCTTTCTGGGGAAAGGTTTTCAAGATATGCATCTCTCTGGTTTCCAGATTATAGTGCAACCAGCACCAGAGCCTGGACAATTACCCTGTTTTTAATCAATTACTTCTTCAGTGCAATGCCTCCTGAAACCATTTCCTACAACATGTAACAACGGTATCACATAATTGTGTAAAACCCAAGATACCCATGCCTGTTGCTTAACGCTAATTTCCTTGAGCTTTCGAAGAAGAATTGCTATTGACTACTTTCATTAGAAGACTATTGACCCTCCTCCAGTGGAGCATACTGAGAAGACATTCCCTGAATATGCCTCATATTTTATCCTTGAATATCAAGGTGCAACAGGCATGCTGAAGGATACAGTTTATTTAATCCAAAATTAAAATTTTATAGGCTACATTACCCAAAGTAAATTGCTTAATACATTTAGAAGAACAGCTGCTTTCTAAGTGTTTGGCATCCCGTACTTGAGGCCTAAATTAGGTGAACCCCCACAGACACAAGTGCAGACAATGGTCTCCGTGATAGTTCAGATGTCGAAGCTGGTCCTCCCTCCCCAACCACATACACAAAAACAATTTTCAGACAGGAAGGATTTGCTCTATCGGGTACCTTTGATGCCAAAGAGATTTCATAATCTTTCCTCTCCCTTTCTGATTCTACAAAATTGAGAAAGAGTCAAAACTATTCTGCGAGATTGAACAGCCTGATTTTCAATTTCTTCAGCCTTGTTGGGGTGCTACTCCGTTTTTTATTTCAAGTATTCATGCTGTATTCAAAAATAGATCTGAGGCACCTGACAATAAAAACAGATATAAAACACAGCACTTAAAATAAAGCTGGAACTGATGTGTGGCTGGTGGTTTGTGAACATCAGGGAGACTTTCTCACTTGGCTTCTAAGCAAAGTATTCAGAAATCATTCTGTAGTGCTCAGAGGATGTAAATATAATAAAAGGATACAGTCTAGACTTCTGTACAGTTGAATGGAAGAGACAGCACCAGACTCTAGCCCTTGGGAAGCTACCCGACCACATGAGAGGACGGGGTGGGGGGGGGGGAAGGTAGCGGGATTCTGCCAGCACTCTTTTCAGCTAAGAGTTACTAAAAGCTGATTTCTGCAAAACTAGATATACCCCAGTTCAACCATCTCCTGCAGCATCCTCTTCTATCAATAAAGGACCAAGATCTTTTGTGTCATACTACCACGACATCCTCCCCAAAGCTCTCCCTTACTTTGACTCGAAACTGTTAAATATGACCATCCTTCAAACGCCAGAGGAATATCTTAAAAATATAAATGGACACGTGCCACAATACTGGTCACAACCTCCTTTTGGCTTTACCAGGGCCTGGAGTGCCTTATATTTACACAGCCCGACACTAGCTGCCCATCCTTCCTACCATGCTCTCCCCCTCCTCACTGTGTTCCAGCAACTCAGGCTTTTTGGTGTTCCTCTGAACACCTGCCAATGATCTCTGGCTTCAGGATCATTTGTGCTTCCTGATGGAACCTGATGGGGCATTTCTCCTTCCACTCTGCTCTCTCAGCTCATCTAGGACCCCTCTCTATTGTCTCTTCTCCCAGAAGTCTGTTGTCTCCATTCTCTGTCTTCTTATTTACTACTTCATTCTTCCTTGTGGCCTTTACCTTTACCCAATATCACGGCATATATTGATTTGTTAATATGCTTTTTATTTAATTCCTCTTTCCAACTCTCCTAAAAGTGTTTATTTCACTGCTGCATCCACAGCACTAGCACAGTGACAGGCACATAGTAGGTATCCAACAAACGACTACTGAATAAGTGAATGGACCTCCAGTTTCTAGGAAATAAATGGCTTAGCTGTTAGGCTATGGAATACGGAATGCAAGATGCTGTTTTTACAAATGTGGAAAAAGGGGTGGAATACTTCCATTAATTCCTCTTTGGCTATTAAACTATGTTAGGCTTCAAAATAAGACAGTGAGAGTAAACACATTGTTTCTTCTTGGTTTGTGAAGCAATTCCAAATATAATGAAGCTGTTTTGATGACAATGTCTAATCAAATCACCATAGATAAGATCTGATCTCTGGATGGTCTCCAATTGTCATCATTTGGTAAATCTGAAGAATGGGTTTGAGTTAGCCCTTCAATTATATTATAAGCAAGTTTATATCCCAACACAAATCTGAGGAGTGTGCAGTCTAATGTTAAGATAAGAGAAAGAGAATGTCAAAGCAGCATCCCTCAAGAACTGCTCTGAACGAATTAGGGAACTAATCCAAGAAAACAAAGGAAAATAATATTTCATCACAGACCTTCCCTCAACATTCGCAGGACTCAGGACAAGAGTGCAAATGGGGGCCCACATACTACATGTCTAAATATTTCAAGGTTCTAAATCAAGCTAACAAACTATTAAATAAAATATTTGTTATCTTCTAATCCCTTCCAGGGATTTACTACATGGCTCAATTCTATATTATCATTCTTTATGGGCTCTGAGTTCCATATTGAGGGCCATGAGGGCCTGGGAAGAGCAGACGCATTCTCCTTCCCCAGATCCCTCAGTTGCCATGAGTAGCCTTGCAGGCACCCATGTGGCCATCCCCATATGCCTGCAGAGCAGATGCTCTGTCCACAATCCTTACAAACAGTTGCCCCTTGGCCACCCCTTAGAATTGGGAGTTTATACAGTGACAGCAAGATTTGCCTTTGAGAGGACAGACCCAGGACATGGTATAAACGTGCCTTAGAATCAAGCAAAAGCCATTTGAAGAGAGAATACTGAAGTCCGGGGTATCCACGGCAAACCTAGACTGGGAGGTGGCTGAGGAGGGGGTAGAAGAGCACAGTGGGGACACTCTAGAATGCGAGGCCCACAATGGCAAGTCTCTGAGGCAGGCTTATGTGTGGTATGGCCAGTACCAGTCAGAGTCTTTCTACAAAATAGAACAGAAGGAAGTAGAGAAACATGAATCAAACACAGTACATGGGTCATATAAAGGAAATACAAGGTTCAGGAAAAAATCACGTTATTGATTCTCAGGTAGTTAAAAATGTCTTGAGAGCTCAATTATAATAATATAATAGATTGAATTATAATATTAAATATTTAAATCAGCACTTCAGGCATTAAAGAGTAGAAATGACATGGAGTAGAGTAACATACACTGAAAATACTTAACAGAGACTGAGAAGTGAACATTTTATCCTACTTGTCTTTCCTTCACCCACCTTGTCTAGTGGCTTGTTGCGCAGCTGACCCTCAATTAACATTTGGGTAAGAAGTGGAGGAACAAATAAAAAATTAAATTAAAAAAATATGAGAGAAGCTGACAGACATAGAACGTAAATAATCACGGTCTGACTCAACGTAAAAATAAATTAGAATTGGTTATTAAGGACATAATTGAAGAAAATATTTCAAAACGTAGTCAAAATTAATATGCAGAAACCATTATCAAAGCACCTTCTCTTGAGATTATTTAACCTCAGAGAAAAATAAATTTTCTACACTGCTACACAGGGTGAAAAAAACAGCAACAGATAATTTTAAATGAAACCATTTTCAAGAAATGTGTAGATACTCCTGCAATGAAGAAGAAACAGAATGATAAATAGTAGGAATGCAAAGGTGATTGTTATAAAAGAAAATATGTTAATACAATGGGCTTATCTGAACAACAACCAAAACATCATATAATTAATTTGAGCCAAAAAGATATTTGATAATTTTTAACACTCACTCTTCATAAAACCACCAGAAATAAGATTAGGAGGACAATTTTCTAATAGTAAAGTACCTATTTTACAATGAAAAGCAATGTTCTCAACAGCAAACTCCTTAAGTGAGTCCCTTTAAATCCAGGAACAAAATAAGAGTGCTCAGTTTTAATATTATTTTATATTATATAATTTATAATAATTATTTAATATTTTTATATAAAAATGTTTAAAATAAAGGCATAAAACATAAACATTAAACATAAAAGATATTTGATTCATTAAGTCATTTTTATGAATGTCCTTGAGATATATAAATCTTTTTAAAAAATTTGCCTTTGCGCACACACACACACACACACGTTTTCAGTGAAAATGTTTGCTCTGCGTCTTAGATTGTTGAGCTATAGGGTGATTCATATTTTCTACTCTATGAAACAGGTTATCTGATATTAGAGAATAAAAGGAAATAGATTGTAAATATTGAAATTGTTCCTATGTTCTACAGGAAAAAGTAGATATGCAGGTGTACCAATATTTATGTTGGTTTAAAACAGGGTCAGCTTGAAAACCAGTAATCTATTATATTTTTAGAAGTTTTCTTTTTAAAAAATAAAATAGATTTTCTATATTTTTTATTACGATAACTAAGTTATGAGTGTATCATTCTGACACAAATCACAGTCCTTGACATTAGATTAAATGTAACACGAAATAAGTGTGGGCTACAACTCCTTGATTCGCTTTTCCAAATTTTTCCTTTTTCCTTGATTAAGTATTTTCAAGTCACTTCTCAAATAAATTAATGTTATTGTCTATAATACACCATACATCCATTATTTTATTGCTATAAATTCAAATTTGATCATTTAAGTAAGCATTTTTCTTGAAACTACAGTTGTTTTTTACAAATTAAAGGAAGAGTCAGCATAGCAGGAGGGGACGCGTGGTGACCCTGGACAACAGTTTCGGTGGCCTGTCTCTTCTTTGGTATTTTAGACTAAACCCAGTGAAGTGCTAATATCATTCCCTACTCAGGCCTCAGCTCTGCAGGATTGTTTAACATTACACAGAATTTGTATAAGCAAATCACAGTTCGTAATATTCAGGGAACATAATCAGTTGCTTGATTATATTTTGGAATGTAACAGCACCCAGGGAAAAAAGTCAATCAAACAGCTATGACAAAAAGTTAGTAAGAAGGCTTTATTGTGGGGGGAAGGCAGTCTTTAATATTCTTATTTTAAAATCACACTTTTCAATTTTCTGCTTTATAATGAACTACAGCCAATTACTCCCCACCAACACTGATAAAAAGGCTGTCCAACTGTTCAACATTTGCTCTACTAATTGAATGATCAATTATTCAAATAAATGATTCTCCCTAGCAAGCTCCAAGAAAAGTCTTGGTCGTTGCTCCAGCTCCAGACAGAACGCAGTGTGGAGCAACAAAGACCAAATCCAGATAGAATTCTGAATTGCTAAGAGAAAATCCCTCTAATTGGGCTAAGATTTATGGCGCTAGAAACTGCTTCGGCATCTCATGGATTCTGATCTTTTCTGAGACTGCTAATCTCACCTTCTCTTAGTCTGTTTTGCTGATTAATTCATTGGCAAGTATCACTATGTTCCTTAAGAACATGCACTTTGTTAGGTAATGGATTTTAATGATTAGTCTAAATGCACTCCCTCCTTGCCAGCAAAGAAAGACTCCTCCCTAAGTTATCTCAGCCCCAAGAGGACCCTGCGGGGAGTGGGGGTCCGGGCAGTGGCAGGGGAATTCTCAGCTGACGGATGGCAGATGTGTTCTGCATTCACGCCCTACATTTAGATGGATTAATAGTAGCTGAAGGTCATTCTGTGGATTTGCTCTTTTAAAGACAAAATAACTTTTAAAAGACTCAGACTGCCTGGGTAAGCAGATACCATCCATAGAGTTCAGAGTGTTCAGAAGGATTGCTTCTCAGTAAGTGATGGGCTTTAAAGATACAGACATGCATCCAAGCAAGGAGTGCTCACACCAATGGGAGCTGAACCCTCCCCCACCCACTGCCCAATAATTACTTTCACACACAGAATCACATACTACTTTCACCCATGTCTAAAAGCCTCGTAGGTCACAGAAACACAAGCTTTGGTAGTTTATCGAGTGAGTGGCCCAACTTGCATTGGCAGGTCTCCTTCCTCCCCAAATTAAGAATATGCTGATGGAAATGAAAATTATAGGGTTTTTTTTTCCTTTCAGTTTTATTGAGCTATAATTGACATACAGCACTATATATATTTAAGGCGTACAGCATAATGACTTGAGAGGAAATACAGCTTTTAGAATTCAGATTAGTTTGCAACTGTATTGTCTAAAAAGTGTACAGTAAATGCAAAGTACAACCCACTTTCAGAATAGGGGCTAAGAATCAGATTCTCAGTGATATAATCTATTAATGGGAGGAACATCGACTACACTGGGCAGAATTTTATCTCAAATCAGGCTAGATTAAGGTGCTGATAAAAGCCCAGTAACTGTAACTATTTTTATGATCTCCTAAGGCTACTATGGGTGATGATCATTTCGGCAGCTAAAAAAGTCAGACTTTTTGCAATGTCCAAACAAACATGGTGTATGTAAATTCCAGTTAGTAACAGCTTCCCACGGAGACCTTAGGCGGGGGCACTGAAATGTGAGCAGTCCGGAGTCAGGACTTTGCCCCAGTGCCTGCCAGTCACTAGCACACCTATAGTTCTCGGACAGACATTTATTCAATGACTGAACGAATGACTCCAGGTAGCTCTGACTACTTGAAACTTCACTTAATTGTTCTTCCATAGTAAATCTGAGAGCAAGCACGTGATTTTAAAATCTTAATTCAATTCGATTAAAAACGACAACTTGTAAAAGTCTACCTTACTGATTTCCTGAGATAATAAACATGAAAATTGTGGGTTATTTAAGGTTACTTGGAAATAGGTGACTCGCTGACTTTGTATTGTATTTCTAGAGAAAACGCTGACTTTTCTTCATAAAACACCGAATGTTCACCTAATATTTCACTAGTATTTTGTTTTAAGACTTAACCCGATTGGCCACATGATTGTGGTCTTCGTTTAAGAACTTTAAAATCATTATTTGTTTTGAAAGTAGGAATAAATATTCATACTGAGGGTAATTTATTGGTTCTGATACACATCATTTAAAGACTATCGGTGAATAGGGGAAAAAGGATAACCGGGGCAAGGAGTAGCGAGACAATAAAGAAATATAGTCTGATCAATAATAAATAGGATATTAAGAAACACCCCAGAGACTCCATGCCTCCAAGTTCACTTAAGTCTTAACGTACTTTACATTTCAAATCATATCTCACAGAACAAGTGATAGGATTACACTGCTAAATCCATAAGCATTGATTTTTGTCTCAGTCACAGATGCGTGCTGTGCACTATTGGAAAATTTGCTAAAATAGGTTTGTGCCGTACAGTGACTAGCATGTAGCGAGCCCTATTTCTATAAACTTGCTGAAGTCTTTAATAAGCAATCATCTAAGCTTTAGAAACATCAACAACATTAAATTATGCAAAATCCTCTGAACCTGCTCACGGAACTTTCTCAACTCTATCATTTTTCATTGTTGTGGAGGCCTTCCTATTCCCCAAGCGGAGTATCCTGCTTTCTAAAAATCACAGCACACATGTGTGAGCTTTCAAAGTGTTTTTAGGAAATATCCCCAGTGGACTCTGGAGAGCTTGCCTTCCGGTCAGAGAAAGAAGAAGCGCTCAAATGGGCTATTATTTTCGCTGATAGGTTGACCCCATTCCTTGTGGAATTTTGGATTTAGTTTCACATGATTTAGTTTCACATGGTGGTAGATCAGTGCTCAGCAGCCGTCAGAATAACAACCACTTGGCACTTGTGAGGCAGGGTAAGGAATCTTGGGAGAGGACAGGCCTAAGATAAGGAGGTGACAAGATGGCGGTGCTGCCTCATGCCTTTGTAGGTTCTGTCAACTACTCCTGGGGAAGGGCTGTTAGAGACTGGGCTAGGAAACGGATAAGAGCCACAAATAGTCCCTGGAAGACTTGTGGCTTGATGACATAAAGACGCTAGGTATTAGTATAGCATTTGTTGCTTTCATCACTTTGCTCATTCTCCATTAGAAAGCCTTCCGAAACACCCTCTTTAAAGCTTCTGTTTGAAATTTTTCTTCATTCTTTATTTTCATGCCCTCTACATTGACTTAACTTTCTTTGATGGAAAGTAATCATATTTGGTCCCACTGCCTCATGCTCCAATTTTTGTCTTAGCTACATTCTCCTATCTAGTTTCTTTCCATGTACTTTAAAGGTACCTTTAAAAATATTTTGATTTTAATGTTTAAAATAATATACAACATTGAAATTTATTTAAAATAAAAATCAAGGTTATTAATTTGCACTTTACGTCTCATTAACATGGTTAAATTTGGATGGAATGTAAATAACACAGTATAAAGAACACCTAACATCACTAGTATAATTGTAAGTACAAAGTACTGTTTTTCCTGATGTCTAAGACTTCTGTATTCCTTATGTGACCATCTTTAACATAACTTCTTAAAATTAATCATTGATCTAAAAAATAAAACCTTGCAAACCAAATCTCCAGATTTGCTGTGATGTTATTTTTCTCACCTTTTATTCTATGGTGACAAACAACCCCCTTTTGTGAATATCCCAGAGTAAAACCACACTGTTTATTCAGAATTCATTAAACGATCATCTCTAATTTCTATGATTAAGCATTTAGCTTCAGATTTTGCATGTAGCTAATAGCACTGAGCCCACTTTAATTAACTTAACCTCATTAAGGAAAGGCGCTCTCTCCTGGGGACCATGTGACAAGTAAAATGTGAAAGTTCATATTTTGTTCAATTTTACCATAGCGATTTAAAACCTTCATTGTAATGAACATTTGTTAAGTATGCAACGTGTACCAAAGAGGATTTTTATTCCGTATACAAGAAAAGGAAACAAGATACATTGCATTTAAATATTTTTAAATTCTAATCCCTAACGTTATTACTGTTTATAAAGAGATCCTTCATGAGCTTTTTATTTTAGACTCATACATTTTTGAAAACAGCTACTTCACTTTCATCAAACCACAGGGAACGACGTGAATTTCTTACGGGCACAGAATGAGACGCATGCTTTGTTTCGGACTAAGAACCCTCATCGTTATTGAGCATCTGCAGTGACTCTACGAGAGCCACTCTGAAGATCTACATCATGGAGCTGGGTGTGTTGATTGTATATTTCTGTGAAATTATTCATGACGGTTCTTGAAGTTCACAGCAGACTTGCTGTGAAAAGAAAGTATGTGTCTGTGTGTAGGTGCCATGGCACTGAAAGAAAATGGAAATTGAAGGAGTGTAAAAGAACTATCCCTATTCTTCTATCTTCTTATTTTATGTTTCAAATAAACATGTCTTCCCTGGCTTTCCCCAAAAGGAAAACACCACCACCATATATGCCCATCTATGAGACAGTAACTTTGAGTAGTGTTAACTTTAACAAAAATTATTAAAATTTGAATATGTCTAAAGTTTAGATATTAGAATGTCAAATTAAATTGTACAACTTAATTATTTGATACGTTACTTCTAAAGTTTAAGTGTTTTATCAATAATGGGGATTTGGAAATATTGTATAAAATATTGCATATAGCCTTACCAACGACCTAAATGACAACCTAAGTGACTGGACATTAAAAAGCCCTACTAAAAATTGGATGAAAATTATAGATTGCCAAGGCTACTAAGATATTCAGACAATGGGGCCTTCTCCTGCTGCACGGTATCAGTTTAACAGTGGCCGGCTGCTGACCACAGTGCTGGAATGTAGGTAAGAGTGCACGTGTATGAGGGTCAGCTGGTCAGTAGCAGCTGCTACTAGAAGAAAAGAACAAAGCTCAATTCATAAGGCACAGGTGACCCATCCCCTAAGTTGGGTAAGTACATAGTACAGAGTCCCCAGGTGGAGTAATCTCCTTTTTGCCCGTGTCCCCTTTTGGCAAGGGGATAAATAGCCTTGCCATCATTTGATTCTAAATTGATTCTCCTACTTAGCCACTGTTTTATCAATGCTTGGCTGAATGTAAAGCTAGAAGTGAGCGACTTCCTCAGGGTGCACTGCTTTTGATGAGTTAGCTGTCAAACGCTCCATTGTCCAAATTACACCGCTACTGTAGATTTCCTGCAAAGAAACAATTTACTGTAGCACGGGGCTATCAGTCTTGCGGGCTGTGTTAGTTTTGGGGGATCAAAATCTGATTAACTTACTGCAGATACACAGCAGCTCTCACTGTTGCTTTCCCCAAAGTTCCATTTACTGTATTCTTAGCAGGATATGATAATAGAGGCCCCGTACGGAAGCATCGCTAGGATAAACAGTAAGCAATGCTGCCAAAGCTGTGTGCAATATCAAAGCCGAAGATAAGCGTGAAAATAACAAATAAAAAAAGAGAAGAGGATGAAGAAAAAGAAGCTAAATCATCAGTATGTTCTCATATTTTTCTTCTTCCAGAAAAGAAGAAAATGTAAATGTCTGAGATATATTATCTAGCATAATACAATATAGTGGAAGTATATTAAAATATATTACAGTATATTTAAAGTAACGTATATAATCTATATATAAATATAACTTTTAGCCAGACATCTTTTCAAAACTGATAAACAGTTCTAAAGGGATAAACACTCTGAATGCTATGTGCATGGATTTTCTTTATTGTTGTTGTTAAATACATAAAAAGGATGGGATGTTACAAAAAAAAATCTATCTCTTTGGTGATTTAATGTTTTCTTCTTTTAAAAAACTATTCCCGTAATAGTCATCCTCAAGATTTCTTTTTTTTTTTTTTTTTAAGATTTTGTTTATTTATTTTACAGAGAGAGAGACAGCCAGCCAGAGAGGGAACACAGCAGGGGAGTGGGAGAGGAAGAAGCAGGCTCCCAGTGGAGGAGCCTGATGTGGGGCTCGATCCCATAACGCCGGAATCACGCCCTGAGCCGAAGGCAGACGCTTAATGACTGCGCTACCCAGGCACCCCATCCTCAAGATTTCTGTTTGGGAATGTTAAGACTCAATTATCTCTTTACTTAGTCAACACAACAACTTAATGTTGAGTCTGTTTACCTTTGTACCAGCTTATTTATATAAATACCAAACAACAGCACACCAAGGATATTTCTGTGATGAACAAAATGCCAAGGCTCTTTACTCCTTATTCAATAGGAGGGAGTTGAATAACAGACTTAATTTAATCATCGCATTCAAGAGAGGACCAAACATCAGTTCTAATATTGCATTTGTGATAATATTGACATCCATATTTGCTAACTTAATTGAAGCACGGCAACTAGCTTTAATATAAACTTCCCAAGTTTTAACAAGCTGAGACACAGACATTCTCATTACACTGGCAAATAAGGGCACATGTCTCCGTTTCATCTTCTTAAGAAGACACACTCACTTCTTCTTCCCATCAGGATACTCAGATTTGTCTCTGCCATCTTTCACTTAAAAAAAGAGGACTAGGTTCTTTCAAAACATGATTCTACTTTAGTACACCAACCACTTTTATAAATAGCATTCACCGATCTACTTCATAAAGGGTCATTTACTAAATTAGTAGCAGAGTGTGAAAAAATGATTTACTCTAAAAGAAAGTAACTAGAACAGTCCATTTCAAATCCAAATATTTTATTATACATAAATATAATGAATTACATAGATCTCATATCTATAACATATATATGCATGTGTGGAAGTATATATATTTGAAATCTATGTATTTTTCAACAGGTTTTATATGAAAGGTTGTCAGTGGTGGGGCTAGGAAGAGAACTGACTGTTGTCCTAACCTTAAGGTCATCTCTGCCTGCTCTTCAATTTCACGTATGAAATATTTCTTGAAAAACTATTATGTACTAGGTTCTGTGCTTGGGCTTGCAAATACAATGTGCATATAAATAGTCTCTGTCCTTAAAGAATTCACTGTATAATAGAGAGCAAAATTGAAAAATGATTACAAATAAAGGAATAATAGTTGGAAGTATAAAACAAAGAGAATAAATTGTGCCTGCAAAGGAAGAGGTCAGAAGAGAGTATATTTTAGCAGAATCTTGACAGATGACCTGATTGGGTGGGAAGGGGGTAAAGGGCACTTTACACACTTGCCATGTTATGGAAGTGGGGCCCAAGAGAGGGCAGCTGTGACGAACCACAGCAAGTTTGGTAGAGCTGGAACACAGGTTGCACATACTGGAGTGTGGATAAAGGCTGGAGAGATGGTAAGAACCTGGCAGGTAGAAGCAAGAAACTTGAATGAATCCTGGCAAGAAGTCATTAAAGAGTTTTTCAGGAAAGAGTAACAGATCCCAATTTCCATTTAAAAATAATTACCCTATGACCCAGCAATTGCACTACTGGGTATTTACCCCAAAGATACAAATGTAGTGATCTGAAGGGGGCACCTGCATCCCAATGTTTATAGCAGTAATATCTACAACAGTCAAACTATGGAGAGAGTCCAGATGTCCATCGACTGATGAATGGATAATACGTGGTGTGTGTGTGTGTGTGTGTGTGTGTGTGTGTGTGTGTAATGGAATATTACTCAGCCATCAAAAATGAAATCTCACTATTTGCAATAATGTGGATGGAACTAGAGGGTATTATGCTAAGCGAAATAAGTCAATCAGAGAAATTAAATTATCACATGATCTCACTGATACTTGGAATTTAAGAAACAAGGGGAAGGATCACAGGGGAAGAGAGGAAAAAATAAAACAAGATGAAATCAGAAAGGAGACAAACCATAAGAGAGCCTTAATCATAGGAAACAAACTGAGGGCTGTTGGAGGGGAGGGAGGTGAAGGGATGGGGTAACTGGGTCATGAACATTAAGGAGGGCACATGATGCAATGAGCACTGGGTATTACATAAGACTGATGAATCACTGACCTCTACCTCTGAAACCAACAACACATTGTATGTTAATTAATTGAATTTAAATAAAAAAATGTTTAAAAAAATAAAATGTATCTATTGAGCCCAAAAAAGTAAAATAAAAATAATTACTCCAGTAGTTGTGTGGAAAAGGAATTCGAAGGGGTGGAAGACAGAAAAGGAGATGAGTAGGCAGGAGAACATTGCAAATCTGATATTATGATATTATGGAGCCTGTACCAAAACTGTGGTTTTGGAAAAGATGAGAAAGAAAATTTAAAAGATCCTTCAAGGCTCAGTTGAGAAGATGAGGTCTTTGGTTAGATATAGGTAACTGAGGAGAGGGATAAGTTGAGAATGAAGTGTCTGACTTGCTGACTGGTGCAACCAATAACCTAGAGACTGTATGAAAAGGACAGAGTTTAAAAAGGGGGGAAAGGGAGATGAGTTCCCTTATGTTACGTCTGTGCCCAGATGGAGGACTGGAGCCCTTTTGGAATTGGCAGTGGGAGATCTCCCAGAGTGAGATGAAATGTCTTCAACTGCTGGAGCAAGTATGGATTCCATTCATATCATCTATTCCCTTAGTGCTTTGTAATTAAAGAAAAAAAACATTTCATCCTCATCAAGACTTCATTTTATTTCAAACATGCTTTGGAAATACAACTGTGCTTTTTTATGATTTTTCCCTATTGTACAGATATGTTGAATTGCTCGTATTATAAAGAATTGCAGATTACAATTTGTAAAAAGAGAACATCAATGCCAGACTGCTCAGTTTCATTTTATTCTTGTAAAGAATTTATATTCTCATTAAAATTCATTTTTATCATCACTAAACAAGTAAGAACTAAAGCCAAAGGATTTTCAATGATGTTTCATAGAACTATAAAACACAGAAAGAAGGTTTTTAATAGCACATGGTATTATATTCCAGGGTTCTACAAATAAAAGTGTCAGAAGTTCCCATTGCTATTGGTGGCATTGAATTGAGTTGATGGTTCTTACATTAAAATGAGGAAACAAAAATGTCCTTATTAACTTGCAAATCTTCACATTACAACAAAAGTATTATTTCTGCTGACGGCTATCTACACTTTACCTCCAGTGCTGGCCAGGGCTGAAGGTCCAGTCCCATGATGACAACTTCCAGTAGGCAAACCTACCTGGATGTCCTCCTGGGACCTCAAATTACACGTATTAGGAAACGCACCTCCTCAGTTTTGTTTTCTACTTATCTTTTTGAACTCTGCTATATCCAGACTTATTTTATTTGGCTATATTTTAATAATGAGCTGAGGAAAAAAAAAATCAGGCTCTAATAGGATGATGATTGCTACAAAAGCCAAAACCTAAAAGTTGCTCAAAGGCTGAACCACACTGATACAAAGTTGAAATATCAAAAAAACCTCAGTCCTCTCTAAACAACATCTAACACTCTCTCTATATAAAGCTTCTGATTATGGTGTCACTGTTATTGCCGGTACCCATTTTGAAATTTGTCTTGACTCATTTCTAATCATCCATCATAATTTGCAGTTTCTCCTCCTATAATTTCTCTAATTTTTCTCCCATGTATTTCTTCAACCCCACCTCCCCCAGCTCACTCTTGTATTATTAGAACCAATTTCTAGCTGGTCTCTGACACCATTATTACGCCTCGATACAGTTTCTGCATATACTGTTGGCTAAGCACTCACATGTCCACATTTTTTTCAGTCTTATCTTCTTTACCACAACACTGATCTTCCGAATCTTTCTTTCTTCTGAGCACACAGCACAGCTGCATGGTTTGGACATCACGCCTTTGATTTTTCTGAAGCGCTCTGCTCTGTGCTTCTCCATCATCGACTGCCTGCTTCTCCTTTGAGATGCAGATGATTTCTTAGTCTCCCTGACGCTGATGTTCTCCCTAACAAACACACACAAACTTCTGCAGAGCTGTGATTTGCTAGTCTGTCTTGAGGACAAGAATGTTGACAGCCCGAGACACCATGGTCGCATCCTTGCTTTGTTGGGAAGGACAGATGCTGGACCTGTTCTCACCTTCCACCAAAAAGGCCCTTGTCTTGTGCTCCTCTTATGCTTAATTTAATGTGGTAAAGTATTTTTTTTTTTTCTCTATGAGGCTCTTCTTGTGGATCTTAATGGATATTCATATGGGTTATAATCCAAGATTAGAAGCCTATACAGGATGTCAACAAAATACAGGGTATTGGATATGTCCAGGGCTTGGACATGTATGGCAATGCTTAAACAATTATAAACTCTCATCTTCTACATAGGTTTCTCTTTCCCTCCTCACATGAACGAAATGTGAGATTTAAAGACTGTAAATTCAAATCTGGAAGAAAAAATATGTATCCTAACTCATAAAGAAATAATATTTTAAAAATGCATTCATGTTTTGTGTGACCGTGTCCTATTCGTTTGAATTCAATATATTTAAGAATAAACAGCCATACCTCAAATTAAATATCCTGACATTTCTAATTTTGTGCCAATTCCTGACCTAGTTCTACTTTTAAAATGTAAAAAAAGTAAGTGCTCTGAAATTCCATCCACACACACAGCTAAGAACTCAATATTAATTTGAAAATAATGTCAAATATTTCTAAAATCCTGTGTTTCTGTCATGGCTGACCCGACTATGAACCTCTGTAACTAGCTTTGTTAAAGAACAAATTAAGATTTCTTTTTTTTTTTTTTTGGCCTGTGATAATGCATCTTAAACATCAGCTCAGCATAGGTTTTTACTTAGCTGACAGAGACCCCCTTCCTAAAATATTTTTTACTTGTAATAACCTGATTATCTCAAGGAATTTGCTGTTTAGTGGAAACTGCCTAAATGACTGACTGCTTCCCAAAAGTATGCTAAAGATTTCCAAGCCGTATTTCCAAGGCAGCTTGGTAGATAAGCAAAGCCCATAAGAACTCTGTTCAAGAGATGGATAGTTCTACACTTGTTCCAGATGGATATTTTTCATATTCAATGAGTAAGCACATTTGCTTAAATACTGAAAATTACCTACCAGAGATGATCTATTTTTATGCAAACACTATAAACATTACACATGCCACATTAATAATAATAATACAGAAAAGGGCTCGGCGAAATCAGAATCCAGGAACATGAAGAATAATGTAAATTAAAAAAACAACCAACAAAAACAATCATAGGACAGCAAAAAAGTACAGTAATTTACTGATCTGGCACTACATAAAGTAGCAAATGTACTTTCTGATGTTCATCTGTGCTATAATTTTCAGAACATAAAACCATACCTTGATTACAAGTCTGATCTATTATTCACAGAATCATT
This sequence comes from Ursus americanus, assembly GCF_024610735.1. NCBI lineage: Eukaryota > Metazoa > Chordata > Mammalia > Carnivora > Ursidae > Ursus > Ursus americanus. The sequence goes on along the minus strand of NC_142134.1, from coordinate 8,190,754 downwards.
TTAGAGAATTTGTTTATAAAGTCTCATTTCAAAACAGATGCAAATTACTTATCTTGGAACAGGTAGGAAAAGCACGATTCTCACACAACTGATCAACAATTCCTTTTGCTTCTTGACAGAAAGACCGTGCACACTAATTAAAACAAAAAGAAACAGGGGCGCCTGGCTGGCTCAGTCAGAAGAGCATGTGACTCTTCATCTAGGGGTCGTGAGTTTGAACCCCATGTTGGGTGTAGTGCTTACTGAAAAATAAATAAACCTTTAAAAAAAGAAATAAATAATAAACAAAAAAAATGAACCTGGAGATGAGGCCTCTGACTCTCCACTGTTCAGATCTGTCCACTGACTTTATTTCACCAGAGTCACGTAAGGCATTTGCTTTTTTCTCTTCTTAACTTGGAGACGGAATTAAAGCGTGGCAGTGCCTGTGGTTCTAACAGTCTTGGGTAAGAATAATTCATATTCTGAGCGCAGACTCCATGCCAGGCACAGGGCTGAGGCTATATTCTCATTTCATGCTTTAACATCTCTGTTAAGTAGGTCCTATTCCTATCTCCATTCTAGAATGGAGGAAACTGAGATTTGAAAAAGTGAAGTAATCTTGCATGAATGTGATCACATAATTTGTAAGTGGTGAAATCATGATATAAATACAGCCAGTCTGACTCCTGAACCGTACTTTCAATTTCTTTGCTATACTATGTCTCTATATGGCCCAGGACATTTGCTTTTTTTTTTTTCCTTAATAAATAAGGTAATAAATAAGCATATATGTTAGATAAGTAAGTATTTTCTAGAATCTGCCAGTTAAGAATCCATTGTAATAAATAAGCATATATGTTAGATAAGTAAGTATTTTCTAGAATCTGCCAGTTAAGAATCCATTGTACAGCTGAACATTTTTTTCTAAAAATGTTTTGCCAGGTAAAGGAAATGTTGCAAAAAGCTGCCCTAAGCATATTCCGCAGATCTCCCAGTTGGCGATTTGATAGGCCTGTTATTATTCAAACACACTTGTCCTTAACCATACTAGAGCAATCAAGTGAAACAAAGCAGGTTACACTGAAAATACTTACAAAGCTGGGCACACGGTTATATAAACCCACAAAGCATTCAAAGCTGTTGGAAAGGAAATCTGGTCAATTCAAATACTAACAATCACAATTAAGGCAATTTCCCAACATTTATCTTCCCATCAGTTCTTATAATGGATGTTTTACTATTTGGTTTGAAAAGAAAAATCTAGGGGTGCCTGGGTGGCGCAGTCGTTAGGCATCTGCCTTTGGCTCAGGGCGTGATCCCAGCGTTCTGGGATCGAGCCCCACATCAGGCTCCTCTGCTAAGAGCCTGCTTCTTCCTCTCCCACTCCCCCTGCTTGTGTTACCTCTCTCGCTGGCTGTCTCTCTCTTTCAAATAAATAAAATCTTAAAAAAAAGAAAAAAAGAAAAGAAAAATCTAAGTATTTACTACAGAAGGTATATGAGAGTTGTTTGCATAATAAAGCATTAGTCAATGATATGAGATAAAACAGATTATTAGATGGATTTTTGCCCCCCTTTTCTCCCACATGCATACGGATAAGCGAAAACATGAGCATTGCACAGTCTTCTAGAACTGTGCTATCCTACACAACAGCCACTAGCCACACGTTTATTAGGCACTTGAAATCTGGCTAAACAACTGATGAAGTGAATTTTAAATTTGCATTTCTATTAATTGATTTAGATTTAAAATTGATTGATACTCAATTCAGTTAAAATTAAAAGTATCTTCAGTGTAACTCAGGTAGGTAAATTAACTTTTTCAAATGCAAATTCTATGAAATCAAATACAGATCGTTTGTTCTCAACGAAAATTTAGCATCTGAGTTGAGATGTGCTGTGAAAATAAAATACACACTGGATTTCAAAAACATTAAAAAAAGAGAATGTTAAATATCTCATTAATAGTTTTTAAATATTGAGTACATGCTAAAATGATATTTTAGATGTACTGAGTTGAAAATAATGTTAAGATTAATTTTACCTGATTTTTAAAAATTTTTAACGTGTAATTACAAGAAAATTTAAAATTACATATGCAGTGCCCATTTTAGCTCTATTGGATATTACTCTAGATAGTTCTATTGTTTTAGAATTTGAAAGTTCACTGCTTGTCTTGAAAACAGTTTAAAAGTGTACCCCAAAACTTATGAAAATGAGAATATTATTTCTTAATCATAATCTCCATTCCCTTTGTTAGACAGTAGAAGTATCATTCTGATTCTTTATTAAGTAGACTCAGCAAAAGATAAATCACTCAAATAAAAGGGAAACTGAGAGATCCTTTGGGGTGCCTTACTCACTTCATTTCTCCAGACCCCACTGGTGGGTTAAAACCAGGATTTAGTAAGTGACTAGCTGAAAACTGGCCAGACGACTTATGCAAGGTACATTCCTAACAGGTTCCAAAACAGGCACACTCCCTGGAACTTCTACACAGAGGAGTTTGCAACTAACGAAATCTACAGCATTCCCATTCTTGGTTTCTACATGTTCAAAAGTGATGAAGTTACAACCCTGTACTTCTTACTGACCCCCATGGTGTTTATTCTTTGGGCTACCCTCTCAAGGTAAATATACCCAAACCAAACAAACACACAAGTAAACAAATAAGACAGCTCAGTGTGTCCAGAGATCTGAATTGAGGGCCAAGTCCTGTGTGACAGAGATCAAAGGTCACTACCTCCCCCTGGGCCTTTTCCCTCATTTCCCAAATGGAAAAAAGGAGATTCATGATATCCAAAGTTTTTTTTCTAGCTCCAAAAGTTGGTGATTCTAAATGGAGTCTAAGAAGTTAACTCTTACATGTTTTCCATTTCTCATAGCACCTTGCATATTTAATTCACAACAACCTGCTGACAGGCTTCTTAAACCCCTTTAGTCAAGGAGAAAAATGAGATGCAAAGAGGCTAAAGGACCTTCAAACTGACACAGTTTTAGAAACTTGGTGGCCTGGGACTACAACTAATCTAAATTATTTTCCCATATATTATACTGATTGTCATTTTCTGACAGTTGCAGAAATTATGCTGAACAATTTTCATATATTAAATCATTTATAAAAGATGGGCTAGACAGATAACTGTCGTTTCTTTCTCTCTAATACATCTAGCACTCTTTCTTTTTCTTTCACTGTCAAACCACCAATTTCAAATGTAAACTCTTAGAACTCAGTGAGAATATCTATTAAAGATAGATAAAACATATTTACTGAGATACCTCCTTGCACTATGACAAATCTCTTAACTTTTTTCAACTATGATGTTGTACAAATTATGAAATGAGCCATGTTCTTTTTGTGGGAAAAAAGGTATTTTTGGATAGGTACTCATAATATTTTTAAATGTAGGCTGAAAAATAAGTTAAGATTTTTTTACAGATATATATCTTTGAGGCCTAAAAGAACTAAATAGCTTAAAAATGTACTCAATTCTCAACCAAGAACTCCCCTCCCCCAAGAAACTTGGTTCATTATTGATTAATTAATAGTTATTTCTTCTGTCAGTCAGTAGAAAACAATTATATAACAGATAACATTTTTAGGCCAAAAGAAAGCATTCCAGTTAAAATGATTAGTCGTTAATTAGTCTAAAAATGTTACAGTTTTTTGGCATAATTTAAACAATTGGCAGAGCAATTTTTAAGAGAGTGACTTTACTAATAGACGACTACAGAAATCTTATCACTGCAAAATGATTTGAAGTGTCACAAGATGGAAAATAAGAGAATTTTAATTTATCAGATGTTTTATAAACCAATTCAGCTGAACATATATTACTGGTTCAGAAGGACAGGACTGAGGCCATATTGATTTAACTGTGACTATCTAAAAGTAAAAATCTCCCAGGAGACTATAAATAAGATATATACATGGTACATTCCCTCAGGGAAATTCCTTCAGGTCAGCGTGCACAGGATTAGATGTCCACAAATGCACCCTTTAACCTGGAAACCAAAGAGAAAAGAAACAGAAGGGATTTCTCCCCTTGGGGAAACATAGTAGCCATTGGCTTAGATTTATTGTACTCTGTTCGGCTACGTGTCGCTTCATGATACAGTGCAAGGTGGGGGTAGGACAGATGGAGGAGTTAGATGATTCAGAGGGAATCTCAAAGTCACATCTGTGGACTGCAACGCTACCTTCCCCACCAGTGTATTAGGAGTTATTATTTTAAAGAGGTCATAGGTAACACATAAAATGTTGAGTAAATGTAAGGAATTCGAATTTTCCAAGATGGAACCTTTGTGACCAGATCATACGAGCTGGCTGTAGAGCACTGTTGGAGGAATCAATGGGTCAATATCAAGAAAGGAGGTAAGAGACTCCTCCTGTAAAATGCTCATAGCACACACGCTGTGTGGGCTGGACTGATAATCAATCCACAGACGCTTACTGTATCTTAAGGTTCTCCTGGAGTATTTTCTAAATTAGAATCATTCCAACTGGCTCTCTGGACTTGATTAGAAAGTTCTACTGAGCACCATTAACATTTCCAAATATTTTTTTTCTTCTAAATATTGAATGAGGATATTATTTCTGCGGTATAATTACCAACCTCCCACCTCTGAAATATGGATATGGGTGTAGTTTCACCGGGTTTATGTGGAGAATATTCAGCATGCTGATATTTCCTTCCTGTGATCATTTATTCATTTGAAATTAAAAACTGTAAACAGGCATTTTTCTGATATTTTATTAGAGCCAGCTGTTCCATAAATTATAGAGTTGCTTGTTTTTTTTGAAAACAGAATTCAAAAAGCAATTGTGATACAACCTGCTTTTTTCAAGATAGCTTACTATATGTCTCTCGTTTAGGCATCAACCCTGGAAGACAGTTTTTAATGTAAATAATATTAAAGTTATGATAATGGAACTCAGTTTTGAAAACCTATTCTCTGATAGTTCTTATTAAGAAATAGAAAAGCAAATGAAGATTTCTGGCTGGGGAACTAAGGACATCTTATCTACAAACCTGCACTTGAATACTGTTAATGCATTGCCCTTAGTGGTGCTTTTGATGTACAGAAGCTCGTACTCTGATACCATAAAATAAATCTACTATTTTCTGCAGTACTGCTACTCCATTTGTGCTATTTTAAAAGTTAGCTAAGCTTGACTTCTGTACCCAGCTGCTTTCTAGCTATCTAACCGAGACTCCTTTCCCCTCCTGAAGCTTCATGAATAATTTGTGAAGGCAACTTCAATCCTACTACAGCAATTTTTGAAAGGCAGTAATGAAGTCCCACAACCTGGGGAAGCTAACTGTGCCATTTGCCCCTCCTTGCACTATGAATAAACTGTCTCTAGCTGGAAAACTCCAAGTGGTAGAACAGGGATTGACCTACCCTGACTGCTAAAGGATGAAAACAGTAAGTTAAAATAAAGAAATAAATACTGTAAGTAAACAGAGTTCACTTTAGCAGCAAAAACTATAAAGTAATATATATATATATATATATATATATATATATATATATTTTTTTTTTTTTTTTTTTTTTTTTCCTGTTAACTTCCAGAGACAGGTGAGGAGTTGAGTTAGGCCTGAAAAGTTCAATGGTGGGACAAGTGTCTCCTCAAAGATTTCTTTACATAAATCGGAGGGGATGACAAAACATACAGTCATAATTTTGAAAAGGTATTTGCTTATATATATATATATATATATATACATATAATTATATATAATATATTAAATATAATATATATAATATATACATATATTAAATATAATATTATATATATATTTTTCTCATCTGTCATTATCTGGGATTATTTTTATCCTTTGTTAGTGTTATCCCACTGTTTGCCAGAAAGTACGCTCTGCAGCAAGATGCTGATTTCAAAGCAATTCAGCAGCACAAGCAGCACTAGAAGAAGTGATGAAAAAATGGAATAGGAACCGAGAAAAAACCTCACTCTCTTCTATTACTGACACCTAAAACAACAGGCTGTGAAAATGGTTTCATTAAAAAATAACAAGCTTATGCTCACCAGAGGATAGATCGGGGCAAACTGAATCAAAAATTCCTCCATCATTGCTCAAGTAGGTCAACTAGAATTAATGCAAAGGGCAAAGATTCACGGTGAGCCCCCTATTTCCCACCAGTCTGCTTCTTTAGCCGTCCTCCCTGGCCAGGAGGTAAATGGTTTGGAGGAGCCCCTCCACAATGGGCAGGTCCTTTGGCCAGGCCTTTCTTTGCATCAGTATAAAAGTGGCCCCTTGACTCTTAACTATAGAGAACAAACAGACGGTTACCAGAGGGGAGGTGGATGGGGGAATGAGTGCACTGGCGAAGGGGATTAAGAATTCACTTATCGTGTAAAGAGCACTGAGTAATGTACAGAATTGTTGAATCACTATACTGTACACCTGAAACTAATATAACACTGTATATTAACGTACTGGAATTAAAAAAATAAAAAGTGGCCCCTTGTCCTGTAGACTATTAGTTTGAGCTCTGCAAGTTGTCTATGCTGAAATGCTAACAGACTGCTAATTAGATCCAAAGTTATCTGCCCCTTAGCAATGTACTTCTGAGAGGTGTTTGTTTGTTTTTAATGTTTTTTACCTTACTTTTCCAATAAAGCTATTAATTCAGCTGGGTGGTTAAATGCTGGTCTTCATCTTGGTAAAGCTATCTCATTGTCCTCTAAGTTCTATGGGTAGAGCTAACCCAAAGCAGGCCTTCTCTCTTTCGCTGTTATTGCAAAGCTAAGGAACTCTCTTCTTAAATAAAACGCGGCATGCTGGTCTAAAGAAAACACAGTTCTCATTGTACTGATTGAGGGTTTTACAGTCCTGAGTTTTGCTGTTCATCTCACTTCCTCCCATGCAAAGCAGATCCGAAGTTTCCTAAGGACCCAGGGATTTACCAAAAAGATGCACTGCTTCTATGCGAGACTGACAAGATAATTTGTAAGACCAAGAGATCATAAAACGTGGAGTTTCCTTGTTCAAAAATTATGAAAAATTTCAAGACAGCAGCAGCGCATTAAACTAAGTATGGGGCCTCCTAAGGGCCACAAAGCTTCCCAGAGTGCAAACCTGGGAACCCCGTCTCTGCTTCCCACTGAGCTGGAAGGAGCCTGGGGGCAGCTATCAGAGCTGGAGTTTCTCTGACTTCATCATGAAGCAACTCCTATATATATATATATATATATTTTTTTTTTTTTAATAATAAGCCACTGTGGTATGAGACATAGGAAATAACATGCAGAGTATGATAGATAACTGATAAACAGGACAAGGAATTTCAACTTAGGATAAACCACATGATATTAATCTTGGGGTCTGTGCCTTTAGGACCTTGGGAAGCTTCAGAGAAGCTTTCTACTACATAGAAAACATGTGCTGACCCTACCAGAACACTTGGATTCAGGATCTGGTGCTCATTAACTGGCTATGTGATCTTGTGTAAGATATTCCCGGCTCTCTGGATCTCCTTTTTCTCACTTGTAAAGTGAAGGTGTTGGATACATGATCCCGAGGGTCCCTGGAATATTTACTAAGTCTCTGAGATGAGAAAAAAGAGAGATGACATAAATTTTATTTTCTCGAAGAGGGAAACATGTCTATTTTTAATGGGCATTTAAATTTTATAGGATGATGATGCTGCTGATGATGGTAATATATGCTAAGCTCTGTTTAAATACTTTACATGTTACATTTGACTAGTTATGTTTAGCTCATCTAATTTTCATAAACACTTTATGAAGTAGGTGCTATAATTATGCCTATTATACAGGTAAGGGAGTTGAGGTCCAAAGGGCTTAAAGACACTGATCTTTACTAAGCTTCCACCACGTGCTAGGATCTATAGCAGAGCTCACGGGATCAGTGCATTAGGGCTCAGGGAAGCCAGGAGCCTGAGCACCAGAGAACGGGCAGAGGAAAACAGAAAGGCACAAAATCTTGTGTGTATTGTCTGGGGGCCCCACTGAGGAGGAGAGTACAGAAGGGAAAGTAGGGGTTTGACAAAGGGAAAGTAAGAAGAATTATCCCGAACATAAAGTAGGTTCCGTTCATGTTTCTGAGAACTACAAGTGCTTTACACAAAGTGAGAAAGTTTAACCAATTCCAAGGTTAATGAAGCGATGCATGTAATCTGTTACATATTTGCAACTAAGTAAGCGTGGGTATGAGAGCTCACATTTGTTTTTCTACCACCAAATGATTTTTAAATAATAACATTAGAGAAAAGTTCATAAGAAAACATTTAGGCACCTGTAGGAATTAGTTAATTATGCCCTAGACAAAGAACCTGTGTCTCTATATCCTTAATTTTTTATTAGATATCATAACAATTAGTTCTCAAATAAATGCCAAATATAACCTTCCCAAATAGGGGGGAAAAATGTACATTGGGCAGGATATAGTGTGAACTGAAACTTAAGGAGGTTTTTGTGTGTTTTGTCTGTGTCATTAGCTGCCCAGGACATAAATGTACCCAATAGGGCCAGTATCATTCTTTTTTTTTAATTTATTTATTCGACAGAGATAGAGACAGCCAGCGAGAGAGGGAACACAAGCAGGGGGAGTGGGAGAGGAAGGAGCAGGCTCATAGTGGAGGAGCCTGACGTGGGGCTCGATCCCGCAATGCCGGGATCACGCCCTGAGCCGAAGGCAGACGCTTAACCGCTGTGCCACCCAGGCGCCCCGGGCCAGTATCATTCTTAAAACTCAGTTCCTTGGACAAACGTCCGTATACGGAAGAAATAATGTATGTTTTTATTGCCTTTCAAAATTTTAGACACAGACCTCAGGGAATGAAACACATGTAAATTAGCTGTGCAAAGCAGAATAGAGATCATCTCATTGTTCGACATCGAGACAACTACCACAAACATTTCTTTAAAACGCTCATCTATATTTTAGAGCAGAGTATTATTAATTATCTGCATTCTGCTCCATCTTCATAATTCAATGTGTCCACTTCTACATCTGTTTCATAAAATTGGCATCTTTATTGTACCCTTGGGACACAATTTCCCAATAAGAACTAGCCAAATGCAGCTTTTTTTTTTTTTTTTTTTTTTTTTTTTTTTGGGCTTCTTATGTAAAGTGCTACAGTGGATAACATACATCCTTGCTCTCAAAGGCCAGGAAGAAAATTTATATCACTAACCATATGCAAATTGAAACAAAGAGTTTCATGGCTATAATCAAAACCATTTACCTGGGTCATCAAAATGGTGTGGGTAATCAGAAGAAATTATTTCTCCAGAATTTTAATGAAAGGTATCCTGTCCTTCTGAGTAATTGGATCTATTCTGTATTTTACTCAAGTTGCAACCAAGAAACCATCATCCCCAATGGTGACACCAGTCCTGCCCCATTCTGGTGGCCATACTCTGCAAATTGTCCACCAAATTAGTGAGACTAATAGCTTCAATTCAGAAGTCTAACTTCATTTAATCACTCATTATTCATTCATTCAGCAATTATTTGAGTGTCAGCTAAGCAACAGGCAATCAGTAATGTTCTACCACAGCAGAGAATTCTCCCTATTGAGTGCTTGCATCACTCTAACTATTGTTGACTTGCTAGAACTGTCCATCTGAACAGAAAAGCTTGCATTTTAATTACTAGTTTAGACAAAGCAATAAATACGCACCTCCTGTTTCTTGTTTGTGTTGCATATTACGTATTTCTAGAAGACAATAGAGTACTGATTTTCAACCACAAGTAAACAAGGCATCTGGACTTTGTCTTAATGAGATAAAGTTTAGTCTGTGCTTTCTCAGTGGGATGGTTTTTGCTATTTAATTGGTAGCACAAAACTTCAGCAGCGTGTCTTTTTTCTGCCAAGAGTGAATTCTATGTGGGAATGAGGTTCAGACATAAATGCAGCTTTAGAACTAATTAGATAAAAATCACAGGAAAAATACTGGTTATTACTTGAGCAGAAACTGAAAACATTACTTTACTCCATGAATCCCCTGAATGACACAGGAAAAAATAGAGCGCTTCACTGGAATCTTCCAAAATAAGGTCATTTTACTTTTAACATGCTTTTTATATCAAAGGTCTTTCTAATATCATAGACAAAATAAGGATAACAAATATGAAAAGAAGTATGTTACCTGTGATGTTATGTTCCTGAAATAAAAAATGTAATCACTAAAAAATAAGAAAAAAAAAAAAAAAGAAACACAAGACACAGAAATTACCAGGCCAAAAACAATATTCTAAAATGTTAACTGAGACATGATTAAGTACCAATTACTTTGACTTAAGCAGGGCCTTCCCCAGAGACTACCAAGGAAACCTTGTCAACAACTTCACAAAAAAAGTATTGTACTGCATACAGCAAGCGAGAACCCTTTCAAGTTACTGAAGGTAAAAAAAACCAAAAAAAAGCAAAATATTTTTTCTCCACTAGTGTTTTCAAATTGGATCATGCCACTTCCCTGCTGAAAACCCCTCAGTGGATTCCCACTGCATTTAGGATAAATGTAAATAAATCTTCAACATGGCCTGTAGCTCCTTTCTACCTCTCCATCTTCATCTATCTGTACTGCATCTCTTACAGGTACACTAGACTTCTTCCAGTTTCTCAGATAGGCTTAGTCTTTCCTGCCACAGGGCCTTTGAACTTACATTCTCCCTACCTAAAGTTCCTTTTCTTCCCTCTCAGATGGCTACTAGACATCCTCTAGGTGGTCAAATGACACTTCTTTAGGAAAACATGCCATATTAAATCTGGAGTATATTTCTGTTGTTATCCTATCACCCAAGTGGCTTTCCCTCATTAATCTTTTTTCTTAATCCTAATCCCTCGCAGTACTTATTAGGAACTGTAATTATGTATGGGACAGGATTTTTGTTTGTCTTTAATATATTAGCCTTCCCTATCAGAGTATATGTTCCTCCACTATAGGGGCTGGGTCTTCGTTGTTTATCCCTAGCACGATGCCTCCGTATATTCATATGTATTTCCTAAAATAAAACTTAACTTTTCAATCATTGGTCTTGGTTTCTAACATTGCTACAGATAAAAGTAACCAATCTTCTACATAGAAACTGTCATAGACAAAACTGTTGTAGGAAACCTACCCTAAATGGATCCCAGTGAGTTATATTCTTATGTAATCCCCTTTTCTTGAGTACAGAAGAAACCTGTGACTTGCTTCTAACTAACAGCATATAGTGAAGGGGATGGAATGTCATTCCCATGATCAGGTTACACGACGTAAGACTGTCTTAGCAGATAGAGGCTTCCTACGTTGGCTTTGATGAAGCAGGCTGCCATGGTCTGAGAGGGGCATAGGGCAAGTAGCTACAGGGAGTTCCTGGAGGAACTCAGGGCAGACCTCACCAACAGCAGCAAGAAAATGTGGCCCTTAGTGCTACAGCCATAAGGAAAGGAATTATTCCAACCACCTAAGGGAGCCAAGAAGTGGATCTTTACCCCCTCCTCCGCACCCCTCCCCACCCCACCCCCGGTTCTGACCCCATCCAGCCCCTGATGAGAACACACACCTGCACTGCAGCCTGGTGAGACCCTGAGCAGAAAATCCAGAGAAACCATCCTTTGCCTCCTCACCTGCAGAAACCGCAAGATAATACATGGGTGCTTTCTGAAGCTGCTAATTATGTGGTAATTTGTTATACAGCAAGAGAAAACCAATCCAACTGCCAAACTGGATCACCTCCAAAACCAAATTGCCATCAAGTGCCTTTTTCTTCTTTTTTATTCTGATTTTATCAGCTGAGTTTTGGATGGTAGGGTGTTTTCCTTTCTTTTTCTTTTTTACTTTCTTTTTCTTAAGAGATGATTTCTCACTTAAAAAAAAAATCCCTTTCCCCCTTTGAGACAGAATCTTAGAATGTTTTTCTTTTTTTCTTTTTTTTAATATACCTAAAGAATTTTAATTTGTTCATAAACTAAGTGCCTACCATGTGCATGGAGTACACTTTTTGGGGAGTATATTGAAATTATGGGATAAAACATAATGTCCAATAATATAATACAGACCAAATAATAATACAAAGAACTCAATACACATTCAGGGCTCTTCATGATATTTTTATTCTGGCCTCATCCCTGAGAGGCTGGGGTGGAGCCGCTGCTGGCCTCGTGGACAGAATAAGCAGCGAAGGCCCAAGAAAAGTGAAGTTGATTGGATCTGAGTACCTACGGTGTCTGATACACTCCCCTCCCATATGAGGCCAGGGACAATATTTGGTTCACCAGTGTATTCTCCAGATGCATAGTTAGCATTCAAGAAATACTGATGTTTAGTTGAAAGCCCAGAAGTATCAGATAATATGATGGCACATGTCAAGGATAGCTTCTTGAAAGTGGTCTTATGTTGGTTCTTCAAGATGTAGACAGCCGTGATTAGCAGAGAATGGAGGAAAGCTGTTCTCCTGTCTTTCTGCAATTTCAGGTATAAGTTATCTAGTTTTTTTCCTAAAAGCTCTTTCTAAAAATGTAGCATTTGTAGTTTTATTCATTTTTTGACATGTAATGCTACTAATGCAACATCTTCATTTAATTTCATTTCTACATACTTGTAATTTTGTTCCAGAATGCTTTCTAATCAATACTATTATGCCACTTAAAGAGATCACCTATGTCTCACTAAGCTGGTTATAATTTTTAAATGACTCCTACCCCTGTATAACATCCATCAGATGTGCATTTCCAGGTTTCTCCCTTCTGCCTGGTCCTGCTGTCCTGGCACCCCGGAGGCCTGGACACGGATGAAAGAGCTCTGGGCATGGACAAAGAAGACCTGTGTTTAAGTCTGAGCCCTGTGATCAAGCACACTTCTCTCAGGGACTTATTTTGTATAATGGGCATAATCATTCTCCATTTGCTTATTTCTTGAAGAGCTGCTTAGCCTTAAGGGAATGAAAGTGCAATCAAATAGTTCCTCCTGTTTCTGATCACATATAGGGGAGAGGAATAAATAGATAATCTCAGAAGGTCTTAACGGGTTACAGTACCTACGTGTTCCAGGGCGGTTTTTAGGACAAAGATAATATATACAAAATGACTTGCAAGCTCTAAAAACCCTCTATCACCATATAACTGTAGTGTAACTAATATTTACTATTTCGTAACTGTACCCTATGTTTTCCTTCTCTCCAGTTCAGTTAGGCTACTTCTCCAGATTATTAACTCCACTTAGTAAATCGTTCTAAACCTATTTGAAATTCTGGTTTCTTGGCAGCAATGTCTCTAGAATTCCTTAGACTACAGAGATTGCTCTTTTCTTCTAAAGTTAGAAACGAATCTAGAATCTCTTTAATATGTTTCTTCTGTGGTCCTAACACTGTTTAAATTTTGGGTTATTTACTTTTTTCATGTGTTAGATACTAATTCTTAAAAATACACTGTAAGGGGCACCTGGCTGGCTTAGTTGGCTAAACAGCCATGATCCCAGGGTCCTGGGATTGAGTCCTACATCAGGCTCCCTGCTCAGCGGGGAGTCTGCTTCTCTCTCTCCCCTCTGCCCCTCCCCCACACTTGTGTGCGCACTCTCCTTCTCTCTTGCGCGCTCTCTCTCTCTTTCAAATAAATAAAATCTTAAAAAATTTAAAAATTTAAAAAATACACTATAAGGCATTAATATAACTTTTCAATTTGGTGAGTATAAACTCCTTCTATGCACAGAAGGATGTCAAGAACTTCACAGTCTCAGAGGAAGAAAGAGGGAGTTGTAGACAACTGTGCCAGTAATGACTAAATGGAACAGAAGTAAATGCAGTAGGCATTAAAGACAAAAGAAGAGCAAAAGATTGCCTCTGGGTGGGGGAGGCAGGTAAGGCTTTGCAGACTGAAGCCTCAAAATAAGCCTGTCGGTATTAATAACATCTCCAAAGGCAGAAAGTAGGAGTCAGCTGGGAAGAGAACACCTGAGGAAACAGGCCAAGCACAAATGTGTTGATAGAGCAACACTGAATCTGCTCTTGAACAGGTCAGCTTAGCTGAAATCCAGCCCCCGTGCGGGAAGCAGCTCAGTGTGGAGATGAAGGGAAGGTATTTAATTTGACAGACAGTGGGAAGCCATGGAAAGCTTCCATGCAGCTAAGTCAACAGGGCTCCATAAGTATGTACTAAGAATTTTTTTTAATGTCTACTATCTTGCAAAGCCTTGTTTCCCTTCAGGAGCCCTTGTGAATATTTTAGATATAATACTTTTATTGTGGAAATGAAGTAAATATGCGTTTTCCATATGCATAGTCAGCTGCAGATCGATCACTATTTCCCAAGCCCCTTTCTTCTGGTCCAAGTCCAACCCCTTCCATTTCCCTCACTCTCCACGTCACTGCACTGCTCCGTTCTTTGCTGCGCTATGGATCCCGGGTCTCAACAATGTGCTTTAGGTCATAATTAAAGAAGGAAACACTGGTATTTTTCCTCGGTAGTGTTTCTTGAGTCATCTTTTAAAGTTCTTTCTTGTAATCAATAGGAGGATATTTCCAAAGAAGCCAGCGTGGCTCACAGATGGATCGCTCTCCAGACATAGAAAGCTACCTTGGGGGAAGGAAACTACTTAGCCTCCCGTGTGGCGAGAACATTAGACATATATAACGCAGTAATTAAACTGATGAACAGTCAATAGACTTTAAAGGACTGGGAGCAAAAAACAACAACAACAACAAAACCAAGCACGTAAAAGCTCCCTTTCTCCATTTTTGAGAATAGTTTTTATTTTACATCACGACTAGGAAAATAAATTAATAATGCAACTGTTTACAATTCTGAAGCAGTTTATAATGTCTGCTAATCTTTATAATGCTTCTCCTGGAAGGGGTCTGATTATACCCCATATTTCATTTAGATCTAACCACTACAGGGAAAAATATATATTTTTGGATAAAATTCCCCAGAGTATGTCCCAGAAAAAAAAATTAGTAGCATTGAGTTATTTTTATTAGCTGCTGGTATTAATGAAGCAGGACACATGATTCTTTAGGTGCACCCTTGGCTAAGCCTTGTTTCATTCCTGACTGTGTTAGACGTAAAAAAATTCAGCGTGCAAGCATGACCTTTGAGAAAATCATATCACAAGACCATAATGATATCAGGTGTTTGAGAAAATCATATCACAAGACCATAATGATATCAGGTGAAGAAGGTCAAAGTGGATCCAGTCCATAGTCCAAGGATCCAAGTAATTACTTGCCTCTAACTACTCAGCTCGATGATAATGAGCCTCATAAGTTTTCCAGGACACCTTAGTTTTCTCATTTATTAAATGAGGGTCTAGCAGTAGGTATTTGTCTTCATGTTCACTAAAGGTACTACCAGCTCTAAAATTCTATGAAACAAAGTTAGTCTCTTCTTTAAGAATTCCTCTGTTCCTTAGTGGGATGCTGTTGATAGCTACCATTAGCTGCTTCAAAATTTTTCACTACCCCCAACTGTATCAAACCAAAAGCAACAATATATATGTTGCTTATATATATATATATATATATATATATATATATATATATATATATATATATATATAAGTGCCAGGGGAAAAAAAATCCTTGAAATCTCAAAACTTAAGCAATACGAGTGGTTTAGTAGTAAGATATCTGGTCCAGCCATTTGCTGTGGGTAGAAACAAAGTCGGCCTCCTGTGTTCTGGCCCTGTGCCAGCGTTTGCTAACCCTCATTTGCATGTGCCCCATGGTCACAATTTGATGTACTTGCTCAGTATTTATTATCTGTGAATTTTTCACTGAAGTCAATTTATGTTTTTAAGTGTATTTATTACAAGAGGAATCTGCCTATCATCACAGTAAATGGACACCAGTATCAACCACCATCAACAGAAGGTTACCATAAGATGTAAAAGGAACACAAAGCAATGCTTCATCTTTAGTTAGATACTTTTACTTGCCATAGGCCGGGCCTAAAGCAGACTCTCTGCTAAAAATGTAGATTAGCATATGTTAGGATAAGTCAGCCAACCAGCAAACACTGACTCTCGGCTTAACTGAATGAGGTCCGAAAAACAAAACAACTTTACTTTCATGCTAGATCAAGGTAGGATTCCAAGATCACCTGCCTTCCTTATATCTTGACTTCCAACTCTGTGTCCACATGAACAATTTGCTAGTTCTATTTCCCATTTTTCTGCTTTCCAACGCTCTGCTGCCTTTTAGTAGGAATACCTCATGCATATCAATGGTAAGCTGGACAAGAACTTGCCTGCCTGTAGTTAAACTGTTGCATTATCTAGCACGAGCTTCTTGGAGACAATGCCATGATCCCCAGAACTGTGGCAGGCTTTTCAAAGACCTTGAAATCATCTCAAAAGTTATTGCTTGATTCCTTCAGGGCCAGCCCTGATCTCATTCTCTAAAGTGAAACCTGACAACTCCAGTTCAGGCACGGCTTATATATGATGCAACGAGAGCGCACTTGTTTCACAGTCCAAATCCTCAGAATGTGGCCAACACATAATTTCTATAACAAAAAAATAGGTGATAACCTTTGCTTCTTTTACTCTTAGTCCTTTTAACCACCCCACTTCGTGAACAAAGTTCATTCATTCCTCATTTCCATGTTTAAATTTCTGAGCATAATTTATAAAGCAACTCAAACATCGAGAAATAAAGGGATATGATCCTAGAGAACGAAAGTAAAATTCAAACCGTAATGCTTACAATTGTTAAGTAGAAGTAATTTATATATTGTTCAAAAGCTGTTTCACTCCAAACTGTATTTCAGCAGTTTCATTATTTAATAAGTATGCCCATTCAAAAAAGTTAACATTGGCTTTTAAAATCAAAATAATTCAATGATCGTAGATGGCAAATTTAACAAAAATGATGTTAAATGGGCACATTTTAGGGGTTTCATGAAGGAGGTGCAACTTACTGTTTACACGTGACTATCTGTAACTTGTTCCTGAAACTCCTAATTCCAACGAAGAAAGAGAAAAGTTACAAACACACAAGAACAAAGAGAATGGGAGAGTAGACAATAGAAGATGAATATTGTAAAAAAAAGAAATGAAATACGAAAATAAGATGATGAATTATTAAAAGCTAAGGTTTTAGATAATAAAGTTCTTATCCAGAATTCTATATGCAACACAGTATCAATTGACTATCTGAAGAGAATAAAGATATTTTCAGATATACAAAGGGCACTACAATTGCGTCTTTTGCACTTTTATATTCTTAGGGAGACACCAAAGGGTGTGTTTCACAGACACTCTGGGATAAACCACACAAGAGGATGTGAGGTATGTTCCAGAGGCAGAGTACCCAGCAAAAGTGAGAGGCGGAGGGTTATTTCCAGGGCAACAGGCAGGAAAATCTCATGAAGACAGCTGGAAAGCAAGCCTGGTGTGGACCAGGAAAGTTGGAGCTGCGGCGGAGGACAGAGGGCTCTGAAACAATTGAGTCCAAGGGACAACAGATAGATTACATGATGCGTTTGGCTTTGTTGGGAGGGATTTTAGAATTTGGTGGAGGCATCTGAGGATATGCTAATGTTAGTACTTAGAAATCTAAGGAGACAGAGAAACAAAGACAGGGAGACAAAGAGAGGTGCAGAGAGGCAAATATTAATTCAATAAAAACAGAAAATTATACAAGAAAATAAATTCATATGATGATATTTACAAATCATGAGGCTATAAACAATATTAATTTAACCCCAGTGTTGTATTGCTATTTGGAGACACAGCGGCGGGGAGCATATGAGGTGGAAAAAGGAGCTGTAATAGAGCTAAGTTGCAATTTGCAATAGTTATAAGTCACTCATAGATGGCTAAAGATGTTACAAAATAATAGAAAAAACACTCTAGGAATAAATGTGTAAAAACCGAAAGAAACAATTAAAAGAGTCAAAAGTGGTTAGCTCACGGGTTTGAGAGGAATGGATAAGGAATCATTTAACTTTCAAAAATGTCACATTTGGGGTGCCTGGGTGGCTCAGTTGTTAAGCATCTGCCTTCAGCTCAGGTCATGATCCCATGGTTCTGGGATCGAGTTCCGCATCAGGCTCCCTGCTCAGCGGAAGCCTCCTTCCCTCTCTCCCACTCCCCCTGCTTGTGTTCCCTCTCTCGCTGCCTCTCTCTCTGTCAAATAAATAAATAAAATCTTTAAAAAAAAAAAGTCACATTTGACTATTACTATAACAATGTATTACATATTCAATTAATCTGCAAATTAAAATAAATGCCTCTATATTGTTAAATGAGTTGTTAAACACATTTCTTATTAAACAAATTGTTAATTTCTGAAAATACCTTAAAGCAGATATTTTATACCACTGAATGCAAAACTGTAGCAAGAATATTTCAGTCATAGAATATTCATATTCTTCTAATCTCTGTTTTAAATGGTTTAAGGTGTTTTTGAGACTTTTGCAGAATAAAAATGTTTCCTGTTGTCTGGATAATATTCTGTATACAAGGTACCAAGGATTTTCACCTGTAATCTTCCTTCTCTGTTCTTTATCACACAAATGTATTCAGCCTGTTTTCATTAATGCTGTTGCCATTGGAGTGACTCACTCTCAATTGAAAATATTAAAGACAGGATAAACTATAACAACTTCTTTGAAATGCTGATTGTCTGTATGCTAGAATTCTAAAGGAAATCTTGCCTCTCAATAGCAAACCATTTGTTACCAAACATAAAAAGAAGCACAGTCAATATTATTTGAAATACACTAATTTAACACTGAACTGTTTAATAAAAAGGGGAGTCAGGCTTGGCTACTGAACACAGTGAAACATTCGTGCTTAGCACATTAAGATATTCCTGATACAAAAAATTTTCCGGAAACGTCTCTCCGAGATTTCATGATACATAAGGGTATGTATAAAGGAGAAGAAGAAGAAAAAGAAACATTTTTAGCTACTTTGAATATGAGAAAGGGGCAATCTTCTTTTGTAATATTTAAGTCGGCTACACCATACAACCTCCCTAAAGCTTGGAGGGTTGAGGGTAATAATCCCTATTTCTTTCTGAGCCCATGACTTGACCCACATTCACATCATTTAGAGAAATGGACACAGGCTAAAGCAGCTGATGCCGGCAGAGTTTCTCAAGACATTACTCCTGGAAAAGGCAGGTGCCGTGGGTAGTTTGACAAACTGCTTTTCAGAACAACTGAATTGTATTGTAGATGATCAGAATTCCTTATTTCAAGCTATTGCTAATACTTGTATCTTTACATAGTTCGAAGTGTTTTGCAAGACCTTTCCTATCTGTCAGATTAGTTCAACTTCACAAAATCATTAAGAGGTTAAATGACAGTTGTTATTACCCTCATTCCAATAATGAGGAAACAGACTCAAAAAAGTTAAGTGGCTTCTTTGCTCTTTGTTTAGTTTTTGAAAAGGAGAAAATACGGCTCGGGTCTCCTTTCTTTTCCACTATTGTCTGTCTGTTTGATTGATTTTTCACTCCATCTGTGATTCCCAACCTGCCGGTCTCAAAATACCTAAGGGATTCAGAATAATTTTAAAGTGTCTAAACCCTCAGGTCCAAATGCAAACCTGACATTATCTTCAGAAGAATCAATAACATGTCTTATGTATCTGTATACTTCTAGTTTTCAAACGTGCATTGGTGTCACTCTGGTAAATGAAACATACATTTGTGTAAAAGCTTTTTACTGAATTCACACTAGCCTTTAATCTTCGTATATTCTCAAGTCAATGGAAGTTAAAAGTACAACTATTTAGTCCATGGAGCGGGTCAAACCTGTAGGAATAAAGTTGGAAAGCCCCCTTCCCCTCGCCATGCTCTCAGAGAGACCCTCCTTGATCAGCCAAATCTAAGCACCCACTCCGCCCGCTCTTCTCTATCTTGGCCCCTTCTTCCCTTCATTGCACTCCCCACACTCTCAAGCATTCCCTTTATCTTTTGACTTGTGCTGGAGTCAGCTCTGATCCACTCCTCATTTGCCACAAGAGGGTGTAGTCCCTGGAGACAGAGCCAGTGTCCCTCTTACTGTGCTTAATTTTATTTGACAGAGAGAGAGACAGCCAGCGAGAGAGGGAACACGAGCAGGGGGAGTGGGAGAGGAAGAAGCAGGCTCCCAGTGGAAGAGCCTGACGTGGGGCTCGATCCCAGAACACTGGGATCACGCCCTGAGCTGAAGGCAGGCGCTTAATGACTGCGCCACCCAGGCGCCCCCCGATGTAGCTCTTAATTGATCTATGCATGTGCCTAAAAACTGTCCTAATCCAGGGGGTTGCACTGCCCCTGGTATCACTCCACAGGCATGACAGCCCATGCTAGGTCGTAGCCTCATTAATGAAAAAGAGACCAACAGACTCCATCCAAGGGGCTACCTGTGCTTTCTTACGTTTGTGCATTCATTAAAAGCTCGACTCCTTCTTTAGGATTCAACAGATGTTACGGCATTAGCTAAAATTCCCTAGTATATTTTCAACTCCTGGAGGAGGGGAAAGAAGAGGGAAGAGAGGCGGGATGTTCACAAAGGGAAGTCTGTGATACTGAATCAGCCTCAGAGCTCAAGCGCAGGCAGGAGGATGCTGCCACCGCCCAGCACACATGAAAGAGCCACTTTGTTAGAAATGGGGGACAGTGTTAGGGGACACAACGTTTAGCTAGAAGAAAGTCAAGCCTCAGGCAGAAATCAGGGCAATTATTGAACAAATCTAGGGGCAACACATTCAGTCTGAACACTAAAGAGATGATGGCCTTCTGCTCAGAGGCAAATGACAGCATTCAAATATGTGCCCCACCCGAATTCAGCCCCCTACCCCCTTTACGCAGTGTGAAGAATCAAAGGGAGTTCTCAGTTCAGCCGGGCTCTGCCTCGGGGTTGACAAATGTGAGATCAGCCCCTCCTCATCACCACCTGGTTCCCTCTGGACCATCTAATGGTTCAGAGGGCAGAGGAATAATGCAATTTGTCAGGAAAGGGACAAATGCCACAATAACAATGTCCACGTAAACTGAGCAAATGCTTGGTTTAATTGTCTCTACAAGTCAACCTTGCAGGAGTTCAGCTGGGAAAACTGATGATCCAAAAGAAATTATTTTCTTATCTTTTATTGAAAATTTCAAAGAAAACACATGCCACAGCCCCTCAGGATAAGCCAGAGAATTGCTGGACAGGGAAGATGGATGTCTTCCAATGTCCTGACACATCTAACTTTAAGATATTGAGGATACTATCATAACTTTCTGCCTTAAATGTCTTTATTACAGAAACAAGATTTATGCTTTTGGTCTAGGGGGCAAAAAAAACTTGGATGTCCATAAAGGGTCCCGTGTCAGTCACTCAGCCCATCTGATTAGGGGCACATAGGGCAGAATTTTAAAGAGAAAGTTATCTTCCTTTGGGTGGTCAGGTTTCTCTTCCTCGCAATTTACTTTTATACATTCCCTTGGGCTTTCCGGCACATTACTTTTTTTTTTTTTTTTTAAAGATTTTATTTATTTATGTGACAGAGAGACAGCCAGCGAGAGAGGGAACACAGCAGGGGGAGTGGGAGAGGAAGAAGCAGGCTCATAGCGGAGGAGCCCGATGTGGGACTCGATCCCAGTACGCCAGGATCACGCCCTGAGCCGAAGGCAGATGCTTTAACGACTGCGCTACCCAGGCGCCCCACATTACTTTTTTTGTTTGGCTCTGTTAAGAGTTCTTGCAGGAAATAGTAACGCTTCTAGTTTCCTGATTTTTGAAAATTAATCACACGTATGTATAACATCAGGCTCCCTCATATCCACACATAAATCTGCACACTAGAGGAAAAATACATATATTTTAAGTAATTCACATGACGCACATGAACTTTTATTACACTGAAGGAAATCGGGCAAATGAAAAAGTCACAATTAAATTGGATCTCAATCTCTTCTCTTTATTCATAAGTTTTAAATCCTCCGAGCTGGCTAAGTGATGTCTAGGAGAATACAGCTGGTTATTAAGTTGGACCTTTTCCGAGAGCTTTCAGCAGGGCACTCATGGATCCTCGACCGGTCATTATTTTCCCTCCAACGGGTCCCCTTCTGCTTATATCCACTGGTACTGCCTTCATTAAGGGCCTTACCATTCCTTGCTTAACGACGGCAAGACCCTCCTAACTGGCTTCCCCTGGCCTCTTGTCCCCAGTCCCTCCGGCCAGTTCTCCATACTGCTGTGGAATGTTCTTCTCCAAAGCACAATTCTAATCATGTCTTCACTGTTTCCTCACTGCCTTCAGGATGCAGATGCCAGCTGCATAGACTGGCGGAGGGTCCCGTGGGAGCTTCGTCCATCTCATCTCTTGTTGTGACCCTTCTCTCTCCCAACAGCTCATGGTTAAGTCATGCCAAGTGACTTGCAATTCTTCACACGGACTGTGCTGTTTTAAGCCTCTTTCTATTCATTTCCCACTTCTAAAGACTGCCCTTCTCAATCCTCTTCACCAGCTTGGTATCACTCTATACGCTATTCAACTCGGCTGTCTCATCAGGGGGTCTCACTGGGATCTGCTTCTCTTTCCTCACACTTTAGTATAATCTTAGGTTAGCTTTCCCCCACCCCTTTTCTGGACTGTAAGCTCCTTGAAGGAACTGACCTTTATCTTGCAGTTGTTTTTCAAGTCCCAAGAGTTGTGCCTGGCATGCATTAGAAGACCCTTGACAAATGTGTGCTGGATAAATGAATATAGTAAGAGTATACTGAGCTGAAAGTCACCATATTTGGTATAATATGAGAAACACTGGAGAGTCAAACATCTCCACACACGCACTTAAAAAGTACCAATGCCTGAAAATCTACCATTCATGATTTATTCCGTAAATGATTTATTGCCTTATTTCTGGGAGACTATTAAAATGTAAATACTCATGTGAGAGTTAGCACAATGAGTCACCAACTCCTGACCTTGAATAGGTTTAGGTTCCCACGGTCACCAGACAGAACTTTTGCATAAGACTGCAAAATACAGGTGGTAAGAAAACAGGCAGATAGAAAAAGGGTGAGGCCAGGTTGTACAAGGGAGCAGAGAGGAGGAACAAAAGTAAATTTATCAACTTCATAATTTTCCTTGGCACCAACCCTCACTTTCCATCTATGCGGCCAGGCTTTTCCCTGTTTCTTCCACTTACGGGAACTGAACACAAGTGAATGGATAATTTTTCTATCATGAGTACAACAGATCTTGGTAGAGAATGGAAGAATCCCATGTGACCCTCTGCTAAACCCACTTTCCTTTTTCACACACTCAGTTCCCCAAAGGATATCCCAATGTCCTTTGCCATACTGTAGCTTCCTGGGCTTACACTTCCTTGATTTTTTGGAGTTATTACTTATTTTAATATACCTGAGGCATCTCCTGTTTAGTTTTTTGTTTTTGTTTTTTTTTTTTGTATGGCCCCTCCTATGCTTCCAATATCTCTCATAACACCACTTACGCAACCTAAATCAGCTTTCGCTTGTGCCCTTTATTTCCCTGCCTACCTTGCCAGCCCTTCTCTCTCAAGGGCCACCCACAGTGGAGCCTGGCCTCCAACATTTCCCCACAGAGGGCTCCGCTCCTTTCCAGAATTGCTATTTATCAATCTCATCATTCAGATTGGATCTAGCATCTAATTATTCTGATTATACCACATTCGTGTGGAGGGTCTTATTACCTTTCCACTTTATTGAAGACAATGAGATCCAGAATCATCACAACTGAATTCATTCTCCCAAGTGGGGGGCTAAGGTCTTAAGGCTACACAATTTGGGGAAAGTGTCTTCCAGCATTGTCATACACCTCATTTCCATTCTTATAACAATGATAATTTCTGCATTAAAAACATGTTTCTTCCAAAGAGTTGAAAACTTCTCCTCCTAGCCTACTCGTGAGTCTATGCAACAGCCAGGGAAGCAGAAAGTCATAGATTTCCTGTCCCTGAGTCATTCTATTCCAGAGCTCCCCACTGCAAATCCTGCAAATGTACAAGTGTTCGATGAACTGCAGAATGTCTCCCTGGTTGTCCTGTGAATACAAAAGACACAGCCCGCAAATGGGAAGGATGAATCCTCGCCTTCAGAAGAAAGTTGTTTTCTAATTTGCACTCAGACCGAAATGCACTGTCAAATTCTCTATACCTTATTAAATGGTGGAGGCACATTAGACAAATGTCAATTTCTTTTGATCAGATCTACGCATCACCGCGAATAGCACACCATGTTAACTTACTGAAGAGCTCGTATGGTTGGTAAGAATTCTGAAATTAAGGAAAGATGCTTCTATCAGTTCTTTAGAATCCCCTCAAATTTCCTGTTTCAGTTTATACACCCCCCCACCCCCCCAAGAATATAGGCCTTTTTAGAGAGGAAAAGTTACAAAAAAAAAAAAAAAAGAGAGAGAGAGAGAGAGAGAGAGAAGATCAAACAATAGAGGGTCATACAAAGAAATCAGGCAAGTATCCAAAGTTCTACCCTACCTGCAAAGTTGACTCTATGTCCCCAACACCTCCATGACTGCTCATGAGTTTCCCGATACACAAGCCGAGTATGGAACTCAACTGGCTTTGTCATAAGGACTGTCAGCAGTGATTTGAATTCTGTGAGGCAAAGGGAGGTCTTAACTTGAATTTATTGACAGATGATGGCAAAAAGCAGAATATAAAGAAACTAAGCAACTAAGGTGTTTAGATCCAACTATTTTTGTATTAAGCATGAATGTAGATAACCATGTGATTACAAATGCTTTTGAGATGTCAGTTTTTTCTAACCCAGAGTCCACATTCTATTCTAATAAAATATCTGATAACATATGAAAGGTAACTTAATAGCCCTCTCTATGAGAATATGAATGCCTATAACCTTATTTACATGATGTCCATGGGCAGGTAGAAATTCCTGACTTAATATTTTAAGGTAATTTTTTTCAGGTTCAGTAAAATGCCTTTGAACTTTAACACATTTTCTTCAAGGAGGTTATATAGTGCAATGAAGGAGAAAAAATGATCTGGATAATTATGCTGAAAATATAAAGAAAAGAATTTTGGAGATTATTGTGACCTTTCTTTTGCAAGTGGGAAATAAAATAAAGCCCAAATCTTCAGTACAATAATATTTACTCATCATATTAAATTCATATAACCTTAAGCCTCTCCCTTGATTATAAATCCATTTGAGCCCTGGCCACCACAGCTAAGAATTTCTCTTTTCTTATCTTTCTGTTACTTTAGCCTGAGCTGTGACAGATCCCATTAACTCTTAAAGGTTGTGCCAGGAACATGAATGTAAAGGAATCAAGTAAAGAATTGTTTTAAAATACTAGGAATGCATAAGTTTCATTAGCCATTAATATTTGTCTCAGGCTGGTATACCTGTCCTTACACCCTACCTCCTTTTTCAAGTCACAACTTTTTAGTTCAAAGTTCCCAGATACATTTAGATGGTGGTCCCCAAATTACTTGACAAAAGGAGTCACCTAAATTGTTAAACCTGGAGCTTCCAGTCTTAAACTTGACTTTCAGAAGCCAAACCTCAGATGGGGCTGAGAACACAGATGATTTATAACAAACACCCTGAGTGTCTCCCAAAACATGGATTTATAAGAAAACCAAACATCAAAAAAAAGCAAGTCAATAAAAAACAGAATAAATATGCCAAACTGATCATTCATTGATTGAGTTGATATTTATTGAGGGTCTCCTATGTGCAGGTCCCTTTTCTAGTCCCTGGACATCATTTACTCACTATGTATAAGATCAATTGCCTGGTTTTAATAAGTTCAGTGCCTCATTTTCCTTAAGGCAAAGCAGATTATTTTTAAAATAAGGCTTTTTACATGTATCATAGCATATTTCCGAAACAACCTCAATGATGAACAACTCTGACCAATGTCCCTTATAAGTAATGATAAGTACGAGATAAAAAGGGTGGGTGGGTTTACTGCTTGAGTTCAGAAAGTACAGGTGCTACAAGGCAACCCTGAGTGTGACTGTATCGTTCTGAAAAGAGACACTTGGAGCCCACTTTTCAAGTGCGTCAAAAATCACTTTAAAATTCTTGCTTTTTCCTCCGGCAATCACTGAAAGATAATAATGTCTCTTCTCCCTCCCATCCCTAACTTCAACTTCATCAGAGTATGTAAAAACACTCCGGGAATGGACGTGTGAAGATTAAAATAGGATAAATTAAGTGAGAGAAAGGGGTCGTTGGAATAAATTTATCTGTGAATGTCCAGAGGGCAGAAATAGAACGGAAGTTAGATTTAGGTCAATGTGAGGAAGAACCTCGAAGCACTTATCTTATAGAATGGACCGGCTCACCAGCAGACACGAGAGAACCATCTGTCAGTGTTTCTGGGGGCAGCGCTCAGACTACAGGTTTTGAAAGATTAGAGGCTAACTATGAGTTTTTGGAGGGAGGAAGCGCTTGAAATTGTGGTAAGTACTCTATCTTCCTTAAAGAATTAGAAAGTTCAATTTAAGAAAAGTCACTCATCAGTCCATTCCTGAACTGTGTCTGCCTTTAAGAACCAAGTGGAATACCAAATAATTAGAGACTATCTCAGGAACAGTGATTTAAACAAACAAACAAACAAACAAACAAACAAAAAATGAGTGGAGAAGGGTGCAGACACGATGCAGATCCTCCCCTGTCACATATTACTGCTATCAAATTCCAGGATATGATTTGATTCAGGAAAGTGGGATTTTTCTGGCATTTGGAATAAGGCCCAGCTTGTTTAAATATGCCTAAAAATGCTTAAATATCAGCATTTCAAAAATATACTTTCACTTTGAAAACTTCTATGACATTAGTATCAAAATATCCACGTGCCATGTCCAAGTCACAGGGAAACAGAATAAAATTAACATAATTAAACAGCTTTTGCTTCTTAAAAAAGTGACCCTTAGTAGTGTGTGCAACGTAAATCTGTTTGAAAGGACCCAACACCTTGCAGAGTGCCTGAGTATACCTGAGTTTACCTGCCGCCAGGTAAACACTCAATAAAGTTTTATGGAGCACACTTATGAGAACTACGTGAGGGTTACGTTAGCTCAAACTCCTGCTCTGGGAACTTAAAGAGTATTTATTCTATTGTTTCATTCATTTCCTAGAAGAGCCCTATGACGTAGATTCTATGACACCTCTCTTACTGGTGACAAACTGAGGCCAACCAACTTGCCCCAGGTAGTGTTAGAAACAAAAATTAAACCCAAGTCTGTTTAATGCCAGAAACCACGCACTTAACTACTGTTAGGTCTGAGTTGAGTGATCTCCATACACACCTTCTGCTCTAATATATTGTTCTTTTTTTTTTTTTTTAAGATTTTATTTATTTATTTGAAACAGAGAGAGAGAGCAAGCGAGCAAGAGCGGTGGAGAGGGTCAGAGAGAGACAGAAAGAAGAAGACTCCCCACTGAGCAAGGAAGACACAGGGCTCGATCCCAGGACCCTGAGATCATGACCTGAGCCCAAAGCAGAGGTTTAACTGACTGAGCCTCCCAGGCGACCTTAGTATATTGTTCTTTATACATTTCAGAATGAGCCCCATCAGGACCTCTGTTGTATGAAGCAACTATACCTCTAATGACACACAGAAAAAGAAATTGTATATGAAAATGACTTGCCAGGTGGAGACTAAATACCTCGTTTTACATAAATTAGCATTGTAAGATCTGAATGTGCATAAAGTTGAATCATTTGTTTTAAATGTGTCTCCCACCACACACAGCTCTTTGACCCATATTCTGCTATTTTCATTATTAATAAACTCCCAATGTTTGACATCATGTACTTGTTGCATAGTGATTTTCACATTTAGTGAGCAGAAAAAAACCATCCTCTTGATGACCATTTTGTAATTCTCCCTCAAAATGCTTCCTCGGGATGTTGTTCAGACTGATTAAAACTAATCTAGAGGGAAAAGGAGGTAAGCATCCTCAGTTCCTAAGCTAATTAGCATCATATGAAGACTCTATAATTGACATAACATTTCTTAGTTGTATCTCATCATTCATATGGTGATTATTCACGAAGTAGAGCCAAGGCAGGAAGGCAAGGGGGACAGCATAAAGGGAATGAGTAGGTGAAGATGCATGCATAGGACTGAGTGTATGCTTCCGGCATTATGACAAGTCCCCCAAAAAAAGATATCTGCCATTTTATTCCAGCCACACCAGTTATTTCTTCTCCCCTAACCTTAGCAAGCACAATTAAAACAACTCTATATGCGAGCGCCTGGCTGGCTCACTCAGTTAAGCGTCTGCCTTGGGCTCAGGTCATGGTCTTAGGGTCTTGGGATCAAGCCCTGTGTCAGGCTCCCTGCTCAGTGGGGAGCCTGGCTCTCCCTCTCCTCCCAGCTTGTGCTCTCTGTTGCTGTCTCTGTCTCTCTCAAACAAATGAATAAAATCTTTAAATAAATAAATAAATAAATAAATAAATAAATAAATAAATAAATAAAACAACTGTATATGAACACAGGAAATGCGAAGTGAATGAGAAAGAGAGTCCTTTAAAATCCAAGCTTGCTCTATCAATTTTATGTAAAGAATTCTGTATATGGTGAACATATTGGAATCAGCAATACCTGTTTTGTCTTCCATAACACCAACTCCAAAAGATTCGAGATATACATCCAAACATACCCTAAATAAATAACCATGGTTTATCTATGAAGTTAGCTAAAGGCTTTATGAGTCTATATGTTTCGCTTCATCTCCCCAAGAATTATAATCTTCTACTTAACCTAGTATTTCACTTTACTTAATTTAAATGCATCTCCTCCAAACTTCTTAGAATGTTTCCAAATTCCACAAAATGGGCTTATATTCTTGCAGTGGGGTCGATTCTCAGGGGAAGTTAAGGCAGCTGAAATTTGTCTTCCTGTGCTTTCTTGCCTGCAACTTCATTCCTCCTTCTAGGCCATCTTTCCCTCTAAGCACCAAATAGTCTCTGGTGGCTTCTTCTTCCAAAGAAAATGGTTTATTGATATTTAACGACCACACAAAGTGATTGGAAACTTTATTATTACTCCTTCTTTAGTGTGGAGAAGTGGTAATTTTGGAATAAGGAAGAAGTCAGCAGAGAACTGCGTTCTGAATGGGATGCATCCTCCAAAACCATCTCCGGGCCAATTCCTCCAGTGAGGTGCCAGGGCAGTGAGGACCCAACCCACCTGCCCATGACTGGAGACTGATCGTCCTACAGCTTCAGTCTTACTGTAGCGAATAATTTACATGTTTCAAAAACAACTGTGTCCTCCTTTGAAATATCAGTCTGGGGTTACTGTCCTTTCTCAAAATTCAATTCTAAAACTAGAAGTGTGACGAGAAATGCCACGACAAGAGGTTTTCACTTTGATTTGTTGACAGGTTTTGAAACGAAGAAGAGTTGTTTTGTTTTTTTAAAGATTTTTATTTACTTATTTGACGCAGAGACAGAAAGAGAGCACAAGCAGGGGGAGCGGGAGAGGGGGAAGCAGGCTCCCGGGAGCCTGATGTGGGGCTCGATCCCAGGACCCCACGATCATAACCTGAGCCCAAGGCACCCACTTAACTGACTGAGCTACCCAAAGGAGGAAGAGTTTTATGTGATCTTTTAAGCAATTTTTAGAATAAACCTAGTTGGGAATTTCAAGAAACACAAAATGAAGAAAGAAATGATGGAAAGAAAACACATTACAAATAAGCATGCGGCGATCCAAAATGTGTATTTGGATAGGGATAGCAGGCTGCTGGATGGGAAGTACACCCAGTAACTTCTATGTCCTCTACGACAACAACAGGAATACCCCTTACTGGATAAGCACCTGCTGCCCATGGCTCTGACTCCTGACTATTTATAAAGAGAAAAGGTGGTGTCAAATAATGCCAGCATTATGGAGAAAGAGTAGCTCAGTGCTAACAAGAGGAAATCTAACTTTCTATAGAAAGATGAGGGACGATGACAGAACAGTCCCTGCTCCGCACAATCACAGGCCAACACCAGGTGACTATCTGACACTGACCCCACTCCTTCCCCGACCCCCGCTTTCCATGACTTCCGAATGTTTTACCGCTGCTCACTTTCTGTACCACTGCCTTTAGTGTGTTTTGGGAATATACATCTCCTAAGATGAGACAAAATAATCTCGATATTTTGGACAGCCTGTAATTTTTTTTTCTCATAGAATGCTATTTGGGATTGAGATAATATAAACAAAAATACAGACTTCCTTAAAGTCAATATGCTGACAGAGGAAACTTTATGATATCAAATTTGTGAAAAATGATTGATGGTGATAGAGTAAACTATTCCCAGAGGTTTACTGGTTGGTTTCTAAATATTCCCTCAAGCTCTCCCAGTTTTATATCAGGGAAATTCAGGTGACAAAGTAAACTTACTATGATAAAAACACACAGAGTAATTCTTAATTTCTTTACACTGATGAAAATCACTAAGAACTCAAATAATTATCTAAAAACCTCGTATTTTACTCCATTGGCCTTTTTTGACCATAGATTCTTTATGATAATATGAATTTCATTCTATTAAACCATTTTATCAGTGATCAGAATGAACTCGTCATAATGGATCTTACAATTTGAGCCTCTCCTTTGAGCCAAGGTGGATGCTAAAAAGAGGAGGTTGTATTCCCTTTAACTCCACGGAGAATATGCTACGGTTCTCTGCAGCCTAATGCAGCTGGCTGCCAGCGAAGGATTTCTGGTAAATGCTATTTATGCCCACTCAATTAAAGTAAACGGATATTTATTGAGCGCCACTGCACATAAGACACAGTACTGCAGTAATGTGGTAATGCAGTCACCACCCCTTTACCCCAAAGACCCTCAAACTTTTCTGTGTTCAGAGCTCTGCACCCAAGGAATTCATTCCTTGAATGGTGCTTTTCTGGTACATGTTGACCAGTTATGAAGTACTAGCTACTCGTCATGCTATACTGGATATACTGGATGATATAAAAACCCCCCAAACAAAGGGTTCTTGTTCTCGAGAACTTAATTTCTAAAATAGAAGGTCAGAATAGCTCAATAGTTCTTATAGAAATGGGGAGTATGGATCTTATTGACAAGAAATTATAAATAAAAAGGGCTTGATATGGAACACAATATTTCCATAATTTCTGATGGTCTTTTTATGAAGAAATAGCATTTTCAACATTTCTGCTAAATAATCAGATGTAAAAACAAAGCCTTAGTAAGCAGTCCGAATTTGTTCATTTATGCTGCACTTACTGTGTGTCTGAAAAAAATATGGATCAGTTTAAATGATGAGTCTTCTTTGAGAAGTATTATAAATCTATACCCTCCAAAACACGATGAAAACTCACTAAACAGGTACCAAAACAGTATCTGTAGGCTCCACTTCCAGCTATTCTTTGTTGTTACATACACTGGCAATGTCTGATATAAAATCCAGGCAGACTTAGTCTATTTTCTAAGCAGTTTCATTGAGAGTGTCAGATGTATTTGTGTCAAAGGGGGCAAATAACAAAAAAAAAAAAAAAAAAATCAATATTTTCATAAGTCTAGAGAGTCCACAAATTTAATTTGTTCTAGCTACTAACACTTGCATACTTTTATCTTTTAAAAAGGGATTGATAAATATTCCCCAATAAAACTTTATGTAACTATATTTTATCAATGCATATGCAAAAGGATACAAAGTAGTTTTTAGAGTTTCAAATTGCTTTAAGTTCATTCACATGTTCATTTTTTTCTTTCTTTTGGATAAAAGAGTCTCAGGTTTTATTACAGTGAGCTGCAATACTAAGAATTTCAAGAAAACACCGGCTTCCATACAAAGGTCCTGCAAACATAGTAGAAGACACTCTGGTCTTTCACTGAGGTGTCTACACACCGTCATTATGAGCAACATGGAGAAGGTACACAGGAGCCAAAGAAGGACCAGAAAAAAGGGAAATTCAAATAATTCAGGTCATGAATGAAGAAAATTCTCCACTAGAGAAGAACAAAAGCTACTTCGATGAAATTCTACAAAATTATATAATTAGCACTTAAATTAGCAAGCCAAATCCCAGGAATTAATTTGAGGTCTACCACCTATTCGATGCTGAGATTTGGGGCCAGTTCTCTGAGAGATTAATTACCCTCCATCTCTATAATGTTCTAGCTCAGTCTTTTCGCTCCATCTAGGTGAATGTAAGCAACACTTTTCCCTCTATCAATTATCAGGCATGTATTTCCCGCTCGTTGCTATCTAAACAAATCACTCTCATCCCCAAGACTTGCCCATGATCTTTTTGGAACAGATTTGCCCAAACTCCATTTACCCTAAAAGTCTCTTTAATCTTAAATACCACTTTATAACTGTAGTGTGTTCTTCGTAAAGAGAGAGAAAGACCTAATAAACTATGAAGGATAATATCCGAATCAACAGCTTTGCAGACCAGACAGAATGAGACAGACTAGTGGAGACCTCAACTTTCTCTGTCACTCATCTCTAGCCCCCATTTCTGGAATTTATCTGTTTTTCAGCAAGGTTAGGGAAGTACAAATGAATTAAATTTGACATATCTACTGGACCTCTATTTGAATGCTTAGTATCATTTCAGGTACTACGGCAGATTAAAAAAAAAAAAAAAAAGATGTTCTTTTGGTTTCTCCTCTTATGTACTGTATCTATTATTTGGTATTTGACCCAACATAAGAATCGGAAAGTTAAAACTGAAATTACTTCATACTTCTACTATGCACTCTCTTTTTCACACACACACACACACACACACACACACACACACACACGTTAACTGTTAACATAAGAGTTTTCATCAGAATATGAAACATAATGGTGTTCGGCACACAAATGTTTATGAACAATTTAATGTAACTATTTCAGGCCCCCAAAGTAACTCTTTTTATTGTGTTTTCTCAAGCTCTCATCGAGCTGATCATGCTGCATGGAAGAGTCCCCGTTATATCCCCTAGTATGGATTTTATGGTTTCTTTTACTGAAACCCTTCTTCCCTTCCTTATTATGTAGAATTTGGCTGCCTCTTCCTTTCCTACCAAGACAGGAGATCAAGTTGCTAATGTCGTACAGACCATAACAAGTTCATCTACTTGCACGGGTAGAAGATCTGTGGTAACAGCAAGGGCCAACTGAGCACAACATGTCAGATGTGCTGACTGGTCCCAAGACAGCAGGCAACATGCGACAAAAAAGAGAAGTTCAAGACCTCCCTGACGACAACAAGCTGCAGCAACAGCTTCCCAGCTGAGTGACATGAAGCCCATAATGGAAACATTACTCGTTTAGGTAGCACACATGAAAGATTAATTTCCAGGATTGTCTGCATTTGCATAGTAATAATAAGTTCATCTTCTTGGCTTGTTCTGGCCTCAATTAGCAATTCTATTGTCATACCTGAGATTTGGGGAAAGAAGGAAAAGAGAAGGCTGTAGAAAATGTCCCTCTGGAAACAGCAACACTAATGGAGCTTATCACTACCATCATTAATTTAATCAGAAACCTTGAGGCAGAGGGCTAGAGCAATCTGTTAAGAAAACATTTTCTAAAATGAGAGTGCTTCCCATTTCAATCAGGGTCTTGCTCTTTTTTTTTTTTTTCTCTTCGAGACATGCTTTTTCTCTATCTTCTCTCCCCCGACCCCACCCCCATTCCTGCCACTGATTAGATCTGCAACTGGGGGCTGTATTTTTACTGAGGAATGTCTTCTTGCGAATCAACAATTTTGCAACAACATCTTTCTCCCCTAACCCTCTTAACTGACTTCTTTTGTTTTAATGACATCTCAATTAGTTCAGACCCACTGTGCCAGAGATAAAGTTCCTGTATCTCAATGAGAGAATACTCTAGAGAAAATGGAGTTTGCTTTACCGTGTGCATGTTAATACGCTATTCTCTGTAATTAGTTTTACAGATAATGGCTGCCGGTGGATAATCTGCTGTACTTGTATGTGTGTTTAACACATATGTGTGGTTAGGTGTGTGTTTTTTTTTTCCCAGATACAAAACCACCAACAAAAAAACCTACGAGGGAGTCACTGAGAATGAGATTCTTGAAAATGAAATCCCAAAGATGATTAGAGGCATCGTGCATATAATACAGAAATATCAATCTGCAATTTCAGGATTTTAAATTAGTTGATTTTCAAACCTCAGGAACATTATTATTCAATATACATAAAGTGGTGGTGGTCTCAGTTCAATGAATCTTCTCCCTACTACCCTCCAAGGAGTAACCCTTACAATGCAGACATATTCTCTGACAAGCCCCACTGGAATGATCCAACTTTCTATACGAAAGAATTATATTTTTTGCTAGAGAGAATTTCCTGAGCTGAAAAATCATGCAAGTATCTCAACAGAAATACCTCTCTGGGAGTTGGAGGAAACAAAACTGCATTTCGGACCTCTGTGACGCTAAAGACAGAGGACATGGGTGCCATCTCCACTCGTGTGAGCTGCCAGCTGACCCCAGTGGGTGTTCTGATGCAGGAGAAGGAGTCAAGGTGACTGCCCCTGGCTCACCTTTCCCAATAGAGTTATATTTTAAAATTGTAAATACTATAAGTAACATGGAATTATGAGGTCATGAAATTGCATGGAAGGGATTCCATCTCTGGACCACTACAAGATCTGAAAAAGCTTTCACGATAAAATACATTCAGAAGACATAAAAGACTGTTTCATAGTGTTCTTTTCCATTCAAATAAATACATTTGAGGTTTTTTTCTGTCTTCATTTCCAATATGCAAAATGTTTGGAAATTGGGAAAGATAAATGACAAACAAAAGATATTTGATGAAGCAGATATATTCCAAAAATACTTTAGGGAGACATGCCATTTAAAATGGAGAGTAGACATCCAAAGGCATAAGTAATGTCCAACTTTTTCTTTAAAAAGTGAAAACCCCTACCGTGGGTCAGGGACAGGAGCCGGGACAGCGGCCATGCATCTTCAGGAAACCAGGGAAGGTCTCGGGAGGCACAGAGAGATGGACACCTGCCCCAACCACGCATGCTCTGAATGGTGCAAGCTGTTAATATGTGTTCAAAGCAGAATGTCCACAGTAACTTAATGTACTGCAAACTTGTAAAGACTTCCACCATGTAAAGACTGTATGTAAATAAAAATTTTATGTAATGAAAACTCTGCCCGTTTCTCTATGCCTGAGAAAGATGTAATGCATACACGGGAGCATTCGTATTGGTGTGATTAAGAAACAGCCTCTAGTTATTTTAAAGTAAATATTCCCTCACACCGCTATAATCTTCTAAAGTTGAAGACACTCATGACAGTGAAGCAGTTCTATACATTGTAGAACGAACAGAATTATGTTCATGGTCTAAGCTAGAAGGTCTTAACACAGTTAACTATATAACAAAATTAATCAGTTTCCACAAACATTAAATACTAAGAGGCCAGCATTAATTTACATGTAAAAAACTGTCGTCTCTTACATGAAAGAAAAGTTATAAAGGGCTTTCCTTTTTCTCTCTCTGATTCATGAAATTCTTAATAAATCATATTGGGGGATGAGAAAGCTGGTGAGTGACTTCTGCAGGTTGTAAGATATGATTAAAATAAATAAGAAAACTGGAATAGCCATTAACATACCTCTCCCCCACACACCCCATACATATATGCCTATCTATGGAAGCCAAAGTTAAAATACCCAAATTGTCATATATAGATATGTATCTTTAATGTGTGAAGAATAGGTAATACTGATTTTCCACATATGTCAGGAATTCTGGTGACTGCTTTACATTATGTGAAAGTGCTCAGTTCTCGCAGCAAGCTCTTTAGTATCATAACCCTTTTACTTTTACATGTCAGGAGACTGAGGCAAAGAGAATTCCAGAAACCAGAAGTGACTGGACTGGGATCCAAAGAAACACACCTTCAACCAGGAACTATTAAGTCTCTACAACAGGGGGAAGAACTGGAACAGGGTTCAGAAAATTTTAATGAGCTTGTCCATTATAATAATTCGCTGAATCCCATTTTTTCACTTATTTTTTTTCCATTTTTTCATTTAAAAAAATGTCTAAATAACCCGAAGTCTTAGATTTCTATGTCACTTTTCAGCTCCATTCTACATAACCCTTCAAACTGTAACCCTTCCCCACCCCACGGGAAGTTTAGTGTTGAAAGTGCATGCCTTTGAGGTCCCCAATCTAGGCTCCCTCCCCCCCACTAAGGAAATCCATTTTATGATATCTCTGAATTACAGTGATTTTTCTACAAAAAGTCTTCCAATGAAGGGCATGGCTCATAGGTCATGAGATATTCTTAGAAATTGAACTGTTAGAAATATCTTCTTTTTGTTAACTTTATCTACCCATATGGTCTAAATATTAACTCACTTTTCTTTTTTGTATCCTTTGCTTTTTACATAACTTTCTATAGACATAAAAACAGGTTTAATTTATAAAGTTTTGAAAAACACAGGATACCACAAAAAAATTGAAAAACCTATTAACTCATCCACCCCAAAAATCCACTGAAAAGGATTTCTTAGCAGTTATTTTAAAATACATTTCAGGGGCGCCTGGGTGGCACAGCGGTTAAAGCGTCTGCCTTCGGCTCAGGGCGTGATCCCGGCGTTACGGGATCGAGCCCCACATCAGGCTCCTCCGCTATGAGCCTGCTTCTTCCTCTCCCACTCCCCCTGCTTGTGTTCCCTCTCTCGCTGGCTGTCTCTTTCTCTGTCAAATAAATAAATAAAATCTTTAAAAAAAAAAATAAAATAAAATAAAATACATTTCAACTTTAAAAATTAAACTATGATCTAGTGATTTTTTTTTTAAGTAGGCTCTCCCCAATGGGGGGCTCGAACTGATGACCCTGAGACCAAGAATCACATGCTCAACTGACTGAGCCAGCCAGGCACCCCAATCTAGTGACTTTTACTCAACATTATAATGTTAACATTTATCCATGCCATTAACTATTCTTGGTGAATATAATTTTTAAAGTGTCTTCAGTTTCTTTATATTTTTAATTTTTTATTATAACTTTTAAGAAGTTTTGAATAATTTAGATATTCTGTCTCATAACTATCAACATTTCCTTTATGGTTTCTTCATTTGGTATCATCAATTTCAACACCGAAAGAAGTTAAATATTTGCTTCTATTTTTTGTGTAAATTTTATGTTTTCTTAATATTTCTGTTATCTCTTTAATCCATCTGTCCTTTATTCTGGCATATATTTTATGGTTTAAGGAACTATCAATTTTGTAGAGCCTCACAAATGATATTTATCTACATAACAGGCCTTAGATATTTGAAATTTGTGATCATGCCCACTCTTTCTCTTCCATCCTAATCACAAGTCTTTTCTATGTTAAATATGATCAACTTCTTTTTTCAAAAGGGTTTGAGAAGTAATCTCTTCTGTATGTTCTCAAATTTGCAAATTTTGTTCGGAAGTGTGATGTTCACAAGAGGGCACAGGTTTTGTTTTTGTTTTTTTTCTTAAATGTGCAATCACTGTCCACACATCTTAGGGCAGGAAATTATAATTCCATAAATGCAGCTAAGATTAAATGGCGTTGTTGATACCACATCATACCCTTGGCATGTATTCAACTGGTACTTAAAAATCTCCCAGATCTTTTTCACATGAACCACTGCTGTCAAGCTCTATTTTCTGAAAATGCTGGCCATTAATCTACAAGGCTTTCATCTACATAGCAGTATATATGCATTTGATATACATTGTGCTTTCAAATGGTGATTGTGCTTCTGATTTAAATGCAATTACCCAGAAACAGAAGGGGGACTCAATGACTGTCTTTGATAAAACTGATAATGTGGAGTGTAAGTTGCTGGGGTCCCTATTCAGCAATCCTTCCTCATCAACACACTCCGTCTTGCTGCTGCATAGGGAACCGGATGGCCATATAGTGAGCAAAGCCTTCACTGAAAACACATACCTACAGTATGATAATAGGGATTTCAAGGAATCCCTTTAAGGATACCAAGAAACAAACTTAAAACTCCCCAGAATAAAAGAGGAGTTTCAGGCACCAAAAGAACTGAGCAGACCACTTTTTTTGCAAAGCCCTTTGTGATCTTCTTAAGCCTATCCATTCAGAGTAAAGGTCAAGTGGGCAAACCCAGCAATTCTCTTTTCCCACAAAGCTGCTACAGTTTTCTGTCCCCTGACAGCCCATCACTAGGAGTCTATTATCTTCCATTCTGTTTCCAGCACCACCCAGATCTTTAACTGGAAACCCACTAAACAGCTCCTTTCTTTCAGGGGTTGACTTTCAGCTTCTTGTAATGGTTCATGTTATACATCTAAAAGCTTTCTTCCCTTGCTCTGTTTGTTTAAGGAGGGCAATCTGAGAAAGCAGAGCCCACCCTAAACAAGCCTTTCACTACTCAGTAGACCAAAGGCAAGTAAATTTGCTAATGAAGGCCTCTTCTAGTTCATTAGGGGGCACTTTAGAAGTCTCATTTAGATGCCACGTCTGAAAATGGTCTTTAAAGACGTCTTCAGAATTTGATTTCTACTTGAAGGAACACTTTGCATTTTCCTTTGAATAACAGTTAGTGGTTGTTTAAAAAACCAACAAACCAAACCTAACCTAACTGGAGTTTACTGGCTTAACACAGACTTGAGGTTGTGTCTGCATTCTAGCCAGTACTCAGGGAGTAAAAGATTTTTCTTGCCCCAAAACTTGTTTAGATTGGTGGTTGTTTTCTCGTTCAAGTTTTAATCCAGATCAAAAAATGAAACATGAGGAAATAAAATCTAGTTCCTCTGTGTTGACAGCTACTTGGCAGATCAAAAAATCAAATCCTCCCATTTTCGAAGTTAAATGGAGAAAAAGGAAAGGGGAAAAAATGCTTCCTGGCAGGCTCTAAGCTTTCCATTTAAAAGTGTTTGTACACTGATATGATCAGAGTGGGGCCAAAGAAGTCACATTCACAGCAGCAGAGTCAATG
This sequence comes from Ursus americanus, assembly GCF_024610735.1. Classification (NCBI taxonomy): domain Eukaryota; kingdom Metazoa; phylum Chordata; class Mammalia; order Carnivora; family Ursidae; genus Ursus; species Ursus americanus. Next base: position 8,151,874 of record NC_142134.1, on the reverse strand, counting down.
CATCTAGTTAAGGCTCAAGTTAGCTGTTTTCTTACATTTCAGGGCATATTTTCTTGCCATTTCTCGAAGAGCAATTCTTGACACTTACATAAGCACACCTTTAAACGTACACATATCCTTAACCAGAAAGAGAAAATAAGTGTGAGTAACTTCATGAAAAACTAATGGCCAAAAGACAGGAATATGGGATTTCTTTAGTCTGAAGATAACACTGGTTTATGGAACAGGATGGTGATATTTACTTATTTATTTACATGTCATGATAAAGTGTATTCAAAATGAATGATTTAGAAAAATGCTTGGTTTAGGGTGCCTGGGTGGCTCGGTCGGTTAAGCATCCGACTCTTGATTTTGGCTCAGGTCATGAGCTCAGGGTTGCGAGAATGAGCCCCGTGTTGGGCTCTGTGCTCAGGCCAGAGTCTGCTTGTCCCTCTCCCTCTGCTCTTCCACCTGCTATCTCTCTCTCTGTCTCCCCCATAAATAAATAAATAAATAAATAAATAAATAAATAAATAAATAAATAAATATCTTTTAAAAAATGCTTGGTCTACCTTCAGTTGCCAAATAGAAAAGAAATGCACCTAAAAATACAGGCACAGGACCCAAATAGCAGAACTTTAGACCAGTTTTTTTCCTTTTATCTTCGTCACATGGCATTCTTTTACCACAGTGCAGCTGTTCTCTTCCCAGTATTTATGAGACAAAGTCAATGAAGAGAACGGTTTGAATTATTAGGTAGCAGTTATCATCAAATAAAATATATTCAAAAAGCCATTCCTCATGCACGTTACATTACGACCTGTTATTTCTGTAGAGTTTCCACTCTTGGAAAACGGCACTTGCATTGAAAACAGCTGTCTTCTTCAGATGATGCTAGACGCAGGGTTATATGGATCCCAAGAACATGAAAGAGCCCAGGAGTGGTGCTAGGGGCAAAGAGCTTACAAGAGTTCTGCTGGTGGCTTATAGGATGTTGCCATACGTCCATGACCTGGTACTCTCATCTCAACACCCTTCTCCAACCTCTTCTTTCTGTCATGCCTCCTCAACCACTCACACATCATTCTTATCCAGACAGATGTATTTGTAGACCTCGGAAAGCACCGTTTTCCCCTCTGGTCCCCAAATGTTTGTACTTGAATTTACTTCTTCATAAAATGCCTTCATCCTCCCATTCCCATTAATCCCAACTGCCTGACTGGGGCAACTCCCACTCAATCTTCAGTACTCAGTTTGAATCCCAGTTCTCCCACAGTGTCAGTTTAGGCTCCCCTCCTTGGCAGTTTCATAGCAGCCCTAGCTCAGCTCCCTAACACTCTGCAGTGGTGGTAGACAGCAGAGTCTTTCAAAATACATCCAAGGTTCACATGCATTAGAAGCTCCTCTGAGAATCGTCAGAACACAAATTTCTGGGTCCCACCATGGTCCTACTGAATCAAATCTCTGGTAATGGAGCTGAGAAATCTTTAAATACGTTTCTCCAGCCATACCTGTGTATTTCTTAGCTTCAGAACCACAAGGGAGGGAAATACATTTTTTGGAAGAGTGAAAACAGAGATTGAGGGTACTTTTGCTTTTTAAAAAGTACCAAGAGAGGGGATGACTTAGTGGCTCAATCTGTTAAGTGTCTGACTCTTTATCTCGGCTCAGGTCTTGATCTCACAGTCGTGAGTTTCAGCTCCATTTGGGCTCCATGCTTGGCATGAAGCCTACTAAAAAAAATATCAAGAGAATAAGGGGTAAAACATAATGATATTTCTTAAATGGAATATAACCTTTGCATGAGGGTAGAACCATCTACATGACTGAAAGTCACAATTTCCTAATTTATTTTTTTTTTCCTTTTCTAGTCTAGAAAAATGAAATCATGCCCTACACGTGTCAATTCCATTCCTTCCTGCAGGACATAGAATAATGACTCCTTTTAAAAAGACAGGAGCAATGTGTGTGTGTGTGTGTGTGTGTGTGTGTGTGTGTGTGTGTGTATTCAAGAGAAGTACTTTTAAAAGAGACATTTTAATTAACCCCAATTTAGTAGACAATGCTGAAACACAGGGGACTTAAGACACTCCTGACCCATGGCTTTTTACTGATAATGATGGTGATAAATGAGGCTGCACTCTCCAGTCTAGAAATACTTGCCACAGGCATGATTTCTCAACAACTTTTTCCCTCACTTCTCACTGCCCCATATCAAGTAATAATGATGTTAAGCACAAGAACAGAAAACAGAGGGAACCAACTGAAAGAGATGTAAAAGGAAATGAATATAAATGAGGTTGTGCAGGTCTGGAGACTTTTTTTTAAAACTCAAATTCCAATGAAGATAGTTTAGAAATTGCAGTGACCCTCAAGGTTGGTTCTGTAATGAGTATCCATGTTTCCTGAACAATTCTGGTGTTGTTTCTCAGGTTTTAATTAGCACTGGTGCCCCCCTAAAAGGATTCTCAGCAATTTCTCATAGACTCCAGGCCATTTACTCTCATTATGAAAGTCTGCTTTCCTCGTTTCTGCCTTATCATTGATCTTAGCCCAGTTGCTAATACCAACAATCATCTAATTATTTTCTGTGTAACACGGAGAATAAAAATAAGTTCCTCTGTAAAAACCTACGACGTATTTTATTTTTTTAATGTCTGCTGGATTTTCAGAAAAAGGGAAATAACCATATAGTTTTCTAAATGCTAAACTATTTATGTGAGTCAAAAACATTGATTTTGGCATGTTGCCTACACCAAGAAAATCAGTGCTTTGAAGGCAATGAGTGACTGACTACTTACACAGAGCTTGTTATAATCTCTCACCCCCTACCTTCTTGGAAAAGCAGAATTCACAGTGGTTGGTCAGAACCCTGTTTGGGGCTGGAATAGGCCAAGACCACTCAGAAGTTTCTAGAGCCAATTAAATATCCCTGATTTACTGATTTAATAAAGAAACTCTGTCTTCTGACCTCAGAGGGTCAATAAGAACAAACATCAATAAAAGGGAAATGTTTTCATTGAAAACATAGGGAGATCAAGCACAAGGTTTCCAATGTGATTCTGTGATGCACTAATTTATCAGTGAAATGGGCATGGTGAGTAACAACTCATCAAGGAAAAGAGATCTCTGTTCCACAGCCTTCAGACTATGCTACTTAAATTTTTACAGTCAGGTTACAAGCCAAACTACTGAGTAGACCGAGACTCCTGGGCACATTAGCTAACTTTCAAAGAAACAATAGTTCTTTCTTTTATGTTATTTAAGTCAACCATGAAGCTGAAAAAAAATTTAAGTAGCATCTTTTGCTGATAGCTGATCACATTAATAGACTTGTGTGTGTTGATTTCCTTTCTGCTACACTGACAGGTGCTGTTGGACTGTTAAGGATTGATGAGATCTCGTCTAACAGATTTGTCTTTATACTTATTTAAAGAAGTACCTCATCGAAGATTTGATAGTCTCAGTGACATGAAAACATGAAAATAATCTGCCATGTTTTTAAAGCTATGGGATATGCCTGCTATCTTAAAAGCAGGTACCAATTCCATCAAAATAAAAATTCATAGAAGAAAAATCAAATGGTAAAGTGCTAGAATAATCCTTTCGGTTGTGGGATTTTGCATATTATTATATCTTTCCTTATTATCATTTTTGAGCATTTACTTATTTTTTCCAAAGATTTATTATGAACATTAATACAAACATGTGGCAAAGTTGAAGGAATTGTACAGTGAGCATCTATGTATCTACTACCTACATTTTATTAGTAACTTTACTTGTTTTATCACATTTCTATACACCTATCCATTCCTCCATCTACCTATCAGTTGATCAATCAATCAATCACTTTTTGGATGCATTTGAAAGTAAATTATAGACCTACTACACTTTCCCCTAAATATTTAAGGATAAATATCATTAACCAGAGTTCCCTATTTGTTTAGTTTTTTAAGTGTAATATTTACACAAATTAGAATTCATAAATATTAACTTCAAAATCACTAAATTTTGACAGATGCACACAACCTCATCCTAACTGAAATGCGAAACCTCTACCAAGCATGATCTGGCTCCAGCCTGTTGCTCTAACTGCCGCCCCAATCCCTCATGGCCCGGCCCACTCATCTCCAGCTGAACCAGCCTTCTTTCTTGCTCTCATATTACTGAGCCCCTGTTGCCTTCACAGCCCAAGCACAGATTAATCCTTTTCTTTCTGCTTCTCCTCATTCTTCAATTGCCACTTGTATTTTTTAAATTTTTTACCACTTTCAAATATCACCTCCTTAAAAGGGCCCTTACTGCTTGCCCTTGGGGATTATGTCTTCGCAGTCATGCTCTGTAACCATTCTTATCAAACTTTGAATTATACTTTGTGTTTTCTTTATGTAATGTCTGTGTACCTCACTAGACTCTGAGCTCCTGATGGCAGGGACGCTATATTTCTAATTCACTACGCCATCTAACACGGTGTAACATAGTAGGTATACAGCGGGTAACTGTTGACTGAATCAATTATAGTCTCTTTGGGTGCTTCTTTCTTAGATACTACTTGTTCATTCTACCATAACATGCCATATTATTTCTTAGCCCATTTATATGTTTATCTTTTCTCTCTTCCTGCAGACGGTAAGTTTTTGCGTTTTAATTCTTATTCACTCATTCATCTATGTTTATTTTTTATTTTTATTTTTAAAGATTTTATTTATTTATTTGACAGAGAGAGAGGCAGCGAGAGAGGGAACACAAGCAGGGGGAGTCAGAGAGGGAGAAGCAGGCTTCCCGCTGAGCAGAGAGCCCGATGCGGGGCTGGATCCCAGAACGCTGGGATCATGACCTGAGCCAAAGGCAGACACTTAACGACTGAGCTGCCCAGGCGCCCCCATTCATCTATGTTTATTAAGCACCTACTCTACACTGGACATAACTAAACACTGGGGCATTTGATAGGGAATGAGACAGAAATGTTTTTGTCCTCGCCCCACAAGAGGAAACAGAAAATAGGGAAATAGAATGCAGCCTGAAAAGTATGTTGGCAATGCAAGAAGAGACACCTAACTTGGATCAGAAGGGTAGGAAAGACTTACCATTGAAAGTAGCCTCCAAGTTGAGGCTTGGAGTAGATCTTAGTCTTACTATACTTCTTTCTCACACTAAAATTCAAGACCACCTTCTCTCTTATGTGTGAACTCCCTTCACTTTTATCAACATGGACTGTGGAGCACTTTTCCCAACTCGGAGAAAGAGCTAGTAATAATAAGGTGTCAGAGTGACTCTCGCTTGGTTTCTGGCAAGTAAAATCCAGGACAAGTTCAAAGCTATGACTATATTATCTTTCTCCCCAATGGTCTCCTTCTTGAATATCCCACAGTGACTATGAAGTTTCAGCTCAAAGGACTTATTATTTTTCTACTCCGTGCACTGGAGTCTAGCTCCAGAATATGAAAGCACGTTTCAAGGGCCACAGAAGCACTGAAGTCTGTCAAAGCCCACTCCTTTCCAATATTTGTTAACTTTTCTCAGAGTACAGAAACACGTCACAGGAGATTTTTGTCTTGCCGAAAAACACAACAGGAAATAGGATAGGTTGAGTACATTTTGCATGTTCCACATTTTCACTTACTCCTTTAAATTCATTCATTCGTTAAATGAATACAGAATTACATGTGTGTTTGTCCTGACTCGCTTGGTAAGCACAAATTCCAGAGACTGAGAACAAGAAAGCAGACAAATGAAAGAGTTTTAAATATTACATGAATACTCAGTGGTCTTCCTGATTGTGATAGCCCTTCTAGGTAAGACGTTCTTTCTCAGTGCAAAACAAGTTCTAATGAGTGAATCAAGTTGGACAGAGAGGCTGAAGTGCACTTTTGCATTAACAGATGGAAAAATCAAGATGCTGCATATAAATTGTACTACTGTTAGTGACAAAATTGAACAGTCACCTCTTTTTACCATGGTGCCCATCGTGTTCAATGAGAAAGCTAGTGTGCCCATTTTTCAAATGCATAGTCAGTTCTACCATAAGTCTTGTTTTGAAAATGCAAATTGCCAACAGGGAATAATCTGAGCATGACATAAATTTTCCACTTGATTATACATTATTTTGTATGGGAGAAACAAGAGATGAGCACAGAAAACTGTACCTAACTGAACCCGCAACACAGGAAGACACAAAAATCCATGCGTGTATACAGGCACGTATTCATGGGCATGCACATGCGCGTACACACACACACACACACACACTCACACCCCTCACCCAACTACTAGCTACTTTAGTTTACCACATGTGTTCCATCTGGTGTTACAGTTCCTGTCAGATTTTAGATAAACTCTCCTTCCACCTCCTCATAATAACTTCCAAGCAGCAACTCTTCCGTAAATAAACTTCAGGTCTCTTCCACAGTAAAATTCGTATTTGGTGTAGCGTTTATGTATTTTGTAACCATGTACATGTTTAAAACCACGCTATTATTTTTATTAGGTTTCCATCTTTCTCTGTGCACAGGTCTAATTCAAATGTTGAGCATTATGCCCCAATCCCATTTTTCCCATAAGTACTTGTGATTTTTATTTCACAATTTTGCATCGTGGGGTGAGTTTTAGGATCACATATGTTGTGTTGTAGCAGAAACTATTGTACAATTACCCATTGCTAAGTGTGATTTTGATGAAGTACCTCTCCATAATTTAAAAGGGCTCTATGACATTAAATGCAAATTTAACTTAAAATAATTTTTATTCTAATAATTTCCTGTGATTATCCATTTACCAGATTGATAATAACTAGGGATATAAGAAATTATAACTTGTTTGATGAAAAAAATTTCCAAGGAGAAAACTAGTTGGAGCAATCATTAACTACTAGATTTACAATAGTAACCCATAATCTGTTTCTCTGAAATTGAGAAAATGCCCCTCTATTACATAATAGTATCTTCAAAAAGTCCATGAATTATTTTCTTGGAGGTAGAATATTAAACTTTTCTGAAGCTAGGAAAGATTCCTCAGTATAAGAGAGCTGGAAGAAAACCACAGTCATGAAATTATAGGCAGACTGCAACCATAGCGATTGCTCAACTATTACACTGCATAGTGCAAAGATATACAACTGACTACAGAGACTAATATGGATGAATGGTCTAGCTCGAGTTCTGGCATTTTTGAGTCAGCCACCTTACTAAAAATGTGAAGATGGCTTACTCATGACAAAAAAAAGTCCTAGGTTGTCCCTGTTAATTAACTCTAGAAATAACTTGAGCTAAAAGAACACTTTCAAGCTACTAGTATAACAGAATATTTTACCAATATATCCTAGAATACTGCTAATTGCTCTATAACCAATAGAACTATAGAAAGAGATAGCAAACCAATTAAGGAAGGGTGTAGGGCTGTTGTCCCCAGGACATTATGCTCAATTTTTCCAGAACACACTCAATATTATGATTTTGGAAATAATGATCTTTAATGCAATTTCATGGCTTACGTATTTTCTAGTGTCTACTTTCTATGAAAGATGTATCATGGGATTTTCATAATGCTTCAGTGAAAGCAGGAAACATTTTTTTGAAGTGCTCATAAACTCTGAATAAACTGCCTTTAATCAGACTTAGATTTTTGCTTGCCTTTTTCTTTCTTGTAAAAAAAAAAATAGAGACTTAATATAAAACAGCAGGTCTGCAACTTTCTCACTAAGGAAATAAAAGGAAAAAAACCTGACAGAGCAAATCCAAACCAATTAAGCAGAACAGAAACCATTTTAAAGTGAATAAAAGCATAGCCGAACATCAAATATAGGTCTAATATTGATGTGAATAAATTATGCAGCTCTAATTGTGAAATTTACATAAGTGTATCATGTCAATTCTAATACATTCATTATATTTTATTAAAATATTATTAAAAATTCATATTCAGGTGGCTCTGAATACTGGAACTAGTGGTTTTACATTATCATAGTTCTTTTGGTATAATCTGAAATTCTCAAGGATTCAAAAATGCAAGAGATTTTAAATTATTAGGGTCAATATTTTTATTTATTGAAAATTCACAAATCACAATATTATATAAGTGAGGAAATCAAAGCCTGTCTTTATGTTGTGGCATATTGTATTAGGAACATGTAGCACAAGGGAAGAAAAATCTAGAATTTTATAATTCTATTGGCAATAAAGGGTATAGCTCTTTTCTCCTCTATAGATATGATAAAACAAAAAACTATAAAATCAACTACTGAAAAATTTTGATTAGCATAGATCACCATATTTTGTAGTGGGTAGAGGAGATAATGAGGACCTGTCCAAAGCAGAACTATAATTAGCTTTCCTGCAACACTGCAATTCAGCAGAGATGTTATTGCATCCCTAGAATGCTACAGCATTAATGATAAGGGTCTCATGTGATGCCATATGATTCTGTAATAAGAGCAGAAGCCCAACTAAGAAAACTTTGCTAAATTGTTTTTGCAGCTTCAAAAGAAATAAAAGAGTGGCAGCATCCTTATCAGAGCCCAGGACTTCAGTGTGATTAATTTCACAATTTAGCTGTAGTTTGTTTCGGTGTAGAGATAAAGGCAGAGCTGCCAGTAAACTTTGCACATTCATGCTTCTAAACTCATTAATAATCTGTATGGATTTTCTTTTCTATCACTGTAACAAAATCCACTGTAAAAGAAACTTTGCAGCTAAGGAACTCCATTTACAGACGTTGGCGCTGTCCTAGTAGGTCAAAGTCATAGAGAAGTCTATCAACATAACTAAATATCAAATTTGTTCTCCCAGAGATCCCTCTATTTTTAACAAGACATTTCTCATAAAGATGGTCCTGGACCTGAACTTGGGAGATTCTACAACCAAAGTAATACAAGTGAAAATCGAAAACTATATCTCTTCTTCCTCCGTTAAAACAAAGCTCCCAAAGAACCACACATCACTATTTAATTGTGCAGATTAGAAGAATGAGTTCCATGGCTTTGGAGTCAAGATGATTGTCTGGGAACAGGTACCCTCTTAAGAATTCAACCATGTAAACGTCTCTTTTTGAAAATATCCGTAAATGAAATGATAAAAAATATAGTCAAAACTATTGTAGGGAGCAAAAATATACTTCTCGAAACAGAAGATAATTTGCAGAAAGTACTTTCAACTTTTCATTGATAAATAATGATAGTGAAAATGCACTTATGCCTCAAACACCCTTAAAAAGATCGGTATATTCTTATAATCCGCATTTTGCCTCTGAGGAATCTAAGCACACATTATCTGAGGTGTGCTGGAATAGAAAATGCGTACCCTGTGCAGAGCTTCCTAAACTGCCAGGTGTATTTTAAAATTGAAGAAGAGTGGGGCACCTGGGTGGCACAGCGGTTAAGCGTCTGCCTTCGGCTCAGGGCGTGATCCGGCGTTACGGGATCGAGCCCCACATCAGGCTCCTCCGCTGTGAGCCTGCTTCTTCCTCTCCCACTCCCCCTGCTTGTGTTCCCTCTCTCACTGGCTGTCTCTCTCTCTGTGTCAAATAAATAAATAAAATCTTTAAAAAAAAATTGAAGAAGAGTGACACTGGTTTCTGAAGATACCTAGTTTTCTAGAAAGGAGCTACAGATATCTTCTCCTTTTCATGTTATCCATACCCAGTGAAGTAAATCACCAGTAAACTGGGGGCCTGTAGTACTACGGTCATCTCTAAATGCTGTGTCCTTCCTTCTCCCCATGTGAAGATGACACAAGGCAGCTATGTTTATAATCCTTAAATCCTCAAAAATTCAGATTTTGGTCTCCTTCTGCCCTGTCACGCAGCAAGAAAAATTACACCTCTGATGCATATTCAAGTTCACAGGCCACGATCAGCTTATTTTTCTTTTACAGGCCTTTGCAAAAAGCAGTCCATTATAATTAGTCTTCTTCATCAAGGCTAGCCCCAACAAATACAGATAAATAATGAAACATCCTAAGCTTCTAGAATGTAAAAGATTTATAAGCATGGCTGGCAAGAATGACGTGAAGAAGGGTTCAGAGGCCATTAGATCCATAAACTCAAGAGGAAAAATCTGAATCATTTCGCAGAAAGAAGAGTGTTAATGTGAGTTTTTGTTCTCTTTTTTCCTCTTCTGTCTATGTTTTAAGACAAAGTTTATTGAACAACACACAAACAGCCCCTTAGTTATCTGAGATGGTTAGGGTCGTACATATGTTTCTGATAGATGAAAGAGTAATACTTTCAGAAACAAAGTAATTTTTATTTGAACTATTTTTGAAGGAACACTTGGAAAAAAAACTACTACATATTTCCTTGTTAATGTGGTATGCTGAAAATGTAATTAAACCTTGTTTGATTTTTTAAAGCATCATTCCTCAAAACGCATTCTATGGAACACTGGTTTTAGAAGTGGGATGCTAATGGTGTTTCAGAAAAAAGTGTTCTGAGGTCAAATAAATTCAGGACATGCTGATGTCAACGTGGATTTTCCTAAAACAATGAACATTCTCATTTTGACTGGCTGATTGGGTAGGAAACATAAACCCGTATGTCAGAGTGTGTAGTGATCCCACAAGCACCAAGAAGTGGGATGTCGATCTTTCTCTTACATCTCATGGCACTACTCCTTCACCAACTCCTTACTAGAGGTTGAAATGTGAGAAAGGGAGAGAAAAGGAGAGAGTGTACAAGAAGAGAGGACGAGCCAAGAGTATACATTCCCACAATACTGATCGCTTTCTCTTATTCATATTTCTCTCCTGTCTCCCAGCTCTCTGTGGCCACAACTTGGCCAACTGTTGCTATTGGTTTTGACTGGCAGTCCTGCCACTTCTATTCTATTCGGAAAGGTAGCCTAGCTACCCCTCAGCTACTTTTGCTGGTATTACTATACAGACATTTTAAAAAATCACAGATAGGCTCACTATTGTTCTACATGAATAGAAATGCCAGAAAGATATGTAATGGGATAAAGGGAGGCACCAAATTATTTTCAGTGGGAGATGACTTACCTGTGTGTTTATTGGCTTTTTAATTTTTTCCCTATGAGTTAGTAGTAAAGAAGAGAATGAAAATGAAAAAGACATAGTCCAGATGAATTTAGTCACACTGAAAAAAGTACTTTGCTCTCTTAAATGTGAGAAATTCAAACAAGACCACTTTTTTTCATAACCTTCCTTAATAGTAAGTTAGTAGGGATAATTCGTATCACTTACCATGAAGGGAGGATGTTAGGTTCTCTCTAGTTATTCAGTATTCCCATAATTATTTCAAATATTGGTATGATTTTAATTGATAAATAAATAATTCATTAAGTAAGTGAGAATGAGTAGAAGGCTCTACTTATTTCTTTATAGTAAAAAGATAATAATAAATCTATAGTGAGACTCACATACAATTTAAAGTGTTTTATATAGGTTTTAAAGTGTTTTATATAGGTTTCAAACTGGTAGTAATGGTGATGGTTAAAAAAAGAAAATTAGAATTCCTAAGACCTGACACTAAAAAGATTAAAAGAAGAAGAAGATGGGGCGCCTGGGTGGCACAGCGGTTAAGCGTCTGCCTTCGGCTCAGGGCGTGATCCTGGCGTTCTGGGATCGAGCCCCACATCAGTCTCCTCCGCTATGAGCCTGCTTCTTCCTCTCCCACTCCCCCTGCTTGTGTTTCCTCTCTCGCTGGCTGTCTCTATCTCTGTCAAATAAATAAATAAAATCTTTAAAAAAAAATAAAAAAAATAAAAGAAGAAGAAGAAAAAGCAGCAAGAGAAAGATTCCTGGAGTGCTTGAACAACATTTCACCATGCCTCAGTGAACTTTCGAAAGGAGTTCAGTGAAATGAAATTTAAAAAGTGCTCATCAGCAAACAGCTCTAACATGGTTTTCTTTAATAAACTTACACTTAGTGCTTACATCACGTTTTTCATCTGCAAGGTACTTTACAAACATTAAGTAATTTTTTTAGCACTCCTGAGAATTAACAATGATATTTTGCATTGATAGAGTTGCTCATTTGAAGAATTCAAAAGAACTTCACAAATATTAAATTTAAGCCAGTCTCAACTGATTTTTAAAAAGAGAAGAGGAATAAAAACACTAAGAAAAACTGGTGAGGCCATTGGAAATAGACTTGATGGAACATTAGAATTTAGAATACCTGATATCGAAATTTGATTTTTGACCACACAGAAGCATTCCTTCACGAAGGCAGTTTAAATTCAACGGTGTTTGAGAAACTGGTTCAAAAATGGATACAGAGGGTTAATTTCAATTTAAAGCCACCAGACCTCATTTTTGCATTTCATTTCTATGCACTTCCTGAATGGTCGAATACATCCCTCTCGGCATTATCTGGCTTAATGAAAGGAAGCAATGGCACTGCTAAATCAAGACATTATATCAAAGTCATTCATAATGGACTTCAAATGAATTTATTACTCTCCTTGCAGTAAATTTAACTTTCAAAATTGTATGTTTCAAAGATAATACTGAAATTGTTTTACATTTAATTAATAGTTGAAGAACTCCTTGGTTAGTGGTAAGAAATCTATCCAAGGTGTTTTTTTCTTAAATCAATATTTGACTAATAAAGACATTTCTGAATTACTCTGGCCAGGTGTTATTTGCTTAATATGTTACTACTCAATTTTTGTTTATCCTTAATAACTGCAAACTAGTGTTTTAAAAAATCTTGTAAAAAACAGGTGTAATTCCTGTTTTGCATATTTATGTATATATATATACACACATATATAAATTATTTTATTTAATGATCACAGAAAAAATAAGCAGTGTTATCACAGTTTTACAGATGAAATAACTGATGTGCCGTGATGTAACTTACCTAACTAGGATGATATATCTAGTAATGGAGTGAATGGTATAGTCAGGATTCGAACCAGTCTGCTTCAGGAGCATGGGCTCTTAAACACTGTTTCAGAATAAGTCACTTACATGAAGTCAAATTGTATAGGAAAGTACCAAGATCAACAGATGCCAGGCAAGTAGATAAATGGATAATTCAGCACCGAGGAAAGAAAGGCAGCCTGGGTAAGTCCATTCAAAAGCTGAGTTTGGAGAATGGCTGATAGAGTCTACTAGACATACGCCCCTGTTTCTATATCACCTTCTTGGGTCTCATTTATGTTAACTGTACAACAGCATGACTTCCCAAAAAGAGAGGGAATTAGAAAGTCTTGAAAGTCCCTACTAATTTTAACAACATATATGCATTTTCTTCTGCCCCTGTTATTCACAGTTAGAAAAAGTTTGGTTAGGAAAAATAATAGCAAGCTTACAAAGAATAATTAGCAATGTATTCTAAATAGTTTGCTAAATAACAGTCAGTTTGCTAAATAACAAATATATGCAGAGGACTCCTTTACTTTTCCCTTAGAAGTCCCAGGCAGGAGTATATGCGTGCACGTGCACGCGCGCGCGCACACACACACACACACACACACACACACTCATATAAAATATATAGTATGTATAGCTTCTTCTTGTACTATTTACTATGCTGATAAGTCTGGCAAGTGTTTCCTAGGTTTAGAGGACATAATGATGAACAAGACAGTTCTGGCCCTCAAAGAGCTTATATTCCAGTGGAGAGAACATGTAAGGAAATATGCTAATTGGAGACAGAGTGAGTAGGAAGCTGATAATATTTCGGTAAGGCTGGTCAGTAAAGGAATAGATGATAAGAATAAGAAAACACTCTGCCAGGAGAATATTCCAAGGAGAGGAATAGCTAATGCAGGAGGCTTGAGCCCGGAATCAGCTTGGATAGGCCAAGAGACAGCAAGGAGGCCAGTGTGACACACACAAGAGGAGACTGGTACATGACCAGATTAGAGGGGCCACCGAGAGATGAGGGAGGGAATCAGAGGTCTTTGCTTCTTTCTGCTGTTATTTTTCAAGTTTAATTAGAAGCTACTAGAGGGTAATAAGCTACTTATTTTTACGGCGCACAGTATGAATTAGTGTTTTAAGTACTATTTCCCAAAGACTTCTTAACTCTCAAGAGATTCCTTTGGATGACCTAATGATACCCATCTGCTAGCCTACATACACCTAGATTTTATATGAGCAATCAAAGCTACTGGCCAGTCATCTTTCTCCCTCAGGCTTCCGTAAAATCCATAATCTTTAAGAATTTAATAAATTCCTCCTTTGGGAACTCACTGAAAATTTGATATTCAACAATATTGCCTTTTGTTATCTTATTCTTCAATTTTGTTTATAGATTTCAGAGATACAACATGGAAATTGATGTCTCTAAATAGAATTCTACCAGCTAAAAAATAGTGTAGCAAAGTTTATTTGAGCTATTTATTTGTTGTCTTTATTTAATATTGTCCTTTATGGGGTTTCTGTGGGATTATTGATTTTTTTTAATGTTTTCTTACTATATTATGTTAGTCACCATACAGTACATCCCCGGTTTCTGATGTAAGGCTCGATGATTCATTAGTTGTGTATAACACCCAGTGCACCATGCAATACGTGCCCTCCTTACTAGCCATCACTGGTCTATCCCATTCCCCCACCCCCCTCCCCTCTGAAGCCCTCTTAAGTCTAAGTGATGATAGCATTTGATGTGTTCCTTATTGTATGATACGAATACTCTATTTTTCACTAAAGATTAAATCAAGCTAACTTTACAAAATTTAATTCAATCATAAGTGTTTTATTTTATATATAGTTATATGTTAATCCATTAAACCTGATCACCCTTTTCAAATACTGACAGAATGAATTCCTTAGTCCTCAATCATGGTGACGGCTATTAAAATAGTACATCTCCATATATGCTGATAATCTACTAAAAGTTTGATAGAACAAAACTTTCTCTATATATTATATTGGAAATGGAAAGACAAGCAACCAAATCGGGGTTAACCTTGTTAACATGGAATTCCACAGTGAAAAGAGGACTGGTTAGATGGAGACCTGTTTCTTATTAACCTCATTTCCCTTATTCACTATGTGATCTTGGGAAGTTCACTGTGGGCCTCAGCAATCCCATTTACGCGATGGGGTTACTTGCCTGACAACAGGTAGTCGTAATGGACTGCCTTATGAAGTCCTTTAGGAACCAGTACAATTAGCCAAGAGGACATGACATGTACCACAGGTTTAAGCAGAACGGGCCTCAGAACTGGAGCAGTGGACTAATAATTCTTTCTTCCACTGACTGCCAGAGCTCAGAGTCTAGCCCTGCTCCTCATGAGTCTTAGGGGAATGATCACCACTCTGCAAATCCATTAAAAAATTAGCTGAAATATTATATTGAAGCAGTCTTCAATTATATTTAGAAATGTACAGAGAAGCATATAAATAGCGACTCTTGGTAGATTTATTCTAATGGAAGCTTCACGGCAGGGTTTAATAACGTTGGAGGTAACTAAACTGACAGCTGTGGAGGCAGAACCTTGGGTGCGTCATTCTGGAAGGGAAGGAGAGAGTGAATCCAATTTAAAAAATGACAGAGCTGTCACCTCACTCAACTTATTTTCATTATTAGTTGCCTTTTGCTTTTCTATTTTTGCGAAGGAGAAGGTTTAGAGACAATTCATGTATCAAGTATATCTCAAATTTCGGAGAATGCTTTACAAACTAAATTGCTAAGGTTTACGTTTTCCCTCCCTCCTTATAAGGATATATCATTTCCATCCTTACTTTTCTCTGCTTCATTCCATATGCCCCCCTTATTTTCTTAGATATATTAATTATAGGAATGAATCCTTTTTTTTTCTTTTAGGTGAATAATAGTGAAAAAAGAAGGGGAACAGCTGAATGAAGTTTGGGTTTCTGTTCTACTCCATCTGGAATCAAATAGGGCTTTTCTCTATCATTTTATGACAGCAACAGTCAGAATGTAGGGTTTTGCTTTGTTTCGTTTGGTTGTTAATAGTACCCAGTGGTAGACTGAGAACACCAAGTACGCAAATTCAGTAAGATGTTACTCTTAGTAATGCTGCTTTATACCATTAATCAAGCGGTCGATTCGTAAATATTTATTGGCTTGGCAATAATATATCTAATACAAGGGGAAGCACTTCAGGGGAGAATGTGTCAAGTTTTAGACAATTTTGTCACTAAGATAAGCTTAAAAACATTATAAGACAGTATACAAGAAGGCAATAAATGAGTTTTGTGAGCAATCTGAGTTAGAAACAAGAACAAATTCTCTTTTATTAAGATTTATTTATTTTAGAGAAAGAGAGAGAGAGTTCCTATGAGTGGGGGGAGGGACAGAGGGAGGGAATATTCAGGCGGACTCACCGCTGAGCACAGAGCCTGACTGGGCTGGACCTCACAACCCATGAGATCATGACCTGAGCCAAAACGAGGATTTGGACACTTAATCAAATGAGCCACCCAGGCACCCCAAGAATACATTCTTGAAGAGGGAGGAAATAAGTTAGAGTAGTACAGGATGTGGGTGTTCACTGCTGGAGTGGAGGACAGGGCACATTTGGGATATGAATCCATTTTACCATTAAGATAATACCAAAGAAACTACTCATCAGGAATATCAAGTTTCTGGAAGATAACAAAAGAACCTGTAAAAAAGGGGTTGGTTTTTAGAAAAGTAGATTTTATGAAGTATCTAGAATGAAGGAAGGATACACTTCCCATGAGAGTGCCTAAAAGTGATGCCCTCATTCAGAGCCTATCTGTTCTCAAGTAACCAAAAATTTAACTAACAAGTTATTTACATTAATTTACTTTGATACAATAAATAAAATATAGTAAATCAGAAGAGCAGAGTGCAGGCAGAAGTAGCCAGAGGGCAATTTGGCAAATTGTGAAGACAGAAGAAAAAATATCTGTAAAATAGTATATGAGAATCCAAAAATCATTGTCCCAATCCATTCAGGGAAAATTAGCAGCCCCTATGGCGATACACTCTGAGGGACTACATAGTATAATATTCTTATATACAGTAGTTACTCAATACTCAATAAGCTATACTCAAAATGATGACTTTTAAGAAAGTCTTGCATGATGCTTAATATTAGAAGTCAGAGTAAATTTAGAATTACTAAGTTAAAAAGACAGTATAACATATCATTCATTATATTTTGTACAATAGTTCAGAACACTTACCATATGACCCAGCAATCCACTCTTAGATATTATCCAAGAGAAATGAAAATTTATGTTCACACAAAAACCCATACATAAATGCTTATAGTGATTTTATTCAAAAATTGTAGGCAACCTTCAACTGGTGAGTGGATAAACAAACCATGCTACGTCTATAAAATGAAGGACTTAACATTGACACAGACAAAAACATGGCCCAATCTCAAATAATTATTCTAAGTGAAAAAAAAAAAAAACCAGAGAAAGAAGCTACATATTTTATTATTATATTTATATGACATTCTGCAAAAGGAAAATCTATAGGGACAGGAAATAGCTAAGGGTTGCCAGAAGCTGGGAGTAAGGAAATAACTGACAAAAAGTGGATATGAAGAATATTTTGATGTGGGGGAAATGTTCAAGAACATGCTGGCTGAAAGTGCCAGACCCAGGTTTAAATTTAAGCCTATCTAAGTCCAGATTCACTGACAATGATAAATGTTCTGCATCTTGACTGTGTTGGCTACACAACTGTGGTGGTGATGTGACTGAATGTATTGTCAAGACTCCTAGAAATGTAAACTAAAAAGGGTAACTTTAATTCTACGTAAATTATCCCACAATTTTTTTAAAAAAATCAGTTCATTTTCTGGTGTATAAATGGTGGCGCATTAAGTATGTTTATTGACTGAGAAAGACTTGGGTGCCACTGTTCTATCTTGGCTCCCCATTTTCACTGGATAGTTCTCACCGCATTTTTCTATTATTCCCTATGCACACAATTACGTAAACTGGGAGAAGCTTACCATTATTTGTGCTTATTTGTTTCTCTGTCTGAGCCACTCAAGAATTGACTCCACATAAAAATTATTTTTAAAATATATTCACAGTACCTTGAACCATAGAAGCAAGATAAAAATAATTAGCTCCTCTCTGGCACGTTGAAAATGTACTTTATCTAGAAACATTTTCTTAGAGTACTCTGAATCTAGTTTGTCCAGTAATAGCTGAATAGTTAGAGATTAGATTAGATTAGATTAGATTAGATTAGATAGATAGATAACAGATATTCACATAAAATTCAGTATCCAACCACTGTGCCAGATTCCTAAAAAGATGAATATCTGAATCAAACTCTAGTGAGACTCAAAGGGCAGAAATACTAATAGTTACTATTTACTGAGCGTTTACTGTATTTTATAATTTTGCAGAGCTGCTTAAATAGTTTAAACTTGAAAACTCCCCTATGAGGTAGATGACCTAGTTGTAGACCAGGAAAGCTTTACTAGAAAATTTTTACCACTTGCCCAGTGACACACAGCTAGTTATAGTGGCAGGACTGAGATTAGAAATCAAGTCTGCCTAACTCTAAGTTCATGAAGACACAATGGTAGAAAACAGAAAGTCTACCACAAGGCAGCCTGTAAAGAATATTGTAATAGAGGTAAAAGAATCTGCAGGAAAAAGGATCTTCCAGGAAGAAGGGACTTGGTGCTCGCCCCATCTAAGGTAGACGCAACTTTGATAAATTAAGGTGGGAAGGACTTTGCCAGGAGAGGAAGCAACCACTTTCATGCTAGAATTAAGAGTGTGATTTCTCCTACCGTCAAGATCTGCCCTAACGCAAAAAAGAGGCCTAAACCTGATTTCTGGACACTGTACTATGACTTCTGTGGGAAGACCACCGAATTGGGGCTGCAGTTCCATATGCCACACTTGAAAATCTCGTCACCAAGGACAAACTATAAAACCTACTTGGGCCTTAGCTCCCTTGTCTGTGAAAAAAGTACAGTAACAGCATTATCTGTCCTATCTACCTCTTGAGACTGTCTGAAGAACAAATTAAATTATATATATGTATATATATATGAATTAAATTTCAAATTCTAATGATAGTATATAACGGAGCTATTTAAGGAAAGACTGCCAAAAATGTCTCCATATCCTGCTTTCCTGGCCTAGCGTTACCGGACACACAGTGCAGAGCACAGCTCTACCTCCGTGTGGAGCTGACAGAAAGCAGTGGCCACAGACGCAGATGCAGGTCTGTTCCAAGGGTGCATAATGCTCAACAGAGTGAGAAAGTGTGAAGCAATGGAATTTTCTACATATTTCCTCTGATAAATTACAACTCCCAACAATGTCTGCAAATTTTTAACATGGAAGTATGGTATATAATAACACCTGGGACATACACTTTTATATAGAAAAGCTGTTGAGATTAACACTTTATCATTTTATGGTTTATATTACTTAAAAATAAAAGAGCCATTTTAAACATTGACACTTCAGACCTGGCAGGACCCAGAGGGAGAAACTGTATCCGGTAACAAAAGGAAAACCACTGTGACCTGGCCCACCTCTAAACAGCAAATCAATTAAGCTCCCCCCTCTTTGATGAAGTTTTCATCTCTGGAATTCTATTTATTTCCATTGTATGTCCCCCAAAGCAAAGAGAGAAGCATTGTCCTACCACCAATACCAGGATGGTTATGAAACCATCTCTTAAATGGTCTATGTAGCTATTTTAATTATCGTGTCTAGAATTAAGGTAATTCCTTTTTTCATTCAACAAATATTTACTGAGTTCCTATTAACTTCCAGAAACTGTATTAGATCAGGGGCTAACAGTGACTAAGACAAGCATAAACTTGAAAGGCCCCCCAAACGAATGTAGTATAGAGAACATATGTAGAAGTGCCTAAAATTCAGCTTGACACATAATAAATATGTAGTGATGAAACTTAATGATATTAATACTGATTTCATACAATATGAAGACTACATCTGAATCATAAAAGTATGAGAAATTTATAATCCAAGCAGTTGGTTAGACATCTCTGACAGGGTGTTTGTAGCATTTAGAATTCTCCTTAAATCTCAGTCTGGAAGTCTTGTTACTTTGATCCTGCCGGGGCCAACTGAATCAAATGACACATCTAAATAAATGGATCTACAGAGACCTTATTCAACATGGCAGGCGTTGCTGATTTAAATGAGACTTGAAATCCACCACAGCAACTTGAAACTTTCCCTACTTACAGCTGAGTAAACTGATGTCCATTTCCAGAAAAGAAACAGTAACAGAAGCGATGTCATTTCTGAAAAGCAACTAAAACCAACCAACCAACCAACCAGTAAGCTTATCCCATCATCTCCGAATCCCTCAAAATGTAAAATTGAGACGTATTAGTGATGAGGCAATAATGAAACACTAATGTATACTAATGGTAAAATAGAAGAATCAGAAATTCTTGATATCACAAATATACATCAAGAAAATACACACAGGACTTAATATCTGCTAACCTTCAATAATACTTAGTCTTCTATTATTAAGAAAATATCTTACTACTTTTGTCTGAAATAAGATGGATGACAAGTAATAAAATACTTATAAAGAGGGCACTGTTTTATTTCTCATCTTAGTCAAGCCAGAAAGTAACTACATTTTTCAAGAAAGAATTCTTTCAACAAGCATCTCATTAGTGCTATTATAAGCACTGTAATATACTGAGGTAAATGTTAAATATAACTATTTCTGAAGCTGTATTTATTTTCCATCATGTATGTCTTAAACACTTAAAAAATTCTGACAGAGAATTTGTTTTCAAAATCAATATGACAATGATAGCTCTTGAAACATTATTCTAAGTCATAAGTCAGAAAAAAAAATGTGTTGAGGGGAAAAGAAGAAAAACCAACCCCCAAATCTGATGATACTAACTTTAGGCAAATATTTGCAATTCTTTAGACACAGTACATCAGTTAAGACAAAGCAGTAATGTATATGGTGCATTATTTTATAACTGTCAGTTCTAAAACTTCGCTTCAGCGCTGGATATACTTTGTTTCCATATTTTAATTTTTCACCTAGAAGTACTTTTCCCTCTAAACCTCTAATGAGAAGTATCGCTTAACACAAAATGAATCTGCTGTAATACTTTCTTTGAAATCTTGCAGTCAACTTTTTGCATATAACTTTCTAATAGGAAAAAAAAAAAATCCCACATACTTCATTTTCCCTAAAGAGCAGCATGAGATTTCCAATCCTCTGCTTGAACACATAAAATATTAAGAGCCAATTTTCAGCTGCACCTCTGTCACTTCCATTATCATTCTACACGTCCAGAGGTGATAATGGACTCTGTAAATTGCAGTCTTTCTCCATCCCAGACAACTGAGGGTTTCACCAGGGGACAATTCCACACAAAGGGTGGCCCAGATGTATGTTAATGGCACTGAGCAGCGAGCCGCAGACACCCCCATACAAGATAATGTGATGTGTTACCCAGAGGAAATTCAAAATGAACAGAAAACAATTTCCTTAGGAATTCAGTAAAATCAACAATGACCTGTTCTTGCTCACAAATCATACGTGTAGCGCTATATTCACAGAATCTTGGAAACAGAAGATTAAGATACTCTCCCAACATCCCACCTGTAAGGAATTGTCTGTCTAAACCAACACAGAATGAACGCTTGTGGACACTGACATTTAAAGAATTATGGAAAAGACTGTTATTTCCCAGTTACTTTTTTCAGACATCCCCAACAGACCTGCCAGTATTAGCAGAATTATCTTCCAGCATGAAGTGAAAAAAAAGACTGAGATAAAGGAAAATGTTTCTCTTATTCATTGCTGAAATGACACCCCCCACTTCTCTATGGTGGGCAATTTGTGTATTAGAAGCAAGCTGTCTTGTAGGAAACTAAATGGGGTTGACACCGGGTTTTTAAATGATTAGACTTCCCACTATGCCATGGAAAGTAAGAAAATCAAATTTTAGGGAAAATATACAGGAGGAAGTGATTTGGAGACAGTTTTGCTCCCCTTTCCATAGGCACTATTCTAACGATATATTTTACTTTAGTACTGGATGAGTATTCACTGAACCCATCCAACTGAGTACTGATGCTTTGGGCAAGGAGGTGGGGCTGGGGTGGAAGACACGTTGTGCCAAGAGGAAAGAATGCCTAGACAAAGAAAAGAGACAAAATAAAATTAGGTTGCTTGGCCCAGATAATTAAACGTAGCTCTTTTACATATTAGACAATAATACACACATATACAGACAATACAGACAATAGTGCGTGACAATAGAGTCAATAATGTGTGTGTCTATATGTGTATATATTTTGACAGTCTATATATACACATATCTACACACACATTATTACTGCTTACATGCTAATAAGGCTACATGCAGGATAACTTATGGTAAGGTCAATTGTAATTCTATAAATACACTTTGGGGCCAATTCTATATTCTTCAAAGTAAGTTTAGGAAAGTCATACCTCAAACACAACACACATACAAAGGCACACACATAGGAGGAGAAAAAGAAATGAAGAAAGACGAAAAAAGAGATGAAAGGGAATCCAGTATAATTATTTCCCTATTTATTAATTTAGGTAAAATATTATCCGTGAGCAGCACCTTTTCTCTTCTTCCCTCCTCCTCCCTTCAACAAGCAGCCAGCACTCCAGTATTTCCACGGCACTGTGCTAACTAAGCACTAAGACTCTAGTGATTCCAGCCTTCAAGAGAAGACAGACAGCAAGCAGATCATACAAGACAGTCTGGAGCCTGCTGTGGGACAGGTAAGAGAGAGCTTTTTGCACCTGCAATCTTTCTAGTTTTCGGGATTTATTCTTAGGCTTTTACATCTTTGCCCTCCCTATCGCTTTCCACAAGAAAAATAGGATAGAAAATCAAGGCATAAACAGAATTTTAAATGTATACATATTTATAATTAAAAGCACTGAAATCCAGAATAAGCAAAACCACAGACACAGGGAGTATATTAGTGGTTCCGGGGAGTTGTGGGGGAGAATGGAGAACCATTTCTTCAAGAGTATAGAGCCTTCTTCCAGGGTGACGAAAAGTTCTGACACTAGAGACACACTATGAAGACACTAACAGCCACCAAATTGTACAGTTTAAAATGGTTAATTGTATACTACGCGCACTTCACCTCAATTAAAAAAAAAAACGACGGAAATATTTCATTTGAAAATCTGTGGTACTGTTTGAAACAGTCACTGTGAAGCATCACAAAGCTGTGCAGGATCAGTCAGTCTCTTCTCTCTGCTTTTCTCTTACTCTCAATGGACAGAAAGGTACATGATTCTCTTTGAAAAAAAAATCAGAAAATTTTGATATAATTGGGTCACTATAGCAAAGTTAATGTCTCTGAGATACTTTTTCAAGTTTGTAAGATTGTAATAATACGGTAGCGTAACAGGCCGTACTATGATTACATATGCCAGTCTTCTCGAAAACTTTCTTTTCTATGAATTTTTAATGAGGCAAGTAATTTTTCAAGGTCATTAAGAGAGCAAGCAGTTATACAGACGTTACATTTGTTCACAGTTTCTTGGCAGCTTTGTAAGAAAACAAGCAAGTGGGATGTGGAGGAGGAGAAATGATGTACTGAAGAAGAGGTGAATCAGAAGTACCATGTCATTAGCTGCGCATATACTTGACTGACTTTTTAACCTGGCAGAGTATACCTAGGTGTTCTTGAACATAGAACGAGACTTCGAATGAATCATCTTCTGGTTGCAATTGTCATTAATAACGTATACATAAATTTTTAAATGTTCACGTCTGTAGAATTCATTTTCTAATGATTTCAACTCATTTCTAATGAGTATCCAAATATCTGCTAACCATTTATATATAATTTATGATTAAGTCTTTGGGAAGCACATTAAAAAATCTATCAATATTTGTAGACCAGAATGAGATATTTCTTAAAAACCTGGAAGTAAAAAGAAATTATATTGCCTTCTTAATGTTAAACTATAAAATGGAAATGCAGTGCAACAAGAAGGGGTAGCAAAATGTATATGTGTATTAAAAATGTCTCGGGGCGCCTGGGTGGCTCAGTCGTTAAGCATCTGCCTTCGGCTCAGGGCGTGATCCCTGCATTCTGGGATCGAGCCCTGCATCGGGCTCCTCCGCTGGGAGCCTGCTTCTTCCTCTCCCACTCCCCCTGCTTGTGTTCCCTCTCTCGCTGGCTGTCTCTCTCTGTCAAATAAATAAATAAAATCTTTTTAAAAAATTTAAAAAAATAAAAATAGTGTCTCAATCCCTGGAGAAGGCAAAGGACCATTAATCATTCAGGGGATTACATGGAAAGGGGGGTCATAGAGGTCAATACTCAAAATACCTTTCAAACACCATTCAGGAGAGTATGAACTTTGGGCAATAAACTTCAAGAATTTCTTCCCATTGGCAAAGTCATGTCTAGGCTAGAGATAGATGCAGGGGCTTACATTTTTCCTTTTTCATTAGCAAGACCTTCTCTACTGCATTTGGTGTCCATCTGTAATGGCCCAAAGCCATATGATTTATCTAATCCTCCTTGTCCTGATTCCAAACAACATGTATTACTTATTTTTCCACGTATATATGCCTACAAAGTGAGAATGCTTTTGTCATACAGACTGTGATATTCTTGTCCTTGAGATGTTGATTCTTACTGTACATGAATAACTTGGCATTCCATATGATTTGATTTCCCATGTATATAGACTATGGGGAGACAATGCACCATTATGGTCCACGGCAGTATTCCACTCCATGTAATGTTCATGGTTTTCATTTTAAATTGGAATTTTGGCTTGATATCCCAGTATGCCCATGAGAGATGACCGAATCTACTGGTGTCTGAAATCACAATTGTGAGGGCCAGGCCCTAGATGTTAGTTGATTTGCTAAGAGTATGACTGTTGCCCCATGAGGCTTGTGGGTGACAGTTGTGGGCTTTATCCCACAGAAACAACATCTAGCTCCCTATATTGTTGAGGGACTACACACAGAGGTAGTGTGTGCATGGCCCCTCAATTTTAATGGCTTTATGATAGTAATGATGATAACAAGGCAATAAACATTAATTTAGAAATGGAGCAGACCACCAACTATCTAAGAGAGATAAAAATCACAAAATTAAAGAGAAAATCCATTCAAGTAAAAAAAAATTACAATGTAAGCTAATTTTACATTTAAATTCTCTGGAGATGAAAAAGGTGTACAAGTAGGATAAGAAGATTGCAGAAAAGTCAGTTGTAAGGATAGAGAGTTCACTGAGTTGAAGGAACTTAACCATAGCAATGGTAGAAACAGACTAATTTGCTTAAACTGTCATAAGTCTGTGCATTGTCATGGACTGTGTCATTAAAGCTTTCTTAATTTTTGGATGCAAAAGATTAATTTGGTTCTGAGGTTCAATGCAAACCCTTAAAATGAAGTAAATGGCTTTTTTAGGGTTGATTTTTAGATAAAAGATACTGCCTGATTTAAAAAAATTCTGGAGCCAAGACATATTAAGGAAGTTATAAATATTCAAAGACTTACCCAAAATTTGGATATTAGAAATTTCAGATGAGTTGAAGAAGGTGAAGTTATGTACCTATGTACAAAGCGGAAGGTTTCTTTTTTAAAAATATAATTACACATTCTGTTACATTTAGTGGGCATAATACATTTGTTGATATTTAAACAAACACCATTAAAAGATTATATTTCTTATACAAATAGAAGATAGAGATTTATTTGTTTAGAAAATTAAAAGCAAATGAGAGTATTTTCTAAGTCCATAAGTACTTAAAACCAAAAATACTTAAGATGGGTAACATAAGCAATAAAATACTATGTTCATCTCTAACGTCGATGTTCCCAGAAAATACTATGCACTTTATATACATGATACTATTGAATGAATTCCAAATCAGTCGACATAATTTAAAAATGCTTTCACTTACATGTTTACATAAACATTTAAAAATAATATGTCATGCTTCTTGATAATGTTTTTCGAGTTCATTCAATTGGAATTCAGAAGCATTAGGAATACACCCATTTTCTGTTATTTCCCTTCTTCAGACCTGTTATGTACGTGAACTGTAAATAAATATTTTTTATAAGTAGAGAAAGGAACCACTTTCCAGGTAGAGCACACGTCTGTGATATACTCTTTGAAAACATGCGTTTCTTAAAATAAACAAACATGAACAAGAGAAATTTCCCTTATCTTCTTTATCCATCCACTGTCAAAGAATTGTGGTAACCATATCAAACATTTTTTTTTCCATTTAGATTTATTTATTCATTTTATAGAGAAAGGGAAGGGGCAGAGGGAGAGGGGAAGCACATGCCTCACTGAGCAAAGAGCCTGATACGGGACTGGATCTCAGGACCCTGAGATCCTGACCTGAGCTGAAACCAAGAATTGGATGCTTAACCAACTGAGCCACCCAGAAGCCCAGACCACATCAAATATTCTTACCACTTCTGTCACTTTTCATTTGTCTGGGAAAGGCACAAGAGAAAATACTCTAAAAAACCAACAAGATGACTACACACTACTCAAAGTTTTCTGGTCTGCACTCACATTTCCTATTGGTGCATATAATGCTGTTAATATTTCAGCACAAGTGTTAATAGGATAAAACTGGTATTTTAATCTATTTAATTCTGAATTCTTAGTCACAAACTTTGGAGAGAAAGAGAGAAATTGCAATTTACAGTGAGAGAGACAGAGGCAGAGATTCACTTTGTAAGAACTGACAGCCAGCAAGAAAATGGGGACATCAGTCCTACAACTGAAGGAGCCGAATTCTGCCAATAACCAAAGACCCTGGACGTGGGCTTGAGCCCCAGAGGGCATTACAGCACCGACTGACACCTTGATTTCAGCTCAAGGAGACTCTGAACAGAGGAACTTGCTAAACCCAGCCCAGTTCTATCCTAGAGAACTCAGTAATGTGAACAGCTTTCTGTATGGTGCTAGGAGAGTTTATCCTTAGAAGTAAGTCCCAAATCTCCAGTCTAAGGTCAATTTGTTTGCTTCGTAAGGAATAGGAGGGAAAAAAAGTGAATAGCATATATGATACAGCATCTGGTGTCTGAGAATATTTACGTATGCTATCTTTGTGTTTTCATCCACGTGTTCTTTATGTTTATTTCTGCTTGAACACGGGGGGGGGTACATTTTACCCCCTCACTTATAACTTTTTTTTTTTAAAGATTTTATTTATTTATTCAACAGAGATAGAGACAGCCAGCGAGAGAGGGAACACAGCAGGGGGAGTGGGAGATGAAGAAGCAGGCTCATAGTGGAGGAGCCTGATGTGGGGCTCGATCCCATAACGCTGGGATCATGCCCTGAGCCGAAGGCAGACGCTGAACGACTGTGCCACCCAGGCGCCCCTCACTTATAACTTTTTTATGACATTATTTCAAAACAGCTGGCAAGAAAATGAGACTCCAAACTGCCCATTATTAATCGAGGCCAGGGTTTTTGTTTTTTTTTTTAAGATTTAGGAGTTTCAAACTAACAAAAGAGGAATGAACAGGCCGGCCCCATAATATTACATTTGAAAATATTACCATAATATTTATTACATGGAAGATTACACTTCTGTTTTGGCCATGAAATAGAGGCCACTGAAATGCAAAGAGAGTTGAGAGGATGTTATATCACATCGTTCTACCAATAGCATTTTTTGCTGGGTGTGATTTTTCAGTCACGTGAAAAATAAACATGAAAACAGAAATTTCTGCCATTTCTTTTACATATCTGTTTCTCTTTTCACAGAAGCTAACATACAGTTTCAGTCTGCCTTTTCCGTTTCTTCCTTTTTCTTTCTAAAATTACAAAATTTGTCTCTCATTGTTTTCCTCTCAACCTCAAGATATATACAGCCCCTTGCCAGAGCTAACTGAAGATGGGAAAAACTTCAGTGAGATTGCTTCTAATGCCTTTCAAAGTTAAAACTCTCATTTTTTCAGAGTAGTTGATTATAAAAATATACCTTCTCTGTCACACAGGTAATTTTGATTTAAATGAATAAAGGAATAACAATGATTTGATTTTTATTGAGTCCTTCCTATATAGTTCTACACATGTTAATTCCTCAAATCCTCATAATGATTCAGTAAGTGCTATGATTGCTATTATTTAATAGAATACTGAAGTTTATAGTAGCCCCCAAATGTGAATGATATGGTAGGAATATATATGAATCAATTTAACTTTTATCCCAAGATTTTACCTACTAATATATAAATAAATGAATTCTAAAATTACAATTTCCTTTGATTTGCTCTAAAAAGACTTCTGAGTTCTCTTGCAATTCCAGAAAAGTTATGTGGACATTCCTAGCACCTTTTGATTTATACTCCAGCAAATTATGTAGTAATTTTCCTGGGCTGTTTACTCATTAGACCTATTTTAAGAAAAAATGTAAATTAAAAAGAAACCTGTGTCCCATTTGAAAGTGTTTCTTCAATTAAAGGCAAAAGAACTACATGGGTTCAGTGTTTCTCCTGTTCCTCCCAACTCTTGAATTTCCTTTCAAATCCCTAGTATTTTCCTTTATTTAATATAGGAATATTAAATAGGAATATAGAAAAATACACCTGGAATTCAATTCAAGTCCTTTCACAGGCATTGCAGTTGTTTTCTTTAAGAACTGACTTTGGTTTGTTTCTAAAGATTAAAAAAAAAAATGAAAACATACAAAATCATTCAGAGGATGACACTGTATCATTCCAGTATCAGTGTATTAAAAGTCCGTAAAGGCCCATTAAGGCATCAGACTATCCTGGCTCCAAACCTGCCATTGTCTATTTTGGTTCAATAATGATTATGCACATGTCATTGATTGAGAACACATCAGACCCATAAGTCACAATGTAAATGGACAAAATACAATAAATGTATACAAATAGACTATAATTACAACCCAGTTCAATGCAATGGATTTGATAAACTTCTTTGTAAATTGTAAATATTCTAACAACCTTGTGAATGACTCTGCCCACAGTTTTATCAATGACGACAGAATTGGAAGCAGAGCACTTAACGTGAGCTCCAACTCCATCTGAAGTAAATGGGGGACTTGAATGTGGCATTAACTCATATCATATTGCAATGACAGTGGATCATGTGATCCCAGGATGGCTTAAAAGAATTCCCCTAAAGGACTCTTAATACAGCAAAACAATCATTTAATGTGATAGTATTCATTGCAATACAATGTGGTGAACGCATTAATTTCTTTAAATAACACTGGTCTCAATTTTGCACGCAATTAGCTTTCTTAGAAATATCTAAGTATTTTTCAACAATTTTCTACAGATGTAACATATTTATTACTTATTTATGGATTTGGAATTTGTATGAACTATAATTCATATAACATTAAATAAGCACCTTACCAATTATTTTAAATAGCAACTGAAGTTAGTTTTCATAATAGCAATGAGTCAAAAATACTAAAACAGGTCCTAAGTTCAGATTTCATTGGGTCTTGTGAAGTACATTTTTCATTTGGTTCAAATATAAGAAATCCGTACTTTAAAAACAGTAGGAAGAGTAATAAGCTACCAGAGAGCCCCCTATTAAGACTGTCTTGGGTAACTACACCTTACAAGCCTGCTTCTAAAACTGTATGGATGGTATCAAAATTTAAACTATTTTTGTAAAGTGTGTTTTGCGTTATTTCCTTGTGATAAACTTGCTTTTTGAAGAGTTCTGGTTATATATATGGATATGTACATATTAAATTTAAAGTAATTATAGTTTTATATTATAGTAAACATTTATATAGAATATATATTTATAAACATATTAACATATATAAACATATTTTTATAAATTAACATTTAATAACATTATAATAATATATTCTCTCTGTGGAATAAGTTAAACAGCAAATGTGATTGTTTCTCTCTTGGCCAACTCAGAGTCAACTGTTTATGGATCTTAATTATAGCTACAAAATCCCTTTTGCCAAATAATGTAACAATGATGCCAGTTATATCCCATCATATTCATGGGTCGACCCACACTCAGTGGGTGAGGATTCCTCAGGGTGCTCCCCTTCAGGGGAGGAAGCATTCCTGTGGGTCCTCTTAGAATTCTCCCTACCTTTCATGTAGGTGAAAGATCCTTGTTATTTACAAAAATTATAAGCACATGATATTTTCTACATAGGCAAAACGGATGGTTTTAAATATTTCAGGTATTTTCTTATATTCTGGAATACCACATTCTGAAAAGCCACACTTTATTATTACAGAAAATATTCATAATTCTTAACTTTACATTATTGACAGGAATAACCATTTCACTTAAATACTCTCTGATGATATAAACAGGTCCCCTGTTTATTCTTTCAGAATACTTGAAGGGAAGACTTCTTAATGCAAAATATTTCTTCCTCCAAGGATAGCATAAGGCATGAATTTATAATAACTCACATACTGTTAAACGCATTCTTCCCATATAGTGAAGAGGCAATACAGGCCTTTTCCAATATAGAGCAGAAGGCAAGAATGAGTTGAACCGATGTCAAAAGAGGAAAATCAGAGAAAGAAGTCATTGCCCTCTTCGTAATTAAAGCACTGCATTATAAACACATTATAATCAAATGTAGGTATAAAAATGTTCTCCTAAGTAAAACAGAAATCGTTGGCTCATTCAAAACACAATTAAAAAGACAGAATGCAGGATTCCCATTCATCTAAATACCACTTCGGTTTTACCTTAGAAACATTATCTCAAGGTGATAAATGCGATTCACGGTAGTGTTAAAAATGATACATTCTCACTATTTTCTGGTCAGTTGAGTAGGTTTCTGTCACATTATCCTTAGCCTGTTCCTATAAAAAAAGAAATCACTAGCAACCACTCTGGGTCTTTAACTGGCAGGTCCACCTTCTGCATGCTGCGGCACAGCTCAAACCCAGTGTTTTTCTCCCCCCTTGTGTGACCCCGCACTGCCACGGAGCTGGACGTCAATCGGAGTGGACAGTGCGGACACCGGTGGAGAATCCTGACCATGCCTGTAATGCTGCTGGTGAAATCACAGCACTTTCCCAGCTGGCTCAAGATCGCCTTCCCTACGTGCAAACGTGGCCGAACAAGAGGAAACCCTTCACTTCTTCTATTTTCTCATTTTTATCTTGTGGTTATATGATTGCCAGTTGGAACTATTTATTGACTTTTTACTTGTTTAGTGATTCCCACAATCCTTTCCTCAATCAACTCGATAGAACTTGGGTTTTTTAGGTGAGGGAATAGAGGAAAAAAAAGGATATGCTGTAAGACCATAAAGAAAACCACATTCAAAAAACCACATCAGTCAGTTAATCATCTGTCTTCAGCTCAGGTCATACTGTCAGGGTGCTGGGGTCTCGGGGTCCTGGGATTTCAGGGTCCTGGGGTAGAGCCCTGGGA
This sequence comes from Ursus americanus, assembly GCF_024610735.1. Lineage (NCBI taxonomy): Eukaryota > Metazoa > Chordata > Mammalia > Carnivora > Ursidae > Ursus > Ursus americanus. Next base: position 8,120,573 of record NC_142134.1, on the reverse strand, counting down.
TGAGCTCCCTGCTCGGCGGGGAGTCTGCTTCTCCCTCTCCTTCTGCCCCTTCCCCCACTCATGCTGTCTCTCCATTTTCAAATAAATAAATAAATAAATAAATAAATAAATAAATAAATAAAATCTTTAAAAAAAATAGCTGTTGCTGCTCTTTAACTATTAATGAATGGACAAAGTACTTCCTCAATACTCGCTCATTTTTCCCTCCCTCTCTACATAAATACCTTCTGTTTGACACATGCATGTGTATACTGATTATACCAAAGGGGACACACAGTAAATAATCGTAAATTTAGACAACAAAAACTGGAAACATGGAACATTCAAAGCAGCCACAGGATACTGGTACAATGCACACTATGGATTTATGTATAAATTCAAGAAATATTCATTGAGTGAGAAATATGTTCCAGGTACTATATTAGACATTAGGGATCAAATCATAAGCACGACCCATTCCCTGCTCATAAAGACCCTTTTCAGTCTAAAAGCATCGTAGTGGAGAACACAGTCATGTTAACCTTGCTTATAAAAATGAAATCCTCAGGAGTAACTCCTCGTTCAAGGGTAAGTTTCTGTAATATTGAAACACACAGAAGGTAATTCTGTCTTAAGGGAAAGTCAAAGAAAGCTTTCTGGATGAAATAAGAAGAGTTAAGATCTGTAGTATTTTAAACGTTTTCCAGAAAAACTTACAGTTATTATTAACATGTATCCTGGGTTTATGTGGCAAATTTAAAAACAACTTATACAGAGGATTTTCTTCCAGTGTATTCAAATAATTAATGAACGGCCCTCCGCTTGTTGACAGGTATAGTCAAGAAATTTAAGTGTATTATACGTGAGGGTACTCTTTGGTTTTCCAGATTGCTTGATGAAGGGAGATAGTCGAATCACATACTGTGAAGTCACCTCACACTCAGGCACTTGAACGTGAAATAACACACAGTTGGTAAACAGTGAAGGGTCATGAAGGGGTGAAGGCCTTGAGGCTGCTCTGCTAGTCTTCAAATCTTTGAGGGTGGCTGTGTCTTTGATCTGCCTGCCTTTTAAACAAGGAAACCCGGAAATATCTCAGATGACCATTTGATGTGTTTCTGGTGGGGCAGGTAGCCCTCCAGCTGCCACCTCCCAACACGCTGTGCTCTCCCACAGGCTAAACTCGGGGCTTTTATGTCGGAGAAAAACCAGGCTTCCAGTCACATCGAGGCTAAAGAAAGGGCTGCTGGAAAAGGTCAGGGATTGGAACGGCAACCAGGCTGTGGGATCAAACTGCCACCTTTGCACGGGGACACGTGGTCCCAGGGACTGTGGAGCCGCTAAACGTGCAGAAACATCGCTAACAAGTGAGAACAAGAGGCTTCTGTTGCCAAGAGGAATGGTGCTCGGGAAGAAGTAGGGTCAGGAGAGGTCTCCACATCAAAAGACACCAGGCTCTCCTGATTTAAAAGGCAAGAAGCCCAACTGCGGTGAAGGTAGAATAAGGCACCAGCAGAGGCCAGAGCTCAGACAGCAAACCATGAGGCAGAAGGATGCACACACCCATTCTTAGGGGAAGCAGGAGAGTGAGCAGAGAGCAGAGAGGACAGAGCTGCAAGCCCAAGAAATCACAGTCCTGAAAGCACCCCCCCCCCCGGCATCATGTCCATGACTCGTGAGACAAAGAGGCTTATGAAAATAGGGGATACTGTAACCCTGAGAGTGCTGCAAATGCAAGTCTGTGTCCATGCCTTAAAGCAGCACTTACACACACCTCACTAGGAACTCATCTACTCAGCAGACCCATGTTGAGTCTGTATTTTCAAATAAAGGACCCAGTGCTGGGTCCTCCATACACAAAGATGAGTAAGAAGCAAGTGTGGCCCACTGGGGACAGTCGACGGAGGGAAAAAGAAATGTGAACAAAATGCAGGTTTCTGTCCTAAGTATTTTTAAACTCTACAACTATATTATTAAATTATTAATATTCAGTTAATAATAGATTAAGGAGCATTTTAATAAAGTGATTGCTGATCCTTACTGTAAATGAGCTTTCTCAGGAAATGCAAGATGATATATATTAGTATAAATCCTTTTATATAAGCTGAAAATAGGCGCTTACACAGAAAGCGATACAACTTATTATGCCGCAAGTACCATTTTTGTCAAATCGCCCAAAAGTGCTGGATCTGTGGGTGACAGGAAATATCTCATTTTAGTGACCCAATCAAATCTAGTAGGAAGGTATTAATACTGAACTACAACATAAGGCTCATCTGAAGAGCTCTGTATCGGTTTACTTTTAAGGAAAACATATTTGGTGAAGGCTAAGTGGGCCTGCTGGGAGGGCTGGAACAACGGGGCATCAGTGGCAGGCTGCATAATAATGAATTGGTTCCTACGGAAATGAAATTGTTACTGTTCGTTTTGTCATTTACAATTGATTCATGTGCTGCATCTGGCATTTTAATCTCAGCATTTGAGAGCCATTCCATCTTTCTTTAAGACGTGAGAATTAGTCAAAGACAGGTAAAAAGGACAAGTATTGAGCACAGTATCATTAAGAAGAGTCTGATTAGAGAAGTTTCTTCCCAAGCCTTAGGAGTTGTTATTTGACAGTACTCTGTACGGCATGTGAAAGGCTTTTTTAAGCCAGGAAAGTAAGAGAATCTAAAAGAGCGCTATTTAAAATTCTTTAACTTATGAACATAATCACATGTGCTCATGCATTATCCACAAGAAAGTAAAATTAAATACAGGGTAACATTTCACTAATAATACTTCCCAATGTCAAAGATACATTTCTTAGTTATAAACAATTCACATCATTTCGCACTTGAAATAATTTATGGGAATTATTTGTTTGAATTTCTCTTATACACGACTGTCTTATTTTCTTACCATTAGCATGTAAACAATTCCAAATGGGCTTTGTTTCAACCTGAGTCTATTGTGGGTGTCTTCCTACCTATCTTTTGTATAAGTTGTGAAACTAAAATAAAGAAAGAAAGGAAAAGAAAAATAAATAAAAGAATCATTTTCAGAACGTAGAAAATATACTAGTTTTCTGAATGAGGTTAAGTGCTACATTTCAACCTTGGGCGAAGTAAGTGAACCTAAAGAGCTTTAATGTTCAAATGAAATACCATGATCGGCTGTTAAATAATGAAAAGGAAATTCCTTCGGAGCTTTTCACGGGGAGATAATCCAGGCGGAGAGTGCATCCCCAGGATAGTGAGAACCAAGTTACTGCCTGACGTCCTACTACGAAGGCACACCGCGCCGAAGGAAAACCGTACGGGTCACCCGGAGGCTATGTTAAGTAAACCATAAAAAATGTAGAACGAACAGCCACAAAGACGGAGGAACACTGATGAGAAGAAGTGAGGAGCGTCCCTGTATCAACCATTGCTGTCGGGGGATAGCTTCTCTTGCCACACTGCAGTCCGTAACCTCCATCTCCCAAAAAATGAAGGCATGAAGACCTTTAACTGGAAACCGTCATATCCACACACTTTAAGGTAGATAATCACCCAAATTCTCTGGTGTGAAAACAGGAGATAGAATACCCGGTCTCCCATCACCTCTGAACTCTGAAGGTGAATCACTTGTGTGGGGTTCACACAGAAAGTTCTAGTTCCTCCACACATACTGTCTTTTCTTCCGTGTAAGAAGGAAGCCAAATAGTCTTTCCCTTACTCCCATCCTTTCTGAACAGACTTAGTGGTTCCTTAAGGTAGATCTGCACCATCATTTTGGGTAACGTGTGGGATGGATAAAAATGAATAAAGAATATTCAGTAGTGTATTTTAGGGTCTACAGCAATTTATATCCTAGAAATTAGAAAACCTAATGGCGACAAATATATATAAACGGATCCAAAACACCCAGGATTTAAAAAAAAGCAATAGTCTGGATTTGCCCATTTTATTTCCTTTCTAATTTCGGGACCAGAACTACAAAGGAGTGATTTCTCCCATGTTGCAGGGCACGTGAAGATTGTTCTCCTCTTTGCACCTCTTCACAAGTAGTCAAGGCTTCTCGATACCATTTTTTTACTGTGAAATTGGACTTCCCCATATCTCACCCCACCTTTTCCGAGGTGTCAAGAAGCTAATCAAGTAACCTGGGTTATTCCCAGGGGCCTATATCTGGGCAGCAGCTATAGGTGTATGTTTCAAAAATAGATTTTTACATATAAACTGAAAACTTCAGCTCAGAGACAAGGAGAGATATTTTGAAGATCTCCAAATAAGTGTAACTATGTCTAACCGGAATTTTTGCAAATGACAAGTTAAAGTTCTGACATTCTTAGCTCAGTGAACATTTTTTTCCTCACTGAGTATTTTAATTAACTCATTTAATAAATGCCCATAGAGAACCTATGCAATGCTGAACAATACCCTAGTGCCGGGGATCCTGCCTTGAACAAAATAGGCAAAAATCTTGGCTTTTATGGAGCTTAAAATCTAAGTAAAGGTAGACAATAAATAAGATATGTGATAATAGTAATTGACATATAACATACTCCCCATAAACTCCACATAAGTTGGATAGTAATTAGGAGATAAATTGGGGGCACCTGTAACTTTTTAAACTAATCTTTAAAATTAAAAGAAATAAATTCATTTAATTCTACTTTCCCCTAGGTTAACATTATTGGAAGCAGAGCAAGAAGAAAAAATACTGGCAGTAAAACTTTAAATGTTTAGGAAACACATCCCAGCCTTTGGAGACATGGATTAATTAATTCTACAGTTTTTCAGCACCTACTAGTATCTTCCGGAATCTATGTTTGGATTGAACTATGGATACAAGGGTAAGTAAGATAAAAAAACAAAACAAAACAACAACAACAAAAAACAACAGAAAACCAAAAACCAAAAAACTCAACCCTCAAAGGAAACTCCTACTACTGTACTTGTAAAAACCATTAATAAATCTCATTGTTGTGTCAATTTCAGTGACTAGAGATATTTTCTGTCTTAATAAGCAGGGTGGTTTTTAAGGTATGTCCACAAGTTCTTTGGTGCTACTACCTTTTAAATGAGGGTGGACTGGATCTAGTGACTCCCTTCTAATGAACAGAATAAGGTGGATGGGAAGGTGTGGAACTTCAGAGAGCGGGCTGTAAAAGGCAGTATGGTTTCCTGCTCGCTCTCTTGCTCTCTGTGGGATCACCTGCTCTGTGGAAGCCAGCTGTCATTTGAGGATACTCAAGTCATGATGAGCGAGTACTCAAAACAAAGTAAGGCTATTTCATAATAGGTTTTGAGATGGATTAGATATTTATCAAATTTTATGCTTAACAAACATTTATTACTACAGTAGGAAAATAAGCAACATCCTGCTTTGCTAAATATTTTAAGAGGGTGCTGAAAAAGGCCTATTTCCAGCAAGTCCAAATTACCCTTATGGTCTATTTGCTTAGCAAGGCAGAAATTACTAATTATTCTGTTTAAATTGCAAGGACCTGCACTGTTAGAAAAGAAAAAAGAAAAAAAGAAGTATGAAATAGTTAATCTCTCAACAAGATAGCTAGAACTTTTTTAGCACTATTAATCTATTGTGAATGTTGGGAAACGTTACAATTTTTTTTTATCCTTATCAAAGAAAAGATACAAAGATGAAAACTACTATCCAAGTAAAATAAACGCAAATTAGAAAATTTAAAAATATCCTTCATTCATCTTCTTAAATTTAAATATAGGAAAAATGACTGAAACTTAAAACTGATTATTTCTATGAGGGCCAAGAGTAGGAGAGGGACACACAGTAAGCCAGTAGTGAGGAGGCTGGAATTAAAAGCAGAAGAAAAGATTTTCCTTGGAAATGGTGATTTTGGTTTAAAACGGATGACTAAAAATAATACAAATATATTATAACTATAATTAAATAAAGGCCTCAAGTGTCTGTTAAATCTAAAAAAAATCTAGCTCTGCAGAAAATAGAAATCACAGAGCATATTTTGCATATTCTCTATTTCCTTAAGAATAAGAATACATGTCATTATTTACAAACCTATTCAAAATTTCCAAACCCTCTGGAATTTGAAAACATTCATGTGCATGAAAATATCTGCCGAGGGAATATCAAACAAAATTTAATAAATAGACCAAAATGGAAAATATCTTGTAGCTTCCATTTAAGGGCTTTGCTGTAATAGTCTGTCATAGATGTGTTATTTAAAGAAAAAGATATTTTATGCGCTAACATATTTTAATTAATCCACAAAAGTGTAAATTAAATTCCTACGATGAAGGAGTGAAAAGCCTTTCATTTTGCATTTCCATCATGAGTTCTACTTTTTTATTTAAAGTTTCCAAAATATTCTTATATGAAGTTCTAAAGTATTTATCTGCCTTTTTTTGCCAAGATCCCTCAGATATGAGGATCGTAAGGGATAAATGACTATTCATGTTTCAACTATATTACTTTAAAGTCCCTGATGCAAAGCAGAGTTGTGTTTTTTAGGTAATAATTTTGTCTCATTATTCTCCATCTACTTAAATATCATATATCTCTGAGTAAGGACATGAAAACTAAAGAACTGAAATCCTAAAGGAATGGTTCATTTTATCCTTTGGAGCACCATTTCACTGCAGCCTGTCCCCTGTGCAGAGCCCCATGATACACATATAAATTCACCTTTCAATCATTTGTGTGGGTTAATGACACTGAGTAATAGCACATTAGCAAAGTGCCATTCCAGACACCAGCCAGGCATGCCAAACAGATAATCTGACAATCGTTTCAGATTCATTTTCCACGAACAGAAACACTGTTCAGGCTTATTAACTGGCAAATCTGCATAAGGCAGAGCACAGAGCACAGAGCCTCCATTAAAAGTAGCAATCTATCTCATTAATGTAATTTACAAGGATATTTGGTCCATTCTATTGTTGTAAAAATCTAAAAAAAAAAAAAAAAAAAAAAAAACGTTCCTGTTCAACATAGCTGTCATTTATTTGCAGCAAATTCTTATCATGTCCCTTATGCTTCACTGAAATAAAAAGATCATAAATTGGTTAACAACAAAACTGTTACTCAAATATCATATATTCTGCTGCCATCGAACAGAGCATTTGGAATTTAACTCTTAATATGTTCCTGGAAATATAATCTGATGGTAGGCTCACCTGATGGTGATTCATTCCAAAACCTCTATTTTTGTGTTTTGACTTTCTACTCACAAGTTGGCTTAAACTTACCCTTTGGAAGACCTGTTGTACTGCAAATATCTGCAACCTGATTTTAATAAAGATACACTTGCCTGAGATTTCTGCCCTATCTCCATCTGTGGGAATGTGGGGTCCTGTTTTACTTTTACACCTGTGAATGGCGAGTTCATCTGTGAATACTGAGGTTCTCATTATATAGCTGAGTAATATATGCCCTTTCTGTCTCTTGAGTTGCTTCTTCTTTGTGCTTTATGAACAATGTGTTGTATCCTTCTCTCTTTTTACTGGGAAATTTCCAGTCATTTATCTTCAGATTTTGTAAGAAGAGCAAATTCCATTTAGAATCCATCTGTCTTTAACAGTGGTTTAATTTTCCTTCATGTTCTCCTGATACAGGTGCAACTTTACATTAAATCGAGGTGACCTATTGTTAAGTATTCATTTTCAAAAAAGCTATCAAAAGATGAAATCTTATTAAGGTGGTCACATACAGACAGATTTTCAAAGGCAGTTACCCATGCTGAAATTACTTAAGAAATACTAAATCTCCACTCCTCCATGGCATATTCCAAGTCTAATATCATTTGCATTGAAAACTTCTACATGGGAAAGACAGTAGCCATAAAAGACTTAATTATGAGAGGGTGAGGTCAGCATAGAGTCTCGGAATGGCAGAATTCTGGAAGGGAAATGTTTGTTCGGGTAATAGTTCCCACCTGACAATCTGCTTCTTTTCAAGGTCCAACTCCCATACATAGATCACAGGGTTTTTCAACCCTGGTAGGCTAAAATCACACCACACATTTTTCCTCACCTTCAATTTTCTCTGGTGAAGACAGTGATATTTCATATAATCAAATTTCTTGCTTATATCACCTAAACGTTCAGTGACAAATTCTTCCTTCAATGGTTCTGTACTTGATATTTTCCTTTCATTCAGAAACCATTAGTGTTATTATTTTTTTCCACTTTGTTTATATTGCACAAAAATGTGCTTGCATTCCTCAGAGCTGATTTGCCTTCTGTGACTGGCCCTCTGCCACAAAGGTGAGATGCAATCTAACTGGGCTTCACACACACACACACAAACACACACACAAACACACACACATACGCGTGCACGCACACATACATACACATATATTTTGTTCATACGTAGAGTTAAAAAAAAGCCATGGGACAACTGGAAAGAAACTGAAGACTACAGACCAGAAATGTACAAACAGAAATGTGTGATAAACAAAAGGATAAAATACAAATAATGTATCATAAGAAAATACTGGGGAATATACGGATTACAGTGTAGAGCTCATAAATTGGACAAATTGAACCCATCTGTCCATCTAGCACCAGACCAAGAAAGAACTTGACCAGAATCGCAGAAGCTCCCCTGTGCTGCTTTCCAGGCACTATGCACCACCCCCAAGGGTAACTGCTATCCTGACTTCTAATACCGCAGATTAGTTTTTCCTGGTTTTGAACATTTTATGTTTGCTTTACGATGCCTTGATATTTGATAAATGTCGGTGTGTCTATTTCGCCGAGTACATTCCTGCTGAAGGCGTTACCGCCACAGCCTGCTTTGCTCTTTCACACACCGCTCCATCTGGACGTCATCTTGGGCTCCTACCTCCTGCTCTGTGCACTGGTAGCTTTGGTCAAATGTCTCTGCTTCCTGAAGATGAAGGCATAATCTAATTCAAATTAAGAAGTCTCTTTATGCTCTGTCCTCTGAAAACGGACTTAAAGAGGATGACAAACCCTATCCAGGAATCCCATGAACGATCCGCGATTGAAGGGAACGCATGAGAGCATGGACTCTGAATCAGAGACCCATTTGGGGTCTTGCTTTAGTCATTCCCACTTTGTGGCTTCGATCTCCCAATCTATAAAGAGGAAGTGTTACTGACACCCAGTTTGAAGCGTTGCTGAGAGAACTTCGTGATGGCATCTAGGAGACATAAACAGAGGCGCTGATGAATCTGCTTGCTAGGCTTTTTCTCTTCACTTCTATCCTGTGAGATACACACACACACACACACACACACACACACACACACACACACACACAATCTTGCTGCTAGGAAACCTCCGTGGTCAGTATTTACTTTTTATGTGATTAGGTTATCTTTTTAGTTATTTTAATTCTCTCTGTGTCTCATTTGTTTTGTTTGCCCTTTCATTTCCATTGATAACAAAATATGTCAAAAAATATAGTCAGAAGTAAAAGGCATTTTGCATGATCAAGGCAACTAAAATCATTGTCCCTTTAAACTCACAGAAGAATTTTAAAAATCAGCTCTTCCATTCTAAAGCAAATGGCTACCCACTGGGGAGAGCTGAGAACTTACTGTTAGTCATCTTGTGTCAGCTTTTCTTAACTTTGAGCAAAACAAATTTTTTAAAAATTTATCTTTCTTGCTCAACGCTGAAACAAAACTATTACCAGCTTCTTCATTCCCTGTTAGGCAGCAAGATCTCTAATGATAACAAGAAACCCCCCAGAGCATTTCTCAGAGGACTTAAAAAGTGTCTTCAAAAGTCCACATAATTATGCCAGGTGCACATTGTTTCCCTGCATTTACTATATACCATCAAGTACTGGCCAACATTCCTAGTCAGGGAGCAAATACTTCCGAATGAAGACAGTGGGAGGCACTATCATAACTAATTAATACTCAGTAACTTGAGTCAGTGTGTCCCACTTTTTACTTCAAATATATCATTCCATCTAACTCCCTTTCTTGGCCTTGCCTTTTAAACACATCCTTTCTAGAATTAGAGAACTTCCCTCTGGGCTCCTTGCAGATTGCACCAGTCATGAGCCCTATTTTCAGCTGTCAGTCATGCTCTCCTTCTTCAGATCTCTGATACATGGATTAGCTCCTCAGTAAATATTTCTGTTTGAAAGCTGCTGGCCTCCACTCTTTGTAAAGTCTTAAAAGGCCTGGTATCTACCAACTCCATAGGGTACTTTGCAGTTGTAAAAAGGAATGTCACCGTTTGGAGATGACAAACGGTGATTTTCTTCTCCCTGAAGATGATGGTAGATTGCAGTAAAACATGACACAAATTACACTAACTCTCACATAACCAAGTGAAATATAACTTTTTAGAGCTGGGGATGTCAGCTCTAGGCTAGGCTTTTTTTTTTTTTTTTTGTCAGAGAACATTTCCTTTAAATCTACTACCTTTTCTAAATTGAAAAACAAATTCATATTTTGATATGGTTTCTACAATGTTATGATTTCGTCATATGCTGTTAAGAACTGTACACCTCACATTAACCAAAATACAAAAAAAAAATCATATATGAAATAAAAATTGCACAGGCTCAAAGTAGCTGATATAATGAGAAGGACCGAGTTTTAGAACCAGGCCCTTTGTTACTGTGGGAATTCGGGCAAATTTCTCACATCCTCGTTCATAAAATAAGAACAGTAAGACTTAAATTGCAATTTGTCATGAAGATTCGGCAATGGCTTATTTATCCTTTGCTTTACATGTATAAATATTGTTACTAAATTGGGAACTTAAACTCTCTCTCATGACATGCGTGTCATTCTTGATTTCAAATATTCTATCCCATTATCTGTCTCTGCACGTTCTTTCTTGTCATGTGTCTCTATTTTTGGTTAAAAAACTGTGATCACTGTTCGCGTGTGGGCTTCTATGATATGGAATTTTAGACCACTGGATAGAGCCTTTAGTGTGTTATTAAAGATTATGCCACAAGCAAGAGATATGTTTTGTATTTGGATATGGGAAGGACAGTCAGTTACCCTTAAAATGAATGACTGCTAAGCCCTATAATTAAGGCATAGGATAAAGAAATTAAGGCTTTGCAGTGATACTCCAGCTTGTTTTCCTAATGCAACTCTGTAAATTTGGAGCAAACTCCTTTAAACAAACTGCTTTCTGCTTCCTGAAGTTGTCATTGCAACACGAGTTTTAATCATCTTTCAGCAGGGAATAGAATTACAAGCCCAATCTGAACTCAAGAGGTGATAAATTTAGAGGCTCCCTGAGTTGTCCAACCGGCACAGCCTAGAGAGTGCTTAGGGAACAGTCAACCACCAATGGACTTTGTGAAACAATGGTAGAGGTCAGAAACTTAGAAGTACTTACCACCATACCCCATAGGAGCAGCTGAGAGACCCAAGAATTGGCATTCATTTGACAATGCAAAGACATTATAATCTAAGGAGGTAGATGGGACCTCCAGACAGCATCAGGCAGCACAGGGCACTTCGTAAGCAGAAGGCGACTCACAGTAAAGGGCTGCCCCATCAACCCTGGTTTATGGAATCAGGGGTTTTCAATCTTGGCTGCCCATTAGAATCACCCGGGGGGGGGGGGGGGCTTTTCCCAAACACAGATGCTAGGCTCCACCCCAGTGAATCCAGATTCAATTGTTCTGGATGGCAGCCCTAGGGTAAGTATTGAAAGCTCCCCTAGCTGATAGGACTGTGCTGTCAGGATTGAGATCCTGCAGTGTAAACCACAGCTTAGGACAGAGACTGTTATCCTTTGAGCGGATGGTATCTTCCCCCTCAGTTACCTAAACACATATTTAAAACAACATAGCAGTTCGAAACTTAACTACAAAACCCAGTGGAAGGTGTGAAATGCCAAATGAATGATCTTTAACAGAGAGAAAAATCCTCATAGTTGTAAGGGTTAATTTAGTTTATAAGGGATCCAAGAAAGTGAAAGTATTTTTCATCCATGAGCCCTCCCCGACTCTAAAAAAAGTAATTTACTTTTCACAGGTGTGATGGTTAATTTTATGTGTCAACTTGATTAGGCCAAGGAGTGCCGTTAGTTAGTTAAACATTATTCTGGGTATGTCTTGGAGGCTGTTTCTGGATGAGATTAACATTTGAATGGTCAACTGAGTAAAGCAGATTGCCTTCCTCAATGCCAGTGGGCCTCATCCAATCTTTTGAAGGCTCGAATAGAACAAAAAAGGCTGAATAAGGGAGAATTCACTGTCTCTGCCTATCTTCCAGCTGGGACATTGGGCTCTTCTCTTGCCTTATGCTCAGAGTTGGACTGGACTTACAGCACTGACTTTCCTGCTTTTCAAACCTTCAGATTCAGACTGGAATACTACTGTCAGCTTTCCTGGGTCTCCAGCTTGCTGACTGCAGATCTGGGAACTTCTCAGCCTCCATAATCACGTGAGCCGAATCTTTATAATAAATCTCTTTTTATATATATGTTGGTACTGTTTCTCTGGAGAACTCTGATGTACAGCAGGACTTCAGTTCAGTATTTCTGAAATACTTATTACTGTAGGAAACAGTTGCCTAAAAACACTAGTTTCCATGTCCTCAGAAATAAGCAATAAGTGCTATCATTTGCATGCACATGTGATGGAATCAGGCTGTGAATTTTCTCAAAGACCACCCCCTGTCATTTTTCTGCCATTGCATACAGCCTGCTTGTTATGCCTGAGATGGGGGAAAAAAAAAAAGGAGGGGGGAGGAATGTTAGGATGACCACAATGGAACTCACTGGAACAGCAGCAGGGAGTTCTAGCAGTTCCCACAAACCAGCTCATCACCACCTTATTTTCAAGACCTCCTGCTAACAGTAAATGCCTGGGTTTGGGTTCTGGTATATTAGACTGTCCACTGGCAAAGAACTCAAGTTCCATTCAGGCATAATAAATCATCAATCTCACACTAGCAAATAATTCACCCAGGCTCTCTTCTGTCTTCCCTTCTTTGACAGTTCATCTCCTGTCAAGTGAACTAAAAAGAGCATTAATATTCTTCATTTTGCAACTATTTAAGTCAGATCACCACTTTTCACATTATGTTATGAACTCTTTCTCTTTATTTTATAAATACCCATTCTTTAACTCAACCAATATAAACACGAATATGCATGTGTGTTTTTCTCTGCTCATCGTGTTGGTAAGGCAACTGTTCACTAGAAATCTTAAACATAATTTTAATGCTAGAAAATAACTTTAGTATAAAAAATGGTAGTCCTTGAAGCTTTCCTCACTTTAATGATCAGATACAGTCCTATTCTAAGAATGAATAAAGTAAAACTAAAAAGCGGACCCATATATGGTTCCATACTCTATTTTTCAATTCAGTGTGAGTCAGAAGCCACCCTAAGCAATCACCCCAAATCAGGACTCTGCTGACCTGCAGTTTCCCTCTCCTTGATCCGATCTCTCAACGTAACTGTACCACAGGTTTTGGCTACAGTCTCTCATTTGGACTGTTTTCAACCTGGACCCCAAACATGGGCCAAGTCCTTGTGTGACTAATTTTAGTGACACCCTCAGAAATAAGGAAAGTAAGAAAGGAAAATAAGAAGAACATGGTTCTTGAAACATAATACATGAGAAACAAGTTAACTATGTAGAGGAAATGAGGATCCTAATCCAGTTCTTGGGGCATCCTGTTTATTCATTCATTCATGTTCTAACATGTCAGGCACCATTGTACGCATTGGGGTTAAAATGACAGAGTAAACAGTCCAGTCCTTGCCCTTTTGTAGTTTACATTCTAGCAAGAGGAGAAGATAAATGGACAAAACCAACAACCAAGTATATTTATTAGTATATTAAAGAATGGTAAGTGCTGTGGGGGACAACACAGGGCGGTAAAGAAGGGTCTCGGGGAAAGAGACATACAGGAAGGTATACACACAGGCAGGTGTATGTTTGGCTTTGTGATTTCAGAGTAAGAACATTGGTTTTTCCTCTCAATGAAATAAGGAGCCATTCAGTGATTCCCAGAAGAGAAGGAACATGATCAGACACATTGCAACAGTCATTTCTGCTGCTCTGTTGAGACTGTCTTGTAGCGAGGAAGGGTGTGAATATTCCAAACTAGCACGAGAGATACCATTAGTGCTGGGTGGTTTCTGGTTCCCCTTTTTCCGCCTGCGTATCCAAAGGGTCTACTTCCCAGCCCCCTCTGCATTTGGGAGGGGCCACAGAACTGGTGTCAGACGAGGAAATAGGAGCAGGAGTGACATATGCCACTTCCATGCTGCGGCTTCAGGATTCTCCTGTCTCTCTTTCTCTCTCTGCTTCCCCTGCACTCTAGCGACATTGTGAATGGCACAGCCTCCGGCAGCCCGGATCTCTGAGTGACTCTCAGAAGCTCCCTCCAGACCCCTTAACTTTGCCAACATAAAGTAGACATTTGTGAACAAGACATATCAATTTTTTTGCTGTTAGCCACTGAGATTTGAAGAATTGAGAGCTACCGCTCAAAAGCCTCGTCTGTTCTGATGAAATCAACTAGTTAGGAGCCTATGACAGTAACTCAGTCAGGGATGACAGTAGTGTGGACCAAGGTGAAAGGAGCGGAGGTGAGATTCTGGATAAAATCTGAAGGTAAAAACAAACCATTTGACAAATTCGTGTTATCTTTACAACAAATTACTTTTAAACTTCAAAACACTTTCCAAACTTTTGTCCTTGGTTATAAATTGTTTAACAAATGACAAATATAATCCATCTAAGCATATATAATCTCTTTGGGCCGATGTAACAGGTAACAAAATCACTATAAATGGTCTCACAACGAATGCAGGGCGAATATCTGACATTTATAGTCTGCCTTCCTGTCTTTAGTATGATCATATATTTTGAGAAAATATGTAAATTTCTATAATGGAAGATGGTGTGTTATTAATTTTATGTTTTGTCAATAATTTCCAATAAAAAGACATATTGTTTAAAAAAAGTTCACTGTACTATCAACTGCATTGGAAATTACTAGGAATTATGCTAAGACAAAATATGGCAATGTCTGTTATAGTGATACTAAACGAGGTGTGCATAAAATTGTACCTAAGTTAAAGATATGCATAAAAAATAAATTCCATAAGCTATTTATTAACAAACATGTAGTTTAAACAATGATATGTGAGAATCTGTTTAGGTACTTGCATCACGATGAAATTAAAAAATTATTGATTTTTCTAAGATCAAAGCCTATGGCCCCAAATAATCCACTTTCTAGTTTTTTAAAACCACCATGTATAAGGACACTCATGGTCCCAATGTAAATGAACAGAGTCATAATATTATATAATATAGACTCCCTCCTCACAAATCAGTGAAGTACTTCATATTTTCTCCGTTATTTCACAAGTACTTGGAAATTGAATGATTATCATATTGATGATTATAATGTGGCCCCTAATTAATATAAGCCAGATATGCAATGTACCTTGATTTTAGTTAGTCTTAAATGGGAAAGGTAAAGGAGATATTATTTTCACCAAAGCTTATCATCTTCTTCTACAATTTATTGTGACATTAAATCTCAGCTATGATTTTGAAAGGGTCCAGGGTATCAGGTAGGGTTCTGCAAACTGTATTTCTGCTATACCCAGATGGTCACTTTTATAATAATACTAGTAAGAGAAAAACCACAGGTTCAACAATGCATTTAATCATACAATCTTCCAACATACTTTCCATTATAAATATTGTGATAGTTAAGAGAATGTTAGATAACATTAGAGCATTTTATAAATTTATGTTAGAAATGAATTAAAAATATTTTTCTAACATCAGGTTATTTAAGGGGCAACCTTTTGCTGAAATATGTTTACTGATTTAATCAGCTTTAATTTAAAAAAAATTATCAGGCTTACCTTTTTGGTTTCTGATTTGTTCAAATTCAACATGTCAAAGATGCATAAAAAATAAAATGTACAATTTCAGAACTTACAGCCATTACAGAAGTTTTTTATTATTTTAACCTTAATGTACAAAATGTTCCTGAAAATACTGAATACTCACCACTGACAATATCCCTTTTGTCTAAGTTTTAAATTATATGTAAGTATCATTTTCTGAGCTATCATTTCCTAACCTATAAAATACAAGCATTCATCATCCACAGTCCCTTTCCTCTCTAACAGTCTTTGACTCCAAGTCATTGTCATGTCAACACTCTTTGGCATACCTTCTTCACATTACTACTTCCACTGCCTTCATTCAGGCTCTCATAACACAGTGGTCTCCCAAGTACACGATGTTCTTAGCTCCAGTCTGGGTTCATGCCCACCAGCCTCTTCATTGCTCTCAGAGTTATCATTCTCAAATCTGAGCAATTGACTTAATCCTTGGCTTAAAAGAGTCTTTAATGTATTTCCTCTTACAGATCCTGGAAGAATCCAGATGGTCCTGGATCCCACCACCGATATGGATGTCCCTCCACCATGACCTTGGCCCCCCAGAGCATTTCTGTTTTATAGAATTTATTGCAATGTACTATGATGATTGATTTATTGCCATATTTTCCTCCAGACTCCTTGAAAGTAAGTAAAGTATTTGATATGGGATCCTTTGTGTTTAGTACACTGCTTTATAACCAATGGCGAGCAGTGTGTGCTTGCTGAATAAACAAAGGACTGAATGAATAGGCATCTCTAATACCTGAATGCAAGGTTTCATTAAAGTACTGAGGTAGCATATTCTCCAAGACTCTATAAATATTTATTCCCATTTGAAAATATGCCCATAAATCTCTAGCACATATTTTGCCACAAGAGATACAAAAGGGAAATGCTATATAAACATTAAACTCTGTGGTATACTTTTTAATATTCATACATAAAATCAGTCAAAGTAAAACATTGCCTTTTGCCTAATTTATTCTACTTAGACAAAGAAACCAGACTGGTTAGATTTATGACATGGTTAAACGTGCTATGTATTGATTTACGCTATTACAAATACTTACGCTCCACCAAAGTTTTTCGTTTTAAGAAAGAAACTACAAATGTTAAGTGATATATTAGAGAACTCCCTCCTACCACATCCTAGTTATTTTAAATGGAATCTAAATTTGGGGTCTAAATTAAGAGAATATATATAAGTTCCACACAGCATAATTTAGAACAGGAAGTTTCCCTGGTAACCACATATAAGTTGGCAAGCAGCAAAAGAAACTATTGCCTTAGGTTCCTTGTTTAAAAAGAAAAAAATAGGAAGTACACTTTATGACCTTGAATTCGTTGTGGGTTAACTCCTTCCTCCTGGGCTATGGCATAATTTTAAGGTTTGTCTTTTTCATTTAAGTCAACTGTTTACAAGTGGGTTGAAGAGAATTTTAGTAAATCCCATCCCATTTTCTTCAAAACTTCTCAGATGTTTTGTATTAGGACTAACAATACTGATGACCTTTCTTTTTTCTTTGGTTAATACGCTGGTCCAGTCAATCAAGCAAACCTTGGCTTCCTTCAGTCAAACTACAATGAGCTCAATTGACTTGACACTGGAAATAACCATTAAGTCATCAGCAGGATGATGCTAAACTTATTTCTTAAATGTAATTTCTGTAAACATAAACAAAGAACTCTGAAAACAATGTAGTATTGAATGAGATATACTACCATTATTATTCATAGCTTTATTGTTCATAGTAACAATTAAACAGAAGTATAACATTCTAAAGAGAATTTGGCATTAATTTACTTTACATAAATACAAGAAAAGAAACAGACAGATGGATTACACTTTATACACTCCCTAACAGCAATAATCCAGGTCTTGTTTTAGCAGATTTTTTAAGACGTTTTTCTGAAGATCAAACAGTGGACTACTTTCTCATAGCTTCTAAAAGTTAGTTCTTTGTTAAGAGGCATGCCTAACATGTTTTTAAGTACTTTAATGTCAGCTCTTTGGTATCTGTGATTCATAGCAACCGATACTCTAATTATTATATACGATTTAAGGAGAAAAATGCATGTACAGGCAAATTCTACCATTTACAACAGGAACTCATAACACAAATTAATGGTAGCACATGCCCCTTAGTGGTTAATATAACATTTACAAAAGCTTTTTGTTAACTGTAGCAATATTCTGAAACTTCAGGGCCATCTGGAAATAATTCTATTCACAGTCTCGGGAGAAGGCAAGAGTTGTTAGCACAGAATATTTCAAATATTTAGATAACTCTAGATAACCATCACGTCAGAGAGAGTAGTAGCTCATTCTCACGTGGACATGCATGCTCTCCAGCTTTCAAAGGTATCCTCCAAAAAGGAAGGATCAGTTAGAGAAAGGAGAATTTGACTAAACCATGCAGTTTGGCAGATACTCCCTTATTCTCTGCCATGTTGGACTGCGTTATGTTAGCCTGCGTTATGCACGAAGGGGATGATGGTATAACAATGTAATAAAAATGAAAGAATTCAGAGGAAAAAAGGAAGGCAGCGACAGGAGAAATAACAAGCAATCTACTTTTCAAGACCTAAGAAATGATAATAGAGTGATACAAAAGAGACGCCTGTTAAGAAAGCACAGGTCATTGGATTTCTGGTGACAGGACATTTCAAGCGGAAGAATCAAAAGCGCTACAGTGGCAAGCGCATTGGCATTTGGAAGGGACCGAATGAAGGCAAGCAGAGCTCCGTAAGAGATGGTGAATTACACAGTGAGAAGATGAGGAATGGGGATGGATGCACACGATGAGTTTGGGGGTGAAGAAAGGAGGAGGGCAAATATGATGTCACGTCAGTCAAAAGAAACAACTGGAGAAGACAGAAAGGATTGTGTTGGTCAAATTCAGATATAGCAAGTTACCAATAATCCTGGCAGAATAACTAAAAGGAAAAGGCATTAAAAAGGTGATAATGCTAAAATTTTGAACTTTGCAAGATATTTCTGGCAATAAACCTCCTAAAGTTCATAGCAAAATAAGCATTCAACCCACATTTTATTGCTTTTCTGAACTGCTGATCCCATTGTGAACTTTTAATTAATATCTAGAAGGAGCCCCTACATTAATTTATTCTAATCATTATAAAATAATTAGCATTTTGACTATGACTCAGATTCTGCATGTGTATGTCTATGAAATAAAGCATAATTAACACTCATATTAGATTCGTCATCTGCGTTTTAGTGAGTGACCTCATTGCTTCAATAAAACCTTACTGAAATGTCAGCATCATCACAGATATAAACGGAAGAGAAAATTACCATTCAGTAGTTATCTCTCAATAATCATCCTACCAAAGGGAAAATTTTGCTTCTGAATACATTTATCCATTAGTCATATTGATTAAGAGAACATCTAGGAGATAATCCATTGTCTCTGAAGTTTTTAATTTCTGCTAAAGAATAAATAACAAAACACTTTAATAGGTAAAACATTCTGTAAATACAAAGTGCTTTAAATTGAACACCTACTGAATTACTATATACCCATGCGTGTCTCATTTTACTGTACGAGATCAACTATAGAATATAATTTATTTCTTGTAATTTTTATATGTTTTCTGTTTCTCCCACTAGATGAAAGGATCCTCATGGCAGGGACTGAGTTTCTTTAATTCCCCAATGCCGAACTCATGGAATAAAGGAGGAACTTAATACATATCTGGTAAATGAACACATGAAAGGACAGGTGGTAGCACAAAAGTTAGATAGGGGAATACACAAACTCCCTCCTTTCTAAGGTTCTAATATTGGCAAGTAAAGCATTTTTCAAAGACTGGCCCAGAAAGCATATATGTATATATGTATGTATGTATGTATGTATGTGGGGGGGTATGGGAGGTTGGAGGTGTGGGGGGTGTCTTAATCATTTGCATGAAACATGGAAGGAAATGTGAACATGTAAATTACTTAACTGGAGACTGACAAAATAATCACAGGTACAAATGGCACATCTCTTCAGTTTAGTACTGTATTGCCATTTTAAAGATAGAAAAGGGACAGGAGTTTGCAGAAGTGATCATATTCACTCACGGATAGAAAAATAATGCAGAATTTAGGAAAAGAAACAAAGAGGCCAATTATATGCTATTTTAATGAATATTTTAAAGATCTACATATGGAAAGCTGCCTACCTGTAAATGGACAAGTCAGCAAAACTGTCATCCTATTTCTGGACCAATTCATTCTGTTTACTGAAGCTGTGACAGAGAGAGAAGACCACTGGACAGGTACAAAGAATGTGTACCCAAATTCTTATTTATTCGCTCATTGGTGAACCTGTTTATCAAGCTGTAGGGTTAGAAATGATAATAATTACCACATAAGATAGCTTCAGAGATCAAATGAGGTCTTGTATTTGAAAGCACTCTATAAATCATAAATATTGAAATGTGTTGATGTTGTGTTCCAAATAAGACGATATTATTTCTGCATTTTGTGTTCTTCCATTGTTTTACTAAGACATTCCTGAGACATTTACTGATTTGTTCTACTCTTGAACAGAAATTACCATTTGAATATCCATATGTGTCCAAACACTAAAATGGGATTGTCACTGGCATTGTTTAGAGAACATCATGGTTAGCCAGAAAATTTTGGCTTATAGCAAATGATACCTTTAATATAAAGAAAATATGCCAAAACCCTTAAAATTAGTACATTAGTTATCTCGTTACCATTTATTGTGCAAAATTTTGTAGGATTCTGGGCTTGTGTCCCTGTGTGTGAAGGAGAGTGTAGTTGTGAGAAAGAGAAAGGAAATGGATGGCAGATATAAATATCCAATGTAAAATGGGATATGCTGTTTAAATAGGAATGCATAACGTGTTTTTTTTTTTTGGAAGAATTATACATTTATGCCTAGCCACACTAATTTAATAAAGTACTATTTTCTTGCACTATCTGGAGAGCCAAGATTATGACAGTTCAAGATACTTCATGTGTATTTGTTTCCCTCATGTTTCTACCATTTAGTGCTGATCTAAAAAAAAAAAAAAATAGACTAACACTTTACAGCACTTTGTTGTATAATTTAAAAAGCTTCTACTTCCTGTTAAATTTTTTCAAAGATTTATTTATTTACTTACTTACTTACTTACTTATGGGAAAAGGAGCAAAGAGAGAGGGAGAGGGAGAGAATCTCAAGCAGACTCCCTGTTGAGTACGGAGCCCTTGAGGCTCCATCCAAGGACCCTGGGATCATGACCTAAACTGAAATCAAGAGCTAGAGGCTCAACCAATGGCATCACCCAGGCACCCCATTGCTAAATTTAATATGTAATCCATTTAGCAATTTAGCAGAAACCATCCATAGTTACTAAACTATCCTCTTGCAACGTTACAAACTTGAATTATCTGCCCTTTATTTTCATGATACTCTCTCGGGATATATACAAGATAGTTTAAAGGTTTCGTCTTTATGTTTCCTTGCACATTAAACACTTTCAACTCTGTTTAAGATTCAAAAACACATTTTATTCAATGTAGAAAAAATTTAAAAACTTCATCATTTATCTTTGTTTCACACACACACAGAATCTCAACTTCACCTTTAATGGAGATGAGGCTACTACTGGAGTGGCCTATGAAGTCTACTATTGCTCTAACATAAATTCACTATCTAATGAGATCAACAGAGTAAATTCTTACAAATGCAATGTTTAATTTCACAGGACAAACTTTTCAACTTATTGAGGTAAGATTTTTATGTTTATTTTAACTCATTCTCGTCTATGTATTAAAACAATTGTCTAAGGACTCCTATTTGGTAATATCTGGCAGTGAGTCATATTTTTTAGTAGTGAATAACTATATTTATTTTAAATTAATAAATAACCCTGACTTTGATCAGTTCAAACCACTCTTTTCAATTAGAGAGAATAGCTCAAAAGTCATTATTCAACTTCCATTGCATGTTTAGGTATATGTCATAGAGAAATTATAGTGCATTTGCATATGGGGGGCAGGTTTAAATCAACCAACATTGTTAGAAAGTAATAGAAACCTAATCTCAAATTAGAATAAAGATAATAAATGCAATATAAGTTCAGGTAAATATGAAATGACCATGGGCTGGAGTTGTTAGGGATGAGATGTGTCCAGAACAGGATCTCAGACTATAGATAGTTAAAAAGGTGTAAGGAATTCCAAACTAAGAGGAAGGGTATATCTTTGAAGAAGTTAACCACAAGACCTTCTCTTTGGAAAACCGTGAGTACAACAATCCAGTTGTAATGCAATATTCATGGTTGGAAACATGGTAGAGATATAATTTAGAAATAGACTCCTAAACACTGAATTTCAAACTAAGGTGTTATCGTGTACAGTATTTTTAAAGAGGGTTTTCTAGACAGCTTTATCCAGCAATGCATTTTTTTAGTCAGTAGATGGAAACAATAGATAGTGAACTTTGTTAAACTTTAACAATTTTTTTAATCTGTGAAAAAAATCAATAGTACTACAAAAGGTGAAAAACACACTGCCGGTTTTTCAATAAATCTTTTAAATTTTTAAATTGTGCTTAGCTATTCATTTGCAACTATGTGCTATAGGACAAAAGTTGTCTAGGTTTTTAAGACATCCAGTAACTGGGTCAAGAATTTTTAAGATGTTGACATAAGCTTGCAGCACATTCCTGTTTATTTCAGATAGCTTTGTGAATCATTGATTTGTTAACCCCAAGTTAAAGATGGCTGGCTGAACAATATTCCAACCCAAAGGCCAATCCTAGTATTAATAAACAATCTGAAGGGAAATCATAGATAGTAAATCTCCACTACTACTCCCAGTTAATATTTTATTTGTTACAATGTCATTTTTTTAGTTTTAAAAAATTGAATGTGCCAAAAATGGCAAATATATAGTACACTTTATGATTAAACCTAAATTATGATACTAAAATTCAATAAAGAGTTATAAAACTGTTAACGGTCAGTTAACTCACTCTAGGGTTCTTAAAAGTGTTCCCCAGATTAAAAAAGGCAAGAAAGAAAAATCAGTTATATCATCAGTGAGTTAGGGGGAAAAAAAAAAGACAAGACTGGCTGACTATAGTTAAATCATTGGTTTAAGGAGTGGTGCTATTTGGTGAATGTAGAAGCACAAATCAAATGATATTTGAACCCGTTTACATTTTATAAAAGAGCAAAGCATTTATAATTTAATGACAATGTCAAGGGGAGTCTGCATGTTCAGATATTCAACCAGCATAGTAAGAATTGCATATTGTGACTGATTCGAAGATTTCAGAAACTTTAAAAACATTTCTTACTGATGAGATTTTTCAGCCATTAAAAATTAGACTGGAAAAGTCCCATAATTTGCTTAGGGCTTTGGAGATTCTTTTAGGTCTTGTTGCACGTCCCCTTAAGTATAGCTAACAGAACTCAGTGCTTTAATCAAAGAAAATGTCCCTCAAAGATGTACCTCTGTTTAGAACACCTTCCCACACTTAATGAGATTCTCAAATTGGAGATGTAAAATTTAGATGCATAAAAGTAAATCTGGTGGAGGAAGGAGGGTGTCTTCTGCTTCTAAGAGGCAATGTTAAAATTAAAGCTTACTAAATCTTAGCTAACATTAAGACTTATTTTAAAATCCAATTTAAAATGAAGATGTTCACATAACATTTATTCATATGCTCTCAAAGTGTAGAACTGATACAATTTTTTTTTAAGTCAGTACCCATCATGAACGTCTAATGTTAGCACCTGGAAGTAATTCATTATTACCTTTCTTTGCATGTGATTGGAAAAATTAATTGGGGAAAACTTGACTTCATTAAAAATTGGGATATTTTATGTTTCTATAGAGATATTTGGAAATCGGATTTATGTAGGATGTTTCTCCAAATGTAATGAAAATGACCCAGTACTGTACACTTGTGCATATCATTTATGCAGGCATTTCTAATTATTTTTAATCAAAGTCAGCTAGTCATGAAGCTGGAAAGTTTTTCTCTTTTCCCTCAATGTCCCATATCCATTTGTATTCTCCTATTTCAGAGGAGAAATTATTCCTCTCAATTTTTCTCTTTCTGCATAAAACCTTATTTTCTAAGCCTAAGTGGAAGGAAGACTTTAACATATTTCCCACTCCCCTCTCCTAGGGAAGTTCTTTTTTCTTTTCTTTTAAGATTTTATTTATTTATTTGACACACAGAGAGAGAGAGAGATCACAAGTAGGCACAGCAGCAGGCAGAGGGAGAAGCAGACTCCCCACTGAGCAGGGAGCCTGATGTGGGGCTTGATCCCAGGACCCTGGGATCATGACCTGAGCCAGAGGCAGATGCTTAACCAAGTGAACCACCCAGGCGCCCCTCCTAGGGATGTTCTTGACAGTGGGATATTCTTTTAATCATCTGTAACCTTTGCTAGATTTAAGACAGACAATTTGTACCAGTATAAAGATCGGGTTTTGTTGGTCTACAAAGGCTGCCCTGAAATTGACAAAACTGTTGTCTCTAACACCAGAAGGGAAGAGCTTGTCAATTTCAAGATGAAATTAAACACTGATCTTTCTTTGGCACTGATGGAACCTTTGAGGAAAGGGGCGGATATTGTTTGGAGTTGAGATCCACCTATTTATAATAAAAAGATAATAACTGATATGTAAATATCATAAAGAGCACATTAGCTTCACCTATGCTACCACTCTGGACCTGCACAACCATCTCAGCAAATTAGGACACAGGTTATAATCCATTTTTTATGGACAGGGAGCTGAGGCTCCAGCAGATTAAATGGCTATCCAAGGTTAACAGCTATTACGTGACACACCTAGGATTTAAAATCCAGAATTTTGACTCTAAAGCTCCAATTCTTTTAGTGGCCAACTCAGCCACTTCATTTATAAATTGTGAATTTAGTGGAAATCTCTTTGTTGACCACAGCATAAAGGGCCAAAAAGGAGGAGAAGCTTTAATCTAAAGATCTACCAAGTTCAAATGCATTAGAAAGGATCCAGATTCCAGGCAACACTCTATGCATATGAAGAAATTAGAAACGATTCAGGGACATAATATTAATAGCAACATTTTTCATTTGTATAGGATGTCACACTTTTCAAAGCATTTTACATACATTATCCTATTTATATTGCACAGAAGAGCAATTCTATAAATTCTAGTTAAATAATGCTTTTAAATGGGAATGACTACAACTAGAAAAATGAAAATCCAAATACTAGGAGATTATACTATTCTGGAGAAACAGTATTGGCCATTCTGCATAAATGCTGACTTATCAATTTAACAGTAGAGTGGCATTCATGCTACTTACATATTTTAGTTCTTTCCTGATCTTTCAAACCTCAGAAATAAGGATTTAACCAAAAGTGCCCAATGGCTTTGTTTCTGTTTGCTTTCAAACTAGTGAATAATCCAGATTTGCCAAGGAGAGGTATTTTAATATCTGGTAAGAAATTAAACGTGTTGACTATATTTCAAACTGTACCATATCTGAATATTATGGTGTGTTAAGTATCTGAGAAATACAGAATGAGAAAAAATTAAAGGTCATTTTTATTTTAATTAGGAAATTATTAACTGCCCATCCTCAATCCATTTGTAAGATTTCAAATATTTTAATGTGTGCTACCAGCAAAAGAATCATTTTCAGCCCAACCTGGGTTTAAAACAGAGATATTACTCATATCCAGGAGAACCTCAATTTGATCAAGTGACATAGATACCGGGCACTAAATGACAACAAGCACTGAGACCAAGTACAAGAAGTAATATTTAAAAATATATTTTAAGGTATAAATCCAAATTGATACAATCATGTAAGGCATTTATGAAAAATTATATTCATTAATCCAATGCTTATCCCACAAACTGTGTATTATTAATGGGCTTTAAGAAAGACCCTTATTTATTCAGCAATCATTCACCGGGGGTTTATTTAGTGAACACTGTGGGCCAATCCCTATGCTGGATCCTGGAGGCCATACTCATGTGGAAATCACTAACGGTTTCCTAGAGCTATAAACAAATTGTAAGACTTAATGTAATAAGTATAAACTCATGCCACAAAAGGCACACATGTGACACAAATAATAATTAATATTCCCCACAGTCATTTATCACTCTATGATTTGATTCATTTATTATTTAAAGACAGTATTTATGAGTAATATTATTATAATGGTATTGTGGAAAGTTTAGAAAGAACAGCAAAGGAAAAACAACATAATACAAAAACTATTTTCACCTTCCATGTTTTTCCCCAGTCTTTTAAAATATATGTATTGTATTGCATTCTACATTTGTATTTACACTCCCATAAGCATTTTCATATAATCTCACATAATTTTACGATAAGCTCCTAAGTAGGTACATCATATCCCATTCCGTGAGCAGATATATCATAATCCTGGTATACACAATGCAAAGACCACAATCTTTCCAATCTCACAAACCTGGGCCAAGATTTACTTGATGGCTCCACCACCATTTTACTAGACTGTGTTCTTGTCTGTGACATGGTAATGATAATGGATACCTTTCAGGCTCTTCAGCCATCAGAGGCTTACAACTTATAAAGCACCTCTAATAGACACTAAAACTCAATAGAGAACGAAGAAACAGCAGCTGTTGCTTATTATTCCCCGAATGTTGTAGAATTATATTATAATATTTTGAATAATTATTCCTTTCAGATTATTTTCTTCAGTTCCACCCACAACTTTGCCTACCACTTAGGATGATCCCTGAATTTCTTATTTTCTAACCTCGAATCAGGAATGTAGTATAGTAGTTATTTTGGCAAAAGGAAAAATTATTCAGGGAGCCATAAGCAAAAAAAGGGAAAGACTAGTCTATTTTTAAGTTCAGCTAGGTGACAAGTAGTAACATCAGAAGAAAAGCATTCTATTCTAAAAATATCATACGAGATACTATTTGCCAAAGTGCTCTAAAAATTTAAATGTGTACAAAAACGTGAGCTAATACTATCATTTAATTATAGGATTTTTTTTATTCACTGATTGGTCGTAGCTCAAACTTTGAGCCAATCTCTTCCGTGTGTGTGGGGGGGGTGAACAAAAAGTGGAAAATCCCTTCTGATCTATCAGATATTCCTTCCAAAATGTTTTCAAATTGGGAAACATATTTTTTGAAGATCATGTACCATTTTAACTGAGTTCAGATTTTACCTTAAATTTGTTTTATTTTGGAGCTGTTTTACATGGAATGTTATGTAACACTTCTTGAAGTCTCTAAGGTGGGGCAAGACACAGGGAATTACTTAACTCCTGATACTTTGTTATCATTTGCTGCAGTAAGTCTACTGACCTATTCAAGTAAAAAGGCATTTCTTTATGCTTAGAGAGGGGGAAAAAATGCAAGTTTACAACATGCTCTATGAGTAGAGTGTTTTGGTAATGAAACCTCTTTCCCCTCATGGAAATCAAGAAAATGACAGTTTATCAAGGGCCAGGTGAAATGCACTCAGGTGAGGAAAATATTTTCAGGCATACAGCTTCAAAATATACTTCTTATTCTAGGTCAGATCCCATTTGTCATGTTACTTCCAACTTGAAAAATAAATTCCAGTGATTCTGAGTTCAAGGAGGGAGGAATACTTTGGATACAATAGGTGGTGGTTGAGAAGTCAGCTTGTCACCCTTGGGTAACTAAGGACCTGTCCACTGTCCCCTTCAGGAATGTTTTGAAGGCCAGAAACCACTCAACTGCTGTCTTCTCTTTATAAATAATTCCCACAGACTATGGACGAAGGCTGGATGTGGCTTTCAGCTTCATTATGGTTTCTTGAGAGTGTTCTCGGGTCCTTACTTCTGCACAAGTGGCCTCTGCCTTTGTGGGAAATCCTAGTGATCTCTGGGAGTGCTTGCAAGAGCGGGCAGCATGAGGGTTTTCTCCCCTGGAAACCTCACTCCTGTGCACTTTTCATGCAATCAATCATGAAGGAAAGGTCAACAGACAGCTTTCAAATAACTGATTCACTTAACTTCTGACAGTGATCTGGGGCAGAGAAGTGAACCTGTGGGGAGATGAAGGCAGGAGCACCCCACTCAATCACAGGAAACCTAAACTCCTTTAAGTCTTATAAAGAGACTAACCACATTCCGGTGGGCTCCCTCCCCCCAGCTGCAGACATTTGCCAAAGCCATTAAGGTACGTCTACACTGATGTCTAGTTAGAAGCTGGTGGCACGTGTGTGCACATACGGAAGTGGAAGCATTGAGGAGGAAAAAACAGGAGTGAAAGGACAGTCGTTCACTGTGATTAACAGGACAAGACAGGGCCATGTTGCAGAAAGGTTAACTGGCTACATCCTAGGCCATTAAGTGCAGACCTGGACTTCAGAAAACAGAGGCGCATGAGGATGAACCCCTCCATCCTTCGAACACTTAATACACGTTTAGCGCGTGACTCATTAGGAGCTGAAGCGCTCTAACGGTAGCCTTGTAGAGCCAGCTGATGTGGAGACTTAATATAAATGACAAAATCTTTGGAGATTTATTTTGGTTTTGGAGCACTCAATCCTTTCAAACCGAGCTCATGGAAGTGCTGCAATATTTCCTTTTTAGTAGCAAATAAATTTAATTTCCATTTTGGTTGCATTCTTAGCACCTTGTCATTCCACAAAGAGTATCTGTGAGAGGTTCTCCACTTGCAAAAGAGGTAGGAGTTCCTCCAAGCCCTATCCTATCCATTTAGTTTCCTCCCAGACGATAAATCTCGTGATGACAGGGCCCATAAGTGCTTCACTTACCACGACAGCCCGAGTGCTTACAGCACAAGAACTGGCTCATAGGAAGTCCTAAATAAAGCAGCTGGTGAATAGATGAGATCCCAAGAAACCGAGACTATCACAGCCACATTAAAGTTGTTGTTTTTTTTTTCCTCCCCAACTTTCTAAACTTCTTTCATTGGTCATGTTTCTTCGGGTTACTTTTGATTTGGCATCGAAATAATGTAATGAGTACCCTTGATCCAAGGTTCCTCAGCTGGATAAACAACAACTTGCTCTTATTTTGATTAAGGAGAGCCATTACATGTTTTTCCTCAAGCTATTAGTCTACTAGGAACATGCTGTAATTTATAAGCCCTATCAAAACTTTCCCTTTAATGAAATGAATAGGAAATTAATGCAGTCAGGCAGAAAGCTCTTTTAGCTAATAGTGTTTAGCACTTTCTTCTTTGAAATACTAGAGAGCAATTTTCATTTACTGGTTATTTAAGGAGGGAAAACTCAGTCCCACGGATATCACCTACATTGAGTTTATGTACAAGTGTGGTATATTCCTTCCCTTGGGCAAGCCATGTGCTATAACATGGAAAAATAAATGTTCCAGCTTTCTAACATCAACAGCTATTATAAGTGGTAGTACATGACCAACCACTAGCAAATAAACTCTTAGAATAATACTATTTCCAATGTGTTCATAAATATTTGTAGAATTTGAGTACCATACTCATAGGCATTAAGAGATGTGATTCTAATTCTGCCTTGGCACAGGTATAACCTACCTATTTTAGTTCTTGGAAAGCTTTTGGTATTTGAAATATCAAAACAGATGACAGTACAATTAGATTTTACTTTTTAAAGATAAATTTGCAGTTAGTCCTCTGTTCTGCACGGGCCTTTCTTTAAAAGAAGGACTAGCTGGAGGCATATCTCACCGGCTCAGAAATCTGAGAACCAGACCATTATTTAGAGCTTTTATTGTCAGCAGCTAGTATCAATCATTCCATATATACAGCATTTACATATAATTTTACTATTTAAGAAAAGCTGAAAGGAGTTTGCTTTCTAAGAGGGCCAACTATCCCCATTTGCAATGTATTTTTTTTATTATTATTAATTAGCTTAAACCCTTTCTTTCAAAGCTGAAGGTCATTTCCGGCCTATCAAATATTAGTGTTATTACACACTAAAGAGTGTGGAGAGTGCAATTACTCTTGTGAAATTAATAAGTACTTTGAAACAGAGATAGCTGGCATAAAATAACTTGGAGTGAAATAGCTTTAAAAATAACAACCTTTAACGTGTACAAATGTTAAAAAGGCAAATCAGAATCCTAAGAACATGCACAGGACTAAGGATCCTTTTGTCTATTTTAAGTCCTTTTTCAACATTCAGCTTTGAGGCAGTTTTGAATTTCACATCTGATTCCACCTTTGAAAATATTCTCACAGTGATGAATGACTTCTTCCATGTAAAACAGGTTTTGAAATATATGTATATTTACCAAAGCTTCTTTCCTCTTATGTTGAAAATGTTTATTTCTTTATTGGAAACCTGTGGTGATGCGGCCACAGATAAATGCTACTGTAAAAAGAGAGAGATTTATTTTCTTTCGATGTATAAAAAATGCCAAGTAAATGCTACAAATGAATACTACTCTTACATTGATAAATCAGGCTTCTAAGAAGTGGCCTTTTTTTTTTTTTAATTCAAAAAATGTGGTCCATTAGTTTGAAGAATACTTATATTCTGAAATTCTTACCATGGTGTTGTAGTCTTACTTCATCATTAGTTTTGACATAAATTAATGAGCATTTACACTCGATATTTACCAAATACTACCCTTCCTAGTTTGATTGGTTGTTTTATAACATTGGATTTCAGTCAGCACCGGTCACCTTGTAAAAACTTTGGATTCGAACTCTGTTAGAAATGTAACAAAAATAATTCTCATAAAAACATTTTCTAAAACTTATACATAATTATACTTATGTGGCCTAACTGCAGAACAGTTACACGACAAGGCCTAATGTTGACCACAGGCTTGACAACCTGGGGATAGCACTCAGTATATGTCGGTCACCATTTTCAGCATTACTCACAATGTAAGTGGACATTTACATTGTATGGAATTCTTAATAAAGTTGTTCCCTATAACTTCCTTTCAGGGCAAAGCGTAGATTTTAGTCAAGTTATTTTAATATTTAGCAATAGACAATATTACCAGAATAATTAAAATTCTGTTCTGCCAAGACTTTTTTTTTTTTTTAAAGATTTTATTTATTTATTTGACAGAGATAGAGACAGCCAGCGAGAGAGGGAACACAAGCAGGGGGAGTGGGAGAGGAAGAAGTAGGCTCACAGCGGAAGAGCCTGATGTGGGGCTCGATCCCATAATGCCGGGATCACGCCCTGAGCCGAAGGCAGACGCCTAACCGCTGTGCCACCCAGGCGCCCCTCTGCCAAGACTTCTACACATCTCCCATCTCAGATTTGCAA
Organism: Ursus americanus; assembly: GCF_024610735.1. Classification (NCBI taxonomy): domain Eukaryota; kingdom Metazoa; phylum Chordata; class Mammalia; order Carnivora; family Ursidae; genus Ursus; species Ursus americanus. Next base: position 8,089,482 of record NC_142134.1, on the reverse strand, counting down.
ATGATGTTATCCAAGATTATGACTAGCTTTATATTCCCTCTTTCTTAAAAAAAAAAAATCTTTTGACTTTTATTAATACTCCCAAAATATATGCCATATCTTAACTTCCTATTGAGGGGAAAATGTTTAATTCATTGTCTTCAATTATCTTCAAATTCGTAATTATTGGACAATGTGCCTAATTTTTCCCTTTCTTAACATTAATGGGTTGACATTCATTTTGATTCTTATTATAATTTACTGCCTATTAGAGTCATTTGACATCATTCTTCTCCTAACACAATAAATTCAGCTTCTTTTTTTCTAATATTGTTTGGCTGCTATTAGGACACAAACCTTCTGAAAGTTATTGTAGAATAGAAACCAAATGAAATAAAAATGTTGGCAAATTTATTTAGAGGCACTAAAATAATAGCATAGTAGCCATATGATTTATGTACTTTTTATTTCTGCTCTTTTTACTTGCAGAATATGCAAAAACCATATAACCAACTCTTTAAGAAAAGCATAATATAGAATCCCCCCCCAACCCTCTAAATTCTTTAGTGTTGTCAGACATTTAATACTACTTCTTTCCTCTCCCATTTCATTTTGCTTATACGCAGTGGTAACTTTTCACTGGTATCCTCGATGTAACAAAGCAACTTTAGTTTCAGAGACCTGTGGCATTTTCTTCTCTTTCCCCTCAGTCCCTAACCATCACTTCATATCAACCTAAGAGGAACTTCAAATTAATGTCATTAATCAATCACCACTATCTAATATCACTAAAAATCCTGAAAATTTATTTCCTACAGTTTTTACCATGTGCAATTTTATCTTAACTGAGGTCACATTATACAGTAAAACAAGACTTCTGTCCTTGAAGTCCCACTGACAAGTTCTATGCTCTATAATGAGCATTCAATGCATGGTAACAGAAAATGGCCCTTCCCGGTTCTCAGCTCCTGAGAAAGGTTCTCCTTCTTCCTCTGCCTTTATACATTTGGGCTTCATCCCCTTTCTTACTGCAAACAGCATTCCTCTCTGAGCAAATTTACCTACCACTCAGTTCCAAATATAGCAAAAAATAAACTGAAAACTTTTAGCATTTCTTTCACCTCCTCTCTCTAAGTCCCCAGTTGTCCATTTGGGGCACCCATCATTTCCTCTTGACCCTAAGACTGTGGCAAATATATATAAAGAGTGTATACACTTGTTATGTGAATCACATCTTTGTGAACCTAACGTCTTAGTAGTGCTCTTGAAAAGACTAGCTTGAGTTATAATCATGGCCATGATATTGAAGAATTTAGGGAATATTTCATTGCTGATTTTGTCTATTATTTAAAGGCAAATAGAAAAATTTTTTTTAATGGGAGAAAAAGATACATCATTTTCCAGTCTACAAATATAGTAACAAAACTGAGCTGTGATTTCAGAAAAGATGCTGACACAGTAGAATCGGGAGTGAAAAATCAATCCTTCTGCCAAAATCAAATTAACAGCTCTTTAAAAAAAATTTTTTTGCAAAGATATTATATGTGCATATATGTGTGCAGTACCCTCACTTATATGAATCACTGGCAACGTTTTTGCCTTATGACATCATACATTCCAGTTTAAATTTGGGGGTGGTCTTTGTATGATCTTATGATACTATTTAATTTTCACTTTTTCACAATTACTTCCAATAATTTCTTATTTAAATTATTCAAATTCAGCTAGTCTAAAACTCAGAGGTTTAGCCTATTTATCCAAATATTCCTGATACTCTCTTAAAAAAATAAAAATAACAATGCTAGATATGGCAGGAAATCAAAGAGAAAAAGCAACAAATGTTAACTTCTTAATTTCAGAATTTTGCTTCCTGCTTCAATTGGTCCATTGTCAGAATTTTATTTTAATTATTCATTAACACAGAACAATTTATCGATTAAGAACAGTAGCAAACGAACAACTTAAGGCCCCCAAAGTGTTACCACCCTGGTACAGGTCAATAGAACTAGGCAAACAAGAGGCCAATTCAAGAGTTCCTGCCCAATTTCCTTCCACAGCCAGGTCTTTATGAGCAAGCAGTCATGGAAGAGATCCTAGAAAAATAAACTGTGGAAACATTTCAGCAACTTAATTGAGATTTTGCAAGGCTCTCAAAGCGTGCATTGTTATAGCCCACTCTCATCAAAGACCAGGATTCAGCTTCAGAAATGGTGCTATTCAGACCCTGCTGTATTAGCCATATATCTCAGGAATTTAGTTCCTAATTATGCAGTATGCCTTATAAACACTTTTTTTCTTGTTCTGTCATTGGGTGACATAATATTTTAAGCAAGGAAAGCAAATTGGTTTGATCATTACTATGAAAAGTTCTTCCTCAATACACATCAGGGAGGTTATGGGAGCACACTGCATTTGCGTTCTAGAAACTTCAGTGATCTCCAAATGAATTTATCACTTACTATGCTGCTGGGGGAAAATATGTGTCTGCATAACCTCATATCCAAAAGTGAAACTTCTGGCCTTCAATTTGAAATACAGGGGATGTCGGAAACGCAATACCATAGTTTCTACGAAGAGGGAGAGAGTATGCCTTCTGAAAAGAGGAAGTACTAAGGTCTCAACTTTGATTTGGTCCCTGTCTCTGAAGAAGTCCAAGAGTGGATTTAGAGAACATAAGACTTAATTCATCTCAAGGTTAGAGAAAGAGTGAGTCTAAAGTGCCTTTTTCAGGGGAGTGCTACCAGAAGACTAGGGTATGTGCTGATTTGTACACTTGTCCTTTCTCCTACTATCTGGCAAAAAGAAAAAGATGAAGAACATGTTTCACATATTGACGTCATCTAACTTTAATCTTCATTGTAAATTCATTCTCATCTCAATACGTGGCTAAGTTTATTTTTGTGACCTTCCCAGAAAACATATTCAAAGTAGACAAGATTCTCTTATATGAAAATAATCAAAAATAATTTGGAAGTAAAATCACTAGGTAGTTGCAGGATAGTCAACTCTGGGGCCGTAAGTTCAGAGTCATAGTGCTATGAGAGTATTTGTGCTTAGGATGCTGTTTTTATCGTCTCAGATGAGTAATTATCATAAATTACTACATTTGACTGATGCCCAATAGTAGAGCACATTCCAGTAAAATATGCCACCAAACCACCAACATTGCATGATGGTTTTTGCCCCTAGGTGATAGTGATGTTAACCATAATACTCAGTAGTAATTTATCCTGTCACTCACACATTTTAAAGTTGTCATTTTGAATGGTCTTCAATGTAATAACATATTACGTGTTACTTTACATTTTTTTTTAATCTAGCATGTTGAGTAAGGCTAATTGCCACAGAGGGAAAGAAGACCCAACAAAATGACTATGTAGTCAGCCTAGACAGATGGTAAATCTAGGAAAAATTAATCAAAAGCCACATCACCAATCTGAGTTTTTAAAATAACTATACTGTATTAGTGAGAAGAATGAAATCAAATAAAATGCTTGCTTATGTATATGGCAATGATAATATCCAAGATACATCTGATTTTCTTCCATAATTATAGTCTTCTAATGCCTTCACTCTTTGAGGGCAAATATATTATTAAATGTAATACAAGTAAGGTATAATATGACTGACTTAAACAAGAAATGGTAATTGTACAGACAAAACACACATATATGCTAGATGATTAGAAACTGCACTCTGAGTGGTGTGAGAATCATTATAATTTTATTTTGAGGTTCAGGGTAGGAACTTAATAAATATTTGATGACGTAATAAATGGGATGCATTTTTAAGTTTTTACTCTCATGAATTTGAAATTATCAAACATACCAAAAATATTGGAGAATAATCATTCTCACGTCTTCTTTAATATAATGTCATACTGAGCAAACTGATCGACAGATACAAAGGAAAGTGATTATCTATTTAAGCTGACTAAAGAAAATGAGCTAATGATACACCAATAGATAATGAGGATAGATAAAGACAGCTGGTAACTGGAATGACTGAGATCTTTCTAATGACAGCCAAACAGAGCAGCACAATGAAATGACTTCACCCTTCCTCCCTCATTCTGGTTCCCTCTTTTTATTTATTTATTTATTTATTTATTTATTTATTTATTTATTTTTGTCCTCTTTAACAGTATTGGGGTTTCTCAAATATCTTTTTCTATGTGGCCTCTGTCACATTAGAGTTTCCGTTTTCTACAAATTCTTAATTTGCTTCTCTGATTTTTTTTTTTCAGAGATGTGTAACACTGAGCATATCCCAAGACCCCTTCCCCTAACTACAGCATTTATCTCATACTTGGCCTTAAAAACTCATACCTTCTCCGGATCTCAACCCTCACGATGGTGCTGATAACTCTAATTCTCTCTGTATAGCCATTTCTCCCTCCTAACAGACAATCACGTAATTCTAGGATGCTGACATCATTCCCAACTAAAAGTCTTCACAATTCAGGCTCATCATGTTCCCCTATGACTGTTTCTTCTGCATAAGTTTCTCGGTTTTATCAATGGTATCAAAGACTTTCCCATCGTCTGGTTCAAAACGCCACAACCGGCTATAACGGATACAGGGACTCCTTCACTTCCCTGGATCGATGTGAAGCCATCAATTAAGTCAAAATGTTTAGCATTAATGTTTCCTCCTTAGAACCTCTAAATTTCACCCCTTCCTGTCCAACTACCATCACATTAGTTAAAGATGTTAGGATCTCACACTTGGTTTGCTGCTTTTAATTTTTAAACTCTGTTGTATCCACAATATCTTAATATTATTCTAAATTTCAAAAGTGAGTTCAAGTAGATCCTGGAGAATTTAGAGTGTAGAAAACTTAATTTTCAATCAAATGAAAGAATTGACATATGATACCCCTGGAAAAACAACAATAAAAAATGTTTAATAACATCAAATTAAGTTTACTTTGGACTTAATGACACTCTATCAGTTGAAAACTTTGGAAGCCCAGAGACAGATTTTTTTAAAAGCTTTTTTTTAGTAATCATAAAAATATCTACCCACATTTTTCAGTGTAATTATAGTGTTGTATCTGATGGCAGTTAGTCAAAGAAGTATAATCCAATGTTGATTAAAGTTTTATTTTAAGGTTACTTATCCGTGGAATGATTTCTTACAGACCCTCAGTCTATAATTCTATGCTCTTTTCCAGACATTTCAGCCTCCAACTCCTAATTTCTAGGCCCGGAATTGTAGCTAGAAAAATTCCATCTTTTTTTATTATATAAACTAGAAACTAAAGCAAGGAAAGAAGACACTGAAACATCAGATACAAAGAAGAGGAAGAGATTTAATAAAAATTTGAAGACTGGCATCCAGTCTTGTATAATAACTGATACAATCACTGCTGCTTACTAAAAATGTACATAACTTGTTATTAATTTAATTAAAAAATAATTGCAATCGTGTAGGCTAAAGACTATTATGAGACAATTAGATAGTTAAGAAAAAAAATTCCTCAGAATGTAAATTTTTATCAATATTCATTTGTTTTTATTCTCATTTAGGTTACTAGAATAGCAGGCCATTTTTTCCCAAATAATTATTTGCATAATAGTAACCAAACATGAACAACAGAAGTACTGAGATAAAAAAATTAAGTAAATATTAATCAGCCACACTAGTATCTAAATTGTCCACTGTTTTCTAAGTAGCTGTAATCAGAATATTTCAAAGAAGAGTGTGTTTGCATTTAATGTCTATAATTACTATGCTCTGTTAGATTTGGTTTTCCACCTGTGAAATATTCAATTTCTGGAAGACTATTTAAACTCTACCTATATTTTATTAAAGTCACAACAAATTGGAAGTATATCTTCCAATTATATTTTTATAATAATATCAGGTTTAAGATACCAATGTCACACATAAAATATCTGCATCTTTCTAAAGGGTAAAAGTTCTTCTATTTTTGGTGTCCCAAATTCTCCCTGACATGTTTCACTGCAAAAGGGTTAGCATGGACAAGAGGAAACTCCATTAGACATACATTTATGAAAAAAGAAAATCCCCCTATCGTCTTCTTATCAAGTAAATGTTCATCTTTTAAAAGCCAGGTTGAAGTTTTATTTTCCTATTCCATTGAAACAGACCACTAGAGGGCAAGCAACACTCTGATCTCAGTTATAAAAAAGTAAATGGATAGAGCTCCTTAAAATAACTAGTTATAGCCAATGTTCATTCTTAGTCTCCCTCCCTCCTTTACTCTTTCATTCAGCAACTATTTTTTCCAGTGCTTACTGTGTGCCAGACACTAAATCCAGAATTAAAGCACCAAATATGGCTTTCTTTCCCTCTCTACCCTTCGGTCTCTCTTTTTCCATCTACACATATGCATATATATTTGAAATATCATTTATATATATATTTTTTCTTTCCTTCATAATTTCTTATCTTTATAATTTTATCATAAATACAGTGTGCTATAGTAAAATCAAATATCCAGACTTACCAGACAAATTGTAGGAGAGTAACTTAAACATCTCCAGTACTGAAAATCAGAGAGCAGCTTTGGATATAAAGTATATTAATAAATAAATTCTACAGCTCATAGAATGTCCTAACCCTGTCCAAAATTTGACTCAGCATTTTCCTAACTCGGTTTCTCCCTTCTTTTATTAGATGGCCCCACATTGTTATACAAAGAGAAAAGTGGTAGAGCAGTTGTCAGAGACAATTAAAGTCTTCTCCAGGTCCCCATTAGCCAGTGCCCTGAGAAACAAGCTGAATGATTTCATAATTTCTGTTGAATATAAAAGGACACCGATACCCTGGGGATATTGATCCAGAAAGACAGAAAGAATAGCTGGGAAGCTCTTTCAGTGATACAGAAGTTAATGATTTTGTGATTCACCCAAGAGAAAACCCTTACAACCTTTGATAATTGCAAGACAGAGAGCACCACTGCTGACCTCCTCAAATTAGCAGAAGCTGCGAGGTCCCTGGCAGAAGCCAAACCCAAACGCCTCAAAAGAGAGTTTAGCAATACTCACATATTTTTAATTGCGTTTGTATGTGTGTGTTTTCTCTAACACAATATTGCTTGTTAATCATTCTTAATCTCAGGGTCAAAATGTTTCCTAACCTCAACACTTTTGTGGCAAGCTAGACATACCGGGCACGCTCTGCTAAATGAGTAAGGGAAATGGAAACTGCTTTTCTTCCATGTGCCAAAAATAAGGCACAGAGAACCAATGTTACAAGTGTTAAACGTTCACCTTAATTAAATGACACAGGAGGAAAAAAGACCCCACGGTATAGAAATTGATAGAGAAATGTTTAGCCAACAGGCAACAAGGCCTATCTGTTTAATGAGTGGTTTCTTCGCTTAATATTTATACTGACTCATTCCTTCAGAGGATAGTCACACAGCTCCAATCAACCTCCTTGGATACAGCAATAACCTGATCTGCTCTCACGTCCCCATTCGAGAGAGAAAAACTGCCCTGTGCCTGCTAGATGCAAAGCGATAAAGTTGGGCCCAGGGTCCCTTTCTTCGAAGGGTTTCCTCTCACACGTAGAAGAAAGCCATCAGGATTCAGACACCGTGCAATAGGAAAATGGATCAAAATAGGTACCCATGACTGTGGAGGTGCAAAGGGGCAGTTTTCTTCCGAGGAGCCAGGAGTGGGGGGCAACATCCTGGGCACTGACTGGAAGAAGATTGCTCTGTCAAGATTTTCTTGCTTTGGAAGAAACTTGAAGGATGAGGGAAGAATATCTGTTAGACAAGTGGAAAGCAGCATGCCAGGAACTGGGCACCAAGTGGTGAAACGGATGGCAACACAGGTGAAATACGGAAATAAAAATGGGGCTGGGCGGTCTACTAAGTAGGACTATAGGAATTAGATTTTCAGAGCTGAAAGGAACCTTAGAGATTGTCTGGGGCAATGCCGGCGCCAGGCATTACCCACGGCCTTTTCAAGTTGCTAAAGGAACTAATCCCCTCTCTTTGCAAATGGGGAAACGGAGACTCAAGAAGGCACGGATCCTGCCATTTCTGACAGAGCGTTTGCTGCATTTGAGAACTGTGACTTCACACAAGGAGGTTACTTGCTTATACTTGGAAAGACCGCGCACTGCTGGAGTTTTGCTTGGTGCTCTAAATTTTTGATATCTGCTCTGCACTTTCTTTCTTTCTTTTTTCTTTTTTTTTTTTGCAAAAAGCAAATGAATATTCTATGTTAAAAAAGGGAGGGCTGGAAAAGGAGGCAGGACTCCAACGTGAAGGGCTTAGCATGACCCTTGCTCATAGGGAACTGTGACATAATATAGTGGGTGGTAAGAGACCATTTAAAGATTTTAAGCAGAGAGGCAGGCTTGAATTTGACAAGGGAACACATGAAAAATATGAAAAAAATGTAAAAAAGTTAGAAAAAAAATCCTTACTTTTGCATTTCCCATGCACAGAAATGCTCTGATGAAGGGATGAAGGATGGAGTAGAATCAGGCAGCTCTTCGTCCACTCACAGATAAGGATACAAACAGAAGCTGGATGGGCTACTTTCAAACAAGCATGGAGAATTTCTCATTCACAGACAGCAACCTTCTTATATCCTCTCCCCCTGAAACTATAGAGTAAGGGAAACTGGGCACGGTTCTTAAAGGAGTTCACATATAAAATAAGGCAAAGAGAGAACTTCACCTTACATGCCCAAAATCTGTGGACATTCAAGTCGCCGCTGGGAGAAAACTTTCATCGAAATAACTGAATGATGTAAGTACAATTAAACTGATACCTGCTTACATATAACAATAAAATCTAAAATTGACCATTTTTCACACTTTCAATAGAGTCCAAAGATTCTCTACCTGCATTATATTTGTTTTTGTTGATGACTATGATAAATTAAACTTGCAACTTTTTCATGCCAGGTTCATGGAAACAAGCTTAGGGATTTGGTATTACTACTTAAAAGTAATTTTTGTTTTTACAAATCAGGTTAACTGGTAAGAAATCAAAGCAAAAAGCCATTTTTCAGGTAATAAAAATCATTTCTTGGAAGTGTTGACCTAGTAATATAATCAATATTTTTAAGGACTTAAAAATCCTTGACAAATTAATTAATTTACCTTACAGATGCTGGGTGTATATGTTCTTTACCCTCAGCAAAGGTGTCCCTCCAGAAAAAAAAAAAAAAAAGGAAGAAAGAAAAAAAAGTAAAACAAACTGTTTTCTTGATAGAGGTCAGTAGCATGCCTCCACAAGTGGTTTGACAAACCTAGTTCTTGTCACGGTGCTAAATATGTAAATCACGCTGAATGACCGAGGCTAAAAGCAAAGTGACAGTTGACTGTGACTGCCATTAACCGTGGATCACATCCCGGCATGTAATGCAATTATATGGCAGGAAACAACTAATGTGGGCTGCCTCTGGTGGGAGAAGGGCGAAAATATTGAATTTTTCTCTGTAATCTATTTACATCTTGCAATGGGGGCATTAGTCAGATTAAGGTTCAGCATGCCAGGCGCACACAGGTCTGGTGTGCTAAGTGGCGCCTCCATTCATGATGTGATAAGAAGGCAACGGTCAGTGCAACAAATACAAAATGATCCCACTGAGTCGGGGGCGGCGGTTTTCTCTCATAAACTCCCCTTGTTGGTACACCATCTCGGGATGTAGACATCTTTTAGATATTGAAAGAGCTGCCAGCACTAAGTATCAGCACCGAGTCTCCTTTTCCCTCACAAGTAGACAAATTATGTTGAATTTTAATAATAATTCATGGTAATCTCCTCACAAAGTTCAAACTTAATACATATTATTGAGGCACATGAACCAAAAGTATAAAAATGTACATCTCCTAAAATACTTTATTTTTATAGCTGAATATATTAGATTACACCAAATTTAAGACAGGAACAGGCAACGTTGGGTGGGGGGTACTAAGGCAACAGCTTTAGAACAGCTTAGCAAATCCCTTTCGAATATTCTGGGAGTTTGAAAATTCAAGCCTAATATGTTTTTCTTGGATGTTCACGTATTGCCAATCATCATGACAAACCACTTAACTTGTTCCTCTCTGCTTCTCAAAGCAGCTTTCTGAGAGTAACCGGTTTTGGAAGTCTCGATACCTTTTCCCTCATTTTTCTGTGGTCTCTTCCACAGGGTAATATTTATATAATTGTTCAAAAATTATGTATATTATATAATAACTCAAAAGCAAATCTGTTACAGATAAGTTTGATTAGCTAAGAAGTAACTCAGGTAACAGAATATGAATTTATATCTATAGGGAATTTATCTTAAGGGAAGAAGAGAAAAAATTTATATTTCTAATTAAGTACAAACACAAATTAAATCCAGACACTTAAAAAAATATGTGTGGCCTTCGTATGCTTTGACCAATTTCCAAATGTTTTAGTTCTACGGGCCCCTGCAGTGGATGGGAATTCTTTTTATGCTAGGTTAATTCTTAGAGAGTCTTCTAGGTGTCGAATAACCTCCTCTAAGAAGCCTTCCTCGAGAATCTCTGCAAGTTGTCATACGTTTCTTTCTATGATTACCTGTACCTTTCCTTCAAGGCACTCACCACAATTGCAATTAAATAGTTTTCTGTATCATTCTTCTCTGTTTATCTCTTACACTAGCCTGTGTGTTCCATGAGGGCAAGAACCACACATCAGTTTTACTTACACTAAATCTTTAGATAGAAGAAAGGTTCCAGGATGGGGTGCCTGGGTGGTTCAGTCCCTTAAGCATCTGCCTTTGGCTCAGGTCATGATCCCAGGGTCCTGGGTTGGAGCCCCATGTGGGGCTCCCTGTTCAGCCAGGAGTCTCGGTCTCCTTTTTCCTCTGCTGCTCCCCCTGCTCGTGCTCTCTCTCTCTTTCTCTCTCTCCCTCTCAGTCACTCTCCTCTTCCAAAAAATAAATAAAATCTTTAAAAAATGTATTTTAAAAAAAAGGTGCCAGGCAAACAGTAAGGATTTAATAAACATTTATAAAATGAACAAATATATAAATAGAATAAATATATAAATAGACGATTTATATATTATTTATAGACAAATATATAAATAGACTTATTCCTTGATATTTCCACAATTTAATAATACATGATTTTAAATGTATCTAATTTCTTATTTCTGAAGCAAGCAATTTGTACATGTAAACTGTATGGTTCTAACAACTTCTTGAGGTACTCACTCCTTCAATTTGCAGAGAAAGACTAAAGATATTTATAATGTATAGATAACAAGAAAGAAGCCCATTGCATTACATAAGTAAAATGGAAAACTAACAACAATTTTAAAATAGCATCAAAAATATCTCACTTCTTATGCTATATATATTCTAGGATACATGCAATTAATTTATTAACTGTAATTCAATCCCTAATTATAGTGCTTCATTGAACACACTGCTTCCACATACATTGTCTCAGTAAATTATCAGAAGGTTCTTAGGCTGAGGTGTTCTCATTTCTATTTTACAGATGCACAAACTGAGGCTCCGAAGGTTAATGGTCCTGCCCAAATTTAAACATTCGGTAGGTGATATTGACAGAATGGAAACTGCTCAGACTTATATTCTGAACAAAATCCCAATGACAGAATTCTAAGGGTATTCCATAGCTTGCCTCTTAAAATGAGGTATTTGTGCTTAGTGTCTTAGGTTTTCCTTGGTGAGCCAAAGTTTTGGATAGCCGAATAAAAGGAATAACTGAAAGCAACTACAATTTTCCTTTATGATGGAGAAATAAATGAATCTTAAGCATGAATAATGCAGTTAAATAGCTCTAATCATCTACTATGCATAGCCAATAGTCAACAGATGTTCAACAGAGATCCAAGGGGAAAAAAAAAAACACCTAACATATATAACAGGATTCTTTTTTTAAATAATGCACCTTAAAATGAAGGTCAATTTTCACTCAAAAAAATCAATTTCAGCAATTCTTACTTTCAGAGATCACATTTTCCTATTTTACAGCTATATGGTGACTTAAGCCAAGTAAAACTTGGCAGTCTAAACAGTATATATTGATGTTGCAAAATTTTTATAAACATTAACCAAACAATCTGTAAATGATGTGGTTTTGTGCATGTATCCATATTAATTCTAGAAGTACATGTATGTATGCACATGTTACACTTTCTATTATGATTTGCACACTGTGTCCACGTCGGACAACCCAAGTAAAAAGTGAAGTAACTGTAACTACACAAATGCTTTTGCTGGCTCACCCATGCATTTTCTTTCAGTACTATGGTGGTAACATTTACTTATATTTGTAAACCTAATTCTTAAAAGTAATTCCCTTATAGTCATTTAATTTAGAATTAAAATAAAAATATAATTAAAATGAGACATATTTGATACTTGACTAAAATATGACATCTTGAACTGACCCCAAAACAGCTCTTCATGGAAAATTCTTGAATGTGAATCGTGGCCTGGATGTTCTAAATGTGAAGCAAATGAAAACAAATACTAATGGGATTAGAATATTCTATAGTTTGGAATAACCTTCATTCATTCAACCAAAACATACTGAGCGCTGAGTATGTGATAAAGAATAAAAACACACATGGCCCTCAGTTTTAGTGAGACTGCTGGAACTTGGGCCAATATTTCAGATTATGGAGATCAAATGCCTTTTTTTTTTCCCCCAAGACCACTGGCTGGTGGAGAGTGAAAGTTTGGAGACAAATGCGTATGAACACCCGGTGGCAGTCAGCTATCCTGTTCCGAGTAGGCACATGGGCACTTGGAGTGCGGGGAGTGATGGATTTGCAGAATCCCTCACTGCTCCCAAAACCTTCCCAAGTACTGCGTCTAAGTCCTGTGCCCCTGTAATCAAAGTAACATGCTCATCAGCCTGGATAATCGTTGTTACTTCAGTGTCTGCATCTGGTGTTTATCATCTTGGAGAGCCAAGCAACAGAAGGCTTCATTTCAGCCATGCATTTTAAAAATCTTTTCTTGGAATGACACTCCCTGTGTGCCCTAAAGGACCTACAGTGCATGCCAAGTTACTGTGTTCCCCGTGGAACATACACATGGACAGCGCTACAAAAAGAGAACTGAAGTGCCCAGGATAGAGGTTTGGAGGCAGCATGAAGCCACCGAAGAGCGTAAGAAGGGGAAGGATGTATTCACAGCTCGCTCACTCACTGATCAGCTTTCTCTTCTGCAAACTGGGGGACAAGATCCACTTCTCCTTACTCAAAGACTAATTATGAAGGTTAAATGCAGTAACATATAAACGCCTTTATAACCTGGAGAGCTAGATACAAACACCTATTCATAATAAAAATATGAAAGTGTTATTCAAATGCAAGGTACTATTTATTATCTTCTTCCTTATACCTAACTCAGACAATTCTTGCTTCCTCCAAATATAATGCTTTGTTCTTTGAAAGTTGTCGTTTACTTATGTTTTAGCCTATGAATTAGGGGATTTCTAAGCCCTCTATGACCTTCTGTTGGAATCATGCTTACTACATACAAATGTTTATTTACCTGACGTAGAGTGGCTAGAACGCACTATAAAAAGGGCAAAGAAAGTGTTTCCGCCATATTATAAACACACACACACACACACACACACACACACACGTCTAAAACACTGAAAAAAAGAAGACACGTGAAATAAAACAAAAAAGGTAGCCATGACAAAGTGTTCCTAAAAATATCATGATAAAGACAACAATTCTGAAAATTAAATTATTAAAGAAATACCACAAAGATGCACTCTTCCAAGTTGAGATGATTCTATTTCTATCCCTGTACTGGAAAAGGAAAATATTTTATGGTCATGAGAAGTTGGAATCGAGGCACAGCAGAAAAAAAAAAAAAGGGATACCATTAAAGAGAGACATCTGGTCATTTTGGCATGATCATATTTCTGTTACGGAGTGCAAATACATTCTTTATGAGAATGTGCCATTGATTACATACTCTGCATTTTAGCACTGTTTCTAAACATACTGTAAATTATGTTAAGTAACTCATTGAGTCTCTGATTTAGCTTTTTTTCCTCAAGCAGAAAGATAGTGTTTGCTCCAAAAAAGAATAAACCAGTAGGCAAATCACATTTATAAACTCTGCAAGTGACGTGAGTGACGTTAAAACATCTGGGAGACGTTAGAGACTGCATTAACTCTAATCATGGATCACATTATGGCACAATTTTTTTTTTCCCCTAATGAGGAGAGAAGACTGAGATAGTGAATGTGTTACTCGACATAACCCTGAAGTCCTTGTCCCAGGACTGATAAAGTACCAGAGAGAAGGCCTTGCCCCAGCAGATTTCCAGAACTAAGGCTACACAATCTCCTTTATGTTTGTCTTATGTGTCACTGGTGACAGTGCCTGAGAAAACAAGGCCCGTTTTTTCACTCCCAATAAATCACAGGCTATCCAGCCCCCAATATTTACATTGAACAAGAAGAGGATCCTTTCCTCTTTCTTCCAGCAACACACCATTTATTTGTTAATTGACTAACCTAAAGAAGACGTCAGCACAGACAAGACTCCATATACACTGAGAAGATTTCAACTCTGCAAACTATAACATACATGGGAAAACCCGCTTTTGCACTTATTCTACAAAATATAATTAAAATATTTTTAAATATGCATATTTATAGAGAAAACTATATGAAGATCCAACATCAGGTATATAAATATGGAGAAAAGCCTAGGAAATGAACTCCCGCTGCAGTAGCTCACCTTGCAAGAGCTGTGAGCTGTATTTGTCATGTTCGATATGCAGTACGATCACTTCACTTTCAAATGTCTTTCCAGTCATTCAGTCTTTAAGAATTATATTTCTATTTCACTTGCAGGAAATATTTTTGCAACAAAAAATATTGACTTGGGTGGCTTAGTGCTAGAGAATTAGAGAGACTGGTTGATAGTACTCTTTTCAAAAGTTTCTTGTTTGAAATTCGTTTTGAAGCTGAGAGGGAGAAAGAGAGAGAGACAGACAGAGAGAGAATCTGATTAGGGAAACACTTCCTATTTTCTCGGGATCACACTTTGGGAAATGTTGCTTCAAAGTTAAATCGACATTTGGGAAATGCTGCTTCAGGACACAGAGGAAAAGGAGCTAAAGAAAATTTTATGATGATGCGTGGGTTCATTGTTAAGCTGCAAGCAGCTGGTTAAGAAAAAAAATTCTCGGAGAGTGGTAATTGACACCTGAACCCACTCCGAAGTGGAACCAGGCACTTGGATTTAGAGCAAGAACAGCATGGGTTTGAATCCCCCAGAGAAGTAAGAATCCATGTGGAGCGAGAAATCAGAGATCTCCCTTCAGGCCATCACACCACCCTATTATTACAGGGTGATTAAATGATTCCCTTCCTTTATAGACCACAGAATAGACTTAAGATTATTCCATCATCACTACTTACACCCAATGACCTAAAATATTGCTGCACTTACTAATTCAGGAAACTTCAACAGAAAAGCAAACATAAATACTACCCCCCCAACTTTTTTTTTTTTTTTCGTTTTGTTTCTTTTCTCTCTCTTTTTTTTAAAGCCTTTCCTCCTTTAAGTGTTGACTGAGGCAGTATTTTGACTGGAACTCACAGGAATGAAATACAATCAACTTACCTACCCAACTGCCTCACACCAAATATTTTCCTATGTCAACACAAGTGATAGAACTAGCTGCGGGAGCATTCATTAAATGTTTTAATTGTCCGAATGCACAGGGAACAGAAAGGGAATGCATAAGGGAATAGAAAGAGGAGACTTTTTATGAATTCCCATTTATTCCACTGTCTGCCCTACTTACCTTCAAACCTAAATTGCAAACATAGCTGAAGGTATTTTTGTCTTGCATAGCTGTGAATGCCTGCATCTTTAATAGAAATGATTTATAAAGAGGTTTTGGAACATGCTGACTTCATAATGAAGAAGTCTACTCCCAGGGGAGTCATTAACCCAGACATCACTGGTGCCCGAACCACTGGGAATCACACAAAACTGTTCCTTGAGCAATGCCAAGATGGATTCTTAGCCTTTCAGATAAGCTGAAGTGTATAGGAATCTCTACCGACCTGCAAAAGTGTGGAGATGGATGAAGAAATTGAGGTCCCAGAAAGGGAAAATGACTTTCCCAAAGTCACAGAGCTTCTCAGGTCTGTATATCACCCAAACTAGAAAGAGATCTTTAGGTCTCTGTTTACGTCGCAGCACTCCACATACAAAATAAGAACATGTGTAGATGTGTCACTGTTCTATTCTGTCACTTCTCTAAGACATTTGCATTAATACGGGACAAGAAGAGTTATGGGAGTTACCTCAAGATTTAAATCCAAATCAAGAGTAAAACTCAAGTCTTATCTTCTTCATTTTTTATGACTGATTGACTCACCGCATTCGTGGAGGTCATATTAGTTACTCTAACAAACTCCAAAATCCAGAATGCTGAAAATATGGTACAAGTTTATACTTGAACTCTGACAGAAATACTTTGATCTGAAGGGATGTTCATTATTTCTTTGGATAAATGATTAAAAACAGAACAACATGAAACAGATTTCTTGAGTCGTCATGGAAGCTGCATTTAAAACATTTTTTCAGAAAGATTTTAAAGTATATGCTCCTTTTTGATAATTTGGGTACCTGGTGCACCTATGTAGCCTTATGAGGTAATGATTCTCCCCTCTGTCTTTGTACCCCTAGTAGAAACATCTGGGGGAAAATGTGAGTAAATGTACTGGGATTGTCATAAATTTTCCAAAATACCTGATAAAAAACATGGGCTCTAGAAAGAAATAGTTATATTTTTTAAAGATTTTTTTTTTATTTATTTGAGAAAGAGTGAGTGAGAGAGAGAGAGAGAGAGCACTAGCCAGGGACAGGAGCAGAAGGAGAGGGAGAAGGAGACTCCTGGCTGAGCAGGCAGCCACGTGGGGGCTCAATCCCAGGACCCTGGGATCATGAGCTGAGCTGAAGGCAGAAGCTTAACCGACTGAGCCACCCAGGCGCCCCAGAGGTAGTCATATATTTTTTGAAGTTCTTATCCATTTTTATGTATCACAGAGTACAAGGGAAAACAAAATGAGTAAAATTATGAAAAAGCAAACATAATTTTCTATTTTATCATTCAAGTTGGTCTTGGCATGGTGAATGAGAAAACTGGCAGTTACAAATTGCATAATTCAACTTAATGAATATCAAACTGAAAATAAATGTCAAAAATGTGCATTTTTTTCTCAGGAAAAAAATGACCAAATTCCTTCCAGTAATTTCTTTCTGGATTAATTTAATATTATATACTAAATCATATTCAATTTTCCCAGATCATCTACAAATATGTCATGTTCCTAGCTGAGCAGTTTCATGTGAAAAAAGACAGTATTTAAGCATTTTATAAAGGTATAGTTTTCATATTTGATTTCCAGATTCTAAGTTATATGTAAAACAATTTTTGGAAAATACCTTTTCCATAAAATAATTAAAACCAAAAAACCCCCCAAAATCCTCAGTTGTTATATATTGGTACCCTACAAATGGCCCGGGGCTTTAAATAATCATTTTTAAAGTGCAATGCTAATATTTTTTTCAATAAAAATAGATAAGGCTGGATGAAAGCCACTCTGAAAGAAGGTAAGAGAGAGAGCAAAAGCATCCTCATATGTGTATGAACGAGGGAGGAAGGGAGCATGAGCGAGACCAAGTGAGGAGAAGGGAGAAGGGAAAGGGAGGCTTATATTAAAATTCTTCTAACAATTTAATCTTTATGAAGAAGTTATTAACATGAAAAACCACATACTAAAAAAAAAAAATTTTTTTTCCAGCCCATGGAGAATAGAAAGTGTCCTGCATTTTCAATTAGTTTTTTAAAGTTCAGAGTTGAGAGTCAACCTCCAAAATCTCAGTGGATCCTGTTATCACCATTAACCTTCAATACAAAGGGCTATTACAATCCCCAGAAGGATTTCTAAAATCACTACGGTGTTTTCATCTTAACCTCTTCTTTCTTTTTCTCTTAATAGTGAATCTGTATCTACATTAGAGACTTCTGGGGAGAAGAGCCTGCACTCTTAGCCATATGTTCTCATAATTTTCTATACTATAGAAAACCCCCAAAGTCTTCTATAGTTTCTGGTTTTGAAAACCCCCAGGAACCAGAGCACACAGCAAGAAATTAAAGGGCTCCTGACCTGTAGGCTCATTTTCTAGCAAATTATAGTGTATTTCAACAACACTGATGGGTACTCCAATGTCCATCTTTGCCTGGATTCCTTCCAAGATGAGCTCAACACCCGGATCGGGATCCTATGCAAGTGACAGAAGCAGAAGAGGGCAGAGAAGGAGCTAAGCACAAAAATGTGCTCTCAGCTGTGGTCAGGCTTCAGCCTCTTAGACAGGGATGAAGTGCCCCACGGTTCTGTGCCCACCTTGAGGAAACCAACCAGGCAAGGTAGCTCCTGGTTCTGCCAAAGGCAATTCTTTGGAAAGAGGGAAAGCTGTGAGCCTTAAAGCACCAATATCACAGCAGCTGGGGGAATGCCTGTACTGGGCCAGTAAAGGAGAACAAGACAGGGAACCAAGAGCATCCACTACAGTGCCCCCCTTCCTTAGAGATCTCCTGTCACCTCTCACTTGACATAACGGATCACCTCCACATGTAGCGGAAACAGATGTTAGGACAGATGAACAGTTATGATTGTAGTTGGAATCAAGTACGGCTATACTATGGATTGAGGTGTACCTTGTGAAAGGATGCATGGCTGGCTACACTGTAGAGACAGAGGCAGAGAATAACAATAAAAATCTAAGAAATTAATTTTTAAAGATGATCCCACTTAGTTTCTCTAAACTGACAAAGATGCTCCTGTATTCAAATCTGAAAACAAAATAATAACAAAATAATTAATTTTAATAATTACAGTTACAAGGATGTACTATTAAAAAATCAGATGGAAACTTAGAGTCAATTAGAATTCCAATTCATTGAAACCATGCTACCTTTAAGAATAAATGTCAAAAGGACCGGTCCCCTATAAGGCTTTTTTAAAGCTTTCGTTTAATCTCTATTGCAGGTATCCAAATAATTTGTTGATTTTTTTTTTTTCCAGAAGAAAAATAAGAAGGAATAGATGTCAACCCAGCTAGAAGCCAAATAAGAAGAAATATATGTCGGGGCGCCTGGGTGGCACAGCGGTTAAGCGTCTGCCTTCGGCTCAGGGCGTGATCCCGGCGTTGTGGGATCAAGCCCCACATCAGGCTCCTCCGCTATGAGCCTGCTTCTTCCTCTCCCACTCCCCCTGCCTGTGTTCCCTCTCTCGCTGGCTGTCTATCTCTGTCAAATAAAATTAAAAAAAGAAAAGAAAAGAAATATATGTCAACCTGGCAAGGAGCTAAATAAATAAGCAGTTAAAAATTCATTATACCACAGATCTGACTTAAATTCTAGAAATTATCACACTCCATGTTTAAGATAATTATTAGTTCATATACTTGGCTTTATCAAGCTTCATGCAATGTTACCCCGCATCTTTAGAGTACGAGGTGCTTTTTACATAGTGTAATTCAATACACATTTAAAAGCTGAATTGCCATGGACTTTGGCAAACTCTTACTAAAGATTCACCAGTAGCTTTACTTCAACCCGTGATGGCTGGACCGTCACAGATGCCAAAGAGAGTGAGGGTAAGATGAAAAGCTACAGATCAGAGGAAACTAGGCTTCAATCCTAGCCCTCATTTAGCTGTTGGACTTTGGCAAATTATTTCACACAAGCACAGCCTCAGTTTCCTAATCCTCAGTACTTCTCTGGGTTGTTGCAAGGACAAAAAGCAAGAATGCATAACCCGTGCCTTGCATGCTTTAAGCCACAGGGTCTATTGTTCCTGCCGCACTTCGGGAGATAAAAATTGAGAGTTCTGGCTTTTCTTGACACGCTGGAAGCTCTTACCCTATCAAGCTCATTATCCTGCTGTCCGGACCTGGAGCCTTCTCTGTGGGACAGGACGTATGCTGTTGGCTTGCCGTGGTCCCCAGCAGTAGGTGTCACCCTCCACTCAGCCCATGTACTTACGTAACCTCACTGGTCTCAGTAGCACTTACTAGCACTGGGGCTAGTGACTGTTGGGTTTGTCAAGGAAGAATAAGACTCAGAGGCATGAAATATAAATCTGCATGGGGGCAGCTGAAGATGTAGAGCTGCGTGGTGGAAAGCAGCTGGATCCAGGAGCCAGGGGACATGAGTTGTAGTCCCAGTTCTGCGTTAACACCTGTGTGAACTCCCGGCTCTATAGGGGTCTGTTTCCTCATCTGTAAAATATATGTTCTGGGTAGGTCAAGTTTCTGAACACAAGGCAAGGCAGTTCCCCATCTGGGTTTCAGCTTCTCATGTGTTCTTTTTAAAAAATGATGCCAAATTAGTGGGTCACTGAAGCCTGGCGGAATTAGAGAAAGCCCTCCCTCCACATGCCCCTGTCAAAAAGAGAAACATTGCACACAGAGTTGATGGAATACATTTGGAAGCTCAAATGCCAAAAGGAAGTATAATATACATAATAGTAGCAATTTTGAGAATGCCCTCCCCTGTGTTGCTGGCCTTGTGCATTAGTTCTAACCGAGTAAATATAACGAATTGTTTCCCTAAGTTTATTCCTGCTAAAATACCGATGCAGGCTCAAGTACTACAGTAAATTAGATCTGCTTTATTCTTCTTAGGCAAAATTCCAACCTTATCCTCTTATGACTTTGCAGAACTACATTTTGAAACTCAATGGCTACGCATGTTCAATCATTATTTATTCTTTTTGTGTATTTCATTCTGGAAAATTCTAATAAAATGACCTTTGTAAATTCCCCAAGATAAAAACTTGTGAAATATATGGAGCTCAAAAGGTCTCACCAAAATTCTCACCCAAAATAAGCACTTTAAAAAAAATAACCTTATGTAATGCTGCTATCAGTGAGCTAAGACCACTTATAACAACAAAGACATATGTAGCAAATACATCTTGCCATGTCCAAAACACTTGTTTGGAAAGATGACTCTTTTTCAGTCCAGAATTCCATTTCAGTCCTTCCAATTGAATTTCTGTATGCTTTGAAGTAGAAAACAACTAAGACAAGTAAATCAACTTACAGAAGGTTACCGTCAAGGTGTTCTGTGTTCTGCTGTTGAGTACTTATAGAACTGCCCCAAATGAACATGTTGAAAGAGCCTCTCAAAGGGGATGACCATTGAGGATGACAATTCCCAGTAGGAAAAACAGCAAGTAGTGAGAAAGGGAGAAAACAAGGCGAGATCAACCCTGGCAAAATGTATTCTAGGATTTTAAAAAGAAATCTTGACTTCTTTTTTTTTTTTTTAAGATTTTATTTATTTATTCGACAGAGAGAGAGACAGCCAGCGAGAGAGGGAACACAAGCAGGGGGAGTGGGAGAGAAGAAGCAGGCTCCTAGCGGAGAAGCCTGATGTGGGGCTCGATCCCAGAACGCTGGGATCATGCCCTGAGCCGAAGGCAGACGCTTAACCGCTGTGCCACCCAGGCGCCCCAAGAAATCTTGACTTCTAACTTAAAAAAAGAATTAATGTTCTATTGGAAGTTAACTGTTTCACTTCCTACAGTACCTTTAATAAAAAGTGCAAACAGGCTTCATGAAAGAACGTGCACAGGTAAAGGACATGCTGTTATTCGACAGGCCAACAAAGTAGCTGTTCTGGTTCCTCGACTATTCTCTTGGACTTCACCAGAGGGTTGTAACTTTCCAAAGTCAAAAAGGAAAATATATTTAATTCTAAAACCACTGTGGATATGAACGAACTTTTCTTCCCAGTGATTTAAAAGGTACTGCAGGATCTTGCAGCCCTCCTGGTAGGGTGATTATTCATTCCATTTCCTCAGCACAAACACAGCTTATGCTCGTCCTTGTCCAGGCAAACTTCTTAATAGCTTTCCCATTCACTCACAAAAATGACCTAATTTCGGCAATAATTATGTGGCCTCCCTATCTCTGGGTCACGAGAACACATCTAATCTTCTGTTCAACACACTGCAGATAGAGGGACACGTAGGTTCAATGATAAGACTGAATCTAATTAAGAAAATGCTCAAAAAGAGTTTATAGAACTAAATAAAAATAAATATACTTGTACACAAATTTTAGTCAAGATATACTTTAAATTTGGGTTTGTTAAATAATGAAAAAAAAATTTAATGAAGAATGGTCAGAAACAGCTAAAAATAACTAAACTAGTAAGTGATACTAGAACCAATGTGTTACAGTATCTATGACGTTTTAAATTTGTGGGTTAAAGTCAAAATTAAAGCCCAAACTATGTAAATAATCGCTACTAAAGAAAAAAAAAATACTGCTAAAGAACAAAATTCCAAACATAGTATAATGAAGTAATTCAAGTTAAAAAAAAAAAAAAAGTTGACTATGAGCCCAACTGGGCCTCTCATTTTCCAAAGTTGAATATTCTCACATGTCAATTTTGCACTGTGTTGGCTTCTCTGAAACTACCTATATGGATTGGAAAATGATCCTAAGATAGTTATATTATCAACATTACAAACTCACAATAAAACACAAAAGAATAAATGTTTGCACTAATTTGTTCATGAATAAAAGTCACTGAGAGTTCATTTGTAGGGTTTGGATTTTGTTTTTTTTTTCTTTTTAAAGAAAAATGTACTACTGAAAAAACCAATAATAGGAACCATAACATGTCTTTAACACAGACACAATATCATAGCTTTTTAGGATAAAATTTCAAATCAAATGACAACTTTAAAAAATCAATTAAAACTCAAGGAACTCAAATAAATAAAATCAAATGGCAAAAATTGACTGAACTCAATTCTAGCAATGTTGAAAAATTCTATTGTAAATATTTTAACAACTAATGATAAACACATACTACAATCACATTAATATATAAAATACATCAGTATTTTTGAAATTTTACATCACTCAGAACTTTTCATATTTTTTCCCGCCTTTGGCATCATTTTATTCCATCTAATACACTGTATTTACTGAGAAATAATAAATTAACTGACTTTTAATCATCAAGATAATAATTGCACACAGGGCTTCTGAAGAGTGTTACCAAATTGAGTTAATAAATTTACATCAGGGGCGCCTGGGCGGCTCAGTCGTTAAGCGTCTGCCTTCGGCTCAGAGCGTGATCCCAGAGTTCTGGGATCGAGCCCCACATCAGGCTCCTCCGCTGGGAGCCTGCTTCTTCCTCTCCCACTCCCCCTGCTTGTGTTCCCTCTCTCACTGGCTGTCTCTCTGTCAAATAAATAAATAAAATCTTAAAAAAAAAAATCTTAAAAAAATAAAAAATAAATAAATAAATTTACATCAAAGAAGGACCCTTGATTCTTCTTAAGCTGTACAACCTTAGATTTTTTAGATATTGGAGTAGCTCTCACCCTCCAAATCTTTTTTCATGGTCTTCAGGTTGGCATTCTATAGAGATATCAATCTCAATACATATTTTTTCATATATACACTTAACACAGTTAAACATAGATTATTATAGGAAACATTATTTTCATATATTTTAGGAAAAATGAATTACCTATTTTCATGGACTTAAAATTAGTAGGTCAAATGAGAAGAGCATTTACTAAACATTAAGAAGACTTCATTTGAGAAAACATGGAGTGATTTTACTATCAGTCTAAAATCTGATGCTTCCTTGTATGAATTTTAGTCCAGCCATTTCAGAAACTTTGATAAGATCCTATCACATGCGTGGCCGTGATACTACACTCCAGAATCACTTTACACTCTTCTCACATATTCTTCCCACCTTTTCGTTTCCACATTTCTAAAACTGGAAAATACCAGAGCTTCAGAAATATTCTCTGGCATCGCGTATACTATTGACCTAAGTCATACTCTTCATCTCTCCAAAGGACAACAGGCATAAGAAAGAGTTTAAAAGCCTTTACCAAAAGGAGAACAACGGAGTAAGAACACTGTAGCTCTAAAAATTATGACACTATCAAATCAGTATCTATCAATTATCTAACTATAGTTTCAAACTTATTTGCCAAAGATGTTAATTAAGCAAAGCATTCCGATGTCTTGAATTTAAAACCTAAGTCTCATTATTGTTCATACAAATCCCTCTGGTCCTTTCAATTTAAAGTTAGCGGATGAATTTTAGTTAATAACAGAAGTTTATACAAGTGTCTCTGAAGTAGTTCTACAGGTTGCTTCTGCTGAATTCTATCCATTTGCTCACCCAGAGAGATTCATGCGACAGGTCCCCCTCCCCTTCACATAGCGTGTACAGAGAAGGGAAAGATCTAACCCAGCAATCCTCTACCTTCAAGCCCTGACATCATTTCATAAACATCAGAGCACCAAGGAGACCATTACTCAATATCCAAACAAGGTCTGAAACATGTAAAACTGTACTGAAAACAAGACAACAAACCTGCACGACTTGACAGACTCAAACTCTGTTGCTGAGAGATGCGGTAACGTCTGGCCGAAAGTAGCTTAGCTACAGAGTATGTAATAAAAGAGCTAAATTTGGATTGGAGAGTCAATTTCGCACTGTAAAAATGTAATGCAGCCTGAGAGAGCAAAGGCAAAGAGGAACTCGGGAAATCAGAGACCAGGTCTCTGTAACTCCTCACTTCAAGACAAAGACAAGTGCTGTTAACAGGAGAAGCCGGAGGGAAGAACTCTCAAAATTGAAAGGGGAAGAAAATTGGAAGAGGGGAGGAGAGAACAGGATCTTGCACGGCATGTTTTGTTATCAAAACATCTTCAGTGGCATCTAAGTTAAGTGAGAGCAGTACTTTGAAGGGAATAAGAGACATTGCTTTATTCCTTTCTCAAAATTAGCTAAGTTTATCCCAGCAGAAAGTTCTAGCACCAAATCACATTTATCTCCTGTTATCTCTTTCAAAATATTTTTGTTATGTCAGTTTTCCAACTTTTTATATATTTTTATGTATTTTCCCTGCAGCATTTTATCTTAACAGGATTCTAAGTCTCTTAAAGATAGACAGGTACCATACGTTATGTTATTCTAACCCATTTATCTCTATGGGATATAGCAATTATTACTTCCTAAATTGAATTATTCTCCACAGTACAGCATTTTTTTCTCAATAAAAAAATCTAAACTGAACTGTGATTTCTATAAACAGACATATATTCTAACTTCCAACTCTACCAGTTCTCGTCACACCTTTCTCTCCATGTAAATTTTCAATTTCACTAGTGAGAATGCAGTCAACTATTTGGACGCACCGTTACACCTGTGTAAACTGTAGGCCCTATGTCAGGCCTAGTTTAATTTACTTGACAATTTGAGGGAAACTCCAAATAAGTCAAAATACACAGATACATTACAAATCATAAAAATATTGTCCCCTCTTTTTTTTTAATCCATCTGTCTTTCAGTAATTCTTGAATCTCTCTTCCATATTTGGTGTCCACTTTGAACAAGAACTAAGACCCCCGGAACTCGCATATATTTTTAGATGGAATTATCTTAAGCATAATGCATCAAATGTGACTTAAGTTTATTTCAATTTAGCTACAGAGATCTTTTCCTTCACATATTTTGAGGGCTGGTCTGTCCTGGTAAATTTCCAGAATAAATCTTATGTCTTCCTTTTAAGTAGGGCAGGATCTTGACATACAACTACTGTGGAAACTGAAAGCATTTCTGGCAAGGGCAGTGAATGACGGACTTACCCACTTGTTTTTATAGTGATAAATATATGGTTACATTGGGCAGGAAAACAAATATTCCCCAAAATACGTGCTAAGCACATGTGAGAATGAATGTGGCCATAAGATATATCATGATTCCTCTCTCCATTAGAAGATGTTTAGTTCAGGTGGTTCATTCACTCCCACTACAACAAAAAAAACCCAGCCAAAGTGCATGCTTACTTGGAAAGAAAGAAAAAGAAAATTCTCTACTTGAAAAGGTAAAGCCCTAGAATGGCAATTATAATTATATTTAATTGGGTTTCTTTAGTCTATCTATGCCTTGCATAATAGAATTGCCTGTAAGGTAATATAAACCATAGTTTAAGATGGAAGAAAACATTGTAATAATAGTGCACTATCAAAACAGCTTAGTTACATGCATGTCTTAAAGGGGAGCTGGCATTTTAAATCTACATTTAATGTTTTTTTATAGCTTGATTACAAGTTTCTATTACTATTGCATGGGTCATTATTCTAAGTCCCACTCAGAAAAGATGATGATATTTTATTTCTTTTAGAAAAGGGTATAAATTTAAAAATGTTATCACTGAAGGGGCGCCTGGGTGGCACAGCGGTTAAGCGTCTGCCTTCGGCTCAGGGCGTGATCCCGGCGTTATGGGATCGAGCCCCAAATCAGGCTCTTCCGCTATGAGCCTGCTTCTTCCTCTCCCACTCCCCCTGCTTGTGTTCCCTCTCTCGCTGGCTGTCTCTATCTCTATCGAATAAATAAATAAAATCTTTAAAAAAAAAATGTTATCACTGAAAAGTGGCATTTTGTGTATCAATTAACAAATGTCTAATAAATTAATATACAGAAAACTAGAAAAACTTTAACTGTGTTTGAAAGTTTGGGATTCCATGAAGTAGAGTTTCTTTGGTTTTTATTTTTCAAGTTACACGTGACAATGGAGAAGATTTTTAACTTATGTAATTGAAATAAAAATTATTGGTCATATGTCTTTATGAAATTAATGATTTGATGTCCTTTGAAGCCATGAAAATTTATTTAAAAAAGAAACTAATTTTTCACTCATTCAATTTATCATGTGATAAACTGTAATAAATATGTGCTGCTTATTAAAATATAGAACAAGAGCAAAGCTTTTGTTTACATCTTAAGTAAACCTTCTAAACACCAAAAATGTCTAACGTTGTTAAATTATCCCTTTTCTGAAGATGGAGTCAAGTCTTGTTTAGATTCCTATCTTGATAATATTTAGGCAGAAGAAAGAGGATAATTTGCATAAAATGAATTTATTTCATTTTCTTTTGTTTCCAAAATAATATTCTTTTAATACTGCTTTTGAGCCAGTTTTTATTTAGATGTCATTTGGTCTAAATTGACAGCCTTGAAGTCTTTCCTAAAGTCATATTTGCCTCTTTAAACATCTCTGTGGCATTCCATTATGGGCACCTGCTGCTGATAATTACAGGTCTGCTCCTAACCACTTCCTCTGCTTTATGTCAAGGCAAGGTTCAGGCTGCTTGATTACAAACAACTACCAGTTAAAGACCACTGCACAGCTCTCTGCGGTAATTATTCAGGACAAGTTTGGTCTGTGTTTACCAAAGTCTTAACGAAAAAGAAGCAGTTACTTGTTATAATTTCCTCTTTGCTGGCAATGTAGCATAATCCATAACATATTTTGGTCACCTTAAAAGCGCCTACAAGAATATCTGATTCAATAACGCTTTATATAATGATACATTTCTCTATACTGTTTTCTACTCTAAAAACCAAAATAAAAAGCCAAAGATAATAGACTGTGGTCCCACCGAAAGAACCGTGAGATAATAGTAAATTACAACAACTAGGTTTATTATGCACTCCAAAACAGACTTAATTTTCTTGACTCTGGGCCACTCAACCCTGCCCCCCTGCAAACTCCTCCCCACCTCCTCATACTCACACTATCATACAGCTTTGTCTGAATATTTGTGTCCCCCACCTCAAACTCATATATTGAAATCCTAATTCCCAAAGATGATGGTATTCAGAGGTAGGACCTTTGAGAGATATTTAGGTTATGAGAGTGGAGTATTCATGAATGGGATTAGTGTTCTCTTTTTTAAAAAATATTTTATTTATTTATTTATTTGAGAGAGAGAGCGAGCTCTGGAGCCTGCAGGAGCGGGGGGAGGGGCAGAACAAGAAGAGAGGGACAAGCAGACTCCCCGCTGAGCTCAGAGGCAGAGGGAGAGGGAGGCAGAGGTTGAAGCGGTGGCAGTTCAATCCCAGGACCCTGAGATCATGACCTGAGCCAAAGTCAGATGCTTAACCAACTGAGCCACCCAGGTGCCCCAGGATTAGTGTTCTTATAAAAGAGATCCCTCAGGGATCCCTCACCTCTTCCACCACGTGAAGATACAGAGAGAAGATGGCCATCTATGAACCAGGAAGTAGGTCCTTACCCACGTGACCATGATGGTGCCTTGATCATGGATTCCCAGCCCCCACAACTGTGAGAAATAAGTTTTTGAATAAAGTTCTTCACTACTTAACAGCCCCGAATTATAGGGCAGACAATATAAAGTTAGGAATGAATTTCTGAAGGAAGGGTAAGGAGTTTGACCTTTAGCCTCTAAGAATTGGTGAACTTTCACTCCCGAGACTGTCCTCACTTCCCACCTAACAACATATTCAGCTCACTGTCCAGTAGCTTTCAGAAGTAGATGATGAAGAGAACCTGGAAAGTTCCCCACTAACTCCACCACCCTAAGTAGTCACCAAAAGCTCCCCTAAGATGTGTAATTTATACATAAACAAAATATATATTCATGCAACACCATCCCAAAGATCTGTTTCACATGCTGACTGTGTCAAGCACCATGCCACATGCTGGAGATTGCATGAAGAACGTGGTTCCTGTCCTCCTCATGCTGTCATGCTAGCTGGGGACAAAAGGAAAAGAAGATTGCTACAGTTGGATGTGGAAGGTAGCTTCACGAGGGAAAAGAGACCTAAACTAAGACAAAAGATGGAACAGAAGTCAGCCAAGACAAAGGGATAGAACATGAGGCACGAACACTTGCTCACAGCAAAGAGTATAAGCCACCGTGCTCACTCACTGCCAACTTGCTAAAAATCCTCTCAAGGATGTTCCCTCCTAGCGCTGCACTGGGACATTCTGTGCCAGATTTGGGGGAGGCGGACGGTCGGAGGAGACTGTAACACAGAGGAGTTCCAGTAACGAAGTTAGAAGTGTAAGAACAAATATCTCTGTCAGCAGCGTTAACAACTTTAGATCTGAATCTAGACACAGTGGAAAGCCACCAAACGGTGGCTCTCCTGATGACATTTGTCAGAATGTGCCTGACATCTGTGTGGAGGACAGAGGACGGGGAGGCAGGACAAGAAGCAGGAGAAACTTCTTCAGTAATCCAGTTGGGAGAAATGGACACACGTGAAGCATATTTAGGTAATATATATCATCTTTTGTAATAAAACATAAATAAAGGGTTGAATGTGCTTGAGCACCTGGGTGGCTCAATCAGTTAAGCCCCTGACTCTTGATTTTGGCTCAGGTCAGGATCTCAGGGTCCTGGGATTGAAGCCCGCCTCTGTCTCCGAGCTCAGCAGGGAGTCTGCTTTAGGATATTCTCTCTCTCTCCCTCTCCCCCTGCCCCTCCCCCCGCCTGTGCAGGCACAAGCGTGCATGCGCTTTCTCTCTCTCAAGAAAATAAGTAAATAAATCATTTAAATAAAGGGGTTGAACGAATTTAAATGATTGCAAATATAAAGTCTCTAAATATATTTGACTCTATGAAATAACTTAATTTTTGTCTCCTATAACAACTTGGTTTTCTGAATTGCTCCCTTCCTCACACCCCGCAAGAGTACCTAATAAACACACATTCTGGCACAGCAAAGATATTGTTCATATCCGTTTTTTTAAACAATCCTCATTAATCACAAAACAGAACTTCGTAAGATAGTTTAATGTTCAGAAAATTAGGGTTTTAAGAAGCTTGTGTTTATTAAAAAGCAAACAACAAAAAATAGGAATAGCCTAGAAGAAGGGCTTATAAAAAACAGTCTCACCTTTTTAGCGGTTGTAATTTTTTTCCCCTGGAAATCTTTAAAGGAAACTACTACAAACCAAATGTTACATACAGCAAAACAAAACAAAAACAAATAAGCAATTTAATCGATCATTAAAAACATTCTAGGCTGCTTCTGTTGGGTTCTTTAAATGGAATAAGATCCTATAAAGACAAGAGGTTTTTATAATTATGTTGGGACTACACCACACTATTGATTCCAGAATTCTCGTTATTTTTCCCTGTAAGAAGTTGGATGTTTCCTATAGCACTGCACTTGAGAAAGTGAGGAAGGAGGGTTAGTGTTAAAAAATAAAAATGTTAAACTTTGCTCATCGGTCAAAGAAAATGACAAAGGAATCGGTACTCTCCACGTCTATTTAAAGTGTTTCCTGCGCGCATATCATTTCCGTGCAGTGAATGAGTTACCCTATTTGCTTATTCAGTTAATGCACGTATTACATTCTATTTGCTAAAGGTGTACAACTGCGTTGTTTTGGGTTATTAATGTTTGGGTTATGTTCTTCCTGTCAAATTTGACACATCTTGATGAAAAAGGTTTTGATGTTTTGTCTTATTTTAATTTTACAATGAAGCATTTTAAAGAATATAAAACAAAAGAACAAAAGGGATTATTTAATGTCTGTGAACTAAAAAATATAATGCTGAATTTCTTTGTAGCTGAAAGCATTTTCTATGACCATATTTTTTTTCAAAATAGGATTGTTACTTAATCAACTTCCGTTTTTTAAATATATGCTGAAAAACTTTTTTTGCACAGAACTGTCTTGTGAATTTTGTCCCCTTTCCCTCCTTATAAACCATAAATAATACATGTATACCACTGAGAAACTATAGAATTCAGCTACAGTTGGTTCGTGAACTAATCTGCTGGAAAAATACTTTATTAAATGCAGCATTTAACATAATTAATAAATGTCAGTCACAACACATATATTTAATAGTTTGGTATCTAATTAATTTCTCTGTTTACCTGTATTACAATAAGACCCTTGCACATGTAAGAACTTTGACCTTGCTCAGAAGTATGTTTAATAAATTTTGCTTCTACCTTAAGATCAGTAAATGCTTCGGTGTGTTACAATTTCTGCTATAAGTGAAGAAGTTTAATTGTTTCTGCTCTTCCAGAAAGAATTTAAATGTTATCAAAAAGTAAAGAATTTGCTTTTTTTCTTTCCTAGCCTTTTTACCTAGATTTCTCTTTATAAGTAAAGTTTATAGTGAAGGAAAATATGAACTGAGTTTTTTCATTGAAGATTGTTTAATACTGGTTTTGTTTATTTTTAAGATTTTATTTATTTATTTGAGAGAGAGAGGGCACACTAGAGACAGGTGGAGGGGGGAGCAGAGGGAGAGGGATAGCGGCCTCCATGCTGAGTGTGAGGTGCCAGAGTCAGGGGCAGGGCTCGCTCCCATCACCCCGAGATCATAACCTGAGCTGAAATCAAGAGTCGGGTGCCTAGCCTACTGAGCCACCCTGATACCTCTCGATACTCATTTTAATAGAATATATTCTAAATTCAGAATTTGGCACTCGATTGTCCATAAAACTGAAACAAATATGTGCTGACTCTCCAAAAAGTTTTACTGTGCCATTTAATTTTCATAACTGAGGATAAAAATGTGATTTTAAGATAAACCCATTTCTTGTAAGAATTTTACCGGTGACAGTCTGTTTTCGTTGGTTCATCTGGCATTTTTCCACCCAATGATACCCCCAACTCAGTGCAATCCTCTCTTTCTTGTGATATATTTAAATATTTTCATAGCTGTGCCAAATGACAATTGTTGCATAGCATAGACTTAGGTAATGAAAATTCAAGAGCAAGAGCAACAGCTGCTGACGTATATTAAACACATATCTGGTCCCAGGCACTGTTCTCAGTTACACACTTTGGATAACTCTGTTCACCCTCACAATTCTATGGTGGAAATATTACTATTATTCTGATATTCTACTTGCAAATGTGGAGCGAAACTAAGAGATTTTTAACTTGGATGCAATTTTCAAGCTTAGAGTGTCACAGTTTATTTCCCCTCACCACAAGATTGACGTAAAAGCTGCTACTAGTGTTTCCCTAGCCCAGTTACCACATGAACACTCTTGGTTGTAGACATCCGTAATTTTCAAGGAGTTTGGATTAATTTCCCAAGTCAGGAGATTACTGAGTCCACACATATGCATACATCGATTATGTTTTTAAGTCCCTGACAATAAAGAAAAGGAAATGTAAAACTACAAAACAAAAAAAATGGAGAAAGCTGAAACCATTCACCATTCTAAACAGTCATGATAATCACACTAAAGAATAGGCATCATCAACGATTATTTTTTTAAGATTTTATTTATTTATTTGAGAGAGAGAGAGAGAGGGCGCCACAAGCACGGGGGAGGAGCAGAGGGAGAGGAAGAAGCAGACTCCCTGCTTAGCAGGGAGCCCAATGCAGGGCTCCATCCCAGGACCCTGAAATTATACCCTGAGCCAAAGACAGATGCTTATGGGGCGCCTGGGTGGCACAGTCGTTAAGCACCTGCCTTTGGCTCGGGGCCTGTGATCCCTCCGCTGGGAGCCTGCTTCTTCCTCTCCCACTCCCCCTGCTTGTGTTCCCTCTCTCGCTGGCTCTCTCTCTGTCACATAAATAAATAAAATCTTTAAAAAAAGAAAAAAATACAAACGCTTAACTGACTGAACCACCCAGGTGCCCCAAAGATTATTTAAAAAAAAAAAAAATTTCCAGGCATAAATAAATTCAATTTAGCACCCAAACCATACCGTATATTAAATACACTCAAAAAAATTTTTAATGTAATTCTTCATACCAAAAAAAAAAAAAAAAAAAAGATTCATTTGTACAGGTACCCAACAAAGTAACAGTGTATTAACATTGCAGGGTAATTTTTTCTAAAATCTATTCCAAATTCTAATATAATAATTGTCCTATTTCAATCAGTCCAGAATTATCTTATTTCCAACATAATTCAATTTCATAATACTGGTTCATAGATGTTTACAAACTTTTTGTGTGGCCAAATACCCTGATACTCTTTATCATCTTGCAATAGAATTAAGTTTTGTGCAACAGAAAAAGAAAAACATACGGAAAATTGTCACTTTTAGCAGATGTTGTAGTCTGAAAAAAATAAAGTGGGTTTAGAATTAAAAGCCAAAGGCCATTGGTTGAACTGAGGCATATTTCCATCTGTTATTAATATTCATGTCACACACTAAAGATGAGATTAGTCATTAAGTTCCTCATGTAATATGGTAGTAAATGGGATTTTGGTTAGGAATTTAATTGCATAAATTCTGCCCATGTAAGCTTCCAATTCATTCAAAACAAGCCTTTACAATGGCTGGAACTGAGTTAAAACAGTTAACACCACCAAAAAATACTTCTTGTTTTATTAAGAAATGCTTGTATGAAAATCCGAATAAAAAGGAGATCCCTGCCACCCCATTAGGATTAAATAGTAGTCCTTCTCTTCCTTTTTTGTCTTTTGTTTCTTTTCTTTTCATTGTCAAGCAATGCAGGTTTATGTGAGGTGTTTTTTTTTTATCATATAAAGAAAAATTGACGTTTTTAAAAAAATAAAATAAATGTATTGTCTTAGGTTTGACTAAAATTTATAAATAAATGTCTCGGGGTAGACTTAAATTTATGAATAAATTCTCAAATTCAGAAATAAATTGATAAATAATCCTGAGTACTAAAAGTGTGATGAGAGTCCAAATGACTACATGAAAATATACGCAAAGCTTATGCCCAAGTGATTGCGGTTCTAAGCTTGAGCAGGGCTCCCCACTGTTGCCTGTACAGGGTTTCACTAATGGTCTGATAATGGGGGCTGGGTACGGAAGTTCTTGTAATACTTTATAGTTGTGTAAGCACGACAGCCACTGATAATTACTGCCCTGTTCTCAACTCACACACGAGATTACTAGGCAACCCTCACACTTTGTCTCCACAGTGGCCTTATAGTTACAGAATGCTGTCTTTGAGAATTCTTTAAGACGACCTATTAAAGATGCTTGGATTTCTAATATAATTTGCAGTAAAACATCTTATCTTTCAGATAATTAAATGGAGATTAGAAAATATCCAGAAGATGGTAAAAATGGGAGGGTAGGGTATAAAATGGACATTTTAACTTTTGATTTCATTGCAGGAAACATCATATTGCTTTTATACATAGTATCATAGTCATTACCTTAAAATATTAACACATATGAAATTAGACCTCTGTTTTCACTTTTTCCCTTGTTTTCTTTTCTCAATCACCTTGTGTCCCCCCTACCCGTATTTACACACATCCTAGTGCCTTAGGAGGGGCCTTCCTGTTGTTTCCAAGTGCACTGAAAACCTAAACACTGAGGTTAACAGTAAAAAAAAAAAAAAAAAAAAAAAAACACATCACTTAAAATGAGTATCTCAAAGCAGTGCACGTTATTATGTGTTTCGAAGGAAACAACTCTTTCTGGATGTCAGCTTAAGCTTCTCCGCATGATTTTTCTCAGACTTCCTTTTAAAACCATCACTACCATTTATTATCTTCTTGTTATATAGACTGTTACTTCTGTTTCATCACAAATCTGTGCCTGTTTATTAGCAGCCCTGCCACTACTATCAGATGACATTTGTTTTGCTTAATGTATGTAGTTTTAGAAAAAAATTATAGAACTGCTCTTACTGCATTATATAAAAAAATTCCAATGTACATTTAGCTGACACTGCATCAGCTGCTATTTAAACAGGGCTTAGCTAATGGACTTTTAATGTCAGAGGGGTTACGTGCAGTTACTGGCTATTAGCAGAAATGGCTCCTTTCTATAAAAATCACTTTTCCTCAAGTGTGTTGTTTGAACATTCCTTTCCCTAATTTAGTGACTGTCACTGAATGCAAAACAAACTCAAGGACTCTGGAATCCGCTGTTATCTTGAAGACCCTCTTTTTAACCTTGCAATTCAGCATTAAACAGGCAGCCACCCTCGTTAGCATTTAGGTTTGTAATCACAAAACTCCGTGAGGCATTATTATTTATTTTGCCCTTCCTAGCAGAGTCCTACATATTTTGCTATGAGAACCCCGTATCATCCAAGAATGTATGACACATATGATAAGAGACCATACGAGACAATATTCTGAACCCTAGCATTTATTTGAATTTTTTAAAATTCTAGTTCAGAAACACCAAGTGATGTGAAAATGTGTGGCAGTAACTAATATGTATTCACATGTTGATGTATCATATAGATATTGATACATTAACCTGCATTTAATACAATATTGAATATAAGCAAGGAAGTATATTACTCTTCTATCTGGAATGAAATTCTGCATATTCTTTCTTTAGTAACAACCTTTTCCCCTCTCAATTACCTTTATCTTTGTTCATTTAAATAAAGCTTTACATGGATGTGATAGAGATACCTAGAAGTAAAGCCACCTGTACAGCATCTAAGGGAGTCCAAGAAAACCAAATATTCTGCAGTCTGGAAACATAACTCCACACTTGTTTAGGAAGTGGAAACAAATCATTACAGAATTCAGGGAAGAACCACACAACTGACCTCTCCTTCGATCAGCCCACAAGAGCGGTCACCTCAGGCAGGTGCTTACCAGGGAAATCTCTCCTCCGGAGAGTACATGGAGAGGGACTCATGCATGTGGATGAAGATTTTACCCGTTTGTGCATGGAAATGATTGTTCTCCCTTGGTCAACAAATTATAGTCTGCTGGGTAGAAAACAACGGGAATTTCTCCGTATGTTGAAATAAGCCAGTGAACGGTGATGGGATCCCTTCGTTTCTGTCACTTGGAAGATAGGAGAACACTTGTTCCTATAGATAGCCATTGCGCCAGTGAGACAGAGGTGTCTCTACTGGACACTATGCAAATGACCAACACATAAAGGAGAGCGAGGAACTTTTTGCAGAAAAGTAGAATATAATTTTTCAGTAAGAAAGCAGTGATGAAACTTGCTTCCCCATTCAATGAATACCTTTATGAATTTGTTTCATAAGTAAGTTTATTTTCATTTGTTGATAGGCTCTCTTTGCTTCCTAAGGATATGGCCAAGGCTGTTTGAAAAAACTCTCCTAAAGCAAAAATAGTTACACACACACAATTTGTGCCATAATATATATGCTCACGCGGTATTATTGAACTATATTTGTCTATTCCTTGTAACTCTTCATTTCATTAAGACTCTGCCTGGAAATACCCCACAGGAAATAATTCTATAGTTATTTAATTCAATAAAAAATGGCATGTACCTTTCACATTATCATCATTTCTAATAAATCCAATAAACTGATTACCCCCACCCCTACTGGGAAAACATATCTATTGTTAAAACTTTTCCTAGCCATCCTTTCCTTTTTTTTAATATGTTACAGTAAGTAAACTCTAACTCTCTTCACTGTGGTCCTTCTAATTCTATATAAATATATGCATGTGCATGTAAATCTAAACAAAAAAAATATTTTGATCAATATATAAAGGTCAATATATAAAGACATCGGCGATACTTTCATAAAGATAAAATTCCACTTAAGCAATTTTTCTGTTGAAGAACTGTCCTTAAGAACTCCTGTATAAACTGGGTGATGGACGTTAAGGAGGGCACGTGATGTAATGAGCACTGGGTGTTATATAAGACTGATAAACCACTGACCTCTACCTCTGAAACCAATAATACATTATATGTTAATTAATTGAATTTAAATTATAAAAAAGCAAAAAAAAAAACTCCTACATAATTCTAAAAATGCTATTGGATTTCTTATGTACATGAGATTTAAACTACGATGTTCATATTCTTATTAATGACAATATTTAACAGAGTAGTTCAGGAAATGAGAGTGCATTTTATAATGACCACTGGAATATTAATTATATATTCTATTACCAGTGAAATAGACTGCCAGACACCATATATCACTATTCCACTAATTAAGTCTAGATTTCTCAAACAAGCACATCCTGCTCAAACAGGTCCAAATAAAATCCAAACATAATTTTTTTTTCAAGTATACACCTTTTAAGTACTTTCCAAGTTCTCCTGTGTTAGCTGAAGTCAGTGCAGATCAACACTCTTATTTAGATAAAAGTTGCAAGTCAGAGGGCTTGTTGAATAATATTATGATGAAATGCTGATCTGAGGTCTCTATTCCGGATAGCAAAAATAATAAATCATTTGAACATGCCTGTTTTTCCTCAGCTTCTGAGAGCAGTTACTGAAATGGGCTTCTGTTTTCCACCAAGCTGCATGCTCTGTTGGTGATGGTTGTGGCAGCCCGGGAGGGAAATGTCTAAGGCTCTTTCAATCCTTGAATGTGATCCCTAATACATTTTAAAGCTTATATTCTTTCATCATCCTATGGAGATGCAGAAGGAAGAAGGGAAGTTGCTGAAGAAAACGACAGGCGTAATTACTGTTTTATTTAGTATGACTTCAAGATTGCTGCTTGCTAGACTTGAGCACTTCCACTGGGTGGCTACGATGTGTGTATTTGGCAAACTCTTTATTCAGTGGAAGATAAAATATATCATTTTCCCTTTATCAAAAGCTAAATTAAAATGTCAACATATTTCACACAGACCTAATGCTCAAAGTGAAATGACCATTATTTACTCTATCTTCCCAATCATAAACTTTTTGTTGTGGTAGTAATTTGGTTATTTGCTTGGTTTGGGTCAGATATAATACAGGACTCTGGAAATCACATATAATAAAACAGCAGAGCTTTTGTCACTGACAATGGTTCTTAGTTCCTGCAAAAGTTAGAGAACACCATTTGTTAAAGAGAGTACTCTCTGATTTGGTTGTAGAAAGGATTTTTTTAGGTTCCCGAAATTCCAAAAAGATAGGAGAATGATTTAAAATATGTAATTAGATTATAAGGAACAAACTTGCACATTCAGAGATTAGAATTGTCCAAAATTGTTCTCTTCACTTTTATACATGAATGTAATTCATTATGCTTATAGTTGTAAGTGGATATTATCACACCACACACCCTATCACAGAGTTGCACTAAACTTCCATGGTCTAAGACAATATACGTTATGAATTACTTTAAAGTGATTACATTTCTATGCAAATGGCATACTTCTCTGCTACTCTTTTATATTTTATACACACTGATTTTTCTTGAATTTTAAAAACACCTGCATTTCCATTCATGGACATATTTGCCCTTATAACTGAGCTGCAAATGTAGCTATTCTGATACAGGCATTGATATGCCAGCGCTAATCTATTTTTTATAGGAAAGGAATGCTCATAGATAAGGTTTTTCTTCTGAACAGAAAAAAAAAAAACCCAGAAAAGACAAAAAATAATAGTTGAGTTCAGGCAGTTCATGATTAAATAATCAATTAAGACATTGCTAAAACTGAGAAATGTTAGCATTCATCAATAAACTTCTTAAATGTGCTGAGGGAGTTTCTGTTGTTTAACCTCCTTAGTTAGAAGAGAAGATAATGCATGTTTACCTACATGAGCCATTTTTATGGTTTCATAATTGCTGTGAAATGAAACTAGCAACAGGACCCAAATGACAATGATTAATGAAGGTAAAACTCCTATCTTCGCAACATTTTAAAATAAATAAGACTGGTTACTCTGGAGTTAAATTTGATTAGTCAGTATTCTGTATTAGCATGATTATTTTGAGCCTTCACATTTAGAATGAGAATTCTAATAGGTACACCAATATAATGAAGTCTCACCTAGTTCCCCTCACCTTCACATTCCCCTACCACGCTGCACAGAGATATGGTTTGTTATTTAATTAAAAGAGGCTATTCCCCAAACATTGGAGTTTTCAGATATTAGACTTCACTTTTGCCACACTAAGCACTTTTGCTCACTGCTAATAAAAAGTATAATGGCATTAAGGACAAACATCTGCATATTTGGCACTTTCAAAGCTATAGCTCACTTTCCAAATTATAACTTCAATTTAATTGATGTTCCATAACTTTAACACTATAAACTCTATGTAGAAGGTTGGACATGTTTTAGGTACCTCTAAAATCTGGAGACGTTCTTTGTGTATTTTAAAACCTCATTATATAATCCTAAAGTAGCAACTTTTGTGGGGGCAGGAATGCTCAAGATGAGAAACTACATTACAACTTCAACCCAAACTCTTTTTAAAAATCTGAAATTGCAGAACAGTATTTTCTAACATTTTGATTGTGAAGAATCAAAACATTGTCAACATAATATATGTATTAGGTTTTCATGAAAAAGTAAAATTCTTCTGAAAGCTCTGATCAGGTAGAAAGGATAAAAAGTTTACTATCTCTGGTCTTGTTAGCTCATAAAATTTTACCATAAAATGTTTTTATTAAAATCTCCATAAATGTGGAGATAACAAATATTTAAAATAAGAAA
Organism: Ursus americanus; assembly: GCF_024610735.1. NCBI lineage: Eukaryota > Metazoa > Chordata > Mammalia > Carnivora > Ursidae > Ursus > Ursus americanus. The sequence goes on along the minus strand of NC_142134.1, from coordinate 8,050,322 downwards.
AACTATAAGTTATTCAATTATTGGATTTATTTTTAAGACCTAGAAAAAAGGAGACAGCAGTATTTTCATATTGCTCAAGGCAAACGTACTCCACTTTTAAAAAGTCATATAAAAAATAGCACTGAGTTTCTGTGAGTCTCTGTTCTAGTTAAAAATCCTTGAACTAAGCAATACTGGGACAATACCCAAGGTCTCAGTTTCATGTAGCCCTCGTCCACAAATACATAAGCAATACCAAATCCAAATAAAATATGAAATCAAAGAAGAGTCCACACATAACTTTAAGAAGTTAGGATAACAAATATAAAAAAGCAAGTGAGAAATCTGGGGATCTGTAAGTGTAGAACAAGCAGTCAAAAATTAAAAGCAGAATGAAAACACTATAAGAAAAAGATCTGTCTTAACTCTAAGTAACATAAAATTCCCCACAAATCCCTAGTGTTATCATGAAAGTTAGCCAGAAAACAACGTTCCCACTAAACATGAAAAAATAGAAATAACCATTAAACAACAAGAACTAATGAAATGTGAAAGTTTCAAAATATATTATCTAGATTATCCATGTTGTTCTAAATCATGATGCTAAAACTTTCTATTGCAAATTTAAATCGAACATATGAAAAGACCCGGTGAATTTGCTTTGCCTTTGAGTCAACCTATTTTTCTATATGTTTCTTTGTGTTGCTTTAACATGCATTCAATTAAGTTCTTTAGACAATACACCTTTGCCATTTTTTAAAGGAAAACTATTGGCATTTGCATAAAGGGCTGATTTTCCTTAAACCCTTATCCGAAAGCCTGGGACTGGGCATGTTTTGTTTTTTTTCTCCCCACGAAAGTGTTTATGGATTTATGAAAAGTTATCTTTCAATATTCATTGTAAAGATAGAAGTCAAGGGTAGAGCTTGCAGCCAGGACTTAACCGGCAGTGACTCAACATGGCATTTTTAGAACTGGCATTAGGTTAATTTTCCCAGAGAGAGCAGAAAGGAAGAATTGGGCTTATGAAGGAAGAGAGCTTCCCCCAGACTGACTGTTCAAGGAACCATGCACGTCACTGTCCAGGAGTTTGCAGTGATCTATTTGGGAACATCTCCTCAGACAGCTTCATTTGTTGCTTTTGGGGAAGCAGAGTCTGAAGTAATCCCCAGTCTGAGTTCAAAATTATTGACCTTTAGTTTCTTTAACTTCCAGATTTCTTTGCCAGTGGTTTACAGAGTTAGAAGCCAAAGAATGTTTACTTTCTATGGGCCAGGCATGGCCCTAAACAATTTTCATGTATTAACTCATTCAATCATAACAGGGCTGATAGTATATATTATCCTCACGTCACTTCTGTGGACACTGAGTCACAAATGAAGTTAAACAACTCACCCACGGCCACACAATTAGGCGGTGGTAGAAGCAGGATTAGGAAACACTGATAAACCCTAAGCCAGCCAGCGGAATGGGCACATACCACTAACAACCCTTAGCTTGTGCCCCCTCAAAACCAGACCAAATACATATTAAATTTAATTCAGATTTAATAGAACTTAGACAGTTGCAATGCAAACTCGGCATTAGAACCCCCCATTTCAGACCAAATTGCCATCCTTAAGTTCGTCTGTGTAGAAATTCTGGAAACCTCACCACCACTCCCAGTAGAACATTTGCCTGATCCATGTCACTATCTTTGATACTTGAATCCAGAAAGTACTATACCTATGCTGACTGTTATTTTTCAGAAAGTGAGTTATAATTACATGCTTCTAAGTCTGTCTTTCTTGAGGGCTGAAACTGTCTCTTTCAACATTGTATCCCTGACAAACAGCACACAGTCTGGGACATAATAAGTGCACAACAATTGTTTGTTTAGAATTTTACTTCTAATATCATACACTATCCAAACGAGCTAATGTGTTTCTAATTTGTGGGGAGATGTGAACAGGTTTGTTTTTAACTTCCACGAATATAAAAATCAAACTAAAAAAAAAAAATGTAGGTTAAAATCACAAGGCAAGGACTCTGGCTCAACCCCCACCCCCACTATTCTCCCCTATTATCTTCCTGAAGTGGTTGCAGCCTGTAATTTTAATGTGTCTTCTGAGAGAGACTCCCTCTGCTGCTCCAGCAAAGCCATGACCTAAATCAGAAAAGTGCTAAATGCAGTTCAGGCCTAATAGAGCACACTCTGGCTGTTGGCACTAATTGGAGAAGGTAGCATACATTAAAGAACAGTTATTTTTAAGTCTCAACAATAATTCTAAATAAGCTAGGAGGGTTTGCCTTGGGAGAGCTCTTGCCTCCTTTATGTTGGCGGGGGTTGCTTAAAAAAGATCGGTATGAATTCTGATCAGGATGTCCAGCTCCCAGACTAAAATGGGAGACGGTCGAAGAACTTGTGTTGGTGAATGCTGAATCCCCAGTATCCAGAATACAGAAGACTAAGGAATCAGTGAATGTTAACAATCTAATAGTTCGTCCTTCTTTGCAAGTATTTGGAAAGTTTGTCCTCTGAGGCATTTTAAGCATTCCTTAAGCTAGAATACATGAAATCATTTTTTTCTAAACAAAAATAAACTAACCTACTTTATTGCAAATTCCAAATGTGATTTTATGAATTTACTCTGCTCCTAAAATGGAGAAAATACGATATCATTGTAATGAAATTCAGTTATCCTTCATGCCAACTGTCTATTCGTACCACAGCAATATGCATAAATTCATAAAGGTAATTTCTACTCTTTTGGAGGAAGAAGTATACTATTTGCTTAAAAAAATTATAAATTAACTTCCGGTAGCAGCAAATATTCCCAATATGATTAAAGTCTTCACTAATTTTCTCTTGACTTCGGTGATGTTAACACTCATAACACTAGTTGGTGCTAGATAAGCAGAATATCGATGCTGTGTAATCCAGAAATAAATGCATTTCTAAAACAGGAGGGCACTAACTCTGAGGCACACTGATCAAATACTCTCTCTCTCTCTCTCTCTCTCTCTCTCCCTCTGTCTCTCTCTCTCTACCTAGTAAAATCTTTCATTCTTGGAAGTCAGAAACAACACATTTTTTCCCCCAGAGCTAGGAGTTTCAGGCAATCCTGAATGAAACAATTAAGGCATAGCCAGAAAGGAGAAAGTTCTTGCCTAAAGCCTGGAGAATCTCCCAAGGACCTAAATAAAATGACTGCGGTCTTCATGTAAACCACAGTTACAAAACACAGTACACTCACAAATAAGACCTATTATGCTTCTTTTCTCGTCTTAAACATCTGTTGTTTTTTGGCTACCTCTGAAGACATACATATTTTCTAAAGATGCAAATTTTTCTACTACTTCTCTAACAACGGAATAAATAAATCTCATCCACATTGTCAAGTACTCAAATTAACTTTCTCATCTTAATTGCATATGTAGTTCCATTCATAAAAATAGTTCATTTCCATCTTTAAGTGTTCCACACATGGAAATCATACCTTGAGGGAGCAACAGCATCTTCGGTGTCCCTACTGTGCTAGTCCAAAGAGAGAGGAGAAAGGAGAAGAAATTAGAAGGAAGAGGAGATCTGAATGCCAGACTGATAGAAAAGTGTGATTCTGAGAAGCAAATCTGCTAGTGGTTCAACAGTAAGCAGGTTGGGAAATGGGTTACAGTGATGGTGATAGTAGCTGAGTTTCCTGCTTTCTACATTTTTAATACCTAACAGACAACACAGAAAGAGCTGGTGTCCTGAAACGTGGAGGCTAACAAAGATAAAAGTGGTAGTACAGTGTCTTTCAAGACTGCAAGATTCAAACATAGTTTATTCACCAGCAACTGAAATAACCAGACAAACTAAATGGAGAGGAACACCACTGAAATGCACATATCCTACAGGATACATTTTATTTTTCCATTTAAGACCAGAGGCACAGGTTCAATCCCCAATCTTTGGATTGCCTGGTCTATAAGAAAAGTGCAAGTGGCACAGCTCCCTCACTCAGTCTTCAGTGTCTTTTTCTTTTAATCTCTTCTCCCTTCTTTCAGTATTAATCCACTTACAATCTCCTGTTTGATTATCTTTATTGATTTTTTTTTCGACCCAGTCTTTTTAATGTGGCTGTAGCAAGCTCTCCGCAAGAATCCTATAGCTCCTGTTAGGCATCTTTGGGGACTTTAACTTGTCCTTTTCCCAAACAGTTCTCTCACCGCCCAGCTCCCCCCACCCCCATCTGAACCCCACCCCATGGCCTTTGCGCGCCCAATAACAGTAGGCGAATCCCACAGGGGCTCGCGCGATTGATTTCACGACTATTCATCAGGTTGTTCACTTAAACTTCCAAACACTCCTCTCTAAACACCCTTGGCTGCTACCCAGAGAACTTCCTACCAATTTCAAGAATCTACAAGTTCATAGGATTCCTTCGTAAAATGGACAGATGAGCTCTGGAAGTTTGCATGAGAAAATCAGGGCAGAACCTCGGGGATGGGAGGCATCTGGTAAGAAGGGAAGGGAGGATTTATGAGCGTGGCTACTTAGCTAGGCAGCAGGAAAATGTACTCCCGAAGTAGCAATCGCTAATTCACAAAGCCTTGCTAATCACTTACCTCCTCATTCGGACCACACTCACCAGCGCTCAGCGCTCCCCTCCACCTCCAACGCCCTCTCCCCAAAGAGCCTTCGCAAATCAGAGGGAAGGCAGTCGGGAACCTCCAGAGTGTCCGAGCAACGCCGCGGGAGTTCGAGGCTATCTCTGCACCTCCTCTGCTCTCCAAATTTGGAAAGAAGTGTAACCGAGATGATGGGATCCCTGAATTACCTCCGAACGCAGCATAAGCTTCCATCACCCCCGCCCTGGGAAAAACAGCTGCCTCCCCTAAGCCAGCGACCACCACAGAGCTGGTCGAAAAGACCGAGGTGGGCGCTTGGCTTGGCAAGAAGGTTGGGGCCCAGGTGACCCGAAACAGACCCCAGAGGGGGCAGCGTTGGCTCTTCCCTGTCCTTCTCCCTTCCACTCAGTTTCCTGGGCTCGGAAGGCTGGAAGCTGCCGCTGCCACTTCAAACTCGGGGGACAAGAAGGCAATCAGCCCCCGTGCTTCCCCTCCCTCCTTTTCCACCCTCAACTCCTGACCGCTCCTCTCCCAACCCCTGTTTCGCCCACGGCCCTGGTCACTTATTTTAAAGCTCAGACGCGTTAAATTAAAATGTCAGAGTTATAAACTGGCCCATTACCCGGGGGAGTTTCGTATTTGGTTTGAACAACCAGTCCGTTTCCCAGAGCTCTGGGGTTTTAAGTTTCGCCGTGGCTTACTAGGAGGAAGACTCGCAAAGGGTAAGAGTGTGGAGGCGTGCACACCCCGGGGCCTGCCGCAGGCTGGGTGGCGGGTCCGGCAGCGCCTTGCATCTCCACAGCGCCCCAAGCAGTAGCAGAGTGGCACCGGCGCCGGTGGGTCCTCGGCGGTAATGGACACATTTCCTTAGCTGAGCGCCCTTCGGCGTCCAACGTGCTCAGAGACGCCCTGAAGATCCCGCAACCCCACATGTGGCTCAGCGCGGGGAGCCTCTGCGCATCAGGGTGTACCTATGGCATGCCACCCAGCCACCCGCACCGAGAGTCTCTGCAAACCTCTGTGTGTACAATATGCAACAACGTGTGAGTGTGGAGCAGAAAGTGCAAAAGACACCCAAGGTGCCCACATGCTCAGAGGCAGACCGATGTAGGTCCACACCCCGTGCGTCCCTGGTCCATCCGTGACCATCTCGGAAGACGGATTAAAAATAATCGCCAAAGCTTCTTGACTAGTTGGGAAAGTGGAACGTGAACTGATTTCCAGTTGAGAGCAACGAGAAGAATTAAGGAAGCCAGGAGAACTGGGGAGGGGGAGAGGAAGGAGAGGGAAGGAAGAAGCGAAGGGAGGTGGCCGCGGAGCTTTGCGGACTCCCTTACCTTGAGCTGCCGAGCCGGTACCGCTGGCACTGAGCAGGGCCAGGGCAGGTAGCACGAGCATTTGCAGCACGTATCCCAGTCCCAGTCCGCAGCGGGCCGCTGTCGCCCGTAGACCTTTCCTCATCGTCGACAGAGGTGTGCCGGGCGGAACCACACAGAGAGACGCGCCAACAGTGGAAAACCCCACTGGGAAGCAGCTGAATCCGTGCACCACGAAGCAGTCCGAAGAAATAATGGTAACCAAGAGCCACACTCCACTTTCTCCAAGGGCAGGAGCCAAAAGGGGGTGGAGAGGAGACGCTGAGGAGGAGTTTGGCGGTCCCTCTTTCCCTGTGCCTTCTAACTGGCGGCTCGGTGAGCGGCTGCTCTGCCCCCACTTGGGAAGTCCGGGGAGGCGCAAGGCGGCCACCTCGCCTCTCCCCCCAGCAGCAGGAACAGCCGCAGCTCCGCCGCGCGCCGAGCCCGGACTGCTCTCCGGGTCCCCTCTTCTGTGCCGAACACACACAGGCAAGGGGGGTGGGGGAGAGGCGGCGGAGGGAGAGGAAGCGAGAAGTGGGAGGAGGTGGGAGCGGAGGGAGGGAGTTGGGCACAGAGGGGCTCTCCGGTCTCCAATCTCAGTGTCCTCACGCCAGCGGAGAGACGTCCAGGCTGCCGCTGCTGGGTGGCCAAGGAGGGTCACTTCCTAGCGTTGGGGCGCACGGGTGCGCGGAGGCACTCTCCGTGGAGGCGTGGAGGGCGCAGCCCAACTCCGCTGGGGGGCAAGCGGCGGCGGGAGCGCGCGCGCCCGCCCGCGTTATGTAAGCAAGGATTGGAGGGAGATGCGCGCCCAGCGCCGGAGGTGGAGACCGGCTGTTGGTTTACCCGCGGAAGCCTGGGCGAGAGAAACCTGAGGGCAGAGGCGGCTGCGGAGAGTGGGAGCGCGCCTGCCTCCCGCGGTGCGCCAGACTCGGACTCCGAAAGCGCAGCGGGCGCGCCTCGAGCCTCTTGGCTGCGTCCACTGGAGCTCAGCCTGCCGCCTGCCAGCTTCTCCACGGCGCCAGCAAAGCCTGAGCCAGACTGCCCAGGACCGGACTCGCTCTACGACTTGGGGTCCTGCGATTGATTAAGCTGGGTGCGGGCTCAAGTTGAAGTCCTGCGTGGTGGGGAAGAAGGCAAAAAGCTTTTGCAGTGTCCCCAACCCGCTGGAATCTTGGGGTTGTCAGCTCCACTCAGACTGCCCTATGTTCTGGGTGCTCATGACTTCTCCGTAGTGGAACAGAAACTAAAAGCTAAAGGAAAACTCATTCTTCAAAAGAGCTTTATTTTCGTGCATCCTGGTAGCTGGCATGTTAAGTATGTAAAGGGTGGTGAGATGATACCTGATACGGAAACTCCCAGAAACAATGCACAACAAAATAACACAATTTGTAGACATTCACTTAAAGTGATGGTGGAACCTATGACATGTTTTACAAATTCCTACCCGTGTGAGTAAGGACTCAAACTGCTATGAATTTTTTACTTTTTACTTTTCTTTTCTTTCTTTTTTTTTTTTTTTTAAGGAAAGGATAGTTAGTCTGGGTAGCTAGGTTATGGATCTCTGTTGTAATGATGAAGGAGGAATGTAAGAATGGGTGGATAAAATGACAGACTAGACAAAAGGAAAAGTGGATGGAGTAAAACGGTTAATACACATTGGCGGCCCAACCTTCTGGGAAGAAGAAAACCACTTCCTAAGATTAGTACATTTCTAAACTAATAATAAATAATGTATCAGAGAAATTTTTAGCTCTTGGTGCCAAGGGGGTAACGTGTAAACACACATACAGGCGGGAGGCTTGTGATCTCACTCTTATCACAGACAGGTAAACTGCATGTCTCAGTTTCTTCATCTGTGAAATATTTTGTTAGATGGCTTTAAAGTTCTTTTCAGTGCTAGCATTCCATGACTCTGCCTGCCAAGCTCCATCTGAACCTCTAGCCAATCAGACCTGTCTTGAATGAGTCCGGTAGATCTGAAAAGGTCATACCCGGCAAAGACATTGACAAATCTGGCCATTTCTTTTTCCTATGGAGGCGCTGCCTGTCATGCTAAGATCTCGTCTTTACCCTCTTCACCTTCACTTGCGCATACGCAGATATCACAATCTTTTGGTAAAAGGGTAGCTTCTGGCTCCAGACTGTCTGGCTTCAATTCTCAGCATTTCTTAGGATTAGCTGACAGATATTGAACAATAAAGCTAAGTGCCTTAGTTTCTTAATCTGTAAGATAGGTCTAGTACCAGCAACTATCTTATAGGGCTCTGTGAGAAATGAGTTAAAGATGTGAAAAGTGCCCGACACAAAACTGTTAGCTGCTATTCTTGCCATGGAGGAGTTCATCCACTGCATGCCAATTAGACGAGTGTGGTCCAACAGAACTTTCTAGAATGAGGAACATGGTCATATTTATGCTCTCCAAAATGGTAGTCATTAGACACGTGTGGCTATTGAGCACTTGCAGTGTGGCTATTATGAATTGAGCATTTTAATGTAATTAATTAATTTAATTTTAATAGGCACACAGCTAGTGGCCACTATGATGGACTGTGCAGCTAGACAGCTCATAACCGTCATTTTTTTGGGGGGGATTATACCACCAGAAGGAGTTATGATTATATTTCATATTTGCCTTTACAATTTTTCCGGGAAAGACAGCAGCATAAGTACTAAGAAATCCTCACATATACTCACTATCGTAGTAGCATCATCTTAAAGGTTTTTGTTTATTTATTTACAATTTTATCACTTATCTTTTCTTGCTAGAATTTCACTCTTTTTAATGCCTTGTTCATCAGTTCATCCCCAGCTTTAAACACAGAGCCTAATATATGGTCGGTGCCTAATCAATATTGGTTGATTGTCAGAAAGTCTCAGTAGGAAGGAATCCTCAAAGTCTAGTTAGTTAAACAGAATTAAATTGTTATATAATCTTGTTTGGGACATTGAAATGCTCAAAGACAGATATTGCATGAAATTAATTCTTTGAAAGAAATAGGAAGAGACAAGAAGGAAAAAGTAGTTCAATACTGAAATTCAGCCTAAAGAGGGCAGGAGAATGGTTTGAGAAATGGCATGTAGAAATGAGGTGGAAAACAGAAGGGAGAGTGAAAGCACAAGAACAAGGACAGGAAAAGTACCAGCAAATGGATCAGTTTTATTAAGCAGGAGAGTTTCCTACAATCCATGCTTGCAGATGGAACTTGCTTTGTGTACCAACATTCTGCCTGTATTTTTTTTTCTTTATGAAATAGATAATGAAGTGCTGCATAGGCCTCTGACCACAGGATTATTACCTGACTTCACTTAGACCTGGGCACAAATGTCCTTGCTTAGGAGACCTTCTCTGACCAACAACTTAAATAGCATAGAACCCTTAACCCTCAATTGCTTTCACTTGCTTTGATTTTCCATATAGCACTTCTTCTATATAAACGTGTATACGTACATGTATATATATGTCTACATATATGTATGTGTATGTATATGTGTATACATATGTGTGTCTATGTATATGCCTATGTGTATGTGTTTATGTATATGTATGTATGTATACTCTCCATCAGAATGGAGGCTCCTCAAGGGGAAGGATTTTTTCCTAGTGCTTTCACCACTGTGCATCCAGCACCTAGAAAACTGCCTGGCACGTAATAGGTGGTCAATAAACATTTACTGAATATTGAGTGGAAGAATGAGAACCAATAAATTTTAAAACTGAGCAAAGTCCTTGATTGAAACTTCTTTTTTTTTTTTTTCCTCTAAGACAAAATTTCAAATTATGAACAGACTTTTCTAATTATTGAATAAATTCAAGTTTGGACAAATTTTCACCAAAAATGAATTTAAATATGACTTTTTCAGGGTTGGAATACTGCAGGTGTTTGAGGAACAAACATGAAATTCATCTCGTGTTGAAAAATAAAAAGCTTCATTTAAATCCATGTACAAGGGCTTCCTTTTTCTTGGCTGCAATGAGTGGAGAATTAACTCTGGGATAATAAATCCCAGTGACAGGTGCTAATGGGAATTAAACATGCAAATCCCTTGCATATCCCTCCAGAAATCTACACCAAGAAAGTATGCTATTTAGCACGTAGACTGCTTAGTTATAATATTATTTACTCTAAACTAGTATGTAAAAAGTTTCCAGCTAAGACTTAGGACCTAAAAAACAATAGAAAAATGTATTTTAATTATAGAAATGTTTCTTTCATTTTATCTACCTAATGTGTGGTTCCCCACTTTTTGTATTTTTATGTATTTTTTAAAACAAATAATCATACGGGGGATATTATTAACTGGCAGCATCGAAGGAGGAGGATTGTAATGAATATAAATAAGATGGTGATGAGAAAACTTTTCCTAACTAGGATTTGGAAAAATTACTCAGGTAAAATTACTGATGACATCAACTAAAAGGAGCCAGATGGTCCAGATTCAGTTGATTCAGTCTTCCTTCTCTGTCTCAGCCTACAGAAAGGAATGTGGCCTGCTATAATCCCATATATTCTGGGACTTTATACTTTATGTTAATCATATTAGATAAGACCCTTTTGGTTGCAAGTGATAGAAACCCAACTTAAACCAGCTTAAGCAAAAAGGAGAAGTCATTGCTTTATATAATTCAAAAGCCATGGATACTATTAATAGTGACTGACACTTAGTGATCACACAGTGTGTCAGATTCTATTCTAAGCTCTTTATTGTGCTATCTCATTTAACCCTCAAGATGAGGATTAAATTAAATTAATATAGGCAGGGGCACCTGGGTGGCACGGTCTGTTGAGCAACCGACTCTTGGTTTCCTCTCAGGTGGTGGTCTCCAGGGTCCTGATCTCAGGGTTGTGGGAAGAGCCCCGAGTTGGGTTCCGCACTCAGTGTGGAGTCCACTTGGGATTCTCTCTCCCCTCTCTGTCGCCTCCTCCCCCCCTTAAGTAAATAAATCTTTAAAAATATAAAATAAATAAAGCAATACAGGGATATCTCGGAGATATTGTGGGTTTGGTTCCAGACCACTGTAATAAAGTAAATATCGAAATAAAGTGAGTTGTGGGGCACCTGGGTGGCTCAGTTGGTTAACCGTCTGCCTTTAGCTCAGGTCATGATCCCAGGGTCCTGGGATGGAAGTCCTGGGATCGAGTCCCATGTCGGCTCCCTGCTAAGCAGAGAGTCTGTTTCTCCCTCTTCCTCTGCCCCTCTCCTGCTCATGCTCTCTGTCTCAAATAAACAAATAAAGCATTTTAAAAAAAGAAACAAAGTGAGTTGAATGAAGTTTTTGGTTTCCCAGAGCCTATAAAAGTTATGTTTACGCTCTACTGTAGTCTATTATGTGTGCAATAGTGTTAGGTCTAAAAAAATGATGTGCATATCTTAGTTTTAAAAATACTTTATTGCTAAGAAATGCTAACCATTATCTGAGCCTTTAATGAGTCATAATCACTGATCACAGATCATCATAACAAGTATAATAATAATGAAAAATTTGAAATATTGCAAAAAGTATGCAAATGTGACACAGAAACATGAAATGAGCAAATGCTATTGGAAAAATGGCGCCAATAGACTTGCTCGATTCAGGATTGCCACAAATCTTCAATTTGTAAAAGAAAAAAATGCAATACCTGCAAAGCATGATAAAGCAAAGCACAATAACACAATGTAGACTTGTATTATTATCTCCAATTTATATACAAGGAAAGAGAGTGGTTATGTAACTGTGCCTAGCAGACTGTTTTGCAGGCCACTAGAGCATATTTACTGAACTTTGAGAAGTATGTAGCACTGCGATAGTATCTTTTCCTCAAGGAGTTTTTAGTTGGGGTATAGAGATAACATTTATAAGAAAGAAATAAAACCAAAAAAATAAAGAAAGAGAACATGAATGACTGAGAAGGGAGAAAGGAAAGAGAAAGGAGGGAATAAGGATGCAAGGAACAAAAGAAGGAAGGAAGGAAGGGAAAAGGAAAAGAAGAGGATCAAAGAAGAAAGAAAGGAAGAGAAGAAAAGAAAAGGAAGTCCAGTGTGATTTCTGCCTTTGTGCACATACTCTAATTGCTGTAAGAAGGAGAAAACGATGAATGGCTCAATAAAAATCATATGGAAAACAATATGATATTTAATTTAGAAGAAGATTGCTAGGGATAAATAATTATTGCCTTTCAAACACCTCATTTTCTTTTCTTTTCTTTTCTTTTTAAAGATTTTATTTATTTATTCGACAGAGATAGAGACAGCCAGCGAGAGAGGGAACACAAGCAGGGGGAGTGGGAGAGGAAGCAGCAGGCTCATAGCAGAGGAGCCTGATGTGGGGCTCGATCCCAGAACGCTGGGATCACGCCCTGAGCCGAAGGCAGACGCCTAACCGCTGTGCCACCCAGGCGCCCCCAAACACCTCATTTTATTTTTAATTTATCTGCCAAATTGGAGCATGGTGGTTTCTCTTGTGCTACACATTGAAGAAATAAGATACTTTACAGAATGGTGGGAAGATTCTGAATCAGGAAACATAGATTGAAGTCTCTATTTATCCAACATATTTGCTCTGATAGTCCTGTAACTTCTTTGTACTTTAATTTCTTCGTTATATAAAATGGGAACAACATGAACACATAAAGTTGCCCTGAAGATGAAATGCATGTAAAAGTACTTTGTAATGTGTCTATGGACATTATTTTGATAAGATGTGTTTGATATTGTCCATTGTACTTAATTTGCATAACCATCTAAGGAATAGCATTAGTGATGTGGCTCTCTATACATGAGTCATACCACCCTAGTGTAAAGTTGGAGCTATTCTCGGTATCTCACTCCCTTTGCCCACATTTCCTATTCAATTACAAAATCCATCCAATTTTACTACTTAAAGGTCTCCAGTATCTATTCCATTACCTCCAGCCCCACAGACACACAATATATTGGCATGTTCCCCTTGGTCTCTGGTAATTACTTCCTTAGTAGCCAGTCTGCTCTCACATTCGAATCCATGTTTTCCACACACCCCCGAATGACCTTCTAAAGTGCAAACATTGTCATTTTATTGTCCTAAAAATCTGTTTATAAATTCCTTATTCTCTTCAGCCCTCTTTCCCAAAGTCCATTATGGAGCATTTCTGTCCTTAAAAAAAGGAGTTTTGAAGTAAACATAGTTGCTAGATTGTATTATTTCTCATTCTTTACTCCCTTCCTGTTAATACAATGGACTTTTGCCTTTGCAGTCCTTTTCACCATAAGTGGGATGGACTTACCTGCCTCACCAATGGTGGCTTAGCCATGAGACTGATGTTTTGCCAGCAAATGTGGGCAGAAGTTACGGTGTGCCAGTTCCTTCCACCGCCTACTTCTACTCGTTTTCATGTGCTCCTGCCACCAGTCTCGAGAAGAACATTTCCTAGGCAGCCATCGGTTCAAGGTAGCTACAAGACTCATGGAGAGATGTACAGCCTGGTGCCTGCTTAACGGAGTTATGGCAGACCCAATGACACATGAGCAAGAAAAAAAAAATGCTTGTTTCTTCAGCTTCTAAGACCTGGGGAGATTTTTTATGCAGCATTATCACAGCAAGAAGTGTCTGATATGCATAGTGTAAGAAATCATGTCCTCAGATGAAGTTCAAGATAAATCAGATGATAATCTCCCCTGGTGTGCTAATAAGCTAGTAGAAAATAAGACAGACCAGAGAACTACCTAGAGTGAGTCTGAGAAGTGCAGCAGGAGAGGTGCGGCTACATGGCTGTTGGAGGTAAGAGGAAAAGGAACTTATTTCAAATTGAAATGATCGGTGAAGTCTTAAAGGGTATTACATTAGGCCTGGACCTGAAGGGCAAACAGAATTTGTGTTTGCTGAGTTGGAGAGGATGGCATTCCAGGAAGAAGAAACAACTGGGGCAAAAGCAGGAAAGAAAAGCAGAATATGTACTGAGTGACTTACTTTGGAGCACAGACAGCATTATAGCATTATACTAAATGCTATTACTAATTATAATTTTTAAAAATTCTGTCAACATTTTTGAACATTCACTGGTCAGATTCATTTAATAATACCATACATGAAGTAGGTATTTTTATTAACTCATTTTAAGTGCAACTCATTTTAGGCTTAGTAGAGTTAAGTAACTTGTCTAGCTAAATTAGTGTCAGATTGGAACCTGAATTCAAATTTATCTAGATGCAGACAAATACCATGGGGTAAATTTGGAGAGGAAGATAGGACTAAATTTTGAAAGGCCATGGTTTGCTATGCGCACTAGCCGACATTATGGGTATACCAGAAAGCTACTAAAGGAATTTAGACAATGAGATGATATCATGACAGTGTCTTGTATGAATGTGTAAAAAGGATTAAAGTAGGAAGAAAAATCACGAAATTTATTCCAATAATCATGATGAGAAGCACTGAAAGCCTGAACATGACTAGTAGTAGACAGGAAATGAAGAGGATATACATATATACAATGTTCCATTGAGATGGTGGTTCCTAATTCCAAAACACAGGATAAAAAATTTTTATCATTAAAGATTCATAATATAGTTAAGAATAAACCACATAACCCTGAAAAGCCGCATGCAACAGTAAACTACCTTCAACTTAATTAAAGGCATTAATGAATTAAAAATAAGATTTAAAGGGTGAGAGGGACACATTAATTTCTTAGGACTACTTGTGTTCACTAGAACTTGAAACGGTTTGTTCAAGCAATATTGTTATGATTCACCAACGTTTTGATTATATACCCATATTTGTATTTCCACAGTCCCTAACACTGTGTCTGGCACAGGAAAAGTTGTTAACAAAGGTTTTTTTTTGTTTTGTTTTGTTTTAAAGATTTTATTTATTTATTCGACAGAGATAGAGACAGCCAGCGAGAGAGGGAACACAAGCAGGGGGAGTGGGAGAGGAAGAAGCAGGCTCATAGCAGAAGAGCCTGATGTGGGGCTCGATCCCGTAACGCCGGGATCACGCCCTGAGCCGAAGGCAGACGCTTAACCGCTGTGCCACCCAGGCACCCCAACAAACATTTTAAAAGCAAACAAATAACATTTAATAAACTCTTCTACAAACTAAATTAGTTATTACATATTAGAAATCTTTTACTTTCTATTTTTCCTGAGCTTAGCTCCAAGTTCATTATTAGAAATGTGTAGTGCACTATTTTATAGAAACATGTCATAATTATGGTATAGAATTCAACCTACAAAATCCTATTAATCACTATAAGGAAAACAATATTGCAGAATATATATAATTCAATAAAAAATCAAACAGAATTTATAATTAAATCAAGAAAAACATGACATTTGTACTTAATGGTATTAATAAAGGAGAAAAAGAAGAAAATGTAAAATATTACTGAGATTTCTAAGTTACTCTCATGATATTTCCAACAACAGTCAACAATGAAACCATTCCTTCTACTACATGCCTAATTTCAATTAGAAACAGGAAGATATTTTCTTTAACATAGATTTGCACTAGTGCTAACTTAGCCTTATCTTGCTCATGATCGTTTTTTGTTTAGTTTGTTTTATTAATATATTGAATTGACAGGAATAAAGAAGATAGAAAAGGAAATACATTTTTTTCTGATAAAATTGAGGAAACTAAGTGAAAAATATAGGGAAAGAAAGCAGTAAAACAATTGAAGTGCGAATATTCTAGGAGTATTTTAAACAGAACCCTGTGAAACAAAAATTAACAATAAGAAGATGAAGTTAATAGTGGGGAAGTAACAATGGTTAAGATTATCACCCATGTGGTCCACCAGATGGCCCCACGGCCCAGAAGGGCCTGGTATTATACAATAACACCAGTGAGCAACCAAGCATCAAGATTTATAAGAATATTACAAATCGGGTACTCTTAGGGTAAAGTCTTTACAATTATTTGCCTGCTTGTTCACATGTGTTTCTTGTCTAGACTTTGAGCTTCCCAGAAGGATTTTACTCTACTGTAGTATTTGAATCATCAGCATTACCTACCCCAATGCCTAACTCTCAGAGGACCCTAAGAGTGGTTGCATAATGAAAAAAATAAACAACAAATAAGTAAACGATATAATAAATGTATGTGTATTTTAATTTAATTGATTCTATTTTTTATTGTTTTTTGCTATTTTATTTCTTGCCAAGACCAGGAAAATCACTTGATGATTCGTAGTTTCAAGGTGAATTTTCCTTTACATTTCTGACACTAGGTGAGGTCAAAGAGGACCTCATCCTTCATTTACTGTTTTTATTTGTTTGCTTGTTTGTTTTTGTTTTGTTTGCTTGCATGTTGCTTTTTAAAAATACAAGGAAACCATTTACAGGCGATGGTTTACTTTTCATTTTATTGACCACTCCATCCATAGGCTAAAAAGCACACTGGTTATAGTATAGGAGGAGTCTACCAAAGAAATCTGTGATTTCTTAGGAGAGAAGGCCAAATAACTTGAAGAAAATCTACTTGAATACCTGAGAAGGCTGAAATCTCCCAGCAATATTTAAAGTAAGTTATCTGAGGAGGGGTGTTAACACCTAGAGACTGGTGTTGGAACCTCACCTCTGCCTCCATGCGCTTGGCAGAGCCAAATTCTGTTCTCCCAAGAATTCAATCTTTTTCCTGGTCACAGCTTATTACCTGGGAAACTGATATCTTCAAGTCTCTTTGCCTTGCTCATGATCTTTACTCTACCTGCAGTAGCCTTTCTTACAAGTAAACTAACCATTCTTTAAAGTCCAGTTCAAATGCTAATCCAGGTATAAAGTTTCCCTGAACCCTACAGTTGGAAGTGCTCAGCCCTTCTCTGATGTCCACATGTTTTATATAACCTTCTAGTGATATCTCTATAAATGTATAGTTTCCTTCTATCAATTTATATGGCATGTATGATTTGAACTTGGTTCTGAGACACCTTGGATTCTTTAAAACAGCTAACCTTTTGGTCCACATATAGTAAGTGCATAATATTTTTAAAATGTGTTACTGACTCTTCTGTTTTGCTTTTCAATGATCAGAACAGACTTCCCAGTCATCTCAAGGCATTCATCTAACAAGGGAGGAAGGGAAAGGTGAAGGGAGTGGGCACACCTACAGTTCAGGCAGAAAGAACATAAGAAAAAGAATTCATATTTAGTTTTTGAACTCCAAGATAGAATTTCTACATCTGAGGCCAAACAATGAGTTTAAAAAGTAGCTTCTGTAGTGCAGAGAAGATGTCACTTCTATTTAAGACATAGGCCATTAAACTTGATGATTTAGAAGATATAATATGGAGAAGTGAAAACCTCAGAAGACCACCACTCACTTTGTTTATCTCCAGGTATTGTGGCAAAAAACAGAAAGAGAAAAGAAGAGGAAGGGAGTCAGGTATTTTTTTTGTTTTCCTTTCACTTTCCATGAGGTCTACTTATGAAGGAGGAGTGTATAGAAACCCTATGGGCTGAGAGGAGGAGATAACACGATCATCCTACATCAACATAATGTGGCTCAGTGGACAAAAATTTAAAAAGAGAAACTGCATTCTGAAGGCAATTTTGTGTGAGGGAGACATTCAGGATATCCTTAATGAAAAAGGACATGCAGGGTAGCACTAATTTGAAAGATACGGTGAATTCAATGGTACCCACTTTGGGAGGCCACAGGCAATGGTGGAAATCACTGTGTCCCACGGGGCTAGCATGACTCAACGTGAGGATGAGCCACGGAGCATCAGTGGACCCTGACAGTCATCAAGTGTTTCAGAGCACATGCTCTATGGCAAAAGTGCCTGGATTCTAGTTCCTGCTCTGCCCCTTGCTAACCTCATGACCCTAGAAAATTGCCTAATAATTTCATCAGCACCCTTATCTGTAAATCAGGATACTGATGGTACCTATCTTACAATGTTGTTGTAAGGGGTGAATAAATTAATTCACATAAACCATTAATAACCATATGTGGGATTGAGTAAACATCAATGTTAGCTACATTAAAAATTATTATTATTATATTTCAGAACATCAGCATCTATCTGTCAAAGAAGTTTCAGTGTAGTCATTTCACAGAAATAACACTTGTATATCAAATATCTTTCTAACATTTTGAATATTTTAATTCCATAAATAATGTGTTATCTCTATTCATATGCATATTTTTACTTTCAAAAATGAAACAATGTAATTTATGAATATTTAGTTTAAAAGCTCAACATATTCCATATTCCAGAACTTTGGCAAAAGCATACTAGAATAAAATGTTTCAATTATGTGATTATAACATAAAAATGTGAGCAGCGTATGTGTTTATATTTGTACCTTATGCTCACAAAGTCAAGATAACGCTTGCAGCTAAGGAGTCCTCAAAGGTCAGTTCTGTGGAGAGTAAAACAATATCTACAAATTTTCACAATGTTTTTTAAAGGGAAAAAATACACTCCAGGGAATGTGACACAGTTGTCATAGGAATTTAAGGAATGGGAAACGTGTGTATCATAAAAATGGCTTTTAGTGCTCCTTATGATATAAAGTTGTTGTTACTCACCCACTATGCTTTTCTAATAGTAGTAGTTCATTTGAGCTGAGTCGGCCACACCTTTTACTTCTACAAATTCATGCATCTCTGAAAATCTCACCGAATGAAGCGTAAGTTTACAAAAAACTCCCAGAATGGAGCTTACTGACCTATATGAGTATTTAAAGTAGCAATTTTCATCTCATTAGTACAAGGGACTAACCAAGTGAATATATCACTCAGAAAATATAGACATATCCATTTTTTAACATGTCAGCATTCAGTTGAAAGATTGTCATTGATGTATGTTTCAGGCCCCCACTCACCCCACCCTTCTATACATGTTAGAGGCTCATGTGCAGAAACCTGCCCTTTTGCAGATAAAAATGCCTATTTGTAAGTGAACAGATGGTGTTGGTCAAGTTCAGAGACACATCTTAGGCAGAATCTCAGGGGGAGGAGGGGCTGCGGGGGGGAGGAAGACTGGTGTAGCTTGAAAAGGCTTCCTGGGTGATTCTGATAGCCTCCCACCTCGCCCCCACTGTGCAGCACTGATTTAAAGCTTAAAGATACATAAATGTCATGTTAACGCTGATTTGAGCTGCAGAGTAAAAAATGAACTCTTTTCATTTTCTGGTAGAAACTTGTCTGATTGCATTTCTTTGCGTTTTATGTCATAATTTTCAAAGCCTGAACCACCCAACAATATCTTAAATTTGACTCATTTTAAAACTTCTGATTAGTGCAAATACTACATTATTTCCACGTGTATGATGGTGCTAAATAGCAGGTCCCACATGGTCATTCAAAGAGCATTTCTATTTTGTGTAGGTTTCCATATATATATATATATATATATATATATATATATATATATATATATATATCACAATAAAAACACATCACACATCTGTGGCATTATAACGTAAGCAATGACATTCACAAGTATTATTAGTGGAGCCATTAAAATAAAGTTTGAGATTTAGAATAATTAAAATAATTATAGTTAAAATTACTTTGAAAAAGCCTTAAGTCAATCATGAAGAATACCGTATGTTTTATGTATACAAATTTGCTCAGTAGGGGCGCCTGAGTGGCTCAGTTGGTTGAGCGTCTGCCTCAGCTCAGGTCATGATCCCAGGGTCTTGGGATCAAGGCCCCACATGGGGCTCCCTGCTCAGCAGGGAGTCTGCTTCTCCCTCTCCCTCTGCCCCTCCCCTCTGCTTGTGCTCTCCTCTCTGTCAAATAAATAAATAAAATCTTTAAAAAAAATCTGCTCAGTAATTCTTATGCATGCTAAAATTTAAGATTTTCTTGTTAAACTCTTAAGGGAAAGGAGGAAAAAGTCTACATGCAGATGTCTCAGCATTTAAACCATTATGACCTTCAGGTGGTTATTGCATCCAAAGAAATGATGGAAACCAAGGAGAAGTGCCAGAAAGTTGCCTTGCTTTCCATCTGGGGGTAAAAACCTTTGCTACACCCAAAATGAGTTGCCTGTGAGCCCCTGGAGGCACTAAAGTCTCCCATCCTTGAGAGAGTGGAAAGATAACTCCATTTCCTTTGTTTAGATCAGGTTGAAATCTGAAGAAGTTGGAAGACCTAAAGAGAAGACATTGTCAGAATTGGATGAGGAGGCTACTGAAAAGATTGTGTTTGAACTTGTGGTTTGGTAAGGCAATGGATCCTAGAGCCCTTCTTGCCCAGTTCTAAGCTCACTGTTCCCTGGACGGGGACTGTATATGTAAAGAGCGAGAAAGATGAAACAACTGAGAACGGTGCCAGAATCCATGAGAGTCCTGGGCCATAGGAAATCTAACTTATCTCTGAGGGCAGGCCTGCCGAGAGGCCACATGCCACTTGTCTAGCAACGATCTCTGCATATTGTGTTTGCCTTTTGAGATAACTGGCCCTGATTTTCAAGGTTACTAGTTGGTGTATGGTGGTGGTAGTAGTGGTGAGTTGTGTGTGTGTGTGTGTGTGTGTGTGTGTGTGTAGAGAGTATGCCAACCAGTTCATTCTTCTGGGATTCAGGTCACATACTTCTATGTCACTAGTTTTCCTGTAGAGCACATGCATGCATGCATGCGTGAGTACACACACACACGCACACACACACGCATGCGCCACACACACACGCACGCAAACGCACACACACACACACACACCTCTTTCCTCCTTGCAGCCTGGGACTCCCAATTCCTTTCTCAAATTTTTAATCTCTTATACTGGGTCCTTCTACTGCCCATTTTTCTTACTAGTTCAATCTTCTTTCCACATCCACCCCCCCCTTTTTTTCAGCTATCTTTTTTAAAGAGCCAAAGCATGACTGAGTTTTCAATAGTGATTGGAACTATACCCTAGGGAACGTAATTTTACAAATAAGGAAACTAAGCTCCAGAATGTCAAACTAACCAGTCCAGATCAAGACAGTTTAATGATGGACTCAATACCTGTAACCTTGTCTTCTAATTTCTGGTCATATTAGAAAAATTCTGGAATAGGAAATATGTGATAAAAGTTCCACTTCTGATGTTCACTAGCTGTATGGTTTGGGGCAAGTTGCCTAACCCAACTAAGTAAACTTTGGTTTACTCGTCTTTGAATAGGGAATGATAAAAGCTGAAGAAATAGAGTTCTTATGAAGCATCATTAGGTAGATGGATTTGCTAAAATGACCAAATGATACATAGAATATGGTAAGTACCCAATAAATCTGATTTTCCTACCAAGTTGAATGTTTTTTCTTTTATGTCACATGATCTTGCAAAATCCCTTTCAGTTCACTCTTTTTTGCAAAATTACTCTGTTTGGTATTGTGTCACTGGCTTTTCTCTCATTCAAGTGTCTATGCTCAGAATCCAGAAGCTGGAGAAAACTTTTCCAAATCTGTTAGTGACATGTTGAGTGATAGAGCAGTTTCCTTCCTACCTGCCCTGGTTTGTCTGAAGTCTGGCAGATGGAATGGCACAGACCAGCCGGCCTTGCAGGGTTCTTCTGCTCATCTGAATGCTGAAGTAAGCCAGGAACTACAGCAGCTCCCCTCCTGCAAGTGTGGGGAGTCTCTGAACCCCCCGTAGGACTTGACCTTCACCTCTAGCAGCACCGTCCTCTCAGTTCTGCCATTCTCTGGCCATTGGTAGAAAGCACAGAGCTTAAGAAGTAGTCAGTGAATATTTATAAAATGTAGAAAGGTATACATGATCGCAAGAAGATACAAGTCCTTGCTTCCCCGTCTGAGCAGGTGGAGAGCAAGTCTTTCTGTGCAGGAATCGGTATATTACACCTGGTGATCCACTTCTCGGCCCTTCTGCATAAAACTTTGAAATAGCAGACTCACTGAATATCTTAGAACCAGCTCCCTTTCCAGCCCCTCCTCATTCTGTTTACCTCACAGAAAGGCCAAGATACTAAGGTCTAGTCAGTTCTCTGTAAGGACTCAGTTAAATTTAAGAGCAGAGGAGAGGGAGACATTTGCGGGACATTTCTGACCACTTACTCCTGAGTCTTCCCCCCCTTCCCGCTCCCAGCCTCCACATAGAGCTTGAGGCCACTTTTCCTTGGAGTTTTTCCCTCAGGCTACCATCTATATCCTCTCCAAGGCTTAACATTTTGACCTAAGCATAGAAAGCAGCCTATTTCCCTCAAAACAGTTGAGACCAGATGACATTTCAAAAGCAGCTTTGCTTACTTTATAAGGAAGTACAAAATATAATATAAAGAGCAGATAAATAGTCATGTTTCAAAATTGTAGGTTTCTATCCCTTCTGGATGGTGCTGCTTTGACTTTGTTTAACCCTGTGCCCTCCTGGGTCTCTGATGGATACATTGGATGCCATCTTTTCTTCCAACATGTGCGAGGACACCCAGACATCTCTTACCCTTTAAGGTCAAATATAGAATACTGCAACCCAACTGCTTTATACCATCTGACTCCATACAAACCTCCAGTCCCCACACCATGCCTTCTACGGTTAATGGCCAGACTATGGAGGGGGAAGCAATGTAGGATCTCATTTCCTTCTTCAGATGGTCTGTTTAGCCTAGCCCTGCATGCTTTTCTGATTTACTTCTTAAGATTCCTCTTTACTTCACGTGAGCAGAAGTGAACTTGTTAATGTCCATTTGTTATGGGGTTTCCTGTTCTATCATTTCTCATCTGCTAAATCAGCTTAGTTATTGTCTCTGAAATAATTACCAGCCCTTGGCGGGGGGTGGGAGAGAGAGTAAGAGAAAGAGAGAGAGTCACCCTTCCCCGGGCATATTATTTATTTGCATATCTATGCCCACTTCATTAGTGTGAAGACACTCAGGGTAACTTTCATGATTTTGACCTTTGCAATCCCCAGACGCTGGCACAGTTCCTGCCCGAGTAGGATCCCCCCCAAATACTATAGTACTTGATTTATACAATAGACTTACACCAAACTTGACATCCAGCCGTTTGAGACCTGCACACATTTGGTAACAGAAGGATCACATGCTCCAGCTCCACCTATCTCTCTGTGCAGTTTTGCTTTTTTAGATCACCTGGACCTGGTGTTAACTCTAGCCTTTTAACTGTCATGCACTTTCCTTATAAAAACTGCAGTTCTGATGTGGGACCTCTTCCTCAACCACGAAGATTTTTCATATCTGTCATTATAGGCAATGCTACCTGCATTTTATCAGTTCTGATTTTTGCCAGACTTCCCTTTCTATAATCTTCCAAGATAAATCTTGAGTTATAAGGCTGTATTTCTCCATATTATTCAGGGATAAAAAGGAGGATCTGGCTGGAGAAAAAGGAAGAGATAACACAGGCGGACACGGAGAAGAAATGGTTTGCCTCTTCTTTAAAAAGGGCAGGGCAGGACAATTTGCAAAAATAGACCAAGTCAATAAAAACAATAATAGCCTTGTAGATCAAAGGTATTTCAGGCTTGGCAGGTACCTTTCATTTCACCATGACAACTTCTTGGCCCTGTTTCAGACAGATTCCGTAACCCACTACCTGAAGAGGGTGCCCACCATCTCCATTCTGTATCCCACTCCCACCACCAGACTTCTCTCTTCTTCAAATGAAAACTCCATGAAGGCAAGGATCTTTCTGTCTTCTCCACTGATTCCATAGGGCTTCTCACAGTGCCTGACACACAATAGATACCCAGTAACTACTTAAATTCCTAAATGAAAAAAGTTCTACTTCTTAAGAATCTGGAATTTAAAATTCCCAATTTGCTCTTCGTCTATCCTGAATTATGAAATATTTAGAATTACTAAATATCAGGATATTGACAATAATCTGATATTTCCTTTCAATACAAAAATTATTAGTATTATTTAATACTATTTTTTATTATTATTAACAGATAGTGTATTGTTTGTTCCAGGGGTACAGGTCTGTGATTCATCAGTCTTACACAACACCCAGCACTCACCACAGCACATAACCTCCCCAGTGTCCATCACCCAGACACCAATCCCTCCCACCACCACCCCCACTCCAGCAACCCTCCGTTTGTTTCCTGAGATTAAGAATCTCTTATGGTTTGTCTCCCTCTCTGGTTTCATCTTGTTTCATTGTTCTGTCTCTTCCCCTATGATCCTCTGCCTTGTTTCTTAAATTCTGCATATCAGTGAGATCGTATGATAATTGTCTTTCTCTGATTGACTTATTTTGGTTAGCATAATACCCTCTATTTCCATCCACATCTTTGCAAATGGCAAGATTTCAATTTTTGATGGCTGCATAATATTCCAGTGTGTGTGTGTGTGTGTGTGTGTGTGTGTGTGTGTGTGTGTGTGTACACTATATCTTCTTTATCCATTCATCTGTTGATGGACATCTGGGCTTTTTTCATAGGTTAGCTATTGTGGACTTTGGTGCTATAAACTGGGGTGCAAGTGTCCTTTGGATCACTACATTTGTATCTTGGGGGTAAATACCCAGTAATACAATTGCTGTGTCATGGGGTAGCTCTATTTTCAACTTTTTGAGGAATCTTCACACTGTTTTCCAGAGTGGCTGCACCAGCTTGCATTCCAACCAACAGTGTGAGAGGGTTCCCTTTCTCTGCATCCTCGCCAACATCTGTCATTTCCTGACTTGTTAATTTTAGCCATTCTGACTGGTGTGAGATGGGATCTCATTGTGGTTTTGATATTTGTGTCCCGGATGCCGAGTGATGTTGAGCACTTTTTCATGTCTGTTGGCCATTTGGATGTCTTCTTTGGAGAAATATCTGTTCATGTCTTCTGCCCGTTTCTTGATTGGATTATTTGTTCTTTGGGTGTTGAGTTTGATAAGTTCTTTATAGATTTTGGATACTAGCCCTTTATCTGATAAGACATTTGCAAATATTTTCTCCCATTCTTTTGGTTGTCTTTGGTTTTGTTGACCGTTTCCTTTGCTGTGCAAAAGCTTTTTATCTTGATGAAGTCCCAATAGTTCATTTTTGCCTTTGTTTCCCTTGCCTTTGGAGACATGGCTAGCAAGAAGTTGCTGTGGCCGAGGTCAACAGAGGTTGCTGTCTGTGTTCTCCTCAGGTGAATACTATTTTTTAAAAGATCTCATTTGAAGACTATTTTAGGATGTGACCGAGTTTTGATAACAGATATCAAACAGAAGATAAGCAGAAGAAAAAAAAATCCTACTGTAATTGTTGTGATAAGGACCATATTAGAGTGAGAACTGCCCTCAGGGAAATTATGTACTTGGACAACAGCAGCCTCAGTGGAATACATTTAGTAGAATACATACCAGTGGCTTAAATGTTGATATAAATGGAGTGTTGCACGCCGCACATTAATCATCCGTGCTTGAGTGTCTGCCTAAGTGGATGCTGCCCAATATTTAAAATGCCATATTCAAATGTATTGTTCAAATTGATGAAAATAAAAAAGTTCTAATATTGTAATTAGTATTGAGAGGCAAGACATTCTCATTTATTTAATAAAATTAATATTTTGCTTCCTTGTTTTCTGTAATAAAGATATTTTCAAAGCAGAGAGAATAGAAACGTTTATGTTTTAAGAGAAATTAAAATCAAGACAGACGATAAATCATCTAGATGCCTTACATTAGCACTGGCTATGTGAAGAATAAATTAAATCCTACGGCGGAGAACAACGCATATACACGTAAAGATACATAAACTCTCGTGATGGTTACATGGCATAAGACTGGAAGACTGTTACTTTCCAGAAAAGAAAATGGATACATTCTACGTATTTCATTTTAGTGAGTTTACATCAACCCATGTAAAAATTCTGGGTCAGATAATTTGTAAGCTTTTTCGTAAGTAAATTTCGCTAATAGCTAGTGTGAACCTTTAAGGAAGCTTTACATTTAACCAACACCTTTTTTCTTTCTGGACAGTTGTTTTCTAGATAAGGTCAAGAGTCTACTTTTCTCTAATATGGGTTTGGACAAGATGTTAAAATGTAACCTGTACAATAACTAAATGGAAAAACTATGATCAGTGTTATTAGTAAAACAAAATCAATTCAACTGATGTTAATCTCCAGTGATTGAAGAAATGGATCCTTCTGACACGGAATGATACGGGTCTGTGTTTAGGGATGACAGGGGTGGAGTCTTGCCTTAAAAATCACAGATTACTTCTCCAGAATGTTAGATTCTGGTTAAAATCATTTGAGGCAGAGGGTCCTCAAGATGGAGTGGCACATGTTATCATTGTGCTTAGTTATACTGCTCTCCAGAAAAATTACTCTCCTGAACAGAGGACCTGGAAATTCAGAACAGCTGGGTCGAAAGTTTGGGTACCAGTGAGTGACATAAGAATCTTTTTCTCCAAACTCCTGCCTCTTTATGTTGAGAGTATCTTGGACATTAAAACGTTGATTGAGTGTCTCGGACATGGAAGACATTAATAAAAATAGCTATTAATATCTTTCAAGATTGTTTTAGAATGGATTATTCTGCTGGTGGAACACTGGATTATACCAAGGTCTTCAAACTTTCATGAGTACCAAAAATAAAGATTAGCTTGAGTAAGCACACCTGTACCTAATCTGGTTTCTTTTGCCACTCCCCTTGCCCCCCCCTTTTAAACAAATGTCCTCTTACTTCACAAAACAAAGTTATACTTCTCTTCCCTCCTGCATTGCAGCCACTGTTGAATCCTCTCAGTGTAGAAGCCCCAGTCCTGGCACTAAATAAAATGACACTGACAAATTCTGGTGTTTGTACAGAGGAAATAAATGAATCTAATAACAGTACCAAATCCATTTGCAAACCATATGGTTTCTAATATTTTGCTTTCAACAAAATTGAAAGAGTACCTAATTGATTTGCTATTTGATGATAGATCAAATAGATTAGAATTGATAGTGAGCCCTATCTTATTCTAGCAATAAATAATGTTCATCCGTGGATACACAAATTAATTAGGGAATAAAACTGCATTCATCTCATTAAGAGATGCATTTCTAATAGAAATTTGCTCTTTATGTGTAATAATTATTACAAAACATTTAATATATTCGTGTTGTATTACTCACGTTTGTACTACAAATAATTGTAACTCAATCTAAAAAAAATTTTTTAACGCTTGAAAGCCTTGTAGTCACAGAGAATTTTTTTAAATTTAATTTTAATTTACATACTATTTTATCATAGAGAAGTATGATGTGGGATCAATAAAAAACTAAACCTAATAATTAATTTATTACAGCTTAATAAAATTTTCTGGGTAAATGGAATGGATACATGAGTTCAAGAGAAAAATTGTGATGTTAAATTTCTGACTGTTGTAAAGCTTTTCACGTGTGTGGTTTTTTTTTTTTTTAAGATTTTATTTATTTGACAGAGAGAGACAGCCAGCGAGAGAGGGAACACAAGCAGGGGGAGTGGGAGAGGAAGAAGCAGGCTCTTAGCAGAGGAGCCTGATGTGGGGCTCGATCCCAGAACGCTGGGATCACGCCCTGAGCCGAAGGCAGATGCTTAACGACTGCGCCACCCAGGCGCCCCTCATGTGTTTTTTAACCATGAATAAAAGCAAGTATAAAATTGCTATGAAGTTTGGTTTCCACTTCTACCGTTTTAAAGTGACAAAAAACTTGTCTTTAATTTCAGTAATTGCAACATGTTAGAAAATATATAAATTGCAACTATTTAAGCTTTTAGGAAGAAATCAAACATCAAGTAAAAATTGTGTGATGGAGTATCTAGGCTTTCAGGATTCCTAGTACTTAAGCACTAAAGCAAAAGTTTGAAAGCTGTTGGACTAGTTCTGGTGTATTTATAGGATGCTTCCTATCCACAACAAAAGGAAAATTTATTCAACTAATAAACATTACAACCCAGAAATGAAGATTAATATAAATGGATGGAACCTCAAATGATCATCTGGTCCGGTTTTTAGGTGACTCTGCAGATGGTATGCTTTTTCTTGAATTTTATGAGCTGAGACTTATTTATTGTGCAAACTAATAATTGTTCTACCACATGGACTTGTTATGTGGAAAGAACCTGCTGTGCATATGAATCTGAATTTAATTACACTCCGTATTTATCTATTGAAAAACTAATAAGTGTACCGCCTATAGGAAAATGAATAAAGAATAAATATAATTATTCAAATGTGTTCCAGTTCAAAAGATAGATGCACCTATGAAAACACACATATATTATATATTTATATACGGGATTTGTATATTATTACATGCTATTACTAAAGCACCTGTGTATCATCAAACATTTCTATTGGTTATTATTAAGTTATATAATACATATATGCAATAGATGTTAAATTTCTTGTTAGGGTAATATATTACTTATATATAGTAGGTACTCAGTAAAAATTATTGAGGTAAAATAAATGTTAGTCTCATGATGTGACATATATTTTCCCTATGAAGGTACAGCTTTTCTCTGTTTATCCCTATCAGTTCCTTTCAAAAATTCATTTCATCTATTATTAGAAGATCCAATAAGAGAAGATGCAAAGTAATACATTTCAAAATTACAAATTTCTTAATGTTTTCTCAAATTATATTTATTATGCCTATGTTAATATTTGTAGCACTAATTATCATTTAATAATAGATACTATAGTTTATAATGGATTCTGATTCAGTTAGATTCTATAATTAACAACCTACTCAATTATCCCATAGTAATTAGACTTTAGTACATCAGATATAATGGCTAAAACAAATTATTTATATCTGGGTTGAAAACTACAAGCAGATGAAAATAGCAGCTGCCCTTAATAATTGGATATAATTTTGTTTTATGTGTTTTAAATACATTTTTAGATTTTTACTGAAGTGCCTATTATTATTATGAGAAAAAATAGCCATACTAGTGTGGTTTGTGTTATTATCCTAAGTAAAATTGACGAGGTTCTCAATTTGAAATTATTTTTCAGAAAACAGATGCGCATCCGTTGGATGGGCCATATTTTCTAGAAAGAGGACTTGACTTACAATTACAACATTATCTATGCTTCTGTATGAAAACCAGACTAAAGTATTTGAATTTAAGTTAAGTGCTTTGAGATCCTGCCTGGAAATTAGAAATTTATAATTGCTGGTTTTTATCAAAGGAAGTATAATATGGCAAGGATCATTTATTTTTCTCATCACCATTTTTTTACTCTGAAAATCTTGAGGTTCACACTGGATAGGAAACATTGATGCAGGTAGAAGCACATGTTGTGAATGATTAGATCTCAATTGAGTCATGTCACTTATCCCAGTCAGTTTTAGTTTTTTTAATTGTTTAAAGACAATGCTCAGATCATGGGAAACAATAAGCCGATTGCACACAATCGTGGTCAAATCACAGCTATGACATTGTGTTGACCCTTTGCCTCATACATTAAAAAAAAATAATGTATGTTTGTGTATCTAGGCAATGTGGTGCTCCCCAAATGTAGGTATATATTTCAGGAGCATTAACAAGCTAGAATGCCTCAGGGAGAAGGTATTTAGGATTGTAAAAAGTCTAGAAAGTGTGTCATGTGGAAGCAACTGAGTACTTGAGAGTAGACCCAATGGAGCCATCTTTAAATATTTAAACAATTTTGAAATAATAAAGGGGTTAATTTTTTTTCCTATATTGCTCCAGAATTCAGAACTAGGATTCATAGTGGAAATGAAAAGAATATAGATTTTTATCTTATCATAGAATTACTTTTAAAGCCTTCTTTGGCAATGGAATAAATTGCCTCATATGATAGTGGGTTCCTCACGGTGAAACTTCCTAAGGTAATCATTTCGTGGAAACATTGTAAACCAGATTAAACTCTAGGATGTCTATGGATTTAAGGTTTGCATAGTACTTTGAAATTCCTTTAAAAAATTTAAAATTCAGTGTTTCACACATGGATTATTTAGCAAATCTCTCTTTATCTATGGTGACAAGACAGTTTTAATTTTGAAGGCACTTTCATTCATTCAATCAACAAATGCTTATGAAACAATTAATTTATGCCAGATGTGGTGTTAAGTCCCCGGGGTAGAGTGGAGAGCCAAACTAGACGTAGTGTCAGCCTTGTGGAGGTCAGAGATTAGTAGGGGCAGACATTACTCAATAGTCAGATAAACCAATGACAATTACAAACTTTGATAAGTGGTGTGGAGAAAGTGCACAGTACTTTGTGACCTTATATAAAGCTGTAAGTGTCTTTCCATTTCACCATCACCATCCTGTACAGTTCACAGAATTTTTTTTTCCTGGAGTACTGCACAGACTACTTACTGGGTCCCATGCTGTCACTCATGCTGCCCTCTAAACCTTGCTCAGGCCACAAGTATAATTGCCTCAAAATGCAAATCAGATCATGCCTCCACCCCGCCTGAATCCCTGTGATGCTTCTGATTGCTCTAAAGATAAACACTACCATTCCTACTTTGGCCTGAAAAAAATGTTATACTAGGGCCCATCTCTAAGGTTATCTGAAATTATTTTCCCACTTTCTATATTCTAGCCACTCTGAGGATTTTCAGACCATGACTCATTATTTTCTGTCACAGGGCCTTGGTACATGCTATTCTCTCTCCCTGCTAAGATTTTCATCCGTTCTCCTTCACCTAGATAAATCCATCAAACATAAACTCA
Source organism: Ursus americanus (assembly GCF_024610735.1). Classification (NCBI taxonomy): domain Eukaryota; kingdom Metazoa; phylum Chordata; class Mammalia; order Carnivora; family Ursidae; genus Ursus; species Ursus americanus. The sequence continues at coordinate 8,019,859 of NC_142134.1, read as the reverse complement.
CATGTTGCCTTCTTGTACACAATCATAAGTCATTTACTCAACAAATATTTATTAAGCCTTTATTATGCACCAAGGATTATTCTAGGTATTTGGATTATACAAGCAAACAAAACAGAGAGACTCACCCTCAAGGGAGAATAAAAAATGATTCCTGCTAATTTATACTCTACCTAAAAAATTAAACCATTATTTATTTTTTTATTTTTATTTTTTTTTAAGATTTTATGCATTTATTTGACATAGAGACAGCCAGCGAGAGAGGGGACATAAGCAGGGAGAGTGGGAGAGGGAGAAGCAGGCTCCCGGCGGAGGAGCCTGATGTGGGGCTTGATCCCAGAACGCTGGGACTGCCCTGAGCCGAAGACAGACGCTTAACCACTGTGCCACCCAGGCGCCCCAAACCATTATTTAGAGGCTTTGGTAGAGTCATTATTTCACAGGATAGACAATGGTATTCTTACGGATTTTTTCAATGTTAAGGTTTCTGATACTTCCTAGAAATGTAAGATTAGATAGAAGAGTATATAAAAAATGGCCCTTTGACAAAAACATGTGCTACTTTATATTTACAATTTATAGAGGTCTTGGTTCACTTCATGTCTTATGATTTCATAACTTGGTTCATAGCATACTAACACATATACATTTATACATGTATATTTTAAGCATGGCTGCATTATGTAAGCATAATGCCTATGTATGTTATATGTGGTAACATCGTAGACTATACACTATCCTTCACCATTGTTTAAAGAAAATGCTCAGATCATGGGATGTAAACTAACATTTTATCTTGAAAGTACTAATGAATTTGTTCCAAATTAGTTTTAATATTTGGAAATTAAAATTAAGATTTTATAGAAAATGATGATAAAATTTTCTTCTTTCAAAGCAGTGGTTATTCATTAACCAATTAGGAATTTCAGAAAGTATTCATCACATTTTACTCGGCGTCAGGCATGAAAGGAGGTTTTTACAAATTAGGAAACCTCTTCACTGGTCTGAGGAATTCAAAGTCCACCTACGGAGACAACATAAATGGAACGTTATGAGGTAGTATTTCCACAAAGTACAACGAAGTATAGTAAAAATCGAACATAAAAAAGAAAACACAGAAACTTCTCACCCCAATTATTTTCAATATACTTCCTTAGTCAGCAAATATAAGCAGTACAGCCATGAATTTATGTTACATCAGATAAAATTCACTAGCTATTCTGTGATCTCTGCTAAGAAATAACTGCTAATTAGTGTTTTCTACTACTCAAAAAAAATGTGGAAGTAGCAACCTGAAAATCTTTAGGAAACTTCTGGGGTGCTAGATTGCGATTATATTCTTATCGGGATATCTCAGTTTGAAGGCCCTCCAAGTTATGGATCTTAGGGGGAAAATAACAGCTCGGTGAGAGTTTCTCCTTTGTAGCTCACTGAGATTAGGAAAAAGGGCAAATGCAGCTGAATGCCTTTATAGCTGCTTGGAAAGTCGCTGTGTCAGTTGAGGCAACTGCCAGATAGAATCTCGCAGTGGAAATTGTAGCTCTGATTTCTTCTGTCAACCCGATTGTGGTGAGAACTGAGAATTTAGAGCAATGGATTGAGAAAATACCATGAAATGAAAGGACCACTGGTCTGGATAAAACTACAGTCAGTAAAAATGGAAAATAAACTTCCATGTATTTGGCCTTTAGCAGCCTCGGAGACTTCAAATAACATTTTACCAAATTGCTTTTGAGTCCTTCATAGTTGTAATGCTTTTTCTTTGGGTCACTTGATAGTTTAAAATCTGTTATCAGTTGTGAGACAGTATGAAAGGGATATAGCATATATATTTTTTTTCCTTAAATGCCACTTAATCCAATAACATCAGGCCAAGCAGACATAATAAAAAGTTATTGTCAGTTTCCACTGTGGATGATATGGATAATTTTTGTAGCCTAAGAAGTTTTTTATTTGGTTCAGGATTGGCCAAAACAAACTTGTTTTCCCTGGCCTACATATTGTTTTCATAGGGCTCAATCCTATTAGTCAAAGAATTTAATGTTACTCCAGGTTTCAGGTATTATTTATGCTAGATGGCTTTGTATGTAGGGCACACAGTTTAAAAGGGTGCACTCTGTAATATTAAATGATATGAAAAATGAATGCTGAGAACAGAATTTAAATTTGAAAAAACTAACAAGCTGACAATTGACAAATGGCCCAATTAACATTACAGACATTTTACCAAGTAGAAAAATGAAAAGCAAACAAACAAAAAATTTATTTGTATTAAAAGCAAAGTTTAGAAATTTGTAAAAATTGTTTTTTTTTTCTATTTCATGAAAGGGACAGGATTATTTTTCTAAATTGCTTACTTAACGATTCTTTAAGGAGAGCACGGTATATGTGATTAACCGCCCAATGATTTAGGTGAGTTACTGAAAAGATTTCATGTAAATTGGATATTTATGTCTTAAATCGCTCCATGCCATTGGATCAGTCTCTTAAGTCTCTGGGAGCAGAGGTATCTGACTCATTGCTAACGTCTCAGGGGCTGGACAAGTGTGGGCACACAACAGAAAATAGACCCTCAAGACAGTTTTGTCAAATGTATGGATAAAGGTCCTAACAAAAAGAAAATGAACACAGGAAAGCAAAATGTGACTCTGAATAGGGATAGAACTCAGTGAAATCGAGCTCAGGATGATGAAAGCCGAATTTTTTTAAACTGAGCATGCAACCTGAATAGAAGATGTTAAAATTCTCCCAGATAATTTCTACTATCCTCTCTGTAGGAAAAAAAAAAGTACTAATAAGAAAAGTTCTTGAAAGATGAACTTAAAATCACTTATGTATCCTCAATGATAGGAATTAGACAAAGGGGAATATATTAAAATAAAAAGAGCATACCACTGCTGCTTGTTATTTTTGCTTGTTTTGTTTTGGAAAATTGCTCCTTGAATGGAAAAGTGACCAGGAAAAGACAGAAATAAAAAAGTAGAGAATCCACAGCAAAACTACAACATAACATAGTTGGAGTTTTTAATCTTTTCATTAAAATTTCTCACTAAAGGCTAGTTTGCTCATTTGTTTGCCCCTTCTTTCTTTCCTTCCTTCCTCCTTCCTCCTTCCTTCCCCCCTTCCTTCCTTCCTTCCTTCCTTCCTTCCTTCCTTCCTTCCTTCCTTCCCTTTCTCCCTCCCTTCTCCTCCTTTCTTTCCTCTCTTCTTCATTTCCTTCCTTTCTGTCAAATCTTAGGCAAATGAAAGCTACATAAAAGGACTCAAACATCTATTTGGAGATTTGAACAGGCTTAATGGACTTCTTTGGGGAGCTACTCACTTTAACAGATGTTATGATATAAGCCAGGAAAACATAGGGATTTAGAAATAAAGAAGACCCTGGAAGATACCATTCCCCTGTCTTCCTTCGCTTGCTCATTCCCTTCAAAGCCTCTCTTTCCTATCACACTATTCCTGAAGCATCAACCATGCGTGCTAGATACCTTCCTTGATTTTCCTCATTTTCTTGGTCTTTCAGTTACCTTCACTGAATAGAGAATCCTTTCATGCTTGCAACAGGTTTACCCACCTCTCTAAAGGGTTCGGAGTATCACCGAAAACCTCATATTAATAAGACTAATGTTAAGTTATGATTCCTGTTTGTCACATCTCTCAGAACCACATGCCTCAGTAATTCTTTAATTCATGAGGAACATTTTCTTCTAGAAAATAATACAAGACACTGTAGAAAACATCAGATTGTGTGTCTCTGCTTGTTGGCACTGGCTAGCTTTCCTGGAAGTACAGCTCTTGAGAGACTGAGTCCTTGAGATGACCTTATAGCATGGGAAGATGAGGATCAATTCTCCCTCTGTCACTCAGTCTGCTAGGGATTATATCTCAGTACGGAGGTGCCAAATCTTTTAAAAAACTAAAAGGTTACCATAGTTAAGTGATATTAAGCCTGGGTGCCAGACTCTTCAAAGCAGATTCATCTACAAAATCAATATGGACACAAGACATTTGTTGCATTATTTCATTACACACCCATACCTCAAACATTTAACACGTTGTCAGGAATAATACTTTGAGCTCTTAAACCTTAACCAAATGTAAAAGCACAGACCCACAGAAAATTAAATCTCCAGTGAACCAATAAGTCACATTGTATTCTTTTCATTCCTGGTTATTCCAATGACTCCATGAAAAGAAAAGAAGCCAATAAAAATATTACTTAAAATGCAAATCGAATTTCAAAAAATGTACTACCAAATAATACAAGTACTTTAAAAGAATCACTGACCATACAAAAACTTCAATTAAGTGGGATATCCTGATCGATTTAACTTAAAAAAAGGAGGGGGGATGGCAGAAGGGAGAGTAAAAGACTTAAAGAAAGAGGCTTTAGGAAATATATTGATTCAAAGTAGTTCATTCCTGACGATTTCCAACCTTTCGTGAAATAAGTCATACATCAGTTGTATGGTAATGAGGTGGTATTAATAAAGGAGGTTTGAGGGTTAAAAGGGTAGTATGAGTTTTGAAATCTGTCTAGTACTAATATTGTCTTACAGGGGTTAAGACAGGTGAGAACCCAAAGAGCATTAATCTGTGAGACAAAACCATAGGCTAGATAAATGCATATTTTTTCTGCCTTGACCATTAAATTCATGTTTAAATAATTCCAAATACTTAGATAAAGGATAAAATATCTATCACCTGAATATTAGGCTTTATAAATTCTCTCTATTCATAACAATTTTCTGGATTACTAATGTTTATCTATGGGCATGATCTTGGTTAGCAAGCCATGAAAAAATAAAAGCAACACACACACACACACACACACACACACACACACACACACGTATTGCACCATGCTTTATATAAAAATATTCACTAGGCTATATTTAATTAGACTTCATTTCCTAGTTTTGTCTAAATAATTGAGTTGCATAAAACTTTTTTCCTGAATATTTTTTTACTTGAATAAATTGAAAAATATGTCCTGCCAATCAGGTAGAAATTTTAGGAGCTCTTTAATGACCCAATTTATCTGTATTATCAAATATTTTTATTATATAAAATATTATTAATGCCCCTCCCCACATTCTAAAAATCCAAATTCAATTATTTAAAATTAAGAAGCCACTCCTATGTGTCAGATACTGTACTAACATATGTACATGACATTTGTCAAATACATGCACAGATATAGATAGATAGATACACACACATGAATACATTCAATGAAAATAAACTCAATTGATCAGATTTTTATCTATGTTGATTTTTCAGGAAGAAAATCACAGAAAAATAAATAGATACTAGAAAATTAGATATTTGCACCCCTATCTTACATTAAAAATAATATTTCTAGTGAGATCCAAAGTCAATATATATTCAGCCCTATTTTCTAACAACTTTTTTTTGTACATATTTATTTTAGTACACATTTATTTTTATTAAATTTGACACCTGCACTAAACTTTTAGAACTTTGGAATCTATCAAAATACCCTTTTCCTGAATAGTACAACAAAGAGAGAAATTATACTCCTGTAAGTCTTATCCACATGAAAATATATATTGCAATATAATGAAAGGAGATAAGACTATTATATTACAAAACTGAACACAATTTTTAAGAATGGCAGTGTTGCTACTGTGGGTTGAAAAAAGGAAAAAAAATTCCTTTGTGGGCAATAAAGACCATTTTTGTTTGGTGAAGCAGTATTAATATTTATTTTGATGAGAGCCAGATTTAATATGTAATTTTAGATGACGAACAACTTGTATCGAACAATGTTTTTTGAGCAGCATATTATATCTACCAAAAGTACTTTTTTTTTTTTAATCTATTTGGAGATGCTTAGGACTCTTAAAGTGAAGATACGTGGAATCAATGACCCAATTCTAGCAGGCCCACGCTCTACGTTGGTGATAGCAAACTAAGTAACAATTTTGCTCTTGACTGAGATAAACATGTTAAAAATTATCCCTATCAGCCAGTTTATTGTGACTTTCACTCATACATCAAGTTCATTTCCAGGCAAACAGGAATAAGCAGAAGTTCACTTGCCTAAATTGCGTGGGAAGGCACTGGCGTGATGCCGTCTTTGGATTATCGAATCATGTCATCCCTCTCCAGTGTATATTGTATAGAGAAACAGCTAAGACACAGAATGTGAGTCTGGCAGAGAAAGATCATGAGATTACGTGATTATGAAATTTGTTTGCGAGTTTTTTACATCAATGACTCATAGAATGAATTCAGTAAGAAAAACTTCTTTGGAGGATATCCAGAAGTAAGTTTATATTTGCTTAGGAGCTCGAATTTCTTTGCTTCCCCATGAGTTTAAATTTGGTATTTTGGTCCCCCTTCCTTAGTAAGACCCACCATATTTAAATCAAAGCTCAGTAATATGTACTTCCAGGAAATGAGAGGAGATCTCTTGGTCCGAGTTGTAAAGCTGGTTGCCTCCCAGACATAAGCATAGTGGTCTGTGAATATTGAGAGGAAGGACATAGAAATACGTAAGATAAACCAAACAGAGCATTTCTATGACAACTCTACAAGGCCAAAATTATATAGTGAATCATTAGGTTTCCTTGAGGATATCTAAACAAATGCTAGATTATATTAATTTTTTTTAAATACAGAAGTAAAAATGGACTTTTGAGGTAGAGACTGATTTTGTTAAATCCCCACACGTCCTCTAGTCATCTCTTTCACCCAACCCTACCTCCTAGACCTTGCTCCTCTCCCCCTCCAAATGCTTATTATTTTTATTGCTCATTTCAAACATCAGTTCACCTTTAGGTCTTTCATGGAAAAAAACTTCCACACATGCTTTGCGCCCTCTTTAAGAGCCAAGTGCCATGCTATGTGCTTTATAAAAGGTAATCTATTTACTCCTTCAAAAACACTGGGAGGTTGATAATATCCTGTTTCATAAATGAGGAAACTGGGACTTAGTGAGATTAGATAACTTGCCCAAGCCCATGCATCAGAAATTGTGCAGCCAGGCAGGAACCTCAAGTCAGTCAGACTCTAAAACTTCTACTGAAGGAGGAAAGCTGAGGGGACTCTGCTGATTTTTGGCTAGGCCGTTTACTCATATTCCATATTTTGGCTCTTGATAAGCCAAAGAAGCTATGTTCCACAGAAACTTAGTCGTTCTCTAAGTTTCGTCCTAGGCCCCAAACACTTGGTAACACCTAAGAAGAGCCAGATTCCAAATACATTCCAGGACATTTAGTTCAAACAGACCTTGGCTAACACTAGCTTCAACACCCCTACCTTCAGTAATTTATGAAATAACACCTACTGTTCACCTGACACTTGCCTTCGATTGGACCCTAGTGGGGATTCCTAAAGAAACATGTACCCTAGACCATTTTGCAATACGAACCCCCAGCTGCAAACAACGAGACTCATTCTCCTTTCCTTTCTGAATCTCCCAGACACTCCATCTGCTATTCTCTGTCTGTTACTCACCCTAGTCAATAACCTCGTTTTAACTTTCTCCAGCTCACATGAGACCACGGACCTTCTCGGCTGGTCCTGTGGAGCCCTCCCCTGGGTTCTTGGACGCAGCCTGCCTGTATCACTACCAGTACACACACTTCTAAATTTAATTCTCCAGACTTCATCCAAGAGAAATTCATGTTACTTTGAGGCAGCGTTCAGATTAGTCACTCGTTTAGTCTGGAAGTGCTTTCTAAGTGCCTCAAGTAAAATCTCTGTAGGAGATGAAATGATTAAGAGCATGGAAATCTCAGGTTTAAGTCCTGCCTTGTGCAAGTTACTTAAAATCTCTGCTCCCATTTGCTCATCAATATGGGGATAATTATATTCACCTCTTGGGTCATTGTGAAGAGCACGTGGTATCCCGTGTAACAGTATCAGGCACATATAAGGATAAGTTTTTAAAATAGATTATTATGCTATTATTAGGGACAGAGTCCTGCACTACATAGGAAAGAAAAATGGATAGAGTTTAAAATCTAACTGAGGAGATGCAAAGATATATATAAAAAGGATTTCAGGACAATTGCAGTGCATGTTCAAAATTCTGCAATGAAATGTATCCATATTCCTAAATGACTAAGAATAACAAAGTAATAAGAGGAAAACTAGACATCTATGGAAAGATTTCTGGGAGCAAGTGTGTTGCAATATGTCAAAGTGATAAGTAGTACTTGAGATTAAGAGTATGTGAGGGAAAGGAGAGGCGTAGGGGGCACCAAAGAGGAACTGAAGTCTTAACTGAAATATAACATTGAGGTGTTTCTATTTCATCTATCCTCCAAATGAAATAAGGGCTAATATGTGGTTAGTGCTTTCTAGATGCCAGACCCTGTTCTAAGAACTTTGTGCTAACTCAGTCCTCACAGCAGGTACATGGGGGAGGTGCCACTCTTGGTTCCTTTTCACAGGTGAGGGGACTGAGCCATAGGGATGCTGATAGCCTCGTCCAGGGCTACACATCTGGTGAGCAGCGGATCCGGGATAACAAATCCAGGATTTCCAACCCAGGCAGTCTGGTTCCAGAGCCGAAAGAGGTTCTAAAGAGGCACCCAGCGTGTGCTGGGTGCACAACAGGGTATAACCATTGGAAGGGTGTGCTGAGGTATATGGCTGAACACTCAAAAGAAGAACCTGGTAAGACTTGTTATGTCAATTGAGGGTCAAGCTCAAATGTCTCCTGTTTAATTCTCAATCAGAGGATCTGAAAGCTGCCTTTGAGATGTAAACTGTGTAGAGATTGCCTGGGAATTTTGCTGCAGAAGGAGATAAGCAAATTGGATTAAAAGACTAAATCCCGCCTCAGAAACAAGCAATCCCGTGGAACAGTGCAGAGATAAGGGGATGAGCAAGAAATGCAAATCACATTGCAGAAGTCCCAATTGGCAGGAGTCAGGATAAAGTTTGGGAAGGAATTTAGAGGGGAGCAAGATTTCCCCAAAGATTTAGTAAGGAGATACAGATGAAAGTTTGAGTGAAATAGACTGGAAAGGTAGGAGGATACAGAAGCAAGGCACCATTTTGAAAACCCTAAAGTTTTCAGTTTGAGCAGCAGGTGAAGTAGAAGTACAGTCAGTATTAAGCAAATTTAAAAAGTGGGAGTATTAAGGTGAAATGAAGCAGACTTATTTTTCATAACATTGAGCAAGGGGCAGATTTTAACACATCTATGAAATGTATTTTCTCTCTGAAGAATTTTTATATCATAGTTAAGTATTGCCAAACAAATTTTAATGACTTACTTACTGATAAAGTGAGTCATAAAAATGCTTCAAAGAATGTAAGAAAGAGACACTGAGTTTGTTTGAAATGAAAAGAATGAGGCTCAAGAGTGACAATTATCATGCACAATTTGTGTATGTGTGTATATGTATATATTATGCTATATAAATATATATGCATTATATATAATACTGTGACCAACCTATCATCTCCAATGAAAGGAGAAGAAGAAAAATCACAAGAGAACTCTTAAAGACAAAATCTGAATGTTAGAAAAAGTTGCTTCTCTATATATGTGTCATTGGAAATGGAATTTATAACTGGCTGGAATATTTTAATACATTTCAGGGGGAGTGATTTGTCATGTTCTTTTTGTTATGTTTTGCAGCTCTGGTTTCACTGACTTTCCTTTTACCACCACCTCGTATCCACAGCATAGAACAACTGCCCCACAGGGCTTGAGTTTGGAGAACCCAGAGGTTTCCTAAATTCACGTGAATGAGTTACCGAAGCCTTTGATCTTTGAGAAGTCTCAGGCTTTCCATGTGTGCTCCACAGGGACCTTGCTTGATAGAGATAGACAAGTGGAAGAAGATTCTGAAGTTCACGGAATCCAGCATAGAAATCCTCGTGGAATTACTTCTTCGGATTCATACTTGTGATCAGTGCCTGATTCCTACTTGAGAATCAAAAGGTTATCATAAAATTCATCTTTTGTTGCCTCCTCTTTTTATGTCATCCAATCCCCAAATGGTATCACCAAGTCCCACCCATGCTTTCAGTGGAATCAAGGCAAGCAGACAGCTAAGTGAGTCTTTCTAAGGCAAGATCTAGTTTGTATTTTGGTTGTAGGACTGGATTTCCTCCTTTGATGATTGTCTTTTGGCACACACAGTGTTAAGTGAACTGATTTTAAAGGGTAACGACTGTAGGTAGGTTGGTAGAGAACCACCCCGGGCAGTGGAGGTGAACTTGTGCATAGACTGTACATCGACTTGTACAATCAGTCAGCTCTCTGGTCAGCTCTACTAGGGCTGTTCTCCCTAAAACTCTTAAAGTAAGAGACTTGGACATTGCCAGTGGTCTGCAAGTTATCACTGCTTGGAACCATACTGATTGTATCAGAGGCTGAAGTTAAGTGGTGTCAATATTAAATGATCCTCATGTATCCTACTATTTATGCACCATGTTCTCAACTTAAAATGACTAGACTATATTACATCTACATGAGTTTTAAGGGCACTTCTTAGTTTTATTTCTCTTCTATTTACCAATCTTAGTTTGGAGGATAACTGTTGACCAATCTAGATGGTAAAATGTACAATGAAATGTTAGCATGATAAGGGCTGGGATTTTTTGACTGCTTGTCTACTGTTGCATTGCCAGTAGAACATTGCCTGGCACTTAGCAGAAAAGCAATAAAACTTGTCATATAAATGAAGATTGTGCTTTGAATAGAATACAAACTTTTGAATAAAAACATTGAAAATTGTGTATACACCTGAAAATCCATACACACCTGTGTGTGTTTGTGTGTGTGAGTGCATGCATGTTTGTCTCTTCTGAGAGACTCAACAGATTCTTAGACACTGCAATCATGATTATGTATCAGTTTCCATTAATTACAGATTTATAATAACTGTATTATTATTTCAATCCCCAATATAGCACCATCTTGCCAGGGGAGTTACACTAGCCTGGATTCATGGTTTGTTATTGCTTTTTTGTCCCCCCACACACGTCTGAGAGCAAGAAGAATGTTCTACTCTTTTCTTGCTCTTTTACTGCCTCCAAATCTGATTTCAAAAACCCTTCTAGAAGTCCTGGTTAATTGTAATGGAGGATAGTGCAGAGAAGAAAGATCAGGGTATAGGTGAAACAAAATCTGGGCGTAGCTAGCCTCTTGAGACACAACATATTGGTGATTGGCTGAGATCACATAGAACAGTTCGGCTGCGTTGGTAGACAGGGAAGAAGAGAAATGAAAATTATTTAATGTGATGAACTTGAGCTGATGTTTCCAAATTACCTGCACAGTGCTCTGTACTTTCTGCTCGACTATTGCTTCAAAATGATTGATCGATTAAAGCATCACGCATATATAACTTACCCTGCAAAATTTAACATTTTAATGCTAGAAGCTGCTCCCCAGTCTATATGTTTAAATTATAGTGCTGTCCAGAGCTTTAGGAATCACCCACTTATGCCTAAAGGATCTTCTCTTTTGTATTAGTCATTCCAGTATTGACTTTTTGAGGATTAATATGATTTACAAATCATGACTAGAGCCTTCATGGGAATAATGTGGTGAAAATGCTTTCTGCTTTTTCTTGTTCCTTCTTCTCTTTTTCTTGACCTTCAGTTATACATCTGGAAAGTGGCCCAGACAGTTTTCATGATCTTTCCTGTCAACCCCACTGGAGTCAGGTTCCAGCTCTCTGACAAAAAGGAAGAAACTCCCAGCCTGATCCCCAACTATGAGGACCTAAGGCCCCAGATGGATGAAAGAGCCCCTACCCCTTGCACCCCTGTTATTTTATCAACTGTCTTAGGATTGTCTTTCTTCCTTCTTTGTTTCGTGGGTTGCTTAGAGATGCTTATTTCTCTATCTTAAAAACCTTCTCTCTTTTAGCGTCTCTATGAAATCACTCTTTTCCCATTCTTTTCCCTGGTAAGATCCTTTCAATTTTTCTTATGGCTGTATCTGTGACATTTTTTTCCCTGAATAGTATAAAGGTGTATAGTTTGCTTATAGAGTCAAAAAAATCGAAAGGTTTTCTACTCATTTCTAAAACATCAAATCTTATTAGGCAAAGTGGATCCTAAGCAAACTTTGTCTTATACAAAGTTAAGCTAATTTTTCCAGGTGAGTGACAAAAGTATTTGAACTATTGAGGTTTACTCAATGACACGTCTAACCTCAGTTGCGTACAGACATGTAGAGGACAAAATTAAAGGCATATTAGGTATTTCTGGGAAAAGAATGTGTCCAGAGCTGGAAAATAGAAACACTCATCCAGAAAATTCACATGAAACAACATCCATATAAGCTTTTAAATGTCACCTAATACCAAGAAAAAATCAAATTGCCGAATTCCTAATTGCATTACACATTTATTTGTAATCCCATTACAAGGAGCTCCAACTCAGGTTCTTACATATAATTCCTTCCTTCCTTCCTTCCTTCCTTCCTTCCTTCCTTCCTTCCTTCCTTCCTTCCTTCCTTCCTTCCTTTCTTCCTCCCTCCCTTCCTCCCTCCATTTCTCCCTCCCATCTTTCCTAGATGTTCAGAACAAATCGTATGACAGGCATTGGGTATTTTAGTGGGAGCATCCAGCTTTTCTTTTTCATGTAGTGAAAAAGCCACATTACTACTTGAGACTTTGAGTTCAGTATTAGTTACATAGTACACAGAGCTGAATCACATCTCACCTCAAAAAAGTTTACCTCAGGCAGAGTCATCAAGCAAGAAACCCTGAACTAAGGAGAGATACGTTTCTCAGTTCTTTATGCTATATACCTTTGCAACCTTTAAGAATATAATAAATTGTAAAATTGCTTTATATTTGGCATTCTCTAAAAGAGGAAAATTGATGTTCCTTTTCCTTTTTTTTTCCTCTCAGAGTAAGAGATAATGTCTTTGGGGAAAAAATCCAAAGGCAAAAATCTTTCACCTAATAACTCATTGAAGGCACATGGCCTTTTTAATATACTTGTCTTTTTACCTGTGGTTGACATCCACCCCACTGGGTCACCAGGGCCTGCTTTTGATGCTAACAGCCTTCTTCCATGAAACAGAAATGGAAATTATTCCTCAGAAGCAAAAAGAATGCCCCATCCCCCCCAAAAAATACAAGGAAATTTTTTTTACTGATGTGTTAAAAAGGTTATTTTTCCCAATATTCACAAAAGGGAACATATGCATTAATGTAAAAAAAAAAAATTCAACCAGACAGAAAATTATACTTTACATAAGAAAAAAGCATGTGAGTTAACTAACTTTGGTTTAGTGAGGTAAAAGTCCGATATTTGTCCAGCAAATCTGAACACCAACACCCTCAAGTTGTGTGCTTTTTACAGGCATTTGGAAGATTTCATTGCTGAATGCATATCCTTGGTCCTAGCAAAAAGGGGAAATGGAGAACAGACATGGGTGAGCACGTGGCGGGCCAGCCAGACCACATAACTGTTACAAACCACAGGCTCGTGGGACAAGGGCTTTCACAAATGTAACAATGGAACTCTCTGTTTCCAAAAGAAAGCTGCTTTTTACTTTGTTAACTCTGCAGTTTCTGAATACTGACTGATCTCCTTAATATTTTCTCAGGCAAACCACCGAGATGCTAAATGAGAGGTTATTTTATCCTGAAGAAACAGCTTTTACAAAAGCGATCAGACACATGCAATTTTCTAAAACATGATTCAGGAAAAAAAAGAAAGTTGAACTTAGAATGGATGTCGGTACCTGGATGTGAGGTCCAGAAAAGAAGTGAAGCCCAGAAGCCCAGGTGTCTGTTTATCCCTCCAATGTATTCTGGCCTCACAAGACAAATCCTATGGCCCTGGGGGTCAAAGACTCCCTGATTTCCACCAAGAGCTAAGAGGACAGTGCTCCCATTTTGCATTTCTCTATGGAGCTGTGACCGTTACACAGTCTAAACCACCAAATTAATCCTACCTATAATGACGTGATGTTGCTTCTTTCATTTTTCTTTCTCACACTTCTTATTAATTTAAAATTTTAATTATTTCCATCAAACACTTACTGGAGAATTCTTCTAGGGACTTGTTCTGAGTGTTTCCCAATGCCTGGCCTAGGGCCTTTGCTGGGCCAAATGAGGTTGCTTCCTGGTGGAGTTCTGGAAAGGGACTAGCATCAGCCATTTCATGTATATCTGCTGGCTTCACTGCTTGAATAATCTGAAAGCTGTGAGAACTCTCCATGCTCTTAAATCAGACTCAATGGCCTCTATGGTCTATATTTGGTCCAATGACATTGGTCCACCGCCTGTTCCCTGAGTGATAAAAGAGTGTGGTGAGTGAGATGGAGGAGATCTGAGGTTCTAGGAAATTTGTTGTAATTATTTTCCAGTGCTATCTGAGGATTCTTGGGGTTGCTTCTGTTCTTCCCTCAGCCGTGGCAAGCATAAATTCAAAATGGCAAAATTGATAATAAACGTAGAGATATTTTAAAAAATCACTGGAAGTCAGTAAAATCACAAAGACAATTGAATTTTACTTATTATTTTTCATTACTGGGTGGCTGTTGATAGGTTGGCAAAGTCTGGAAAAGCAATAAGTTCATGTAAAGTTCATATATTTTATATATTAATATTCGTGCCTTTATCTTAAAATTTAAAGTAAAATAATCAAGTTTAAATCAGATTTTGTAAGCTATTGCTATTGTTTACATTATTAGTAGTTCATACTAAATAACTGCATGTAACTCAAATTAAAAGTTTCATTTCTATCAGAAAATATGATTTGATCACAGTATATTTCCTTTATTCTGCTAATAGATTTTATCTTTCCTGAATTAATTCTAATGGTAGTAATACAATTTAGTCAGCATTCCCTCATGTGTCTGGGAGTCATTGCGAGATCAAATAAGATACATGTTTCATTAAGTTCTTCTACCTTTGGGCAGATCTGGAAAATATTATATAATCTTGAATTGTTCCAAACATGATTATTGTTATTGGCACAATTAAGACCCTGTTTCCCTGTGACAATGTCAAACTATAAGTCATGTTTGGCATAGAGACAGTATCTATTCTGGTTTATAGGTCCTTTCTTTTGAATGGTTATGCAATTATCTTTAAAATCAAAGCCTAAAACTGAAAGATGTTGTCTCAGTTTATTTCATCCAAAACATTTCCTTTTTCATCACTTAGAAAACCAGTGGGAATCTCTTTAACTTTTACTTCTGTATTTTTATCTGGTAATGCACTATATATTGGTAAAACAAATTGTTCGACATGTTTTTTTTCCCTTACTGACTAATTGAATTGTGTATTATTCCTGTTCTATTTTAGGGGTGATACATTCTCTCACGTTCATGCCTGCCCTCTGCATTAATAATAGCATTCTGAATTATTTCTTCTAGATAGTAATCATTCGTTTTAATATTTTCAGTTGTCTTCATATTTGGTCATTCTTCCGTTATATTTCTCCATCATTTCTATTAAAGCTAGTTGTTTTCCAGTGTTTTCTAAAAATACTGTACTGCTATCACCGCAAAAGAATTATTGTGCTTAGCTAAATTTTGAAGAGATATTATTAATCTTTTAAGAACAACATTGCCATGTTCTCTATCTGCCCTTACTGGTTTGTGTTGAATGCTATTGATTTCTTACTGGTTATTCACCTTTTTCCCCTTGGTTCTGGTAACTTCTTGTATTTGTGTGTTTTTCTGCAAGTGAGATGTCCTGTTTTACTCTTTTGTCAGTTTAAATGTTTCCAGTCATAGATGAATCCCAAAGTTGATCTTCCAAATGGCTGTGAAAAAGGTAATAGTAGAAACAAAATATTTTGCTTTTGAATTTATTCTAAATTTCCTATTCTAGGAAAACCTATTTCTCTGGAAAGGGGGCTATTGTTTGTTAGGTACAGAGTTTCAGTTTGGGGTGATGAAAAAGTTTTGGAGATGGGTAGTGATGGCTGCATAACAAGGTGAGTGTTTTTAATGCAGCTGAGCTATCCATTTCAAATACATAAAATGGCAAATGTTATGTTATGTATATTTTACCCCGATTTTTAAAAATCTCATTTTTTTCAGCTTCTTTCTTCATTTGAAATAATTTTGGTGTGAAGTTAAATCTAAGTACTCTGCCAGGATAAGAGAAAGGAAAATTGTGATAATAAATTTGAAAAGGATTATGTTTTGTCAGAAATATTATCATGTTTTCAGAATGAATGTGATTACTATTTCCCAGAATTATCCCCCAATAAACATAGCAAATGATAAAAAAATCTTTTGTTTTTTCTTGCCTAATTTACCAACTTCATTTATATATTTTTTTCATATTCTAACAGGCCATCAAGAGTTGCATTTGTAGGTTCTGAATCATATATTTGGAATAAGTAATTCTCTTTTTCTTTCTCTTTGTTTTGATCAGTAATTAGATCATCCAGTAAATAATATAATATGTCTGATTTCATTTGACCTATTCAAGTTGAAATTTAGATAATAAATAATAAATTTTTATAATTTTATAATGCTTATTTTTATTATTTTGATTAGTAACTAAGCCATCATTAAATATTTAGTAATATTCCATTTATGGGTTTCATACATCATATTTAACAGAAGTATATTCATTTTTATTGTTAGCATTTAAAAAAATTTAAGCAGACCAACTCTGAAAATTTTTTTTCTCATTTTAACATCTTTATTTGTTGAGCTCTATTTACATATCCTCTATTTCTATCATGATCCTGACTTGTCATCAAATCACAATGATCTAAGGATTTAAAAAATAAAGCATAATTGCATTTAGAGTTCAAAATTGAATGTATTTTGTCAAAAATGTGTATTAAACATAAAATGTAAATAAAGTAATTTATATCCCATATATGTGTTGGTTATTTAGTTACTTTCTCAATAGTGCTTGATTGTAGCAATTGGGAGACGGTATCCTGAAACAACAGAGTTCTATTGTAGAGGGTTAAGTTTATACTTGAACCAGTGACTAATTTATTATGCTATTTACTCCTCTAGCCAAAATAATGAGTTTTGGAATCAAAGGTACATATGGACATTGCTCTTCTCATTATTAAATCTTAAAACCTACTCACAGAATTTATTTACTTCCATTCCCTGCAATTTGGAGCTATGCTGGTTTGGAGTTCTTAGTTTCCAAAAGAGGGATGCCTCCACCAGGCGCCATGACAAGTGGTCCATTGAACTGAACTGTTATGTAGCCATTCTTGACTTTTCATGGCTTTGAATCAATAAGAAAAGAAAACTTGGGTGGATGTCCCTCTAATGGATGTGGTAATAATTAAGAAGAAATTAGCATTCTCCTTTATTATGAGTGCATGGTGGAATATGCCAGAAACCCTGTGAATTCCCGAAATATCTTTTATTATTTCCATATCAAACAGTAAACGTAAATGAAAAATTACACCAAGGGAAAAAAAGAGGTAGAAACACTGAGTATTCAGATTCAAAGAACCCCAACAAGCCAAGGTTTTGGCTTGGAGCAAAGGTAATATATAATGGATAGTGAAAGGAGGATAACTGTGACCTAATTATTGAAATGAGGGATTTAAACTCTAGGCATATTATCCCTCAATTTTTATGTGTACACGTGACTTTATTGTTTTATGTAAAGTTGGTTGGTGTTGTTTAATTCTGAAGTTTAGTCTTTAAGTTAGAGAATAGTCAAGTAGAAATGTGACTGTTTTTTAAGGAGGTAAAAATTATTCCCAGAGATGGATACTGTAACTGTCACAGAGTATACCATAGGACATGCACAGAGAAACAATCACTATTCACACATATGTCTCACCATTTAGAGGAAAGTGATGGTTTTGTTTAAGGAAAAGATGTATTTTGAAGGCCAAAAGAAGGTTGTTATTGTTGCATGGAAGTTCAAATCTATGCAGAAGATAGATGTGGAGCAGTCAAGGGGCACAAACTGTGTAGATTACTAAGTTTTCAGTTCTCTGCTTCTAAAACACCCTTGCCTACACTACAATGTTATACTGAGACTAGTACTTGGCAAACCAATTTCTTCTTTCCAGCTGGTTCCCTGTTAGTGTCTTCCACTTGGGGACTAGAGGAAGACTAGAAAGCAAGGAAAGGACAAGGGTTAGACTCCCTTTGGTTTTACTTCCTCTTCCTGTCACCGTCTCTCTGGCAATGGTTTTGCATCCTGGCAGTCGCTGTTGATTTCAGTTTCCTCTTTGTTGTTGTTATTGTTATTTCACATCCCAGAACCAACCTGTAGAACCAAACTAAAATGGATTCACTTATGTTAGTGATAAAATGGAGCTGGTCAATGCAGACACATAAAGGACATTTAATCTAACCTTATAGGAATGTAGAGCTCTTCTAAAGAATCAACAGAGGACACAAGACAATTCTCAAATGCCAAATCTGTTCAAGCCATCTTTGAACCCCCTTATTTTCTTGACTTAGCTGCCCTGATCCAAATAAGAAAAAAGACCCATAGGCAACCAGTTAGCTTAAAAAAAAAAAAAAAAAAAAAAGAGCCCAATACCTTCCATATTTATCCCATAAGAAAATCTGTGAGCAATTCGGAGCTCATTGCTTCCACAACCTTAAGTTACCGAGCTTCCCGGTGAAAACCTTGCGATAAACTCATCATTCTGCTTTGTTTTATTCGGTATGTGGTGTTTGCCCAGAACCCAAAGACATTACAGGTCATCTTTAGTGTAACAAGATACTTCGGGGTTTACTAGATATTATTTTTAAGACTTCATAATCTTTTTTTTAAATCTTTTCTTGGGCTTGATTTGATTTTTCCCCTTTATTTGCCAAGCATCAATTCTCTTTCCCAAACTCATCTTTTCTTTTTGAACTTTACTCATTCTCTCTCCCAGAGGGTTTTATTTTTTCACATTTCCATGACATAACCACTGCTAGGTGTCTTTTGAGATCCCCTTCATCCCGGTCTTCCAGTCCTCTTTTGTTGACCCAGTTTCTTCAAAGAAGCATATGACTTATTTGCAGTTTTCACAATTCCAAAGCTCAATTTGCAATACACTTGGCATATATTTACTGAGATCTCTTTCTTCCTCAAGGGTCTCTGTGTCAATTGGTCAATTTGCTCCATGAGTCACAGCCTTTGAAAACCTCAAGTACAAATTATATTCTTTTTGATACTGGCCTTAAGTAGAGGAGATAATTTCAAGGATTCACCAGGAGCCTCTGAGGTCCTTTTCACTTGCAAAAGAGCTCAAAGTTTACTCCTAAAGTTACCAGAACTTGAGTTTAGAGCTATCATCACATCGTTGCTTACTTCTGCCACCCAGCGAATATGCCCTCCTTGCTTCAAGCTTGCTGTGCCATGTGGCCTCTGAAGATAATGCAAATCAATACAGAAGTCTTCTCTTTAGTCCACATCAGGGAGGCCTTTTGCAACAGAAAACAAACAGGATTCCCTGATTCTTAAATATCCAATATTAAAAAAAAGTGACCAAAATATAGTTCTGGGGTTTTTCTGCACACCTGAGTCTCTTCTCCTTTCCTCAGACAAAACGTCCCGGCAGGGAGAATGGCCTGATTAGCAAAATCTTGTCATGTTACATCGCTTTCTGTCTGAGGCATTCCCACGTGTTTATTGGGAAGTACTACTTCATGCCAGAACTCTCTGGCCCCCACACTCTTGAAGTCCTGGAATTATTTTCCATAAAAATGTTTATCTTACATTAAAATATTTAAAAGAATGTAATATAATTTCTATTTTCAAACTTTTATATATTATCCTCTTTTTCATTATATACTAACTCCAAAATTAATACCTATTCATCATGATTCCTCTGATATGTCTACATTTCCTATTCTGGGCTAGCCAGATAGAATTAAGACGCATTAATTAATAAGAAGACCATACTAGGTTAAATACATTAGGAAACAGTAATATAAAGCTGAGCACACACATTAGACTAAAGCAAACACACATACTTTCCAGGCATTTTACCAAAGTCATTGTTTTTTGGTGTGATGCAGACCTTACTGAAATATAATCCAAAGGAAATTTTAGCATCTTTATTTATGCAATAGGCCACTGAAATAGAATATACTGACATTCTTCTCAGAGTTTTTATTTAAAAAACAGTATTTGGTGAGGTGCCTGTCAGTTAAGTCACAAGCTCGTAGTTTGCCATCTTGAGTCACAATCTTGGGGTTGTGAGATGAAGCCCCGAATTGAGCTCCACACTCAACATGGAGTCTGCTTGGGATTCTCTCCCTGTCCTTCTCCCTTTGCCTCTCCTCCCCTCACCATTTGTGCATGTGCACTCTCATTCTGTAAAATAAATAAATAAAAATCTTAAAAAGAAACACATAATATTTGAACTTTTGTTTCCCTTGAACTTCTGTGTAGTTATATTTTCTTTACTATTTGATTCGGTCAAATGGTTAAACAAGCCTGATGATTCTGAAGCCATTTTAAAATCTTCACAGAATAATTGCTAAGTATAATCTTGAATATTTAGTTGATAAAATACCATTCACATGTGTAACAGACTCTAATGTATCACTCTATTCTCAAGGTGGATGCAGCAGGCAAGTTTCTTGTGCAGGGAACTTAAGGGACATGGAACATGCATCATTTGAAAATGTAATTTCCCCCTTCACCAATACCCCCCCAATATTGAAAATCACTAATGTTGTTATCACTCTATAGGTGCCTTTTTTTTTTTAAGCAGTCATTGGAATTGCCATTAAAGCCTTAAATATTCAAATAAAATTTGCCTGAGTTTAGACGTGTTGTTCAGACATATGACAAGGATAATAGTGTCTCCACCTGTGTAACAGGTAACACATTCTCTCATCCATAGTAGTAAACCCTAAGGAGAAACTACGTATTGTATCCAAATAACCTTTACATCAAAAAGTATGCTTTCGTGGCTCAAAATCAAACACTTTTTTTTAAAAATGTGTTTTACAAATTTTGTGGCTTAAGTAGAGCTTGGTTCACGCTGGTGATCTCCACCCAATGGTTCCCGCTCATCTTGGAAGCTGTCATCTGTCCTTTGTCCACTCCCACATGCTTTCACTCATGACACATCTTTGAGTACAATAATTAAACTACAACTTAAAAATTAATCAATTTAAACCCCAAACTGAAGCATTCATTTATTCCAGACATTGGAGATGACACAACTACGACTGAAGTTTAATAAGTTTATCTGTTAAAAAAGATATGTAAAATTCAACATTTAGACACTGTACTCCTTTGTATCAGGAAACAGATATAGGCAGTGTTCTCTTTAGGGCCTAAATTATTCACTTAGAGGCAGATGAACAGAAGAAAGTTAAAACTTTCAGATTCTAGAATAACAGTTCCTATATTATTGTTATATACTATCAACTACATGCTTGTCATGTATTCTTAAAGAAATCATATAACTTTTCTGCCCCCTTTTAAGCTGTAGTAAAGACTTTGGCATTGAATTTTAGCAACTGATACATTAAAGTGATTAAAAATTTTGTTTTTACTGCAATGTAAAGCTGGGTTTTAGAATAGCATCTTTACTAATTACTCATTTTATAATCTTGAGTAAATAAAAATTTCTCTATTTTTTCATTTCCTCACTTTTAAATTCAGGAACCAATACCAGCATCACACGGGTGATTAAGGATTAAATATGATAATGAGAGCAGAGATCCTGGTGCATAGTAATGACTCAATGAGTGGTGGTTATTATCACGGCAATTATTTTTGCTGTCTCTACAGAATTTTTCTAGATAGGAAAGTTAAAGAAAAGCAAACAACGCCCACAGAATGTCAGTTGTACTTGAAAATGTATTGAACTAAAGTCAAAAGACATGAGTGCTAGTTATGACTCCAACAAGAATTTACAGGTTCATTCAATGACTCGAAAAATCAATCAAAGTGGAATTTTTATTATGTTTCATTTGTGGAATGGAACGATATCTGAGTCCTCAGTTCAGTTAGTTGTGAGGATCGTCAGTAACACGTGTGATCGAAGTATCAACGTCCTCCATATTTCATCTCAAGTAGAGACATTACCAGAGGGGTGCCTGGGTGGCACAGTGGTTAAGCGTCTGCCTTCAGCTCAGGGCGTGATCCCGTTGTTATGGGATCGAGCCCCACATCAGGCTCCTCCGCTGTGAGCCTGCTTCTTCCTCTCCCACTCCCCCTGCTTGTGTTCCCTCTCTCGCTGGCTGTCTCTCTCTCTGTTCAATAAATAAATAAAATCTTTAAAAAAAAAAAGAAAGAAAAATTACCAGAGATGATATGGAACCAATTATAGTACCAGTTTTAAGATTATGAGATAGTGTACATACATAGAAGGACATAATGGAACACATATAAAGTTTTAAATCATCATAATAAAATTATGCGAGCCTCCAACCCCCAAAACAGAGCATTACTCCCGTAGCTTCTGGTGTACCCAGCTCCACTCTCCAGGCTTGAAGCTGGAGAACAGAGGTGGCACGATTTTGATTTTATGCTTATCATTATTTTGTGCATGTATTTATTGCCACAAATAATACACTTTTTAAATGTATAGACATTATATCACCATCCTATGAGCAATCTTCAGTGACTTTAAAAAAATGCCTTTTTTATGATATATTTCCATACTATGAAATTCATCTATTTAAATTGTACAATCAAGGATTTTTAGTAGAGTCAGCATTGTGCAACCATGAACGCAATCTAATTTTACAACATTGCAATCACTCCCCCAAGAAATCCTGTACCCATAAGCAGGTACTCCTTGTACCTTCTCAGAGCTCCCAGCCCTACACATCACTAGTCTATATTCTGTGAGACTTGCTTTTTACTCATCAATGTGCTTCTGAAATTTATACATTTTGATGCAAATAACATTACTTTATAGTCATTGATGATTTTCTTTTTGTGTGCTTAATCTTTCAGCTACTGGGAGAGGTATATTTAAATCTCTTCTTGTAATGGTTGATTTTTCAATTTTGAAGCCATGTTAATAAAGACATACACATTTAGAATTATTATATTCCTAGTGACTTGAAAGGTTTTTTTTTATATAGTGATCAATATCTCCTGAAGTACTTTTTACCTTAAGCTCTCTTTTATTTGATATTAATAGAACTATATCAACTTCTTCCTGACTAGTGTTTGCATATATGCCTTTTTCTATACTTTAACTTATGACATAGGTATGTCTCTTATAAAAAGCACATTGGCTGGTATTAATCAGATTTTGAAAAAGATGTTTTTCTCTTTCAAAGAACGTCAGAATATAGATTTAATCAATCTATAGGTGTATACATATGGCTGTGTGTGGATTTACATATATTTATCTTCGGTTTTCTAGTCTGGCCTATGTCAGCTTAAGTGGTCAATAGGCAACATGATAAAAAGGTTTTATTCTTTTGGGTGTTCTTTATTCTTTACTCTTGGGGGTTGATGTAGTAGCCTTTGCTGAGAAAACTTTTATATCTCAGCAAAGCAGGTGTCTAATCAGGGGAGACCTAATGGTATTAGTTTAGTTAATTCACTTCCCAATTTAATCTCAAAATGGAAGTCCTGAATATAAATGTTTCACAAACTGGAAGCAACACAATTTCTAATGCTTTCCTGTAAATCCTGGAACAGTATAATGAAACAAATTTAAGCTGTCTAGGCAACTTTTTAGAGGCAAAAATGTGTGAATGCTAGAAACCAAGTGTATGTATTAATAATACAAACACTTATGTTTGACTATAAATGCTAATTTAAGCCACTGTTTCCGACTGCTGAGCAAAATTCAGTTTGTGTAAACAAAAATGGAAGTTTCAGAAAGCAAACTGGAATATGCGTTCTTCAATAGACTTAATTAAGAATCATTATCATTTTCCAAGGAATTTGAATCCACATTGTTTCACTGAAGAACAATTACTATAAGTAAAAAAAAAGTGCTCTGGACCTAGACCCATCTGGGTTAGAGTCTGGAGGCATCTTTTATGGCTTTTGGGGCATTGTTGCCTTCTTTTTCACATCTGTAAAATGGGACTATTAATGATACTTACTAGTTTTGTATTTTTATTTTTTGAAATATTGTTCCTTAATTATTGTTTTATTGATAAATTCATTGAACATTAACTGTGTACCAAGCGCACAACCAAACGCTTGTCTTGAGTTCTTGGATTTAATCTCACACAAATTTATGGGTATGTACCATTATTATCCCTGTGATTCAGGTCAGAAACAGCAGGGACTGGAACCATAGTCTCTCTAATTTCTTCAGTGTTATGCAATGTTATCTCATAACATGAGGTTATATTTTGCTTTTCTTCCTGCTCTCAGAAACTCTTCAAATAGCTTTTCTTTTACCTGCTAATTATAGGCATTTCCGAAAATCCCTGCCCTTAATCTTTTTACTCCTTCTCTTGTGATCTCATCTACATCTATGTCTTCAGGTCCGTCTTTATTGATTCTTAAATTTCTATCTCCAGTCTTGAGGGCCTTCCTTGTAATTTGGGTTTAATTTTATTTTCAAATACCTACTGAATAGAATCACCTTAAGGTCTTCACACTTCAAACTCACTATGTCAGAACTTAAACTCCTCATCTTTCCTTACAAAACGGCTCCTTCTTCTGGATAGAATATTGTTATTTTCCAAACAACTTGAATTTGAAGCCTAAGAAATATTTTTTGTTGTTCTTTGAGCCTAATATTCAGTCAGATCATCAGTTCCTTGATAGCTTCCCCTAGTACATTTTCCACTTCTCCTCCACTTTTTAGTCCTGTCTATTCTGGCTCATAACATCATTACCTGGGCTACCCTCGATAGCCCTTGACTGATCTCCCTATACCGAAAACCTACTGGCTTCCATATAAAACCTCCAGATACATTTTCCTAAAGCCAAGCTCTAATTATTCAGATACAATTACAAAACAACAAAAGCAACCCGCTGGAACTATGGAGTTCTATTACCTGACAACTTTAGATCAATATTTTAAGAGGCCTCTTCTAAACTGCCAAGATCATTCATAATTTGATGCAGGGTACTCTGTTCCTTTTCAGGCTAGTCTTCCCCAACGTCCTTTTTTTTTTCTTTTTTCCTTTTTTTTTTTTTTTTTTTTTTGTAGACTACTCTGCTGGTAAGCTAGACTATTTTTATTTCTTAAACATATCTTGTTCTTTTAAAAATGTCACGATTTCGAATTCTGCTCGCTGTCTCTCTGCCTTTCTCCATTACCTAGTCCCACTCAAGTACAGTATCTGACATCATTACCTCCTTCCTAACATGCCCTTTATGAAATGTAATACAGTCTACTTAATTTGTTTTGTGTGGACATGTCTTATTTCACCTATTAAATTGTGATGGAAAAGAGAACACTTAATGAGGACTCCTATGGAACAGGCACGGTATCTTCTCGAGAGCTATGGGTGGTAGCATTCATTTCATTTACAGATAAGGAGGTCCAGAAAGGTCTAATAACCACTGGTGTTTTGAATTCCTCTTTGACAAAATTCTGGTAAATTTGCAGCTCAAGGCCAAGTTTCTGTGTATTAAAAGCAAAATGATACCTTAGGTCTTGACATGACACACTCGTTTCTTATTTGACTTTTTACCACAGAGACATTTGCAGTGGTGAGATTGAACTGTGACCGAAAATTTACCTATTTGATTTTGCTCTACTTTTTCTCAGCACTACTAAGGAGTCGACTTCTTGCCCTTACATATAGCGCTCTAAATTCAATGAGGAAGATATTTACAGTTCTGTAAATATCACTTTGGCATTTTACATTTTGTATGAGAGAGATTTTTACATTGCAGTTCATAGCACAGTTTGAGGTTTCTAAATGCCAGCTAGAGACATTGAAAACACCAAGTTTTAAATTCAACATTGAGAAATGTGCAGAACTTTTAGGGGTTGCTGTGAAGAGCGAAGATGGTATTTGATGAAAGAACACAGAACTCTGACTTATTTATGTATTGGTTCACAGGAGAAAGGATGGGATAACATTTGAATAAGAGAGGGAAGGGTGGTTCTGTACTTCCTTTAGATTCTCCCTACATGATCACCTGAAACGTTAGACAATGGGTAGGAATCGAAATAGAGACTCCTGGGAAATAACAATTTCTATATATCTTGGTAAATTGTGAAGAGTGGAGGTATCCATTGCAGATGTGAACGTGTTGAAGGTAGATCATATCAGTCTATTTCATAATCTAGAAAGAACAACAAATTCAGAAAAAAAGTTTTTACAACAATTAGATACTCAGCATGGCTTAAGATTTTTCTCAAATTATGATTGTGATATAATCACTCTTGCTGACATATTAGTGATAAATACATTATATAAATGACTTTTATCTATCACATACAGATCATTTTTATGTTATTTTTGGAATTTAAATGGCAATAATTATGGCAGCTTTAAGCAGGCATGGGCTGCTGATGCTGGCATGGAAATGTTGATAATTAAAATCTCATCATAGTAGAAGGTTTATTGTTCCTACCATCACTGAGGAAAAAGTTAAATGATTTACTTTTAACTGTAATGGTTTCTCCAGCTATTCTTTACCGTTTTCCCTAAACAGGGTAATATATGTTCCAAAACCACAAAATAAAACAAATAAAACTCTGTTTAACTGACCGTTGCTGCCATTTTGCCTTTTCTCAGAAAGGAGCCTTGCTTAGAAACAACTGCAAGGCATTTTTTTGTGAGCACCCTGACATAGAATAAATATATCTCAATAAGTTAATAATTTAATATTTTATACTTGGCTCTAAGAGGAAACAGCCAGGATGATATTTGTATTCTTTATACACATAAGAAAAACATTTTTTTGAAAAGTTTGCTGTCAAGCTAACAGAAAGTCACTAATCATGTGGAGTTTGAATGAGATGATTTATTACTGTGTATTCACATATGTGGCGAATTGGTTTTAAAACAAGAAAATCTCACAGAAAGTCAAAGACATTCTTTTTTGAGGCCATTAGCAGATACGTTGACAAGCTTTAGCATGGAAGCTTCTATCATGGGTCCTCTTCCCACTCTTTAGTTTTTCCCCGGGTTATTCTGTTCTTTACCATGGCTTCAACTATCACCTGCATACTGATATTCTTAAAATTCCAATCAAGATTTTAAATCATGAAATATCTTTAACTCCAAACTGCTGTATCTAATTACTGTACTGTATTAGTTATCTATTGCTTATAAGCGATTACCTCCAAACTTAACAGCATAGAACAGCAGACATATTTTACCTCATATTTTCTATAGGTCAGGAATCTGGGCCCAGTGTTGCTGGGTCTTGTGGTCCAGGGTCTCTCACAGGGTTGCGATCTAGGGGTAAGCCTTGACTATGGTCTCATCTAAAGGCTCAGCTGGAGGAGGATTTGTTTGGAAGAGCACTGTCACGATTTTTTTGTATGGTTCACTTCTTTGCAAGCTGTTGGCCCATGGCTTCTTTCACTTTCTTGCCCATAAGCCTCTCCCCTGGGCAACTCACAATTTGGCAGCTGGCTTCCCTCAGAGTGAGGGAGAGCAGGCAAGAAGGCAGACATTTGTAATCTTAGAAATGTCAACCCACCACTGTTGCCATATCCTCTTCATTAGAAGTGAGTCATTTGGTCCAGTCTCCCTCTGGCAAGGGGGTTGCTGAAGGCTGTGGATACCAGGAAGTGAAGCACTGAGGCCATCTTTGAGTTAGCTTACCATATGTACCAACTGAAGACTTCCTTCCAGTGTATCCTTGGCACTAGAAACTCAGTCTGTCCAGAACTAACTCCACCAACATTGCACCCAAATCTGCTTCTCCTTCTGTGACGTTTATCTTGAATAGGGGTCATAGATTGTCATTTATACATTTTCTGTGTGTGTGTGTGTGTGTGTGCGCGCGCGCGTGTGTGTTGAATGCATGTTTATTCAAGTTTTTAAAAGTTATTATTACTATTAGTATTATCTGAAGGGCTAATCTATGTAAGCTTATATACTAGTCATTACTAGTTGAGAGATCCTGGATCCAGAGTGCATTGGGAAGGGAACATAGTCTGGGTGTGTAATTCCAGGAGACTGTTTAATGAATTTTTACCTGAAAGATCAAATATGTCTACTCTTTTTCTATTTGGCCTGTCCTTTTTAACAAATGTATGGTCGATGATATCTGGCCTCCTTGCTGATGTTTTCACTCATGTCAGGTGCAAGCCGGCTGTCTTCACATTTAATGCCCTGCTGTCCTTCCACTTGGCGAGGCTGTATAGAGCTTGTCTGTCCAGCACACTGTTACGGAATTTCAGTGGGGAGAATGAGCCAAGATGAGTGCATCCAATTTTCATTAGAGCCTTCTCTCAACTCCAGCGCTTATATTTTCAAATTATAAGAATCAAAATCTCTATTCGTTTCCTTGTGTTCTTAAGCAAAGGAGTCATGATATCATTCAGACCCAAATGCGCTATATATTGTAGTTATTTCTCATTATTTTCTTTTGGGGGGGGCATATGGTTGATATTTTCAAGGACTGAGTCCTAGTTTTTACTTTATTGATAATTTCCTTTGGGCTCTGAAATGTGTTGGAGGTGAGGTGAGTTAGAATTCTTGGTTCAACTGGGTATTTCACAGAGTATTTTTTTAAATCTCTTTCTTGACTTGCCAACAAAATTTGATTCAATTATATAATCTATTCTATTATAGGCTTAATAACATCTTGAAAAATTTTCCTGCCAAAAATGATTATCTGCAAGTTTCTCCTTTTTCAAACATTTATTTGTCCTTCCCAAAGAACTCTAGTAGATTAGTGAGAACTAATGTTGCCTTGATCTCAATAGATTGCATTTCTGATAATAGCACTATGCCTAAAACTTACTCGCCATGCAGATAAAGCTAATTTAATTGCATGTGATCTGTTGCTTTTTCTGGAAGCTTTCTGAGAGTTGGGGCACATCTTGGCAAGCCTCCGGTTCTCTGAAAGTTGCTACTTATACGATCAAGGTTATGAATATTGGTCCTATTTTAAACAATATATACAGTTTTTCCAAAATTTTCGGTGGAGATGCAGTTCTTATGCTTTACTTATATTTGGTTCATCAACTAATGTAAAAGAACCAGTGCCTCTATCTATTCTCCTTTACTTCTTGTCTGTTAAAAGATTGTTTGAGATGGGAATGTTCAGTAAATTCTTTTCAATAAATATCAAAACAGAGTTTATGGACTCTGCTATTTCCTTGTCATTCTTGAGCATAAATTTGGTACCATAAAGATGAAATGGCCCCAGCGATCCCAGCTTTATATTTATTTGGAGAATATTTTTCTTACAAACTATATGCCACATGGTAAGGAGCAACTAGGGGCACCTAAATGTTCACACCCCTCTTGCTATTCTTTATTGTTTGTAAAATTTTCTTTAGATGCTGGTTAGAATGACTCTTCATTTTTCTCCTAATAAATGCTTAACAGTCTTTTTTTTTTTTTTTTGGATTCTCTTTTCTGAAATTGAGTAAACATGTCACAGATATCAATTACATCAAGATCTTCACTTGCTGCCAACTATTTCAAACATCGATTTTGCTTTTATGCCTTTAGTATATGTCTAGAAGCATTTGTCTGTATTTTCTGGTTTGGCATTTCTGCCACTTCCTATACTTGTCAGTCGTCTGAGCCATTTCGTGGCTCACTCTGCTGTCCTTATTTTTCTCAAGTACATCATCAACTTGCACCAGACAAGCTTTGCAAGGCTAGTGTCAATCTGAGAGTTTTTGCTGTTCTTCAGCCATTCTTTACCACATTATTATATAAAAATATGAACATTATTTTCCCCAACATTGTATATTTTAGTGCCAACAGACTGGTTCCGTTTTTATTCATACTCTCTCTTTTCCTTCAGTGAGTACTTCCATTTATTATAGGAACATTTCTGTGGGTCAGGTTAAATTTCAAATGTGTTCTCAGCACTCCCAGGCAATACCCACTGTATTTCTCAGTCAATTCACTCTCACATGGCTGATGACTTTGTTTTGTATTTCCCTGATAATATGCAAGCAATGAGGAGAAAACTATTTATCTTTCCACCACCAAATTGACCAGCTATATACATGTGTATCTGTATCCTCAATCTTCTTCCTGCTACAAGGCATCCAATAGTTGGACTCTTTTTGTGTTTGATCACGTTCATTTTCTTCTATTTAAGGACTTTTGCTCCTGTAAATATATCACATCTTTCCTCCATCACCAAAATTTTCCAATTAAGGAAATGTTTGCATGTTAATTCCCGTTAACATGCAAACATAATAAAATATTTTTAATCTAAAACAAACAACATACACATGTGATAGAGGGATGATTACTTGCCATTTTTCAACAACTCAAGTTTTACTTCAGTCAGACGTATTAAAATTAGACATATTTCCAACACATATGCATTAACAAGGTCACTTAATGTGACCTCACAGCGCCAATTTTTTTTCTATGCACCAGATACACAAATTGCAAATAGAGGCCTTGCTCTGTTATAAGGCGGATATCAGATTGACCCAAAACACATTTATATTGATGCTTAGATTATCGTCAAAAGGAAAATATATTTAAAACTTAAAGAGCTCCTAGAGTCCTGAATCTAAAACTAGAGTTTGGGAAACATTTTTAATATCAAAAGAGGGTGGGGGATTAACTCTAAAGCTTGGTCAGTAATAAATTTGCGTTTATCTGCCCTGAGTATCCTTTGAGCTTCTCTTCCCCACAGATATAGAGAAAGAGGAATGATCACGGATTTGCATATTTAGGATCTAGTTAAATGGGTTTTCTCTATTTCTATTGTCAATGTTGAGTATGAAAATGACCTTTTTTATACATCTTAGGTTGTGATTGTCACTAAAAAATATAATATAATCCTTCAAATGGAATCGACTTGACCGTGACTCAACTAAGTGCAGTGATTAGCACAGTGTAATAGATAAAGAGGAGAAAACAAAGCAAAGGTACTAGAGTCAGGAGACTGAGTGCATCCAGGCTTTGGCCTTTGCAAACTTGTTTTCCTCCCCTGCAGACTGACAGTAGTGGATTAAATGATCCATAGGGTCACTTTGGCCCTGAAACCCAAGGGGATATTTTTGGGGAGCCAAAAATAATTAAAACTAACCTTTTTGAGGTCTTCCCAGTTACATTTTCAAGGGACTATTGTAAATTCTTAATATAGATTATGTAATTTAATCCTTACAATAGCCCTTTGAATTTTTGTACCCTTACTATCACAGATAAAGACATCGGCACTTGAAAGGCTAATTAAAGGCTTTTGATTGGTAATTGGTGGAGTTGAGATTTAAACCCAGGCCGTCGGACATGAAAGCTGAGGAGCTCTTAACCACCTCACAGAACTACGTCTCTCAAAGAGTGGGCAAATTTGTATAGCGATCTATATTGTAAGTAGAATGAAATGCTCTGTAATGAAGATCTGTGGTGGAATCAAATTTTGAAATTTTATTAACCTGGTAATTTCTTCACTCTCTACCCCCTCGCTCCTAAGAGGTAAGCATTGCTTCAAGGCAATGATTACGTAGAATACAAAGAACAATGAGTTAAGTCTTTGGCTTTTTTTTTTTTTTAAGATTTTATTTATTTATTTGACAGAGATACAGACAGCCAGTGAGAGAGGGAACACAAGCAGGGGGAGTGGGAGAGGAAGAAGCAGGCTCATAGCAGAGGAGCCCGATGTGGGGCTCGATCCCACAACGCCGGGATCACGCCCTGAGCCGAAGGCAGACGCTCAACCGCTATGCCACCCAGGCGCCCCAAGTCTTTGGCTTTTGAATATCTAAATCGAATTTTAAAACTCACAACAAGGTAATTAGACTTTTGAGCTGGACATTTGTGATATGTAAGAGGCAAGGTTTTTGAATTTCAAGTGGTTAAGATCTTAGGAGTATTGAAATGAAGTTCATGTTCCTATTGGATTTTATTTTATTATTATTATTTTTTAATTTTATTTATTTATTTGTCAGAAAGAGGGAGGGTGAGCGGGGGGGGGGGGGCAAGCAGCAGGCAGAGAGAGAAACAAGTTCCCTGCTGAGCAAGGAGCCTGATGTGCAACTCATCCCAGGACCCCAGGATTATGACCTGAGCTAAAGGTAGACGCTTAACTGACTGAGCCACCCAGGTGTCCCCCTACTGGATTTTAAAAGGCAGATATGGAGAACATGTCTATCCCTCCCTCAGGAATTAGAGCAGCCTTGACAGGGAAGAAGAGTCTGATAGAAAGCAAGAGAGTTAAAACAGGGATCTATGACCTATTCTCCCGGGTATGAAAATCTTGCAGGAGGGAGCAGCTAAGTCCCAGATAATTCTACAGAACTGGAGAATAGTGGAAATGGGGGCTGATTTTTTTATTTTTTTTCTGGAACTGTAGGTCTTGTCAGCTTCTCAGAAGATCCTCATGGAATGGGAATATATATGAAATGGGTATCAAGAGTGAATATGGCTCCATAGAAAACTGCAGGGTCTGAGGCAAATGTAACACATTTTCTGAACCTGTGTCAATGGGGAAGAACACTGCATTTTTCCAGTGTTGTCACAGAGTCTGTGGAAGTTAGGACTTTAATTCTGGAGTAGACTCAAGTTAAGGATAAGGAGAATGCAGAATGAAGGGCCATCAACCATTGGGATCATGAAAGATGGGTGGTGATAACCAGATGTCAGAAGAAATAAAAAATATCAGTCAGTATGGCACAGATCACAGGATAACAAGTACATGTAAATATCTTAGGAAATTACATGTAAATATCTTAAGAAATTAAATATTTCCCATTAAAAAAGGAAGAGGTGTAGAATGTTGAACCCACTGAGAACATTTTGGTAATTGAGTTAAATCTATTATGTTTGAGAAACTGCCTGGGAAAAACTGGAGTTGACTAAATTGGTCTCCTGTCATTATGGAGAAGAGGGGCTTGAAACAGAAACAAGTTCAGTCTGGAAAATATCTTGCATATCCAGATAAGTAGACTAACAGCATCATGATAAAGAAGGGAGACTACATTGAGGAATTAGGGAAAACTTTTCAGAGGCCTTAGGTTCTGAGTTGAACCTTGAAGTATGAGTAACATTAACCTAAAACTACGGGAAGAGGCAGGGGTAAAAAGTGTACACATGCTGCGGACAAGATGAACAAAGAAATCACATGGTTGTGAGACTCAGTGGTGTATTCAGGGGACCAGTGTGACCAGGGCATCTGGGTTTTGGAAGGTGTAGCAAGATACCTAACAAGAAAAGTAGACCAGTGGTTAATCATAAATGAAAAAGAAGGCCATTCTTATGAGTTCGGATGTCTTCAGATCTGTAAACAATACCAGGCTGTTGAACAGTTTTGCGTAGGGAAGAGATATAGATTACTGGCATTTTTATAAGTTATTCTTATTGAAGAGGAAAATTGCCCAGAGCAGGCCCAGGCCAGGAGGCCCCAGAAGATGGAAAGTTACTAACAATAAGCTAGAGATAACCAGAAGCCCTATTGGGAGCAAGAGATAACCAGCCCTTTCTGCTTCTGTAAACAGGCTTCCTGCCACAGGCTCCCTGCACTACTGATCCCACCTAAAGCAGCCCCTACTCCCCCAGTTCAAACCCACCTACCAGCAGTCAGCACAGCCCTTGGAACCGGATTGCCTGCAGTCCCTATAAAAGCTTATAACCCCGTTGCCCAGGGCCCAGAATTTGGAGCACGATCTCCTCTGGGTCTGCCGGCTTAAAATAAACCCGAGTTCTCCTACTTCTCTGAGTGTCACTTGGTCTCTCGTCCGTGTGATTCTTATTTTTCCGCAACATGGTAAGCCCCCATGCCTATTTATCTAACTTCCTACCTGACATTCTCCCTTGCATGTCTCACAGACAAGTAAAACTAAGTCAGCTTAAGGGTAAATTTTGGACTCACTTTCAAGTATTCCCTTCTTTTCTTCTCTATTCCAGGAAATGGCACTTTCTGTCCTCTAAGTGCTCTTGACATGATGCCCTTATTCTAATTATCCCTTTATATTTCATCGTTTTTTTCTATTTTACCAATACTTCTAGCGAAACAGATTTGAATTATGCATACTTCTCTCCATCTCCCCAGCCATCACTTGTAGTCCGAGTCACCAGTAGCCCCCACTCCTCCTATCCCTGCAATTGACTCTAACCTTCTCATCTTCCAGTCTTGTCTCCTCCAATCCACTCTTCCCAGTACAGCAAAAATAATATTTCTAAAACAAAAGGACGTTCACGTTTCAGTTAGTTCCTTTAATCACTCCTCATTGCCCTTAGAACAAAATCTCAAATCAACATTAAAAACAAAAACGTTAGGGGCGCCTGGGTGGCACAGCGGTTAAGCGTCTGCCTTCGGCTCAGGGTGTGATCCCGGCGATCTGGGATCGAGCCCCACATCAGGCTCCTCTGCTATGAGCCTGCTTCTTCCTCTCCCACTCCCCCTGCTTGTGTTCCCTCTCTCGCTGGCTGTCTCTGTCAAATAAATAAAATCTTAAAAAAAAACAACTGTTATATGCCCTTTGCATACCTTTCCAGTGACACCTCTTGCCTCTCCTTACTTTTTATCTTCAGCCATACTGACTTTCTTCCAGTTCCTGATATGAATTATACTTTTTTCCTGGATGATGGTACATTCACTTCTCCCCCAACTTTTTCTAGTAATTTTGTGCATCCTTTGGTTCCAATAAATATTGTTTCTAGAGAATTCTGCTTTGAATCTCAATCTGAACCAAGAGCTTGTTTTAACTCTCATCACATCATTTCATTTTTAATACCACAATTTTAAATTATTTATTCATTTGATTGTATGTTCACTAATTGGCTCCCCTGCTAGACTATAAGCCCCGTTATCATATCCGTTCTGTTCTTCGATCAATTGCCAGCTGCTAGCCCAGTGACTGGCACACAGTAGATTCTTTTTAAATGTGTTGGATAAGTGAATAAAAGAATGACAGTCAATGATATGAAAGCCAGATACCAAGTTTGAGGAGAGAGAATCTGTTTAAAAATTCAGTAATGAAAAATAATGAAAATTGGAAATTAGTGCAGTTGTAAATGACAGAAAAACAAAAGATCAAAATTTATCACCTTCGGGGGCGCCTGGGTGGCACAGCGGTTAAGTGTCTGCCTTCGGCTCAGGGCGTGATCCCAGCGTTCTGGGATCGAGCCCCACATCAGGCTCCTCTGCTATGAGCCTGCTTCTTCCTCTCCCACTCCCCCTGCTTGTGTTCCCTCTCTCGCTGGCTGTCTCTATCTCTGTCAAATAAATAAATAAAATCATTAAAAAAAAATATTTATCACCTTTGTATCCTGAGGTAGGTAGCCCTAGACTACTATAGCAGTTCCACACTCCTCAGATTCCTAGATGCCACGTATTTTACTGCCCTGCTTTCCTAAGAATGGCGCTGTCTGAACAGAGATGGCCACACAAGTTCTACCAATAGGTCTGCACCCCCCGGTGTTGCAGAAAGAAATAAAAATCAGACCGGCGAGAGACCGAGTGACACTCGGAGAAGTAGGAGAACTCGGGTTTATTTTATGCCAGCAGACCCAGATGAGATCTTGCTCGAAATTCTGGGCCCCAGGTAGTGGGGTTACAACGGTTTTATAGGGGGGTGCAAGGGGTCAGGTTCCAAGGGCTGTGCTGGCTGCTGGTAGGTGAGTTTAAATTGGGGGGGTGTTGCTTTAGGCAGGAACAGCAGGTAGGGAGCTTGTGGCGGGAAGCCTGTTTACAGAAGCAGAAAGGGCTGGTCACCTCTTGCTTTACAGACTGAGCTAGTAACTTTCCATCTTCTGGGGCCTGCTGGCCTGGGCCTGCTCTGGGTAATTTTCCTCTTCACAGGCAGTGGAGAAATAGAATGGGAGGCAGAGGGCATGCTCCCTGTCTTTAAAAAGTTTTCCCAGAAATCCCACAAAATACTGCTCTTGTTGACCAAATATTAAGTGGTCATAGCTAGTTTCTGGTTTCCCAGTGACAACTGGGGTTC
Organism: Ursus americanus; assembly: GCF_024610735.1. NCBI lineage: Eukaryota > Metazoa > Chordata > Mammalia > Carnivora > Ursidae > Ursus > Ursus americanus. Next base: position 7,983,997 of record NC_142134.1, on the reverse strand, counting down.
TGTTACCAAGAAAGAGGTATAGAATGAAATTGTATGTGGGCTTAGACGATTAGCAGTGCCTGCCATGTGGTAGTTCCATGAAAATCGAGGGAGTGGAACAAATCTGAGCCACCTTTTAGAAGTCCTGAGCATTCAGATCTGATTAGATGAGCTCTGCGATGTCTCATTTCATGAGTGAGAAAAGTGAGGTTGGTGAGAAAGACGATCTGTATCTGCATACTTTCTTACTTCCCGTCACCCTGATAACATAAGGCTCGTCCCGGTCAACAAATGGTTTCACTTACGCTGACATTTTCAACAAACTTCATTTCAACTGAAACTTTGTGAGGAATTCACAAAACATCCTTAAAATGCTTAAGCAGTTTGTACAGTGTAAATATTTTAGACAAATATATCCAAATATATAAATACTGACTGTCTCATCTTTCTCGTAGATAAATCCAAACATATCAATGGGGGCAGTGAAAAGTCAGCTAACTTTGTTCAGATGTTGTTTAGCATATCCCTAGATGCAGTGGAAAACACTTCGGGGATGTTTTTCCTTTTTGCTAATCCTTTTTACCATTGTATAATGTTTCAAAATTTGTAGATATGATCCTGCTGATGGAAAATGTGTCCGAGTTAAATCTCATCTATAGAAATGCGTTTTGGTCACAGAACACATTTTTAAAATATTTTTTAAAAAGAGGAAATACAGATATATCAGCTTTGCGTTTCATTATACCACGTTTCAATTAAATAGCATTCTGTTCTTACAAAATATCTATACACTGTGTGGAAGTTCATTTTTTTTTAAATTTTATTTATTTATTTGACAGAGAGAGACAACCAGCGAGAGAGGGAACACAAGCAGGGGGAGTGGGAGAGGAAGAAGCAAGCTCATAGCGGAAGAGCCTGATGTGGGGCTCGATCCCAGAACGCCGAGATCACGCCCTGAGCCGAAGGCAGACGCTTAACGACTGCGCCACCCAGGCGTCCCAAGTTCATTTTTTTATCACGTCTCTTGTTTTTCGTTTTGGCCAGATTTAGAACTTTCTGTTTAGTAATTACTTCTCATCTCAGATAGGAGCTTTTGTCAAAATTCTCTCACAATGAAGTACAGTAACAGCTTGATGTGACACCCACTCACAGTCATAACACCATGGTAACAATAACAGTAAAACAAAGAATGATCAATTATGTAGTATTTATAGAAGTGCAGCCAGAGATCTGGGTACTTGACACACATTATCTCATTTAAAATGATTTTAAATGTTAATATTTTCACATTTCATTGATGAAGAAACTAAGTTCAAAGATATTAAACATCATTTCCAAAAATATAAAGCTCACAGAATCACGCCATCTGCGTGGCTCAGGTCCTATGTTACTTGCTCTAGATTACATGGATCTCTGTCCACAGCCTTCTTAATATTGACGGACATTGGCTTGATGAAAATTGCATTTATTGAAAAACCTGCGAGATAGAACTAAAGAGGTCTGGCTAATTTGGTTGCTTGTATGTGTGGCAGGGGTGCACAATTACATTAGCCCTTATCGAAACTTCTTCACTTGGTGGTCCATTGACCCCAGGGAGTTCAAGAATATGCTTCAAAGTGTTTTGTGATCATCCTAACATTTTATACATTTATTTAGAGGGAGTGTTCATAGCTTTATCATATTTTTACAAGGATCTGTGATTTCTAAACACTGAAAACTCCAGAAAAATCAATAAATATTCATGAATGATGAGCACGACAAACTAGTAAGAAATGTGTTCATATTTCTTTTAAATATAACACTACTCTTTTAAAGAAGCCTAAGTGGATGAGTGGGTGAGACTCATCAAAATATATCCACTGCTTTAAATTACTATAGGAGAAAAGTCAAGTCAATATTCATTAGAAACCCATTGCTCCATTGGAAGTTACAGGGCATGTTGTAGGAACACAGGAAGAGAGATGTGAAGACTGAATTCCACTTGGACTCAGACTTTTCCATCTCTGACTTTGAGGTAAGTTCTAATAATCATCCTTTTCCTCAGTTTTCTCATCAGTTAAAAAAGGAACTGCAATGATGATATAAATCTCATCTAGCCAATGGGGCAGATGAAATAATACTTAGAGCAAAACAATAATTTTTAACAGTGAATTGAAGCTCTGAACTTCTCTATTTCATTCCAGGTTTTATAATGACAGAGGAGACAAGTCACTTCAGCCATCTGGGACTTTAATTCCTCTTAGGAAAATGAAAATACTCTCTTTCTGCCGCTGAGAAGCAGTGTTTGGGATAACAATAACAACCAAGTGATACTCAAAGGTTATTTCTTCAGGGAAGCCCGCCTACCTGAAATAGCATCCAATTCATTGATTCACCCAAGAACCAGATGCTTAAACTAGATGACTGAACTGGATAAGAGAACTAGCTGCTTAAACTAGAAATGGAATTAGAATCGTGAACCAGATGCATGAATTGAGTTATTTAATTCAATAGTTAAATAAATTAAATAATTAATTCAATAGTTTGCATAATTCAACAGTTTCTTCTTCCCCACGATCCAGCCTTCACTACCCGATGTTATATAACAATGTCCATTTGTTTCTTTGTCTGTTGTTTCCCTACTGTACTACGATGGAAACCCTATGGAGCCTTGGACTTTGTTTTGGTATTTGCAGTACCCAGAATAGTGCCTGGAATATAACAGGTACTAACAAAGAGTATAGTGTGAATGTTGGATAATTTACAATTACAGAATGCTTTGATAAGATGGAGGCAAAAGATACTGCCATTTACATGCAAAATATTACTACAACTCCCTATTTTTTTCCTTGTGATTCTTTCCTTTATTCCCAGTTCTTAATGAGTTCCCTCTTACTTCCCTATTACTTCTACCACAGATCTTCTCCTTCATCTCTGTTGGTCACGGCCATGTCACTGCTGCAAACATAACACAGGAGCCCAGAACCCCACGGTGACAATGGCTCGAGCTATGGCTGCCGGTCACATGCGAACACCCTGATTCTATCACTTACTGTGTGTCCTGGGAAAACTTGGTGAAACTTTTTAAGTCTTAGTATTTTCTAATTTGTAAAATATAGTTTTCAATTTCAAACAGAGCAAGAGACAAAAAGAAATAAGAAACAGGGAATCATCAAATGTATCTTGATTGGACAGTGGGGACTAGACAATCTTTAAAAGAAAAGTGACCTTGGCAGTAACCTCGATGACAATTAGAAAAGGAGTGGCTTTTGAAATAGTGACATGGTTTTGGTGAGATTTAAGATTCAGCGGCAGGTTTTGTAACTGAAAAAAGCTGTTATATCCATCAGTGACTACACTAATTACCCCTTCTGTGGTTGTTCGTACTATTTGGACTTTAACGAATGCCCTAAATATGTGTCTGTTTTGGGGGAACATTTGACTACATTCTGAAGCACATCGGGAGCTCCTATGTGGGCAGAGACACAGATTGCTGGGGCCATATGGGCCTGTGGACTTTAAGCAGCGTAGCATACTAAGAACCCTTCTCACAGTATTTCTTCCATCCCAAAAACTCCTACTTGGTGCATATTCCTCCTTCAAACCACAGCACATAAGTCATTTCATGCTGAGTGCTCTAAGCTTTCTCAATAGGAAGGTAAAATATGAGGATATGTGGGATAATTTGGGAGGAAATCAAATTGTTACAGATACTCTTCTAAGTAAACAACTCTGGTGGGGACAGAAAGTCCTGGTCAGTTGCGTGCCAAGGTGGAGTTAACTTCTCACTTTTGAATACTAATTCAACATATTTTATGAATATCTTTGGGGATGATGGGTCCTAAATTCTGGCTGGGGGTGTCTGGAATGGTAGAATTAAAACGTGTTGGGAAAATGTTACTGGTATTGGACGAGTCTAGGAATGCAGTCTTCCTGTATGAGGTGTGACGTGAAGCCCATGTAACCATATAGACGCTACAGATTTTAACAGGACCGATGGCAAAAGTGAATGATCTTTCCTTTTTATTTTTGGCCTGTTTTGATATGTACACAACTTGGCATGTACACATGGGTCTTGATTCAGTTTATCTTCATGGAAAACAAATTAAGAGAGCTGTAAATTTAAGTCATTTGCTTACTAGGGCGAAGATGAACACTGCATTTACCTACATGCTTACTTGTACCTGTGTAGGTAATTTGTCTCAAAATGACAGTAAAATTGCAATTGGTTTGCATTGCCACAATGTAGGTCTCGGCCATTTTTGTGACGGAGTAGTGGGGAAAGACTGCAAAATCTGTTGACCTGTGGGAGTTTGCCAGTTGCTATGGATACCTTGCCATATTTCCTCAGCACTCACCAGCTGTATTTTGCTAATGGATTCTGACTCTAAGCACCAGTGACTTTGGTTTCTCAGCTTTTTGTGGGGCTACATGGAGGTGCCTGGTTGTTAACATTTCCAGGAGTAGACCCTAACCAATGGTGGACAGGAATTGATGGACCAATACCCCAGTGTCCTTGTCCCTTGGGTGGGAGGACTATGCAACTTACTTTATGGAGTCTTCGAGAAGTCCCCCACAGGACTGAGGCCCAGCTGTGCATAATAATATACTCATTAACACACTCTGTGTAAATCTCCTTTCCTGCCTCGCTCCTTCATCTCAGTACTCATGCTTCCTGGGATCACTTCCCAAGTAAACTATTCCACTCAAATCATTATTTTTTGTTCTTTTCCTGGAGGGAAACTAACTTAAGCCAGGGAGTCATGAAAGGATGCAGAAGTATTGTGGTAACTGGATGATCAGAGAGAGTAAGTTATGGATAAGGGTAGACCATATTCATTCGTTCACTTATTCATTCATTCATTCACTTATTCATTCACTCATCATCTACTCGGGGAGAGCCTGCAATGTGCCCATAACTAAGGTAGACTTGTGGTGTTGAATAATAGTAGGCTTCCATTTGTGGGGAGCCTACAGTTAATGAAATATCAGGCCTTTTAAAGGCTGAGACTATTTCAGATTTTTTTCTTCCTGTCCTAGGAACCAAACCTTAAATTGACAGGATAGAATAAGGAAGATTTGCTAATTCCTCATTTATAAGTGAATAAAGTTTCAAAAATAAGCCCAGGGCAGAGCTAAAACAGGGCCCTGCCTGCAGGAATACCATTTTTGTTTCATGTGCAAAGGGAAATCATTGTCATACGGACTTTCTACACCCAGCTCACAAGGCTGTCATTAGTGAATTCTTCTTCTTCTTCTTTTTTTTTTTTTTGGTGGATTCCCTGGGTTTAAGAAACTCCATAAGTACAAGGCGTTATGTTCGCAACTCTTACTGTATTTTTTTCTTAAAAATCACAGTTTTTGTTTAAAGTGGCATGTAGGAGGGTTTTAGAAAACACATTTTATTCCCACTCTCTTGTTCTGTTCCCTCAGTACCATCTGGTACAAGGGAGGGCCTCACTAATTGACACTAATGACTGGAGATCCATTGCAAATTACTGCATTTTGTAGATTAGCAAACATGATTAGAAAAATCAAGGAGTCTGCATTGAACTAATATACTTTGTTGAGAACGAAGGAAAAAAAATGAAACACGTTATTAGAGCTTAGTCTTTTAATATAAATAGATACTTTATAGGGGTTGACTGTGCCATTAAGGAACACTGGAACATAATGTTCTGGGGAAGAAATTAGTTGTAATTTAAAAAGAAAATATCCTCATGCTTTATGCTTTGTCTGAACTCTCCCCATATCCACACTATACATGAAGCAGTCCCAGAGACTGTGTCATCCCATAATCTTAGCGGTCATCTAGTATCATTTGTTCTAATGCAGGAACTGCACAGAGATTATTTTGTGTGTGTGTGTCTCTTTATGTTGTGTCTTATTGCTTTATAATAACACTGCTTATGTTAATGGAAATTTTGTGGTTTGTAAACATTTTAAAAGTCAGCTGGTGAGGCTCTTAATGTTTATTATTCTCAATTCCCGTTCCTGTGTTATCCTTGCTCTTTATCAGGCAACAAAATCCTTCCCTCCCTCCTACACACCAGTGTAAATAGTTTAACACACAAAACCCATATATGCATGCAACTCTCTTAGGCCCAGCTGTGTGTGCCTTCTGCATCCTTTAGGAATTCAATCATCAAGATGGGTGACTGGAGGAGGAAGGGAGAGAAGGGAGAGAATGCAGAAGAAATAGTCTCAGCATAGATAATTTAGAGATTTTTTTTTTCTACCCTTAAGTATCGTCCCGTACAATACTGTGTATCTTAAGGCCATACTAGTATACGTCAGCTTCTTTTCAAATAAACAACCCTTTGAGATCAAGGTGAAGGATGGAATTCTGAGGTCCAGAGATTGTTTCTCTGATCTATCTACTTTTCTGGTCACAAGGAAACTGGGATGAAAAGGTCACAGTGCCATTTCTGTCATGGGAATACAGTCGAAAGCCAGTAGGAGGAGTATACCCAGCAGAGGTGGTCAAGGAGTCCCAGGTTCCCTCTCCTGCTTAGAGCTGTGCTACAAAGCATCCTGGCTTGCGAGGCAAGGCTTCTGGAACTAGAAGGAGGAGGAGCAAGGGATGGACACCTGATTGACTAAGTGATGGACTTCAGAGAAATGATGTCATCTCTTGCTTTAAAAAGACCAGGACCTTATTCAAGCCTTAAGCTTTTTTTCTTTGTCTAGGTTTCCTCTAATAGAAGCTCTTAATCCATACTTCTTTCTCTAAAATAAGTGATCTTTACAAATTAAAATTCAAAAAGTATAAAAGCAATTATAAAATTTACTTTATTCTGATATGTTTAAGATTCAATTAACAATCTATTAAACTTATTACAAGAAGGAAATTAAGAAAGAATGCAAACACATACCACGGTTTTCCTTTTCTTACTGAATCTTTTGCAATCAAGTTCCTTTTTTTCTTTTTTCTTTAAATTCAATTTAGTTAACATATAGTGTATTATTAGTTCAGCGGTGGAATTGAGTGATTCATCAATTGTAAAAAACACCCAGGGCTCATTACATCACGTGCCCTCCTTAATGCCCATCCCCCAATTATCCCATCCCCCCTTAATATCCCATACCCGCTCCCCAATGCCCATCCCCCTACTCACCGCTCCTCCTGGCAACCCTCAGTTTGTTTCCTCGAGTTAAGAGTCCCTTATGGTTTGCCTCCTTCTCTGTTTTCATCTTATTTTATTTTTCTTTCCTTTCCCTTCCCCTATGTTGTTCTGTTTTGTTTCTCCAAGTTCTGCTGAGCTTTTTCATTCTTACCAAGCAAGTTGGAAAAGATTAGAAGAGATTATCTTAGTCTTAGATATTAGGTGGATTTAGCTTCCCCCCCATTGTAATTCTTTATACTTCTTTCTCTAATGTTGTACTCTCTTTTCCGCTGCTTTAAACACTGTCAATATTTTTGTTTGAAGGCTGATTTGCAATGAGAACGTCATGAAACTTGAGACTCCTAAAAGGATTTTAAATCATGAAATGTAACTGACTTAGTGACTGAATGGGTTGTACTTATAATAACTAAAACCTCACATTTCTTTCTGGCAAATATGTATACTTAGATTTATTAAAATCAATCCAGAGAAATATTTTGATAAGAAGGCATCATTCATTCATGCTCCTTAAAAACAAATGAAATAAAGCAAAATGTAATAATCTTTCAGCACTTAGTACATACAAAGATCTACAACAGTAGGGGAAAAAATCAATCTGCATATGAATGGCTAGAATAATAATTTTTTCCTATAGTTTTCTAGGACAAAATGTATCCACTTCACAGCATACTTTTTTTTTTTTAAGTTTATGTTGGTTCATTTAACTGAAAGAATTGGGAAAAACACAATACAAAAGAGGGGTTAATTGCCTACTCTTGCATCAGAAATGCTTTGACAGCCTGTGGTTGCACTGAATTGAATAGAAAACACATTAAGAGTTGGGGGACACAGACTTTAAAAACTATAGTGAATGAGGATGTGATCATAGTCTCAGGGAAGAAAAAGGAATCGCCAGTGTGCCAACCAGTAAAAGGAAAAAAAAAAAGGCATGGAGAGAAACTCTAATCTCTTTTACTATGGCAAACATTCTCTGGCTATGAATAGATACATGGGTGAAGGAAGAAGTGATGCTGAGTGCTGTCTGGTGCTCCCGTCTGTCTTTGCTGCAGTCGAAAAGCAGTCATTGCTAAGAACCTGAGAGCTATTTCTCAGCAGTCGCCGTAATGTTTACCCTCAGGGATTTGGGCCCAACAACTTCAGCAACCAAATTGGCTTAAAGACATTTCATCTCAAAAGGTCTCTGTCATGTTCAAAAAGAGCAAATCATCTTTAATCTACCGTTTAAATTGAAAGTGAAAGACAGTAGACATTAACCTGAGGTCTCCACTCCAGTCTCATTGCACAATTGCATTAAAATGCCCTGGTTAGGATGACAGTCTGTAACAACACTCTGCTTCTGCTTTCAAATATTAATCATTCTCTTTATAGACCTGGATCCGGATATGCAAGTGAAGACAAGTGCAGGTGCGAACCGGGATATTCCACTCGGCCTTGGGAAGTGTTCTAAGCAACGAGGAAAAATATTGGGACCAGGGAAGGACTTTAACAATTGTACAGTTGGACTCCTCCATCCTTATGCAACACGCGTCTCCCTTGTCTCAGATTCTCTAACGTAAGTATATATTGTTCCCATTTCAAAGACAAAAGCACCACGACCCAGATTTCTCTTTGTTATAACTTGATGCATTAATATTCTTAGTAAAACAAAACCAAAATTGAAGAGACAATGAAATAAATCCTGCAGGAATACACAGAGATTAATTTCTGAGCCAGGCTTATAACTTTGAGCTCTTTGGTTTTAGGCTTTGGTTTAATCTGTCATATCCTGCTGCTTCTTTCTTTAATTACCCGTGAATTCTTCTAAAAGGACTGTGTTCCAGTTCAAGATGTTGGCTTGAGCAGCGTTTCTGACAACACGTGGATGTAAGATTGTCTGTGGTACAGTGCAAAGCCTATGGTCCCAGGGTATCCAGTGGCGGAGGGCGTGGGCTGTGGGGTGCTGTGAGGTTCACTGCCACCATGAGCTGCTTACCAACTTGTCCCGGCAGCTTCTAGCATTTGTAATGTCGGCCACTTCGACTGTAGCTCTACGCTCAGTCATCCAAGACGCTCACAGAAATCGCCCCTTAGACCAAAGAAGATGAAGGGTCCTAGGGGAAGAAGTACACGCGCAACAGCAAGTCATTGTGAACCTTGGGGCCTCTCTGGCTTTGAGCCCTTGTTCACACCGATCAGTCTCTAAAACCTCCAGTCGCTCGTGGTACAGAAGGAAGAACAGGGGCCGGAGCTTCAGTTAAGCGGTTGTACTTGACAATTTTCTTAATCTCCCTGAGACTGATTTGTTTTGTCGGTAAAAGCACGTTTTATAAAGTCTGGCGTACACAGTGGCTTGGAGGACTTAGTCTGACAATGCTCCTGACGCAGTCCCTGATAGAGCGAAGCTCACTAATTGTTTGCTTGTTGGTGGGCTTCTCTTTTTCTTTGCAATGACTGTACCTGAGTCTGGATGTGTGCGTGGTGGGGGCAGAGACTGTGACTCCTTCAGACGGTTTCTGCAGCTCCCGGCAAAATGCCTAGAACCCGGCGGGAGCGCAGGAGAGGAGACGGCTCCTCTCATAACAGCCTTTCCTCCTTCACTGTGCTCCCCGCACACGGGCCCTTCCCCTTTTCCCTTGCTTCTTTCAAGCCCCTTCCTGGGTCATTTTATAAGTGCTCTTTTCTTTGCTAGGATGCTGGGCCCACAGCTCTTCATATGGTGGCCTCCTTCTTGTGATTTGGGTACCAGCTTAAGGGTTTACCTCTTTGATGAAGCCTTCTGGGTTATATTTACATATAAATAGCTTCCTTCTAAGTGAGTCTGCTCCAGGCCCAAATCCTCTGTGATCTTGCAGGCCCAACCACACACAATTATAAAACATTATCTGCCAGGCTTCGTGAAGCAGAGGCAGGGGATTGCCTTCTGCACACCACAGCCAGTGCTCTGCCATTTTCTAGAGGGAGTGCAGTCAAGACTTAGTACCTGTCCCCACTCCATGGCCAACCATGCTCGTGTTCTCATACACGTCTCTGTATTCCTAGCCCAGCCTCTTCCATTTGGAGCCTTCCTTCCTGGGGACCTTGGCTGAGGCACGTATGCTTTGACTCAATACCTTTCTCCTCCCAGTCCTTCCTCTTTGCCCCTCTCTTAGTCCATGGATCTATAAAGAGAAAGGGGAGCCTTTTTAGTGAGATGGCTCCCCCATCTGTACTTCATCCATCTGACTCTTGCCTCATGCTGCTCTGTGGGGGAAAATGCAACAGTGGTGAGCTGGGGCTTCTTTTTGCCTTTTGGTTATACTGTTACAGTAAGTGACTAGAGACCTGATTGTTACTCTCAGTTTGGCTCATTGTCCTAGTTGACCACCTCCATACTTGCTTGTTTGACACTAGGAACTTATCACTACTTGAAATTGTCTTGTTTGTGCGGTGGTCTTGTTCACTGCCTCCATTTCTGATTTGAATGCAAGCCACTTCATTCAAGGTACTGGAAATTCAAGCTACAAGGCCTTGCTGCTCCATCTACCACCGCACCTGCAGTACCTAGAAAATATCTGGCATATACTAGGTCTCAAATAAAAATATGAACACTGAATAAATGGCAGCTACCTGCTGTTAAAGTACTTCATCTGGGCTCTTCTCAGCAGGCAAACCTGTGTGCACTGTGTTTTCACCAGGATAAAAATAAGATTCAAGCCTTCAATACCAGTTCTCAAGTCTTCTTCATTTTCCTAATGTAAGATCTATATTATATCATATCTATATTCCACCTGCCCAGATCTTCATCCACTGCATCTGGTAAGATCACTTGAAATAACGTCCCGTAGAATATATTATGGTCTACACTTGCAAACTCTATTGCCTTGTCTACTAACGATTGTTGGTTGGTTAGGACATTTCTCAGTTGCTTGTTAATTGTGTCCCTTATTAATTACCCATCTGTATAGGACTTTCTTCTCTCATGTCCTGGGAACCCAAATTTGACTCATTTCACTTGTTAGAAAAGGATGTTAAACTCTAAAAAACAGAGTCAGCAAATTATGGGCAATGGTTTAAATCCAACATGTGGCCTATTTTGTATACTTCTGGGGCTAAGAATAGAATTTGCTTTTTTTTTTTTTTTGAGAGAAAGAGCCTGAGAGAATGGGGGAGGGGCAGAGGGAGAGGAGAAAGAATCTTAAGCAGGCCCCATGCCTAGGGTAGAGTCCAACATGGAGCTCCATCTCACTACTTTGATATGACAATCTGAGCTGAAATCAAGAATCAGATGCTTAAAAAACTGAACCACCCAGGTGCCCCCAGATTTCACATTTTTTAAAGGACTGTTTATTAAAAAAAGGAATATAGGATTGAGACAGCCTATGGCCAGCCTAAAATATTTGCTATCTGGCCCTTTGCAGGGAAAGATCACTGAACCGTGCTCTAAAATACATCCCGCCAGCTCCTGAGGTGCTGACACCCACCGATCCACTTGCCATCCGCCAAAAGGCTGCACCGATATGGGCAGCTAACCTTCAAAGAAGCCCATTTCCCTAATTACAGAGCAAAGTAGCACTACCATCCTGGCTTCTGTATCAGGAATTTAATCTTTTCAAAGTGGCTTCCTTATATAAATCTGGGGACCAAGTTTTACTTGCTACCTCACAAATAGTAAGCAAACCCTACTATGCATTATATCTGTTCTTCTAATCAGAACAGACAGTTTGAGGCCTTCTTAAGGCTTGATAGTACAGTGCTTGGTCACAAGCTCTCTGCACCTTAGGCCCTGGTGGCAATTATTCACAGCAGATTACTAGGGAGTTTATAAGATATCATTAATAAAACAGACAGTACTAAGATGAGTTTCTAAATTCATGTTGGCAAATAGGAGAAGAGTAGGCCAAGGTGGGAAGCCAAGAGGATTATAAAACCAAGAAAGCCAATTTCCCAAGACACATTCATCAGAAATATAAAACTGTGTAGACCTCCACTGAATTTTCAGATATTTTGATAAAAATGCCTGAAAAAGAAGTTGACTGCCTTTAGAGAGTATAGAAGCATCCTTTTGGCTGCAAAAAGTAGTCACTTTCATCCATTTAACAAATAGTCATTGAGCATCTACTGTTTACTAGGCACTGTTCTAGATAATGGAAATGAAACAGTGAACAAAATAATGCTTTCATCTTGTCCCATTCTTTTAGCATGGGAGACTGGCATGCGTCAGGTGGCAGAAAGTGTTGTGAAGGTAAACAAAACAGAATAAGGGGGATAGGAAGAGTCAAAGAAGGAGTGTTGCTTTTTTATCTGGAGAGTTTAAGAAAAGCCTGGCTGATGAGATGACAGGAGAGCAGAGAGAAGAAGTAAGTGTGAGAATTGATATTGGGACAAACATTTCATGCAGAAGAAACTGCAAGAGCCAAGACACCAAGGTGGTAAGATTGGTCTGTTCAAAGAATAGAAAGGAGGTCAGTGCCACTGAGTAGAGGAAGAAGACAAGAGTGGAGAAGGCAAGGTCAGAGAGGAGGGAGGGAACCAGATCTGAAGGACCTTATTGCCTTTTATTCTGAATGAGATAGGATATGATTGGGGGCTTTTAGCATGGGAATGAAATTATCTAATTTAGGCTTGAAAAGGAAGGTTGAGACTTACTTGTGGAGAATAGGCCTGGGGTACTGGGATTTTAGTTAGAAGGCCATTTCGGCAATCCCAGAAATGATGAAGGTCAGGCCCAGTGTGATGGCAGTCAAGCCAGTAAGGAATGATTAAGAACAGATTATATTTTGAAGCTATAACTTATATGTTTTTTTGATGGCTTGGATGCAAGGTATGAGAGGAAGGAAGGGTCAACAATGACATCAAAGATTTTGTCCAGAACAAATGGAATGATGAAGTTGACATTTGCTGAAATGGGGAAAAATGTGGAAGAAGCAGGTTGGGTGGGGTAAATCAAAAGTTTGCTTTAGGATCTGTTAATTTTGAGATACCTATTGGACATGTAAGTGGAGTTGTGGAAGACACAGATGGATGTACAAGGTCTGGGCTAGAGATTTCTATTTGGGGGTTGTCATTTTATAGTTTATGCTTAATGGCGTGGAATGGAATGAGTTCCCCTGGTGACTCAGTATCTTTAGAGACAAGTAGATGTCTGAGAACCAACCCCTGGGTTTTATATGTACAGGATATAGGGGAAGAAGCAGTAGAGACTGAGAAGGAGCACTGAGTAAAGTGGCCACAAAGAGAGATGTGGGCGAAGAAATTGTGTAAGGAGAAGAGGTATGATCAAATCTGTCAAGTTCTGTTAATATGAAGTAAAATGGACATTGGATTTATCAATGTAGTGGCCAACAGTAACCTTTGGTGGAGGTAGGGGAAGATGTAATGGGTTTAACAGAGAGTGAGAGAAGAGAATATGGAGCCAGTTACTCTCCTGAGTAAATTACTCTTTAAAGGAATTTTATGATAAAGTAGCATAAGAGAACTTGGCTAGGAGCTAGAAGGAAAATATCTTCAAGGAAAACATTTTTAAAGAAAGATATTTTAGTATTTGGATGCTTATGGGAATGAATAGTAAAGGAAATATTTTAAAAAGTGGAAGAGAAAGGGGACAGTGGCTGGACTGGTGTCTTTGAATGCATGTGCCCAGAGATGGGAGGGACTGGGCTTTAAGAGGTGCATGGAGAGTGCCTCCATGATAACAGGAGAAATATAGCTAGACTATGAAATGTGCTGGTAAGAGTGGGTGGAAACTCTTCTGACTGCCTCTGTTTTCTCAACGAAATAGGAACCAAGGTCATCAACCAAGAAAGAGGTTGGAAGAGAAAATACTACAGGCTCAAAGAGTGATTGTGGAATGAATGTGAGCTAGGTAAAGTCAAGGTTGGGAGCTGAGGCCAGGTCAGGAGGGAGGCCACGGTAGTTGCTTATGGAGCTATAGTTCGACAAGCAGGGCGGATAGAGCAGAAGCCCAAAGGTGTTACACCTGTCGTGAGGGGTCAAACCACCATTATGCTCCAGGTGTTGGCGGTGTTATAGAATGAACTAGGCTGGGCAAGTATGAACACTTAGATGCAACCTCAGTTCTCCATTTAATAGTAGAAAATAGCAGTTATGCCAATTTTGAGAGGCCTCAGGGTGACACCTGTCTCTGGAATGGTTATTGATTCTCTAACCCTCCCAACACATGGAAGTCACTCAAATTTAGTGTCTATTTCTTTATGGACAATGAAAATGAGGGTAAGGCAGCAGTGTGAAGAGTATTGGGAAAAATATGTAAGTGGTGAGCAATTGATTACCTTTCAAGCCTCTTATATTTCCTGTATTATTTTAATGGAGCAACAAATCCTGTAAAGCAAAAGAATTTGGGGTGACAAAGTAAGATCTTAGCCCTTCCATGAATCTTCTTCCATTAACTGGTTTTATAGTAAATCTCTCTAGACCCAGTCTAGTCATCTCTCTGGGACCCAAGTTAATAATTCGCCCAGGGTTTTGCAAAATCAATTTGCAAATTGTATTTCCAAACAATTTCCAAGATTATATTTTGGAAAATATATCAAATGGGTCCTGGTTAACAGGACCATTTCATTGTTGGTTTGTTTTCTTAAGATATGGATATAGAAATTAAATGTTTGCTTATTTTTATCTACAAATATTTTGTAGAGACTTATTTATCATCACTGTGGCTTTATATTTAAAGTGAAATGACTTGAGTATTGGAAGAGCATGGTGTTACAACCACTCCTTCGAGTAAATTTTATGAACAAGAAGGAATTTTTAAAATGCTAGAGTTTCTACTGTACTATGTTTTAAATTTGTACTCTTTATGACCTTTTTGTTTCATTTACAATCATGTTAAAATGAGACTTTTTCTCTTGTAACATTTTTAAGTATTAGAAAAGCCTTCATACTCAGTGGGCTCTAAAGATCAATCTGTAACATTTAATAGATGTATTGCAAGTACAAAAGGCATATTCTCATCAAACTCTGGATATAGAATTTCCCTGCATTTTATAGCTTATAATTTTATTTTCTCATTACCCAGTGAGAATGTTGTTCAAGGTTAGACATTGTTATTCCATGGTTCCACATTCAACATATTGGTATTTGGATTAGAGAGGCGTGGTTGAATGGCTAGTAACATATAAGATTTAATCAGGAGGAGTCATTAGTTCACAGCTGATTTTGATGCACTCCAAAATTAAAGCTTCTAATTAAATTTTACAAGTAGATATTACAGTAGATGTATTATAAATCTATTACATTATGGTGGATTACATTAAATTAAAAAACTTAAGTGGATATATTATAGTAGACATATTATAAAAATTGTAGTACATATAAATCTATTTGCTGCTGTCTACCATAGAACTGGGTTGTAGAGGGAGGATTCTGGTGGACCCTGTATATGTTACTTAACCAACCAGACCCTCAGTTTCTTCCTCTATACATTAAGGGGATACATGAAATGACTTTGTAATCTAAGCTTCCCTGACTCTAAGATCCCATGGATTCATCTGAAGCTACATTAAGTCTCCACATTTAAAAGAGAGGGTCTGATATAAAAGGTATCTACTAGGTAAACAAGACCAAACTTTCCTATTCAATTAAATGTTTCTTTATTAATTATTTATTCTTTTCTTTTTATTGCCAACACTTCATTTGTGAAGCTAAACATCTGGACTTCTGAATTGGCTTCCAGGTTGGCTTTTGTGGTGTCTATTCTGCATTCCAAAAACAAGTTGCTCATTGGTTCGTTCATTCATTCATTCATTCACTCATTCAACAAATATTTATTAAATATCTAGGATGTCCGTTCTAAGCACTCTTTTGCCTCAGCAGATACAGAAATGAACAAAACAGAGGAAAACACTTTACTTCGTGGAGCTTAGATTTTAGTGAAGAAAGAAAGACAGCAACAAACTGGTAAAATATACATGTGTTGAATAGTCACAAGCAGAATGAGAAAAATAATCAAGGTTGAAATTTAGGGAAAACCAGGCAGCGGGTGGAGGCATAGTTTTAAATAGGATGATCAGGAAAGTCCCACTGATAAAATGACTTTGTAACTGAGACTGGCCAAGAATTTGTTGTGAATACCACTTTTCATGAGTGTCAGAAAATGTCACCAGCGGGCATTTACAAGAGAAGGAAAAATGTAGAAACCCAGACTCAAATTCAAGATTAGAGTCAAGTAGAGGAGATGAACAAATAAAGCAGGCAGTAAATAAAAGAGGTGTCTGTGATGTAATGCCAAAAATATGAGTCCGGCTTCATTGTGTATCACTTTCCGGTTATGTAGTCTGGGGACATTACTTAAATTGCTAAACTTGAGTGTGTTCATCTATAAAATTGAGATTATAACCCACACCTGCGTCCTCAAATAAGTACAAGGGTTAAATGTGCTTGTACATTTGTTTGTCTGTTTGTCTCTCCTAGACTTGAGGTAGTAGCCAGCATATGATGAGTTGGTGATTCGTATGTGTTCAAGGATTACAGAAAAGAGCAATAAATAATTTTCTAAGAAGTGGCTTTTGTTTTACAGTCTTACCCATTGTACATAAACACATAGAATTTTTTCGGGGTAAACCTTGGTTAAGCCTTTTAAATTTGTGCTTCTTTTTTGAATTATCTGAGCTATAAAATAATCTGAACACAGTAGCAACCGTGAATTGAAAACAAAACCAATCTTATTAACAACACTGATTAAAATGTTAAATCTTTGCTCTGTAAATATAAGTTTCTATGAAAGAAAATAAATGTTAACATTAAATCTGCAGTTATTTTTGTTAACCTCAAGGCTCCCTAGGCGGTGAGAAAGTGTTATTTTACAAAACGAATGAGTCTATTTCCTTGTGCTACCGGAAGGTTTTCATTTTGATGACAATGAAAGGCATCCCTAGTACCTAGGTAACAGCTATTTACATACTGGATTGGAGTTTGCAATTCAAACCATTTTTACATAGAGTAAAATAAGCTGTGCCTCCTTTTATGCTAAAACTGGGTTAATCAAAAACATCAATCAGTTTCATACTGTAATAGAGGTAGTATGAAAAGAATACAGTTTAAGTACTCTATGTATTTATTTTGCTACTCAGCCATGTAGGACAAACGGGTGCTACAATATGGTATCATACAGGCAAAATGATGTTACTTTTTCTCTCACATTCTCACATCTTTTAGTATATTTAAATTAAATTAAGAGCCAGTTTTAGCATTGCATAAAAAGCCACTATTCTTCCATTACATTTCCATACCTAGTGCATTTTCAAAATGGTAAACTGGATACAAATAAAGCCAGGAAAATTGTTTTTGATGCATCTTAGCTTTTGCATCAAAAAATATTGAAATAAGCACTTAAGGCAAAGAGTTGTCTTTCAAGCTATAGTAGCTTTTTTCCTCCTCACAAAATCCATCAGCTTTTGAAGAGGAGTAAGTCATTCATTTGAAAACAGAGGTCATATCAGAAAAAAAGACAGTACATGCATGCCTAACAGAATCCTCTCATTCATGAGAAAAGTTTTATTTAAATTTCAAATCAGTAGTGAACCTTAACCAAACACTTTTTGACCAAGAAAGAAAATGAACTCTGTATTTCTATGGAGATAGTTTGTGAAGCATAACATATAATAGATCTTATCTTTCTTATGACCTCGCTTATCACTTGAAGGTGCCGTAGGTCATGAAAATGTACAGCACAAGTCATAATGTTTAATTCTCTTTCTTAGTACTCATCGCTCTGTATGGCACTAAACAAGTAATCCTTGAAGCCAATCATGATAATTTCATTATCCTTAAACAAACCCTTGTATCACATACTGGGAGATACTTTTTTGATGGTTAAAAACAAGCTTTAATAGCAGTTGTTAGCAAACTAACGTAAATCATATTGAATCACAGAAATGAACTATTCTTTGTTTTCGAAGATGTTGCAGAGCTAATGTCACTTAAACACTTTACATCCAGCATCTTTATTTGCAACATTAGCTAGCCATCTTTGATTTTTTTAAAATATATATATTATACAACTGGCTTGGGAAAATACTTGTAAAAATACATTATACAAAGCTAAAGTTAGTAGATAATTTGGGAAATCAAAAGAAACGTTATTAGAAATGGAGGTTATTGAAATTTTCCATCTGAAAGTGACTGAATTAAGCTCTGCAGACAAATTTGACACGTAAGAAACACAAAAAAAGGTAGTAATTTTAATATTTTCAAGTTCTGGATATTAAGCATTTTATGGATCAGATAATTAATTATATTTTTCACTTGCTGTCAAACTATGTGTTTTCGTTTGGATTACATCAAATCCACATGGTTATGTTAACCTCCTGTTAACAAATGCAACACATCACTGGAGAATAATAAAATATGACTTGTTGGAGGTGTTTGGAGGCAGAACGCCATACATAGCATCATAGCATACATTTTCCACATACAATTTCTGAATCAGAATCGGGCAGATAGAAACCAAAATACATCATTTACTGATACGGTGAATATAGGAAGACTTGACTTATATTTGAGGGCAAGAGGACTTCTTAATATTTAACCCCAAACTAGGTGGGATTCTTCCCATAGAGACTTCTTAGAGGAGTGGAGCGGAGTGAAAATATCCTTCGTATGCCTTTGAATCCCTATGAGAAAGAGAAACAGAGGCATGGAATTATAAGTACTCCTTCCATGCTTATAAGTTAGAAAATCATTCCACCTGAAATGGAGTCAGAATATGGATAGAGAGGGCAAGAATAATAGCCAATGAAGGCTCCTTCCACATGCAAGGAGATACCAGTAGTGGATAAACAGGCTAACACTTGCTCCCCCTAAAACATCTCTTGGACATGGGATAATGGAGCCAAATAAGGAATGGTGCAAGGTAAACAATGACTCTGTGACCAAAATTGCTATTTTTTTTAATGATTTTTTATTATATTATGTTAGTCACCATACAGTACATCCCTGGTTTCCGATGTAAGGCTCGATGATTCATTAGTTGCGTATAACACCCAGTGCACCATGCAATACATGCCCTCCTTACTACCCATCACCGGTCTATTTTAATCAATATTTATCAAGTAGTTGTCATGAGCAAAGGATAATGCTTTATACAGATATTTGCAAAGAGGTAGAGCTCAATAAATAATTGTTTAATTAATAAAAGAATGAAATAAAAGTTCCAACTGAACATAAAAATCAAAGTCAAAAGTTCATTGAGTTAATTGGTACTGATTCCAATTATCTCTCTTATTTAGAAAAAGAAAAAGCAAGCAAGCACTATTCAGAGCTCCAATTTGCCCTGTCATGTGTTTAATATTTTTCTTTCTTTTGTGGTAGATGGCAAAAATGGACTCAATTCTTCCCTGTTTCATGTATCCAGTCTTTGTCATCTAACTTTTCAGTGCTCTGGAGTTGACGATATGGCTTGTTTGGGTCAACAAGATAGAGCAAACATAACCAAACAGAAGCTGGGAAACTGCTTGAATGAATATAAGCTTGATCTCTCTCTTACATTGCTGCCATCACCATGCCTAGTCTAGAACATGCTGGAGTCTAAGAAATATGCAGCAGAGTCAAATTATTCCCGTTGTCCCATCCGAGGCCTGCCTAAGTAAGTCCAAAACCAGTAAAGAGAGTGCAACAAAATTCAGCAGACCCAACTTGAAAGCAGGCAACCCAGGCACTTGGGCATTGGACGTTTATTGTTGTTTCCACTGAAGGTTTGTGTGTGGGTTTTGTTTGTTTGCTTGTGTGCTTTTTAAGATTTACTTATTTATTTGAGAGAGAGAGAGAGAGAGAGGGAGAGAGAGAGAGGTGGGGGCAGAGAGGGGTAGAGGGAGAGAAGAGCATCCCAATCACACTCCCCACTGAGTGCAGAGCCTGACTTAAAGCTGCTTCCCAGGACCTGTAATCATAATCTGAGCGTCAATCTAGTCAGAGGCTCAACTAGACTGAGCCACACAGGTGCCCCTTGGGTTCTGTTTATACAGCATTATAGTGGCAATAGATAAATGGTAGAGCTTCTTTCCATTCTGTCTTCCTCCCTTTATCCTTCTTTCTTTCTTTCTTTCTTTCTTTCTTTCTTTCTTTCTTTCTTTCTTTCTTTCTTTCTTTCTTTCTTCCTTCCTTCCTTCCTTCCTTCCTTCCTTCCTTCCTTCCTTCAATGATAAATCAAAATTTATTCATCATATGCTGTGTGCTAAGCACTATGTAGAGAACTGGAGATGCAAGGATAATAAGGCATTAACCCAATCACTTTATCTTTGTCTCGACAATCCTTGTCAATTTTCTCTCTACAATCTATGCTCTCTTATGACTATCAAAGTCAATAGGCTATAAAATTAAGTGACTATCTGCAGCCAAGTATAATTTCGTTAATTGTTGAATTCAAAGCCCTTTGAGCATCTAAATAATAATAGACAGTGCTTAGCCATTACTTTTATTGTTGGCTCTAGCCTCATGTCCTAAAGCCTGGGCACAAAGCCATGTGCAAATCTGTAAGGTCGTTGGTGTCTGAAGTGTTTGGAAAGAAAACAGATCGGGTGGAAGATACTTTAATCATAGGAGTTGCCAGAAAGAATATATATACGAATGTGGGACTACGTGAGATATGATGGTATAACTATCTGTACTAAATGTCATACTTTTAATGATGTTATAGAAAAAATTTAAAACACATAGATTCATATTTAATTAAAATCTTTTATTATAAAGACTCTCCAAATAATACAAATATATAAAATTAAAATGATGTAATGTATAATACATAATAAATTACTTTTATATATAAAATATGTGTATATGTATACACATATAAAGAAAAGTATATAATTTAATGCCATATGCCTATTAACCCAAACTCAACAATTATCAATTTAAGGACAATTTTGTTTCATCTATATCCATACTTTTCTTTCTTGATTTAATTTTGAAGCAAATTCCTGTCAGCATATAATTTTATCTGTAAACAGTACATATACCTCAAAGATAGAGTCTAAAAAAAGCAGTAATCCCATTAACACAATAAAAAATACTTCTTAATATTAGTAAATTCCACAGTCCATGTTAAAATATTGCCAATCGTCTCATAAGTGTTCAAAGCAAGAGCCAAAAAAGAGGTTCCACACATTGTAATTGGTAGATATATTTTTATGTCTCTCAATTTTAAATGATTAATTCTTTTTTTCCCCTTGCAATTTATATTTTGAAGAAACAGTCATTTATTTGAATTCATACAGCTTGACTTTTGATGCAAATCATATAACGTATTTCTCTGACTCATGTATTTTCTGAAACTTGGAAGTTAGATCTATGGGCTTGATCATATTTTGGTTAGATTTTCCTGCAAAAATACTTCAGAAGTAGTTTTGTCTATTTCCATCAGGAAGCACTGATGCCCCTCTAAAATGTATTAATTATCTAAATCCACCAATTCGTTAAGGGCTGCAAAATGGTGGTATTCTAATTATATCTCTTTCACTTGTTAACAAGCTAGAACATAATTATAAAGAGAAACTTCTCAAGACATATTCGGTTATCTGGGATTCAGCTGGTACGGGGAAAGGTGGATAAATTTTTCATTCTGTATTAGCCAGTTTTCGAAATAATGAATTGGTGACTTTGCATCTTCCATAAGTAAACAATGACTTTTCTTTCTCTTCCCCCTTTCTGTTGTTTCTTATTTCTTTTTAAAGAACCTTAATGATCGATGGATTTAATCATATTTGATGTATTTTAATTCATTGGTCAGTGGGAGATCCTTCAAATTGGCTATTGAGTCCTTTCATTTAAACACCAGTAGTCTTCGATGCTTTCTTTTGCTTTCTTATTGGTAAAATACGACAGACTCATCTTGTACATCTTCTTCCCTAGAATTGGAATCAGTTACCTCTTCAGGAAGCCCTGGACATCTTTGTATGGGAAACTATATTAGAGACTACAGTCCTAGCACTCACTGGTAGCGTTATGTAACTAAGTTCATCATAGTTTCTAGGCTTTTTCAATGGGAGAGCTAACAAATGCATGCATGATACTTAATGGCTTCATTCAGTTGCTTTGAATTCAAATTTAGGACCAATTGAATTAGAATTGTATATATAACCTCATTGATCTTGCATCTACATTTCCTATCAACCCGTGCTAGAAATCCACTTTCCCAATGACTCCAATATAATTACTCTTTGGCTTTATTCTACAATACACATATAACACTATCAGTACTATCAGAAAAACACTGTCAACACCATCACCAATAATTTGATCACACAAAAAGTTTGAAATTATTTTTTTTCGGGTTTTTTTTTTTGTGTTTAGGATATATGTCACTTAGGAACACAAATCTTGTGTTTAGTCATTTGAAATAGTTCCCCTCTTTGTTATGCCAGGAATGGACTAAATAATTAGAATATATAAATATTTAAAATATAGCCTCAGATTTCAAGATATTTCTATATCATTTGAACTTTAATTCATAATTATTTAAATTATTTTCATTATTTTAAGTCAAACTCACCAACAAGATGTAGTTATTAGTCTCCGAAATGGCCCTTAAACATCTTTGCCTCCTGGTATTCATGCCCTTGTATAGTTCCCTAAGGTTAATCAGTATGACCAATAACATACTTTGAAAGTGATGATGTGTGACTTCTCAGGATAGGTCATAAAAGACATTGCGGCTTCAGCCTTCATCTTTTGAATCACTCGTGAGGAGAAACCAGCTACCATGTCTAATGCATTTCTCAATAGTTTGTTAAAGGGTGCATCCTTTGGGCCCTCTCAAAGAATGGAGTGTTTAGTGTACATTTGCACATAATATATCTACTTCCACATGTGTCTTCTTAAGCCTTCCGAGTCCTCCCTTCACATTATACCAAAGAAAATCAACTTTGTTGGATATAGGCTACTGTCAAATCCATGTTTTAGCGTAAAGCAGTTTGCTAGAGCTGCTTTTATTGCTGGAGCCACCGTATTAAATCCAGTCGGTGATAAGATGTGCATCCATATCAATCACATGACATGGTCAAAAATTATATTCTGTCCTCTGTGGTTTAACACTCTTAGAATTCATTACCACCTGTATATATATCCCAAAGTTTCTGGTGATATAAATTAACAAAACATTGCTGTCATTATGAAAGTATAAACTATCTTCTTAGTTAGACTTAACTCTTGTTTATTTCAAGCTACTAAATCTGACACGAAATAGAAATCTAGAGGCAATAATGGATGGGTTGGGGGATCTTGCTGTGCACAGCATTTCTTCACATGTCAGTGCTTCAGTAAGTTTATTACATGGTCTTCAAGCAAGGAGAGCTCGTTTCCTCAGACGTGGGAGGAGGGGAAGCTTTTGCTGGTAAAGAAGACTTAGAAAAACTAGGGGTTCAGGATGTTCAGCATTATTCAAGTTCACCCATGTGTTTCCATTCCAAACCACAGTATCCCAGTCTTTCCCAATCAGTGCTCTTTCAGTTAGAAATCTGTAAGTTCAATTTATTCTGTACTTTTTCAACTGAACAACTAAATGTTGGGTCTTATATTCATCAGGCTTGTCTCTGTGGCTGTAAGGAATGAGTGGTTCCATTAGGTCTGCATATATACTTATATTAGTTATTCATATATATATATACACACACACACACATACTAGCATATACATGTATGCCTATGGATATACTCATATATCATATTCTATATATATACACATGTATAGAATTTATATCTATATATTATATACATTTATATATATATTCATTCATATATGTGTGTGTTATACATATATATAAATATGTTTTATTACTGTATGACTATTATTTTTTTGAAATGCCGGGCTCTGGGAATCCTGAATTTTTAGAATGTCATATAAGGAATCAATGAACTCTGAAATATGCATCATTAATAATAATAATAAAACACCTTTAAAGCTAAAAAGTATAGGATAGATAATTCATATACATTGTCTCACAGAATTCTCAGTACTATAATCCCCAAATTAATCTCAGTATTTTAATCTCCAAATTAAAGAAAGTGAGGCTCAGAGAGGTGAAGAGGTTATCCTTAGATGCAGAGGAAAAAGAGGACAGAGCAAAGATTCAAACAATGTTTATAGCATTTCAAAGTTTTTTTTTTTCCTTTTTCTACATAGCTCCACTATCTCAATTCAGGATTAGACATGTGTTTTCAAGTACATTTATCATCCCATGTGAAGAACCCACATATCTTCCATTTTAATGAGAGTAAGTTGAGGAACATCTGAGGTGAGCTGATTACACTCAGCTCGTTCTGTCCTTGTGGAGAAATCTAGGCATGTGTGTGGTGAAAAAGAAAAGGAGTGAATAAAAAATGTGGTAAAAGCAGAGAACTGACCTTGCATTTCTGTAGGTTTAAGTGGGTGGTATGCTTATACCCTTTTCTAATTACTAAGATGTGACTCTCTGGGCAAATGTTGCCAGATTATGCCATGCCGTAATGGCCATGGGGCCTTTCGAAGAACAAGTAATTGATGTTGACTTGCAAACCCCTGCACCAGGCAAAAAGCTTCCACATGCAATCATGAGCAGAAACAAAAAGAACCTAGTGATGAGTGACTTCTCCATTCTTGATGTGATTGATTATGGGAGTCACGAGTCATGTGGGAGCGATCACTAAATAGAACAACCTCAAGGAAAGTCGTCCTTTGTCCAAGAGGAGCCTAGGAAGAGGGTACGGCACTGAAAAGATGAATTATGGTTTGGATTAGGAAGTGATAAATGAGATCCTTCTGTTGATATTCAGTGGAATCCAGTGGCTATTTGAGATGGCTAGGGGATGTAACTGCTTCAGGAGAGAGAGATCTATGGTAAGATAGGTTTTTACAGCCCTTTAGTTGACATGACCTTTCTGTATCTCCTTAGGAATAGCACATTGACTACAATTTAAGTCCAGCTGTCATCTCCATATCACAGTTTTATTCTTTCAATCTGTCCTAAATTCTTCCTCCCAGGATTACATATTGATTATTTCTGAAGAAGAAAATAAATACTAATATTTCAAAAATTGGCTATGTGAAATTGTGAAAGATTAATTCATACCTATATTTGTTTTGTTCTAGTGTAAATGTTGTAAAATTTTACCAAGTCCACTTACTGCAGTGATCTTCCGTGAATGGAATGATGACTCCTTTTGGTTTCTGCTTACGAAATTCATTAAGTGCGGAAACTCCGGTCACTTCCTGCCCTCTCCCACACCCCCTACTGCTCCACTACTGCCCGTGATCCTCAGACCTGGGGCCCAGGGTTTTGTTCCTCGTCTGTTGTTTCTGCTTCCCTCTGCTGCAAGGGGTTTGCTTGTCTGTCACAGTTAGTAGACGCCGGGGGAGTCTGTTCAACTCTGGAAACAAGGCAGCTCCCTTTGCTCCTTCTTGAGGTTTAAGCTAAAATTGTTGAAATGACCGTGCCCTCCTTATCCAGAACTCCCTTTTGACTTCTGAGTGAGATGAAAACTGCCAGAAGAGATCTAAGCCTTAAACCGTTCCTCCCATCATTGCCTTTCCTTTTCTCTCTTTTTCACTTTTCTTCCCGCAGTCCAACTCCTTCAACCACACACATGACCCTCCTGAGATTTCCTGCTGAATATCCTGAATTTGCTTCAGCTTTTAAGCATCAAGAATATTTTCTTCTCTTATTTTCATTCTTATGTAGTGCAAGATGGGATACTTTCATCTTTTTATCTGGGATAGACCAAATTAGGATAAAATGAAGAGCTAACGGCTAGATGTGGTTGTCGATTTAATGAAAAGAAAGAAAATCTAACCGCATGCGAATCACTGTGCCGCACACACTTATACGTGCTTGAAGCAGACTTAGCCGTGCGGGCCGGCTGTCACGTCCTTTAGCATAATCAAGAAGACCAGATCAGAATCTGAGTGCTATTAGACTATCTGTTAATTTCTATTCTTGGGTGGATGGAAGAGAAATTATGGGATAAGATGATGAGAAAACCCATTAAAGGTTTGTTATCTTAAGAAGCTTAAAAATAACCGCAAGGTAGACATGTTCTGAGTAATTTCATTATTCAGTCAGCAAGATGAAAATTTAACAGAATAAAATTTACGTCTTTAGAGTAGATAATTTTCACTTCTACCACTATGTATACTCATACTAACTGAAGATGATGTTGAAAAAGGATTCATTTTTTATTTGCTCTTTTCTTCCTCATGAGCTTGGATTTAAGAGAAGTAGACATTTTTTTTTTAAGAGAAAGCGTGCAAGCACACATGCAAATTGGGGGGGCGGTTGGGACAGAGGAAGAGGAAGAGAGAGAATCTTAAACAGGCTCCATGTTGGAGGTGGGGCTGGATTCCACAACCCAGAGATCATGACCTGAACCAAAATCAAGAGTCAGATGCTTAACCAACTGAGTCAGCCAGGTACCCCAAGAAGTAGACATAATTTTTGATGCGTGTATGTGCATTTGGACTAATTTTTGGTGTGTATGTGCCTTTAGACTAATGTTTAACTTTTTTTTTAAAGATTTTATTTATTTATTTGACAGAGATAGAGACAGCCAGCGAGAGAGGGAACACAAGCAGGGGGAGTGGGAGAGGAAGAAGCAGGCTCCCAGCGGAGGAGCCTGATGTGGGGCTCGATCCCACGACGCCGGGATCACGCCCTGAGCCGAAGGCAGACGCTTAACCGCTGCGCCACCCAGGCGCCCCTAATGTTTAACTTTTTGTCCTTCAGTTACACCAACATTAAAATGGCATGAAATATCACACCAACATTAATCAGTACATAAACTAGATAATGCCTGTTAGGTTTCGATAGTTCTTTAGAGAAAGATATTGTCATTTGGTTCAACTCATTTGTAAATGACCAAAAATGTAAAAATCAAGAATTTATTTCACTCTTTCAATTTATATTATAAAACTTCAAGTATATTGGCATTTTTTGTTTGCACTATACATAGGACTCTGAACTCCGCTCAGGTTCAAATCAGATCAAAGCATTTATTATACAACAGAGGCAAGAGTTCCATGATGAATAGGAAAGTTAATGTAAAATAAAATTATTCACATTTTAATGTTACATGATTAAAAGAATAAAGCATTTGGTAAAAATTTAAAAAAGATATATCAAGATTAATCTTTTTTACTATAGCCTGCCATGATATCTCTACAGTTCTTAAATGTTTCATATTCAAAATTTTAGAGTCTGATTTAATTGGAAGAAATTTCAACCACAATTTTCCCAAGAGAGTTGTTTTCCTATAAATTGTATCCTTTACCCTTTATTGGATCACTGATCCTGTCTACTATTTACTGAAAGTGGTGACAACTCCGTCTAGGTAAAGCTGAGTGTTAATCAATGGTCTTTACTGAAAACAACTAAAATCAACTCTGGATGGCTCACACAGAAAAATGATTTACCAAAGGACTGAAGTAATTCACTGAACCTTTGGGTGAGGGTGAGAAAATTTGGCTTGGGGGTATGCAATCCAGAACAATGCCCCAAACACACCATACAATGTTATTGCCCATCCAGAGCTTCCATGTCCAACACTGGAGGCTGTTGCAGGAAACTTGACTTTTGCTGTTTTTGAAAACTAGATCCAGTTGAGGTTATCTTTGCCATGAAGTTTTGAGGCGTCAGGGCATGAGCACCATGGGCCAGGAAAGTGCATGATCAGAGTCAGTTAGGCTGAGCCCATCAGCGCTGAGATAGCATGAGAAGCTGAAGAAGCATACTTCTTTGTTCATTGATTTAGCCAATAACATGTAAGAGCTGCTATGCCTAGTAGGCCCTGGGAAATCATAAGGAATAACATAAAGAAATAGTTTGTGGATTTGACAAAGTTTCTGAGAAGCCTGAAGATGACCGTGGCTAAGTCAAAGGAATTTTATAAGAATTTTCTCTAGAAGTGTTTGGCATTTTTTGGAATAAGCTGTAGGGCTGCTTTGGGAAAATGAACTAGGGCAGAGGCAATAAAAACACAGTGATATCACCCGTAGTGCTAGAACAGAAAATGGGAAGTCCTAAGATGAAGGTAGGAAAAAGCCCATAAAGTAATGCTAAGAAAATAATGTTTAAAATGGAATTAAAAATGACTTAGCCCATAAAGGAAGATTATAAATGAAGCAAAATTTAAGATAGGGGTGTGTGTGTGTGTGTGTGTGTGTGTGTGTGTGTGTGTGTGTGTATGTGTGGTCTCAAGAACCAAGTAATGAGTTGCAACCTGTATTAGTTAGCTTGGGTTGCCGAAACAAAACAGCGTTAGACCAGGTGGCTTAAATAACAGAAATTTGTGTCTACTATTTCTTTTTGGAGACTAGATGTCCAAGGTTAAGGTTTAGCAGGTCTCAGTTTTTGGTGAGAGGTCTTTTCCTGGCTTGCAGATAGCTGTCTTCTTTCTGGAACTTTGCATGGCCATTCCTCTAAGTGTGCACAGGGAGAGAGAGAGACAGGGAGACAGAGAGAGAGAGTGCTCTGGAGTCTCTTCTTATCAGGACATGAATACCATTGGATCAGGACCTCTACCCTTATGACCACATTTAATCATACTTACCTCCTTCTAGGCCCGATTTCCAAATATAGTCACACTGGGAGTTAGGGTTTCAACATTTGAATTTTGAGAGGACACAATTCCATCCACAGCAAACATTAAGCATATTTTATGTAATAGTATTGATATTTTATGATGTCAAGTATTTTGTGGCTAAGCATTTTTAACCCAAACACATGTCATTGTGAAATATGCTAAAGTTATACACACACTCTAAAGCAATATATATTTAAATTTATATTTATATATATTTCTTTAATATACATCATCAGATATGTAGTACATTTGGTTTAAATTCACAGCATTTATTCAGTATCCATTATTTACAGTAGCTACAAGCTAGGAGTTTTTGGTGCACACTCTCATTTAATGCACATAATAAACTAGTGCCACTCTATCAATTTAAGTGGGATTAAAAATTGTCCTTGGGAAACTACTTCCACTCATGGGAACACAATGAGTAAGATGTAATAAAATATGACTTCATTTCATTTTATTTTATTTTTTTTTGTCCCAGGGATTTATTGAAAACTCTAAAGCAAGGAACTTGCTTGGTTGTTGGGATGCTATTATATTAGTTTGGGACTTACAGAGGACTAGAGTGACACTTTGAATTTCTGGATAACTCAATTTCTTTGAAGCTCTGGAAAGGACTACCTGATTCAGTATTTGCCAACTATCTTTAATTTACAGAACTGCATATCTATTTATACACAGGAGAATCTTAAGAGAATATTTGTTTTTAATTGCCGTGTTAGACCCATCCATTCTGAAGGGGGAGGAGCAGTAGGGAAACTTGCTTGATAATCCTACAATCTTCAGTATACTGCTCAAAACCCTACACTGTTGAACACAGACGGGGCCATAGTAGTAATTGCTCTGAGAACTATAACTCTACACAATTGTTTAGTCTGGCCAGGCTGTAGATTTAAAGTGCCTTTGATGTAATTTCTAAAGGTATTTTTAAATTCCAAATCTGCATTAATACAGCAAAAAGGCATAATACAGTATTAAAAATAAATAAAAAGGTAACTGAACAAATTTGCAAACAAAAATCCATGCCCCATTTATCAGAAATTGTACACAAGAACATTCATTATAATGATGTCAGTCTTAGTGTACAGATCTGTCTTCCTCTGGGATAGTACTTGTATATTTTGAATTATAATGATCTCATAGCATTTCTTCCCTCCCCCCACCTAGTTTGGAGTATACAATCTGAAGTAAGTTTCATTTGTCTGATAATATTTTAGGTACTATATATTATTTAGATATTCCCAAAGTTGACAGAATTCTTGTTTGCCTATGGCTAGGACCACAGGGATTTCTTGAGTTGATTGTACGTATTTCTTTCCTTGAGATAACACTTACTTTTCCCTGTTTAGAGAAGAAAGTCTCCATTGTACAATTTGTTTTCACCAAGGAATTTGCTTGCTTATTTCATGGGCATGTTTATTATGGAACATTCTTTGAACTGGATCTGGTGTTGCCCATGATGTATATAGTTAAATTGGTAGACAGAGATAGACAGACAAACCAAGTTTCAAGAGATCATGAATATGTATTCAATAATGTTGACTGAACAAGAATTTTCTACCAGATCCTGGAAATTATAGATTGATAGTTTTACAAAATGATGAATATCATTAATGGTAATTTTAAGCAGGATTGACTTTTCTGTTGGAGAGGGATTGTTGGAATAATAAAGTGAAAGTATGTATTTTATTCTTATTCTTTTTACTGTAAGTATTTTATCTTTAACTTAAAGAATCAAAATTAATGGTTTATTTGGCTTTTCATTTAGATAGCTAAGCGATAATCTTGTTATATCATAATAACATTTTCAATGAAAAAAGGGAAGATTTTAATAAAACATGAACCTGTCAATATTCCTGATTATCCTGAGCAATGAAGAGAGATTTTTGGTTCAATTACTAAGGGACACAATCAATTGGAAGATAATAAAATTAAATAAATAGTAGTTGAATTTTTAAAATATTTCATCTCTATTAAAGTTTATATTAACATTGTTTTTTGCTTATAATATTGATTTAACTTATTAAAAACTGTACATTGGAGGAGAATCAAAATAGATCTAAAGGAAGTTTAGTCTTGGTGTGTTTCAGTAACTTAAAAATTTTCTTAATATTTATCACAGGAGCACCTGGGTGGCTCAGTCAGTTAAGCATCTGCCTTCAGCTCAGGTCATGATCCCAGGATCCTGGGATCGAGCCCCACGTCAGGCTCCCTGCTCAGTGGGGAGTCTGCCTCTGCCCTGCTCCCTCCCCCTGCTCGTGCTCTCTCTCTCTCTCAAATGAATAAATAGAATCCTAAAAAAAAATTTATCCTAGCAGTGTGATTAAGATTTTAGAATAAAACCCTAAAATTGAAGAGTTTGTGTTGTCATTCTTTCATGATTGTAATACCTATTTTTTGTTGAGATATTTGATAACCAAAACAATGGTCCCCAGGGATATCCACACCCTAACCTTTACCATTTTCAAGTATGTTACATTACTTGAAAGGAAATTAAAAAGGAATTAAAAGGAAAATTAAAGTTGCAAATGGAATTAAAGTTGCTGATCAGCTGACCTTAAAATAGAGAGCTTTTCCTGGATTATTTTCTGTGTCCAGTGTAATCACAAAGATTTTTAAATGTGGAGCAAGAGCTAAAATAGAAGGTCAAAGTGGTTCTATGTAAGAAAGACTTGACTCACCTTTTCTGGTTTTGAAGTTGGAGAAAAGGGTCACTAGCTAAAGAAGTTAGGTGGCCTCTAAAAGCTGGGAAAAGGTAGGAAACTGATTCTTCTCAGGGCCTTGAGAAAGGAACACAGCTGTGCAGACACTGCTGTCAGTCAGGAGTCACTCTCAGGTCCTAGAGCCTGCACTCGCACATGACAACTTAATTCTTCAAAGTCAGCATGAGAATCTTTCTAGTGGGCTATATAAATGTCTTATATAATGTAACCAAATCATGGAAGTGATTATCCCCTCATAGTCATAAGCCCTGCCTACACTCAGGAAGAACATATACAGGGTAAATAACCCATAGGACAGGAATCTTGGGGGCCATTTTGGAATTCTGTCTACCACATTTTAGGTGTCTCTTTCTCTCTCCCTATAGACATACAAGCACACACACACACACACACACACACACACACACACACACGGACACATATGCTTGTTTTATATTATCAAGTGGACATATCAGCTTCTTATAATATTTGATTTTTTTCTTTTTTTTTTTTAAAGATTTTATTTATTTATTCGACAGAGATAGAGACAGTCAGCGAGAGAGGGAACACAAGCAGGGGAGTGGGAGAGGAAGAAGCAGGCTCATAGCGGAGGAGCCTGATGTGGGGCTCGATCCCACAACGCTGGGATCACGCCCTGAGCCGAAGGCAGACGCTTAACCGCTGTGCCACCCAGGTGCCCCAATATTTGATTTTTTTCAATTGTTTTTTACTAGTTCAGTCATAATATTTATGTTTTAACTACTGGATCCCATCTGATTCATGAAAATACCACGAAGAAAATAAAAAGAATTTCTCTGTGCATCCTTTCTCTCATGACATTCAATTGTATACTCACCATCACCAAAACCACACCACTAGTGACACTAACATTTCAGATCATTGTTTTTAATATTTACATTAAAAAAATTAATTTATGAGAGTTAAGTAAAAATTAATGCACAGCTCCACATTTCTGGTGGCAGAAAGAACTATAGCTGAAAAATCTTCACACTTATCTAGCACTTTATCTTCTCAATGAGTCAAGTGATTAATTAAATCCTAATACTCTTACGAAAGAGATTGGGCATTTTTATAAATTAGAAAAGTTACAGCAAAGGTCTTAAATCAAGTCTTTATCATCATCCAGAAATGCATGCCTCCCAAGTTAAAGATTTCTTAGAGGGAAAATTGCTAAAAATTTTTCACTAGAGGGTAACAAATAATATTATAAGATATATTTTTATAGCAAATTTCTAAAAATATGTGATAATTTTATGAGTTAAAAGAAGTTACAGAATACATAAAATATTGTCTAAATGTGTGTGTGCACAAAATTTTTAAGTGCAGTTAGAAAACATAAATGAGCCCTATGAAGCATTAGTTCTGTGCCTATATGATAGACTCCCCTCCCCAGTGTCTAACTCTGTTTTCCAACCCAACTATATTAACTACAGATGAAAAAAAATAAACCTCTTTAATACACTGTCCTTTTTTTAGTGCAACTTAAAATTTTAAATAATATATAAGAACAAAAAATATATGTTTAATGTATTATGTTGAGATTTTAAGGAATAAACTGTAGTTTGAATAAATGTTAGCATTATTGTAGAAAGACTGCAGAAGCTCTTCAGGGGAAACCATCTCACTTTTTTTTAAAAAGATGTTATTTATTTATTTGAGAGAGAGAGAGTTTGAGAGAGTGAGAGGGTGTGCAGGGGAGGGGCAGATGGAGAGGGAGAGAGAGAATACCATGCAGACTCTGTGCTGAGTACAGAGCCCAACACAGGGCTCAATCTTACAATCTGGAGATCATGACCTGAGCCAAAACCAAGAGTCTGAAGATTAATCAGCTGAGCCATCCAGGAGCCCCATCATTCCATCTTTTTTAAAAGAAACTTATGTAATAGTTGAACAGAGACATTTCATTATGATCTGGGGGACCAGGCAACATGCACCACAAATCCTATTTGGTTACAGGATAAGAAACAAATGTTGATTTTATAAAAATCTTTTTATTAAAAGAAAAGTCAGTAGTAATCTCATTGCTATATATCTAATAGAGATAGATATCCTTCTAGTTTGTCTTCTTTTTCCCAATGTAACGGCCATGTGGATCAAGTATCTCTTGTGGGATATAATCATAAACTGTATTTATTTATTCTTGTAGGGAGTCAGACACCCTTCTATTTGACTAATACTGTTCAGCTGAAATGTGTTCATTGGGTACAGAAATGGTTAAAAGTATTCCCTCAATAGATACTTTCTTGGGTTCTTTGGAGACTGCTTTGCATGACCCTTCTGCCTAATGGGAGTCTTCACATGTGGTTTCCTTGGCCTGGTGATGGCCTCTCCTTCTTGCTTTCTTTTTCTCTCTGGTTTTCAGTGTTTTACTGCTGCATAAGCTCTCCCTCAGTGTTGGGATTCCATTGCCCCGCTGGTGGGGAATCCCAGGCAACATCAATGCAAGCCCACCAGGCTGTCTCTCACAGGATACCCACATCTGGTTCCACAGATATACTTTGTTAAGATAATCTTGGGGAAAGAAGCAGATCCCAGTGCAAAAGCACCTCTTCTTCCCTTAGGAGATGAAACTGTCAGGGAATTACTCATCCTTAAATTTCTCAAGCTAATTAAGACATCTGTCCACCATGTACACCAACTGCAGGAAACAAATACTAAGTTCCATGACTAGCTTTCTCATGGTTCTCTGTCTTTAGACGAGGTGAAGGGAGAATTTCATGCATTCTCCTTCCTTGGGGAGGAGAGTGGATGGACGCCACACACAACAGCACACCAAACACTGCAGCCAACTCTTTTAATCTTCTACTTCCCCTTTTGTTGTGAATGAAAGGGTTGAATACAAATGGTTTTCCACAGTCTCTTTTTGTAAGTTCCACACGATGGTCTCACACTTCATTTTGGAATGTAAGCATCTATTTTCTTGATTGTTGGCAGAAAATGTTAAAATATTTTTATTTTAATATTTTGCTACACTAGCTTAAAAAATGAACACACTTATGTATATTAATTAAATGTATAGTTTTCTTTTTTTAAGATTTTATTTATTTGAGAGAGGAGAGAAAGAGAGAGCATGCTCACGGGTGGGGGGAGGGGCAAAGGAAGAAACAGAATCCTCGCTGAGCAGGGAGCCTGATGTGGGGCTTGATCCCAGAACCCTGGGATCATGACCTGAGCTGAGGGCAGACGCTAAACTGACTGAGCCACCCAGGTGCCCCTAAATATATAGTTTTCTTAACAGCCTTGTAATTCAATTGCATATCATGCTTTATTTGATTGAGTTCTAAGAACTTTCCATCTTAGTACATGTTATTTGTAAACTTGATTTTAATGGATGTCTAATATTTAATAGCACAGATGTACTATCAATTATTCAATAATTTTCCATTCATGTAAAATCTGATTTTTAGTATTATATGTTACATTGTAATGAGCAGGCTTTTGTCAATTTTCCCTTAAGTAAGTTCGCTTTTGACAACCTTGACCACATTTGTTCAATTTAATATGTAAAAATGGTATTTCATTGATTTTTCCATTTGCATTTATTTAAGTGAAACTGAAATGCTTTTGCTTGATTACTGTTTTTTCCCCCTATTTGATAGGCTCTGTCTCTTAATAGGTGGGTTCATTTTTCTGTCACTTTTATATTTATATTCACTTTCAACATATCATTCTATAATTTCTTTTTGTAATCCTTTTCCTTTCTTTTCTATTTGTCTATTTATCTTTTACTTCTTTTGGTTTGAGAACGCTCTCTGTATTTCCCCTCCTTTTCTCCTTGACTGTTTTAAGCTATAGACTGCAATTGTGTTTTTAGAGGTTATCCCAATATAAAATCTTGACCAAAAGTTTTTCAAAACAAGGCCTGTATTTAGTCAGCAACTCTTTTTCCTGTAAAAGGCAACTAACTAAAGATAATTTACATGCTTAATGCTCACTTCAGCAGCACATATACTTAACTTGGAACAATACAGAGAAGATTATTAGCATGGCCCCCGTGCAAGGATGATGCTCAGATTTGTGAAGCAGTCCATATTTTTTCAATGGCATTACATTAGAATCTTTCAATAGTTACTCTGAATATAAATGAGCTAAATTCTCCAATCAAAAGACACAAGGTATCAGATTGGATAAAAAAGCAAGACCCATGGATATGCTGTCTGCAAGAGACTCATTTTAGATCCAAAGACACTTCCAGATTGAAATTGTCCATTTATCATGCTAATGGACATCAAAAGAAAGTTGGAGTATCAGTCCTTATATCAGACAGATTAGAGCTACCCTATGACTCAGCAATTGCACTAATAGGTATTTACCCTGATGATACAAATGAGTGACCTGAAGGGGCACCCACTCCCCAATGTTTATAGCAACAATGTCCACAATAGCCAAACTATGCAAAGAGCCCAGATGTCCATCGACAGATGAATGGATAAAGATGTTGTATATATACACATTGAATAGTACTCAGCCATCAAAAAAATGAAATCTTGCCTTTTGCAATGATGTGGATGGAACTAGAGGATATTATGCTAAGCAAAATAAGTCAATCAGAGAAAGACAATTATCATATGATCTCACTAGTATGTGGAATTTAAGAAACAAAACAGAGAATCATGGGAGAAGGGAAGGAAAAATAAAGCAAGATGAAATCAGAGAGGGAGAGAAACCATAAGAGACTCTTTATCATAGGAAACAAACTGAGGGTTATTGGAGGAGAGGTGTGTGGGAGGATGGGATACCTGGGTGATGGACATTAAGGAGGGCACGTGATTATAATCAGCCTTGGGTGATTATAATGACTGATGAATCACTGAACTCTATCTCTGAAACTAATATTACACTATATTTTAATTAATTGAATTTAAATAAAAAAGATAATTTACATGCCTAGTGAATAGTCCTTTATAATATTCTCCGGAAACTACACTCTCTGAAGATTTTGTACCAAGAATTATTTAAATATAACAATATATTTGAACAGAAGATTGTGGTTTACTGGATTCTGCTAGTTTCAAATTTGTGTTACTGAAGGGTATCTTCTAGATGTTATTCATGAAAGAATGTGAATGTCAAGCCCTTTGATTAGCATTGCCCAATAAAAATACAACACAAACCACAAACGAAAACCATATATGTAATTTTAAATTTTGTAGTAGCCACACTAAAAAAAAAGGATGAAATTAATTTCAATTTTAATAACTTATTTTATTTAATCCAATATATCCAAAATATTATCATTTCAACATATAACTAACAAAATGTTAATAGAACATTTTATATTTTTTGTACTAGACCTTTGACATTTAAGGTATATTTTATACATGTAGAACATCTCCACTCAGAGTAGATTCACAGAGCTTGACAGCCACGTATGACCAGTGTGTGTATTGAACAGAGCGGTTCTAAGTCTTCAAAAGACTTTAATTTTAAATACTCAAAATGAGAATAGCCTCTTGCATATACTCCTATTTTTACATTCTATTAAACAAAGAATATTCTATAGCCCTGTTTCCCTCCCTAATGTTCTAAGTTTCCTTCTGTCCTTTCCTTTCTGACCCAAGAACTTCCAAGAGCTATATGGTCAGTCTGGTCTGTTGGCAATAAATTATCTTCATTATCTTTATCTGAAAATGTCTTTATTTCCCCTTCATTCCTGAAGTATATAGAAATTTGTTCTGGGTTGAAGTTCTTTCCCTTCAGCACTTGAAAAATGTTTTGCCAACTCTTTCTGGCCTTAATGGTTTCAGATGAGAAGTCGATTATCATTTCATTTGTTGTTCCTTTGTAGGCATTGTGTCATATCGTACTAGCTATTTTCAAGATTATTTTTCTTTATTTTTAGTTTTCAGAAATCAGATTATGATGTCTTTTGGTGTGGTTTCTAGTTTTTAAAACTTATTAATCTTTTTGAATATGAAAGCTTGTACCTTTTGCCAAATTTGGGAAATTTTTAGTCACTACTTCAAATATTTTTTAACCTGACATTTTTCTCTTCTTCTGAAACTTTAACATAAGTTTTAGATCTTCCTTATTGTCTACATGTCCCTGAAGCTTTGTTCATTTTTTATTTTCAATCCATTTTCTTTCTGTTCCTCAGATGGGTGACTTTTATTGATTGGTCTTCACATTTATTGGTTCTTTCTTCTATCATCTTTATTCTGCTAGAGAGCATATCCAATGAAATTTTTATTTTGGTTTTTGTGGTTTTTTTTCAACCTCAATCTATAATTTCCATTTGGTTCTTTCTTTCTTTCTTTCTTTCTTTCTTTCTTTCTTTCTTTCTTTCTTTCTTTCTTTCTTTCTTTCTCCTTCTGTTTTTCGAAATTTGCTATCCTTTCTCCTTGTCTCAATATTGTTTGTAATTGCTCAATATTGTTTGTAATTGCTCACTGAAGTATTTTTAGGTGGCCACATTGAAATTCTTGTCAGGTAATTCTGGTAACTGATTTGCCTTGAGGTTGCTCTCTGTTAATTATCTTTTCAATATTCCAGTTGTGATTTTCCTGGTTATTGACATGCCAAGTGATTTTCTAATATACCCTGGACATTTTTGATATTATGGTATTTAAATATGACTCTCGGTCATATTTAAATCTTCTATTTTATCAGGCCGCCACCTTGTCTAGGTTCAGCATACAAGTTCTGGTTTACCTTTGTGGTTCTTATGGTAATTTGGTTTTCCGTCTTTGCAGTGTTACTCTGCTGTGCTTTGTGTGGTACTTAGAGGCTAGTCAGAAAATGTTGGTGCTTTTCTCAATAGTTGTCCAGCTCTCAAATATTCGTAATGCTAAATCTGGTCAGTTTTTCATATGGGTTACTCAGAAATTGGCCTAGGACATCACATATAGGTAAGGGATCCCCTTCACTAGCTCTCTCTTTCAGCACTGTAGTTAAGATGGGAGGGAGTTCCTCCTGCTGGTGCAGGGTGGCAGTCTACCCTTTGGCCTCCACTGATACAAGCATGACTGGGGTAGTGTAATGCCACCTGCTAAGGCTGGGCAGGGTTGCAAGCCCAGGCTTTCCACTTGGCCTCTGGTGACATTGCAAGGGAAGGGGGAAGAAGAAGGAGAGAAGGGAGAGGTGGTGATGATGAGGTGGTGAGAACATGTTTTTTCTTGTGGTGTTAACTGAAGAAATTTACCGATTCTTTGGCTAGAGAGAGCAGTCTTTTCTTGGGCCGTTTTTTCTCTTTTTCTTATTTCTTTTTTTTTTTTTTTGGCTGTGTCTATTGACATTTCTGGGTTGCCAGCTTCTCTAGCCCCCAGTCTGGAATATAGGAAAAGTGAAAAGATGATCCAGAGAACCCACTGCTGTGCCATTCCTCAAGTCCCAAGATATACCTTCTTCTTGTCACCTTTCATTCCTTTCTTTTGATGCTTGTTGTATTATATCCAGAGTTTTCCTTGAACTTAGTGGAAGAAATGGGATGAAAGGAGTCTATTCCATTTTGTCTGGAACTGGAGCTCTTTTTGTGGAAACCTAATCTACCTTCAATGGTGTTATCAGTGCCTCTAATAACTGATTTCAAAACAATTTACAAATATATTGTTCGTAAACACTGTATTTTCATTCAGTATACATATTTATTTAAAAAGATCTATACTCTAATATCTAATCAAGTTAAAGAATCTTAGTTGACATAGAATAATTATCCTTCACAGTAAAACTCTGTTTTATCAATTTGGTAAACTCTTCTTCCCAGATAAGGAGTGATTTTCATTTAATTAGTTTTCCTACTCAATAATATGTAAAGTCTTAATACTAAAAATAAGATTCAAAACTTGAAAATAATTCATTACAGTGTTTAATCTTTCAAATACTTTGACAATTTGAAAGAAATGACAAGGATTATTCAGGGCTTATGCTGTTAAGAGGATCTAATGATGTTTAATCATGTTCTACTAGAGTTAATATTACATGTTGAATGAATGGACTTGTTTATCAGAAGAGTTTATGCTTGATCCTGCAAGCATTTTCACGCTGCTACGAAGATGTTTAAGATGTTTTGAGCAAATGTCCATGAAGCACTTACATGTTTTTATGATTTTTGCATATCTTTAAAAATTGCACATAAAATTTAAAAAGGTGTAATACATTTCCACATATTTAAGACATAGGCAAGGGGCACCTGTGTGGCTCAGTCATTAAGCATCTGCCTTCAGCTCAGGTCATGATCCCAGGGTCCTGGGATCGAGCCCCGCATCCAGCTCCCTGCTTGGCGAGAAGCCTGCTTCTCCCTCTCCCACTGCCCCTGCTGGTGTTCCCTCTCTCGCTGTGTCTCTCTCTGTCTAATAAATAAATCAAATCTTAAAAAACAAAGACATAGGCTAATACATTACTATATAGACTTTTGAAAGGTATTCTATGCATGGCATTTGCCTTCTCATAATGTTTATAAATATATATTTTTAATTTATAGTGTCATATGCTGTAGGTACTGTTACATTCCTGACAGAGCCGTTCCAGGTCTTCATGTAAATATAGGATAAATATCAAAATGTATTTAAGCAATTAAATCTTTTATAATCATATTAGGTATTAGAAGAAATATTTTGGTTACATTTTGTTTGCCTACACAAATTGTCTGGTGTAATGTTTCAAATGCATACATTTTCAATTCATACAGTAGTTAAAATGAGTAAAAAAAAATTATATGTGCAATGCTTTTCAGTACTTGAAATACTCCGAGGTTTTGATAGTTGTGCTAAAAGAGGTGGTGCAGAATTGTGACTAGCAAGCTATGTTCTCAACTCAGTTTCATGACTGACTTACTGCAAGTCACTAGACTGTTCCTTACGGCTATAGGAGGACACTAGTATGTGACCTCTCACTTTCAAAGATACTAAGAGACGTTGTTGCCTCAAATGCATTATGAATGCCTTAAAAATAGGTATTTTAGGGGCGCCTGGGTGGCGCAGTCATTAAGCGTCTGCCTTCGGCTCAGGGCGTGATCCCGGCGTTACGGGATCGAGCCCCACATCAGGCTCCTCTGCTAGGAGCCTGCTTCTTCCTCTCCCACTCCCCTGCTGTGTTCCCTCTCTCGCTGGCTGTCTCTATCTCTGTCAACTAAATAAATAAAATCTTTAAAAAAAATAGGTATTTTAAAATACAGGTAATTATGTTCTTAAGTAATTTGGAATTCCTGGAGGAAAAGGAAATATATATTCTCACACCTGAAATACTCTTCAGTGATTTAGTGGCCAGATGTGGAGCCTGGAGCGGTGCAACTCCATGGGCATAGCAATAAGGAGGTGGGACATCGATCACACCCAGGCCTTGGTTAACGCTAAATTTGCAATACAGGGAGCATCAGCCTCAACTTACAAAACACCAATACATCAAAAATGATTCCTAAAATCATGTCTCATATACGAACTACAGCTGCTCATTGTCCAGTGATCCCCAAATGAACGTTTAGATTCTATCACCAGATACTAAGTCATTGGTTTGGGAGCGTATAGGGTGTCATCCTTTAGAACTATTGAGAAATGCCACTTAATTTTGCGTTAATTCCTATTTAGTCACATAGGTAGTGACAGTGCATGGGATATTTCAGTATCCAGAGATGTAAAACTCCTTTCTCAACAACAGAGACTTCATTCGTATTTTTTTCTCATGAATCCTGTGTTTGAAGATATTTTTCTCTAGCAAATCACCAGATTAATTTGCAGACATTTATTTATCAAACAAATAATGTTGATCACCTGCCATAAATCAAGTACTATTCTGGGTCCTGTAGACACCGTTCTTTTCCTAGAGCTAAAAATATTTCCCCATTTCACGGTAATCAAAGAAGGCAAATTTCTGAGTTTCTGATTATTGAATAAAAACCAAGCCTAGTAGACTGGCTTTATATAACACCAGGCAAAAGCAAAACATGTTGATGATTTGCTTTAATTCTTTACCTTGTTTATCTTATGTTTCTATCTTATGTTTATCTTTTGTTTCTTGAAAATAGCCCGACAGCCTTCCATTAGTCACTCCAGACACCTAAGGGAAGAGAGCATCCCTTTGAGGCAATTGCCTTGTAGTTTGAAACTCTGCTGATTTTAAACAGTTATTATCATTGACAGAAATTTATTGTGATCTGTTCTCTACTCTATTTGGTTAGTTGTATAGTTGCTGTATTTGGCTGAGGCCTCCTGGGAATGTGATTAGACAAAGGCACCACAACTCTAAAATGGCTCATGTTAGTAACTGTCTTGTATTTTCCCTTCTTATATTTCATTGTATTGTGGATTTTTAAATACTGTTCCTATTTCTTACAATTATTTAAAAAATGTAGTCTACATAGGGATTGTATGCATGATATTATTGTAGTATGAGATTCTCAAGGAACAGACTATATGGGGTGTGTGTGTGTGTGTGTGTGTGTGTGTGTGTGTGTTAAAGGTATTTGACAAAACTCTATCTTTACTCTGAACATTTCCTAAAAAAAACTATTGTTTGTTTAAGCCCTCTCGACTGAGATTTCTGTTACTCTCATGCAAAATTCATTAATAAAAATGTTATATATATAATAAAAAAGTAGTGGCCTTCAAAATCATATAACTCATCCTTTATTTTCAAATTTTTTCCAAAATCTTGCATCTTTATTCCTATTTCATATATCCCTTTATTGTATCTTTGCAATTCAGAAATAATTTTGATGAACAACTTCACATATATTATTTTAGTGGTATGTGGGAGGTTTAATTTTGGGCCCCTCAGTGACACATGACCTTCGATAGTTATGTCCTTGTGAGTTCCCCCCATAACAACTCCAGGCATGGCCATGTGACTACCTTTGGCCAATGCAACACTAACATTAGGCGTTAATCTGTCCTCTTGGAATATTCTTATCGGATTCCAGATACCAAGATATATGAGGAATGCCAAGTAGCCATATGGGGTGATCTGCATGGAGAGCAGGAGCCCCTGGCTGACAGTCTCAGCTGTCAACTATGCAAATGAAACCATTTGGACCTCTTATTTTGCCCAGGGGCTACCTGATACCACGTTGTAGGGGAGGAAAAATTCTCTCCTGAACAAGTGACTAAAGCAGAAAACTTTTATACCTTTGAGGCAAAGAAACCATACATTTGTGAAGACATGAAAAGACAAAGGTTTTGGGTTAGGGACAGTAAATTCTGGGGTAATAAGTAGGGGTTATATGGTACAGGGTGTGGGGGGGGTAAAACTGGTGGAAGATCAGAGATATTTTAGCAACTATCTTTATTTCAGACCCATTCCAGTGTCAACCCCAAGTGCCTAGTGATAAGGATGTTCTTGTCTTCCTGGTACAGAAAGGGCACTTTTCAGTGGGAAATTTTATGGC
Source organism: Ursus americanus (assembly GCF_024610735.1). NCBI lineage: Eukaryota > Metazoa > Chordata > Mammalia > Carnivora > Ursidae > Ursus > Ursus americanus. The sequence goes on along the minus strand of NC_142134.1, from coordinate 7,941,354 downwards.
CTGTTTTACCCAGCAAAGGAGGAGCTCAGCTGCTGTTTATTGAAAGTACCTTCAGCTCAAAATAATCAGTATGACAAAGTGGCATATTTCAGGGTGGTGTGTCCTAATCTCCTTCAACATGAAGCAGTGGTAATTCATGGTCAACCCACCAACCCATAGAATCATGACTAATAATCATTTTATGTTATTTTAGCCCACTGAGTTTTAGAGTAGTTTGTTACATACACATCAATAGATAACCAAAACATGGGATTTCCCAGTTTTTGTTTGTTTTTTGTTATTTTTTTTCCCCCATAGCTCGATTTTAGTTCCTCAGAGCATCTATGCCATGGCTACCAAGCCCACAGCTATATTTCAAAATGTAATCTGTGCTTTAGAAAAAAAACAAAAATGAAAAAGAAATGGCTTATTCCCTAAAGGTAAACTTATAGTCTAGTAAGAAACCTATGGCATATGTAACTAAATTTGAGGTTGAGAGTGATATTTCCTGAGAGGTTGAGGGGTAAAGTACCATGATGGTTGAAAGAAGAGTGAAAATGTCACAGGTTGCCATGTGTGATGGTCATGAAAATATACCACTCAGATCTCCTGCTGAGGAGAGAATAGTTGACCCTGAGTTCCAGCAGTTGACCCTCAGGGCCCCTCACTGTGTTGGAGCCAGAATGTTTCCATTGGCTCTCACCAGCCAGTGACTGAGCATGATGGGGTACTAATTCTAGCTCATGTTTTTGAGGTGTGCAAATCCTCAACAGGAAGACTCTGAATTGAGGATTTTGTACTGGCTTGGTTGAAACTTCCATTGAACTGTGTTGTAGTAAGATTCTCTTCCTATGTGATTCCTTCAACCTTGCCTTCACGTGTTTCAGACTTGCATGTCTTTGCCTTCTTCTATCTCATATTTAGCTTTCACAGACCTTCCTGAGGAAAAAAATCTTGCATATCTAATTGCATCTTGCAGTGTGTTTCTCGGAGGGACAGAACTAACACACCATGTGCACTGGGCATTAAAAAACAGAATTCGAACACGTTGAAGAGGAACGGCATTCAAAGCAATAGGAAGAATGAAAGGCATCATGAAAGAAGGAAAGCTCGATGACTCACATGCAGAACGAAATTTGACAAGAACAGAATGAATAGGAAGCGGGATCAAAGGAGTAAGACAAGGAAAGCAGGCTGTGGTCTTAAATGCAAAGTGAAACAGTTTGGACTTCAGGGCAGGCATGGGAGGGTTTTCCATAAAGGAGCGACATGACCTGAGTTGTGCTTGAGGAACGGTCATCTGCAGCCCCTTGAATTAGAGAGAGAGTAGAAGAAGAGTATGAATTAGACGATTGCGATTTCCTGTTTCTTCCAGGCAAGCAGGAAGTCAAACAAGAAGCCCAACCTTGTTAACCAATGGAAAAATTGGCACAGCCTTGGCATAAGGAATAATGATAAGAGTGATAACACCCTTATATGTGTACAATGCTCTGGAGTTGATAAAAAGCCTTTCATATAGATTTCATTTTGTTATCATAAATTTAGGGAGAATTTTTTTATCTCTATTTTGTAGAAGAGGAAACTAAAGCTCAGGGACTGGGAAGGATAATGTAATTTAGTTACAGCACAGAGTTTATAGCGAGCAAGGCCATGAACTAACACCAAATTTTCCAATTCCAGGCCTCGGGCTCTTTATGGTCATACCAAGTTTTAAATCCATGAAAGACTTGGAGGTAAAATGAGTTAGTTAATTAATAGACAAATTAGAACTTATGGGAGAAGTTAAGGTGGGAGATGAGTCTTCTGGACCCGTGTCTACAGAGAAGCTGAAAGAAGCTGTAGGAGTTGATGGGAATATTAATGAAGAGATATTACAGAGAGAAGATTAATCAGAATATTCACATGAATGTTCTAGTTCAATGCTTAAGCAACCAGAGGAGGATCTGTAACAGGGAAAAAACAGCAAATGCTCATTTAACAAATATTTATTGAATACCTACCATTTACCAGTCTGGGATAAAGAGGAAGAAAAATAGACAAAATGGTCTCCATCAAGAAGTTTATGTTCCAGAGATGTTAGAGAAATAGGCTGAAGATTTTTAACAGTCATTAATGAGGAGACTGGTTTGACTATCTAGTACTTATGACCACACATTACACATAGTCACAGGGAGGGAGATATGCCTTCACTTCACTGTAAAATGAAGTTGCATCTCTTATTTTTACTATAATGCTAAATTTAATTTACAGGCATAAAAACCACTCTTGTGTGTTTGATTGGAAAATGTGAAAGCAATTTATCTTTGATGAATTAATGTATAGCCCCTGGTATCTATAGTCTTATAAAAGTTCACAGCTTTTGGGGGCTTACGAAAAACCATATCTGTCTATTAGGATGTGAGGAATTTGCCTTGGTGTATTTTTGATGACTTGAAGACCTGTGATCCTAAAGCAGATTTTTTTTATTATTATTAGAGGATAATGAACGCGGTTGCTGTATTTTATAGAAAGCTGTTTCTTGGAACTGTGTTTCTGTTTTAACAGCTTTCCATCTTATCCATACATATTTTCAGATACAAACAAATATGAGCAAAAGTATTTAAACCATCTTCATAATTAACTATCTTTATCTATGAGAAATGATTTACTTAGATTTAGATCATCCAGATATTCTATTTTCCCCTCTACAATTTTTTTTGAACAATTATAGTTTTGGATATGCTCTCTAGATTCTCGTGAATCAAACAAGAAAATGTATTCTTTAGAATTACCAAGTTTCTAAATTGTTTATGTTTATGATTTGAAATATAAAAAGGCATATAACTGGGTAACACACATACATATATACACACCGGCATACATGTGCCGTGCATGCAGGCATATTCCTATTCCACAATAAAGCTGAGTTTGCAATCAGTATTTTCTGTTAGTTAGAATAAATCACACACACACACACACACACACACACACACACACACACACACACGCCCTATGTACCAATCTGAAATTATGGCTTCCAATAGTAAATGCTGTAAAAACCTTAATTGCAGGGGCATTAATGGGAACTTCTATAATGCTAGGAAGTGTCCACTGAATAACGTCTCTCCAGAGAGACTTGCTGACTACACACCTGCTTCAGGAAGTGAAAGCAGAACTTGTGCTTCATTTCATCCCTTCAACCTGAAAACTGCTTAGAGTCCTCACTCTTCTCATTTTGATATATCCCTCCTATGAATGACAAGTATATACATGAGATAATAAAATGTGTTAAAATAGTCTGCTTGGCAGTGTTTTTGCTGATGTATTAATTCATTTTCTTCAAAGTGCTCTATCACCATCTTGTCTAACCAGATTTTATGAGAGGGCTCACTGAAGTGAAAATCAAGCCAATGAATCGTCTAATATGAACTAATGAAAACCAGATATAAAAGGCTTTAGTAACTGTCTTGGAGCTTTAATTGTCAAGTGGATGTAAATTCTGAGCACTGCTAAGTAAAGGAAAGGACAGTAATGAAGAAATTGGGATCACTTTGCGATAATTGGTTTAATTAAAGAGTCATGTAAACAATGATGGCCTGGATGAAGCCATTCAAATAGGAAGGGGGAAATGTTTTGTCTAAGGTAGGAGAAGAACTTGGAAGGAAAAGAGTGCACCATTTTGTTTACTCATCTTTGCCACCATTTGAGAGAAAATGGTTATTAGCCTGTCATAGCTGTTCACACAAAGTTCACTATGTTCAGAGAAATCCACAAGGAAATTTACAATTAAAAAAAATAACAGAATATTAAAAAAACAGAGTATTTCGAGATTTCTGTTGTTTGCTTATGGTACTGATGTGATCAATTTGTGGGTCACTGTGTGATTAGTTTTGTGATGAGTAAAGGGGAACGATAAAGAAAGCTTTAATTACAGTGCATAGATTGTTCCTGGATGTTAAAAAATGTACTTTTATTGTACTAAAATAGTCATGTCTGTAAGAACTGATTCAGGTAAAGGAGACCAGTGGGTGTTAAAACCATGAGGTGAAAGGTTGTTAGGGAATAGGATGCCAAAGCATCATCCAACAGATTATTTATTAAATAAAAAGGTGCAATTTTATGTTGAAAATATCTATAGATCAGAGCCTCAAATAGTAATCAAATTTAGCATCATAACTGATAATGTTTCTTGATATGGTACAATAATGAGTATAAAACATCATTTATGTAATGTTTATGCCAATGTACTTAAACGAAATTTAGTCATGAAGAAGCAAGAAGACAAATCCAGAATTTAGAGCACTCTACAAACAATTGGCCTGGATGCTGGCACAAAACCCAAAACCAAAAAACAAAGCAAAACAAAAAACCCCACAATATCATAAAAAACAAAATAGAACAAAAATTCCAAAAACTAAAAGGAGAAGACACTGTTCTCACTTGAAAGGAATAACGACAAAGGCAATGATTGATTCTTCTTAGATAGAGAAAAAAGAAAAGAGATGATAAAATAGTTCTTTTGGGGAAAATGGAAAAGTATAGACTATTTTGTGTAGTAGTGCATGGATATTGACTTTTCTAGTGTAATAATGCTATTGTGGTAATGTAGGTGATTGTCTTATTCTTAGGATTTGTACGCTGAAGTAGGACTTAAATATCATGATGTCTGCAACTTTCCATCAAATGGTTCATCACCAGAAAAAAAAAAAAAAGGACAGATAAAGCAAATGTGGCAAAATGTGCACAGTTTGATTAATATATCTGAATGGTATGTAAGTTAATTATATTAATATTTCCAATTTATTTTCAAAATAGAAAATTGGAAAGTTGGCATGACATATGGCTTTTTAGTTAGAAATAAGTATCTTTGGGGCCTGTTGAATAGGTACACACTAAGAAGAATCTAAATTCCCTTCCCCCCCAGTATTATTAAACTCTGCTATTTGAACAGTTGTATGCAGATAAATTAGATAAATCAAAGTGGCAATTATTTTCTGAGAAGCCAGAACCCAAATTTCTCATGAAATAAAAGACTCAACGACATCAATTGTTTTTGCCTAAAAATTACATTTAGCTTTCTTAAGTTATATAGATGAAAAAATATTAAAGGCCTTAACCATTGTATATCTGTAATTTAGATCAAGAAAATTTTATCTTTGCACATTTTAAAGAAATAAAAAGAAAGCCTCATTCTTAAGAAGACACATTCACATGCGTTTTCTTAGAGAAGCATTTAAACAGACTTAGAAAATGAATAAATGAGTCATTCAGTTATTTTGTTCACATTTATTTGATGCATTCTGTTTACTAATTTGATTTCCCTTATTGTTGCAAATAGATACATTTAGATGTTTGTCAAAAATCATGCATAAAAATGATGTTAAGGGCATCTAACCCCCTCCTCTTTCATGGCAAGTCTTTTCAATGTAACTCCTTAGTACATTTTTAAATTTTTGTGCTTGCACACCCAACCTGTGAAACAGTATTCATGAACAGAGAATTGCAAATACCCATTAAGCTGTTTCTGAAAATAGTGCAGTGCCTAAGTGTGAAAGTGGCTTTTAATATGAATCTGATTATATGACCTTTGTGCTTTGTTAACTTAGCTCATTATCATGTGTGATCTTGGAGAATCTTAGGAATCTAAGGGTGGTGTAATGTCAGGAAGTGGATTAAATACCTCCTGCCCGGCTAGTGTCCTGGTCTGGGTACAATCATGTCTCACCTCCCATATTGCTATTACTTCCTAACTGGGTTCCCTTCATCCCTCCTGCATTTTTCAATCCTTTCCCACTGTAATGATTCTGTCAGAATCTGCAAGGCAGACCATCTGAGTCCTGGTTAGCTCCCTGACTTGGTATCCTACCACTCTCCTCCTTTCTCATTCTTCTTCAGTCACTCTGGCCCACCTTGTTGCTTTCTGAACATGCTGGAACACTTTTGCTTCAGGACTTTTGCATTTCCTATTTTCTCTGCCTGAAACGTTCTTCTCCAAGACATCCCCATGGCTCATCCTCTTACTTTCTTTTCTGACCATTATTCAAATGTCAGTTTTCTTCATGCTGCTGTTATGGGTTGAATGGTATCCTCTGGGGGAGGGGGGAATGTGGATGTCCTAATACTCAGTACCTTAGAAGGCGATCTGATTTGGAAATAGGATCATTATAGATGGAATTAGTTGAGGTGAGGTCATACCGGAGTAGATTGGGCACCTAATCCAATACGACTGCTGTCCTTATAGGAGACCATGTGAACACAGAGAAACACAGAGAGAACAGCATATGACCATAAAGGCGCATCTGGAGATATGCAGGTGCAAGCCAAGGACCGCCAAAGATGGCCGCCAACCCACCAGAAGCTAAGAGGAGGCAAGGAAAGTTTCCCTCACAGGTTTCAGAAGCTACATGACCCTGCCGACACCTTGATTTCAGACTTCTAATCTCCAGAACTGGGAGACAATCATTTTCTGTTGTTTTAAGCCATCTGGTTTGTGGCGTTTTGTTACAGCAGCCCTAGGAAACAAATAGAGCTGCCCTATCTGAAATTGCGATTCTTGGAATTTCCTGTCCCCTTAACCTGCTTTATTTTTTACCTTAGTACTTGACATTATCTAAATTACCATATTCTACTTATTTATTGTATGTGTGTGTGTATGTATATATGTGTGTGTGTGTGTGTGTGTGTATATATGTGTATATATACCTACCCCAATGACCACAACCATCTGGCTTGGAGTTTTTCCTCTTTTCTTCGTTGCTCTCTCTGCAGCACTTGAAATAGTTCTTGATGTTATACAGATCATTAAAAAATATCTCTTGACCGAAACAATGAAGATATGAATGAATGAGGGAATGAGCCAGGTAATTCGTTTCATCTCCATGGGGAAGAGTAAGGGGTGTTTCAAAATGACATGAGTGTTTTGGAAAATTGTTCCACTTGCTGCATAAAATATTGTAAGAGGAAAGAAACGTTTCCTTTTATAAAGTATTACACAGCAATTAAATGTAATTTTTGAAGCATTTAAATGACACGAGAAAGTCTTACTGTTCTATGAAAAATGTAGTTTATAAAACAGTTTCCACAATATAATCAGAGCTGTAAAATAGACACTTTTGAATAAAGAACAGACTAGAGGAAATATCCTAAATTTCTAAGGATGGATTTTTTACTTGATGACACCCTGTGATTATTTGGTTTTTATTTTATTATTCTGGAATTACAGTATGTTACAAAATTTAGGTAATTATAATTGATGTTTAAATAATGCCTTTTTAAAAAAGATTTTATTTATTTAGACTGAGAGAGAGAGAGAGAGTGGGGTGAGGGGCAGAGAGAGAGGAAGGAGGAGAGAGAGAGAGAGAGAGAGAGAGAGAGAGAGAGAGAGAAGCGGACTCCCAGCTAAGCATGGAGCCTGGCATGGGGCTCCAAGCGGGGCTTGATATCAGGACCCTGAGATCATGACTTGAACTGAAATCAAGAGACACTTAACCAACTGAGCCACCCAGGTACCTCTAAAAATGCTTTTATTTACCTCAATTAGCCTCATGGTTGTCCACAATTTTGTACAATATCAGGAAAGAATCCAGGAGTGGCGTTCTGATAATTCCATGATAAACTTTCAAAACCATACCACTGAACTAAGCCACTAAAGTTGCCACTGCTTTGGCCACCTTCAGTAAGTTTAAAAACAGAAGCTTCATACTACACGTTTGCTTAGAGCCTTGCTACTTTCACGCCTCCGTTCCTTCAGCCAGAAGATACTGAAGTTAAAAGCTCCTTGTTGAATCATGGAACCATAATTCTATCCTTGTTAATTTGAGTTAAAATCTCCTGTATGTGATCTGACTGGCAGTACCCAAATTATATTCCAGGTTCCTGACTGCAAGGGAGACTGGGAAATGTTTTAGACTCTATTGCCTCCGTATATTAGAAGCTAATTGGAATGCATGGTGATTGACCATTAGATGAAAAACAACTTCTCATAATGGGGACAATGTACTCTTGTTTCTAAAATACACCCAGGGGGAATATGATTTCCAACATGTGGGGAATGGTGAAATAGAAAATAAGACATGGTTAGGAATTACTCTTAATTAAAATTTCTTTAGCTCTTTGGTTCATGATAAGTGGAGAATGTCTTCCCTGTCATCAATATTGTGAAGGAGATCCAAATTGTTTTCAGAGAATATACAGGTGTAGAATTTAATGAAATCGAAGAACAAGTTCTTGTTGGCTACTTTCACTGGTTATGGCCAACTTTTTAGACTTTTAATTTTTCTGAACACAAAATTTTTCCTTCCCCCTCATGAGGATGAAACTAAGCCAAATGTATACATTTGGTTGGATAGGGACTTAGTCATTAGAGAGGTTTTGTTTTGTTTTGAAAAAGAGCTTTTAGGCTGTAATACAAGAGAAGTGAAGCCCTTAGACTAATAGAAATCAGGCTTATGATAAATTGATTTAGGCCTTCATTATAGATGGAGGGAAACCAGAAATGATTGTTGCAGGTGGGGCGGATAGGTTTTCACTCTTCTATATTCTACTTTTTCCCTACTACCTTACCTCCTCTGTCCTCAATTTTCTTTTGTCTTGACAATGTAACTAGTTGGTAGACTGGCCAAGAATAGGCCACCTTTACTATGTTCAAAGAAAGTATAACACTGGAATTTCATTTAATTCATTCCTGTTTTTGTAATCTTTTTTAGTTGAATGTTGATTAGGCCTCTCGAGCAGCCTATCAATCAGAAAAATCAAAAATACTGGCAACTTATGGCAAATAAATTTGACACTTAATATACATTTCTTGTATGCATGAGTGCATGGTGGGTTTATGATATGAAGGACTGCCTTTATTTTAAGAAGGTGCTCCATGAAATAAGGAAAGACCTCAAGGGTTAATGAGAAGGTTGAGCTTAATGATTCAGGGAGTGATAGGATCAGAGCTATAGTTGAGGAGAAAGAGAAAGGTGACTGACTGCAGCCTGAGTAACCAGTTACTCAGGGCTTCATTCCAAAAAACCACCATTCAGTGCCATGCTCTGAATTTCCCAAAGAAGACAGAGGGTGATGTAAAGAATAACAAACTGATATCCTGAACCACTCTGTTCTCTGCCTGACACTCTCTCTTTCTTCTTCTCTCCTGCTTTCACAGTTCTTCACTGCATATAGATCATTTAGATCTATGATCCATGTTTATTTCTACTAACTTTTTTAGCTACTATGGCTTTCCTATGGTTGCTGTTTTCATAATATAGTTTTTCTATCTTTTGTTTCTGGCGCATTTGTAACTTTAAATCTAAAATGTGTTTCCTATATAGCAAATAGTTTGATCTTCATTTTTTTTTTATTGTCTGACAATCTTTCTTTTGATTGGATTAATTCATTTGCATTTAGTGCTATCGTTGATAAAGTTGAATTTATGTTTACCATTTTACTTTTTTCTAGGTCTTGTGTGTTTTTTGCTCCTCTGTTTCTACTTGACTGCTTTGCTTTGCATTAAGTATTTTGTAGTATAGTATTTTAATTCCTTTAATGATTTTTTTTTAACCTACATTGCTTAGAGCTATTTTCTTAGTGGTTGCTCTAAGGCTTACCATATGTATCTTCACTCATCAGAATCTAGTTTAGATTTACACTGTAAGATATAGACATATTACTCCTATATAGTTCTATTTCCGCCTTTCACTTTTTGTGTTATGATTGTTATATATATATGTAATACATATATATGTAATATATCTATAATAATTTAATATCTATTTAATAGCTATATATGTTACAACCCTCTAAATGCATTGATATAATCATTTATATGTATAATTGCAAGTCTTTTAGAGAAGCTGATAGAAGAAAGGAGAACAAGTGTATATTTAGAGATTTCATTGCATTTACTTTGTTATTTACCGTTTTTGGTTCTCCTCATTTTCCTGTGGATTCAAGTAGTCATCTGGTGTCATTTCCTTACTTTAATAATATTTCTTTCTACCCCCATTTTTGTGCCATTTTTGTCAAATATTATATTTCTATATTTAGAGGTCCCACAAAAATTGTATGCATATTGTTTTATACAATTACTTTTCAAATCAATTAAGAAAAGCAAGGAGAAGAGGCACATATACTGTCTTTTATTAATTACATAATTACCTTTATTAGCACTTTTAACTTTTCACGCAAATTTGAATTACTATTTGGAATTTCTTGCTTTCAGACTGCAGTATTCTTGTTGTTTTTCTTTTAAGGAAGAGCTACTAGCAACAGATTCTCTCCATTTTTGTTTATCTGAGAAAGTCTTTATTTTGCCTTCTATTTTGAAAGACAGTTTTCTAGATATAAGGTCTCCAATTCATAGGTGTCCCCCTCCCCCCAAGCTTTTTGAATATATCATCCTACAGCCTCGTGGTCTCCATTGTTTCTGATAAGTTAGCTATTGGCAGTATTGGGTTTCTTTTGGAGGTAATGAAAGATTTTTTTCTTGCTGCTTTCAAGATTTTCTCTTTGTCTTTGGACTTCAAAATATTTTCCCTGATGTGTCTTGGTGTAGATCACAACCCAGATGTGTCTGGGTTTCTTATTCTCTCTGTTCTTCAAATTGCATAATTTCTATTGAGCTATCTTCAAATTCACTGATACTTTCTTCTGCCAGCTCCAATCTACTTTTGAATCCTTATAATGAATTTTTATTTCTGTGATTATAATTTTAAAATTCCAGAATTTCCATTTGTTCCTTTTTTAATAATTTCTATCTTTTCATTAATACTCTCTATTTGATCAACATTGTCATCAGACTTCCATAACATCTTTAAACATGGTTTCCTTTAGTTTTTGAACTTATGTATGATTGCTTTGAAGTCTTTGTCTGTCAAGTCCACCTATTGGGCCTCTTCAGAGGTAGTTTCTATTGTTTGCTATTTCCTCCCTTTGTATGGGTCTTACTTTCCTGTTCTTTGCATATCCTGTAATTGTTTTTGTTGAAAACTGGGCTTTTAAGATACTATATTGTAGTAACTGTGGATAATTACATCACCCTTCCCCTTCAGAGACTTGTTTTTATTATTTATTTTCTTTTATTTATTGACTGACTAGGTTGGACTGTTTTGGTGAAGTCTATTTTCCCTGCAGTGTGCAGCCTCTGATGTCATTTCTCAGAAGGAACAATATTGGGCATGTGACCAATGTCTTTGGGATGACAGTGGTTTCCAAGGCTCTCTTTGACTATCTTTCTCTGACCTCTCTGTTAAGCTGTCTGCCTCTGTTGATATCATACCTGGCTGTTGGCTTCCACTAAGTGTCTGATGGTGATGACAGTGATAATTGCTGATTGCACGCCCATTCTTTTTCCTCTGCATAGACCAGGACTCACAGTGTCTTACAATTGTTTCTGGCACTAGGAGCGATAGGGAAGCTTTTATTTATGAGCCTTTATTTCATGGTATATTTATTTATTTTTAAAACTTATTGACTGTTCTTCTGGAAGTTGAAGATTCAATGAGGGGAGAATTTCCACATAAACTGAGGCAATTTTGCTCTCCACTACAGAAAGCTTTTTAAGTATATATATTAGAAACTCTACTGGCTATACCTGGTCTTTAGAGGAACACATTTTAGTCATAGAAGTGCAATTTGATAACAGCTAAGGAAATGTCATTTTAGCTCTAAGTTACTATAAGTACCACTTGGTCTGCTGAAGAAGTACTCTCTGGAGAAAAATTTGCTGTTTTACCTGTACTAAATACTTAATGTTTTTAAAAGGTATACTGTGCATTCATTCAAGATTAATTTAAAGTAATGATTACAACGCACCCAGTCCTCTCTCTGTGTGACAGAGTTTGAAGTTTGTCTTTTTTTCCCTCAAGAATGTTTTATTGTCCTACATAATTACCAGTTTTTTTTGCTGAACTTTTTCTGTTACAGATGGAAAATAATACTTTGGATGTTTTAGGTTCTCCTGCTTCAAGATTATAGATGAGTAAACCCTATGCATATGGCATATTATATGCATTTAACGTGTTCCTCAGAGTACACATAGTTATTTTATTCTGACATATACCCTGTTTATTATTGTTATTATTATTATTAGTAACAGCCTTGAAAATACTCTTGCTCTTTGTTGAGCATTAAATGGACTAGTTTGAATGTGTTAGTAGAAGTTCTACCTAAAAAAAAAAAAAGGAAAAAGTGGCCGTTTTCTGCAAAACATTTTAATTATCAGAAGAATGTTTACTTTTCAAGGAGGAAAACATATTTTATTAAAAATTATGAAATGACAAAAATGATCAAATTACTGAAATTTGACTTTTCGCTATGTATAGTCTGAGGGGCATTGGGATATATTCTGGAGAAAGCATACTATGGAACCATCTATGTCAAAATAGCATTGAGAATTTGTTTAAAATGTAGCAAAGACCTCTGAGGTCTGTTGGCGAGATTTTGCTGTTCTTTACAAAAAAAAGCCTTTTTTCCTGTTTAGGTAGGAATACTCACAACTGTAAAAACATACTAAGTCCTTCCCTTTTCTAGTGGTAATGAAAACAACAAGACCATTATGATAAATTAAATAATAAAGAGAAACCTTTTTATTTTCACAAAAACTAATGTAGTTGAGTAAGAACCAACAAAATAAATTATTTCCTCACAGAGACCTGTTTTTCTTTCTTGTTGTACTAAACGCTTCCACAATCTGTCCATTGCCTATGTTAGGATTCTAAAAATCATTCTCATTTTTCTCTTACCCCCCACATGTATTTAATCAGTTATTAAAGCTGTCAGTTCCATATTTTTAAAGCTCTCGAATCGGTATCTTCTTTCTCTACTGTCGCAGTGTTGGCTCAGGCATTACTGTCTCTCACCTAGCCTATCATAATGGTCCCTTCCTGATCTCCCTGCTTCCGGATTCTCCACATGAATCATTGTTGGCTGGAGGGACATTGATAAATCATCCATATCATTTCTGGCATTAGAGTAGTCCATGGTTCCCTGCTACCTTTATGTTTAACACGTACTTCCTCAGCATGCAAGACCCATCATGACCCAGACTTAACCTTTCATTCTAGTTTCATCATAGGCCCCTTCTCCCCTTTCTATGCATCACTCTTCAGTCTGTGAATCATTTCCAGCTTTCTGATTTCACCATGTTTTTTCTTTTCTTCTCTTCCTCTTCCTGTCTGCCTTTCTCCCTTCTTCCCTCTCTCTGTCTCTTTCTCTCTCTTTTCTTCTTCCTTTGTGAAAGTTGTATCTTCTCTGACAATAATGGTCCTTGTTCTCAATCTTCATCTGCCCAATTCCTAGACTGACACTTAACATGCAGCTATCCCACCAGCTTTCACTAAAGTATTTTACTATCCATACCCAAAGTGGTATTTCTGAAACACTAATATCACTCCCCAAAGTTATGGGATGTACTTCTAAATTACGGTAGCCCTCTGTGAATTTACCATTTTTGAAGGTTTAATATCTATTGTTACTGCTGGTCTTGTCTGTTTCAAACACATGACTCTGAACTTCCTTAGGGCTAGGTTTATGTTTTGCAAATGTTACCATCAGTCGTTCTAATTCAATACCTGAAACATAGTTGGGGCACAATACATGTTTAATAAGCATGATACTTTTTTAAAGAAGATTTTATTTATTTATTTGACAGAAAGAGAGCACAGGGAGAGGGAGAAGCAGACTCTCTGCTGCGCGGGAAGTCTGGTGTGGGGCTGGATCCCAGGACCCCAGGATCATGACCTGAGCCAAAGGCAGATGCTTAACAAACTGAGCTGCCCAGGAGCCCCAAGCATGATACTTTTTAATATATTTTACTGTTATGGGGAAAAAAAAGCTAACTCTTTCAGAAGTAATCACAAGTTGTTGAAGAAATCACAAAATAAAATATCAATAAATATGAGCATATAGAAATTAATAATCCTTGACATGATTCCCTTATAAATAAAACACATACACACACAGGTGTGGAAAACATGACTGAAATAAAAGCAACAAATACTTATGGATATTTGAATGTGCTAGAAGAAGTTCTAGCTAAAAAAAAAAAGAGTAGTCATTTTCTGCAAAACATTTTAATTATCAAAAGAATGTTTACTTTTCAAGGAGGAAAACATATTTTATTTAAAAAATTATGAAATGACAAAAAATTACCAAATTACTGAAATTTGACTTTTAGCTATGTGTGGTAAGTAGTCTGTAGACTATTCTCGTAGATAGAGAATTCTGATGGGTCAACTTCAACGACTTTGGAGGTATCAAAGTTCTCCATTTTTTCTGGTGGAATAGTAACCATTGGTCTTAGTCTTAAGTATTCATGTGAGCTTTTTGTGTTTGTTTTCATTTGTTCTTTCAGCGGAAAGTTTGGAGAGATTCGAGAGAGACAGAAACCAAATGCAATTTTAAAATAGCAGGAGCTGATATTGCTTTCTTCTTTTTGTTTAATTGTCCCTGTGGGTCTATGTGTAATCCAAGAACATGACATTTGCTAGATTATAACATAGTTAATGCTTTTCTTCTCCACTGAAACTGTGAGCTCATTGAGAGAATATGTTTCATTAATCTCTTTATCTTTTGTGTCTGGCCCAGAGACTGGGGTTTACAAGCTATTCCAAGGTGTTTTGAGTGAATGCATGGGATTTCTAGTTTGCCTAAAATAATGCGATGATTTATGGTCTGCTTACAAACTTTGATTATGGAAAAAAAAGACAATACACACAGCCATTTGTTCTGTTTTGTCTGTTTCAGATGATTAAGCCCTAAAGAAAAAGGACAGGGATGGGTCAGCATTTTACATATAGCAGGCCACCTATAACTCCCCCTAAACAGAATTGTCTTGTTTTTCTTTTTAAAGATTTATTTATTTATTTATTTGAGAGAGAGAGACAGACAGAGATGGTGAGAGAGAGCATGAGCAGGGAGGAAAGGGAGAAGTAGACCTCTCTGAACAGGGAGCCCAATGTGGGGCATGATCCCAGGACCCTGGGATCATGACTTGAGCCAAAGGCAGACGCTTAACCTGCTCAGCCATTGAGGTGCCCCCAAGATTGTCTTTTAAATGATATGTATTCATTTAAAAAAGTGAGCCACAAATCACTTTTTGCATATTAAATTTCCAGTAAACATCCAAATTACTGTATATAATCAAAATTCTATCATAATTTATATCAGATTAAAAATTGTTAGCCCCTAAATGCTTCTTCTTCAAGTTGGTCTACTTACAAGACTTTGGCTCTTAGGTTGACATTTAGATTGTGTTGTAGTGAAAATTGTATCATGGAAAGAGTTTTATTAGGTTGTTGAACCATTTAGAGATATTTCCACAGGATTTGAATACTTTGAAAGATGAAAGACAATGTTTCTATAGAGTAATCTCCATAGGATCTCCAATGAATCCATGGAGATTATCATGTTGAGGTATCAGCTACAAAAAGGTAGTTCCATCAGTGTGTCACCTGCTATTTCCGAAGCATATGAGAAACATAATCCTGTGATTGACTAGTAGCTGTGCTCTGGGTTGAATTGTGTTCCCCTACCCCCAAAAGATATGTTGGAATACTAACATGCAGCACCTCTTCATGTGACCTTACTTGGAATAGGGTCTTACCAGAGGTAACCAAGTCAGTATGAGATTATTAGGGTGGGCTCTAGTCCAATATGACTAGTATCCTTCAAAAAGGACAAATTGGGACAGATATGTGCACAGAAGAATGTCATGTGAAGATGAAGACAGAGAATGGGGTGATGCATCTGTAAGCTAAGCAATACCAAAGACTGCAAGCAAACCACCAGAAACATAGAGAAAGGCAAGGAACAGATTCTGCTTCACAGCCCTCAGAAGGCATCAACCCTGACAACACCCTGATCTTGGGTTTCTAGCTTCCATAACTGAGACAAAACATTTCTATTGTTTAAGACATAGTTGGTAATACTTAGTTACAGCAGCCCTTGGAAATGAATAAGAACTTAGTACCAAGTAATGAATGGCACATATCATTTGTTCATAGATGGAGTCTGCATTAGTTCAGGACCTCTGAGAAACAGATGTCAAGAAAGGATTAAATATGCAAGATGTTTTAGCAGGAGAAATACCTGTAAGAAAAAAGGGAAGGAGCTAGGTAAGCTGGAACAGCTGGGTAAGGCTAAGAAAGCCCTCTGATCACCATGTAAGTTTGATACTGAGTGAAAAGAAGATGGAAAGATGATGGATGGACGTATCCTAGATTACCTTGCAGCTCAGCAAAACCACTGTGGTGTCTTTGAGTCAAAGTCAGCTCTCAGAGATATGTTGGGTTTTCCAGGAACAGTTAGCCTTAGTATTCCTATCGTATTCTTCTACTAATTGTGAGCAGCTGAGAGAGGTGTATGGTCAGCTTAAATGAGGTGATGGACTTCCAAATGCAGTTGGGGGTCATTGGATAATGCCACTGCCCGGAGGGGGATGTCTGGGAGACACATTCAGAGATGTTGTTCAAGTGACTCAAAAACAGATACAGAATTCAATCCTTGAAAGAAAATCAAATGTAAATATCTGTATAAGAATAGAAAAAAATCCAGCCACCTAGAATATAGGTTAGGGTAGACTAGGCAGTGAAAATGTAGGCAGTGCCATGTAAAGGCTCAGCACAAAAGAAACATTTATTGCTCACAAGGCCGTTTAGTGATAAGAAATTTGGGAGAATGAGTGAAGAGATTGCTCTCCTCTGCTCCACATATAATGAGAAACACAAGTAACAGTAACCCTACAATCCTAAGTATGTGGATTCCAAATTTTCCCTAGGGTAGGGGTTGAGGTCACCAGCCCAGCAAGCTAGAAGAGGAAAAATATAGAGACATGTGTATATGGGAGATTTTTATGGCCAAGGCCTTGAAATGGTACATGTTTGTTCCACTCGCTTTCCATTGGCTAAAACTCAGTCACTTGATTCAACCCAATTGCAAAGTAGATTGGCAAATATACTTGAGCTATGTGCCCAGGAAAAGAGGCGAATGGATCCCGGTGTACATCCATCCATCTTGGATGGATGGATGGATCATTTCCAGCGTACTTGGAAATGATCGAGTTTCCTAGTATGTATACATCTAAGGATGTATTTTGGCATCAAGTACAAAGAATTCTAAAGGATTATCTGCAATTCTCAGCTTTTATCCAGATGTTTGACATTATGCAACTACAGAAGATAGTCATTCGTTAATGCTTTTAGGATTAAAGGTATCTACAATATTTGGATACACACTACTATAACGTGAAGTAAATAAATTAAGCATAAACTAAGGGGATTATTACAATTTCATGTTTCATAATTGAATAATTTCCCTCCAGTTTTTACAAACAAAAAATACAATTAAGTGTTCTAGAAATAGACTTACAGATGGTCCAAATGAGAATGTATGGAGGTGGAAAATTCCGACATGTTGAATCAGTCCTATAAATAAATTTCTCTTCAGTTTTGTGTTACAGGTTTCTAAGAGTGTATTTTCAGGCTCATCTTTTTTTGGATTATCTGTATTCTGGGTGTGTATGCATTCATAGGCTTATAATAAGAAAGTTATAGGAAACTAAAGGAGTACAAGTTATATTTTTAGTAGCAAAACAGTAAAACAATAATTAGAAATAAATAAAGACTAATCATCAGTGATATTAGTCTTTGTAGAAGAACAAAATTAACTAAATCTAGATACGTATCAGAGTTCACAATGTGACTTGCTATCTACTTCTCCCAAGTTCCCACCATGTACAGTGATTATTCTGCTACCAGTAGTCAGCCTCACCTTTCCCCAGAGTGCACTAAAGCCAGGCTGAAATAAAGCCTGACAATTATTAATGTAACCCATGTTATCAGGCAGATCTAGATTGGACGGCCAATTGTACTACTAATTAGATGTATGCCCTTGGAAAATGTACAAGTTCCTAAAACTCTCTAAACCTCCATTTCTTTATGTATAAAATGGTAATGACGATGTCTCCTCATACATTTGCTGTAGGGAATAAATGAGATGATCTTTGCATAGTGGTTATCCCACACCTGACATATGATTACTGTTCCATCATGTTATAAGTTATCATTGTTATTTATACACACACACACACACACACACACACACCCTTTACTCCACTAGTTGGTGGTGTCCAGAAAGCAGTTCTTAGTTTAGGCTGAAATGTTTGAAAATTTACGTGACCACTTAGTGTTTCATCTACATTATCAAATGCAAATCCCTAAATAACTGTAAGAGGTTGATCCCCCTGTTTAGTTTGGGGGGGCTCTTGGATTTCACATGGGCCCTCCTAGATTTTTGAAACCAGCTTGTTCCCTACTCTCCAGCTTCATTTTTGTGAAACTGTTTCGGAGGTTGGACTGAGTCTGTGCTCCTTTCCTCCTGATTTTTCCAATGGTTCCAATAATGCACCTTACTGCTTCTTGGTCAGCCAAATTTGCATCTCAGTGAGGGCTGCCAATGGACTGTATTTACTAAACCCCAACTTTTGAAACTGCTCTTTGATTTTGTTTTATTTTTCCTTTTTTTAAAAAAGATTTAATTAATTTATTTGAGAGAGAGAGAGAACGAGAGAGCACAAGTGGGGAGGAGAGGGAGAAGCAGATTCCCCACTGAGCAGGGAGTCTGATGAGGGGCTTGATCCCAGGACCCTGAGATCATGACCTGAGCTGAAGGCAGACGCTTAACCGACTGAGCCACCCAGGTGCCCCTGCTCTTTGATTTTAGATCCTCCTCTGGCTTGCTTGCTCTGTCCTTAGTGTGTCCTGTCATCACCTGAGTGTCTCCTACACAACTTAGTCTTCCTTCACTTTTTCATGAGAGACATGACCGTTTCAAAGTCAATTATTTATAACTGTTATAAGTGATATTATTTTATTCTCATGATCATTATTTTTTCTGAGGTAATTTTTGTGTATTGTTTTTAAAATCTGTATATCAGATTTAGTAACATCTCATGTGTAAGAGTAAATTCATAGGATAAATGATGACAAATTCATACAATTTTTTGCTCCATTTCAATGGTTATAGTAAATAGAGATTATATTCTCATTTTGATATCATTTTTGATGAAATTTTGAGTTAGAAAAACTAAAATGACATGAAATTTTCCATTTAAGGTTTTTCCCCACAAAATGTAATCCACATATATATACAATTTATTTTATTTTAATTTATTTTAACATCACTTCATTTTGAAACTACTCATTTTAATATGAGGGAAATAATGCTGCCTCATGCAAATATTTTTTTTGCATCATGAGTATTAGTTCTTTCATCTGATGATTCATTTTCTCATTTCACTACCCTATGCCAAGATATTATATTAGGCGTTGGTTTTTCAAGAAAGAATAAGAGAAATTGTCCATATTTTCAAAGAGCATACACCCTTGCAGCCCATGAAGCTAAAATAATTATCTTTAAGTGGTACCTATTTCATTTGTGAGATCATTCATTACTTCACTGAGTAATTATTGAGCACCTGTCTATGCTATATACACTATTTCCTGGATTGGTGGAATACAACAGCCAATAAGAAAATCAATTATTACCATTTTTTAAACCCACCCTAGACAAAATCCAATTGTTCCCCTATATGTGTGGAATTCACAATATACATCAGCTCTTACAGAGATAGGGCATTAGAAAACTGGGAGCAGGGTGGTTGTTCCACTGATTTTTCCACTACAGGGTACTCTACGACTCTCCTTCCTCCCTATCATCACCATTCTCCTATTTCGTGGGAAATAGGATGAAAAGGCAAAATCAAGTTCTATTCAAAACTCAGTTCCTCTCTGGCCATTTTGGTATAGTGGAGTAATGAACTCAGAGAAGGAAATTCCTGCTGCTTCTTCTCCTGGAAATGCTATCATAGCACTGCAAAAACTTGAATGGAAGTCCTGCCAGTGTCTAGAAAAGCACCTCATCTCCTGGATTGTCATTACGAACACAGGAAGTGACAACAACCTCTTTTTGAACTGCTTTCTACGTATTAAGAAAATAAAAAATTTTGAAATGTCCCTGATTATTATGTAATCCTAGTTGACTCATTATACTTAAGTGGGAACACTAATCTCTGAGATCATAACTAATCTCAAAGATTATAACACTAATCTCAATTCGTATAAGAATTGTTTAGGGTGTCAACAAATTAGGACCTAGATGCTCTTAAAATGGGCTTTGTTTTAAAAGGTTCGGTGCAGAATCATGCAGAGAGAATCCTGTATTGTTAGAACTTAATAATGATGTCAAGAACTAGGAGACACAGCTCCAACTATTTAAAAACTTTTCTTCGCAACTGGAAACATTTGTCCATATAACTCCAACTCTATGAAAATTTATATTTTAGCTAACAAATATTTAGATTCTCAACTTATCACATTAATTTTCTATAAAATTGGAGATTAAAATGGAGATAAACAGCAAAATTCTGACATTTGCTGATTTTTTGGGGGGAGGGGTGAATTTCACCCTTGGAAAAATAAGTTATATTTTAAATAAATTTGACCATTAGTGATATCACATGTTAGATGCTGACATAAGAATGCTATGTTATTTTATCAACTCTGATCTACTACAAGTTAAGGATGTTCCTTTTTATACTAGTAATAAGATTATTATGTATACATTTGACTGCAAATAGAAGTGCAGCTGATCCAATGACATAAGTGATATAGACCCTCCCTTACACTGTTTCCTTCCACCTCTATCTCTCTTTCTTACTCTCTTCCTTTCTTTTCCTTCCCTCCTTCCTTCCTTCCTTCTTTCCTTCCTTCCTTCCTTCCTTCCTTCCTTCCTTCCTTCCTTCCTTCCTTCCTTCCTTTTCCTTCCTTCTTCCCCCTTTCTTTCTTTCTTTCTTTCTTTCTTTCTTTCTTTCTTTCTTTCTTTCTTTCTTTCTTTCCCTTTCTTTCTTTCTCTCTTTCTTTCTTTCTTTCTTTCTTTCTTTCTTTCTTTCTTTCTTTCTTTTTCTTTCTTTCTTTTTCCTTCCTTCCTTCCTTCCTTCTCCTCTTTCTTTCTTTCTTTCTTTCTTTCTTTCTTTCTTTCTTGGAAGCGGCAGACAACTGTTCTCACACATTATAATTTTTCTCTAATACTTCATATTTATTAAAAAGATATAAGATTAAATAAGGATGACTTTTTGGTTCATCCTTATTAATTTGTAAGTTAGAACTCATTGAAACTCATTGCTAGATCAAGATGAAAGCTGGACCTCATCACTGACACAGATTTGAAGAGAGAGTGACATTACATCTCTGTTAAAAATTTCATCTCTTATGCTGCGTTTCTACCATAGGAAATAGAGATTTCAGCTTGAAGTATGTGAAGAAGAGAGGAAAGGAATAATTCAGATTAAGCCCTAAAGAAAGGTTGAGTGTGGCAGAAAAATGGTCCCATTAGCTTCTGCATAGGCTGCTCCCTAGACTACACGTACACTAGAGTATTATTTGACTCCTTGTCTCTGTGAATCCTTTTCTTTAAATTAGAATGAACAGCTACTGCTGCTTTTAAGACTTTTTAAAGAGAAATTACAAAAAGTACCATTTTTCTTTTTATCACTGCTTAAAGAGTAACAAATGGAAGACAACAAAACTCTTTAAGGCAGTGATTTAAATTAACTCTGCCGGACAGACTTTAGTGATATTCAGAAAAATAGACAAGGAAAGCGATGACATTTCTCTTTAAATTCAGCAGGATAAAACCTCAAAACACTCTACATTCATAATATGTTTCTCAGGAAACACTAATCCCAAGAAAAGCACTTCTTCCCTGGGCTATTAATTTTCCAATTATAAAATGAATTAAGAAAGAGAAAATTATATGTGTACATACATATATGTGTAGTTATATATATGCCATATAGATGTGTACAGTAGCCCTCCCCTTATCCGTGAGGGATATTTTCCAAGATCCACATGGGATATCTAAGCTACAGATAGTACTGAACCCTATATATACTATGCTTTTTCCTATACATACATACACACATACCTATGATAAAGTTTCATTTACAAATTAGGCACAGAAAGAGATTAACAACAATAACTAATAATAAATTAGAACAATTATAACAATATACTGTAATAAAAGTTATGTGAATGAAGTCTCTCTCTCTTTTTCTCTCTCAAAATACCTTATTGTACTGTACTAACCCTTCTTGTGATGATGTGAGGTGATAAAAATGCCTCTGTGATGGGGGCGCCTGGGTGGCACAGCGGTTAAGCGTCTACCTTCGGCTCAGGGCGTGATCCTGGCATTATGGGATCGAGCCCCACATCAGGCTCCTCTGCTATGAGCCTGCTTCTTCCTCTCCCACTCCCCCTGCTTGTGTTCCCTCTCGCCGGCTGTCTCTATCTCTGTCAAATAAATAAATAAAATCTTTAAAAAAAATGCCTCTGTGATGAGAGGAAGTGAGGCGAACGACATAGGAATTGTGATGTTGTCTCAGGCGACAAGTGACCGTCTCACTATACATCAGAAGGAGGGTCCTCTGTTTCCAGTCTGGTGACTGACCTCAGGTAGCTGAAGCCACAGCAAGTGAAACCGTAGATAAGGAGTATATATACATATATTCCGCAGTCTTACAAGTACATACTTCAATACATTCTTGGATTTGTCATGATTTTCTTTGTGTTTCACTCTGGTTCAACACTGAAATTGTAGCAGCAGCAGTAGCACAGAGATGATCGTTGAATCATCCAATGTACTCCCTTGCTGAAGAGAAATTGGTCTCTACAGAGTATTTTCCAATCTTTTGCCACTTTATGGTTAAATCACTCAGCCACAAGGACTTCCCGGATTTCCTTTGAAAGAGTGTTCCATGGGCTGACATGTTTATGTACAGAGATTTCCAAGATTTTTAACCCAAGTTTTCTTTAACTCAGTTTTATGTTGCTGTTTCGAGTCCTGCCTTATTTCTACTACCTTAAAATCATTTTTTTTAAGATGATCATTACCTTCGTATCTATCAGGAGAGACTGTAATTATCGGAGCATCCTAGCACATCAAATTCTGCTTGTTGTATCTACCAAGTTGTTTGCATGGTTTCACTTTAAAACACCCTGCTTGCCGGTTAGTCACGCTCTGTGATTTGGGTAAACTATTCTCATTTCTACAAACAATTATTAGTCAAATAATTTGTTCTTGTTACAATTTAAAAACAAATCTTATTTTGGAAATCTTTCAGCTGTTAATGTTCAGAAATCCCCATATAGTTCAGTGGTTCCGGGTTCCTAAGGGTGGGAGTCAACTCTTATCGAGATGTCTATCCCTTACCATATGTAGCAAGTGTGGAAAAGATGTACTTTGGGAAACAGTTATTGAATTAAATCAAAACCTTGTCTTCTTGGGTTGAGCTTCTATTGAAAATACAACGCTTGCAGTCAGAATTTCAATGATCAATGTTCATTCCTGAAAAACTGGCCCTTCTATTATTATTCCAGTTAGATTGTCTCCCATATCAGGTATGATTTCATGGCTTGCTGTATAGGATATTACCTTAATAATTTATGTTTATGTTCACTATTTCAGCATTCTTTTTTTCCTACATCGATGCACATTGGAAGGTTTTGATACAGTCTTTAGCAGTGCACATCAAAAGGGGAGTCAAGGAGGAAACTGTGGGTCATAGGAAAATATAATAAAAGCCTATTGGGAAATGGAAAGAACCAGTACTGTCATATGGGTTAGCTTTCTAGCTTTTTCTTCTTTTCAATCAATAAGTGATAAATTATGTTAGGATTATGTATTTAGTTGAACTAAATATCATACTTAAGGTTTCATGTAAAATGCGATGGGGCTATACAATTTTCAGAAAATATCTCTGTTTAAGATTGAAATGTATTCCCCCACTGCATTAGCTGAGGTTGTTAGAGATTTTTTTTTTTTTTTTTTTTTTAATACTGTGATTTCCTTCCCTGTTCTGGGAGTCTTCAACATCTGTCTGGGCATAGTTACAAGTTCTTTGTGGGTACCGACACAGGCTATTGTTACTATTAGGGCCATCAATATACTTAATAATAAATTTTGATTACAACTTTATTGTATCATTTGGGTAAATCTCTGGCTTGCAGGCTCACAAAACTTACAAGATCATAGACAATAGCTTTCATAAAGTCCTTGTAGCTACTGACATGACGCTACACTACGAGTGTCCATGGTAGCACTAAATAATAAATGTGCAAGGGACTCTTATACAGCCTTCTCTTTATTTGCTGTTTTAGATTCTCCATGATTCTGATGCAAGACCAGACCCTTTTAACAGCTTTCAAGAAATATTTTTTCACCAAGCATTTTTTAATTTTTGTAGTCTTAACCAAAAATGTTTGAGGTTGCTGGAGGGACAAGATAATGCTGTACACAGAATTCCACTGACAGATTTTCACTTAACATTATTTGTTTTTGGCCATGCCAAGGGTTTTCTGTTCCTCAAATAACATCAAGTCTCAACTATTTTTCTTGCAGGTTTTCTTCAGGATTTCAAATTCCTCTTTGGTCTATCACATCGGGCAATGTTTTGATTATTCTACCATTTGAGTGAGCCCTTGGGATGGTACCCTTCCACTGTAAGTATTTAACTTGGTGTTTTCCCCCAAGAAATTATTCCCAGAAAATAATTCATTGAATTTTATCTTTTCAATATCACTACACATAAAATAAGGAAAACCTGAGATAAGAGTGAAATTCAATTTAACAAGGCTTTGATACAATACCATGCAAAGCACTGAAAGAAATTAGGTTTAAAGGAGAAGGATTCTTTACTGTTATCTGTTAATGCATAAAAAATGACCCCCAAACTTAGTGGCTTAAGAAAACTTTTATTATCTCTGAATTTCTGTGGATCAGGAATCCAGGCATGGGGTAGTTGGGTCCTCCCATTCAGGGTTTCCAACAAAGCTATGATCAAGGTGTTGGCTGAGTTTGCAGTTATCCGAACAGGGCAGGATATGCTTCCTTGTGAGCTGTTGGACTGAAGGCCTTAGTCCTCCTGCTGATCATTGGCCAAAGGCTATTCTCTCCTCCATTCATTGTTAAGTGAACCTTCCCCTAGGACAGCTCACAATATGGCAACTGACTGAACCAAAGTGAGCAAGACAAAGACAGAGAGGGCCATTAGGAAGTCACAGCCTTTTATAACCTAATCTTGAAAATGACATCCCACGTTTTTGCCATATTCCATTCTTTAGAAGCTAGTCCCTAGATCCAGCCCACCCTGTAAAGGAGGAAATTACACAAGAGTAAGAGTACCAGGATGCAGGAGCTATTGTGTGCCATCTTAGAAGACTGTCTACCAGAATCAAGAATATAGCAGCCAAAAACTTGATATAAAATATAAATCAGTATTTATAACAATTAATGAGTTTAATTCATCATCTTCTTTTTAGTATTTAGTTCCTACTGAATATTGAATATTGCTGTTGCAATATGGATGCCTAAGTCACCACTGCTTCCCCATATTAAGGACTAAGGTTCTCATTCCTCCATCTGCTGGGAGAGTTAGCTGACACCTCTCAACCGTGTCCTTAGAAATCAGCTTCAGTTGAAGACAGCTGCATTGCCAAAGGCCACTCCCTTCTTGGAGATAACTTACACGGAATGACTAATCAATGTTGCATTATTATTATTTCTTTTTTTTCAGAGAGAAAGTGGGGGTGGGGGGAAGCAGAGGGAGAGGGAGAGAAAGAATCTGAAGGAGACTCCACACCCAGTGCAGTGCCAATGGCAGAGCTTGATCCCACAACCCTGAGATCATGATCTGAGCTGAAATCAAGAGTCGGATGCTTAACCAACTGAGCCACCCAGGTGCCCCCAATGTTGCATTTTAAATGTCCATCTCCCTTGCCTCAGTGTTGGACAGCCCTGAAGGCCCATCCCAGCTTGAGGGCTTCATTTAAGGTCAGCTGAGATCATCGTTGTAACTGTATAGCTGTACAACCCCTTCGTCTACACCGTTTGGCTTATCTCAGTGCTCTGGGCGTGGTGATCCCTATAGTACTCCCCAGGAAACCTTTTGCATTCAAATCTGTAAATCATGGTCTATTTCCTAGGAAACACAAACTGCAACATCTATACTTTTAACTTTCTGTATAAGGGGAAATAGCTAACATATAAATACTGAAATGTTAATATAGAATCTGTAGAGATTTTAATATATTTACACCCCTCTTGAAAGGGATGTTGAAATGTATCTATAAGAATTTCGAGTCAAGATGCCAGAAATTTGCACCAAATTCCCCCCGAGGGAATTTAAATAGAGTTTAAAATCATGCTCTTGATTTTCACCAATTGATGTAACACACAGCCATTTTCACTGTTACCATAGATCTAGGTCATTATATTCTTTCTGTCCGTTATAAGTAAAACTCTGCAAAATCTTCACCCAGGGTTAGAAGTGAGTAAGTTTATGTTCTTATATATATTGATTTGGTTCACACTTCTAATCTAGATCATGGGGCAAATTTGTTATTTCCTGAGGGACATCATCAAGAAAAAAGCCAAACCAAAACACAAAACACCAAACCCCTAATACTAGATATGAAGTTTGTTTGCAAGTAAAGTTAAGGCTATCACATTACATATCAATTACAATAACCCTCAAAATATGGTTACTCTATACCATAATTTCCCTGCTGTTTTAAGATGGAATTCACACAAATTTTAGTGTAAAATGTGGCAATTAAAATGACAAGAGACGGAAGAACGTCCTTAATTTTAAGGAAGTGTCCTGAATCAAGATTAGAAGGCAATGCAAAAGAATTAGACTTAAAACATGGTAACTGTTAGGATTTACAATTTTATTATGAATTTCTCCTGGACTTCTTGCTTTTCCATCCATTTCCCTACTCTTCTGCCACTGTGCTCTGATCTCCGGGGAGGAGGGCTGGCCACTGAATGTTGTGTTTTCCAGTCCCCTGTGTCAACTGACTTGCAGGGAGAGATTGGAGGAGGCTGAAGGAAGGAAACCTGGTAACTCTTTCCCTCTCTCTTTGCATTGATGGTTTCCTCAGCACCAGCTGTGGTGTGGTTCCAGCTCCTACTTCCTTTCCCTCCTGGTTGAGGTCAGGCAGCCTTGCCTCCCTCCAGCCTGGCCCTGATAGCTGCTCTCCGATGCTGCTAATATTTGGTTTGCTTCCCCACTCACTGCTTTTCAGCTCTTTTCTACTACCTGGGTAGTAAAGTCGATTTAATCTCCATCTGCCTTGAATATATAGAATGATTTATGGTTGCACCTGGATGGCCACAACCACCTGAACTATATGCCTGTTGTTTGCAACAAAAAAACCCCAGACATATACAAAAGGCCTTTTTACCATTAAGGGAAAAATAATTAGTCCTCAAAATAATGTCATATGATGTTATTACCCACATTTTCCAGAAAAGAAGAGTGGGCTCAGCAAGGATAGGTAATTTGCCTATGATCACACATCAAATGCGTAGCTTACATAACGAATGGGGCTTCTAAAGTGAGACAACTTGATTGGAATCCTGATTTCACCTCGTATTAGCCTGGCAAATTACTTGACCAACTTGTGTTACATTTTCTCATCTACAGCATAGGGATTTTAGTCATATTTACTATTCATATTCAAAAAAGTGTCGTGAAGATTAAATAAATGAATAAATGTTAAAGTTGCTACAGCAGCTACTGGCACATAGTATGTGCTCAGTAAAAGTTAGCTATTATTATTAGCCATGTGGCTTCAGTATTGTTTTCAATGACTTTGAAAAAACAAAACAAGTTAACAATGATTCTCCTGGGATTTATGGCTCAGTGTTTATGTTTTGAAAAGAAATTTACAAATGCATGACATGATTATCATATTGAACGATAATTTCTGATTTAGTTAAAAATCTAATCTTCTACCCCTGATTATTAGAACAGTTTAGAAAAGCAAGATTGATTTCTTTTGTGGAATAGTCAAGAATTCCACAGTGGCCTAAGGCACCGAATGATCACAAACCATCATCCTGCAATTAAAATGGCCGGAGCTGACCTGCTCTTTATTAAACATTAATCTTTGGCTTCTTCTGAATGCACCAGTGAGTTCAAGGTCTGGATATGTATGACTCATGCTAGCTCTGTGCCATTAAGCTGTTTTATAGGAGAAAACTATTCTTCATTG
Source organism: Ursus americanus (assembly GCF_024610735.1). Lineage (NCBI taxonomy): Eukaryota > Metazoa > Chordata > Mammalia > Carnivora > Ursidae > Ursus > Ursus americanus. The sequence goes on along the minus strand of NC_142134.1, from coordinate 7,913,299 downwards.
CATTGAGCCTGACACTCAAGATTCTTTTTATAATTTGAAAATTGGCAGTTCAGAGTATTTTTAAATGAAAAATGCTAGCTATCGTAACCATCATTTGTTGATAGAAACAATGCTTTCACCATTGAAATAACCCTACAGAACACACTGTGGCCTCAAACTACCATGGACATATATTAATATTTCATATATAATATTATTAGCACATTCTTTTTACAATGTGTTTTATACTCAGTATTTGTTCTTGGTAACATTCTTTTTTTTTTTTTTTTGGTTCTTGGTAACATTCTGAATAGTATACAAATTACACGAGTAAGTGAAATTACACTGTTTATTTGCAATCATGTGAAAGAAAAAACAAGCAAATGCATATTTTGTAAACAAGAATTTTCTGCTAATTAGCATTACAATTGTGTATTTCACGATGTTTTTGAGGCATGAGCATATCTCTAAGCAATACAAAAATAAGTGTGGGTGAAATAATTAATCTGAGTAGGTGTATGGATAATTGTACCAAATATTAGTTTTTGTTATTTACTTTACTACTCGTATGCTTTTACCATCTGCAAAAATCTAATTGCTTTCTACAGAAATTTTCACTAATTCCTTCCACTCCGTATCTTTTACATGGCTACAAAGGCTAACCTATGACAATCTTGGTTATTTTGACTATTAAATAAATATTTAGGAGATTTTGGAATTAACTTGGTCACTGGGTACCACATCATCACTGGATATTAATTTTAAATTTGTGAGTATATATATGGCATTTTTGGATTATGATATTTCAGTTTCTTGTTGAATCGTTACATATAAAAGGATAGATATACTTCTTTCATTTTTACTATTTTTGAAAATAACTAAAATTATACTGAAAACACTTGGATCAGAATGGTTGTCCCTTATGCGTGTTTTTGCGCAAGCAGTTATGGGAAAGCAGAACTGTTTACTGATGTCATTTAAATCCAGGAAGCTTCTTTATTAGTGCTAATCTTTTATAAAAATGTATACTATCCAGTCTTTTTATGATGCAAATAGTCAAAGGGATACCCAAATTTAATGTCAATTTCAAATTAAACTTAGGTTTTTAAGTTAGCTTCTTTGAAAAGAAATATAATGCTCATCTTATTATAATGCTCATCTAACCTTCACATATCCTAGGCTTTTAAACTAAATGTACAAGCAAACATGATTTATAGTGGAGTAGAAAGATGTAGGCTAAGTTTACACTAAGGATTTCTAAGGATGGAATTTATGAGGACAGGGAGGGTTGAAGGAAACATTTTAAAAGAACATCATTTTCTTTAAAATTTGAAATTTACAAAGGAAAGAACTACTCTTCAATAATTCAAAATAAAACATAAATATTTTGTGCAAATATTTTCATTCATCACATACATGGGTTAGCATCATGACAGCCTAACTGAAATCAGGATAACTTTATGACAAACCTAAATACTTTATGTGATATAAACCAACAGATACTCCCCTACTGCTTTCCTTATACCAATCGTTCTCTTTGAAGAGGCCACCCATCAGTGATGAAATCACTTTTAAACTTTTAAACAGGAAAGAAACTTGAGTTAAATCTAACCTCTTTATTGGACAAGTGGGGAAAAAACCCAAAACTGAAGTGAAGAGGGACCAAATGGCTTTCCCAGTAATGGTTGGTATATAGACCGAAAGTCTGTTTTTATCAAATGGATACAGGCCAGTTCAGCCATGCAAACCACCTGTCATCATGAAATTAATTCTTATAATGACATGCAGACTATCGAAACTTCTAATAAGGATTTTTAGATCTAGATCGAAATAGGTTCACTTTCCGGCTCTGCCCATTAAGCAATTAAGTCTTGAGCAAAAGCCTGAAATTCCAGATACTTCGTACACTAAATATATAATTTATCTGTAATGAGGATCACTATGCATGTGAGAATTAGCAATTGGGAAGCAAAGTGCCAGCAGTACCTGATTCATAGTTGTGGCTCAATAATTGATAATCTAGGAAAATCTGCTATTTGAACAAGGCTAGAAAAGGTCATAAGATATAGAAGTTACTTGGTTTATTTTATATTTCCCTACATTTCCTGAATTATTTTTAAACATATGTTGTATTACTTTCATCTTATATAGCTCCCTCAGAGATCATGTTGACGTTTACATTTCTAATTTTTCCCAAATTTTGGTGGCACCCCCCCATTGCATCTTTATTTTTCCATTATTGATAATACCTGCAGAGTGTATGCATGAGCTGGAACTGTGTGTACTCATGATTTAAATTTCTTTGATAATCGCTGCTAAGACCCACATCTATTTGTGATCATTGCCCCCATTAGAACCACATACTTTATAACAAGACTAAAACTCTCTTGGTTTTAAAAATGATTGCTGTTATGTATTATTATTATTAATAATAGTAATAACTATTAAGACTGAAAGAACAAACTTGGGAGCTAACTCATATCCTGGAGTTCTGTATAAATTCTACTTTATTAGTTCTAAATATAAGGTATGGGGAAAAATGCCATTAAGAGAAATAGGAGGATAATCACACCCTGGCAGCTTCTTTGCTGGGCTTGTTTCTAGCTCAAAGAGACTTAATCAGCTTGTCAAGCAGAATTCAGAGTAGTAGCTCGAGAGTCTAATAACATATATGATGTATACCATAGACACGCAACATATTATGGAATTTGGAGAACATCGGTGCTGGGTATTTTGTCATGTATTGCCGCCGTGAAGACAAGATGAAGATAGCTTTTCCTCCGTCCTTCCGTGACTCACATCTTGAGGTCTAATGGCAGCGCAACAGACGTTCTTGAGGGCCTCGGCACCAGCTACGGGATTACTGTGGCCCTGGCTGCGGCAATCCACCAGGCCAAGCACCATTTCAACAAAAGCATAATAACAACAATAATAGTTACTATTTGTTAAATTGTTATGAGGTAAAGACTGTGTTAAAGTAGGCAAACTGTCTTATCTACTTCAATATAAGTGCAAGTTATAGGTCATATTATTACTCCATTGACAAAAGAATGAAGAGACTCTTATGAACTTGACAAAAAGTCCATAGCTAGACTTGGCAAGAACAGGATCATATTTATCTAGTACCACATCCAAGATCTTGGACTGTACTCTTCCTGCCCAATCTGTCTTACTTATTATTGTTATTGCCATTATTATTATTTTTGAGGATTTGTCTAAGTCAGGTGGTAGCACAATGGGAACCATGCATTACAGTCGATGTTTAGTCTGAGATATCCCTTGTGAAGTCTATTCCTGTTTATTCTGAAGCCCAGCTACTGAAAAGTTCAATTATTTAGAATACCATAAAGACTTATTTATTATTTTCTGTGTCTGAGGCCTCTGTCTAAAGCATTTTCAGACTTGGAAATGTTTTAAATTTTCTAAGATTTTGGGATATGATGAAATACGATTTTTTTAAGCAAGACCACACTATAATTTTCTCCACATGTGTGAACTAAAGACATAAAAGATGCAGATAGAATAGAAATCAAAGGAGAATTGGAGTAGAAAAACTAGTGGCAAGCAAAAATTCAGCTCTGGTAAATGAATGGCTGATCCAACAGTCCCTTCCTTTGAAGTTTTGATCTAAAAGAAAAACAACAAAAAGAAGCTGAGGAAGAAAAAAAATAAACTGCTTCCACAAAAGTGAAACTAAATCTAAGTTAGGTAATTTCATTTTTTTTTAAACATCTCAAAGAAGCCAACTTCAGGATGGAGTACAGTTAAGCAACAGGACTTTTACATTCTTAAATGAGAATGGAGGGAAACCATTTTTAAAATAGGCTAATATCAAAGAAAGTGTCCCTCGATTCACTCATGACACCAGTCTGTTCGGAAGCTCTGATCATTAATGCAGTTCAGGGCAAACTCATTTGATACTTCCTTCAGAAATGCAGAGAGATGTTTAGAATCATTCAAAAACAGCCTCATTTAAAAATCTGGGGTTTGTCTTGGTTGTGTAAAGAATTTTAATCACACTCATTTGGAGAAATGTGATAATATACATATAAATGGAATTAAGTTTACTGAATTATGTGAACATTTGAGAGAGGCAAAAACTTATAAACCATCTGGGTATTTAACAGAATAGTAAGGGAAAAATAGTTATAATTACTCCATTTATTTAGTAAATATTTACTGACCTCTCTGATTGACAATATGAGCATGGCTTAAAAGAGGGAGTAAACTCGGAGTTTTGAAGGATAAATAGGAGTTTTCTAGAAATATGAGGGTATATGATTAGGGCACTAGGGTGGCTCAGTCAGTTAAGCACCCCACTCTTGATTTTGGCTCAGGCCATGATCTCAGGGTCGCAGATTGAGCCGTACATTGGGCTCTGCCTTAGTGCAGAGTCTCCTTCAGATTCTCTCTCTCTCCCTTTGTCCGTCCCACTGCTTGGGCTCTTTCTCTAAAATAAATACATAAAATCTTAAAAAAAAAAAAGAAAAAGAAAGAAATATGAGGATATATCAGAATTCTAGACAAAGGAAAGAGGAGGGAAAGAGGGTGGAGAAATAATACAGGGTTCAAGCATTACATGAAAATCTTGTATAATCGCAGTATAATCACTTGGAGGATTTGTTTAAAATCAAGTTTCTGTGCCTTGTCCCATGCCAAGTCAATCACAATCAGTGATAGCAGAAAGCAAGAATTTGCATTTTTAATAGGCACACTTAGGTTGCTTTTATAAACATTAAGATTTGAAAATTGTTGCTATAGATAATAGAAGTATCTAGCCTCGAGCAACAGAACTGCACAATCTATTTTACACATACAAAGAATATGCCGACGGCCTACGAGTATTAAGAGAGAAATGAAAGTGAAGAAAAGTGACCTTTAAAGACTGGTACACTGATCATTCCCTCTCTTTCCCTTTTTAGTCTACTTCTATCAGGCTTTTGTTCCTAAACTCTCTTGTCAAGGTTACCAAGGATCCTTGGCTTTCCAAATTGCTAATGCTCAAATTACATCTCAGCAACATGTGGAAAAAATGATCACCCAATCTAAAACACTGCATAGTCTTGGCTTTTGAGAAACTACCTATCATTTTATTAATCTGGTATAGCACATTGATTGATTTGTGGATGTTGAGAACCATTCCTGCAAACCTGGAATAAATCCCACTTGGTCATGGTATATAATCCTTTCGATATTATTGAATTTAGTTTGCTAATATTTTGTTGAAGATTTTACATCTTTATTGAGCATATTGGCCTGTAATTTTCTTTTCTTATGGTATCTTGTCTGGTTTTGGCATCAGGGTAATGCTGGCCTTGTAAAATGAGCTTGGAAGTGATTCCTCCTATCTATTTTTTGGAAATGTTTGAGAAGGATTGGTATTAATTCTTCTTTAAATATTTGGTAGAATTCACCAGTACGGCATCTGGTCCTGAACTTTTGTTTGTTAGGTGGTTTTTGATTACCAATCCAATCTTACTAGTAATTGGTCTATTCAGATTTTCTATTACTTCATGATTCAACCTTAAGAGAGTGTATGTTTTTGGTAAATAATCCATTTCTTCAGGTTGTACAATTTGTTGGCAAATAATTGTTCATAGCAGTCTCTTATGGTCCCTTGCATTTCTGTACTATCACTTGTAATGTCTCTTCTTTCATTTCTGATTTTATTTATTTGAGTCCTCCATTTTATTCTTTCATTTCTTTTTTTTTCTTTTTTCTTTTTAATTTTTTTAAAAAGATTTTATTTATTTATGTGACAGAGAGACAGCCAGCAGGGGAGTGGGAGAGGAAGAAGCAGGCTCCCAGCGGAGGAGCCCCGATGTGGGACTTGATCCCGGAACGCCGGGATCACACCCTGAGCCGAAGGCAGATGCTTAACGACTGTGCCACCCAGGTGCCCCTATTCTTTCATTTCTTTTTTTTTTTTTAAAGATTTTATTTATTTATTTGACAGAGACAGCCAGCGAGAGAGGGAACATAGGCAGGGGGAGTGGGAGAGGAAGAAGCAGGCTCCCAGCGGAGGAGCCTGACGTGGGGCTCGATCCCAGAATGCAGGGATCACGCCCTGAGCCAAAGGCAGAGACGCTTAACAACTGCGCCACCCAGGTGCCCCTATTCTTTCATTTCTTATACCTCAAAAACATAATGAAGGATAAAAATAATAAAATCATCTCAATATATGCAAAAAAAGCATTTGACGAAATTCAACATCCATTCGTGATAAAAACTCTCAACAAAGTGGAGATAGAAAGACTGAACCTCAACATAATAAAACCATATATGACAAGCCCACAGCTAATATTATACCCAATGATTAAAAGTGGAAAGCTTTCCCTTTAAGATCAGGAATAAGACAAAGATGCCTATTCTTACCACTTTTATTCAACATAGTGTTAGAAGTCCTAGCCAGAACAATTAAGCAAGAAAAATAAATAAAAGACATTCAAATTAGAAAAAAAAAAAGAAGTAAAACTATTTGAAGATGACAGGATACTATCCAACCCAGTCTACAAATTCAATGCAATCCCTATAAAATTCCAATGACATTTTTTGTAGAAATTTTAAAAAAATCTTAAAATTTGTATGGAAGCACAAAAGACACTGACTAGCCAAAACAATCTTGAGAAAGAAGGAAAAAACCCAGAGACATCACTCATTTTGACTTGAAACTATATCACAAAGCTATAGTACTCAAAGCAGTATAATATTGTCATAAAACCAGGCATCTCGATTAATGGAACAGAATAGAGAGCCCAGAAATAAACTCATAAATATATTGTCAATTAATTTATGATAGAGGAGCCAAGAACACATGATGGGGAAAAGACAGTCTTTTCAATAAATGATGCTGGGAAAACTGGAAAGTTACATGCAAAATAATGAAACTGGAACACTGTCTTATACCACACAATCAAAATAACTCAAAATAGATTAAGGACTTGAATGTAAGACACATAGCTATAAAACTCTTAGAAGAAAACATGGTCACTAAGTTCCTTGATGTCAGTCTTGGTGGTGACTTCTTTGGATTTGACAGACACCAGAAGTAAAGGCAACAAAAACGAAAATAAATAAGTGGGACTACATCGAACTAAAATCTTCTGCACAACAAAGGAAACCCATCAACAAAAAGAAAAGACAATGTAAAAAGGGGAGAAAATATTTGCAAATTATATACCTGATAAGGAATTAATATCCAAGATATATAAATAAATCACACAATTAAATAACAAAATCCCAAGCAATCCAACTAAATAATGAGCAGAGGACATGAATAGATGTTTTTTCAAAGAAGACCTACAGATGGCCAATAGATTTATGTAAAGATAATCAACATCACTAATGATCAGAGAATTACAAATCAAAACCACAATGAGATATCACATTACAACTGTCAGATTGGCTATTACCAAAAAGACAAGAATTGGCAAGGATGTGGAGAAAAGTCCTTGTGCACTGTTGGTGGGAATATAAATTGGTGCAGCCACTATGAAAAACATTATGTAAGTTCTTCAAAAAATTAAAAATAGAATTACCATATGATTGAGTAATTCCAGTTCAGGGTATTTACCCAAAGATAACAAAAACACTAACTAGAAAAGATACAGACACCCCCATGTTCACTGCAGCATTATTTACAATAGCCAATATACGGAAACAAACTACGTGTCCATCAATAAATGATTGGATACAAAATATGGTAAATATATACAATGGAATATTATTTAGCCATAAAAAGAATAAAATCTTGCCATTTGTGACAACATGAATGACTCTTGAAGGCATTGAGTAAAATAAGTGAAATAAGTCAGACAGGGAAAGACAAATACCATATGATCTCACTTATATGTTGAATCTAAAACAAAAACGAGCTCATAGATACAGAGAAAAGATTGGTGGTTGTCAGAAGCATGGGGTTGAGGGTGGGTAAAAAGGGTAAAGAGAGTCAAAAGGTACAAATTTCCAGTTATAAAATAAATAAAATCCTGGGGATGGAATGTACAGCAAGGAGACTATAGTTAATAATACTGTATTGCATATTTGAAAGTTGCCAAGAAAGTAGATCTTAAAAGTTCTTGTCACAAGAAAAGAAAATTCTGTAACTATGTATGGTGATGGATGTTAGATTTATTGTGGTAAAATAAAGAAAATTTAAAAAGATTTATTTATTTATTTGAGAGAGAGCATGCAAGCATGTGCGTGTGGGGCGGGGGGAGCAGAGAGAGAGGGAGAGAGAGAGTCTTAAGCAGACTCCCTGCTGAGCACGGAGCCTGACGAGAGGCTCCATCTCATGACCCTGAGATTATGACCTGAATCAAAACCAAGAGTCATACACTTAACTCACTGTGCCACCAGGTGCCCCAAAATAAATAAAAATTTTTAAAAAAGGATGGAAAATAAAAACTACCACTGAAATACAATGTTTTAATGAAATTATCTAAGTAAAAGGAAATGGAAGGCCTCAGGTACTTATTTTTCCTACTTAGATTAATGGGGTGAATTTAAAAAATAGCTGTACAAATAAAGTTAATAAGTTAAAAAAGAAAGAAAGAAAGAAAGAAACTATCTGGTATTCATTTTTGTTTTGCTTTGTAGGTTGCTCTTTCTTCTACTTTACTGAATCCTCAAGAACCTGAACCTTTTCTCTTTTACCTTTTTTTCTCTTTCTATACTTACTCTTTGTAGCTTTAAATCATCATTAATAATAGGAGACATATCTATCTTCAGACCCTTTCTTTTCCTTTTACTTTACACCTGTATGTCCAAGTAGCTACTCAAAATCTCTGATTTGATGTCTAGAGGGAATTTCAAATATTTATGTTTAGAAAGGGACCCCCCCATTTCATGCTTGATCCATCAACAAGCCCACTGGGACTTTCCCTAAAGTACATCCAGAATCTGACATCTTTGCACCAATGCCATGTCTATCATTCCAGTTCATGTTGCCAGCATCACCTATTGCCTAACAGTCACAATAATCTACTGACTGATCTCGCCACCTCTACTCTTGCCCCATACAGCAAATTTTCCATTGAGATCCTCAGTGATCTTTAGGAACATAGAGCAGAAAATGCAAGTCTGGTGTTCAAAATCCTCCAGTGGCTATCATACTTCAAATAAAACCCACAGATTTACCAAGGCTCCCAGGGTCTCCTATCCCTCACGGCAATATCCTCTATACTTACACTTCTATTGCTTCAACCGCAGTGGGCTTCTTGATGTTTATCAGATCAAGTTTGCTTTTCTTCAGAAGCTTGCATTTATGGCTTCCTCTAGCTAGCATGCTCTTCTCCCAGATATCAGCATGTCTTTCTTCTTCATTTTATTCTGGTCTCTTCTTATATATGACTTCCTTTCAATATCCTCTCATGACCACTTTACTTATTCAATTCTCTTTCCATGTTAGTCTATATTCCCCTACCATACTTTACTTTATTCACAGCATTCTCACTATTTAACATTGTATCATATAGCTATTTGCTAGTTTTTTTCCTTCTCTTTCACATAGGATTATAGATTCCACAGGAGTAAGTACTTTATCTTGTTCAGTTTTTAAAATTCCCTGTGCTTGGAACAGCATAGTACATGGAGGCAGACAAAGACTATTTGTTTACTGAGCGAATCCTTCATATGTGAAATGCTGAAGCCTTAACAATGACATTGTAAACAAGGATGGTGAGAAAAGATAAAAGGATGACTTTGCTTTATGAAATTAGAAGTCATTCTAACTAACATTACAGTATCATATGAACTAGAAAAGAACTAGAAAACATATGAAAAATGTCAGCACTTCTGTCATAAAAATGACAATACAAAGAATAAAAGGGTTAATCTACATAAAAGAATGGGATGTAATCAATAGTTCTGGGTTTGAAGGGTAGTCAAAACTGAAGTTGCCATGGAGAAACAGGAAGGAAATGGGCAGAGATGAATTGCACAGATGTTCTGGGCATAGGGATTTACATTAAAGGTCATAAAGATCTTGGAAAAGTGCAAATAATTAATCTGATTGAACCATGTGGTAGGAGATTAGGGAAAATTGGCAGGTAAAAAATAAGGGTCGAGAAATTATCTTCTCACAGGTTATTTGTAGCCTTGAAGACCATACCTACGCTGTTGGGGATTAATTTTAAGTAAGGAATAGGGGGACTGAAGCGTTTTAGCAGGGAAGGGATGTTTGTTGCTTTTGTCAATGTAGAACTGAATAGTTTTGGGGAGTTACAAATAATATAAGAAGTATCTCATCTCCAACCACTGTGGTTCTCCTTGCTCCCTGGCATCCAAGGTAAGTACATATGGCTTAGCCAATTGGATGTTTCTACTAGGGACTTTGATTCCTGAGGGACAGTCAAATGTTATTCATGGTGGTGGTAGAAAAATCAAGAGTCCACGGTAATGGTGGCTAGTGTCTATGCATTTCAATAGCTGTCTGGTGCACTGACCACAGCATTATTAGTCCTTTGAGCTTTGAAAGACCTTTTGAGATTTATGTATAGAGAAGGAAAGAGAAAGAAAGAGAGAGAGAGAAGGTGAATGTTGCAGCTCTCAGAACCAGAAAAGTCATAGATAGATCCATACTGGAAGAGAATTAGGGAAGGAAATATATGATGTCTAAAGATCAAAAGATAATTTTTGTGAAGCTTTAAGATTTTGTAAAACTTGTTAATGAAGCTTTAAACCTTTGTGAAAATTGCTGCCATGATAAGGTGATGTTAAATGCTATCCAAGTGGTTTTAACAATTGAACTTCCTAAATTCGAACACCAAATTTTATTATATTCATGGTGGTCAACTCATATTTACCAAATGTTTATCAGATCAAAAGAGTGTAGACAATTCACTACCATGGATCTGTAACATGAAATTTGGATTGTCTAAATTGCTCAAATTACATGGGGCATTAGTATATTTACATTTTATATTATATAAAAACAAAACTTATGTGTAGGATTCATCTCTTCAAGGTGAATTAATTTTTCCAGTTTATCTGTAGTCAAATGGTTCACAATGAATTCTCAAAAAAAGTTAAGTAAACTCGAATACAATCCATTGTAAGACTGGACCCCGTAACAATGTTGTAAGTATAAAGTAGTCTTTAAGGGGTCTCTGTGTATAATTAGCTTTGATTAATACAATCACAGGATTGAATAGTTTCATTATGAACTTTTCTGAGTAATGATATATTTTTAATGATTGTACTAGTAGAGCCCAGAATTTTTATAAAAGTTTTGTCTATTATTTTTTATTATTTCTTTTCTGTGTTTAGGCTAGTCTTAAATAATAACTGATCTTATTGGCCTAATGAGTTTGAAATTTACTCTCAGAATTTTCAATGTCATCGATGAGCTCACTTGCTTACGAGCACTCTGATTTCCTGTATGGTAACCCACCCATACAGTATTTTGAACATCTTCAATGTCTATTGCATTGAAAACAATTTAATCAGCATCAGTAGAAAATTATTATTTGGCAGGAATAGAGTTATATGATGCTATTTATTAATACCATACAAACTCTGTAAAAGCAGGATATCCTATATTGTTTGAACATTTTTATGTATTAATTATAGCTTAACCACTATGGGTAGTTCGTAGCAAGCTTTTATCAAAAGAGACTGGTAACATTTAGAAGCAAAATTCTAGGGGTAAAGAAAACTGAAATTTCAATTCAATTGTTGGAAGCAATAGCAGACATATTATTTTCATTTAAAAGGTAGTGTGCAGGAAGCAGTTCTCTTCTGAATAAACTGACTGTATTCATGATTTAGCAGAATCAGTTACTTTGCAATTGATTCTGACTCCAGCTCGTATTTGAACTTTAAGCACTGTGATGTCAGGATTTTACCTAATGTCACGTATGAATCACTCAGGGCGGCTGCAAAAAATTGCGCAATGTGCTCAGTGATGATTCCCTTTGCATCAAGGAAACGCTCTTCAAGGCAGGCGTCATGAAAGGGTCCAACCATGACCTTAAGATATGAAAGTATTCTTCATAAAATACAGGAGCTGGGGGAAAATTCAACATCTTTTACAGAAGCTTATTTACCAAATGGCTGATATAAGCACATGGCAACAGGACTCACGAGGCATTGGTGAACCAAGCTGAAAGTTTGATGGTGGAACATGTTACACATAATTAAATATGGATCCTTCCTAATCAATAGCGAGGGCATCATTACTTTTCTCAAAGTTAGTTAGGCAGGGTTGTTTGAGGGGACAGAAGCCAGAGTGAAGAGACTCAAGAAGACAGACTAGAGAATCATGAGTTTGGGAGCTGAGGGGACTATTAGGGGCCTTGGCACACTTGAAAACCAGACTGCAATGTTATCTGTAGTCTCTTTAGGGAACTATTAGACAAGGTCAAGAAGGCCTATGAGAACTGATGGGTACATTTAAGCAATGTCTTCCTGCTTCACCAAGTTGCTCAATAGTAGCTGCCAGATTTTCATGTCTTGAACACAGCATCTTACGCGAGCATCTCTTTAAAGTATTGCTCAATTTTGCCTTGTACAGAATGTCACATTTCTCTGTGGAAACCATCAGTGATGAATTAATGAATGCTTCTAATACTGATGGACTCCAACTGTTCCAACCGCTGACTGTAATTCATGAGGAAAAGAAATATGTACTTAAGTATGTGTAGGTGTTTGTAAATATGTCTTCCCCAAACCACATCTCTGCGAGGGAGAAAAAATGAAGAGAAAGAGTACAACAGCTTAGTCCCATCAAGTGTGTGGGCTGGTTAGCATTCTTAGAAATGTTGCTAAATATTGTACCATTCCTTCTTCCCTTCCTTTCCCTCCCCATCCCTAAAGACTTACTGAGTACTCTGTGAGCCAAGCGTTGAAGAGAGGAGATAAACAATTGATTTGGAAGATGGAAATGATAGTCATGGTGATAAGGCCAATAACGAGGGTCTGCCAAGTGTCAAGAGATGTTTAAGAAGGCTCTCAGTTATACAACAGAGAAAGGATGCCTGGAGCCCTTAGTCATGTGAGACTCTAAGACTATCTGCATATTTCACTTTAGATAGAACAACTTAGGAAAGGATTTCATATTTATTCCAGGAACAAATCATGTGAATTGGTGTTTATAAAAGGATAATACTTTCCCCAAAATTTTTTTTCCTAAACATATGTGATAAAGTTCTTACTTCAGAAAGATTTTTTTCCAGGAAACTTAAAGCATTCTTAAAATAGTCTAAAATTCTGACAAATATATCCCTTAAGACACTTGCTTTCCTTAGTTTTATTTTCAAAACTTTAATTTGTTCCTTTCAGAGGCCTGGTAAAACAAATCATTGCTTTTATGTAAATGAATGTATCATATTTACTAACTGTTAGGAAATGGTAAAATTTTGATCTTCAGTTCATATATATATATATATATATATATATATATATATATAATATAAGGTTATTATATAGCCTTTATTATTAGATAATGCCTGAGAAAGTCTTTTGGGTATTTTTTACTAGGCTTTATTTATTTATATTTTTAATATAAAACACCAATACCAAAATTTTCCTCTCCACCACTAGATTTTTCTAAAGCACATACATTAAACTTTAAAAAAATTAGTTTGTTGTAGGACTAGAAGGATATCTAACAGTTTTTAATAATGAATATCTTTTATAATATGTTTATTGATAGCATCATTTGATAAAGTTGTGATCTGTATCTCTTATGGTACTTTTCCAAGACACCATTGGCTACTTGCAAAGGCCATTCCCACATTCTCCTTTGCTAGCAGAACTTCATTCTATTTTTTTTTCCAGGCATCTATCAGAGATCTCAGGGAAGAAGAGATGAATCCCTTGCCTAGCCTAGGGTTGGCATTCAGTCAATGAGATGCATATATCGGGAGAAAGACAGAAACAGAGAGGCACACCGACATACAGAGGCAGAGAGAGAGAGAGAGAGAGAGATTGATTTAAGGAATTGGCTCATGTAATTGTAGGATGGCAAGTTCAAAATCTGTAGGGCAGGCTGGTAGGCTAGAAAGTCAAACAGGAGATGATGCTATAGGCTTAAGGTAGAATTTCCTCTTCTCAGGGTAATATCAGTTTTTACTCTAAAGGTCCTCAACTGATTAGATAAAACCCACCCACATCATCAAGGATAATCTTCACTTATAGGATTGTAAATGAATAATATATTGCAGATATTAAACACATGTACAAAATACCTTCATAGCAACACCTAGAATAATATTTGATTGAATAACTGAGAACTATAGCCTAGATAAGTTAACACAAAACTAAACATCACAGTATTGCTTAACATTTTTATAATGGAAAAAATCTAGGTCTGAGGTCTGCTGGATAGCATCCCTGACTAGAGTCACTAGTACAGAAATTTAAGGCCTTATAGTCCCAGAATTAAGCCTATTTACAGACTCTGAAGCCCTCAACGGGGGAGGGATTGAATCCTTTTGCAGGAGAATCCCGTAATTTTGCCAAGTGTGTTTTGTAAATTTTCCTCCAACCCTCACCAGAAAGGCCATTGATTAAGGTTAACAGTTTATCGGAGGAAAGAAAACACCCAGACCTTCCAGGATTTAGTAGAAACACAGTTCTGAGGTGATGTTACCTTCCGAAGGTCCAAAACTCTACCATAATCTATGGTGGATTATGGTAGTATGGTGACAAATGGAGTCTTGACCCACCTGTGTTGTAAAATGGCCGCAGCAGACCTAAAAATAGTTAATCATTGTTTTTTTTTCCCCTAGTTCCTTATGTATAATATTCAGAACAGATAATTTAACAAGATTTCCACATTGGTTTCCTACATAAAGAAGTAGTGATTATAATGGAAGGAAGAGCCAAGTGTAAGTACCTGCAGCTACCACTTCTCACCAATGCATCAAATTCATAAACCAGTATTAAGCCTGTTTCTTAGGGGGAATTTTAGACATTAAAACTTTGACGATACAGAGTTGGTGATTCCTACAATAATACCTCTTAATGTATCTGACCTATGAAAAAGCTAGATGAGTTTTCCGGAAAGACTGAATAATCACAAACTTAATCAATTGCTGATAATGATCTCAACTGTTAGGTGTCTTTTTTTCAGAGAAAATTAACTCAGTTCCTGACTCTTGGTATGTAATGACAGGGCACATGCTTTTTCTCAATTCCATCTTATAAAGACAATACCTAGTGTGCCTTTACCCAGAAGTGGCTGCGATATCCTGAAATCTGTTGCTATAGAGTCCACAGGAATCCTGATGATCTTGGTAACCTAGAACATTCCACTAGTCCTTACATTAATGACATTATGCTAATTACACCAGATATTATTAAGTATCCTAGATGCATGACATTATGCTAATTACACCAGATATTATTAAGTATCCTAGATGCCTTAGAAGGATTCATGCATGCCAGGGGGTGAAAAATAAATTCCCATACAATTCAGGGGGGGTGTCAGTCAGGGGTCTCCAGAGCAACAGAACTGGTAGAATACATACAGAAAGAGAGAGATTTATTTTAAGGAATTGGCTCACCTAGATGCCTAGTCATATTTGTTAATTCCTTTCAGTCTATCCCTTTAAATATTGCTTCAGTTAAGTCTTTTCGACTTAAATCATCTGGTGGAAATCTGTTTCCTACAAGACCCTTACTGATAGACTCTCAGGTCCAGAGAGTGTATATTTATACACCTTTGCCTCAGCCAGACCTAATACTGAAGTGGAGATTTGTAAGGTAGTCAGTGAGTATTTGTTGACTGATAATTATTATAACAATCACCACTTATTGAACGTCAACTATCCAGCAGAAATTATGCTGGACATTTTACATGTATTTCACTTTAGTCCTTGCATTAACCCAAAAAGGGTTTTACAGCCAAGAAAAGAGAGATTCAAAGAGGTTGCTCGGGTGAGATGAAACAGCTCGTAAGTGGTAGCATAGGAATTTGTACCTAGGTCTGTCTGTTACACTATGCCACCATGCATAACAAACAAAAACTCATTCATTTTCTTGATGTTAATTTTGAGGTGGATATAAATAAACAAAAAATTCCATTATTTCCTGCATGACATTCTCAACAGGTATGCAAGAAACTCTAATTCCATTATTTTTTAAAACACACCATCCTTCTTTTGCTTCTAACTTGCCACATATCACGCTGTTCACAAGATTAGACATATTGTCCCCACGTTAGAACCACTAATTCACCGAGATTGAACAAGTAGCATTTGGCATCACTCACTTCTCTGGTATACTTGCCTCACAACAGGAATGTGCTCTATATTAAAATAAATATATTCTACCTATTTCTTTAGAGGTCTCTCAGAAGTTTTTAATATCACACTAAAAACAGAGAAAGAGCCAACATGATTTTTAAAACCCGGCGCTATTGTTGGTAGTCCACTTGGCTACAAAGAATCTGATGAAGAACTAGACCTATGTTTCTGGTTTAATATGGGAAATCTGGTATTATCACTCCAAAAACTTTCCAGGCCTTTCCTATTGACTGTTACACTTATTTATATTGCAGTAATAATTGTTAGGTATACAGAGTCTTAAAAAGTTATTCTGTAGATCTTGTCTTATCACATGATACAATTGATGGTCATGAATGGAAATGGAATAAAATCATCAAACCATTATCTCATTTCCTAAAAAAGCAGAGTGACACTGTAGGGATCAGGGCCATATCTTATAGCTTTTTTTTGAGCCCCTACCAAAGACGGCCAAACAGGGGTACTGACAGTAACATTCATTCTTTCCAGAAGATCATGACCCATACTTCTACAGGGATGGGGGGGTAGATTAAGTTATATCCTGAAGGACATGAATGACATCTATGTAAGTAGCTGCAAAAATAGTCAATTTTGCATTGAGTGCCCCACAATCAGCAAGCTTGTTTAACCAGAGGACCCACTCAATGAGCAAATAGCCATGCTTTGCTTCATTTAAATTTAATCTAATTTCTACCATGTTTTCATTATATTATCTTGCCACTTTATTTTTCAAGAAAGAAACTCCATTCCCATGTGCAGTTTCTTCCTTGAATGAGCAAAAATTTTAAATGAATCATTTAGCTTGTTTTCTTTTAAAGATTTATTACATTGTAATTTCCATTAATACAACAAGTAAGAATTTAACAGAGTAATGTCAATGAATGGAGGAGTAAAATGACTTGTTCAAGGTTAGGGAACAATTCAGAAACAAAAACAAGGAGATTGCAGAAAGTAAGGAAAGATTCAGAAAACAAAAGGTTAATGACATATTGAAGGGATGAGGGAGCTGATGTAAAAGAACTCCTAATGGCCAAGCTGGAATAACTCGATCAACAAAATTAAAAAAAAAACAAAAACAAAAACAAAAAGCATACTATTGTGTTATACCCTGAAGTAATGAATAAACATCCATTAAAAACAATATGTATGCTAATCGGTGATTAAACAAAGAAATGGAGAAGAGACAGATCTGTACAGAAGAATTCCAAATAATTTAACTAGATTGATTACCCATCCCTTTCCAAGAAATGGGAATTGGCATTCCATCCCTCCCTTTCCTGCTCTAGTATGGACCCTGGTTAGCAACCTGCTTCCAAAGAGGACAGTATGAAAACAGTTGGGAAACAAAGAATAACTTTACGCAGCGGAAGCTGACAAACACTACCTTGCACAGGTGATCAAGGTGAATGTTAGGAATAAGTTGTGTGTCCTTGATAGGACATGATAAGAATGGCACTTCACTTCTGTGGTCTTCCTTTCAAAAATACATAATCCCATTCTAAAAATAAGAAAAATATCCAACAAACCCCAACTGAGGAATTCTTCCAAGTATCTGACCTGTACTACTCAAAATTGTCAAGGTCATCAAAAGCAAGGAAAATATGACAAACGGTCACACCCCAGAAGAAAAACGATGACTAAATGTAATGTGGTATCCTGAATGGGGTCCTGTAATAGAAAAAAAAAAAAAAACAATGATGAAAAAACTAGTCAATTCCAAATAAAGTGTGGCGTTTAGGTAGTAATTATTTACCAAGTTTGGCTCTTGGCTCTTAGTTAAAACAAATGTTTCATATTAGCATAAGATGTTAACCATAGAGATAACTGAGTGAGGAGAACATGGGAACTTTGTGCTACCTTTGAAACTTTTCTGTAAAAATGAAATAATCTAAAGTAAAAAGTTTATGAGAAAAATCAGAAAAAATATCAAGGAGATTACTAAAGGTCTTCGCAGTCCTAATCAAACTTTCGTTATAAGATAATAGTTTTTTTTTTCTTTAAATTGTTACTGAATAAACTATAAGTTTCTAGTTTCCATTGTTCAGCACATTCTAGAATTAGAAAGGAATGTTACAGCATGGAGTGAGTGAGGTAGCACTCAGCACATTGCCATGTATAGAGTAAATCCTCAATAAATATTTATCAATTGATTGAATAAGATCACAAATTATTTTTCACCTTGACTTAAGGTACTTATTACTTTGTTCTGTTTCTTATGTAATAAAAGTAGATGGGCATAAGTGAGAAGCCTTTTAAAATATGGAGATACTAATTTCCGGAAAACCTTACTAGTACAAATCAATAAATAATGTAGTAGGGTTAGTCATCCAAAGAAGTAACTCATCCTGTGAAATGGTCTCTTGGTTTATGCTGGAGGAGACCTGAGAGGGACCCACCTAATCAGGGTGTTTGCAGAGTAGACGCAGGAGTGCATAACTGGAATGGAATTGATATGAAAGAAAAATAGGTGGATCATGACATTAACATTCTTGAAGATAGCGTAATTAGCCGAAGCATGAAGAGAGGGGACTCTGAGAAGAATAATTTGTCAGCGTTTCCCTAGCACTTTCCATGGATGCCTCAGGCCATTGATGTCATTAACTATTAAGTTCATTCAACTAACTCTCCTTGCTCTGATTAGTTTTATTTCCTATGTAGATTTTTTAGTGGAAAGAGGATACTCTGGGGTGCTTTGCTGGTGAGAGTTCTCATGGTACATTTGCAGATTTGCATTCTGGTCTACTCACTAGTTTCTTGGGCAATGAGTTAACCTGCTTTTCCATTTTGCCAAATATGTGCGGTATTATTACCTACCTCATACAATAGTCTTGAAGTTAAAATAAGTGATAAACTGCATGGGTTGTAAATTAGTAAAATGCCTCTGTAAATAGTCATTTATTTTTAAGACACGTTGTTGTTATTACTACTGTCATTGCTGTTATATTGCATCGTTCCCTACCTCCGTCCTGAATTTGGACCATTCTGACAAAATTGAATTCTTTAACCTGAAAATCTGAGAACCAGCCATCAAGTGACCACCTTCCAGTGGAATGCAACCTTGCTTGGCCTGCCTATCCAGCTGGTTGGCTTTCCCTTGCACCTCTGTCCCTGCTCTCCCTCCCAAAGCCAACACCGGAGGATCAGATACTCCTTACACACTCATAAAAGCCAGGAACAGGTAGATCGGCGACTTTAGAGGAATCTGTTAATTCATCATTGAAATGAGGCACCTCTGGAGTGGAACATAGAAGTTATTTGGCCAGCAGGTTTAGCAGCTGTGATAAATGGTGTGTGTGATTTAAATTTGAGTAGAATTGTGTTTAATTGAAAATTTGGCCACTACATGAAACTTCCACTAAAAAGATGAGGACGACATTGAAGGGCTGCCAAGGGTGCCAAGCATGAGGAAGAAAGCCACGTAGGTTAATATTTCATGAAACAGTCAGTGTTTCATAAAGGGGAGTTCTAAGAAAATATGTTCCAGCACCATTTTCAACAGAATCACCCAGGGCCTTCATTAAACTGCGGCCTCATTGGCCTTGAGTAAGCTCTTGCGGATCTGAATCTCCCTCAGGGAATCCAGGAGTTTGCCGCTTTTGTAAGGTTCAAAGGTAATTCTTACACACCACAGTCTGAGAACCTGATTTTGCTTCATACATCAAGAAAGAACACTTTGTTACCAATGTGGGGACAGATTTTGTTACTAATGCGGGGACAGATTTTATGCCTCTGGTTCATGCCCTTCCAGGAAGTCTCGAATTTAAAACTTAGGTGAAAAGGGGGACAATATGATGTTCGAGTATCGTGCCTTGTTAATCAATATTTATAGTCAAATATTTTAGATGTGTTTTGTAAACTAGAAATTGTGCATTTTAAATAACAGGTGTTTTAGTCACAAAAGCCTTTAGTTCAGAAAGTTTTATTCGATTTGCGAATAAACAACTAAGCAAGCCGTTTGTTTCTAGATGCACAGCACTTTTACCAAGCCTGATTATTCTCCGTTTATCTTTGTCAGAATCCTTCTGCATTTGAGGTTGTTTTTCTTTGAATAAACATTCTACTGAATACATATCAGAAGCAAGCTCTATCAAGCTTAATCTCATTGATAGAGATCTTAATTTGATTAATTTCCTCAGGTCTGAACTTGACAACAGATTTGCTTTGTTCAGTGTCCGGTATTTGCAATCCGTGTAATATTTCTATGAATCCTGATATGTGTCTGTTCTTTCAACGTCCACAAAACACATTCTAAGGAAAAATACACCAGACTGGTTTATCTGCAATTAAAGGTTCATTCTAACACCAATCCAGTGGAACCAATCCCAACGACAAGCCAGCGGAAACAAGCACGAAAATGATTTCCTTCTGGTGACACTGAAGGAGTGAATTTTTTTTTTTTTTTGAAGGCGTAAACTTTGAGTCAGAGAACCCTGTGTATTATTACCTGTATGAGTTTGAATACACTTAATGACCTTTCCGAGCTTCAGACTGCATACGTCTAAGGTGGGACGATCAAGTAAGACAACGATATTTGTAAATGGCTGTCACATTACATGTAAAAGAATAGTAGATAAAAGGAACAGAAAAAGGAATCCTGAAAATCATGGGAAATTGATAGGAGAGCAGACTACAACATCCGGGCCTTTGCTTCATACATGTACCGCAGAACTCCTGATTTGAGCACCGGACATCCAGACTCCTGGTGAGTACTGGTACCACTATATTATAAAAAATAAGAAGAAATGAATAAAAGCCTTTGTCTTGTGGCACAGCTAGAACTCTGAGTAATTTTGTGATTTTTTGAATTGTAAAGTGAATAAGAATGTTATTTACTTCAAGAAACCTTTCCATTGTACCATGGTTGAATGGATCTAGAATTCTTAATAAAGGCACTTTACTGTGAGAAATACCCCTTGATGCAGCTGACCTTGGATTTCCTGTGTTACTTTTTTATTCTTTGACTTCACATTTCCTGTCTCTCCCTTTGTACATAATGAATAAAAAATGTTCCTACATTTTATATTATTGTGCACATAATTATTTCTTATGAACATTTTATTTTCACAAAAAGAGAACAAAATGCCATTTTTCATGAAGAAAAGGAAGAACTAAGGATTTTTATACCTTAAAAATCTTTATAGCTATTAGAATCATTACTGTGCTTTCTCAGAAACAGTCCATTTTAAGGGTAAGGGCCTTTTAACCTTTTTCTGATTACATAGTGGTAACAGTTCCCTAATGAAATATGTTAATAAAACTTAATTGATGACTTTGGTTGTTGCCAAATAAAGATAAGTGAAAGATAATATATTCATGACATTGAACTTGTGCCTTTTACAGTACTTCTTGAAAAATCTGTGTTCTCCCTTCACTTTAGATTCAAATAACAAGATATTGGAAAACCCACTCAAAAGAGGTGTGCGGTGCTTCGAAAGAATTTTAACATTTCAGAAATAGGAAGAAGGCCTTTGATTTGATAACTAGCATACATACAAATTAGAGTATAATTCATTTTCAGTGTAGGAATGCTTGTTGACCCATACCCATTCATTGGCCCATAATGCTAGATAAAATGAGAACAGAAGAAAGGAACTGAACCTGTGGGAATTTGAGGGAAAAAAAATATTCTGGAACTTACCCAACATTTTTCTATGCAATATATAGAACGTTTTGCTTAGCAACACAGTTCTTGCCAACATAGTGTCTGAGAGTGCCTGGCTATACCATCATTAATATTTAGCACTGCTACCTAAAAGTTACTGCAAATTAGGTAAGTAAAAATTGCATCTTCTTTTTTTTTGCTATGTTTATTTGATTACTAATAAGATTTCATGTATTTCTTTTTAATTTGCAATTCTGCGATTATTTATGAGCAATGTTCATTTTTAAATTTGAGAATTAGCATCTATTTTTGTGAATCTCTGTAAGTTCTCTTTATATATTTAAAGTTTTAATTTCTATCACTCAAAACTATTGCAAATGTTTTCTCAAGTTTGTCATTTGTCACTTCAAGTAGTTTCAATACTTTAAAATATAAAAGTGAAATTTTAAATATATTTAAATTTTATCTTTGGTAAATAAGTGAACTAAAGGACATAAGTTCTATTAGGGCACATGTTTGTTTTGTATTGTGCCTTTCTTTAACATGTGAGTAGCATGGAGGAAATGCTCAGTAAATATTTTTAAGTGAATGAATATTTCCAGGTTTAACATGTTTGGTTATTAATAATTCTGGCAAAAATGTAATTCTAGGGAAACTTAACTCTGACCTTATCATGACTATTGTCATGAGATAGCTTATTATAGTGGATTTCTACACATATTTGTAGACCTAAATTCAATGAAAAGAAAAAATCTAACCAAATATAAACATAATATCTCTTTCCCCAAATCCATATCTCTGCAAATTTATTTTTTCAATAATTATTGACTATCTATTCTATGCTAATCATGCAAGTTTCACTGATTTACCAGTGAGAATTATTTGGAGGCAAATTTTGGTTGTCTCAGACAAAAAAAAAATATTCTAGAACTGAATCAAGATCACACAAAATAAACTTGAAGTTGCAGAACTGGGACTGAAAGATAATTAGCAACCCAGGTTGCCCAAGAAGTTACACGGACTCAGTAAAGTTTTGGTCGGGTGGTGTTAAAACTCCTGCAGGATATCATTGCTGATGGTGTAAAATAGATTCTAACTCTCCCTTTGTCTCTGTGTCACTAAACCAACATTCAAAGATGAGAATGCAAACATCTTGTTGGCCAAATCTAGGTCACACATTTCACCTTGATATTTAAAGAACAGCAAGAAGAAGAATTTACGTCAGCCCTATCTAGTTTCCACAGAACACTAAGAGTCCCATAAGACTGTGAAGTGGGGCGTTCACGAAATTAGGGGTTACTGAAAGACAAAATGTGACAATATCCTGTAGAAATAGAAATATTCAACAAAACAAATACTCAATTTCCTTCTTATAGCTTACCATTTGGAAGAAGAAAAACTATCTTCCATATACATACAGTATTAAAACTCTCATAAATACAGTTAAAGAGCATGGTACAGTACTATGGTATATATATATATATATATATATATATATATATATATATATATATATACACACACACACCAGGGTTTTTTCGAGTGATAGAAATTCAGTTCATCCTAGTTCATGACATAAAAGAATTTATCAGTTAAGTTACATAAAATGTCTGGGTTATATCTGGCTTCAGATAGGTTTAGATCTAGTCTTGAACAGTGTGTTACGTGTTGGCTTCTCAGTCTCCATTTCTAGGTTCTCATTTCTCTAATGTTGGTTCATTTTTAGACAGCCACTTACCCACAGGGTAAGAAAACCAATTCTCCAGAAGCCCCAGTGAAACAAAGTCTTTATGCTTTGAAATCTCATAGGTCTACAATGCTATAGATCTTTAATGGAAGATCTAGAAAGAAAAAACAACCCAGAAGGATCTTTACATGTTCCTAAAAGTGGTCATCATAAAGGTCATTGAGAAAACTGGATGGAGAGTTTTCCTCACTGAAGAGACATTGAAAAAAGACCAACTTCCATGTTCAAAGTTTTTATTAAAGCTTGATAGTCAGGGTGAGACCTCCAGTATGTCTGTGTGAGGAGCTCCACAAAGTTTCTTCCTGAAAACAATGTTAAAATTTGATAAAGATTAAAAAACAAAACAAAACAGAACAAAACTTAAAGACTCTAAATATTGACCGAATGCATACCAAAAATAGTGGAGGAACATTCAAGATAAAGAACTGAATCACAGTAAGCACAATGAGTCTGTGGCACTTTAGATTGGGGATGCTCACTTCCCATTTTAGGTCTGTGGTGTTCTGGTTCTAACAGGACAGGAAAGAAATGAAGATCAGAATCCTTAATGCTGGAGAGGGATGGTTTGATTGGGAGCAGAACAGAAAAAACTAACTCTTGTGAATGTTGTCAAAAACAATTTTTTAAAAAAGACTTTATTTATTTGACAGAGAGAGAGAGAGAGAGAGAGGAAGCGAGCACACAAGTAGGTGGAGCAGGAGAGGCCAGCTTCTCGCTGAGCAGAGAGCCCAATGTGGGGCTCGATCCCAGGACTCTGGGATCATGATCTGAGCAGAAGGCAGACACTTAACTGACTGAGCCACCCAGGCGCCCCTGTCAAAAGTAATTTTTATCTTGGTGGCAAAACTCAGAGAAGGCTAATATTGCAGATACTTGATTGTGATACTGGCTGAAGCATGGGATAGATGTGCTCTCGTATATCCTTGTTTTTCAAGAAGGCTACACACATGGAGAGAGAGATCAAAACTGGCACACTTGAAGGTAAGCCAACTGAGGTTATTAAATCTGAGTAATAGAAAGAGAACTAAATAAAATCAAATCTCAGAGATTTTGGAAACCACTAACTATACCAACATACACGTAATGAGAGTCCCAGAATGAGAAAACAGAGAGAAGTCATGAAAATATTTGAAGAACTATTAGCTGAAACTATTCCAGATTTGATGAAAACCATTAATCCACACATTCAGGAAACTCATTGGACCTCTACACAAGATAACCAAAGAGATCCATACTGAGATATATCATAGTTGCACTGTTGAAAGACAAAGACAAAAATTAAATTCTTGAAATCGGCAAAAGAAAAATGTCATTTTACGTACAAAGAAATCTCCATGAGATTATTGCTGACTTCTTACCAGAAATAATAGATGCTAGAATGAAGTGGGACGATATATTCAAAGGGCTAAAGAAAAAACTATCGACCAAGAATTCTACATTCAGCCAAAACTATCCTGCAAAAGCCGAAGGCAAGATAAAGACAGTTCCAGATAAACAGATCGAGAGAATTTGTTGCTAGCGGACCTGCTTTACAGGAAATACCAACAGAGTTTTTTTAGGTGAAAAGAAAATGGCTTTGAATGGTGACTCCAACCCATGCAAAGAAATAAAAAGCACTGCTATAGTTTTGTATGTTGTAAGTACAAAAGAGGATAATGATTTGTTCTTTTTCCTTCTCTTAACTGAATTGAAAGATAGCTGCACAAAACAGTGGTTGTAAAACTGTATTGCTGGGCTTGTATCGTAACGTTTAAAGATGGAACGCATATGACAATGACTGTCCAAAGAAAAGGGGAAGGAAATGGAACTATATTAGAGCAAAGTTTCTATATCTTACTATAATTTTAAATGTATTTTTAGAAAGCATGGAAAGAGGCACAGAGTAACAAGTGATATAATATATACTGAAATCAAATTGCAAAATGGAAGACATATATCCAACCTTATTAATAGTCACATTAAAGTAAACAGATTAAACATTTCAAACAAAAGGTAGTGATTGTCATTCTGGATAGAAAAAAGGGATCCCCGTATATGGTGTCTGCAAGAGGCATAATTTAAATGGAAAGACACACATAAGCTGAATATAAAATGATTGAGAATGCTAAGCCTTTTAAATTATAACAATATGAGACCTGGAGTGGCTATGGAAGCATCACACAAAATAGACTTTAAAGAAAAAACATTTCTAGAGATAAAAAAGTTCATAAAAAGTATATAACAATTTCAAACAGATTTATACCTATCAACAGAGCCCAGATATTCACGAAACAAAGAGGTGAATCATAAATTTATCATATGACCTAACCTGTCAATTCCATTTGTAAATATCTACCTGAATGAAAGGAAATGTATAGCTACCAAAGCCCTGTATGTGAAATTTCATGGTAGCATGATCAATTACAGCCCAAAGTAGAAAGAATCCAATGTCCATCAACATGTGAATAGATAAAAATAGCATATCCATGCAAAGGAATACTGTTCAGCAGTAAAAAGGAGCTTACTACTGATACATGTTACCACATGGGTGAATCTCATATACCTGGGGCTAAATCAACGAGGCAAGAGCCAAAAGCTCACATATATGAATACATTTATATGAACTGTCTAATAAAGGGCAAATCTATAGAGAAAAAAAATTAATAGTTGCCTGTGACTGGGATTGGGAATGGGGTTAATTCCAAATGGTCATGATTGCACGACTCTTAAGTTTCAAAAAACCCCATGGTATTGTACGTTTAAAGTGGGCAAATTTTATAGTATGTAAATTATACTTCAGTGAAGCTGTTAAAAATAAAAGCACAGATACTACATACTAGCTCAAAGTGTCAGTATAAAGTCTCGAACTTCTATGTTATTGTAACATTCAGTGATTAAAAAAAAATGCTGCATGTGGTAGAGACTGGGAAGATTTTCTCTAATCTGTTTTCTCTTCCTGCTCACACAAAAGAAAAAAAAAATAAACAATTATCTTTCTCAGTTTCCCGTGTGAACAGTTCTGGCCAATGGAAGTTAGATAGAAGATACGTATTCCATTTCCTGGCTTGGATGTAAGCTTTCTGCACTGTCTTCTTGACCTCATCATTATGGCCGGAAACAAGTGATTTGACATGGTAAAGACAAACAATGAGAAGGGTAACAAATCTGAGAGTGCTCAACTTGTATAAAGGTAGAAAAGAAAGAAATTTTAATTTTTATAATGTAGGTCATTGATATTCAGGGTTTTTGTTACCATGGCTTAGTGTAGCCTGCCCTAATATGTTACATTTGTTATTGTACTGGATATCCAAACTTCTACTCTGACCGCTATTCATTATTTATCTTTCTTTCCCAAGATAATTTCCCATAACCCACTTTTATTTATTTGCTCTTTCAAAGTATATGAATGGCCAAAAGAAAAAAGAAAAAAAGAAAGTATGCTTGTGATTATTTCATCATTAGGCATCGACACAGCTGTGTATTGATACATGCTAGGGTAGAGGTTGGTGAGATATCATTACACATTTTCCAATCCTTGGCCATGCCTAAGAAAGTGATTTCTATCAGTTCTGTCTTTCCTTCTTAGCAAATATGGACTGTGATACCTATGTGTGATTTGAAACTGTAAGGAAAATTACTTAAAATTTTTAAAATATAATAAAAATCACAACCTGAAGCTGAGGTTTATAGGCAGGAAGACAGATTAATATGTGTTTGTGTGGGAGTTACCTAGAATGAAGCCAACCAGCCTCAGAAACTAGATAATGAGGTTCGGTGGATACCAGGAGTGATTCCAAGTATATTGAGGTCACATAATTTAATGAGGTTTTGAGAGAGGTAATTGGGAGAAATAGGAAGGAAAATACTAAGGATTACTCCCAATCAGCAAATCTGGCATTAAAGGACCAGAGAGCGTATCAGAAGACAGGCGTCTGGAACGAAGCCATAACCTGTCTACATTCTGGGTATGTGGAAATTGGGTGAATGTGGACAGTGAGGTTTATGAGTCAATTCAATGTTCCCAGTAATTGAATCTTCCTTGTACCATATTAATCTTCATGATTAATATGTTGTCATATTCTGAATTATTTTACCTTTGAAATTTAAAAAAATTCAGTATTTCACGATGATTGAAAACTTCTCTCCTTCTAGTTCTTTTATTTTGATGTTCCCAGTGCTTCCCATGAGCACAGGCTCTACAGCCAGACTTCCTGAGCCCAAATCTTGTCCTTGGCTCCCTTCTGCATTTGCGTATTTATGTAGCATAGAATCTAGGATTCATTACTCCCCCTTTCACCTCTTGTAACTTGATCTCTAGCCATGTTTATTTTAAATCAGAGTAAAAATCCTATTTTATTTGACTTTGCATCTCCAGAACCTAACACCTAGATACAGCCACAGGAAAGATGAATTCTTAGAAGTTCTTGGAAGAATTTTTCATCAGAATTTGAAAAGAGAAAGATTCCAGGTTAAGACACTATAACTCTTCTGAATGTCTAGAATCTTAGGAACTGGGGGCAGGACCTGGGAAAGGGAGGTCCAAAAATTTAAGTTATGCAGTATTTTACAAATCGAAGGGAATAAGTTTCACTACTATTAAAGGAAGGACACCCCTGCTGTATTTGAGTGGCATCCAAAAAGTAGTGCAGTTTGGAAAGTAGGAGCACGGTTCTACACTTAAAGGCCTAGGGAAAGAGAACTGTCATATTTATGATGTAATGTATATTACATATTTTTGCAATTTGGTGAAACAAAAGACTATTCTTTGATTGATGAGTTGCAGGAAGTACAGCTTGGATGTCCTAAGCCAGGCAAAATAATGACAACATAAAACTTGAGCTTGCTTCAATTTATCTTTTTTTGGACAGGTCTGTCCCTGGTTTTTTGTAAACTGATCAGCTCAGAAGAAGTAAGGAAACAACTAATATCCCTGAAATATTGTAAATTTCTGGCAGACAAAATACTATTTTATTCTGTGCCTCCGTGATCTGAGAAAAGCTATAAGGGGTACTTGACAAATATGTGTTGATGTCATTTCTTGAGTTTAGTGAACACAATGCAAGGCAACGTGGGAGATTAGAATTAACACAGGACACAATCTCTCATCCTAAAAGCTTTTAATCTTGCTAGGAAGACAGGAATTTAGAAGCATTTATTGAGAACCAGAGGAGTCTTAGTTCTATTTAAAACTTTCTAAATGACCCTAAACTGTGAACATAATGATCTTATATATGCGTTTTACTGTAGCATGTGGTTGGTTTCTTCTTAAAAGCCATGATAAAATATTTATGGCTTTTAATATTTATATATTAGTCCACAGATTGAAAAATGAGACTAGAGGCCACCTGCAAAGACTGATAATTTTCCATTATTAGAATTCTTAGTTCTAATCAATATCTATGCTGTATTTTATCTCACTATTGATTCGTCTTTTTTGTTTGTTTGTTTTATATTATCAATATTCTTAAAAGAACTTCCTGGATAGCCCTCTCAATTTTTCTACCATTTAACATCCAAAACAAGGAGAAAATTCATAATATGTTTTATTTTAGTTTTAAAAATATGAAATATTTTGTCACAAGATTAAGCATATAGTTAAGGTTTATGGTGTTAGAAATATAGCTTATTTTATGAGCAAAATGAAATTAATAATTTAATTTTTGACTTAAGATTTCATGTTTGTGTCTGTTCTCCACGTAATTTTAATACTATTAAAGAAAGCAGAGAATTATATGTCACTTTTTAAATCACATGAATATAATTCATATATTTCATACTGTATAAAGCCCGTATCCAGCTGCTGAATAGATGAATAGATATTAATCATCAGAAGAGACCTTTGGTTAAGGCAAAATCTCCATCACCAAGCCCAAAAAGAACGTCACCAATTTCTATCTTTCCCCTCACTACTCAGTGTTAGGTCTTCAGGATCTCCAGCAATCTCAAGAGAAACAGGACATTTCCGTTGACTTACAAAGCAGATTTCTGTCATTGAATTTCTAAGGGAATTGGCTCAGTTGTAGGTCTAGGCAATAACCTGGACTTGTGGAAGCCGCTCTGGGGCAGAGGGTAGAAGAGAACAGGGAGAAACAAGAAACAGGCCTATTGCCTTGTGGTCTCAGAGGAAGGAGAAAGGAAAATACATTAGTTGGACTCACTCTTCTCACTGGGTGAAGTGGTTTGTGCAATTTGGCTTTAGATATCTACTTAGCTAACAAAAATATAGTATCTATTGTGCTCTACGACCACAAAACACTCTTTGTGGAAAATACAGTAATAAGCTGTCCCATTGTGCTGGAAACAAAGTTCAGAACAATTTACAAGCATTTCTTTCTCTGTAGTCAAAACCACCTGGTAGGGGTTGGGGGTGGTGGGTGGGGGACAATTACCTAATTCCTCAAGAGCCATATTTCAAACCAAAGGAACTTATTTAGACTATGTCAATTTGTTTTACTTACAAAAAAAAAATCAGTGTAGCTACTGTTTGAAAAACAAAGCTTTGGTAATGTTTCTTTGAAAACTGACCAGTCATAAAATGGATAAAAATATAAAGAATTAGCTGCTTGCCACTGATCTGAATTGTTATATGCTGTTCTCCTCTTTAGCTGAAAAATCAATGAACACATGGTGGTTAATGGCTATAGCGGAGCACAGCTCTAAGTGACTCCTGAGTGCAGACCAGTTCAGCAGTTTTCAACATGCTCTGTTGTCCATTCTTACCTGAAAATCTCTACTTTTCTGCTACTGCAAGCAATCTTTCAACTAATGTGCTTT
Source organism: Ursus americanus (assembly GCF_024610735.1). Lineage (NCBI taxonomy): Eukaryota > Metazoa > Chordata > Mammalia > Carnivora > Ursidae > Ursus > Ursus americanus. The sequence continues at coordinate 7,882,968 of NC_142134.1, read as the reverse complement.
ATGAAGACCTGATGTTTGGTTGGCCTACACCAAAGAAGTAAATTTAACGCGGTATAAACACAAAGAGATTTTAGCAGTTATTTTAAGCCAAGAGAATTCCTCCACCAACAAACTAAATCCTCTTTCTTTAATAAATGAAATCCTCAAACGATATAACTTCTTTCCCAGTGTGGAGATTAGCATTTAGTTTTGCCTTTAAAAGTAGGGTATCTTCTGCTTATACTGTCTTTGAACATTGATTTAATATTAAATATTTGAGGAGTTGCTACCAAACTTGCTGATGACAGTAAATACTTCAAAGAGAGTCTGTTTTCCTCCGCGTGAGAAAAGAAATCTTATTTCATGCATTTTATGCCTCCATTTTATTTCACCCCACCCACTCCTCAATGGAGAGGACCTGATACCAAGAAAAACATCTGGTATGTATATTTAGTGGAGATACACAGATCTTCACTTTGTATTTTGCATACAAAGTTATTCTATTCGTCCTTCCAAATTCACTCATATGTTAGTAATGGGGCACACATGGTGTATGTCAGCTAAATTCTGAGATTGAGGTGGAAAGGCTGCTATTATATATGATACATGCAGAAAAGTGTCTAGCCCAAACTTGAGACTAGTAATCAGGAGTAAAATTTTCATCAGCACAGAATATTCTGCCTTCAAAGGTAACATATATCTCCACGCTAGAAAGGAATTTTGACCTGTGCAGATATAAACTTATAAAAAGTTGAGGTTTCTTATTGAAGAAGTTGTCCTAAAGCTTAGAAGAAAAAAAAGTGCTGTTAATAGGTATAGATATTTTCATACAAAATCAGAATGACTTCTTGTACTTTGGACATGCCATTCTTAGATGTGATCAAGTAATTTAAAAAATAACATTAATTTTAATTAATAATAAACCTGGAAGTAGAAATTAAGGTAACAGCAACAAGCTGCTTAAATTTGAGAAAATTTAGGGACCACTACAGGCTCTAATAGATAAATAAATATTGAATTATTTGTTGATAGAGATAGATGAGATATGTTATGGCTGTGCTATTCTTCTGAGTTTACAAAAGTGGGAATTAATCTGACACTTTAGATGAACCAATTTAGATTAACTAGTTATATTTATCCCTTTGTAATTGTGCTTAAACATTTATAATTATTGTGTTTATGTATTATAATTTTTAATAGTCATAAAATGATTTATAAATAGGCAGATATTATCTTTGGAACAAAGAAGAGAAACTCAATACAAATGCTTTGCCCAAATTAGGCTAGACTAAGGTATGAATAAGTACAGTGATGACCTATGATACCCATTTTATGGATAATAGAAGGTTTCTCTGGGGATAAAGTAATATATCTTGAGCAAGAGCATTTATATTAGGACAAAGATAATTGTCTGGTGTTATCATCATTCTGATAGAGTTGTAAAATTAAACCATGTTTTGGGGATTTACCACTTTTTACTATAACGCCACAGTTTTGTTACCACGTAGTTTTTACTTTGGCTTTGTTCCTCTATTTACAGAGTATAATTGTAAATGCTACTTTATACTGATCATTTTTCACGTACTAAATATTTTGCTCAATCTTCACTAAGATACCATGGCATAGGGATGATGATCATTTCACACATGAGCAAACGTTAAGTCTGCAACGTAACCAACATGCTCAAGATTCCAAAACTGGTATTTGATAGAATCAGCATATCCATTTGATCCCAAAGTCACGGGGACTCTCATTACAATCTTGAAGAGAAACAGGCTATAGTAGGAATGTGTTAGGAAAGAATTAAAGTGTTTTATCACATCCCATAAGCAAAACATAATCGAGATCTTAACAGTAGAGATTTTTTTTTTATGACCCGATTGATTTCACTTAACAATAAAAATTTTTGCTTAGGGGCTCCTGGGTGGCTCAGTCAGTTATGAATCTGACTTCAGCTCAGGTCATGATCTCAGGGTCCTGGGATGGAGCCCCACCTCAGGCTCCTTGCTCAGCAGGGAGTCTGTTTCTCCCTCTCCCTTCCTCTCCACTCACTCATGCTCTCTCTCTCAAACAAATACAATTTTAAAAAAAAATAAATTTTTGCTTAGAACTGAACTGGATAAATAAAAATTTGTTATAAAGACCAACTTTACCCCAAAGAATTTCATATACTCCATGCTGATAACCAAAGGAACTCATTATGGAAAAGAACAATGGGGAAGGCAGAGAAGGACTAGCATCTCATGTTTAGAGCCCACTGGGAACTTCAGAAATGTGAAACAATGACTTCAAGTGTAAGATAATTCCTCCCATTCTTCAATTGGTTGTATTGGGTCAATACTCATTGTCTAATTGTATAAGCACCAATTTCTCACAATAAGAATCTGTGTGGAAATTAAAAATTGTATTTAGGTTGGAAATATTATCACAATCTTGTCCCAGCACTGAGCACTACACATAGGCTTTTTGTAAAGGAAAACTCATTTCACTGTATTGCATCAGCATAAGATCTGTGCAAACCCAATAGAAATTGACTCCAGTTTGGATTTCACAACAATGTCTTAATTTTGCTTTGCAATTTACAACTTACTAAGTGTTCTTACGTATATTATCTCACTTGGGTTTTTATAGGCAATGTCATTTCCATTTTACAGAAAAGACAGTGAGGCTCAGTTTTGTTAAAAATTTGTCAAGAATTTGTCTTTAGTGGCAGAACTCATGAACTTTAGAAATGAGAGATTTAACCAAGACTTCTTTTATGTTTAACTTCAAACACAGAGTTCTTTCTACTACATAATACTAAATCATTTAGTGATCTTTAATGAGATTCTTCTGATAGTGGTTTGTTTGGTCAGTGAAATTTAATGCTCATTCATTCTTGAATTGAATTGTTCAGCAAATTGTATTGAGATTTTTACATATCAAGTGTTGTGTAATTTCTAACAAAGGAGGAAGTGCATAATTTGGGGAGAAACGAGTGAATAGTGGTTGGAAAATTTTCTGGTAGAAGGAAATACACTTTGTAGCTAATGCCAACAAATAATTTACAAATAAAGATCTAAGAAATAATTGATGCAAGTCCATTTAGCACTTAAAATCTGAATTTGTGACAGATAAAATTTCATATTATTTTTTAAGAGGAGAATAAGGCCTTTAACTCAAAACAAAAAAGAAGAGGACCTCAATATATTAAAACAGAATTGTTCTGCTGAAGGGGCGAGGAGAGTCATGACTACTTGGCTTTTCTCCTTTTACCTAGAATTTTCCCTGGGCCTCATGCTAAGAACTCTAGGGAAAACCCCTACTTGCCACAAACCCTGCATATATGATGTGTTTCTATATATCTTTACATATTCCTTAACATCCCTGTTAGTGACGGTTTAGATAAGTTTTCAACAAAAGTTAGTAGATAAGAGAGGAGGAGGGTAACTGGTCTGAGTTTTGACTCTTGTTTGAGCTTGATGAACCTGGTTGGCAGTTGCCATATTCAATCAGTATAAGAAAATCACGATTAATGCAGAATGTTGCATTTAATATATGTAAGTGGAAAAAATGTTGACCTCTTATGACCATTTACAAATGACTAGAAGAAACAAAAATCAATGAAAAAATGAGGGATATATTTGAACCCTGAGTTTGCTTCTAATATTTCACTCATCTGCTTTGCTCTCTATGTTCTTGGCATATTCCCCTTTACAGTAAATAATTAAGATCTTTCTTACCTGCCTTTATCTCTCCATCCTAGCCTCCCAACAAACCAGAGTTCCTGCCTGCAAGTATCCAGTGAGCATAATTCCTACCTCACTTAGAGTCTTCCATATTATATCTCTGTTACTACTGCTTTTCTGTCTCTACTAGCTCTCATTTATTGAGCACATATTATATTCTCAATACAAGGCTAAACCCTTTATAGTCATTTTGGATGCAATCTTCTCAATACTTCTTTGAAATAATTCAGATCAGACCAGGATACTTAAGCTTTTAGACTTTCATGACACCTAGTAGATAACAAAGTACAGAGCTGGGATGAAGGCTCAAATCCAGCTGATTATAAATTTCTGGCAGAGAGTATTGATTGCTTCCCATTATCTGACCTCCTCTTCTGTTAGTGGAAGCTTCATATGAGTGGCTATATGACAGCTTTCTTTGCTGCAAGAACAAGCCATAGACTCGTACCGCTTAGTGGACGTGGCGGCACAATTTCTGTGCCACATCTGTAAAGAGAAAGTGCTCTCCTCTAGTCTCTTTCTTCTTGCCACTGGCTGGAATATGATTGTGGAGGAGCGAGCCTTCACAGCCCATTTGGCCTGAAGGTCAAAGCTGGCAGGTTTAGGATGCAGAGCACTAAGCTGGAAGACTGCTGTATCTTCAGCACCATCAAGGTGCCAGGGACGTGTTAGACCACTCACCTAGACTTATGAACACTCTATGTTGGGGTCTCTTACTGCAACCAAAAATTTATGCAGAATAACACAGAAGCCGATGATCTAAGACTCATTCAGAAAGTAAGGCAAGTAGTATGAAACAGGAAGCATTTAGTAATCACCTTTAGGGGATCACAGAATGGTTTGAGCATGTTTGGATAATTTTATGCAATGAGAAAACGAAGAAGAGAAACCCAGGCTTGGCGACATTCACGATTACCAAGAATAATGGCTTTTGGGGTGGTACTAGCAGTTTTAATTTCAAAGGGTGAGGAAGGGTTTAAGAAGAAATATGAAACATCCAAGGCAATTTTGATTCAAGGAATGAGGGTGAAGTATGGAGAATGAAGAAACTGGGGACAATCAGCCTAGAAAATCAGAAGCAATTGGGAATAGTCAGGATGTAGTTTCAGAAATGGGATTAGGTGTGAACAATCAGCAAATTTTCTATGCAGCACATTTTCTCTGAATCTGTTACATTGCTTCTGGGTCTGTCACAAATACAATTTATTTGTATTCCATTTAGATGTAGTTAATTTTTAATGAACGTACTGACTAAATTGTTCTTTATATTCTTATCTATTAATAATTCGGTTAACTATATCCTTTTTACATGAATATTAACAACTGCCTTCTTTCCAGTAGCTTAAAACTATTATATTTTTAATGAAACTCACTCTTCAATATTTAGCATTTTATTGTCTTTAAGATACAACTAACTTCCATTAAAATTGATTATATTTGAGGGAGATTTATTATTTTGAAATATCAAATAAGAAAATATTAAAAATAAAACAACCATATTTAGTATCATCTACAATCAATGGGAATCATAAACTAAATTTTAACTTTCGAGTTTTCTAGACCTCTATCAGATATGATCCAACACCATTAAATTCATTGAAGAATCAAAAACGTGGCTGGAGTCTAACTGTAAAATACCTTAAAACTTGCTTTTGCAGGAAGGGGAATCATGCAAAGGAAAGAAAAAAAGATCGAATTGCTATAATGGGCCATAAATCATACCAGAGAGGTATAGGTAGACTGGCTATTCCCTTAGGAGAAGGAATTTACTCATTAATAGAAATTCACAGAATGAAATTTTGCTTTTTAAAGATTTCTGCTATGATTGTCTATGCTGTTTCCTTTATAGTTTCCATAAAGCATATATGAAACACAGTAAACCACAGTTGTTTGGATTCTACAATAATTTTGAAGGGATGATGAGATGTTATTGGAAACTATAATAATCTGGAGAGGTAAATATGATAGAATACATAATTTAATTAAAATTACTACCTTCTATTTGCTTTGTTTCTTTGCTTTGTTTTGCCCTCAAATATTTAGAAGGAATGAATTCCAATGAAAATCCTTCAAAGTCTTCCCAACTTATTCAATATAATAACTAGTCTTTATAAAAGATAGATTCTAGACAGAGTCTGGCTATGGGGGAAAAGATTCTTCTGGTATAGATAGGATCAATGGACCATATGTTGTGGGGCGGCAAATTCCATTTTCCAAAAATGGCTACATCAAATAGCCCATCCCACATCCTATTTTTTTTCAATGTGGCCCAAATGCTCCTTTACTCAGAGGTAGAGTCTAGGTTCTCTCTCTTGAAACGAGGCAGGCCCTTCTAACTTCCTCAACGAATAGAATGAAGTAGAAATGATGCTACTGACTTCTGAGGCTGTATCTTAAAAGGCAACACAGCTCCCATATGGCTTGGCTTCCTTCTTGAGACACTTGCTACTATGTTGTGAAACAGCCGAGGCCACATGGAGAGTCCACATGTAGGTGTTCTGGCTGATGGCACCAAACTGGCCTCCAGCTGAGAGCCAATAGCCACTATCAGACAAGTGAGGGAATAAAAACATTTAGATGATTCCACTCCCCAGACTTTGAGTCTTTCAGCCCCAGGCATCAGGTTTTCCCTAACTTCCCATCTGATCCAGAGAAACCATGAGAGATAGTAACTGATTACTATTGTTGTAAATCACCGAAAGTTTGGGGCAATTAGATAAGTGGCAATAGGTAATGGGTAATACATGTGGTAACGATTCCCAGCTGTGGCGACCAATAGATTTTTGAGGACACTTAGATTTTATCTGGTTTCAGAATGTCATTGATAACTCTGTTCTGGTAGTGCCTAACAATGGATTTTCTAAAAGGTGTAGCTTCTTGAACAAACAAGTAAACAAAAAAACCAAGCAAAGTAATCCTTAGATTGCTTGAAATACATGCAAAAGTTCCTATACCTAAAATGATTTCGAGGTTATTATTATGAGATACAGTGAATGTTTTTGGCAAAATGTCAGATCCCATTGTATATTCTACATAAGATTTTCCTTTAAGTTAAATAATTTCTCTGAACACATCATCTGATCTTTTACTTTGATATATTTATATGTATTAGCCTCCAAAAATCTCTTCCAGAAATACATAATCATATTGAACAAATTTATTTTTCTCTAATTACTTTTCTAATTGTTTCTACAATGTGAGTCGGTGCATCTCATTTTGAAATGAATTAAAGCCTGTCGCAGGTACCAGATGGACAGAAGTGGTAGGTACAGTTCTGTTTCTAGGCTGAGAACAGATGTCACACGGGGCTGTGGGTCACTCTCTTCCACACCGTCTTGTCTCTGATCATGCGGGGCAACGCTTCTGCTCTGGGCCATTCCCCCTCTGGGGCTTTCCACTGGGGCTTCTAGGAGAGACATTTATGGTAGCATTTAAGGATTTCTGATCCCCCAGGTGTGAACATTAGGCCCTGCTTCAGTTTTACATCGTTTATCTGCTCAAGGGCTGAGGAATAAGGGGCTAGTTTCCCTATATGCATTTTCCTTACCCAGTTGTGATGGGGAAATTTGAATTAAAGAGTCTCTTGTCTCAACCTATTGAAGACCTCCTTTCCTTTACCATAGGGCATGAAACATGTTGTATGTTTTCTGATGAGGCACTTATTTTGATCTCACTGAATATTAAAGATATGTTTTAAAAATAAAGAATGTATTTTCGGTAGCTTAGAGTAGTAACACTCCTGGTGGGGGTGTGGCTAATTATTCTTTCCATTTTATAGATTCAAATTCCAGCATTTTGCACATTTAATAATACAAATACCAGCATTTAATATATTAATACTATTCCAGCATTTCATGGACCTTTTTCCATGTGTTGATTAGGCCCCATCAGGCCTTTGTAGAAGATGCCTTTAGTGTCTCGATATTGTGCTCTTACCACTTGTTAGGGCAACATTGCTTTGCTGAGGACTCACTCGTGCATCTGCAGCCAATGCTGTTCTTGTCTGGCGTGCAGTATTTGCAGAGGAATGCATGACCCCAGGAGCAGTGCTCTAATGAGGACTAGATTCCAGTGACTGACTAGCATTGATACACAATTACCCTTCCTCCCCTGCTTCTTGGAGAGATGAGCTCTGAGGTTATGTGTTTTATCTTCCCTCCCAGATGTCATTATGAGGCTTGAGCTTCAGGTACTTGAGTCCTGGCTGGCCGGATAATAGAGACATTCACTGGGTTTTTTTCTCTTCCTTATTTCACCTCCCCATTCTCCTGTGGGTTTCCCTTTAGCCCTCCAATGAACCACTGGCCCTGAATCCTTGTCTCAGGGTCTGCTTTTGGAAAAAATCAAAGTAAAACATCATTCATTCTACTAGTATGGGGTTAATTTCAATGTCTTTATTTAATTTCTCTACCTAATTTAAATTTTAATATACGTATTATTTTAATAACTTTTTCATTTTTCTAGACAAGTTCAGTCACATTTATTCTTCCTCAACTTTACACATTATACCAATTATTTTTCCTTACTGGCATTTTAAAATGCATGTTTCTTCAGTGCTCCTTTCTTTGTGGATTTGTTTTTGTTGTTTTGGTTTTTCCTTGGGCAATGTCTTCCTATCCATCACCATGTATAATCTCTTTTTTAATAAGTATCCTTCTTCAAATGTATTTTGCTTTGTTAGAATGTCTGAGTTGAATGTCTTTCTATTTTTATTTTTTTTTATTCAGGCTAAAAGCAGCTTTGAAAAAGGCACCCACCCTAAAGGGGATACAAAAGATCATGTTGCCCTTGAATATCTTTCTTGGCCCATTACCTTCCCTGCTGCCTAGCCTGACGCTCTGTGGGGAAGAAATGCTTCTATCTTTTCCTTTCCCCACACGTCTCAGTAGACTCATGCTGCTCCTGAGTGTTTGTCTTAAGGGGCATGGTGGTGTCCTCATATAAATTTAGCTCTGTGGCATCTCTTCTCATCTCAGGATCTGCTCCTCCTTGGAGACCTTTCTGGATACAACCCATTGGAATTATTAACAACTGGCTAATGGTTATTCAAGGCAAAAAATAAAATTAAATTAAATTAAAAAAAGTAATGGAGTACTAGATAGGACAAAGAAGTTTACCCATAACATATATGTAAATGTTGGAAAGCCTGGGTCAAGACTTCACTGAAGAGTAAAGTCACTAGTAAAGATTTTACCCAGCATTCCCTTTGGGGACTAAGGCTCTCTCTGTGGGTGGCCAGTCTTGCAGTTCGGACCTCAGATCTGTATTAAAGAAGTTGGTACTGGCCAATTGCCAGGGAGACAGTATAAATGATGCCAAAGTATCACTTGGGTGCAAAAGTCATGTTAACTGGGATGCCTGGATGGCTCAGTGGGGTAAGCAGCCAACTCTGGATTTCTGCTCAGGTCCTGATCTCAGGGTGGTGAGATCAAGCGCCGCATCAGGCTCTGCACTCAGCAGAGAATAGGAGTCTGCTTGAGATTCTCTCCCTCTCCTTCTGCCCCTCTCCCTGCTTGTGTGCACAGTCTGTCTTTAGAATAAATAAATATATTTTTAAAAAGTAATGTTAATAATTCAACTTATGGTGAATCAGATGAGAGAATATATATTTGTAAGGAATGAGGTGGCAGGGGTTTCAGGGAAGTGAGATAACCAAAGAGGATTGTCAACAATAGATGGTGTGTTAAGAAAAAAACCTGCAGTTTTCCTCTTGTGCCTCTTCTTTACCCTAACACAGCTGCCATACTTTCAATACTTCTGATACTTCTCATCACCAAATGTGTGTGTGTGGCGGGCAGGGTGGGGGTGCGGATTCCGCTACCAAGCAATTTTCTGCAACAGCAGTTGGGTGTCCTACAATTTAACTCAATTCTGACACTATCTACCTGGAGACAGCATCAAATCTCACAAGTTAAGAGCTCAGTCCCTCAAGACTGCCCTCCCAACTTCAGATGCTAATCAAAAGTCTGGGTTCTCACCTGGACCTCTACCCCATTGAAAGGTTCCCATGACCCCTCAATTGGGTTTGATTAATTTGCTAGAGCTCCTCATAAAATTCAGAAAAGCACAGTTATTTATATTTGCTAGGTTTTTAAAAGATATGATAAAGGATACAGATGAAGAGCCAGGTGAAGAGATACACAGGGTGAGATCTGCATGGGCCCTGAGTGCAGGAACTTCTGTCCCTCTGTAGTTTGGGGTATATCTCCCTCCCGGTGCGACTGTGTTCAGCAACCTGGAAACCCTCCAAACTCCCTATTATTGAGATTATGAACTCCATGTCCAGCCCCTCTCCCTTCTCTGAAAAAATGGGGGTTTGGGGAGGTAGAGCTGAAAATTTCAAGCTTATAATCATGGCTTGGTCTTTCTGGGGACCTGCCCCCATCCAGGAGCCATCCAGGAGCCCAACCAGAGTCACCTCATTAAAGCAAGAGATGATCTTAGTGCTCTTATCACTTGGAAATTTACAAGGGTCTAAGGAGTTCTGTGGCAGGAACCTGGAACACACACACACACACACACACACACACACACACACACACACACACTTCTTTTCTTTTCTTTTCTTTTCTTTTCTTTTCTTTTCTTTTCTTTTCTTTTTTTTTTAAGATTTTACTTATTTATTTGACAGAGAGAGAGACAGCCAGCGCGAGAGAGAGAACACAAGCAGGGGGAGTGGGAGAGGAAGAAGCAGGCTCCCAGCAGAGGGGCCTGATGTGGGACTCAATCCCAGAACGCCGGGATCACGCCCTGAGCCGAAGGCAGACGCTTAACGACTGAGCCACCCAGGTGCCCCCCCCCCCACATTTCTATTATCTCACAGATGGTGAACTGCCTTCTAATTATTTAAAGAAAACCACTTTCAAGGCATGTCAGATTATTAGCTTTTCTCAGGTATCCATATCCTTAGTCATCTTCTGTGGACTTCTGACAATATATTTTGCTCTTATACATACTGCCACTGACCCTACTTCTTGAAGTCAACTTAAATTATTACTAGAAGTAGGTGGGGCAGGGTGCCTGGGTGGCTCAGTCGGTTAAGTGTCTGCTTTTGGCTCAGGTTATAATCCCAGGGTCCTGGGATTGGGTTCCGCATCCGGAATCCCCGCTCGGCGGGGAGTCTGCTTCTTCCTCTGAACCTCCTCCCACTCCTTCTCTCAATCTCTGTCTCTCAAATAAATAAATAAAATCTTTTAAAAAAAGTAGGTGGAACATAAATTATAAATTAATAATATTACCAATATTACTTCTTATATTTGTTTTCTTGATAGAATGCAGGCTATCATTAAAGTAAATCCATCAGGACTCCTGGGTGGCTCAGTCTGTTAAGCGTCTGCCTTCAGCTCAGGTTGTGATCCCAGGGTCCTGGGATGGAGTCCTGCATCAGCCCCCTGCTCAGCGCAGAGCCTGCTTCTCCCTCCCTGTCTGCCTGCTACTCCCCCTGCTTGTGCTCTCTCTCTCTGTCATATAAATAAATAAAATCTTAAAAAAAAAATAAAGTAAATCCATCAACTCGTCTTCCATCAAGACCCCCCAAACTCCCTATGTTGTGAATAAAATTAATAGTTGAAATTACTCAAAGAAAAGTATTAACAAGTTAAAAATCTCCAGAAAATTGGATTGTTCCCTTACCTTTTCTGCTGTGCTGGGAACTTTCCTTAAAATGCATACTGATAACTTTTAACAGAGTGTTTGAAGATATTGGTATTTGTTATGGGTTGAGGCACAAAATATCCTTGGAGTTTAGAGCAGAATATGCTTGACAGAGCATTTGTTTTCCTTTCAGACTTAAAGAGATTATCAGTTTGAAATTGCAGCAACAGTGGATGTAAATTGCAAATAAAATCGTTAGCCAGCCCCCTTCTGATACGTGTGCTGAGAATTACTAATTATTCAGTCAGAGAGCTTGGTTACCTAATCTATGGTGTTCACATCAGGGCCGAAAGGATGGTCGTGATCATTAAGACAGAATCTAATGATAAGAATCTCTTAATAAAGACTGTCAGAAAACACTGGTAAACATCTAATATTACAAGTACTCTGTCAGTATTTCTGGTGAAATGTCTAAACACAGGATAGTGGTCATAGGTTTTTTTCATTACCTAACTAGTGCTAGAGTAATTCCACTTGCTATTTGTACCTTTGATGAAATAATTTTGATACTTGAACTTTTTTTACCCTGTTTTCTTCTTTGCCTTTGATCTTCTTTCTCTTCCATGTAATTTTATTTTATTTTCATTAAAACTGGCTTGCAAAGAGAAGACCATTAAGATACACTCTGTAGTTGTCAATCAGTAGGCCCAGAAAGTTCCTAAATGATACTAGCTGATTCAGCATATTAGCTTGTTGGAGTTATCTGCATGGCAGAAATGTCAGTATATTGTTTCCAAGCCCGGCTTCTACATGCGAGGAGTAACAGAGCATGTCCCTGCTTCTTTTATCTTCCTCAGGAGACCAACCAAGTGGCATAATCAATTCTTCCAGCCTTTGTATTTCACCTGATGTTTACTTTGTGCATTGCTTTGAGATTTGCCCTTATCTCACATCTTTAAAATCTATTTGCCTTTTCTTTTTATCTGATAAGAAAATATGATTATCTTAGTACAAGGTCACAGTGCATTTCATTAAACACTCGTAATATTTTTCTTTTTTCAGCATCCATAAAGCAGTGAAAAGTTGCCCTAATTACTGAAAGATTGTCAGGCTCCGGATATACAAAGAATAACCTTCTCTGTATCGGGTGCTGAGGGAATTGGAACTGTGCAGATGGCTTTGACGCGGTAACTTTCCTGGTCACTGACATATATTATTGTACCTAGGAGAGATCAAGCACAGGCTTGACATCTTTTGTGCTCTGAATATCAAAATCAAGGAAGTGCAGATTTGGTCTTTAATGGATGAAAATAACTCTCTGTTTCTTTAGAGAACTCAAAGGCAAAACTAATCCTCAGACTTTTACAAATGACCAAGCTGGCTTTTTCCTTTGGGTTTACTGTGTATGTTTTCAAGTCACTTAATGAACAAGATCAGGGTACTGTTTCCAGGTGTTAAAGGTCACGTTGGGAAACTCCAAGACTTTTCTTTACATTGGTATTTTCTAGCAGTCGATACCAGCCACCTGGAGGAATGGCCACTGCTAGACCATGGCTTCTTTTGCAGTGACATTTGCTCGATAATTTTTTTCATGGCAATAATTGAAAAGAGTCAAAATGGTGTGAAGAAGTAAATGTCATATTCCCACAATGCAATATAAATGGAATTCATAAAGGCTCAGTGACTCACAAGACAGGTTAATTAAAGCTTCCTTGAGACACATGGAAGTTAGTACAAAATTTGTTTGACCACATTATTTTCATGACTTCATAGAATGAATCCTTTATTAGAATGCATAGCAGAGACTGTGATTCAGTATTAAATGTAATCAATGTTATTGCTACTTACTTTCTTTGGGATTATTTTAATCCATTTCCCATTTCCAGTCAGTAATGTCATAAAGACTGGTTTTTAAGATGAAAAGTTTAGTGTTGCAAAAAGGCAACACAATCCCACAATTAGAAATTGCTCTAATTGTACCAGGAATGGCTTGTGAGTTCCACTGCATAAATGAAAGAAAAAGCAGATGGTACTGGGAAGGAAAAACATATTGTGGACTTGGAAAGACGTATTGTCTTTTAAGTACGATGACTGTTAATTTCTCATCCCTATGTGTTCCTCTGGGCCCTAACAACAAATTTTAAAGCTTGAAAGTAGATAACTTCCACTTTATCCTTATAGCTACATTTAAATATATATATATAGATACATATGACACAGAACTATATATATATAATATATAATGTGATATAATAATATATATATGTGATGCAGTCCCTGACACAGAAGGAAAAAACTTTATATATATATATAAAATTATTAATACATATGCAATTGGATATAAATATGTATATAAATATATATACATATATGTGTGTATATATATATGTCTATATTTCATTGTGTCAGAGATTGTAGGTTTCTCACCCTAGTGCCCTTTCTTTGTATATCTTTAGCTTGACACATGGTCACGCAAAACAAAGATGACTTGTCTACACACATAGGCAGAGCAACAAAATTGTTGCTGCTTCTGGAACTGAAACCGGTGGCCCTGCACTCCAGAGACTCTAGAGCAGAGCACCTTCCAGAGGAGAGATAAAGACATTTCTGTTTAGATTAAGCCGTTACTATTTTGCATTTTTCTGTTACTCCGAACTGGGTTAGTGGTGGGATCATCAGAGACAACTGGAAGGCTCGGTGAAGTACTTTAAATTTAATCAGAAGTTGAGGTCTGACTCTGCTCTGCCTATTGCCAAGTATACATCTTTGGGCAACTTGTGTTTTAGTTGCTCCATGTGTAAAGTGAGGCGACAGTTCCTACCTGGCTGACTAAGGAATAAATGAGATAGTGAAATATCTGGGATCAACAAATCTGTTCCCACAAAACGATCAAATATCAGCTAGCATACAAATCAACAACTGAGACATTAACTATACACATAATAAGGAAAATAAAACTCCTTGGGATTTTATCTGGACATTTCAGATGAATAGATTTCAAAGTGCTTTTTATGAAATAAAATTAGTGTGTCTTCTACTTCCTTAGAATCTTGCTTTAGGTAGAATCTCAATCTCTCAGGACCTCAACTTTAATATGAGTCTCTTTGACCATTTAACTTTCCCTCCATTCAGCTAACTACTCTGATTTAATCTCTCTTTGCTAACATAAAAAGTTATAGATTTATTTAAGATTCCGATATAATAAAGGCAAAAAGTTTGTTTTGTCACTCTAATTCAATAGGAAAATTACTGTCAGGACGGTAATTTCATTGTATGTACTACATAATTAATCCCAAACCCGAAGCCACATTTGATAGAAACTTTAGAGTATTTAATTCAGTAAATATATACAAGTAGAGTGCATATCTATCTACCTTAAAGTATCTGAAAAATACAGCATTCCCTTAAAATATCTAAAAAAATAAAGTTCCATAATATTAAAAACAAAAATATACAAAATACTCACAGTTTGAGTTGCACACAAACTCAGCTGCTAATGGCCATACAGACTTTTCCCCAGTGATTGCCTTCTAGATCCAGACGTTGTATCCCACAACCTGTTAATATCACTTTACAATATATATGTATCACATGTTGTTTTAAATAAAAGTTTCAATGAAGTTTATATGGTTAATAACTCTTTGACAACAAAGAGCTTATGGTTTCATTGTTTACGGAGTTGATCATTTATTTCTAAGAAAATATTAGAACTGAAAATTTCAGAAGGAATTGACCATCCCCCCAAATTAAAAATAACCATAAAACTCACCTTCCACCACATAGCAAATGTTATACCTTGGGCACGACATGCAACCTGATTTCTGGCAACATTTGCATTACTTTGAGCTTTAAAAATTTATATTGCTCAAGGAATAACATGAGAAAAATATCCTTAACGAAATTATTTCATGGGAGATACAATTAATATTGAAGAGGTGTTGTAAAAATTAGCAAGTTAACTTTTCTAAACTACTATAGGTCAGAAAAGATAAGTCGCATAAATTATATACCACAAACTATTATTTCTCACGTATTAAATGTATGTTACTTAGTATCAGTAACTTCTAAAAAGACTAAGAAGTTCTATTTGAATTGGAATCCTTAATTATTACCAACCATTAGTTTACGGTTTAAGCATAACAAAGCCCGAGACAGATTAGAGAGGACACAATCTCTGATGATCTTAGATCAAAATTTTTCCCTAGAAAAGCATTTTGCTTTGGTTAGATATCCTCAATCTGTTGCCGAAGACCCTGAAAACAGTTAGAAAAAGATACTGTCATTTCAAAATACTGACACTGTCCCTTTCTACACTCTGCATGGAAACATGCCTAGAAATCATCAATCCTGACTGTAAAACAATGTTAAGTGACTCTTCTGCCCATTTAATTTACTCTCCTTTTATGCTTCTTTTCTGCCATCTTCTAAATTTTGTCTGATTTTAAACCACCATGGTTTAATTCATTTACTCTTACGTGAGCTGGCTTCTGCCCTAACCATTCTATTAATTTTTCTTTTGGAAAACGTTCATCATTTTCTAGTGACCAAATCCAATCCTCTTTCTCACCTTTTATACTCTGAACATAATGTTATGCTTGGGATTGGTTACAATGACTTCTTTCTTGCTAACGTATTTCATTAGGACGTTCATTCGCTTCCTTGACATGTAGTCTTCAGGGTTTGCTACGAGTTAAGCATGGCGTCCAGAGAGAGCGACGGTGCTGGAGCATCAGGCAAGGCACGGCTTCCCAGTTACTCTGGATTTACGGCTGCTTCCACGATCACATTTCTATGTACTTATTAGATAAGTATTTATGGAGTGCCTGTTATGCGCCAAGGGACTCAGTGCTAGAGCCACAGCGACGGATATTCAAAATCCACCTGCTGAAGTGGATTCTTGAGTACTCAAGCCGTCATTAACTCACGCATTCATTCAAAAGTGTAATTGATAAGACATACAGTGAATGTCAGGTGCTAGTTTAGGCACTGGTGATATGGTTGTGAAGGAAAAACAAGTCCCTGACTCATAGAATGTATATTCTGCTAGGAAAAACAGACACTAAAATAAATGAGTGCTATAATGTGACAGAGGTTATACATTTGATGAAAAATATCAAACTAGGATAAGGTTTAGAGGGTGAGAGAAGGATGCTTTTTTATCAGGGTGATTGGGGAAGGCCTGTTTCAAAGAGGTGTTTTTTGAGAAGAATTTGATGGACGTGGGTTAGTGAAGCATGAGAGTACATAAGGAAGACCACTTCCAGCAGAGGGACTATGCAGTGGGAAGTCACGGGGTGGGGATTAGTTTTGTGTGCTTCACATTCAGGAAAGCCAGTGAACTCAGAGGGGACTGAGGGAAGAAATGAGATTAGAGTTAGAGCCAGGCAAACCAGCTCATTTGGAACCCATAGATCATGGCACGAATTTTATTCTAATTATAGTGGGAAGCCACTGGAGAGTTTTAAGGATTTCTAACTGCTATGCAGAAAAAAGACCGTAGTGGAATGAGAAAGGAGGCAGAGGGACCAGTGGGAATTTAATACACTGACTGGTCCAAGGAAGATATGAAGGTGGCTTAGGTAGGGCAGTGGTTAAAATTGATTATAAGAGGTTTTATTCACAATATTTTAAAAATCACATGGCTGGTGATTTGCGGGATGGGATCATGTATGAAAGAGGGAACACAGTTATGATTTCAGGGATTTTCACCCAAGTGAGTGGAGAAGACTGTGGAGGGTCAGATTTGCTGACTGTACTTGTCGAAGTGAAAAAGACTGAGAGTAAACAGAATAAGGATAGAAAATCAAAGGTTTGGGTTTGTTCATATAAAGTTTGTGAGGCCTTGGGGCACCTGGGTGGCTCAGTTGTTGAGCATCTGCCTTCGGCTCAGGTAATGATTCCAGGATCCTGGGATCAATGCCCACTTCCGGCTCCCTGCTCAGTGGGGAGTCTGCTTCTCCCTCTCCCTCTGCTGCTCCCCCTGCTTGTGCTCTTTCTCTTGCTGTCTCTCTCTGTCAAATAAATACATAAAATATTTTTTAAAAAGTAAGCATTTGAGAGAAGGGGTAAAGTCAGCTGGTATCTTCTATTTCCCAGCCTCCTACTAATTTCTATTCCTTTCAATAATTCTTTTTTTTTTTTTTTTGGAAAGCAGGATACATGATGGCCCTGCATATTCTGAAATGCAATAAGTAGCTTTTTGCATAGTGAAATTCTCATCAGCTGGTTCATAAAGTAGGCTGAACCATGTTTATTTTTTTCTTTTTATATTTTTTAAAGATTTTATTTATTTATTGGACACAGAGAGAGAGACAGCCAGTGAGAGAGGGAACACAAGCAGGGGGATTGGGAGAGGAAGAAGCAGGCTCATAGCGGAGGAGCCTGATGTGGGGCTCGATCCCAGGACTTGGGGATCACGCCTGAGCCGAAGGCAGACGCTTAACGTCTGAGCCACCCAGGCGCCCCTGAGCCATGTTTAAAAACAAAATAACCACTCCCACAAAAACAAAAATTCCCCTGTTGTATTTAAGTTGATATATTGAATCCTTATCAGGAATCACAGCCTAAAGAATCCTCTAGGAACAATATTAGAAGAGTGAAAAAGAACATATGTCCCAATTAAACAATCATGAGTGGTCTAATGGAGGGACAAAAGGCTTTAGATTGAGAATTGTGTTTGACTCCTGGCTCGGTCTTAACCAAGCAGCTGGTCTTTAGCAACCAGCTAATCTCTCTAAACCTCAGTTTCCTCATATGTAAACAGGGGTGAGAATTACTACTTCATAGGAGAATTAACTCTACTAACCATGTGAAGTGACTATGACCATGTCTAAGCACATAATAGCTGTTTTAGTCACTTTTATATTTATATATTATTTTATATTCGTGTATTTTTATATCCTAGCCTATATGTTCTTTGTTCATCCCATTAAGTACTGAGGACGACAACCACTGAAGCCTATATGTTCTTTGTTCATCCCATTAAGTACTGAGGATGACAATATATGAAAGCAAGGAAAATTTTGCAAAAGGAACTGAGAGTATCCACTCTATCAGGTAAGATCCAAATCAGTGTCGGTAAATGAAGTATTCTTCCCTGATTCTTAGCTGATCATTCGACATGCATTCTTTCATGTAACTAGTGACTAGATCACTGAATGTCTTCTCTCTAGTTTCCCTCCAAGACCAGAGTGGCTAAAGTGGTGTGATAGAGTGTATAATTAGATACTGACAAATATTTAATGTTCTCCCTGCAAGAGAATTATGCTTCTCTACCTGTTAAATTTAAGTGCATCCATGTAACTTCTTTGTAACTTTTTTTTTTTTTTTGTCAGATACAGGAGACTCCTGAGTGCCATGCTACTTTCCTAGTTCCCTCTGCCGCTGAAGCGGTCAGTGTTCTAGACACCGGTTGAATTGTGAGCCCACAGAGTGAAGACGATGGCAATGGAGAGTAAAGCCCCAGCCAATGATCGTAAAACAGGAGCAAGGTATAAACCTTTGTTTCTTTAAGCCACTGAGATTTGGGGATTTTTTTTTTTTAACTCTCTCCTAACTGATACACATGCTATATTCAACAGTAGTTATGAATGAGATTTTTCTGCCTAATTTTTGACCATAGTGCCAATTTAAGGAACCAATTGAGACAAAGCAACTGGTACAGCACTTGAAAGGCATTAGCTAGAACCCGCTTCATACTTTTTTTTAATTTTTTTTATTATATTATGTTAGTCACCATACAGTACATCCCTGGTTTTTGATGTAAAGTTCGATGATCCGCTAAGAGAATCTAAAAGATCGTTTTTATGGAAGGACGACTCTGTGATCGATGAAGGGATTTATTTGGAGATAACAGTTGCATTCTGTGCTTTCCTACTTGATCTCACACACTTTTGGGGGAGAAGGTAGAGGTGTAGCTGCTTTCCAGTGCTAATCCTAATTAGAGAGCTTCAAGACAGGACACTGGAGAACCTTGCAATATATTCCTTGAACTCGGGAGACACAAAAGTTTGAAGCCTGAATAATGCCTGTGACCGTTGGACTGGGATCTAAATTTGCTCTGAAAATTAAGCGGGCAAGAAAAAACTGTTTGGTAGCTAAGTGAAGAGAGTTATCATTTTCATGGGATCTGCTGGTGTGAAGTCCTACAGTTCGGGCAAGAGATGCATTTGTATTTCCGGGGCACAAGAGTGAGCCACCAGGAAGAAAAAAAGTGTTGAAAGGACATTGCCAAGATTAAAGAAACTTCAGGAGAAAGCGACAACACAAAATCTGTTAAGATCCCTTGAATGTATCTCATAAAACAGAGTCACCTTTTAGCCATCAGTGTGGTCAGAGTGCAGAGTTGTCCTGTTAAATAAGAACTGTTTTAAGCTTTATTCTTCTCCTTCCTTCACATTTATGATCTTAGGTTAACAACTGCTAATTCATTGAGGGGAGGGAAGACAAGGAAGAGAGGGTCTAACAAAAGAATCATGCCTTATCTTCCCCCTGTAGGACAGGAGCAGGGATGAGTTGTGATTATATGATCGCACAGGGTGTACCCTCAACACTGATCATGGTATATTCTGAATCCACTGAACAGGAGAGACAGGGCTGAAATTCCATCAGTGTTCTATTTGTCCAGCCCTCTCCGCTGTGCTCAAAGAAAGGGACATCTTTTTCTGATTTTCACAGGCATGATACTGGCTAACAGAGAGCCTGGAGAGAAGATTAATGATAAACTAAGGTCAAGTTTTTGATCCATATCTTGAAATGGACATAATAATTTCCAAATCGGGACACTGTTCTTGACTTACCATTAGGGCATGCTCTGTAAGTGGGCAAAAAGACAATTTGACATTGCTGGAATTGTCATCAGAAGGTAAGGGAAGATTACCACCATTAAATATAAAAGGAAATTGAAAGACAGAAATGAAATGTGATTTTATTGGAATCTGTGTTTCATACTAGCTCAATGTATTGTTTACATACACAAACACAGAAAAAGAAAGCAATAGAGATAGAGTGATGAGAGAGAGAAGAAACAGAGAGGCAGAGAAAGCAGAAATGAACAAGACAGAATCCTCTGTCCAATTCACTCTTTTTCCATATCCTCTTCCTTCCATCCTCTAAGGGGGCCTTTTAGAACGAAGATTATTAATGTGATGCTGTCCGAGGTAGGTGATAAATATGAACTCAGGAGAAGCTTTTTGTCGTTTTTGTTGATTTTGGTGGTGCTCTCTTCTGTTGCATTTTGTTTGTTTGTTTGTTTTTTAGGGGGTGGTATCTTAGTTTTCTTCCGTTTGCTCCAATCTGAAGAATGTAGGAATCCATTGTGTTATATTAGGTTGGAACCACAAATTTATCACTCTAACCTTGATTCAAGGGACTGCAGGGTGCTGGAATTATGACACAGAGGCCAGAGTAGAGGAGTATTTAAAGGACGGGGAATGGAGACCAAGGAGGAAATTACTTCCAGGCTTCCATTCAAGTTGGCTGCAGTCCAGACTCTAGTAACCCATTGGGATCAATAACTAATTACTTTGCACCATCCTCTGGATTCTTTGTGAGTTTGGCTGGGATCATTGACTGGTAGACCATTATTTCTGATAATGAGCAGAAGCTCCATATTCCTCCAGAAGTTTCTGAAATCTTAATTTATGTCTGTATAAGTAGGTATATACAGATATACAAATATAAAAGGATAGATATAAATAGGTGTAGAGAGATATATAAATGCAGGTGGAGATATACATGTAGATATTTCTAAGTCACTTATTATCATTGTTTTATTTATATTTTCTCTACTAGATAAAGCAGTGTTCCCTTCAGTTCTCTTCACCATTGCATTTGTAAACATGCTGCCATATGCAATGGGGTATACCTGAATAGAATTTAGTAGCTAAGGTTGCAATCAGCTAAGTTTCTATGGACCCATACTTATTTATAAAAGGAAAACCCTGTAAAGAAGATTCTAGGTTTTATCATGTCCAGTGTTTGGGGAGTTGAGCTTTGTGATAGGAGAAAAACAATAGCAATATGTGTGCAAGGCATGTTGAAAAAGTGAAAGTCTTCAGATTAGTGATGGAAGGAGATTCTGAGGAACCCTCTGGAAGCTGAATATAATGAATACAGATTTGGAAAGAAAGTTATTATTTACTACATTGACCAGCTCTGGATTTGAAATTATGTATATTTCAGTAGTTGCAACTTCTATTGATGGAGAACCCTTATTCATGTGTTCTCTTACTCTGCTCTTTTAGCAAGTGGCTCACCTCTTATTAAAAACTCAGGTAGCTGACAAGGACATAACCAGTGAACACTTAGCCAATAGTCTGGTATACTTTCAGTGGAGGACAAGCACAAAATTAACTAGGAGCACGCAAGGGTCAGTGGTGGAGGGCGTATCTCACCTGTAGTGTTGGCATAGAGGTGAGGGTGTTTGCAATCCAAATAATGGCTAAGGCAGAGCAGACTGAGAATCACCCAGTCTATGTCACTAACTATGGCATCCAATCTGGAAGGTAGGGAGAGGGGAGGGTGGAACTTTGTGATGCAGATCCCCAAACAACAGTATCTAGCACTAATTAAGTGCTTAATTAAAGCACCAAGCAGCAGGTACTTTTTTTTTTTTTCATCCCAGGAACTTTATTCCTATTCAAAGCACACTTGGAAGCCTTGACTATGGGTTCAAGGAATAATCCCTATAGAAAAAGCGGGACAGTAGTTAGGTTGCGAAAAACAGCCCAAAAGCCTAAGCCTAACCTTCATAGGAAGGTTCTTGTCCCAGCATTTGAAATACAAATCAGTAAATAGGAAGAAACCCACTCCTCTGGCCAAGTCCTCATGACTGAGAGGATGGGGTAAGGGAGAGTTGATAAGAAAGAGGCTGCAGCCTGTGGGGTTTGGAGCAGCTTGGGCTTGTGAGATTAATTCCCCAAACCATCAACTCTAATGCCCAAGCATAAATATGATTATCTCTGAAAATTGAGGACAGAGGCTGATGCTTGAAAAGATTGAGTGAAGGAAGTCATCCAACACCTAGAAGTAAGCAGGTCATGGAAAAGCAGGAAGAGACAGGGCATATCGTGGGCAAAGTAAAAAACAAAAATGTAGGAGGGAGCCAAGGACATGTCTCCTATACTTCATAATGGAAAGTATGGAAAGGAACCCTAGTCCACACAAGTCCCAAACCAAGTTCTCCAACATTGAACTTTGAAAGAACTGGAGAAAGAAATCCCTAAAAGCACCATTTTTTTTTTTCTAATGAAGCACAGCTTTTCAGTCTCAACTCCAACCCAGGAAAGGAGCTTGATGGGAGAGCAAGAATCCTTCTAGCAACATTTAAGATTCCCAGCAGACAATTCCACACCCATCTTGGGAACTAAAGAGCAGATCCCCCTTTACTTCACAAATAGACTCAGCAACAGGCTGATGAATATTGACAAGAGCTTTGTTTTTCCTTTATCCTTCACTAGGCAGCTGAGGGACACTTTATAGGAATGAGCTCCTGAGGAATACCAGGCATTTTGAAGTCAGGCGTAAGTATTCTCTTAGAGGCTACCCATATTCCAGATTCTAGTTTTCCATATTAAAATGTTTAAGCTTATGTTTTCAAGAAGTTTCTTTCAGTGTTTGGCCCTTGTTAAAATGTTGAGCGAACATACACCCCCAACAACAAATCACACAGTGCAACACCCATTCCAGCCCAATACTCCACATCTGCCCCCCTTGGAGAACTGAATGTGCCTTTAAACTTGGAAAATATGTTCTCCACTATTTAACCTAAGTGCCACTGTAATTATAACCATCTCAAACTTTTTCCTATAATTCTTTCTGAAGATATACAATTAAAATAAAATGGTAATCTAAACAATGAAAATAAAATGGAACCCTGCAATTACACAGTCAAACTTCGTTCATGTTAGAACAGGATGAAGAAAGGCATTATTTAATTAAAATACCAAATGCCACAATCCATGTGGAAAACCAAGCCTACCATAAGTACAAAAGTAGAAGATGGTGTTAAAGACAAAACCACATGTCTAATACTTGACGTTGTGTATAACGAAGAAATAATCCTATTCTCTGTGGTGGCCATAAGGACTGTATTCCATATGCATCATTTTTAAACCTAAGATGGGAAAACAAATGTTGCCTGAAGCTGAGGAGCACCTTCTTTAGTTGGACCTAACCTCCCTGGAGCACTGGTCTAATCCAAGCATTAACCAGCCACCACTTTTGCGCTTATAACTAGCCCCTGTGAGCGGTTGAGACTACAAAACCTGATTGCAACCCCTGACTTAAAATGTTTTTTTATTATGATATGTTAGTCAGCATACAGTACATCCTTAGTTTTTGACGTAGTGTTCCATGATTCATTGTTTGCATATAACCCCAGTGCTCCATGCGATACGTGCCCTCCTTAATACCCATCACCGGGCTAACCCATCCCCCACTCCCCTCCCCTCTGAAACCCTCAGTTTGTTTCCCGGAGTCGTCCATAGTCTCTCATGGTTCATTCCCCCTTCTGTTTACCCCCCCTTCATTCTTCCCTTCCTTCTCCTACCGAACTCCCTGCTATTCCTTATGTTCCACAAATGAGTGAAACCATATGATAATGTTTTCTAAATGTCCTTCACCCAAATCAAGAGCAACACTATTGAGAAAAAATAAGTTTATTTTTTTTTGAAGATTTTATTTATTTATTCGACAGAGATAGAGACAGCCAGAGAGAGAGGGAACACAAGCAGGGGGAGTGGGAGAGGAAGAAGCAGGCTCATAGCGGAGGAGCCTGATGTGGGGCTCGATCCCACAACACCGGGATCACGCCCTGAGCCGAAGGCAGAGGCCTAACCACTGTGCCACCCAGGCACCCCAAGAAAAAATAAGTTTAAAAGGGAAACAGACATTTTCAATCCTGTTAACAATAGTTACCTACAGGAATAATACCCTGCAACTTTGCATATTACATAAACATAATGCCAGCACTTAGTTTAAAAATGCTGGTGAAGTTTTAGCTAGACTTACTAGCAGGCAAGCTGTTTGATGCTATTAAGTTGTTATTATAAGTGAGCTTGATGAATCATAACTTCCTGACTATCTGCGGGAAAGTGTGACCAAACTTTCGGCAATTTGTAGTAGTTAGTGTTTATTTAATTAGTAAATAGAATATATTCAGTTTCTAAAATTGCCATATTTGTACCATAAAATGAAGAATCCATGTAAACTATTGAACTTTGAACAGCGTAGGTTTGAACTGAGAGGTCCACTCACATGTGGACTTTTTTTTTTTTTATAGATACAGTACTGTATTTACTCTTGCTTATGATTCTCTTAATTACATTTTCTTTTCTCTAGCTTGATTGTAAGACTACAGTGTATAATACATATAGCATATGGGCTAATAGGCTGTTTATGTTATCAGTAAGGCTTCTGGTCAAGAGTAGGCTGTTCATACTTAAATTTTCTGGGAGTCAAAAGTTATATGAGGATTTTTGACCGTGAGCGGGATCAACACCCCTAGCACCTGCATTGTTCGACTCAACTGAATATGAATATTAGGAGTCAATATGACCAGTCATCCTCAGTATATTAATGAGGAGACCTGTGACTAATAAGAAAGCTTACTATTATTATAGAGATAAATGTAACTAGCCTGCTCTGTCATAAATATATGTATGTTTTTTTCCATGTTTAAGTGTCAGGACAAATATATGTATACATATATCGTATTGTAAAATGTATACGAATATATAATTTTCAGATTTAAGGTTCAGAAAAAATTAATGTATTTATGCCACATATATCTGTGTATATAAAATATATATTGTTAAGTGTTTAAAAAATTTGCCTTGGAAAGACGCGGACTGTGTTATACTTATCACCATGCTAAGCATTTAGATACATATATAATATACTAGGCATTCTGTAGAATAAAAAAAAAAAAAAACAACTGTAAAAACAGGATTGCCGGCCCCTGGAATGATAACTTTAGTTGTAAGTGCAGGATTCTCCTTTAAGACAAATCGACCCTGTCCTGCCTGTCCCCCTATAGCATGTGATTGTGGTCATCCTTGTCCTTCTTCGCGATCCCCTCTTCTTTAGCTTGTAAAGCAAAGCAACATATTCTTCTGTCCTTCTCCTCCTTCATGGTTTGGTGTTTCTGTTTCTGTTTATCTTCTCTGCAGGATTCCCTTTCCTTTCCTGCCCTTGTGGTATTAGTTATCCCAGGTTTCTAGCATCAACTTTCTTCTCTTTCTTATAGCATACGCTTTTAATAAGCAGTGTCATTTTCCTTATAGTGTCAATGCCCATCCTGTTAAACTCTTGTTTATATTTCCAGCTCGACTCATTGTCATGCCCATGCTATTAAAACTCACATCAATATTTCCAGCTCAAATCTTTCTCCTGAGACATAATGCCCCACTGGACAGTCTACCTGCTTCACAACATTTCAAACTTAGCGGGTCTAAAACCAAGTCCTTAATTTCACTCACTTATAGCATTCTCAGGAAGGCAAATCATGGAATTGAACTGAAGCATTCCTTAGATAAAACAATAATTGCTTGTATTCTTCATGGGTCTCATTTGCTGGTAGTTTGAAAAATCTGGTTAGCATGAAGTAGTCTTAGGTATTTCCTTTGCAATTTCCTTTGCAATTTAGAAACCATCTCAAAATAAAAATTCCAAAATACATGTTTTGTAAAGTTTCTATGTGCTATGTAATTACTATGGAGAAAACATATGTTAGGAATTAAAATATTTTATGTTAAGTTTAGCCCCTAAATTTACTGAAAAATTATATGTTTGGTTTTCTAGCAACTGATATAATGAATACTGAAGGCTATGTCAGGTATTTATTTGAAAATAGTTTTATGTGCTTTGGGAAATTCTTTATTCTATCTAATCACTTAAGAGCAAAAGGATGACTTCTGAAACTCCAAGAGGAATATTACGGACAATTAGAATGAATTTAGTTAAATGGAGGAAAAAAAATTAACCTTGAGCTTGCTGCGGTATACCAGATATACTGAAATTATAGTCTTCCCATTGAACATAATGACTTCATTCTATAAGCGGCATTAACTAGGACTTTTCTATATTCGTTGTATAAAGGTGTATATTGTTACTTGGCTAATCACCATCTCTTGTCTTAAAAGTAAAATGGGTTTTCCATCATTAAATGTTTTAAGGAAGGAATGTGCAATATCCAGTCTATTTCTTCACAAGTTTTTTTGGAGTAATTATGTTTTTTATGATTTTTTTTCTCTTTTGTCAGCACTTGTGTTCTTTTATAAAAAGGACCTGTCCTCAGGGTGAGAGTGTGGAAATGCACAATTAAAGTAAGTCTTCATTACTTTACTCTTTGTTAATTAACTGAACACCTTCATCAGCAGATCTATCAAGCTTTCTTTCCTGGAGTTTTAAAGACTAAGCAATGTGAGAGCGAGGCTCTTGTGCAGTATGTGTGGTATGGAAGAATTGGATTTATTTTCATCTTATATGCAATAACATGGTGTGGAAATCAATGAGGAGTGAAGGCGTGGGTAATTAAAAGATGCTTTGTTTTCACTTATATGAAATGCCTTTATTCTATTTGGAAAAAAAAAAAAACCTCCCAAAATAAACACATAAGCAAAAACCCATACATATACATAAAAGACAAAAGTCGTGGGAATTAGAAAGGTACTCTGGTTAGTGCAAACAATGAGTAGAAGCTGAAAATGAGCTGATTACGAAAGAGAGTCTTGCAATAAAATGACTGACTTTAAAACAGCAATCTCAACATGATATTTCCTTATTAAACTACTATAGTGTTTTGCACTGAGACGACTTGGGTCCCTGCATACATCACCAGCCTTCTCTGCCAACACTTCCCCCACTTTCTGTACTCCAAACTTGAAGGTGTTCTTTGAGTTCTTTGATACATCCTGCTGCTCCTGGCCTCGGGGCTATGCAACATGCTATTTCCTCTGCTTGGAAAACAATTTCTTCCCATCTCCACGAGTCCAACTGTTATTCATATTTCAGAATTCACAGTGGAGTTTTTCTCCTCTGAGAATTCTTCTGGAACACCTGGAGCAGTAATTAGCAAACGGGGGAGATGCCACCACTTAGAAACTATTTAAGAACATGTAGAAGCATTTTTTATTATAATAGTGATTGCCAGACTGAGTGGGGCTGCCTTTTAGTGTTCAGGGACTAGGATGCTAAAGGATCCACAGTGTGAGTTCAATTTTGCACCTTGAAATATTGTTCCCCTCAAAATGCAAATAGTGTCCCCATTAAGAAATACAGATGGAGAAAGTAGATCAAGTCCTTTATTAAAATTCCTGTTAGATTTCTGATCTCTACATTTATCAAAATTTTAAATAATTAATTTTGTTAATTGTTTAATATCAGGCCCAACAAAAAATTATTGGGCAAGTGTCAGAGGTCTTTATTCCTGATGTGTTCTTCTAGACCCATCATTCAGCATTCGAAATGCTCCTTGATTCATTCCACCTCATGGGAGGGGAAGTGCTCATTAGATTTGAAAGTTTGGAAAATATAACTCAGGGATCCTGTTCAGTTCATTTCCTCCCTTGGGAATGGGCTGCCCACAATTCTGTTTTTTCTTGTGGGAAAATTCACGGTATCACTTGTGTCTTGGTGGCTAAGTCTGCCTGATCGTAGAGCACAGTCAGCAAGCCCATTTACTTTTCTCACTAAACTACATTTTCTACATTTAATATAATAAAAATGACATTCGGCCTCCATCTGGCACCTTTTTCAAATTCTTAATTTGTTAATCCCCCTATGAAAACCCATTCCATTTTTAGGCCTAGACTACTTACTAAGAAGGAAGTCATAGGGATCAACATTTTAGGGAGGAAAATATAAGCGAATATAAACTAAATAAGGCTCCTGTTGTGGCCACACCTTTGGGGATCAACAAACAGTGTTTTGATTTGGGCTGTTTTCAGTCGTGCAGTGAGATTTCAACTGCTGCAGCCTGGACAAGATGCAGTCAGTTAGCCACATGATCTTGCAAAGGGATCCTTGGGCACTGGCCAAAAGGGAGGCACAGGAAGCCTGGCCAGTAGAACTCAGGTCACATGGAGCTCAGCAAAGGCACAGACCTCAGCAAGACTTAGAAAACTGGCCAAAGCATGAGCCTCAGCAAAACGGCTATCTGTTCATAACGTAGGGGACTTCAGGCTTCAAGGTGATACAAGCAGAGCTTTCCTTGAGCAGGCAGAAGTGAGGCAAAGCCACATTTGTTGGAAAGTGAGTCTGTCCAGTCATGGGTCTCTTACATCCCCAAGGAAAGAGCTGTGCTTTCTATTTTTAATCTCAAAGATAGCTGGGCCCTTTGTGTGCTGAACAGCCCTAGGGGTCTCTCGACTTAAGTTATTAGAGACAGGTCTAGGTAAGTAGCATTAGGTCAGCTGCCCCAAATTGTATTCCTAATTTAGGACCAAGAAAGAAAATCTAGAGGAACAGTTCTTAATTTCAAGTAACTTAATCCATTGATTGCATCAAGAATGGAAATTGTTCAAATAATTTCTGGTTGTGGTTCAAGATGGTTTGGCAATTATAACTTGGCCTGCAGGCTTGCCTGTGCTCTAATAGAACATTCCCCAAAACTTTATAGAGGTCAAAAAGGGAGAGATGACAAAGGCAGCAAGAGTATGAGTCTGCGGAACTGCTCCCCCCAACCCCAGAGGCCCAGAGGTTCAACGGCAGCTTCAGTTCAGAGAGAGAATCAATGGCAGCAACAGCTGGGCATGGGGCTGAATTGCTGATTCACAGGAAATGGTGGCGACTGTGTCACTAGACAGACCTCACCATGAATGCCACACAAAGTGCTAGGGACTCAACGTTGAAAGGAAATGGACACTAGATGATTTTGGAAGATACTTAGAGAGAAAAGCAAAAAAAGTAAGACTAAGCCACTGTATCTTGTACCACTTCGAAACCTTCTCAAGAACAACTCTCTGAGAAAGGATGTGGTAGATGTGGGAGACCCCACCACCCCCTCCCTCGAGAGGTCGCATGTGCCGTGCTGAAGTTCAGCTCTAGCTAGAGGTTGTTCCTAACTTAGTTGAAGTTTACAGGTCTTGAGTCTCTAGAAGTTACTAGCTAGCATTCTGATGAGGCTAGACCCGAACTCTCCCTTTCTTAGATGCTCTTGAAATGCTTCTGTATTTTTGGCCACAACTGAGGAAAAAGTTTTTTGCTTTGTCATCATATGCATTCCAGCTTTTTATTATCAGAGCTTCTTACTGCTTTCTTTCAATTTCATTGCAAAATCTCCCACAAGGTACATGAGATAGACGACTGGACATCATTTGGAATGAGTGGAACTTTAGCCCTGGTAGCAGTGTAACCTCTAGTGTTTATTTAATTTATTCTGTGACAAACTGATAATTACCTATACCAAAATCCATTCTCTTCTTCTTCTTCTTTATTAATCGTATCCTCTATTTTATTCATGTGCCTAATGGGAAGACTATATTTTCCAGCTTTCCTACCATTCATTAAATGAGACCTTGTTACTAATTAATGGCCAATGAAATAGAAGCAGAAAAATGTATAACTTCAAGGAAAATTTATTTGAAGACGTTTGGCATGTACCCTTCACCTATTTTTTTTTTTTCCTTTGGTTCTTCTTGTTCTCTCTCCCATATTGCTCCCTGAAAAGCAGATGCAATGGTTGGAAATCTAGCAGCCATCTTGAAGGACAAAAATGAGAACTAGGGATGGGGAAGCAGAGAACTGGAAGAAGCCTAGGTTCCTGATGTGTCTTCTACTTGAGGGAATGGAAGTTTTTATATACAGGGGTATTAGGGTTCTCCAGAGAAATAGAACCAATAGGATAGATAGATACAGATATAGGTATAGCTACGGTATAGATATTGATACATAGATATAGATATGGATACAGGTATAGATATGGATACGGGTATAGGTATAGGTGTAGACATAGATACAGATATAAAGAGATTTATTATAAGAATGGCTCACATATGGGGCGCCTGGGTGGCTCAGTCGTTAAGCGTCTGCCTTCGGCTCAGGGCGTGATCCCGGCGTTCTGGGATCGAGCCCCACATCAGGCTCCTCCGCTAGGAGCCTGCTTCTTCCTCTCCCACTCCCCCTGCTTGTGTTCCCTCTCTCACTGCCTGTCTGTCAAATAAATAAATAAAATCTTAAAAAAAAAAAAAAAAGAATGGCTCACATAGTTATGGAGGCTGAAAAGTCCCACAGTCTGCCATCTGAGAACTGAAAAACCAGGAAAGCTGATGTTAATTCAGTCTGCATTCAAAGGCTTGAAAACCAGCCCTAAAACTCTGAAACCCCTGGTTGAGGATTACTGAAGAATGCTGATTAGTAGTGGTGAGGTCTTAGGGTAATGTTACATGTCATTCTTTAGTTTTCATTAGTTATACACTCCTTCCCTTGCCTTAACTGACACAGATAACTGCTTATGTGAATGCTCCGTGTCATTAAACATTCCATCTTTCGGCAAACAGTAACAACTGAGAGGCAAATGATAGGGTATTCTGCTCAGAATGAAGACTCTGTGGCTCTTCTGGGGTATCCTAATATAGTTCCCCTTCCCTTTCCCCTTCCCCTTCCCCTTCCCCTTCCCCTTCCCCTTCCCCTTCCCTTCCCTTCCCTTCTCTCCCTTCTCTTGTTTCTTTTTTCCCATGAACTACTTCCCAAGCTAGCTTGAGAGAAAAAGAAATGAACTTCTTAACCCAGAATTTGGTATTCCAGCTCCACCACCCAGGTAGGTCGGCAATGATAGAATAGCCCCCAAATGTGGTGTTTCTTTTTCTTTACTGAAGTGCCTGACCCTCAGCCAGGATGCTTAAATTATGATTGAATTGCCCACTGAAAAGCCACAAGGGATCCTCCTGATGGACTGGGAATTGATCCAAAGATGCAAATCTTTTATTCTATTATACAGTAGAATGAACAAAGTTTGAGAGACACATATTTACATGTGATTAAGGGATATTTACCACTAACCTCCTGATTAAGATATTTGTGGTTACTAAAATTTCATATTCATAATCCAAAATCAGTGCATAGCTTATTGAAGGCCCTGATTTAGCATATTGACAATGTCTGAAGTACACCTGATGTCCAACCGTTGATATCCTCCCTTTTTATTTACAAATTACTCTTGTTTTAACGTCACCTTCATTTTTGCTTATTGTTTGTTGTTGTTTTACTTGATTATCAATGGCATGAAATCATCTATATTTTCACATTTTGGGCCTCAAATCTTCTGTTATGTAGGATTTGAAGTAATTGTGTGTTGTGGTTCAAATTAACAATATTGAATTGCTAAAGGAAGTGTGTACACAATTTCCCTTAAAAGTATATCATGTATGCTTCCTCTTCATTCACAATGGAGTGCACGTTAACTTGTTATCTTTTAACAAGTTTTAATAATAGCAGGTAAATGTAGTAACCTTTCAGGAGCAGATAAGATTTGAGCTTAAAGGGCATTAAATATAATGCAAAGTACCATTTAGAATCTCACTGTCTTCTTCTAAAAAGTAAGTGATTGTTGTTTCACTTACATTCTTTCCTAATTATTATCTCTGCTTGTTTTTTTAAATTATTTTATAGAAAGTACAATTTCATGGGGTCTTTCCTTTAGCAGAAGTACTTCTTGAACTGTTAAGTACCTGACTTTCATTCTTTTCACCCAGTTGGAAGATTTGTAAAATATTTATTTTTGTTTATCTTCATAACATATCATTTGTTCTCAGCAGATGACCTCATCAGAGCTTACATAATCATTGACGGAAATATTAAATCCTTTGGAGTTAGAAACATCTAGATTCGAGTTCAGTTTCTATCACTTTCTGGCTTTTGGTTTCTGGAAACATTTACTATTTTTTTTTAAAGACTTTATTTATTTGAGAGAGAGAGAGAAAGTATGAACAGGGGTTGGGGAGGGAGGAAGGTGAGGGAGAAGCAGACTCCCCGCTGAGCAGGAAGCCCAATGCTGGTGATTCCAAGACCCTGGGTTCATGACCTAAGCTGAAAGCAGACACCTAACTGACTGAGCCACTCAGGCACCCCGGAAACAATTACTATTAAAGTCTTAGTTTTCTTATCAGTCAAAATAAGAAATACAATCTTGTTTGTCATTGATAGTTAAGTAAATATCACTTGCAATATACTTAGCAAAGTGTCTGGAACATAGCAAGAAGTCAATAAATAATTGTCTATTAAAACCACCATCACCTAAGCTGAGAAACAATCTACAAACAATGGATAGCGTTCACAAGGAAAGCCACACAATGTCAGTGTGTCAAATTCAGAGTAAGTAAAAAAATGCATATTTTTGGATGGCAAAGCCTAAATATTATAAAGACAGAGTTGTCTCCAATTTATCTTATGTTTAATGGACTTCTTAATTACAAATCATTTTTAAATTTTATATAATTACCCTGATCTTCATATGCAATACTATGTAGGCTATAAATCTAGAAGGATTTTGGAAAAGAAATATGATGAGAAAGGGCTTGGTCTATCAAATATGTAGTTATATTATGCTCTAATAATTAAAGCTGGGAAGTGTTAGCCTAAGAATCAACTGCCAGATAATAAAACTAAAGAGCCTAGAAACAGAATTTTTAGCTAATGAAGATGTAGAGATCTATAGATCTATCTATATAGATAGATATAAGTAGATAAACAAATACAGATGATAGATAGATAGATAGATAGATAGATAGATAGATAGATAGATATAAAGTCAGCATCCCAAAATAATTAAAGTACAGAGTACACAGTACATGAGAGTGGAAGAACTGAGTGGACAAAATAGAGTTATAACATCACCTCTCTGTAGGATCCAGCAATTTCTGGATATCTCAAAGACTAAATACTAAAGATAAAACCATTAAAATAAAACAATACGTACTCATTCATAGTATATAAACACATGACTGTATGCCAAGACTGAGACATTGAATACATTACATTTGTTTGTGTTAAAAACATTGTAAGTTATAATTAAACAAATTTTAAAAACCCTAAAATATTGTAAAGTAAATTTTAAAAAGCAGTACTCCCTTAATGCATGGAACATAGTATGAACTCAGTAATAACATAAGTGTTCAGTCTTATGGAAACATTTTAATTATGGTACATCCATGTAATGGAGATATTTTGGCAGCCATTGAAATTATCTTTTAAATAGCTTGTGATTATTTTGATAATAATTATATGTGATACCAAGAAAAAGAACTCGAGATAAAAATGCATAATATATCCTAATTATATTAGAAATAAAAAATAAAGGGAAATACATTAAAATTTAACAGCAATTATCTTGGGATGATTTAAATATTTTGTTTTTGTGCTTTTCTGCATTTGCAGTATAGAATTTTTTAAAATATTTTAAAATCAAAGTGTATGTCAAGTTTATAAACCCGGAATGGATTTCTAATGGTAAGAAGAAAATTAAGAAGGGAAGATATTTTTACTCAAAGGGGTAAATGGCAAGAACTCTTTCGTTTTAGACTTCTTCAGGCTTAAATGACTACACAGCTTTAAAATATACTTTTTTTTTTCTGGTAGATTGGAGAGAATGAAGGGAAGTTAATGTTGAAAATAAAGTTGGCAGTTCCCTACTGGTGAGAATTAAACCAATAAATCACATGAGACTCTGTGGGTAATCATCTAAGCTGGCAAGAATAGAGCACATAGCATTAAACTTTAGACCCACATTTACTTTTTTTGGGTCAAGGTTGACATATCAGGAAATGAAGTTTGGGGTATAAGTAGCATAAGAACATGACCTTTTTTTTTTTTCCCCCTCTTAAAGTTAGGGTAAGGTAATATCCATGGAGAAACACTTATGCTATGTGGTGGAGAGTTCCAGAGAACAATAATACTGAAGTTGTCATTGAATTTAGCCAAGTCCTTGATGTGAGAAATTTCAGTTCATTGTTGATGGCACAGATTGTGGAAGCATATGGAAGCAATTAGAGGAAAGTAAATGGAGACTGTGGAGACGGGCT
Organism: Ursus americanus; assembly: GCF_024610735.1. Classification (NCBI taxonomy): domain Eukaryota; kingdom Metazoa; phylum Chordata; class Mammalia; order Carnivora; family Ursidae; genus Ursus; species Ursus americanus. The sequence continues at coordinate 7,848,650 of NC_142134.1, read as the reverse complement.
GCATGTTTGTGGAGTTTGACTAGATAAAAGGAATGCTCTAGGATGAGATCTAAAAGAAGCAATGGCCACTCAGGTATCTTCTTTCAGAGTTGAGGAAATATGAGCATGAAAGAAGGCCAAAGGAGAAGACAGAATTACTGATTCTCTGGTGGGGGGCGGCGGGACAGGGAGTATGAGTGAGAGGGGTGTCTCATTATGAGTGAACAGCAGGCTCTGCAGAAAGGGCTGAGGAGTTAGATTTCCAGATAAGATGAGAACTCCTCTTCTGCTGAGATTAGTGGGAAGGAAGCTCTGATAGATATAAAACTTCACCAGAAGACAGGCAGCTGGGTTGAACACTGGGGGAGCAGTGTAGTGTGTGCAGGCAAGGAACACTGGATCAGGAGGTGAGACTGGCTCTCCATGAACTACAGATGTGACCTGAGGACATGCCCAGTGTTTACCGGGCTTATTAACCTCCTTAGGTCTGCTTCTCCTCAGGCCAATGGGGATACAGTGCATTCCATATAATATGGAAATTTTCTATAAAATATGGAAAATCCCTTTAAAAGTTGTAATGCATTCTTGTAAACAGATGATAATTTTATTGAAAAATGAAGTGGGAAGAGGGCCAGACGAGGGCACAAAGAGGTTAAGAGTTTTTGGAGAAACTCATGGTAAGCTTCAGTAAGTGCTTATGAACTAAGAGAATGCAAGCAGCATAGCCAGCCGGTGGCCCTGATAGGAGCTTATTAAATTCCTCCACAATCCCGCAATGATCTTGCTTCCCAAATATGGTGCTCTTGATGAGTTCCTCACATGTTTGAGCTTAAAATCTCTTCTTGCACCCTATCTTCGTTTACCAATATGGATGATGTTTATTGGGCCTTCTTATTTAAAAACGTCTCTGAGCCTTCTCCCATGGTGGCCTGTTAGATTTACAGTGTTGGGTACTATGGAAATATCTTAGAATCTAGATGCACAGTGGGTCCGTGGGAACAGAAAGATTCTCACGCACAGAAAGCTCCATAAAACATCTACAGCATTGTCTTAGGTTGCTTGGAGAAACGGCATTCATATTCATAACACATTGCATAATTATGAGATCCTGATTTTCATATTTCCCAGTGTGCCTGTTCAGCTCTGCTGTATTACCAAATTAAAGAAGACAACACAACTTTACGAAATTAGAGTGTTCTGTTTTGAATGTTGCAGTTTGACGGTACTCTATTTTTAATTTGTTCATCATTGATCCTAATAAAGACAAACCGTCATTGTAACCATTGCCTGGAATGCAATACATTAGTTTTATTGCCTCTATAACAGCTGCTCATGTGTCGCTTCCTCTGTCATTCAATGATGATGTGTCCTTTTCTACACCCAGCGCCAGAAAATCTGGGAAAGCTCACAGCACAACACTTCCATATGAACTGGATTAAGTAGAAGGAAATCTAATTGTATATCATTATTGCATTTCTACAACTCGGTACACAAAGGGGACGTACAGAAGGAGGGCACTTGATTATATGTGAGGAATAAGTGAAGACTAAATATTACATTTTTTTTTACTGGCTTTATAATTTTTCCCTTTCACCCAAACTCTCTATGCCTCACTTTCTTCACACAGAAATTGAAAATGATAGAAACTGCCTTCCTTACGTGGCTCTGTGAGGATCACATGAGCAAACTTTGTATCTCCAGCAAAGATAGGCAAGGCTATCGCCTACCCAGGTGATATTTACAACAGTGCCTGAAATCTCAAATTCATGCATATGATAGCTTAAAATTTCACCTTTGTTTTTTAAGAAGTATTGTTTTGCCAAAGAAATTTTGCTTGTTTATCGGTACCTATTCACAGGGATCTCTGGAGTGAGATCCATGGAATCTATTGGGATCTGTGTTGAGGATGTAATAGGCACCACTATGCCCAAGCTTAGGTAGGAATAGGGCAAAGAAAACCAGTGATGTGGCCAACAGGAGGTTGTTAAAGTGGGGTGCAAGGTTCGCCTTCTTCCTCAGAGCGCTCTTTTTCCCACGATTTGCCTGTGATAGTTAAATGTGCTGCTCAAACTTCCTTCTAGGGGGCAGCAGTGCCCTGGAATTTTGCCAATATTCCTTTGTCTCTCTAAACCTAGTTCAGTGACTTAGGTCTTCAAAGAAGCAAAGTGAAAAGAAAGAAATGTGCTAATTTTGTTACTGCATACTGATACTAGAAAAAGGTAATAGTGCACCCAATATTGTTGAGAAGAAGGGTTGTTGGAGGTCATTTATATAAAGAAAACATCAAAAATGGTACAGTTAAGAGATACTAATATATTATGAAAAACTATACAGAGGAGAGAAGCACTCATTTCATTATTGAATATATAGTTTATCTTTACTATCGCACTTAATATATACTTTATTGTTATTAAAATTAAGGTTATTAGGGAAAATTTTTGTCTGCTTAAAGGTTAAAAATTTGGGACATGAGTTTTTAATTATGTGAGAATTAAAATCTTCTGAACAAAACGCTTTCCCAGAAAGTGCAAATAAGACTTTTTGGAGGAAATGCAGATAGACCTAACTCTGACTTAGGCTTTCTCGAATTTGTTTTGATTTGTTAGAAATATGTATTGAATTGATGATTTTTATTCTGAGTGGGACTATGATTTTATAAAACAACTCAAAACTGAGCAGAAATGAGTTCACAATTTTGGACACCTTTACTAGTCCTTTACTGGTTGAAACTGTAAGCCATACTAGATCTTAACACCAGGTTATACATGAATCTTTATTTCTTATCTCACTTGGTCACATTCAATTACAGCTCTAATTATAGGAAGCTTGTTAAAAGTTTGAAAAGTTTTCTTTTATAGTTTTGTGTTGTGATCCCTTTTATCATGTCTTCTAGACCCTGGTCCCAAACTTTTAGGAAAGGGAGTTATTATTGAAGGCATGATGATTCAGATGGTTTTACTCATCCAGCAGGAGAAATATGGTGGCATCACCAGTTGCTACTAAAAATTAACCCATAACGTCTTTCCTTTTCTAACATCATTATTATCTGGGTGAAATGAAGAGAACTTTCACTGTACATCTTATTTTCAATCAAATGTTCTCTTCATGATAATTTGTCCTGAATTTTTATTTAACAATACTTCAGAATTATCATTGGGGTGAAAAGAAAAAATATATATATATATATATTCATTGCCCAGGGCTCTGAACTATTCTGCAATAACGTTGCTTATTATAACATTAAATAGGAACTTTGCTTGATTGTCATTATTTTGCAGAATATATGGTACTGACATTTTCCCTTTTCTCCAAGGGAGATAAAGTAATAGACCAAATGGGAAAAATTCTTCTCAGAGTTATATATAACTCTTAATTTTTTCACCAAGTTCTTACTCATCACTCTTAATTGCCAAGTCTTAGAGCTATGAAAAAAATACATTGTCACTAATCATATCATGAAATCTGATATTATTTATCTAGAACATACTCGCTTTTTAACAGTTTTCTTCACTTAACATTTGGCAAAAGAGAGCAATTATTGCTGGAGGAATTTAAATATCCTTCAAATATACTGTCCTTTTCTTTTTTTTTACATTTCTTGTCACTTATTAAAAAAATATTTTATATGCTATTGATGCAATGGGGTGACACTTTTAAGATAAATTCAGAAATACCCCTGGAGTATCAACCATTAGACATGAAATGTGAAATTCTGTCACACTGATATGAATGACTGCTGCTATAATCACTGGCTGCTCTTTTATTAGGTTTTTTATTAATTAAATGTGAAGTCTACCATTGGCGTTATAAAAGTGCTCATCTGTTTTCCTTTAATTTCAAATAGATTAAAAGTAAGATTTGGTGTTAATTAAAACTTAGAATTTATGGGGATTTTAATTGCAAACAGCATTTCAGTATAGATGACTATTAGTTCTGTTTGGTAATAAACATGATATTGAACAATGACAGGATGAAAAATAAACTTTGTGAAGAAAAGTACACCACCCTCGGTTCCGTTGTCCATGCGTAGCCTGAATCCTGTCTAGTGGGGGGAGATAAGAGTTCGAGAAGCTCAGCAGCTCAGGATCTCGTTGGTGAGTTTTAAATGTTTACATTGCTCTCTGGAAATTCCACCTTTTATTTTAAAAATGTGGATGGGTTTAGGAATATAACAAATAAAAATGCAAAAAAAAAAAAAAAACCAACCCATCATCAGAACTAATCAGTTTAGTGGAAATACTTTGACATCATATTCTGTAAATATGATTGCATCTGCCTGTCTTTAAGTTGAATCTAGGTTAATATAGTTTAACTATATATGATGTCCAAGAGGCCCCTGGAAGTTTTGCATTTTATTATTTATTATCTTAACCAGAGCCTGTTGCTAAATAAATGAATGAATGGCTATCTTCTGTGGCGACCTGTAGCACAGGTATTTTCCAATTAGCATCTTTCCATGTTCTCCTTTGGCATGAGTTGGGTTTAGCCTCGTCACACTGGGTTTTTAAGGGGAGCTCTATCTTTGCAGCGCAGGCTACATATGACAAGATTAAATTGGCACACTTTACTGTATAGCTCTGGTGTTCCTGGCAGTGCTAGCCAGGCTGATACCTCTGAGAGAAGGCTCAGCTGTCACTCAGTGACCCATTAACACTACTGTTCCATCCTGCAGTGTCATTTTTCTCATTCTCATGGAGATAATGCTCCCTGGAGATGTCCAATACCTGCAGGAATGAAAGCGAACAGCGGAGAGAGGCTAACTATCAAAGAGAGAGCAAATAACACAGCAAGACCATGAATTCCAACAGCAGAATTTTAAGTTGAACGAAAAGATGAGGCCCATTATAATGGCCGGGTTGGGAAGGTGGGGAGAGATCAAGTTTTAAGAGATATTGTAACTTTTTAACAAGCTATTTTCTACTTCCTCCCTGAATGTCAAAAGAATTGTTCAAAATAACACTTGCAACTAGACATAGAGAAGCCAGCTGCTTTGAAAATGTCATAGGGAAATTTGGGTAAGGATTTATTTACAAACAGGGATTTTGTATTCTGTTTGTATGCTCATTTATAAACAGGCAGTGGATGTAAAACAGAGGTTGCATTGAGGTAAATTGCTTAATAGTCTAAATAGAACCAGATCCCTGGATATGGTTGGCTTATTGGGGTACAAAAATCACCTTCTAGTAAAAGCACAAAAGAGGAAAATGATACGTGATCTTTGTAACTCTAGGCCTTGGACATCTTTTGTCCTATGTTTGAACTGTTAGCCGTGACTTAAGCAAACACTATTGCTCTTTTTCAGGCCAAACTGTATTTTGTTTAGTGGGTCACTTTATACACTTCATAAGAAGTTATATGTTCTAATGTTTACTGTAAAGAGGTATTATAAGAAAATGCTCCTCAATTTCCTAGACTAAGACTGATTCCATTTAGATTGATATAAAAGCAAAAATGCAAAGCCTGCATCTTGATGTTTTCTATGGAAACCTGTTGAAGGCATTACAAGGAAAAGACAAAAAAAGGTAAATTAGTCAGAAAATAGGGATAAAATGAAAAGGATTCAGGATTATAAGACAAAGAAAGGTGCCATATCAAAAACTTATTGGTCTTCACCACAATCCGCGTCTCAACCCTACCTCCAATCTTCCCACATCAAGCAAAGCTTATCATTGGGTTTAGACTGTTACTCTCTGGCTGGGGTTTATGTATCATCCATCACCTGCCTCTCCCCCCTCCACTCCCTCAGGTGACACAGGTGCTAGAAGCCATAGAATAAATGTGTCATATTTTTTGGAACGCCAACATTTCCTTGAAAAGTATGTGTGTTTTTAAAGTTAAATATGGCGACGCCTGGGTGGTTCAGTGGATTAAGCATAAGCCTGGGCTCAGGTCATGATCTCAGGGTTCTGGGATCAAGCCCCAACTCAGATTCCATGCTCAGCAGGGAGTCTGCTTGTCCTCCCCCTTTGCCCCTCCCCCACACTTGTGTGCACTCTCTCTCTCAAAATAAAATCTTAAAAAAGTTATGTAAATAAGAATAACTTACATCTTTACTTTTACATTAAAATAAAAATGGTATATTATGGAGTAGGAAAAGATATTCATACATGTTCTAAAAACTTTTTCAAAGACTTTTTCAAAAAGATTTATTTATTTGAGAGAGAGAGAGCTGAGTGAGGGAGAGAACACGAGTGGGGGTGGGGAGGGGCAGAGAGAGAGAGGGAGGAGTAGACTCCCCGCTGAGCAGGAGGCCCGATGCAGACTCCAACTGAGTCCCAGGGCCTTGGGATCATGCTCCCAGCCAAAGGCAGACGCTTAACCAACTGAACCACCCAGGTGCCCTTTTTAAAAAGACTTTAAATACCGGTGAGAATATCCTTGGCCTAACCTATCAGAACCTTTGTGTGCCTTGGGGACTGCCTGTGCGCCTCTGTTCCATTGTTACGGGGCCAGGCAGGACCACTACTACGGTGCTTAGCTGGGAGCAGGGACTCCGGTCATATGTTTTAGCAATGAATATGGCCCTACTTAGGATTGGGATGTTGTCCAACCAAGTCTTTCCGGAAAGAAAGCAACCTTATTCTTCATTACATTCGGAAGGTGCTGTAAAAATCAGTCCGTCAGGGCTGGCCACCCCGTGACTCGGCCTGGCGTGACGTAGCCTCCATCACCAGCGCGGCCTTTGTGGCGTCCGTCGAGGGCGTTCTGGCAGGAAGGAGGCTCCGGGGTGGGGCGGGGGTGGGACGAGGGGACGAGCGCAGCCAGACGTCGGGGCAGCCGAGAGTCGCGGCCACCACCCTGGGCCACACTCCATGAAGAAGATGCTCGCCGCCGCTGTCTCCCGCGTGTTGTCCCGGGTCGCCCAGAAGCCCGCGAGCAGAGTGCTGGTGGCTTCCTGTAACTATTCAAATGATGCTATGTTCGAAATTAAGAAATGTGACCTTTATCGATTAGAAGAGGGTCCCCCTGTCACGACAGTGCTCACCCGGGAGGATGGGCTCAAATACTACAGGATGATGCAGACCATTCGCCGAATGGAATTGAAGGCAGATCAGCTGTATAAACAAAAATTCATTCGCGGGTTCTGTCACTTGTGCGATGGTCAGGAAGCTTGTTGTGTGGGTCTGGAGGCCGGGATCAATCCCACCGATCATGTCATCACATCCTATCGGGCTCACGGCTTGTGCTATACTCGTGGACTTTCTGTCCGATCGATCCTTGCGGAGCTGACGGGACGAAGGGGAGGGTGCGCTAAAGGCAAAGGAGGATCTATGCATATGTATGTAAAGAACTTCTATGGCGGCAACGGCATTGTTGGCGCCCAGGCACCTCTGGGAGCCGGCATCGCCCTGGCCTGTAAATATAAGGGCAACAATGAGGTCTGTTTGACTCTCTATGGGGATGGTGCTGCGAATCAGGGTCAGATAGCGGAAGCTTTCAATATGGCTGCTTTGTGGAAATTACCTTGTGTTTTCATCTGTGAGAATAACCTCTATGGCATGGGCACGGCTGCTGAGAGAGCAGCAGCGAGCACTGATTACTACAAGAGAGGCCATTTTATCCCTGGACTAAGGGTGGATGGAATGGATGTTCTATGTGTTCGGGAGGCAACTAAGTTTGCCGCTGACTACTGTAGATCTGAAAAGGGGCCCATAGTGATGGAGCTGCAGACCTACCGTTATCATGGACACAGCATGAGTGACCCTGGAATAAGTTATCGTACCCGACAAGAAATTCAGAATGTAAGAAGCAAAAGTGATCCCATAATGCTTCTCAAAGATAGAATGGTAAACAGTAAGCTTGCCACTATTGAAGAGTTCAAGGAAATTGATGTGGAAGTGAGGAAAGAAATTGAGGATGCAGCCCACTTTGCTATAACTGACCCTGAACCACCTTTGGAGGAATTAGGTCATCACATCTACTGCGATAATGAACCTTTTGAAGTTCGTGGTTCAAGTCAGTGGATCAAGTTTAAGTCCCTCAGTTAAAGGGAGACTTTTGTAAATTTATTTTTAGTCCTTCAAAGTAATGTTCATGGTTGGCTTTAAGAAACTGTTGCCCAATTTTGTTAAGCAGTAATAAAACCCATTAAATAAGAGTCCTGTAAACTTTTAATAAAATAAATTGAGATTATTAAGAGATTATTAGAAGAGATTAAAATAGATCATTGAAAATGTACATTCAATTACAAGACATATTTCATTTGATCATACATTGTCACATTAAAAGAACTGTGCAGTTAATCATTTACTGTTGTTACTAAAAGGTAAACTGAGGAACATTAAAATTTTTCAAGAGTTTGAGCATACATGGATTGGAATCAGGCAATGCCAAACCTAAGATGTTTAGGAGTGCTCTGTCAACAGGAGCTAGAGAAGGCTTTTTTATAGGGAAAAAAGCAAGGAAATTATTTTATTGGCTATAACTTACGGTGTTGTTGAGAAAACCTAACTACCTGTTTGTGATCGCTTATTTTTATGTTTCATTTTCTCAATTTGAGTGCATTGACTCTGGCTTGTTTTGGTTTGTTTATGTAGGATACTAAGGCATTACAGCCACCTTGGGCTGATGGCCTCCTTATTTAATTAAACACTGTGAATATCTTAAAGATTATTTTAAATTTACACAAGTCTAAATTAGGAAAAACAGAAGAGAATATTTGACTTTTCTTGTTACTTGCTATAATAGTTCTATCTGATTAGCTTTATATTTGTAAATACTCTTATTTAAAGGGGAAACAGTTCTTTCCCTCCTCCTCCACCCTGACAGGGTTTATGTGTGGAGTCACTGTGTAGAGGTAGAGAGAATTTCAAGCCACACCAAGCTACCAGGCCCCCTACTGCTCTGCCACTTATAGTAGTTTTACTTGAATTAGCCAATAACATGGCCTACTGTGACAGCGTGCCTGTACACACATATGCACACGTGTTCAATATCGATGCTGAAGCCAGCGAACCCTGATCTTTTTCCAATGAAACGTGATCTATAACAGGGTGGGGGGTGTGGGACAAGAACGTTTTTTCATGTTGTACTTCAGTGCAATCTTTTTAGTATACCAATGTGAAGGAAAAAGTAAAGTTAAAATCTAAGGGAAAACTGCATTTTGCTTTAAACTTAAAGTTAAAGCTACTCTTATTTTTTTAATCCATTTGTACCATCATGTGTTCCATATTTTAAAGAACTAGCTTGGTCAATTTCAGACTGGAAAATGAACACATATGGTGACATCAAAAGAGATAAACCAAGGGGTTGATATGAATAAAAAGTCCAGTGCTTACTTTGGCAGCCCAAATACTAAAATTAATAAAAAGTTGGAAGTAAAAGCTGCCTTCCCTAGAACTGAACATTCACAGATAACTTTTTTCAAAGGAAAATCTAACTTGGATCGTATAGGTTTGGTTTTCTCTACAGTCCAGTACCACGTCAATTAGCAAAACATGAATTTGTGAAAGCATTTTTACTTGGGTATATTTGAGTAATGACCAAAAATCCTATCGAATGTGATGTTCAGCATATCTTGTTTCTCTGAGATAGGCTTATCTGAAATCAGATAACAGACAGCCTGTGATCTAAGAGTTTGTAGAAAAAAATCAAAAGAATCAGTTATTAAAAGTTAAAACCCATCAAAGAAAAAAAATAACTATGCATCATGATGGATGTTAAGTAGAATTATTGTGGTGATCTTTTCATAATATAGACATATACCCAATCATTATGCTGTATACCTGAAACTAATATTGTGCAATTTATCAATTATATCTCAATTTGTAAAAAAGTTAAAACTTTTTTTTTTTACTGTACAACATCTACTTCTACAAATAAAAGACACTTTCTAAGAACTCTGAAAGAAAACCAAAAGCTTAGAGACCTTGAGTGTATGAACGTATGTACACATATGTGCAGGCTTAATCTCCGTGTCTTACCAAAAGGTTTAAACAAGTAAGATAACCTCAACATTTTAAATTCAGAAAGCAGAGATGAATGTTGGTTGTTTATTAATCAAGAATATTACTAGTCGATATATTTTGTGTATGCAGCTTTGGTTCAGAGGTACCTTGAATGGATCCCTTCCATTAAAAACAAAAAAGGATTTCATAATACCATCAATATAATCACATATTTTTATGACAAATCATTCTTCTACTTTTTATTTATTTTGACATATTTATATTTCCATAAACTTGCAAGTGGAAGATAAGCTCTTCAAAGCTAATTCTCTATATACACCATCTTGAAATTTTTTAAAGTTTGCTTATATTATGGATTATTTTAATACTAGTAAAAATTAAGATACAAATAATCAGTTAGAGATAAATCCATCACAAAACCAAGATACACAGATAATTCATTTCAGGAAAAAAAATCCAATCTTGCCATATTAAAATGATAAAGTACATTTGTCACAATACACATTATCAAATTCCATTAAAGCAGGGAGTTTACAATGTTTTTCATATTAAAAAATGTCCAGGCTTTTGTGTGTACATTCAGCAACTATAAGCTTATCACTGATTGCACACAATTCTGTAATGAGGCAAAAAAATAATAATAAAGTAGAAAAACAAGAACAAAAACAAAAACCCCTGTTATTTTCAGTTAGGTCAAACAATAAATTAATAATAACAATTACTTATCAAGCTATAAATCGGAGAGGTGTAGAAATGCAGCAGCTAGATTTCATTTCCCATCTATAATACTACCCAACTCAGTCTATTTTATCCACCTATTAGGAGACCTGATAAGCCATGGTGGTCACAACAAAATTTCACTGTTGCAACAATGCTAGAATATCTGAGAGAAGAAGGAATTCACAATATCTTTATCTTTATGATACTCTATAAAGGTTAAGGATTGTGTGCATATCTGGAATGGAATGAGAAAGGAAGGATGTTAAAAAATATATGTGAAGGGACTACTTAAAATACCTAAGAATTGCATTTATTTAAACATTTGATATTCCTATTAATCTAGTGTACAAAAAATGGAACAGATATTAGTAAACTTAGTCTGATAATTTATTTGTGAGAAAGAGCTAGTTTTTAAAAATTGAAATATAAATTACCATTAAATCCATCTTTTAAAAGTGTACAATCCAGTGATTTTTAGTACGTTCACAAAATTATGTATCCATTACTACTACCTGATTCCAGAATATTTTCATCACCAAAGGAAAAGCCCATACCCATTATCAGTTACTTCCCATTCCCTATCTCTTCATCCATTGGAAAGTACTAATCTACTTTTCATCTCTGGACTTAGGTATTCTTCACATTTTATGTAAATCATTAAATATGTGCTCTTTTCTGTTTGCTTTCACTGAGCCTGAAGTTTTCCAAATGTTGCTGTAGCATACATTGCTACTCTTTTTTATGACTGAACAACATTCATTTTATTGATCCATTCATCAGTTGATGGACATATGGATTTTTTCCACTTTTTGGTTGTTATGAATAATAAAACCTCATGTTGATGAGAAAAAGTTCAGTCCTTTCCTTATAAAGACAAGTACAATAGAAATTTTAAAGGCGTTAGACCAAGGCAATTCAACGATCCTTATGCTATAATCTCAATCAGATAAAATAATTTGAAGACATATTAAAATATTTTCAGCTTGAGTGTTTATCAGCTTCTATAATCTATTCTAATTGAATTTGATTCAATAGACTTTAATTTTTAGAACAATTTTAGAGTTATAGAAAAATTGAGAACAATGTATTGATTTCCCATATGTCCTACCCCCAGTTTCCCCTATTATTAGCATCTCCTAGTACTATGTGGTAAGGAAAGGGTTATCTCAGTAAACCTAGGTGTCTCAAAACCTGCACATCCCAGAGAAAAGCCTGTCTTCACACTCCTGGGAGATAAGTTCTGCACCTCTGGAATATTCTGCCTGATAAGAGTGTTTCTGTATGCCTAAGGCCTTGGGCCATGCTGTACTAGTTTGTCCAGATAAGTTTATCTTAATAATGTGTCCCCACATTACTCCACTGAGAGGAGATAACTGGAAGCTTGTGCCTAGTTCTCTTAGAATTTTCTCCATGTGTCTTTTCCCTTTGCTGATTTAGATTTGTATTTTTTCACTGTAATAAACAATAACCATAAGTATAACCAAAAAAGATCAAGTTTTTTATTATACATATTTAAAACCTATATATGGAAGAGTAGCCCCAGAAATACTAGATTGCTAGTTCAAGATCATATAGCTATTGATCATAGCTACTATTCTTTTTTGCTAGACTGCTTTGGAGTGCAAGACAATATGCTTAGCATTTTACGTATATTATCTCACTTAATGTTTGCAGTATCCACATAATATAGGCATTTTAATCTTCACTTAGAGAAGAGGAAGTTAAATAAGTTGCTCAAGATTTCACAGTTTATAAATGATGGAGACTGGATTCAAAACCAGGCAATACAGTCCGTATTTTGAAAAGTACACTTTTGTACTGCTTTTTAATCATTGCTTCTAATACTTAACCAAGCAATAAGTAAAATATTAATAATAATAATAATACATTAATAAATGAATGAATGGAATTAAACTAGAATCAAGGGATTTTATCAATTACTTTAATCTGAGTTCAGATTTTTAGCCCTAGTGTACAAACGTAAAGACAAAAATAGGGAGGGAAATAGATACAGAGAATAGGAGGTAAGCCAAATTAAAGATGGTCACACAGGGCACCTGGGTGGCTCAGTCTGTTAAGTGTTGGACTCTTGGTTTAGTCTCAGGGACTCTTGGCTTAGGCTCAGTTCACGACCTCAGGGTTGTGAGATCAAGCACCGAGTTGGGCTCTGCACAGAGATTAGAGCCTACTTAAGTTTACCTCTCTCCTTAAAGAAAAAAAAAAAAGATCCTCTCTCACCCTCTCTCTCTCTGCCCTTCCCTCACTGCTTGTGTGTGCACGTGCGCTTTCTCTCTCTCTCTAAAAAAAAAGATAGTCATAGATTCTGTGATACTCCTCCCATCACATGAGTAATGGTGTCTGCTCCTTCCCCTTGGATATATCACTGCAGAGGTTCACAATTTAGAAGTAGCAAGAGGGGGAGAGACAAGTCTCCAACAGAAATAAGAAAGTCTAGGAACAAAATTAAAATTGCTCAACAGGGGCTCCTGGGTGGCTCAGTCAGTTACATCTGCCTTCAGCCCAGGTCATGATCCCAGAGTCCTGGGATTTAGTCCCACATCAGGGTCCTTGCTCAGTGGGGAGTCTGCTTCTCCCTCTCCCTCTGTCTCTCCCTCTGCTTGTGCTCTCTCTCTCTGTCAAATACATAAATAAAATCTTTAAAAATAAATAAATAAATAAATAAATAAATAAATAAATAAATGAAACTCTTCAACATATATTTCCTCACCATCTGTGGATGGTTCTGAGATGAGCTTAAGTAACTGCAATGTTAGATTTTGAGGATTTTATAGTAAAACATCAACCATAGGTCAAGAAACACGCTGAAGACTGTAATTGCAGTTTCACTGCCTGAGGCTTGTCTTGAGTCCAGATGGAAGTTTTTCAGTTGATTGGTGAGTATCAGGCCTTGGTGAGTCCAAGCCAGCAGTTGAAAGGCCAAGGTAGTATGTGAGCAAGTCGTTGGGAGTTTGAAGCTATTCATGTCTCGTCTATCCAAGAAGTAGAGAGGAATTCAAGCAGCTGAGGGCTCAGGATTATAGAACCTGAGAGGCAAACCCGCAATGAAATCAGGAACTGGGCCAAATCAGTAGGTACAGACATGGGGAGAGATAGAAGACTAAAGGAGAGGCCAGGGGAATGAGGTGGAAATATGTAACCAATAAAGACAAGGAACCTAGAAGCAATAAGTGCGCATATTGGTGAACTCTGTATTAACATGGAAATTAACATCTATTGGATGAATTGAATCAGTAACATCTCATGTACTGACAGGCCCTTTAGAACCTAGTGCTTCTTGTCCAGTATGGCTGGGTCTTAAAGCAACCCTACCTTTATGTGACATGGAAATAAAGTAGAATCTGGGCTTTGGTGTCATTTAAGTCTAGGTTCAAATCATGGCCCTGCCATCAATGAGAAATGGTACCTTGAGAAAGTGACTTAACTCTGTACCTCCACTTCCTCTGTAATATGACTGACCCATATGATTGTTGTAAAGGTTAAATGAAGAACAGGAAATGTAGTAACATCTGACCTAGTTCCAGGTACACCCAAGATGATCAATTAATACAAATTTCGGATCTATAGGAAGTGAGAACTGTTCACTGAGAAACAGGACACATTTTTGAAGGGACTGTCTCATCTGAAAGCAATAAAAAGGGTCTTCAATTGTATGGAGGTAGCCAGGCATAAAGATCGCAATGCTAGCTGCATGTGGAATGTATTTTCACAAATTCAGCCACCCTTTATTTTCTCGTAACCTTCTCTTAACAAGTTAACAGGCAGGCAGCATCTGATACAAGAAGTAGTTTTGAAGTGCCACCAAGGTTGGATAGAACATGATGTTGTAGTAATGAAACTCCCCAGTTTGCAGCCAAATTGTGTTCAGGATTGGGGTCTTTGGATCTACTGACTACACTAAGGCATGGAGATATTGTGCAGACACTACTTTGGTAGACTTAGGTCTGGGGAATATAGACTTTTCCATTCTATTCTATTATAGATGACTATGGATATTCTGACTAGCAATTCCTTCCAAAATAGCCCCACTCTTGTTGTTGTAGATTCCTTTAAAGGAATGCTCCAAATATTAATAATAATAATGATGATCTGATCAGGCTTGAAACAAAAATCCAGCCCAAACTCTCCATTCAATCAGTGTTACAATTTTTTCTCATTGACTTCATTCATGTCTATTTGATCCATGAGCCTGATTTATACAGCAAAGAGCAAAGAAGAGAGGTCTCCGTACTGGAATTTGAGAAAGAGAGATGGAAATTTTCTGCCAAGTTTATGCACAGAAAAGAACACAATCAAATTAGGAAACACTGGAGAGCTACAGAGACAGTTCATACAATACTTTCCTTTTGACAGGCCAATAAATACTCAAGCTGAATAATTTACCAAAAGAAAAAGAGCCCACTCAAACCTCGTGACCTTTTGAACAATGAGCAAGAGTTCAATTATCCACTCTCCTTCTAGTAGAAGGCAGCTTTCCGGGCCGCAGTGTTATTTCAGCAGTCATACATGAGAATTAGTAGAGCGAGAATATTGCCTTTGTAGTTTCTGTGTCCTGCTATAGTTTCTGTTACCTTCTTTTACAAAACCTACTGCCACATGAACTAGCACTTTGCCAAAAGAGAAGAAAAAAAGTAGGAGGAAGCAATTATTTTAATTATGTTTCTGGCGAGTGTGAGCTATTAGATTTCACTGGAACACTTTATCTGCACATTACTAGAATGATACTGTCACTTTAGAAAGTCTATAATTTGCTTTCATTAGAGGCTGAGAATCACTTGCCAACAGGGCCCAGAGAATTTCTCTACCGCCGTCCATGCGGGCTTCAGTGTTGGGGAGCGAGCAGCTCATCACTTCATGGGATACACTGAGGTTCCAAAAATTGGAGAGCTTTTTCCGTCACTGATACCTTGTAAAATCCTATAGCTTCCCTTAGACAAAACGCTATAGAGGTCATATGGAATATCACACGTTTTGCCTCCGAAGCACTGGAGCCTCCCAGCAGTATGAAAGTGCATTAGGAACTGAGTTCTTGTGGAAGAGACATGTTCATTGTGATTGAAATTTAACATCAAAAAGGCTTTGTCAGTTCTCTCACTTTTAATAATCTTGTTAACTCTTTAAGTGTTTCCTATATCTTTCTGAATTAAGATCAGAGCCAAGATCCCTACAAAAATAAAACTCTGACAGGTCTAAAGCTTGTAGAAACACAGCTTCAGTGTTTCGACAGGGAGAGATTTCCTATGTATGTGCTGAATTGTGCTAACAGAGGGAAAAAAGCTGAATTCTTATTAGAGCAGAATCAACTAAATTCTCAAATATACTCGAGGTCTGATGCAACGGAGGCTGTTGTTTGTTTGTTTGTTTGTTTTTCTGGCTGTGTGGTCTTGGATGAGGTATGTTCTCCCATATCATTGGTTACTCTTCTGTAGAAAGGGGACTCTCACACTTACCACGCGGTACTGTTGCGAGGATTGGAAATAGCGCACGTGAGGTTCTGAGTGCTTGGCTCACATTAGGTGCTCCAAACTGCATTTATGTTCTCTCTCTTCCTTCTCTTCTTCTTTTCCTTCATCTCCTATTTTATATTAAGGCTTGACTTTTCTCACAGATCCTTACAGAAAAACAGTCCTGTCTCTTCCCTGTCACAAATGTCATGTAGATTTTGAATCCATCATTCTAAAAGCTTAGTCGTGATTTTTATTCAGTGATTCCAGAAACTCCCCAAGCACTGCTCTTATTGCATTACACAGGTCACCAGTGGACAATTTAAATGTCACCTGGTCTATAAATTGAGTTTACTGCGTTTGTAGCGTAGGCATGAGCTGCTCGGAGTGTGGTTGCCTACCCTCATTATCAGACTATTTATCCACTTTGAGCTGTCCTATTTTCTAAAAACCTTATCACATTCCCTTTTGTCAAATTTTACTGTGAAGCATAGCACTTGTCATAAAGATGCTGTTAGTATGTAACCTTTCAAATCTCTAAAATGCGATGAACCTTACATATATGAGCTAATTTAGAAAAAATAATTGTCATATGCACACTAAGCTTTACATGTGCGTCAGTGTTTCCTTTGAGAATAAATTTGCTCTTTTTATTTCTTAATAAGGACTTTTTTTAGTGTTAATCAAACATATTAAGAAGCAGGTGGCAACATTCTGTCAAGTTAAAGGAGCAGCAGTACAAAACACTCTATTTATTAACATTATTCATAAAGTTTCTATTGTAAAGAGCACTAAAGTACTTACTATTCACCGTAAGGGTATAAAAAGCTCATTGGAGCTTCAAAATCAATGACATGTTGCCCTCTGCCCAATGCTGCTCTTTGGCAAAGAGAGAAGAAGCCGTTTCTCAAACTCAGCATGCCATTTTTTAATTCACACTTAAATTTCCACTTGAGGAAGCAAGCCAAAACAAACTAGTCCTCCCTGAGATGCACCCTGGGAAGAAGTGCCCTCCCAACTTTAATAATTATCTGAGAAAAGTCTTTCTCCCACTTCCCTTTTCCATCTGAATAGGAGTTGCTTATTAGGACCTACTTGTTTTCTATTCTTCTATTTGCATAATGCACAGATGTCAATCTGCTGGCTCTATTCTTTCCCACAGAATTAGAGTCTTTGTTTGCTGAGTAAGTTGTTTTCTCTTCGCAGCTGTAATTAGGGATACAATATATAAAAGTTGTAGGATTAAACAACTATCAGCATTTATTGATTTTTTAACAACTGTCAGCATTTAGATTGAAAGATATTATATTTTTAGTTAATCATATCTCGAGACTGCTTCTTCTTTTGTAAAGTAACCTATGTGCATGCCTGCAAAAATACTAGGCGTATTTAGGGAAATCTCTATTTAAACATAGGCTAGTTTGAGGATATGTAAACACCTGTTATTGTTGCCTGACTCATTACATACCACCTCTTAAAGCACACTACTGTAAATGGAAATACATCATTATTTAGTTACCAGAGCTTGGTGATAAAAATTAGAAACTATGGTTTTATATCTACGACAATAACTTCTCAGGGATTACATGGATATTTAATAGGATTTTTTTTCTTCTCCATCTGATGTTTTATGCAATTCAACTTAATTCTTCAAATGCCAAATCTATTTTGTATCATTAATTTTTTTGGCATTTTCTTTTCCTAAATTTCCAAGAAAGTATTTTTCAGAAGAGGATGGTACATTGAGGTCATAGCAGTACAAGTGAAAGAGACACATGTTTGAATCACACAGAGATCCAAAGACAACCAAATATAATTATGCTGCATAGAATTGGGGGAAATTACTTCTTACCAGGATATTCACCTAACAATAGTATTTTAGGAAGCAAAATATTTTAGAAAGCGAAACATCAATAGCATGCAGTGAAATTTGATTCACAAATATTTCACTCAAGCGGGACTTTTCTGGAGTTTTATTACATTTAAATTTTTCTCTCTCTTTCAATTTGAGCTATATTTGGTGTAGATTTGTTCACCCAGCAGTTGATGATTAGATTTTGAACAGTGAAGTGCATGCAAAATTCACTATATTTGTTCATCTTTATAACAATTTCGGACGAGGCTTCTTGGAAATGTAAGTCAAAATTTATAGCCATATGTCATAGCATGGTCTTGTAAATATAGTTAAATAATAGTGAACATAAATTCTTAAATAAGGCCAGTTTTTTGGGCCAAGATTTAGAAGCTGTTTAATTCATTTTAAAAATAAATTGTATCTTAATGTCTAGAAAATAGGACTTGAATTGTTACCTGAAAAAAAAAAAAAGAGGTCTCTGGTGGTAAACACATGCAATCACTTTTATGGTTTCCACTTTTCTTCAAGGTGGCAAATATATACAAGATGCAAGCTAATGACAATGTTGCATCATCTTTCCACTGTTTTTATATGTTAATCTTTTATACATGCAAATAACATAGAAGTCTGGGTTGATAAGACTCTATTATGATTGGGAAGTATTAGAATAGCTGTGTCCCACCAAGAAAATTCTCTTGATTTCTATCCTTGAACAGTTATGGTTTCCATGACCTTCCAAGGTCTTGAACTGAACATTTCTAAGGTCTCCTGGAAGATGTGGAGTATTCAAACCATGATAGCTAACATAATTACAGCCACAGGGTTAAAAAAAATGTAGTAGAATTGACTGTATCCAGTTTCTGCTTTCCTTAATTTTACAATGAATAAACTAAAGTTAATTATAAGAAATATTATGGGAGAACCAAGTATAACAAACTTGTTTATTATCCTCAGCACAGAACACATGAGAGTAAATAAAGCAAATGTATAGTTTTACAAAAAGAAGGAGAAAATTGGATTTGTAGATTAGAAATAGACAAAATGAAAAGTTACTCTTACTTCTTTCTACACTTTACTTTCCCTAAAGAGTTCCATAGAGGAACTGAGGATAGATTTTTGTTCTTCCTTTATTGGTAAAGATGCATATTGTTTAAAGATGAAAGAAAGAATCAAAGAAAAGAATGCCTAAGACTATTTTATTTTAACCATCATTAGTATGTAGTAGTACCAGAGGCCACTTGGCAAGCCACATGCTAGAAAATCATATATGGAAACTCATATTGTCTTTTTTGACATAAGGATTTTTGAACAATCCTTTCAATTCAGTAATTATCATTGGTTGTAGATGTTATTGATTTAAATTAGACTTCTCTCCATGTTGATATGAGTAAGTGATTGAATAAGCAAACAAATAAACAAAAAGAATAGAGAAATCTTCCATGCAGAGAAAGTGCAAATAATCTTCTGTAGGTATTCTACTCTCAACTAGGTGGAGCATAACTCCCAATTTCTTCAATGTAGGTTATGCATAGTAACTTCTTTCAAAGAGTAGAGAGTGAAAATAAGGAAGTATAGTAACTCAATAATGGAGAAATGTGACAAACACTACCTAATTCAAGTGATCGAGGTCAACATCAACAATGCTAAGTCTAGTTGCTAGTATGTCCCCCTGATATGATGTGATGCAAATGGCACTTTAACTCCATGGTCTTCTTCCTGAAACATGTAACTCCAGTCTAATCATAAAAAAGACATTAAATACCTATTAAGGGATTACACAAAATGGCTGATTAGTACTCCCCAAACCTATCAGGGTGCTCCAAAACAAGGAATATCAGAGAACCTGCCAAGAGGAGATTACAGAAACAGGATGGCTAGTAATATGGTATTCTCGATGTGATCCGGAAACAGGAAAGTGCTGTAAAAACTAAGGAAATCCGAATAAAGTATAAACATGAGTTAATAATGTTTCCGTATGATTCATTGCGAGCATAGTAATGTAAGATATTAAAAATGCATATTAATATGTCTGTATTGATTTATTAATTGTGTACCATATCAATGGAAGATATTAACAATAAGGGAAGTTGGGTGATGAGGTATATGGAAACTTTCTACACCATCTTTGCATTTTTTCTGTAAATCTGAGACTGTCTAAACTATGAAGTTTATTAAAAATTACCAAAGGAATTCTAGAATTACTTTAAAAATAAATTGATTTCTACATTTAAAAAGTAAACTTTCTTATAGAACTTCAAATCAAAAATGTGTTTTAGTATTTATTCATTAATCCAGTATTTAATTAACATGCCCCAATATTTATATACGACACTATACCTTACATTGTTTTGGGTGTTAAGATAGAGGCAACATCATCAAATTAATAAAAACTGTTACAAAGGTGAAGAGGAAAATGCCAACTATCTAGAATTTTAGGATATTAAATGGTTTTAAAATATTCAAAATTAATTAAAGCTTTATATAAATTAATGCTTATTAATGACTAAATCGCTTGCTTATATCCCATCTGTTTTAGGAAGGGATTATGTTAATTTTGGATGGAATGATAAATAATTCTGACCCTTTGTATAGGTAGTTGATTCAAACTAATTATGACTCACCATCTAATCTGATTTCACTTCGGTATTTGGTTGCATGCAATAGTATGAATTTTGAATAAAGAAAAATATTAAACATTCAAAATATTTTAACTTACATTTACTCTGTAAGGTAAATGTTACTGTTTCAGTCTCAGTATCAATATTGTGGGAAGTGCTCTCTTTTCTTAAATGCAAGTTTAATTATCTTAAATACTCTGGCCCAGTTAGCTCCATAATAGTCTGTGCTGCCACATTGATAAATACCTCCAAGTGTGTAATTATCATTCCTGTGTGTTCAGATGATGAATTTGCTAAATTGGGCATTTTATTTTTATAAGAATTTTATATTGGTAACATGTAGCATGGAATTTCTTAAAGTAAATTAACAGGAGAGATTTTTAAAATAATCTCAGTGAAAACTGAGATGAAAGTAACTTATGTTTTTAAAAGAAGCTGAATAAAAATCATTGTCTAAAAAAGCAAATAGCATTAATATTGACAGCCAATTTATCCATGATCAGATCATGAACACAGAGGAGTATTGAACATGGGACTATTAGAAAAATTTGAAACAAATAATTGCAGGTAATTAATCAAATATTCTGTGAAAGCTTTTATCATATCTATTTGAAAGGTAAAATTCGAGCTACAGATCCTGGGCCAAAATAGATATTTGTGTTATTTATTTTTGTGTACATCTCTTGATAAAGAAAAGAATCTGAGTTGCAGTATCTTATTTGCAGTCCTGATCTGGGATGGGAGCAGAGTGGCCTGACATTTACAATACTTCAGTGGCAATTACAGCGCAGTTAATATATCAATTTAATTAAATTTCTACAGTGATTCATGACATAAAATATCAAAATAAGTTAACTTGCACAGAAATAGACAAAAGATCAATGCAGTGGGCAGAGATACAATGAATTAAATTAAAGTATAATTGCCATCTACTGAAAAGATTGTGTGCATAAGTAAGTTTTTCCGTAAAGCAATCTCTTAGAAAGACATCATTTAGGGAGGTTAGATAAGATAGATCCCAGAAGGCTCTAAAGATTCCTAAAGTCAGCTTTAAAGCACTACCTAAATTATTCTTATCTAATTCTTAAAAGAGAAATCAAAGTACTATGTTTGCACTAAATAAAAATAAATTCTTATTTATTTTAACAAAGTGAAAGTCTTACATTTTACTAAGCATAGCATGAATTTTGCATTTTAAAATGTGATTTTCCACTAATTTCACAGTGTTTTTAGATAAACATATTACTGAAGCACCTGCATGACATAAAATAAATGCTATGTGTCCAAGGAAGAATCTGTGTGTCAAAGAGAGAAGAAAGTGACCCGGTTGGGCGAGTTGATCAAGTTCTCCAACTTCCCACTGCCTCTCTGAAGCAAATATGATCACAGAGTTCTACAGCAGTCTGGGAGGGAGGCTGAGGGCCTTCCTGCTAATAAAAGCAATAGGGGCTTCAGTCATTAAACAAAGAAAGAAAGGATATGCTATCCACTTATAATATCCCAGGTTGATGAAGTGGGTCTTATTGGTTATAATGAATGTGCTAGACAGTTAATAATATGTGCTTTTATATGTCCCTGCTTTATAAATAATTTGTTTAAAGTAAATTTTCCTTGTGGTGCTAAACATCTTTATCTATAAAGAAGAATGAGTTGAATTGGATGTTTACTAAGACATCTTCTAATCCCAACATTTTATAGTTCAATGATGGGAAGATTTACCTAGCTCATTTTCTGTGCTAGTAATCTTAATTTAGTTACTGATAGAGTAATTATTAATTTATAAACAAAAAGTATTTTGGCTCGTTGAAACAAGCAAAATAAAGGTGTGTGTGTGTGTGTGTGTGTGTGTGTGTGTAAATTAGAGTGTGAACTAGCTCTGAAATCTTCCAGTAAGTCAAAAAAATATGAGAATATCAGTAGCTTTATGTGGGCATGTGCTATAGAAATAGGATTACCAAGGGTATTTGGTAAGGAAACTGGAGACGCCAACTTCAGTAATGATCTTCTATCTTGAAAAACTCCATTGGTAATGCTGAAGGAAAATCATTGACACTAGAAAAAGAGAAAAAGTATGTAGATAAAATAGAGTCCTATATGCCTAGCAGTACTGCTGAGTCACTTCTCAGTTAAAATTAGGTTCATTTATGAGTAACAGAAAATCTCAAATTGTGATAGCTTTTTCAAGATAGAAATTTTTTCACTCTCACAAAGTTATTGGCAGGCTATGACTAATATGATGGCTCTGTTATCCATAGGGACCAAGCTCCTTCTGTGTTCTACCATCTGTAATGTGTGGCTTCACCTTGTCTTGCAAAATATCTATTCCAGTTCTAGACATCACATTCACATGCCGGTCTTCACAGGAGTTGTGTTACCATATTGCTTACATTCTACTGGTCACATGTAGCTGAAGAAAAATACTAGCAAATAATATATCTTTAGCAGCTCATTTGCCCAGGTTAAATTCATGGGTTCTATTACTGAGAAGATGACAACAGATATTGGGTGACAACTGGTGCCTTCTGCCACTAGTCTACCCTTTGTCACAATGTCCCTGCATGTGTAATATATTCACCTCCCATCATAAGGTGTCTTCTGATTGTAGTTTATCAACCAAAAGAGAAGATATCTTCTCCCAGTATGGAACTATGGAGTTGGATTAGAATAACCTCAATTAGAAACTTCCATTGAGAAAAGGAAAGAATGTGAAATATCTAGAGGTTATTAGTTCATTAATAATTTTGCGTACTTACTCAAGATGATTTTTTAAATTTTTTTAAAGATTTCATTTATTTATTTGACAGAGAGAGAGAGAAAGAGAGAGAGCACAAGTGGGGGAAGCAGCAGGCAGAGAGAGAGGGAGAAGCAGGCTCCCTATTGAGGAAGGAACCTGATGTGGGGCTCGATCCCAGGACCTTGGGGTCATGACCTTAGCCGAAGGCAGACGCTTAACTGACTGAGCCACCCAGGCGCCCTGAGAGATGATTTTTTATTAGTAGATTATCAAAGTCAGCAGTTCTCAAACTTTCTGGTATAAGGACTGCTTTATATTTTTAGAAGTTATTGATGGACGCAAGAACTTTTTAAAAATATAGGCCATGTCTATCAGAGGCTGCTGCTCTAAAAATTAAAACAGAAATTTTCAAAAAATACCCAGAAATTTTCAAAGTATTTATTAGTTTATTTGAAATAATACCCAATGGATGTATGTTAACATATTTTTATAAAAAATAAATATATTTTTCAAAACAAAAAAAATAGTGAGAAGAGTGGCATAATTTAAGTATTTGCAAATCTTTTTAACATCTGACTTAGTAGAAGACAGCTGAGCTCTGACATCTGCTTCAGCATTTGATGTAAAGTTGGTGAAGTGGATAAAGAAAATTTTGCTTCACATGCATGGGAAGTTGGAAAAGAGAGGAATATTTTAGTAGCCTTTACAGAAAACTGTGGATATTCTTTCTTGATGCTATGTCAAAACTTGACAAATGGAAGTTTCTTGAAGATTGGTTGCAATGTGTAATCTGAAACAAAGTTAATTTTTCATACTGTTACATTAAAATCTATTTTGCATTCTGCATTTTGAATGGTCCTTTTACCGATGCATGGATCATTTTTAAAATACTATTTCCCTAAGTTATTAAGGATTTTCAAGTGTTGACACATTTTGTTATATAATAGGAAAAAGAAATCGTGTTTGTTAATATCACCATAGAAAACTCTTTAGGTTTTGGGAAGCTGTCAAAATCAGTGATGCATATAATTTTTCAAAATTCTAATTTTTGCTTGAAAGCTCAGATTTTATCATTGGCAATGAGTAGTGCCAGGTCAGTTGTTTTCTCTGAAGTGACAGAATCACTTTGTTCGTTTTAGAAAATGTATTTTCCAGATATTCAGGTCTGAATAACCATAGTTTGTCTGTCAATCATTTTTTCTAGTGAAGATAATGTTCCATGGAATAAGATGCCAGTTCAACTAAAATCAGAGCTTTTTCTTCAAGACAATCATCATACTTCAGTAGGCAATAGAGTGCTTAATGTGTACTTCATAGTTCATTATAGAAAATGTTATAATAATCATACACTCGAGTAGAGTTTTAATAAAGTTAATTTTTTTGAGATATTATGGGTGAAACTATTATGTGTACATGATGGAGAAAAATAAAGACTACTGATGTAATTTGTTGCCACTGCCTTTGTTCTGACTCAGGTGACAACAGTTTTGCCCATATTTGCTTTTAAACAACCAATGTAAATATTTACACAGTGAAATATTTATACAGGCAAATGATGTCTTAGTGTTATGACGACAAGGATCTTGGCCTCACAAATTCCCTGGATGGATCTTGGGGACCTCCCACCACACATCGGTGGGTGAGGTTAAAGAGTGTGCACATTTGAACTACAGATGCTTCCTGGTTGCACAATTAGTATTTCCACCAAAGGTTCTGGTGACTGATTTTGTCACTTTGATCAATACTGGTACTTTTAAAAGTGCAAATCTGTGTCTGATAAGCTTAGGAAAAGCTCATTGTCTCTGAATTTTTTACCATTAGCGAGCTTCAGAATATTTCCATACATTTATTGGTCAATCTGATGCTGCTGCAGGCATAGATGGACAGTTCCATGGGACAGAAGACTTTATAAAATGACCTCAACTCATTTGGGAATTTAATGTACAATCAAGGTTGTGTTCCCTTCATAGGTAACCAATTGGGAAAGAGGTAGAAACTTGAATAAGTGACATTGGGATTGGGATAACTGACTAGCTATTTGAGTAAAGGTTGACTTATAATTAACTTATATTTTATATTAAAAAATCTGAGTGGATAAAAGATCAAGAAATTTTTAAAAATTCAGTTCATAGGGGCGCCTGGGTGGTTCAGTCGTTAAGCGTCTACCTTCGGCTCAGGGCGTGATCCCGGGGTTCTGGGATCGAGCCCTACATCAGGCTCCTCCACTGGGAGCCTGCTTCTTCCTCTCCCACTCCCTCTGCTTGTGTTCTCTCTCTCACTGGCTGTCTCTCTTTCTGTCAAATAAATAAAATAAAATCTTAAAAAAAATTCAGTTCATAAAGTGAAAGAAAAGACTGGGTAACCTATTTTTATATTTTATTTTGAAGCATCTGTTGAAATATAACAGAGAAAAATCAGGCAAGTTAAAGAAAATAAATAATGTAGTGACTACATAAAATCATTTAAATTTCTAAATGACAAAAGAGCACAAAATAGAAAAGAGAAATAATAAAATAGGAAATAAATATATTTAACATGTACTCCAAAGAATAAATTCTATTTTTTAGTATATTAAGTGCTATTATAAATGTGTAAGAAAAAAAATAAACAGCCTCTTGGACAAGTAGGCAAAGATGTGAATATAAGATATTGAAGTAACAACTTTATAGCTATTGTATTCTAAAGAGTATTTGGAGTCAAATCTTCCAGCTCTCTCATTATAGATGAGAAAACTGAAGTCTAGAGAGGCATAGATAAAAGTTAAATTTCTTTATTCGCCATTAGCTGCTTTAACAACCATAACTCTTTTTCCCCTTGTTTCTACTAAATAACTAAATTACCCAAATTTGATTTTTTCAATTGCATATAAATTTAAATATGTCAGTCTGCAACGACTCTAGGAAAATGCAAATGACATAGAATGACCTTTAGCTATTTGCAACTGATATATTTTTAAAAATAGATGAACATTAGTCTATTGAAATCAACACCATCTGCTCTTATTACACAGGACTAGATATAGCGGTTAAGAACTCAGACTCTCAAGCCTAACCACTAGTTAGGATCCTGCCTTTGTAACACACTGCGTAACGTACACAATTTAATGAAACTCTGTATGCCTCAGTTCCTGATTTATATATCGTCTTAATTTCTAAGGTTATTATAAGATTAACTCATATTTATAAAGTGCTTATGATAATGCATGACATACAGTAAATGCCCAATAAATGTTAGCTATTATTATTTTCATCATCATTTATATTTGGGGAACACTTGGGTGTCCATTAACAGATTTCTCTTTGGTGTATTGTTGCACTGTGAATTAGAAGCATGTCTTATCTTGCTTTGTTATCACCACAAAATGATGTGAATATAGAATTGATTTCTGTAAAAGTCTGTAACTCAGTTATTTTCATAATATATTAGGCAACATGATGAATGAATCCAGGTGTATATTGACAGTAAGAGGTTGGAAAAAGGATTTAAGGTCATTTAATGTAATGGAAATTGAATGAATTTATTATTTTAATCTTTTGCACAAGGAAGAATTTACAGAACCGAGCTCTAAAGCTGATTCAAGAGTGAGGAGAGAGTAAATGACACAAGCAGGGGATATAAACCAGCTGATTTCAAATTCAAATTTAACTACATGTCCTCCTGTTTGTCCTGCTTATATTTCTCATTGCAAGGCTACTTTCAACTTGACCTTGCTGTTCATCGAAAACTCTTCGGGAAACACTACAAAAGCTGAAGGAATTTGTCATAAAGCTAGATATGCAGTATTCTAATATAGCCTGAAACTAAATTGAGCTAGAAATCATCTATGCATACTAAGGCCAGTGCTTGCCCATTCTTAATGGATCATTGGTGGCTTATCACAATGTCTAGAGACCTAATACTGAACTTAGATAATGATTCTTAGGAGCTAAAAAGGCTTTCATTTCTCGGGTTTTCTTCCCTTTGTCCTTTATGGTCCTGAACTCAATCAAATTGTCAGAGGACTACCTCCATCACAAGGATGATGGAAATGCGAATTTGGGTCTATTTATTTCTGAAAAGAAAGAGCCATAGGTGTGAAAACTTCACCACTCAGCATTTTACCAACGTGTAATACACAAAAGCAATCAGAGTTTCCTCACATGAATTTCTTCTGTAAAATGCCAAACACCAGATACCAAATGGACTTTCTTCTAAGCCAAATTGCTATTGGTATTGTCTCTTTCTTAGTGGCATGTTTTTGGACTTTCTGTATGTTCTCCTTCTGTATGTATTCTGCATATTCTCTATGTTCTCTCAATTACTTCAAGTGACAAAATGTAACAAATTGGACTAATGGGTGACCATACGAGTTTTCATGCTGAAAAATGGTTTGTGTTGTGCCACATTATTGATTACTCTTTAATTCATTTTAAAAACACATTCAGCATTTTAAAATCGCTCCTCTATGTTTTTATATAACATTTTTCTTCCTTTTTGGGGGGGATTGGTTTTTTTTTTTAACAGCATTGTTGAGATATAACTTATGTAACATAAAATCAAACAATTTAAAGTAACTAGTTCACTGAATTTTAGTATATTTACAGACTCGTGCAACCATCAGTACAATATAATATTAGGAAATTTTCTTCACGCCCACTCCCTTCAATTCCCCACTTATTGGTGTCACTTTTATTTTCAGCCCCTCCTTCAACCCCCAGCTCGAGACCACAAATTATCTAACTTTCTACCTATAGATTTGACTACTTTGGACCTTTTGTAGAAATGTAACCATTATAATATGTGGCCTTTTGTGATTGGATTCTTTCAATTAGGATAATATTTTCAAGGCTCATCCATGTAAAGCATTCATCACTAATTCATATCTTTTAATTTGCTGAATAATATTCCATTGTGTGGATATACCACATATTGTTAATCCATTCCCCAATGAATAATCGTTTTTTTCCAATTTGGGGCTATCACGAATAATGCTGCTAGGTAGGAAGATTCACGTACTGGTTTTTATGTGTATATATGTTTTCAGTTCTCCTGGATATATGCCTAGGAGTGGAATTGCAAGGTCACATTGTATCCTTGGTGAATCTTTTGAGAAACTGCCAAACAGTTTTCCAAGACTGCCGGACCATTTTACATTCCCATCAGTAGTGTATAAGGGTTCCATTTCTCTAAATTCTCACCAACACTTATTCCCTGCCTCTGTGATTCTAGTCATCCTACTGGGTGTGAAATGGTTTCTTACTGGTGAGTTTGATTTGGATTTATAACTAACTGGGGATCTTTTCATGTGCTTTTGGTTATTTCTCTACCTTTTCTGGAGAAATGTTTATTCAAATGTGTTTCTTATTTTTCAGTTGGACTGTCCTTTTTTATTGAGTTGTGAGTTCTTTATATACTCCTAATACAAGTCCCTTGTCATATATATGATTTACAGATATTTTCTCCCATTCTGTGAGTTGTTTTCTGACTTTCTGGATGGTGGTCTTTGAATCTCAAAATTTTTAATTTTAATGAGGTTCAATTTACCTTTTTCACTTGTCACTTTTGCTTTTGATGCCATACCTAAGAATGTTTTACCTAACTTAAGATAATGAAGATTTATTCTCGTATTTTTTCCCTAAGACTTCCATAGTTTTAACTCTTACATTTTAGCTCTTCCATTCAGCTCTTACATTTAGTTCTTTCATTTTTGGTGTATGGTGTAAGGTAGGGGCCAAAATCATTATATTGCCGTGTGGATATCCAATTTTCACAGAAATATTTGTTGAAAAGAACATTCCTTAGCAACTAAATTGTCTTGGTAACCTTGCTGAAAATCAATTAACCAAAAATGTGAGGGTTCACTTTGGAACTCTCAATTCTTTTTTTTTTTTTAATGATTTTTTATTATATTATGTTAGTCACCATACAGTACATCCCCGGTTTCCAACGTAAAGTTCGATGATTCATTAGTTGATTCTATTCCATTTTCCCATATGCTTATCTTTATGCCATTAGGATACTGTCTTGATTACTATAGGTTGTAGTAAGTTTAAAAATTGAGAAGTATAAACCTTCCAACTCTATTCTTCTTTTGAAAGATTGTTCTGGCTATTTTGGGCTTCTTACATTTTCATATGGATTTTAGGATGAGGCTGTCAATTCCTAAAAAAAAAAAAAAAGAGCAATTTAGGAGTGCAATACAAATTGCACTGATTATGGAGCTCAATTCAGGGAGCATTGCTATGTAAGCAATATTAAGTCTTCTAATTCATGAACATGTGATGCCTTTACACTTAAATCATTCATTTTTAAAAATAATATTTTGTTATCAGTGTACATACTGTGCTTCTTTTATTAAATTTACAATTTTGTAATTTTTTGATACTTTGTAAATGGAATGGCTTTCTTGATTTCATTTTTGAATTGCTTATTGCTACTATATAGAAATATAATTGACTCCTACATAGTGATCTCATACCCTGCCACACTGCCGAACTTATTTGTCTTATATTTTTAGTGGGTTCCGTAGGATTTTCTATATATAAAATCATGACATTTGTAAATATAATTTTTCTTCCTTATCTTGGTCTTAATCTTTTATTTTTCTTTCCTAATTACATTTGTTAGAAACTCCAGTACAGGGGCGCCTGGGTGGCACAGTCGTTCAGCATCTGCCTTTGGCTCAGGGCGTGATCCCAGCATTCTGGGATCGAGCCCCACATCAGGCTCCTCCACTAGGAGCCTGCTTATTCCTCTCCCACTCCCCCTGCTTGTGTTCTCTCTTGCTCGCTGGCTATCTCTGTCAAATAAATAAAATCTTTAAAAAAAAAAAAAAGAAAAGAAACTCCAGTACAAGGCTGAATAGAAGTGGTAGGAGTAGACATTCTTGTCTTTTTCCTGATCTTAGGGGAAAACATCCGTTTTTCTCCATTAGGAATCATATTACATGTAGGATTTCATGCATTCCCTCTGTCAAGTTGAGGAAGTTCCTTCACAATATTTTTGTAGAGCAGGTTTTCTAGTAACAAATTATCCCCCTCCTTTTATAAAATATATGGGTATATCTTAATCTCCCATTCATTTTTGAAGGAGAGTTTTGCTAGATATAAAATTCTTGGTAGAATTTCACCACTTTGGAGATGTCATCTCACTGTCTTGTGACCTCTATGATTTCTCATGAGAAGGCATTCATTATTCTTATTGAGGATCCCTTCTAAATGATAAAGTTGTTTTACTCCTACCCTTTTCAAGATATGTTTTGTCTTTGATTTTCATCAATTTGACTCTGATCTGTCTATGTGTTGGTCTCTGAGCTTATTCTACTTAAAGTTTGTTGATCGTCTTAGACATGTAGGTTAATATTTTGAAAATTTCCAGTTTTCAGCCATTGTTTTTCAAATATTGTTTTTACCCCTTTCCCTCTCTTCTCTCTTTTGGAACTTCCATTATGTTTATGTTAGTACACTTGATGGTGTCCCAATATTTTCTGAGGTTCTGTTCACTTTCTTTATCCATTTTCCCATTCTGTTCCTCAAACTGGATTATATCTATTGACCTGTCCTCAAGTTTGTTGATTGTTTCTTCTGTCAGCTTAAATCTCTAGTTGAGATACTTGAGCAGTTTTCATGTCATTGATTGTTTTCAAGTCCATAATTAGTATTTTAATAATTTCTATTTCTTTATTGATATATTTTTTTTATTTTGCGAGACATCTCTGTCTTTACATTCATTGACTGCTTTAGACATGTAGTCATTTAGACACGTAGTTGGGTATCAAGGCCCCTATTCCCAAGATTTGTTGTTACTGCTCAGATTTTTGAGATTATTATTGTTTTTCTTACATCTGCTTGTTTGTTTCATGATCTTCTTGGACTAATTCTATTGTTCCTGTATTTCTGGCTGTGTGTAGCCCTGAGCACACTGAAAAAAAAAAGAAACCCAACAACTTGTTTTTAAGTTTTGCTTCCTACGGGTCACCTCTAGATCAGTAAAATTTAAATGCCAGCAGTGTTCCACCAGAAAATTTCCTTAAATGAAATTACATTATATGGTTCACCTTTTCCAAGGGAACCTGTGTGTGAGAAGGCACATCCAAGCATCAGGCGGTGTAGAAGACATCCATGGCTTTTACTCCTTGCTTCTGGAGAGTTTTAAGGTCAGTCATATGTAAATGACTACTACCTTTGCCTTTCTCCTGTCTTTCCTGGGCTTGGGCATAGCCTTTGGGATCCTCCTAAATATTTTGGAGATTTTAAAGTTCTCTGTGGTCATCTGGCTCTCCAGGATTTCTTTTTAAATCCACCCCCCACCCCCCGTTCCAGGCTTCCTCTTTTTCTTTTGCTCCAACTGAACCTCAACCTTAGTCAGCTGTGATATTGCCAACATATTGTTGTTTTGGTAACGCTGTGGGGCTCCGTCTTTTTCCACTGAGCGGAGTTCTGAGAAAAATCAAATGTCTACAACATCCTGGGGATAGAGATTTTTCAGAGTGCTGCAATTTCAAACAAAATATTGACTGTGCTCCGGGAATGGTGCTTTTAAGGGAGCTCCAGAAGAGGTCAGACCTCTCCAGTATTTCCAAAACTGCTGGCTTTTGGATACATTACTGATCTGGGGAGGGAAGGGGAATGGGCGTAGCCCCAAGTAAGAAATATCACAGACTACGTACGCTGCCTTACAGGGGTTTAATAACTTTTTTTTTTTTTTTTTTGCATAGATGACGTTCAGTTTGTTCTGTGGCTTTCATTAATTTCTGGAGTTATGAAATGGTTGATTTTAGGTACTTCACCCACATTTTCATTGTTTCAGTAGGAAAGCAAGGTCACAGAGGTCCTCATTCCATGATTTCAGAAATCTATTTAGATTATATATTTTTAGAAATTGGTACTCTGTGATCTTATTTATTTTCTTATCTCTGTTAGCTTCTCTGTTAGCTCCATTTGCTCATTATCTATCTTCTTAATATTTTCAATTTCAAATAAAACATATATTTATCATGCTCTTTCCATTAGAAGTTTATTAGTATTCTTCCTCTTCCTGGTAAAATACCTATTTCTGAAGGTATAAGAGGTATAAACATCATTGCTTTTTTTTATTTTTATGCTTGACTTTCACATATTTTATAAGATTGTATTAGTTATTTAAGTGACATCATTTTTATGTTTAATTAATACTGCTTTTTTCAGTGTTCTTGCCTTTCACATAGTACTTGCTACCATATTTGGTTTTATGGGAAAAAAATTGGATTCCATGGAATTATTCTCTGCTAGTCTTTTCAAGTATGAATTCTGGTTGGAATAAGAGCTACATATATTAAATTATAAAAGTACACTTCTATAAATTCCCTAACATAAGATAGTATAGTTCAATTTTACTATAGTATATTTACTGCAATAAATTTACATTACATCCTTTATTTACATCATATTCTTTAAATAAAATCAGTGGGTGAATCATGGTTTAAGAACACTTCTTCAATTAATTATGCAGCAATAAAGTCCTCAATATGTATTATCATTTACAATTGTAATTCGCTAGATGATACAGATGCGATGTAGCAATGAGAAACATAATTGCCTTTTTAATGCTGCGGTAGGTACACTTTGGTCATTAATTATCAGCTTGACTAATTATTATTGGTAGCAATTAATCTTTGCTCTAATAATTATTGCTGATGAATATACATGTCTTGCTCTCCTTACCTTTTGCAATGACACGCGGATGCTATATATGATTACTAAACTGTAGATTGTCTGAAACAGAGTTAAATAATTTGATATGGTAAATATGTCTCTGACATCGGATAGAATTTGGTCAAGCTGTTGGAACTGTAAAAGGTATATGATATAGCGATTTTTTTCAGATATTCGTTATCCCATCCTGCCTCCCACCAGATTTGTTTCTTTGTATTTCATATACCCCTGCAAAGCTTCTGGCAACCTTAAATAGGGGAGTTGTTAAGAAGTGTGCTTCTATAAATGAGTGAGGATAATCTTAGCATCAGACAAAAGGAATATAAAGGAAGTCATGAAATGATGACGCTTAAAAACTCCTCAGAGCAAAATTATCCAGTCACATTTACAAATCCCTTCCCATGACCAATATAACCTTTGAAAAAGAAGGATGCATCTGATTTTTCGTATATTTTCAGCATAAAAATAGTGCATGGCATCCAGTGGACGCTCCACGAGTATCTATGTTGAGTATTTGTAAGATAGATAATTGAATAATGACGTGAACTAAATGTCTGTTAACAAGAAGGTGGTGTGAATAATCAGCTGACTTTCATGGGAGAGATCATTCAAAGTGTCTTCACAGAAATAACTTCTACCCTCATATTTACCATTCAAAGACTCGCAGAGAACTATGTTGACATCTGCTAAATCAGAAACAAAAAAATTTGAAACAGATGATGTCGATTTTAAACAAGGTCTCTTGGGTTTTGGAAAAATAGAGGCTTACACTTGCAATAAGACTTATCAGAAGGGTTGTGTCCTAAAAACAAACGTCAATGAAGTATTATTCTGAAGAAGTCTGAACCAGTCCAGCCAATGCAGAAGTATTTTGTCGTAGTAATT
This sequence comes from Ursus americanus, assembly GCF_024610735.1. Classification (NCBI taxonomy): domain Eukaryota; kingdom Metazoa; phylum Chordata; class Mammalia; order Carnivora; family Ursidae; genus Ursus; species Ursus americanus. The sequence continues at coordinate 7,814,818 of NC_142134.1, read as the reverse complement.
ATATTAAGTGTTTGTTCTAAATGTTTTTAAAAACAGATATTTGTGTATTAATTTAATGTCATTTATTTTGGAGGGACAATTTAAATATGTTTAATGGTTCAAGCTGAGCTTCCAGTATTTATTATATTATGTTGTGACTACAGGAAACGAGGATTTTACTTGAGGTGGTTTGATTTATAACTATCATTCTAGAAATAACTAAATTATATGTGTTGTGTGTGTGTGTTGAATAGTGAGGTCCTACAAACAAAATAGGAGAAATACGTGAGCTTTGGTTTGTCTGAATAAAGCAGTGGCTATAGTACAGCCCCTTAGTTTTTCTTATAATCATTATTTTCCTGGAAAATGTCACTGCTTAAACAATATACAGAATGAAGTGATGGAAAGTACTGTGATTAGGAGCAGAAGTTCTAAGGTCAGGCAAGCCTGGGTTGGAGTCTTACTTCACTGTTTTCTGTGAGTCTTACTGAGAGTTATTTAATCATTCTTGACCTAGTTTGATTATCTTTGAAACACTGGCTATGAAAATAGAATTGTGTCATGGTATTATTATGGAGATTTCATATAGGTAAATATCTTATTATGATTATGATAATAGTATCTGCTTCATAAAGTTTTTTAGAGAATTAAGTGTAGGAAAATTACTTAGTATACCTAACAAATAAATATTATCTACTACTTTTATAGTTATTATTACCAAGTAAATACAATTCAAGTACTACAAAAACATTTTAAAATTCCATGTGAAGACTAATACAAATACTAATACAACTTTAGACAAAACTATTTTCAAAACTAAGAATAACAAATTTATTTAATATTTTTTTCCTCAAATAAACCATTAGTAAGCCTAGAGAAGTGCATTTCTCAATTTTCTGAGATATTCTCTCTTATAGTGTGAGAAAGTATATGAGCAGAAGAATTGCTTACAGCCAGCCATTTTATTCCTCCAAGTCATTCTGGAGAGAATTCCAATGTAGATTTCACATTGCTCCATTGGTACGAATGGCATATTTGGTCTGACTTGTTCTAATGAATCATTATCAATAACCTATTCCAATTGTGATGTCCTTCAACACTTGACCAAGAATAACTTTCCAGATTGGGCTAACCTCTAGAGTGGTGACAACATTTAAATTTTTACATTCTAGTCCTGCCCCCTAAGACATCATGTTCTTCTTTTAGCTACACTGAATACAACTCATGACTTGGCAAGTGTTAAAGATTTATCTATTTATTAACATTTTACTCACAAGGATAAAACTCTTGAAATATTACATCTCGTTTTCAAGAATGTCCTTGAGATGGAAAGCAGATATATTCTTTGTCACATTACATTTTTAGACCATGTAGTTCACTGTCATAAAGCAGTCACCAGAAAAGTTAAATGAAACTGCATTATGCAATAGATTTTTCATATTTTAGATACATATACATTTATATAATACCTGATTGTAAATTTTGATGGTAGGATTAAGAAGTCTGTGGAGTAATTGCCAATTCTCAAGAAGATAAACAATTTTTGGAATGGACAAAATTATATTTTTTCTGATACTTGGCAAAGTTTTTGTCTCTACCTTTATGAATAGTTCCTTTATTTATCATGGTTGATGATTAAATGAAAAATATAATAGAGTTTCTTGCCATTCTATTCTGTCTGACTCTTCAGCATGAATTATGCATGAGATAGAATTAAGCAGGGAGGACATCAGGATATTGGTTAAGGAGTAGTATCACTTTTTCAGTCTGGTTGGCTCCAGACTGTTTGCTAGCTGTAATCAGTTGCTATTGTGAGGAGGGTAGTGGATGCTGGTGTGGATTATATCATAGAGGTTAAGACTATCGGACTTGCAATTGACCAAAGTTGTGTTTGCGTTCAAGTTCCACTACTTAATTACCTTGTGCTTTAGTCTTTTTATCTGTTACCAGGTGGTTGTAAAGGAAAAAAAAAACATGTTTAGCACAAAATCTAGGACAAATGAGCACTTAAAAAATGAGAACTATTATAATTACTTCCCCTGATGATTGTTAATTTTCTGTGTCAACCTGACTAGGCTAAGGGATGCTTCAATAGTGGTTAAGACATAATTACTAGATGTCCCTGTGAGGGTGTTTCCAGAAGACGTTAGCGTTTGAATCAGTAGACTGAGTAAAGAAGAGCCTTCGCACCAACCCAGGTGAGCATCATCCAAGCCTTTGAGGGTCTGAATGGAATCAAAAGAGAAGGGGGAATTTGCTCTCTGCTTGACCCAGGGCATCTGTTTCCCCTTGCTGTTGGTGATCCATGATCCTGGCTTCTGGGCTTTTGGACTCAGACTGGGACTTAACACCACCAGCTCCCCTGGTTCTCAGACTTTCGGTCTTGGACTGCATTGCACCACCAGCTTTCCTGGTTCTCTAGCTTACAGACAGCAGATCATGGGATTTCCTGGCCTCCATGATCACATATAATAAATCTCCTCTTATCTCTCTCTATATATCGCATTGGTTCTGCTAATTAACCCCTCAAATCATACCATTTCTTCAACAAATGATGATGGTTCTCTAAGAAAACAATTTATTTCTTTTCCTTTTTTTAAATTTATTTTTCTTATATAGAAGGGTAGACTGTATAAGTATACTTTGCATGACTATATTAACGCTTCTTTTTATTTGTTATATTTCAGATTCTTTTCAGCTTTAGCTGAGTTGCTTTCCTTAGTTGTAAATATTCATTCAGTCAGTCAAGTTACATCGAACACACACTAAGTACCAGTTATTATAGTAAGAGCTCGGATTTAAAAAAAAGTACAAGATAAATAGCAGCCTTCATAAAGGTTACATTCTAGTGTCAGAGAGAAATCTGCAAACAGGCATACGGCCTTGCCATATGATAAATACACTAATGGGAGGAGTACATGTTGCTCTGGGAGCCTATGGTTGGTGTCAGAAAAAAATATGGTTTAAAATACAGACCTAAATGTTGAGTAAGAGTAAGCTGAGAAAAACGTGAGGTGAATTATTCAACACAGAAGAAATAGAATGTGCAAAATCTATAATATAATATAATGGTATGTTCAAGAAACTGAATGAGGTCTTTTGTTTTTTATATGGATGCAGAGTGGAATTTCAAAGATAGCAAGAAATGAGGTTGGAAAAGTAGGCAAAGGCAAGATCATGAGTGGCTTTTTATAAAATTTTGAGTAATTTTTACCTTATATTAAGGGAAAAGGGAAGCCACTAAAGGATATCAACTAGGGTAAGGAGGGATCATGACTTGTTTAGGAAGTGTAATTTGGGGGCAGAGGAAACGGAGAGAAGGGTGTCAAGACTAAGGTAAGAGAACAATGTAAGAGGTTATTATAGTAATTCAGGTAGAAAAGCATGGACGTGTAGACCAAAATAATGGTTAAAGGAATGGGGAGAAGCAACTGGACTTGCTAGATATCTACAAACTGTACTCATCAAATTTCACAAAAGTTTGGATGATATCCATAATAGTAATAACCACGATAGCTAACAGTTAGATGGAATTTATATTCCTATACTATTCTAAGTGTTTTCATTTCTATTAAGCCATTTAATACTCACAGAAATACCTGAATTAAGTACTATTAAAATCTTTATTTCAGGTGATCAAACTGAGCAACAGAAAAATTAAACAATTTGTCCAAATTCACTAACTAGTGAGTGGAAGAGCCAGGAATGGAACTCAGGCATTCTGGTTCTGGAGTTTCAGCTCATCAGCATGGAGGCTATTCTGCTGTTCCAAATGACAGTGACTGATGCTGTCTTTGCATTCACAAAGCAGGTACTATGCCAAGTGCATTATAGGCATTGTTTCATTTAGATTGTTGCAATTGGTAAAAGCAAAGATAGACAAAGGAAGAGAAAAATTGGATTTCTTGTTTTGTTACAAAGACAGGAAAACCAGTAGATAAGCACAAGTTGGAAATAATGAATTTAATTTTAATCATGTCTATTTTGAGCTGTCTCTGAGTCATATAGAGAGTCCAGTATGTAGTTGAATATCCATGACTAAACCATGGTGAGTTACTTGGGCTGGAGATGAAGGTTTCTATATACATCAGTATATGGATGTTAACGGAGACATATAAGTGTTCAGATAGAGAATTTTACAGAAACAAAAGCTTAGAGAAGAACACAGAAGATATTAACTTTAAACTCTGGGCAGAGAGAGGGGTGCCTGAAAAACAGACTAAGGAATGATCAGAGTGGAAAAAAATGGAAAATGTGAAGTCACAGAAGACAAGAGAAGAGTACTTTTCAGAATGAGAAAGTAGTCAAATCAAAATAATAAAAAATAAGCCTAAGAATGTTAAGGCCTTGAAAATGTCTATTTGATATAATGATATAGAAGCCATTGGTGACCTTAGTATAGTAAGTTTCAGCTGAGCAGTGGAGGCAGAGCCAGGTTTCAGAGAGGTAAGAATTGAGTGAAAAGTGAAGGTGTAGTGATAGGAAATACAGACAAGAGACTCAAGAATTTTAGCTGTAATTTGTTAAACAGGTGATACAATTATGGTGGGTGGGTACATGTGAAAAATGTATTTATAGAAAAGTGGAGTAGTACATAAAACCACACTTGTGTAGTCAATTGATTGTAAAGGATGCCAATAAAATTCAATGGGAAAAGTGGTGTTGAAAAAACTGGGAAATGTGTGAAAGAAATCAATCTCAATTTCTAACTTAAACCACATGCAAAAATTAATTGGAGAGCACAGATAAACCTAAAAAAAATGGTTAAAGACATAAGGTTTCTAGAAGAAACATAATTAGGCATAGACAAATATTTAATAAAACACTGAAATTAATAATTAGGAAACACAATATACAGGGGCACTTGTGTGACTCTGTCAGTTAAGCATTTGACTCTTGATTTTGGCTCAGGTCATGAACTCACTGTCGTAAGTTCGAGTCTCATGTCAGGATCTGTGCTGAGTGTGGAATCTGCTAAGATTCTCTCTCTTTCTCTCCCTCTGCTCCTTCTTCTGCTTACTCTCTTTCTCTCTGTCTCTCAAAAAGAAAAGAAAAGAAAAGAAAAGAAAAGAAAAGAAAAGAAAAGAAAAGAAAAGAAAAGAAAAGAATGATATATATAAAATATAATTCATTAAAATTAAGAGTTCTTCTCAACAAATACACCATTTATTAAGTGAAAGGGCAGCGTGGCAGAAAATATTTGCAAAATAGATATCTGATAAAGGACTTGTGTTAAGCATATGTAAGGAATTATAAAACTCGGTAACAAAATGATGAACTACCCAAGACAAATGGGCAAGATTTTGAACAAACACTTTATAGAAGAAGATATAAAAATAGCCAATAAGCACATGAAACAATGATCTAATCATTCATAATCAGGGGAATGCAAATTAAAACCAGAATAACATACTTCTATGCACTCATGGAAATGATTAACACTGAAAAAACTGACAACAACAAATGTTGGAGAAGATATGGAATAACTGGAACTCTCATAAATTGCTGGTGCATATATAATACATTCTCAAGCACTTTGGAAAGGGAAGATTGTGTCAGTTTCTTACAAAAGTAAATGTGCACCTAAACTTTAGCCTACTAATTTCACTCCTATGCAGTTACCAAAGAAAATGAATGTTTAAGAATGTTCATAGCAATTTTATCTATAATGGCTCAAATTTGGAAAAAACTCAAATTTTCATCAGTATGTGATGGTTAAAGTAAAAGTGATATATTTATACAGTGGAATACTATTCAGCCAACAAAAATAAGTAAGCAAAAAAAGAATTACTGATACACACAAAAATGTTCATGAATCTCAGAAACATTATACTGAGCTAGGGAAGCCAGGCATGAAAGAGTACCTACATATGAGTTTACTGATATGAAATTCTGTATCAGGTATACTTAATCAATGATTTAAATGATCAGAAAACAGTTGCCTTTGGGATAAGAATATCTGGGAAAGGGATAAAAAAGTTCTCTGGCTAATATAAAAGTTCTACATAGTTATACAGGTGGATACGTTTGATTAAACTCATGAAATTGTACACTTTTGATTTGTACATTTCACTCTATGTAAGTTTTACTTAAAGAATACTCTTAAAAAATTGAATTCTGACTGGTAGGCTTACTTTCTGCAATGATAGGAGTTAGCAATTATGTAACTGATTTCTGTGTATTCTAGGCTTGAACAAATATAGATATAAGTGTTGGCATATATAAATATATAGATACATACACTTAATATTTATACATAACTGTGTATGAAGATATTCATATTTTCATAGCTCTGTCTGCTAAGAGGGTCAAGAAACGTTAAAGCAGAGGAACTTAATATGCTTGGATGCCTGGATCTGGGTTACTAAACACCATGTTTCATCAAAAAGAACCCAAACTTCTTAGAGAAAGTTTGCTTTCAAACCTGGGGCAGAAAAAATTTCAGCGTGAGCCATGAATGTCTTGTGGATGACTTGTGCTTAAAGAATGACATGAGTAAATCAAAAGACACAGAACTGATCTTGAGAACTCTTATTGGTCAAATCCAAGAAAATTTGACTAACCAAGTAAGTGATAGAAATTAATTTTAAGTCATTGAATAAAATGAAATTCCATGAGCTGATACTAGAATACATGAATGAATGAAATGGTGAATACATAGGAAATCAATAAATAATCAAATAAAGAAATAAATGAGTAGGGAAGGAAAGCCCTTATTGAGTAGAAAGCCAACTAATAACAGGAAAGGAGAGCACTGCTTTCTGCATTTGCTCTGCAAAGAGCAAATTGGTAAGAGTGGGAATGGTACTTCTATCCTACAAGTGAGGGGGAGGAAAGTAGTCAGCTGCAGGAATGCTTGCATACTCAATGGCAAGAAAGCAAAGGAATTACTTCCTGATTTTTGGTGGTGGTGGTGTTTTCTCTCTGTGAAGTATGAGCTCTAAAACGGCTGCCTGGAAAATGGGCTAGTCATCAAATTAGAAAATATGGAAGGACTTTGAGGAGGCCTATTAATATTGAAAATAAAGAATTTAGAGTGCTCCCAATTTATAATCAGGGTTACTCATTCTTTGAGATTTTGGCATTTATTTATTCTAGGAACATCTATACACAGATTTTTGCATAAACAGAAGTTTGTAATTCTCTGGGGTAAATGACCAAGTGTAAAATTGCTAAGCCATATGATGTATTAGTCTGCCAGGGCTGCGTAACAAAGTACCAAAGACTGGGTGGCTTAAACAACAGAAATTTATTTTTTCTTAGCTTTGGAGACTGAAAGCACATGACCGTGGTGCCAGCAGGGTTGAACTCCTCTGAGGCCTCTCTCTTTGGCCTTCAGATGGCTGCCTTCTCTCTTTCTCATGTCCTGCTTCATTTGAGCTGTTATAACAAAATAATATGGACAAGATAGCGTATAAACAACGAAAATTTATCTCTCACAGTCCTAGAGGCTGGGGAGTCCAAGATAAAGGTTCCAGCATTGTTGTGTTCTGGTGAGGGCCCTCTTCCTTGTTCATAGATGGTGATTTTGCCTTCTCACTCTTCCTCGTCTGGTAGAAGGGCAAAGGGAACTCTCTGGGGTCTCTTTTAGAACATATCTCCCCTTAATTTTTTTGGTCAAGATGCTTTTAACTATTCTAAAGCTTGTGACTTTCCATATATATATTTTAGAATAAACTGATATCTATCTATCTATCTATCTATCTATCTATCTATCTATCTATCTATCTACAAAAAAACTTACTGTATCTTTTCCGCACAGGAATTGCATTAAATCTGTAGCTCAAACTGGAAGAATTGATTTTTTTTTACTGTGATGAGCCATCCAATCCATGAGCATGTTATGTCTTTCAATTAATTTTGGTATTCTTTGATTTTTTTCATAACCATTTTATAATTTTTAGCATTTACATGATATACATATTTTTATAAGTATATATATACCTAAGTATTTCATTTTCTTTGGAGCAATGTTAAATTGCATTGTTTCTAAATTTTGGTTATTGTATCTTTGTTGTCAGCATACAGTATTATGGTTGATTTTTGTCTGTTGGTCTTGCTGAGTTCACTGATAAGTTTCTAGGACTCTCTCTTTAGATTTCTGTTTATTCTCTCAGTGTACAAACAAGTCATCTGTAAATAAAGGCAGTTTTATTTCTTTATTTCCAATGTTTCTGTATGACTGTCTTTTTTTAAAAAGATTTTATTTATTTATTTGAGAGGGAGAGAGTACAAGTGGGTGGAGTGGCAGGCAGAGGGAAAGGGAGAAGCAGACTCCCCACTGAACAGAGAGCCGGGCATGGGGATATTGATCCCAGGACCCTGAGATCATGACCTGAGCTGAAGGCAGCTGCTTAACAGACTGAGCCACCCGGGTGCCCCAACCACTAATTTTTAATCTTACTTTATTTCAGTGACTAAAACTTCCAGCAATACTTTGTACAGAGTGGTGAGAGCAGACATTCTTGCTTTGTACCCAATCTTATAGGGAAAACATTCAGTCTTTCATTATTGTGTATGTTGTTACCCATAACTTTTTAAAGATGCTCTTTATCAAATTGAAGAAGTGCTCCCTGATTGCTAACTAGCTGATGTACAGCTGTTGAATTATATCAAATACTTCTCTGCGTTAATTGATATAATTATGTTTTTCTTCTTTGATTCATTGATATGATGCATTACATCGATTTTTTTTGAAAGTTCAATCAGACTTACATAAATAGAATAAACCCCACTTGGTTACGGTGTATTAAGTCTTTTTTGTATTATTGAACTCAATTTGCTAATATTTTGTTGGAAATTTTTATACTTAAGTTTACTTGAGATATTGGTGTGTAGGTTACTTCTTTTGTGCTATCCGATTTTGTTACGAGGAAAATACTTCCCTTATAAAATGATTGAGAAGCATCCTCTACCATTCTATTTTCTTGAAGAGATTCTGTGGATTTGGCAAGGTTTTGTTTTGTTTTGTTTTTCTGTTTGACAGAATTCTACAGTAAAATCATGTAGGTTTGGAGATTTCTTTTCTGGGAAAATTAAAATATGAGATTAATAACTTTAATGGTTGTAGGGCTAATGAAATTACATATTTTATCTTGGTTGAATTTAATGGTTGGAAGTTTTCAAGAACTAGTTCCATTTCTCCTAGGTTGTCAAAATTATAAGAAAAAAACATTTGTAGTATTACCTTATTATCACTTTAATGGGCTGCAGTATATGTGATGGTATCTCCTGTTTCATTCCTGATAATTGGTGATTTGTGTCTTCTTTATTTTTGTCTGTATTGTTAGAAGTTTATCTATTTTACTGAGAAAAAAAAAATCCCCCTGGTGACTTTTTTTTTACTGTTTTTCTTTCTTTCTTACCCTTCCTCCCTCCCTCTCTCCCACCCTTCCTTCCTTCCTTCCTTCCTTCCTTCCTTCCTTCCTTCCTTCCTTCCTTCCCTCCTTCCTCCCTCCCTCCCTCCCTCCCTCCCTCCCTCCCTTCCTTCCTTCCTTCCTTCCTTCCTTCCTTCCTTCCTTCCTTCCTTCCTTCCTTCCTTCCTTCCTCTTTCTCTTTCTTTCTTTCTTTCTTTCTTTCTTTCTTTCTTTCTTTCTTCTTTCTTTCTTTCTTTCTTTCTTTCTTTCTTTCCCTCTCTTTCTCTTCTTTCTTTCTTTCTTTCTTTCTTTCTTTCTTTCTTTCTTTCTTTCTTTCTTTCTTTCTTTCCTTCCTGTTTATTTATTTGCAACTTCACTGATTTCTTATCTTTTTTGCTTTCTTTCTTCCACTTGGTTTGGGTTTCTTTTTCTTTTTCTAGTTTGTTAAAGGAAGAACATAGGTTACTGACTAGGATCTTTAAAAATTTCCCATCTAAGTATTTTTATACTATAAAATTTCCTCTTAGCACTGCTTTAGCTGCATCTTACATATTTTGATCAATTTATTTTTTTTAAGATTATGTATATTTATTTGAGAGAGAGAGAGAGAGCGAGCACACAGGGGCAGCAAGAAGGAGCAGAGGGAGAGGGAGAAGCAGACTCTCCACTGAACAGGGAGCTTGATGTGGGGCTTGATCCCAGGACTCTGAGATCATGACCTGAGCTGAAGGCAGATATTTAACCTACTGAGCCACCCAGGAACCCCAATTTATTTTTGTTTTTACTCACTTATACATACTTTTAATTTCCCTTGAGTCTTCCTCTTTGTCCTGTGTATTTGTTAGAAGTGAGTTGTTTAATTTCCATGTATCTAGAGATTTTCCTATTTTCTTTCTGTTATTGATTTCTAATTTTATTCCATTATGTTCAACTCAGTATGATTGCAATTTTTAAAAATTTTTTGAGGTTTCTTTCATGGCCCTTATATGATATGTTCTATGGATGCATAGAAGAAATGTAATGGACTTTAGATGGATTATTCTATAAATGTGAATTCGATTATGTTGAGTGTGTTTTTCAGATCTATTTCCTTGCTGATTTTCTGTCCAGTATTTTTTTTTTTTCTGTCCAGTAATTTTATCTGTTGCTTCCTGAGAGGTGCAGATTTGTCTGTTTTACTTTTCGGCTCTTTCATCAATTGTCTTCATACGTCTTCAGCGGACTGATATTGTTCATTATATAATGTTCATATTTATCTCTAGTAATTCCCCTTGCTCTAAAATGTACTCTATCAGATATTAATATAGCTACTACTGCCTTTCAGTGATTAATGTTTACATTATATACCTTTTTCCATTCTCTTACTTTCTATTTACCTATGCTGAATTTGAAGAGTTCTTATAAGCAGCGTATATTTGGTTGTGTTTATCTACTCTGCCAATTTCTGTGTTTAGATTGGTGTATTTTAGCCATTTATGCTTAAGGTAATTATTGATGTTTGGTGCTTAAGGCTGTCATTTTATTATTTGTTTTCTATTTGTTTCCCTTGGTCCTCATTTGTTTTCCCTTGTTTCTCCTTTCTTGCTTTCCCATAAGTTACTTGAACATTTTTAAAGATTCCACCTTGAGGTATTATAGTGTTTTTAAGTGTATCTCCTTGTATAGTCTATGTATAGTTTTTATTGTGGTTGCTCTGGGCATCACCAAACACACACACACACACACACACACACACACACACACACTTTACTTTAATCTAGCAGTTTCAGTGTTTAACCAGTTTTAGTGAAGGATGGAAGCCACTTTTCCATTTAAGTATCTTTTTTGTCTTGGTTTAAAATATTAATATCTTGAGTTATCAGATGGTATAATTTTTGTTTCAATTATCAAATATCATTTATAAAACTCATCTATTGTATGTACACATATTTCTACTCTTTACATTGATCCTCTTCCTTCATAATGCTCCAAAATCCCTTCTTTTGTCATTTTGTTTTTCCTTGAAGAACTTCCTTTGGCTGAGCTTAGGGGAAGGTTTGCTAATGATAAATTCTTTTAGTTTTCCCTTGTCTGAGAATGTCTTAACTTCTTTTCTGAAGGATATTTTTACCATTTATATAATTCACAGTTGAGTTTTTTTCTTTCAGGACTTAAAAAAAATGTTTTGCCACTTCCTTTTGGCTTCCAGAGTTTCAGATGAGAAGTCTATCATTCGAATTGGTATTCCTGTAGAGTTAATGTTACTTGTCTTTCTCTCAGGAGTTTGTTTTTTAAGATTTTATTTTTAAGTAATCTTTACACCCAATATGGGACTCAAACTCAACCTTGAGAATAAGAGTTGCACACTGTACCAACTAAGCCAGACAGGTGCTCCACTTTCAGAAGTTTTATCTGTGTTTTTCAAAAATTTACTTATAATATGTCTTGACATGGATTTCTTTGGGCTTATTGTGTTAGAATTTGCTCAGCTTCTTACATCTTAGGTTTACATCTTTTGCCAGATTTGGGAAGTTTTTAGTCTTTATTTTTTCAAGTACTTTAGACTCACGGTCTCTCTCTTCTCCTTCTGGGACTTTGATGATATGAATGCTAGATCTTTTGTTCTTGCCAAACAGGTTCCTGAGGCTTTGTTCAACTTTTTCAGTCTATTTGCTCTCTGCTGTCCAGATCAGGTGAGTTCTATGACCTGTCCTCATTTCATCATTTCTAATCTCTTTCATTCCCACTCTACTATTGAGCCTGTCCAGTGAGGAGTTTGTTTGTTTTTTTTTTAAATATTTTCATTGCTTTCATTTCCATTTGTTCGTTTTTATAAGTTCTTTTATAAGTTCTCTTTTTTTGCTGAGATTTTCTATCTTGTCATTTTCAAGATAATTTGCCATTGGATATTTTTTTAAATTTAAATTCAGTTAGCCAACATATAGTACATTATTAGTTTTTGGTATAATATTCAATGATTCATTAGTTGTGTAAAACACCCAGTGCTCATCACATCACGTGCCCTCTAATGCCCATCACCCAGTTACGCCATTCCCCCATCCTCCTCCCTATACACAACCCTCAGTTTGTTTCCCAGAGTCAAGAATCTCTCATGGTTTATCTCCCTCTCTGATTTCTTCCCACTCAGTTTTCCCTCCCTTGCCATTGAATATTGAAGCATAGTTAATGACGGGTGGCTGAAAATCCTTATCAGATAATTCCAACATCTGATTCCTCTTGGTGTTTGCATCAGTAGATTGTCCTTTCTCATTTAAGTTATAATTGTCTTATTTCTTGGTGTAACAGGTGATTTTTTATTTTCCTGGAAATTTTGCTTATTATGTTAGAAAACTCTGGGTTCTATTTTTTTTTTTAAACAGGAAGTCACTCTATTTAAGTTTTGGCTTACTCTTTTGAGCTGTATTTTCAATGGCAATTTAAATTTCAGAGCCCTTATTGTGGTATGTTGGTCTGCTTGGCTTACTTGGTGATACAGGGATTCTCACTGGTTTCAGCCCAGTTGCTGGGAGTCTCAGAGTGTAGAAGGGTAAAAATGGGATCCCCCTACTCATGGTCCTTGGTTTTCCAGGTTCTCTGGAAAGATAAGGGTATTCATAGACCTGCAGTGTAAGAGGGTGTTCCTAGGTCTGGCGGCTGGATGTTAATTTGATCCATCTTGCTTTGATGATTCTGTCCACCAGCCACAGTGTTTCAGGATAGGGAGATGTTTCCCCCACCTGGTTTATTACTGTGGATGGGTCCTTTGTCTTATTCAGTTCTGGCTACTGTAACAAAATACAAACTTGGTGACTTAAACAGCAATCCTTTAGTTTGTCACAGTTCTAGAGGCTGAAAGTCTTGAACCAGTGCCAGCACAGTTGGATTCTTGGTGAGGGCCCTCTTCCTCATTTATAAATGGCTGCTTTCTTTCTGAATCATCTCAGGACACACAGAGAGAGCTCTGGTCTTCTCATCCCCTTATAAAGACACCAATCCCATTATAGGGGCCTTGCCGTCATGAACTCATTTAATCAATTACCTCCCAAATGTCCCATCTCTAAATATTACCCTGTTGGGGATTAAGGATTTAACATATGAATTTTGGGTGGGAACATATATTTAGTCCATAGCAGTCCTTCCTGTCTTTTTTTTCTTCCTGACTTAATTCCCCCAGGTGGGGAGAAATAATCAGGTAAAAGAGGCCTCCCTGAAAGGATTGCTTGCTATAACTTGGTCCCTCTTGCTGGTTCTGCTGGTTTCTCTGGCCTACTAGGGGAAAAAAAAATGTAATGTCTCAGGATCAAGGAGGCTTCCCAGGCCAGGCTACTTGTGGTGATTGAGACCCTGTTGCTGGTTTTGCCCACTGTCTTCAATGGCTCTTGGAGAGGGAGGGGAATCTCATTCTGGTCGGGAAGGAAAACACTTCCCCTAGTTGATTTTGGTTGGTAGGGTTACTTACTGATCCTCCTTTCTGTGATTTCAGGCTTGCCTGATATTCTCAGAGAGACTTCCACTTGATCTCAGAAGAGAAATGAACCTATCTAGGCTGCCTTCTATCGCTGGATTGAAATTGGTATATGCTGAGTTTGGGTGGCCTTTTTCTGTTGGGTGAGAGGGGCATAAAAACCATGCTGCTGTGTTTATCGTCCGATTCTGAGGTCTGAAATTGGTTTGCTTTCTTATTGCCTTTTAGAGTTCTCCTTTAGTTGTCAGTTACGTTATTTCCAGGATTTATAGCTGTGCTTAACAGTGAAGAGCTAGATGTAGGTCCATACACTCTGTATATACAGAAATTCCAACTATTTAATTTTCATGGAGACTTATGCTTTTTAAAAAATATATTAGTTCATTTGATTGTTTTTATTAAGTTTCTTATTTTAATTACAGAATAGTTAATATACAGTGTTATATTCATTTCAGGTGTACAATATAGTGATTCAGCAATTCTGCACATTGGTCAGTGCTCATCATGGTAAGTGTACACTTAATCCCCATCCCCTATTTCACCCAGCCCCTGCCCGCCTCCCCTCTGATAACCATCAGTTTGTTCCTATGGTTAAGGTGATTTGGTTTTAATAGCTATTCATGGACTGCACTTACTGCCTAACATCCATCCCTCAAATATTTGGATTTTTCATCTACCTTTTTTCCTTATACTAAATTTTAAGACGGTGCTGCAGTCCTATGACAATATAATATTATTCCTCTATTAGCAGTTTCTAAGATTTATTTTCAAGTTTTAAAATCCCTTGATGATGATTTGATCTTCGCTTTTGTAGCTTAAGAGTGAAGTTTTCTGATAGCTCAACCAACCAAAGTTTTGTAGCACTTACTGTACACTGGGGCCTTCTATTAGAATGAGATTGAGCATCATTGCATAAAATGAAGAGGTAGGAAAGGATAAAAAGATAAATTGGATTAGTTGTTATATTTAAAAACATATTTTCATGGAAAAGTATTATATTTGGCAGGAACAGTGATGGAAGCCCAAAATGGTTGAAAACATTATGAAATATCTACTTCAACAATTAGGTATAGATTGAGAGCAAAGAAAATACCAATTTCCTTTGGAGAGAGACAGTTTTAACAAATAATTTTCCAATAAGGTTTTTCTAAGTTCTATGAGGACAAATAGAATTATTGGTTAAATATTTAATGTCATTTATAAGAAGCATGATAGTTTGTAGTTTATGGTTACCCATACAGTGTAGTCAAGTTGTGTATTTTGGGGCTACTATCCAAACTTGAAATTGGGAACCATTGAACAATAAGTACACATTGAACCTGTGCCCATTTTACAATATTTGGTGCATAATTTCACTCAGTAAATTATTCAGTTTTTTTATAAATCTAATAAACTTGGTTTTGTGACATTGCTGGACAAATATGTGATTTATTTGATGCCAAGACATTGATTAGGAAAGTGGTATCTAATTATAACTTGTTCATGGGCCATCAATTTCATTTATATGGTATGGTTTCTATTAGCAAACTGTGCAGAAAAGTGGTAACTACTAATAATAAGTATTTCTGTGCATAAACACATTCACTGAATAACTAAAACATAAATTATTAAGTATCAAAATTTGATCAAATTATACAACTCTGGAAAAATCGTATATATTACTCACCAATTTAAAATGATCATAACCATTCTCCCCTTTGATTTACCAGCAGTAGGTATTGGACTCAAAATCTCTTCACCTTTGACTGATACTCTGTCAAGCAGACTTTGTTTGTTTGTTTGTCTTTCCCTTTATGGTATCTAGACCTAAGAGAATTTTAATCCCAGCATTTATTCTGAGAAATTCAAATTCACTTTCCAACTGTTCAGGATTAATCTATTGGCAGCTCTGTAAGCCCTTAAGGAGCTATTCACTCTCTCAGTTTAGCGTGTAGAACAAATTAGTACTTCCCAAAATAATACCAGTTAAAGCAACATAAAAAACTAAGTATTTATATTAATCTCAACAGACAAGTTCCAATATCTCTCCAAAAGAGCTGCCATTCAAGGACAATGCTTTTTGTCTTACATAGTTACACTTTTATATTATACTCCTAAGGTTTGCTTTTATTACTTGTTCTATTATTACTACTTCTACTATTACTGTTACTGCTGCCACTGCCACTGCTGTGTGCACACACACACACATACTTGCACACATATATTCATATACCATGTACATTTTTTTCAATCTACAAATTTTGGCATTTCATTTTGACAACTGTGCTTAGTAGGAGTCCAAACACCTGTATTCGATTTCTACTTCTTTTCTGAGTACCAAGTAAACTTGGGTAATTCATTTTGCTATTTTATGACACATTTTCCTCATTTGAAACATGAAAATGTTGGACCAGGTCATAAGTTGCCAAAATAAGAGCCTTGGATGAGCCCCCTGTTTTGGTAAATAAAGTTTTATTGAAACACACCCGCATTCATTTATTTATGCATGGTCTAAAACTATTCACACTGCCTTATTTGAGGGGTTGTACAAGAGATCACATAGACTGCAAACAGAAATATTTATTGTCCGTACTTAAGAAAATGTCACATCAGTTCAGGCCTAGATGATCAGGAAGGTCCTTACCATGTATGTGTATTTATCACTCAAGAAGATTTTGATAGAAAAAAAAAAAATCTTAGTCTGTTTCCCAAGTGTGATGATAAAAATTTTAAATTATTTCAATTTCTATTCTGAAATTCTTTTCATGAATCCAAATGACAAGAATCAACCTGGCTCACTTACATAGTGAAATTGTCTCTAGTGATAGCCTGTTGAAAAAAGGCAGAACGCTAAACACAATGGTGGTCATATTTTTAGTAACTTGCTCATTTTTCCAATACTTCAATCTTGTCATCTTCATTACAAGAGAGGTAGACTTACCTTAAATCAATCTACATTTATTGGAGACTTTTATTCAAAGCCCATTTTGATCCATTTTGGGGAGTTGAATACACAGCCATACCCCTCAAATAATCAGAAATCAAATGAAAGACAAACATAAAATATAAACATAAGTGACTAAAATTCATAAACTCAGAAAACAAAGTAAAGATATATTTATGGTGTGTGTGTGTGTATGTGTGTGTAAACACACTAATTGGCAGAGGGCGTGAGCAGTGGAGGCTTGAGATTTATTATAGATCAGGGAGGAAGGCTGACATTCATGCTGGATTGATGCTTCAATAATGTGTTTTATTTTTCTGTGAATTTCAAAGCACTAAAATGACAATATGTTAATCAAGTGGCCACCGGGAGGTGATGAACTATCGATTTTCAGATTTGTGAAAGACCTTAAAATCTATGTTCAGGAACTTAAATTTCACAAAGGGGCAAATTGGGAATTACAGCAGCGTTGTGAGGAAGAGAAAGAAAGCATCAATCTATTGAAAAGTTTTGGACTGAAAAATAAAAATGCATCAAAGAGCACAACTTAATTCACACAAGAGAAACGTAGGACAGTTGCATAAACTAACCACTGGATCTCTCTTCTCTTTTACTTCTCATAAAATCTTTATTAGCTGAATTTCGTAAGTGTTAATTTTAAATTTGTTTACAGTTAGTTTATGTAGGAAGTTCTAACAAATTTTTGGCAAAAAAAAAAAAAAAAAAGACCATAACTATTTCCTTTCTGATATCCACATCCTTTGTAACGTGGTTTTGGAGGTCCTTCCATTATGATGTGGACTCTATTACCACACAATTTATACCTGGATTGTCCTTATGAGCTGGTTTAACCAACCAAATTCAATGAAATGGACTGTATGGCAGTTTTGAACAGATCTTAATGCGCCTTGCCTGCTTCTTCCTTTCACTCTCTTGAAGAGGGTCCCAATATTTTAAAAGCCCTTATGTAGTTTCTCTCACCTTGAGGGGCTGACCTGTATGTTCAACAGAATACAGCAAAAGAGACAGCATCTGACCCTCTAGACATAAGGGTGTTTTAACTTCTGCTTTGGACATTTGGAGTACTGATATGGGTAAGCCCGCTGCTGTATGGACACCCAATCTTGTGGAGAGGTCAGCTTGGAGGGAAACCAGGTTGCCAGCACCAGCTTAACAGTCACATGGCTAAACTACCTTGAGAACAGATCCTCAACACCCAATTAGCCCTCAGAGGACCGCAGCTGCAGGTGACATCTGACTGCAACCTCACGAGAAACCTACAAGCCATACCACCCAGCTGAGTGGCTCTTGAATTCCTGCCCCACAACAGCTTGATTATAATTCTTTTTAAACCATTCATTATTTTATGTTTATTATGCAGCAATCTTTAACTAATACACTGTAACCAAGGAGGGTACATAGGGCTTCAGCTGCTTGTCCAGGGTGGCAGAGCGAGTGGGCACAAGTACATTTAAATCTCTCGATCTTGAGAAAGGATTTCTTTCTTTCTTTATTTTTTGAGAAAGAATTTATTATTTATCTACCATGAGTAAATTTCGACTCTGTATTTTCCCATTTTTTTGGCTCCTTTTTCCTCCCTTGACTTCCCAATGTTATTAGGTTATATATTAATTGCACTTGTACTTTATTTTTGGTATTTGTTATTTTTATATTATAATAATAATTATATAATTTATTATTTGATTTGTCAGATTTAAATATCTTTTGAAATCTGGCTTATAAAAGGAATTTGACATAGTGCACTACTGTAAAAATTCTTGTCACCTTTGAATTCTCAAACTTTCTGAATTATAGGAGTGGTACATTGCCAACGCTTTTAATCATAGTATTATTACACTACTTACATTTCTTTTAGTCTTAGAGCTTTACAGTCTCTTTGCTATTTTTACTATCAATCTCTTATTTGGCTGAACTTTATTCCGTAATAGCTTTCTCAAGAAGACTCATGGGAACTGAGTTGTTGTATAGTCAAAACAGTTTATCTTGTCTTCATATTTGAATGGCTGGCAACAAAGTCATTGGACCACAGTTCCTTTAAGGATTTTAAAAGCATTGCTCTAATGTGTTCTTTGGTATTCATTGTTACATTAGGAAAATCTGAAGTCAACATGATTTATTTTATATAAGAGGGAATTTAATATTTTGGGTGACCTACCAAAAGGTTCTTAATTTAAAATCAAATGCTTACTCAGTGCTGAGTGTTACTGTCATGTAACAGCTATTTGAGATAGGTATAATTCTTATTCCCATTTTACAGACATAAAAACTGTTACCAATGCCACATGGGAAGTAAGTGACTCTATGGTCTCATTTTGAAAGTTAGAAGCAACTTAATGAAGAATAATATGTCAATATATATGGGTGAAAGAGCAGAGGGATACATGGCAGAAGGTTAAATAAGTGAGTTGAAAGATTAAACTGAGAACCTTTTCTAAAACATGGGCTGAAAGGACAAAGTGATGAAAAGCATGGAGAGATGGAGATTACAGCCCAGAGTTCCAAAGTTTGTCTAAGATTTCCAGCAGTTGCCTAATTGGACAAAACATGGATAATAGAAGGAGTAAAATAAAGAATGATAGAAAAAAATCTCTGAGCTGGGAAAACAAACAAACAGGAGTCTTCAGAAGAGAATCAAGCAAAAACGCTGAAAAAAACCACAAAACTAAAAATTGCCTAATAAAATGTATAACTCCAAGGAAAAGAAGAAAATCCTAAAAGCATCCGGAATAAAAATGAAACAAGAAAACAAAAGAAATACAAACAAAACAAAATAATAGATGTGCAAGCAGTCACTCTAAAGCTTTCCAGGAGTTTCTCCCAGGAATATTCTGGAAAACTAAAGGCACCTTCATTTATTATTATTTTTTTACTGTAAATGGACATTAATCTAGAGGTAAAAATGGGTAAACAAAACTTTTAATTGTGGGAATCAAATGTTTATTGACCCTTTTACTTTGTTTTATTTTTTCAAAGCACTCATTGCCTTCTTTATACTTTAAAGTTTACATATTTGTTAAATTTAATATTTATTGCATATTTCTCTTTATGAGAATATAAACTCCATGAATGCAGATGTTTTTGTTTGTTTGCTGATTATCCCCAATACTTAGCATAATGACCAAAACAAAATATGTTATCAATATTACTTAGAGCATAAATTCTTTAGTGTCAAACTATTGGAAACTGCCTAAATGTTCACCAAAAACAGAATGGTTAAATGGTATATAGTATTTCCATATCATGTACAAGTTAAATAGAGTGACATAGTCTTATGTTATTAAATGCAAAAACACAAACCCATCTATAAGCATCTATAAGCATGTCTAAAAAAAAGAACTAATAGGATGTATTGTGAAATACTGTCTATAATTATCAAGTGGGACTGAGAGGTGGGTAGCAAATCAATTGTCAGTCAAATAGTATTTCATAAGACTTATTTTGTGCCAGGCGATATCCTAGAACAGGGGTGGAACAGGTTCTGACCTGAAGGTGATTACATTTGCACGGGTGGGGAATAATAATGTACAAGCATAAATAAGACCATTTTAATAACTGGGAAGTGTTGCAAGGAAGTTAGGATAGAGTTGTATGCTGGAGACTAACTTGGGAGACATTGGCTGCCTTGCACTGGTTGGTCAGGGACAGTGTCTCTGAAAGGGTAAAATTTAAGTTGAAACCTGGATATGAGAAGGATGGTGGCATAAAGACCACGACGATTTAAGAGTTACCACCGGAAACAGAACAGAACACATACAACCCCCCCCCCAAAAAAAGAAAAATCGATCAGCAGAGGTAAGAGACCTGGATTGGGATTGTACATGGTAATGACTGATGGACAACATGAAAACCAAATTATGTGGAGCAGAGTAAATGAGGGCAAGATGGCACAGGGTGGGGATGTGGGAGTCCAGTGGGGACAAGGTAAAATAGGTAAGCTAGGGCCTTGTAAGCTAGGGCCTTCATGTGACCTAAACACTGAATTTTAAGTATAATAGCAGAGCATTAATGGGATGTAAGATAGAGGCACGATCTGACTTATGCTTTACGAAACAGTGGTAGCATGAGAAGGATGATCAGCAGAGGATCAAGAGTCAGAGGCGGAGGTACCTGGGTGGCTCAGTCGGTTGGGTGTCTGCCTTCAGCTCAGGTCATGATGGCAGGGACCCAGGATCAAGCTCCGTGTTGGGCTCTCTGCTCAGCGGGGAGCTTGCTTCTCCCTCTGCCTGCTACTCTACATGCTTGTACTCTCTCTCTCTCTCTCTCTCTGTGTCAAATAGATAAATAAAATCTTAAAAAAAAAAAAAAAAAAGAATGAGATCCAGAGACCAGTTACAAGCTGATGAAGTAGACCAGGTGCAATATAATGTCTCTCAACAGTGGTCAGCAGTAGGACTTCTACCTAACATTTTTGCTTCTGTGATTTTTTTTCTTTCTTTTCCTTCTTTCCTTCTTTACTCCCTCCATAATCCCTCCCTCCCTCCTTCTCTCTCTCTCTCCCTCTTCTGTAACAGACACATAAATTATGTCGTGATGGCTTTACACAAATATCTCAAAAATTCACATCATTCTACATAAAGCCCCAGGGATAATTAGAAAAGTAACGCTGATTGGCAACAATACTAAGTACTGCCGGCAGTTGGTTTGAAAATAGAGCTTTATTTCACACTATTTATACTGCGTTAGGATATATTTGGAGTTTCAAGTGGGAGGTGCCCTCTTTGCAATGCATCACTTGTAATCCATGACATGCACTACGGCGGGAAGGGGCATCTGCATTTGTTGTGTTCAATGGCTCGTATAAAAACCTGACCTAAGAGACATCCACAATGTTTGGAGAAATACTGGTTACGCTCTAAAGTGTTTTCAAATAACAGTTTTCAGGTTCGGGGTAGAATTGGAAATGTACTGAAATGTTTAGAAATCTCTCTGGACTGTAGGGATTTTGCTATTTGTATCTGGTAGGAAAAGCTGTTCAATAGGCACAAATTTGAGAGTAAGTATTTGAAAGGAAACTCTAAAATCTGGTTTGCCAACATCTACTAAGGAAGCAGTGCAGTTTATTAAGGTAGAAAATTACACTGTGGATCTTAAAATGCGTTCCTATATCCCATAGGAAAGAAGAGATGGCTGACCCATTTGAAGGACTATGATTTCAACCTTAATTGGATTTCTAAGGTAAACGCTTTCTGAGCGCTTCGTATGCACATCATTTCAGGGCATGGGCACTTGTTAGTTCGTATCTGATCCCGTCTACGGAGGGCTGGAGTGCCAATATGGCCAACGGCTGACGCGGTCTGGCGCAGTGTCCCAGAGCTGCTAGCTATGACACCACCAACCTGTAGCTTAGCTTGTGTTTGTGACTCTCCCCCTGAGCTGTATTACTTTTCTAGAAAGGATTGTTCTATGGATTAATTTATTGGATATTAGAAGTAGTTATGTTTATTAATATAGTGGTATTCGTGTAAAAGACAGTAAGTGAAAATAAAATATATCCAATTGAGAAACTTACCACATGAAGAGTGCCACTTACCCGTGCTCCTGAGAACAGAATGTGAATACATTGCTCAGTGGTTACCAGGCAATCTAGAAACGAGCAGGAAATACTTGTGATAGTTTTAACCCCAGATTACTACTTGCTAAGTAATTTTGAACATATACTTGACCATTCTAAACCGTGTGTCTTGATTACTAAAATGGCTATGCAAATAATAGCTCCGCTGTAGGCAGAAAATGTTTATTGCTGGTTCAGGACAGAAAGTAAGTTTAGTTTATGTGTGCTATAACAGTGTTCTGTCTGATATTGCCTTTTGTCTCAAAGTGTACCATTTTTTGATGGCAAATAGTATGGTTGCCACAGTTTACAAACCCTTCTTACTGATTTTGTTCAATTTCTGTCACCCCTGCAAAAGCAGCCCCCACTACTCAGGAAAGGTGATTCTCCAATTCCGGGAGTGACTCAGAGCTCTCAAGCCCAGGGATTGAGTTAGGGGCTTCCACTACGCTCTCTTTCATCAGCACATGGCATTCTTCTGGGGACACTTTATTTTTTTTTTATTTTTATTTTTTTTTTATTAATAATGATTTTTTATTATATTATGTTAGTCACCATACAGTACATCCCCGGTTTTCGATGTAAGGCTCGATGATTCATTAGTTGTGTATAACACCCAGTGCACCATGCAATATGTGCCCTCCTTACTACCCATCACCGGTCTATCCCATTCCCCCACCCCCTCCCCTCTGTAGCCCTCAGTTTGTTTCTCATAGTCCATAGTCTCTCATGTTTCATTCCCCCTTCTGATTACCCCCCCTTTCTTTATCCCTTTCTTCCCCTACTGATCATTCTAGTTCTTATGTTCCATAGATGAGAGAAATCATATGATAGTTGTCTTTCTCTGCTTGACTTATTTCACTAAGCATTATCTCCTCCAGTGCTGTCCATGTTGTAGCAAATGTTGAGAACTCATTCTTTCTGATTGCTGAGTAATATTCCATTGTATATATGGACCACAACTTCTTAATCCAGTCATCTGTTGCAGGGCATCTCGGCTCCTTCCACGATTTAGCTATTGTGGACATTGCTGCTATGAACATTGGGGTGCATATGGCCCTTCTCTTCACTACGTCTGTATCTTTGGGGTAAACACCCAGTAGTGCAATGGCTGGATCATAGGGTAGCTCAATTTTTAACTTTTTAAGGGACCTCCACACTGTTTTCCAGAGTGGCTGTACCAACTTGCATTCCCACCAACAATGTAGGAGGGATCCCCTTTCTCCACATCCTCTCCAACAATTGTTGTTTCTTGCCTTGTCTATTTTTGCCATTCTAACTGGCGTAAGGTGGTATCTCAGTGTGGTTTTGATTTGAATTTCCTTGATGGCTAATGATTTTGAACATTTTTTCATGTGTCTGTTAGCCTTTTGTATGTCTTCATTGGAAAAGTGTCTGTTCATATCTTCTGCCCATTTTTTGATTTGTTTATTTGTTTCTCGTGTATTGAGTTTGAGAAGTTCTTTGTAGATCTTGGATACCAGTCCTTTATCTGTAGTGTCATTTGCAAATATATTCTCCCATTCCGTGGGCTGCCTCTTAGTTTTTCTGACTGTTTCCTTGGCTGTGCAGAAACTTTTAATCTTGATGAAGTCCCATAAATTCATTTTATCTTTTGTTTCTCTTGCCTTTGGGGATGTGTCATGAAAAAGGTTGCTTTGGCTGATGTCGTAGAGGTTGCTGCCTATGTTCTCCTCTAGAATTTTGATGGATTCCTGTCTCACATCGAGGTCTTTCATCCATTTGGAGTTTATTTTTGTGTATGGTGTGAGATAGTGGTCAAGTTTCATTCTTTTGCATGTAGCTGTCCAATTTTCCCAGCACCATTTATTGAAGAGACTGTCTTTTTCCCACCAGATGTTTTTTCCTGCTTTATCAAATATTAGTTGCCCAAAGAGCTGAGGGTCCATTTCTGGGCTCTCTATTCTGTTCCATTGGTCTATGTGTCTGTTTTTGTGCCAGTACCATGCTGTCTTTGTGATCACAGCTTTGTAGTACAGCTCGAAATCCGGCATTGTGATGCCCCCAGCTTTGTTTTTCCTTTTCAACAGTTCCTTGGAGATTCGGGGTCTTTTCTGGTTCCATACAAATTTAAGGACTATTTGTTCCAGTTCTTTGAAAAACGTTCTCGGTATTTTGATCGGGATAGCATTGAAAGTGTAGATTGCTCTGGGTAGCATGGACATTTTAACTATGTTAATTCTTCCGATCCATGAGCATGGAATATCTTTCCATCTTTTTATGTCTTCCTCAATGTCTTTTAAGAGTGATTTATAGTTTCTAGAATAAAGGTCCTTTACGTCTCTGGTTAAGTTAATTCCAAGGTAACATATGGTTTTTGGTGCTACTGTAAATGGGATGGATTCCCTGATTTCTCTTTCTTCGTTCTCGTTATTCGTGTACAGAAATGCAACTGATTTCTGAGCATTGATTTTGTATCCCGCCACGTTACTGAATTGCTCTATAACTTCTAATAGTTTGGGAGTGGCTTCTTTTGGGTTTTCCATATAGAGTATCATGTCGTCTGCGAAGAGAGACATTTTGACTTCTTCTTTGCCGATTTGAATACCTTTGATCCCTTTTTGTTGTCTGATTGCTGTTGCAAGGACTTCTAGTACTATGTTGAATAATAGTGGCGAGAGTGGGCATCCTTGTCGTGTTCCTGATCTTAAGGGAAAGGCTTCCAGCTTTTCCCCATTGAGAATAATATTTGCAGTAGGCTTTTCATAGATGGCTTTTATGAGATTGAGAAATGTACCTTCTATTCCTACACTCTGAAGGGTTTTAATCAGGAAAGGATGCTGTATTTTGTCAAATGCTTTTTCGGCATCGATTGAGAGGATCATATGGTTCTTGAGTCTTTTCTTGTTGATATGATGTATCACGCTGATTGATTTGCGAATATTGAACCACGCTTGCATCCCAGGTATGAATCCCACTTGATCGTGGTGGATAATCCTTTTAATGAACTGTTGGATTCTATTAGCAAGTATCTTGTTGAGGATTTTGGCGTCCATATTCATTAGGGAAATCGGTCTGTAATTCTCCTTTTTGAGGGGGTCTTTGCCTGGTTTGGGGATCAAGGTAATATTGGCCTCATAGAATGAGTTTGGTACCTTTCCTTCTGTTTCTATTTTTTGAAATAGCTTTAGGAGAATAGGTATTATTTCTTCTTTGAATGTTTGGTAGAATTCCCCAGGAAAACCGTCCGGGCCTGGAGTTTTGTTATTTGGAAGGTTGTTTATCACTGACTCAATTTCTTCATAATTAATTGGCCTGTTTAAGAAATCAATTTCTTCCTTTTTCAATCTTGGTAGTTTATAGGTTTCCAGGAAGGATTCCATCTCTTCCAGATTGCTTAGTTTATTGGCATATAGCTGTTGATAAAAATTTCTAATAATCCTTCCAATTTCAATGGTGTTCGTCATGACCTCTCCTTTTTCATTCATAATTTTAATAATCTGGGTCTTTTCTCTTTTCTTTTGGATAAGTCTTGCCAGTGGTCTGTCAATTTTATTGATTCTCTCCAAGAACCAGCTTCTAGTCCTGTTGATCTGCTCTACTGTACTTCTGGTTTCTGCTTGATTGATTTCAGCTTTAATTTTGGTCAACTGCTTCCTTGTGCGTGGATTAGGCCTGTCCCTCTGTTGCTGTTCCAGCTTCTTGAGGTGAGAATATAAAAACTGCATTTTAGATTTTTCTATTCTTTTGAGTGAGGCTTGGATGGCTATGTATTTCCCCCTTAGGACTGCCTTTGCAGTATCCCATAGGTTTTGGACTGTTGTATTTTCATTCTCATTGGTCTCCATAAACTGTTTAATTTGATTTTTGATTTCCTGGTTTATCGAGTCATTCCTGAGCAGGATGGTTCTTAGTCTCCAAGTGTTTGAGTTTCTTCCAAATTTTTCCTTGTGGTTGAGTTCCAATTTCAGAGCGTTGTGGTCTGAGAATATGCAGGGGATAATTTCAATCTTTTGGTATCGGCTGAGACCTGTTTTGTGTCCCAGAACATGGTCTATTCTTGAAAATGTTCCATGGGCATTAGAATAGAATGAGTATTCTTTGGTTCTGGGGTGTAGTGTTCTATATATATCTAAGAGGTCCAACTCGTCAAGTATGGCATTCAAAGCCTTTGATTCTTTGCTTAGTTTTTGCCAGGGTGTTCTGTCTATTTCTGAGAGTGGAGTGTTGAGGTCCTCTTCTGGGGACACTTTAAACTCCATGTTGGGCACATAATCCAAGTTGTCTAACTTAAAATAAAAGGACAGATTTATTTCGAGGTTGGAGAGGGAAGAAGTTTCCTATCTCCTTTGGAAATAGAAAGCTATGGATATTGCCTGAAAGACCGATGGCAATTATCTTGCAACCATGAGGGTAGGTAGCTTGAGGATAAACCTGACCCAGAGAGAAGCAAAATAAGAAAAGTCCTGGAGCCCTGTTCATAGCACAGCTGACCACAGCCTACCTTCTTAAGTTCTGTTCCTTCGGATAACAAATGTCTTTATTATTTATGTCAGTTTTAGGTAGTATTTTTTAAAAATAAATTGCAGCTAAAATAAATACACTCTCTTATAAGGTTTCTCTAAGGATTAAATAAGATTATTCATATAAAATGATTAGCACAATGTTAGGAATAGTATACAGTATTTTATTTGCTTATTTTTAATATAACTGGGAGGCTGCTGCCACAGAGAATCTATAAGCTACCAGATACATAGAATTTTATAGTTTAGACCTGACACTTTTTTTTTTTTTTTGAGAGAGAGAGAGAGAGGGCAAGCAGGGGAGGGGCAGAGGGAGAGAGAGAATCCCAAGCAGTCTCCACACCCAGTGCAAAGTCTGGATACGGGCTCAATCTCATGACCTGAGCCCAAATCAACTCTGAACCAATTGAGCCACCCAGGTGCTCCTATCACATTCTTCTTCAAATCAAATATGGCTCACTGTTTTTGGACGGATATGATACTCTCTTCAAATCATAGATTAGGCAACCAATATCCAGGCAGAAGCTAATAAGCACCGAAGTTTTCTTTACCTTGATCCAACTTCTCTTCAGTATATCACACAATCTCAAACTTGACTGAGAAGAACATGAGGTTAAACTTCAATTGGCCCTAGTAACTAATCGTGGTAAACGTTTGGGTGTGAGTGTGCGCGTATATGTGTGTCCAGACTCTCCATATGCACTCATCCCACTTCCAGTAATAACAGTCAAAACATTGTGAGGAGAGAACCTATTCCTCTCCATTCTCCACCCTTGTGGTCAGGGAGGACTCCACCCACTGTTCCTCAGGTGGAACATGTGTTCAAAGCCCAGCTGGAACCAGGACTTAACTGTCTGGCCAGGAATGAACGTGTGACTCGAGCCATGTCGGTAAGGCCAACCCGCATTAGAATCACCAGGCTTCTGCAGAAGTAACTGAAGAGAACGCTCTTGTGTGTGAGAGAATGTGTGGCTAGAGTTGCTACCATCATGAGCGAGCTCGTGCTTCATACCGCTGATTTAGCTGTCTCAGTTGAGAACTTCCATAGCTCTCTCCCTCCTCCCCTCTTTGCTGTGTACCCATTGTCAGGCCTTCCTAACTCCCCAGTGTAATCATTTCATGAAAAAAGTGAATGTTGAATGAATCCTATCTACTAGGCTCAGTGCTGGGATTCATGGCTGAGCAAAGACCCTGTCCATGAGGACTCCTCACCATTTGCAAAGGCAATGAAAATACCATGGCCCCTGGACACCTGTACTTCAAATTGCTCAAATATTTGTCATTTCATCAACAACCCTTTCTACAATACATTCAAAGAGAGTTGCATGCATTTTTTTTTTTTTTTGCTGTAGAAAAAGTTATGAATTTGGTCATTGGATTATAAAACCATTTTGGAAGCTAGTATTAGATTCATCACCTGTCCAACTTTTTCACACGGCACAGCTCGTTCAGAATTAACTAGGAGCTTTAAGATTTCTAAGTCAGATAAGAATCAAGCTGTCCAGATGTTATTGGTGCCACTGCAGGAAGAATGTGTCCTCAGCAGGAGTGAGGCTTGAGTGCATTTTCTCAATGAAAACGCCCATGAAGACCAATACTTAGAAGGAAGCTAGTAGACTTTGAACTTATGAAGACTTTATCCATGTAACCAAAGACAGAATTGCTGAATATATGCACCTTTTGAGTTTTTGATTAAAATCAAAAGAGTGAACATCCAAAAAACAGCAAAAAAAACCCCCCTAAAACCTCCCTGTCCCTCACTTTATTTTCTATTTAATAGTAAAGGAAAATCAGAGAGTCCTCAGCAGAGAACAGTCTGAATCAGTTCTATGTTATCATAACAGGACGCCTGACAACTCTACAGGAGAAAGATAATAATATGTTAAGAGCTAAGCCAAGAAACTTTGCCCGCCAAGCTCAAACCTTTAGAAATGTTAATTTTCACAAGAAGAATAGCAGGATTGTTATATTTCCAGGAGGAGGGTGATGGGTAGTCTATTTTGATTTTAAGTATATAAGGTAGGGTGTCATACGTCGCTGAACTCTCAATGGAAATGAACTCTTGATTGGACTGTGGCTGCCTTGCCTACGGTAGGGAAAACTGCTGAAAGATGAGAAAATGGCAGGAATTAATGCTGGAGATTTTGCCAGAGGGAAAGCAGAGAGAGAAAGAGATGATCTGATTATGCATTCAGGGATGACAGGTGAAGCTCCAAAAGTTCAGAGGTTCTGTTCAGATATCCATCTCCACATTTTAGCTGCTCATTTGAAGCTTTGCCAAGCACAAGGGAATCTCTTCTGTTTCAGAAAGTGTTGACAATCTCTCAGGATCTGTGGGGCTAACCATTAGGCCTCTTGCTTCTTCCATTTCTCTTCACTCCATCTCAAGAGCAAAAAGGGTCACGAGGACTGCATATTGTAGTGAAAATTCCCTTTTACTGCGTAATTTCCTATCACTGCAACTCTCAGGGGTTCTAAAATAGAACACAATTTGATTACATAAGGAACATTATTACTATTTAAGCTTCTCAGGACCCAATCAGAGAAATCATGATAAGAAATGGTGGGCAAAAGATAAAATATCAATGTCTTAATTTTATGGAAGGTTTTACTGGCTTTATTTGTTTTTAAAAAATGTGTGGGAAATTAGTAAATAGTTAAGTCATCTCCTTTTTGTTGTTTGGCTCTTCTGCCAAATTATTATTGAAAAAAATGAAGTTTTTATTGTTGTTTGACAGTACAAATTAAGTTTAACATCACAGGCTACATGATTCTTACCACTGCCAGGCATTCAGTTAAGAATCTTATAGTCACTATCTCATTTAATTGTCAGAGTTTGGCAGATTAAAAAACAATAAGCAGAGCAAAACAAAATTCCCATACCAAATAAATTCCTACAGAAACAGGTCTGATTCTGTCTGCTGCTAAAATTGAGCATTACCTCCATACGCTTGCTACACAAATTGTGATCTGCAGGTCCATCTCATCAGCATCACTTAGAAACTTGTTAGAAATACACACTCTTAGGACGCACCTCAAATTTATTTCATGAAAACCTGTATTTTAGCAAATTCCTGCGTGATTCCCATGCACATTAAATTTGAGAAGAAATATTCTATATACTACATTCATGTTTTTTCTTGATAATGAAATTTTATTGGCACATCTCAAAGTTTTTAAGAGTAGAAAACGATTTCTTTTTAACTTAAATTAAAATATCATTTTTCTGATTGTAAGAGTATGTATGCCTATTTTAAAATAAAAATAAAACCATCCATGCATTTATAATGAAAATAAAATATCTCATAATCTTACCCCTTGAAAATGATCTGTTGGGTCGCTCAGTCGGTTAAGCGTCTGCCTTCAGCTCAGGTCATGATCCCAGGGTCCTGGGATTGAGTCCCATGTAGGGAATCCCTGCTCAGCAGGAGCCTGCTTCTCCCTCTCCTCCCCACTTGCGCTCTCTCTCGCTTATCTCTGTCACTGTCTCTCTCTCTCAAATAAATAGATAAAATCTTTTAAAAAAAGAAGAAAATGATCTGTTAAGAGTATAAAATAAACAATCAAAAGAATAACTACTTTCACCACCAAACTGAAACAAAACATAGTTAAAACATTTATTTAATATGGTTAGCTTAGGAGAATTCATAACCCATTCATAACATTTAGGATATTGTTTAATTTTTTTATTTTATTTATTTATTTATTTATTTATTTATTTATTTATTTATTTATTTGACAGAGATAGAGACAGCCAGCGAGAGAGGGAACACAAGCATGGGGAGTGGGAGAGGAAGAAGCAGGCTCATAGCGGAAGAGCCTGATATGGGGCTCGATTCCAGAACGCCGGGATCACGCCCTGAGCCAAAGGCAGACGCTCAACGACTGTGCCACCCAGGCGCCCCAGGATATTGTTTAATTTTAAACAAATATTGTAATATCTGTGCTTCTCCTAAATGAGATTTCAATAAGGAAGATTTTGAAAGCTCTAAGGAGGGGGATAAGGTCTAATCCTTTGAATTTCCATTCTTAGATATTTTATATACATTTTATTCCACGTGCTGCTCTTTCTTTCTTGTCTCTTCTAATACATTCTCCCTGTCTACCTCTCCTTTCCCTGAACCTACTGATACCTAGCACAGGCAGAAATCAGCAAGTGACAGCTTGATAGAATTTGCTACACAAAAATTGCAATATCAAAGCATAACTAAAGTGAGTATCAGATGCCATAACTACAATGTTTGTGAGAAATAAAATAATGCTATTTTACATAGTAATAGAAATAAAGAAAAAGCATGGATAGTCCAACAGGCAAAATATATTAACATTTTTTTTCAAATACAAATGGTAAGCATAGGAAAATCATATTTCATCTTAAAAGAATCAAATAAATGCAGCACTATTTTTCACGTATTAGTTGGAGATTGAAAAGGGTAAAATAAATGGAAAGAGTATGAGGAAATGTCACTCTCTTATAATGAGTTGAAAATTGGTGTATTTCTACAGTGTAATTGGGTGATAGGTATCAAAACCCTTATAATAAGCACACATATTTACTGATAAATTCTATTTCTAAAAATTATGCTGAAATAATTAGTTTGTGAAAATTTTATAAAGATGTTTATTAAGGCAGCTTTTATAATAATATATAATTAAAAGACAATGTAGATGCCCAACAATTTTGGATTTCTTAAACAAATCATAATAGATTCATAAAACAGAATGATGAAAAGTCATTGCAATTATACTTTAAAAAGAAATTATTTTATAGTATTACCCATGGGGTGGAGGAAAAAAAAATCATGACACATTCCTTGAGTGAAAAGACAGTATTGCTTTGAATTTCCTTTTATTTTGTAAACTTTGAAGTTGGGCAATTTTATAGCTAGTAAGTTTTTCTAGCCACCCACTCTTTTTCCAATTGAAAAAAAAAAGGTGATTTCACTTGGAATGACATGTCCGCCAAGGGATATATTTTATTCATTTCATGTTATGGAGATTACAGTGTAGTATCAAATACAGTGTTTTAGAAATATTAGAGGGAAGTGGGGAGAGGAGTTCCTCTTCATGAGGGTATTGGAGATGTGTCTATTCATATCCAAGTCATCATCTGAGGTCATGGCCTGGTATCAAGTCAACTGCCATCAATTCTTCAAACCCTGAGGAGACTGGATTATCAGTCAAAACCTCATAGTCCACAAAATTTCATGCTATTACAGAGCAGATATTACAGGGCATTTCTCCCTGTCCTGTCAGTTAGTAATCCTTTCACTGCACCCAAATGAAGTCACTAAACAATCTGTCTTCAATTATCTGTCTATCTACCTATCTACCTATCAATCTATCTATCTATCTACCTACCTACCTATCTGTTATCTATCTACCTACCTATCTGTCATCTGTCTATTTATCAATCTATGTACCTATGTATCTATGTGTCATCTGTCTATCTATCTGTTTATCTATCTACCTACCTACCTATCTGTCATCTATCTATATCTATCTATCTATCATCTATCTATCTATCTATCTATCTATCTATCTATCTATCTATCATCATCTATCTATCTATCTATCTATCTATCTATCATCTATCTATTTATCATCTATCAATCTATCTACCTACCTACCTACCTACCTATCTGTTATCTATCTATCTATCTATCTATCTATCTATCTATCTATCTATCTATCATCTATCTATCTGATGGCTTTGCTTTTGGAGGCCACCATGCATTACTTTCTGAACTGTTTCTGACTTAGGCCACAAGCTGAGAAAATGAGGGATAGGTGTGTGCACAATCTACAATGGGTTGTAGACAAATCAAGGCAGTCGAGTAAGCATTGACCATCCCTACCTCATAAAAGAGGATGATACGGGCTTATTGGAGAGGAGCATTCTTTAATAGGATTTTGTGAGAATAGTCTTCCACCACCTCAACGGCCAAGACAGTTTGGTGGAGTGGGGATGTGCGGTGTGCAGGGGGTAAGTGGGTGCAAGAGAATCTCTTGGAGGATGGGGAAAAGCATAAAAACAGAAGACAGCATCACTTAGGACTAGGTTAAATGCTTGCTGAGCTGCAGGAAATTTCAGGCCTGCATTATGATGTTAACAGAAAGACATGTAAAAAAAGTACTTTTTTTTAAGATTTTATTTATTTTTTTTGAGAAAGAGATAGAGCACAAGCAGGGGGAGCAGCGAGCAGAGGGAGAAGCAGGCTCCCGACTGAGCAAGAAGCCTGAAGCTGGACTCGATCCCAGGACCCCAGCCAAAGGCAGACACTTAAACTAACTGACTGAGCCACCTAGGCATTCTGTAAAAAAAGTTCTTGAGAGAGCTTGACATGTGATAAGGGGTGGACTGGGGTGGTCAGTAAGCCAAGCAGGAAGAAAGAAGGCTGTGAATGGAAAGGTTCTATGTATACTTTTACCATTTGGCTGGATGTGGATGAATGAGGGCTGATAACCTAAAAATAAATAAATAAATAAATAAATAAATAAATAAATAAATAAATAAATAAATAAAAGCTGAATCGTTGTGAGTCACATGAAGGACTCCATATAAGAGGCCTCCTTGCCTGGATGAGAGGGACTGGGCAAAAAGAGGCAGCGGCTATGGGAAAGTCCTAGAAAGCAACCACATGGCACCCCCTACAACAGGGAGCTAACCATGCCGTCAGCAGCACCTTCCCTACCTCCAGGGTCATAAAGAACCTGCTGGAACACCTTCCATGATAGAGGATGTTTTATTGTCGAGGAATGCTCACCAGCTAAGTAAAGGAGCCTGTAACTTCCTCCCTTTCATAACTCCTCCCCTTTCTCTGACCCTAAGAAGAAAGACTGAGCGATGGACAATGAATACAGACCCCAAACACCTTCTACACTGCCGGACTTTGAGGCACTAATCATTTTGGATGTGAAGGGCAGGCAAATTTTGTAATGTGGTTGTGAGATTAAAATTTTTATTTAGATGAGACTGAACTTCTGAACACCCTGGAAATGAAACCGTTGAAAGACTCTTCCAAGAGGTGAGAATTGCTAAAAGTCTGTGGAATCAGCCCGGGTTGTGTCTGCAGCAAGAAAAGGAGATCTAATAAATCACATTGAAGACATTTGTAAGAGAGAGAGAAAAAAATACTGTTTCTTGACTGCACCCTAATGAGCTCAGCCAACTCAGCCAAACTGCTCATACGCATGTTAAATATATGGGGCCATTCCCTTGCAAATATGCTTTACGCAAATCACTTTGTTTTAAAAGTACGCCAAAACCTTCCAAATACATCTCGTACAACAGAATGCAAAATCAGGTATTTCCTGTCAAATATAACTTTCAGGAACTTCAAACACATTAATCCATCAACAAATAGTTGTTGCACATTCATTCATCTAAATATATATTGAGTATTAAAATAGGCACTAGGGCTATAAATATGGGCCTAGAAAGTGTTACATTTCATGTTTCATAAGAAGCCTAATGCCCTTAATAGAAAAAAATGAAGATACTTGAGAATTTTCCATTTTAAGCATTGTGTTAGTTGTTTCGGCAGTAAAGATGATTAAAGGGCTCTTGCTAACCTCACCATTAGAATAAGGGGAGAAAGTGGACTAACAACTATTTTACAAAACGGAGTATGATTGATTTACAAAGAGAAGTATGGATAAACTATCTTGTCCTTTCAAACAAAGGATCACGTGAAAACGGGAAGCACTTCAGGTCTAGGGAATTAACAAAAATACGATGTTAGATTAATGTCACAATACGGATCATGGAATTAGTGTTTCACAAGCTCATTTCCCAGGTTCACCCCCAGCCTGTGTGTCCTACACTCTAGCAGTATTAGCAGTTCTACGTACGAGGTTCTTTAGAAGGCTCCGCATGCCCCCCCCACCCCCAAGTCACCCAGTTTCATAAATGCCCTCATGCTGGGACCTATTGTCCTCTCTAGAGAGAGGAGGAAATTAAGACTGTTCCTTTTTCTCCTTTTTTTATTCTACAGAAGCTTTGATCACACAGTCTCTCTACCACCATTCCCTTCAATCCTATGCATCCTTCTTCCAATAACAGGTTCAAATGTCTTAATTGTGGAAAGGGCAGAGGCTCTAAAGCCAGAAGTCTGAGACCTGGGTCTGCTCCTTGCTCAGTATCATACTAGTGACTCATTTAACGTCTCTGAGTCTCATTTTACTTTTCACATGGAACTTCTTTAACAGTTGTTGTGAATATAAAATAAGATTTCAAAAATAATTTATAGGCTATAATGTGCCTGTATAAACATTCTAAAACATTCAGAATTAAATGGGTCACTTCTCTATAACACATTGCATCTAGGTGTATTTTAGCACTTTTTGCTATTATGGTTTGTATCTCTTTCTCCCCCACTAGATAATGAATTCCTAAAAAGGAAGACTTGTTCTCATTCATCTTTATAGGCCAAGCCACAGCATGGCCCACAGCGGATGCAAGATTCACTAAGGAATATTTGAAGTTAGGGGAATAAGCCTAAGACAAGTTCCATCAGAGCCATATTAATTCGAAGCCTAAAATAAATCCGAATACAACTTTTTACAATAATTTACAAGCTGTGGTGATATAGGAGGAGTAACTCAGCCGGTTACAGGGATGTTTCAGATGCTTAGGAGAAATGAGTAAGCTTGGAGCCAATATTGCAATATATGTGATATTTTAAATAAATTAGATTGAAGGTCTGTGTGAAAAAAGAAAACACGAATTTCCCCCCTCCTCATACGCCAGGAGACTGGACTTCTAATAGGGGATTGAATGACTGTAGCAGTTTAATTAATTTCTCTGTGATGCTCTCTTCATCTAAAATGGTTGTAAAATCTTCTTTGAGCCATTTCGTAGGATGTTGAAGATAAAGAGAAGTTATACATATGAAAAGCTTGGAGGTTTTTTTTTTGTTGTTGTTCTTTTTTTTTTTTAGAAAGGCTTTCTAATTTCCAATTCTATGCTCTTTCCACATCTGTGACACTTGAGTTATTGTTTTAATTTGTGTTTCCTTGAGGGCACTGGCCCATGGGTGATCCCGACAGAGGAAATTTGTTTTCTGCATGGTTTGTCTTTGGTTTTGGTGAAGCCGTTGAGCTGGTTGCCAGGGCCATACCACTGAGCATATGTCCCAGGGTAGGAAGACCTGCACTTCTCCTGGGGTCGGAGTTTGCCAGCTGTCTTTTCAGTGAAGAATGGCCCTTTTGAAACCCTTCCTCCAGATGCTGTCCTTCCCATTCCCTCACACTGCCATGGTGGCTGCCACTGCCCGTGCCGAGTGCGACAGCTACTCCCAGTGGTTCTGCTGGACTAAGGACCCCAGACAAGAGTTATTACCTCCCTATAGCAGGTCTACCCTCCTGCTTCTCTGGGTTGACTGAGGTCCTGCCGGAGAAAGAACCGCAGGAATGCCCTCCGGGAGGTCATTGCTGCTGCTGCTTCCGCCTGCCTGTTTTCTGCATATTTCCGCTGCGTGTTAACATCGCTTGAGTTCTATCTAATCAATAACAGGGGAATTTCGAAAGGATTTTGGTCTGTCAGTATCCTTGACCTGGTTCTTGTGTATCATGTTTTGTTGATTTCCACCCCCTTGATCCTCCAAACTCAGTGGAGCTCCTGGGGTCTAGAATCCTCCCCAGGACTTCCAGTGAGGACTGGCTATCCCACGGTGAAGGTGCTGTATCACTCAGCCTGGGTGTCCTACACTTGCCTGGGAGCCAGTGGAGAGCCCACAACATTTCTGGCACGTCGATGACTCTTGGAACGTATTCAAGTTTCCCTCTATTGTATTGTTTACGGGATTGGTGAGAAGTGCGGGGCACAGGATCAAGGGTTTGTCCTCAAGCCTCCCTCTCTTCCTCATAAACAAGTCTTGACATTTAAAAAACAGAAAACTCCTCCTTGAATTTCATTCCTTTTCAGTATGTTGGGAAAGACAGCCCTCAATGGCGCGCACTGCATTTGCACACTAAGTACTTTAGAACCTGTCCACATGCTCCAAGTGTCCCTTAATCAGCGAACTGAAACCTTTCTTGTGTTTGCAACACTGAAAACTCACCTGGACCCTTGCCATGCCCAGACTTCCCAATAAACATGATCAACTTCTTTTGCTGCAGTTTGTTCTCCTATATACCGTTTGAATAAGCCCTTCAAGACTGTATCAAATGTTCTTTAATTTACTCAAATAACAAGGCTACTTTCTTTCATTTTTTTTTTTTTACTTCAAAGGATACATAAGAAAGGATTTTTTTTTTTTCTTTTGAATGTTACAAATACAAAGCAAGCTTCAAGAATATGGAAAGAATCTGGCCTCTTAGCAAGAGTAGCTGTGGTCACAAACACAGAGAGTCTATATGTGTGCGGAGGATTTTTATTTTTTTAATTTTTTTAAGTAGAAACAAGACTTTTGTAATTTCTCTTGGCCTTCTTCTCTGGCAGTGCTTTCAGAAGAATTAATGAGATATGGTCTGGAAATCACTTTGTGCTCCTTAGAGAAACTCTATGCAAATTTAAAGTAACAGTATGAGGAGTCATTATATTAAGAGGCAGGTCATTACTCGAAGGGCTGTGAAATTTAACTCTAACTCGTAGCGATTGGAGTATTTGTTGAAATTTTGGAATGACAGACATCCAATTCTAAATGAAATCATCATTGTTGTCAATATCCTCGGAAAGCATAGTCAAACAATAGTCCTTGCTCTGAGTTAAATGTCATATAAACCTAATTGTAGTCATTTCCCCACAGGAGAAAATATAAAATAGTTTGCTTTAGGCACCAGTGAAACATTTCCCTCGAGAGCTTTTAGTTTACTTTACAATTCACAGTGGTGTTTTACTACAATGCCCAGTCCACAACTCGCTTAACTAGCTTTTCAGTGTCATAAACCTGAGGTTATGGTGGGTTAATTTTCCTCTTCGTCCACCTGATCTGTTAGCCTTTTTTTTTTTTTTCCCTTAAAACTGACACCAAGATGACTGATTACAGCCAACTACAAGGCCCCTTTTCAAATGCATGACCTTTTCTGGAATCGAGTTAGAAATTCAGAGGACATGAAGAAATCACTGTAAATTAATAAAGGAAAATAGTTCAACACCCACTGACCAGTTGAGCAAATCATCATCATTTTCACTTGCTCCTAGAAATCATTTGCAATGGATATTCTTTCAATTACAGAGAAAATTAACTACCTCACAAGAACCAAATTAAGAAGTATAGTGCAATGAGCTGGGAAGGCCTTTATGAATGGTATGGCAACCTGATGAGTGACAGTTTCACGTTTAATTACAATGGTCTATAATTTATAAGTCTCCCTCTCTTTCACATTATGCCACCTTGGTAGGGTTTCCAGCTGAGGAAGTTAGATGCTAGGAGAAAGCTCTGCCTAAGGCAATTTTGCCATATCTCTGTGACAAAGATATAGACAAAGGCACTGTAACAAGTGGTAGCGGCTTTTACGTTGCTCCGAGTAGACATGTGTCTTAGAGCCGAGTTTTCAACTAGAACGCCATGCCTGTGGTTTGGATTCCATGCCCTTCCTCAGGATAGCCTTTAGGTCTGGCAATTAAGGCACAAAGAATGAACCAGAGGGTGTTTCTTACCTTCTCCTCCACTTATACTGGGTGGAATGATACCTTCCTTCATGGGCAAACACATTATCCCTGGAACAAGTTTGAATTTTGGTGGAGTGGGGAAACCGGAGGACCCTGTCGGAGATTAGCTTTGAGAGGGATGATTCGCAGGACTAGACAGAATCTGTGGGATCCCCTGGAGGGAAGGTAGTGCACTCGATGGGCACGTGGTCTCTACCTTGTGGTCCAGACTATTCACACCATCAGGAGGAATCTTAGGGAATCAAATGTCTCTTATCTTCCAGAAGAGTTTGAGTATTTCTTGGCATGTATTTGTAAAGTGTCCTTTAACAAAGAACAGTAACACTGGGAAAAGGGACACGTGCAGATGTTTGTTAAAAGTGTCACAGCCTCTCTGCCTCCTTCCCTCACACGACCTTGCTGTTTTTACTGTCCTCATTTCCATCAGAAGATTTTTTATTTTTGAAAAAGAAAAGCATGTATTACCATTCAAAAAGTCATGTAGCACTGTGGGAACACGGGTTTAAAAATGAAACATGAATTTCTGTTTTAAAATATAATAACTTTTAATGGGCTATAACTCTAAATGCATTTTAATTCAATTGAAAAAACAGACCTGTGTTTTAAGACAAGGGCCAGCCAACAAAATATTTAATGAAACACTGGACACATTAAAAGTCAGGAAAACTATAAAATGCCCAATATCAACGTCATGATCTAACGTTGTACAGGAACTACTGGAACTGCAAGACATTGCAACTAGCAAGGAGAAAGAAATACTATATAATATATAAGAAAAGATAAGGAAAACCTCAGTTTTGTACAGGTTACATAATTGCAAGAATTTTGTTTTTTTTACGAAGGAATCATCCTTCAAGAGGTTTGAGCTTTGCATTATTTATTCGGTGGGGGGGGGGGGGAGGGAGGTTCATAGTGTCCACACTAAAAGGGTCAAGTTCTATGAATGATACTGAATCTTAGGGCATTGAGGAGTTCATTTTAACTCACATACTTAGGCAAATGGGCTGAAATTTCTTCTCTGGGGGGCAGCAAGATGGCTTCCTAGGTATGAAGTCACTGTGCCAGTGTCCACCTACCTCCCTGGTACTAATCACTCAACATATTTTCTCTAATCTATGTCAGGCACTAAGCATTCTACCTTACTCACCTCTCTGGCCACACTCTTCTTTGTTCCCCAAATGGGCCTGTCGTTTTCCTG
This sequence comes from Ursus americanus, assembly GCF_024610735.1. NCBI lineage: Eukaryota > Metazoa > Chordata > Mammalia > Carnivora > Ursidae > Ursus > Ursus americanus. The sequence continues at coordinate 7,775,245 of NC_142134.1, read as the reverse complement.
CCTGAAGCCTTTATACACTCTTTCTACTACCTGGTAACCCATCGCTCTCCCCCATCCTCCCTTTAATTTGACTCACAACCTTGATATTACTTCTTCAGGGAACCCTAAATCCTTGAGACCAGCTGAGGTGCTTCAGGTAAGATATTCATAGTATTATGTAGTTTTCCTTCATAACAACTATTTGAATTAAAATTACAGTGTAATTAGTTGTTCAGTATCTGTCTCCCTTCCTTCCTACTTTCTCCATCTTCATGAGTTCATGATTAGTAATGGCTGCCATTGAAAATCCTGACCTTGCCCATCACCTGTATTACCACAGGCATATTTGGTGAATGATGTATTTCCATTACTAGAGATCTCTTCTTTGTAGAAAGCTATTCTTCCTCAAAAAGCAAACAAAAAAATGTTGTTCTTCATATTAACTTCTTTCTCTTCAGTTGCAAAGTAACCTTCCACTTATTCAAAGAACTCTGCTTTCCCAAAACAAGCTTCTAAATTTTTGAAGTTTTCATGCCCTCAGTATTTTCTCTTCATACTGAACATCATTCACTTATTCATGAGAAAGGGATTTATTGAACATCTGCTCAGACTGGTATGCATTCCAGGACTTTTCCTCACTCGTCATATGGCAATATGGTTTCCTGGCCCTCATCTCAATACCAATGTGAAGAGGTCTTCAGAACACAGTGTTTCTACTCCTTATCCTCCAGGCTGTTTTACATTACTCCTGTTTTTTTCTTTTTTTTACTCTGCACTTTATCTAGTTTCTGCAGTTAGAGAAACACACTCTTCAGTGTGCTTCTTGATGTATCTCAGTATTCCCCAAATTTAAGTGTGTTTCCCCAGTGGATATCTGCTGTTTATTAGGGGGCAGATGGTGGTTCAATTGCAAGAATTATATAAATTATGGATTTCAGACAGAGCATAAAACAAACATATTAATACTTAGAAAACTTTTCCCTTAAGTTTTGTTCCCAAAGGAAAGTGAAAACCACTGGAAGCGCTAATATAATAAAATATTCAAGGTGTTTTCTTTCAAAATGAATATTATGAAGAACTATCTTTTTTACCTAAAGAGATAAAAGGTAAGAACTAGAATAGGGAAGTCATTCTACATATAATATGGAGAAAATAATTAAAAAGCTTGAAAAATGAGTAAGAAATGGCCAGAACCAACATAAAGAAAGCTTTCAACAGATTATAAAAGTAAAAACAAACAAAAAAGAAACAAATAACAAACAACCCAAACACAATGAACAGAACATATGATAACAAAGTAAAAGTTACCATGATAGACTGGAAAAGGCTTAAGTTGATTTCAAAATTTAGGAGTGGATTTTGGGCAAAACTGAGCTGAAACCTACTGTTGGTGTATCCATAAGTATAGCAAATAGCCTTTAGTAAGATTTAAAAAATAATGTCTAAAACCTTGTGGAATTTGCTCTCCCGCAAATAATGGGCACTTTTTGATCTTTGTGACCCTGTGCCCCAAGGGTTTCATCAAAACCATTGGTTTAAAAGTAAAGTCTTTACTAGAAACAAGGTAACTTGGAGGATGGTCCCAGACTAGACATCTGCTCTGAATAGATAAAATTTCTACCCTACCCAGTCTTCGTGTTTTTTTTGTTTTGTTTTGTCTTGTTTTTTAATCTTGGGACATCTTGGGGAGACTCTTGGAGAACCAAACAACAAGAAGTGCTTATCTTGGGGGCTGTGAGAGGGCTAGCTCACAAGGCAGCGTGCTCCATGTTATGTCCTCACTCTGACTTGAAGCACAGAGAATGCTAAGTGAGGGATCTTCATCAAGGTCAAATTTTGGAGGATCTCTGCATGAGCAATGAGGAGTAAGGCTATCCAGTATGGGAATGGGGGGCTTGGGAGAAGAAAAAAAGAAAGAAACAATAAGAAGTCACAATGTCTTTAAGTACCTACTTTTTTTTTTTTTCTTTTGATGATCTGAACACAGTAGAATGTAAACTACTCTATTTTTCTGAATTCTCTTTTCAATTTCATTTTCAGTACACTGTTTTTCCCCTGGTCCAGAATGGAATTTTGGGTATATCCCATAGCTTTCTGATCTATTGCACCTGAAGGCCTTTCTCAGTTCAGTAAATAAATTAAAATGTCAGTGATAAATTTTTTCCCTCTTCATACTATAATCCCTATTCTTTCATAGACTGGAAATGAGAAATCACTGCTGCTTATATTACCTGTCCCAACTGGGTAATTTACCATTTACTTTTACAATGGGAGTGTCCTTAATCTCTGTTTGTTTATTTATTTATTTATTTATTTATTTATTTATTTATTTAGTATTCTCTCTCTCTTTTTTTTTTTTTGAAAGAGGAGTGCAGAGAAATTTATTATTTAAATATTGATTTTACAGCCACTTCACCCAAAGATGACGTTAACAGGTTCATGGGTTAAGCAAGGTATGTGAAGGTGGTCTTCATGGAAAAAATTATGTAAACGATGATTAAGATCAACTCTTAGTCGGGGCGCCTGGGTGGCACAGCGGTTAAGCGCCTGCCTTCAGCTCAGGGCATGATCCTGGCGTTATGGGATCGAGCCCCACATCAGGCTCTTCCGCTATGAGCCTGCTTCTTCCTCTCCCACTCCCCCTGCTTGTGTTCCTCTCTCGCTGGCTGTCTCTATCTCTGTCGAATAAATAAATAAAATCTTTAAAAAAATTAAAAAAAAATAAATTAAAAAAAAAAAGATCGACTCTTAGTTTAAAGATATTCTCTGCCACCACTAGTAGGCGTTTTGTGTGGGGGACTGGTGTTTGAGGCAGGACATGGTAAGACCACAGTCAGCCTCAGGTCTGATAGAGGACAGGAAGAAGGAGTGAGTAAGCCCCAGTATCTTGGGTAGAAACAACAATGTAGACAGGAGAAAAAGACCAGTTTCAGAAGAGCTCAGAGCTGGAGAGTCCCTAAAGGCTCACCCTCAGTATCTTCTCTTACCTATTGTCATCTTTGTTTTTATGAGTTTTGTTGTGTTATGTTTATTTGCTTTGAACTCATGTTACAAAATCCCTAACTTTTTGCCTCTCAGCAAAAGATTTCTTCTGGGGAAGGGGTGCCAGTACAGGCACTGCATACTCTTTGGACTCGACCCGCTCTCTGACCCAGAGGCAATATCCCTCGGGACAACCCAGGGTCAGCAAGACCTGAGGGTGACCCAGCTAGAATCCACTGAAAACCTCTTACCCACAAACATTGCCGGCCCCAGCTCCAAGGATAGCATCCACCTGACATTCTTTCCAGAAGGAACTCAAATGTTAAATGAGTGTTGGTCAAACTCGTTTTGGCAGTAGAACCTTTTTGGTTTTTACTCAGAACCTCCCTGTGTGTGATGAGTTGGATGAAAGATTTTGGGGGAAGCTTTGGAGGGCAGGCTCTGCTGTTTGAGTAAACTACTGAGCTCTTGTTTTGCTGAGGGAGAGAGATGTTCAGCTGAAGGCAAAGCTGAATCACTCAGAACAATAGAGAAGATGTTTATTTTAAGAGGTCTTTGGAGTGCAGACAAGAAGCCAAGGGATAAGGCCTATAGCAGGGGAGAGGAACTTAGGGGAAGTGAAGTCTTTGGGTCCTCAGCCCAAACTACAGCAGAACATCATGGCAGATCTTCATTTGTAAATATAAACAATTAAGAGAAACTCACTACTTATTCGAGAAATACCAGCATTTGGAGCAAATGGCTCCCACTGAAACAGTAAAAGTAAAAGGGGATTTCTTTTAAGGTCGCATTAGCATTTTCAATGAAATTGGAACATTAATAAAAAGGAGCCTGTAATAAAAATGTAAAACTGTAGAGGAGATAATTCCTGAATACTAAAAAACTCCACAAAACCCTCAAAATATGATTTTTGAAATGAACAAATCTCAAGAGAGAAACAGAGTTTTAAAAAAATGGCTAGAGTTGAACACATGACATTTGAAATTAGATGAAGAAATAGGGAGTTTCTTCAAGAAGGCAGTGGAAATTATAAAAGAGAAATAAATTATAAATGACTATGAATATACATGAGATCCAATAATCTTAAAATAAAAGGTACAGATGGAAAAATGGTAGCAGAGTAGTATTCAAAAAAAAAAAAGAAATAATAAAACTTTCCCATTCTAAAGAATGACTTGGGTTTCCATATTCCAAAGACTTCTTCCTTTCAAAGATAACTTTATGTGCATGTTCATTTATTCATTAATTCACTCATTCATGTAATAATTGGTTTAATCAACATTTACTGAAAAATAGTGCTTAAGGTCATCAGGTTTCTAACATTTTAAAATGTATAGCTCTTGCCTCAAAGAAACTGATGACGTCGTGAGGATACCACATAACTATACTTGTGAACTGTGCAGCTCAGAGGAGAGCATCCCACTCAATAAACATTCATTTCCTTCTATATTTTCACCATACCCCATATGATCTTTTCTTTATATTGAAGATATGAGAAGTATATTTTGTCCTTTGTGATTTTTGAGAGCTGGTTTTTATGTGATTGATATTTATCTGCAATGTGTGGTTACATCATACCTTATTTCACAGTAAGCAATTTTATACCATTTTCTTTCTTCAGCATATGAACATATTTCTATTTGAAATACATTTACATTGAGAAAATAGTTTCTTCTTTTTTGTTAATTAAAAATTAAATCTCTGTCCTCAATGATCATGATATTTTAGAATATATTTTAAATAATTTTATTTAAATTATATGGGAGCTAGAATTGTAAGAATCGTAGCTCAGGTGTGTGCGTGTGTGCGTGTGTGTGTGTGCGTGTGTGTGTGTGTGTGTTACTTCATTTAGAGGTAATGCTCCATTACTTCTTCCAAAAATTACTTGATTCATGTACGTCCATCTGTTTTCTCGTGATACTCTTTTCCTTAGCAAAGTTCTCAGTGTTTAGTAATTAATGTGGGCAGATCTCAACTATGAGTGCTGATTGCCTGACTTGATGATATGCCTATATGTCTGACCTATGCTAATCAACATTGTGCAGGGGACAATTCATTTAGAGGTAAACATTTTCCTATGTCACTATCAGTGCCTTTCAATAGTGAATTCTTCCCTGAAAATTTTCAGTTAAACCCTTTTCAGTGTTCAGTTAGCATTTCAGAAATTTGTACAAGATATCAAAAAAGGAAGAGAAAACAAATAACTGAGTCACTTCCACCAATACCTCTACCTGCTACAAGTTTGTCGTGTAAAATTGACATTGTATACATATAAACTTTTTAATATACATTTGAAAAGTGCTATATCCATGTATGAATAACAATTAAAAATATCTTTAGAAGTGGCCCCAAACTGAAAAGCATATACTTTAATTTCCAAACACATATTTTATTTATTTTATTTATTTATTTTAAAGATTTTATTTATTTATTTGACAGAGAAAGCACAAGCAAGAGGAGCAGCAGGCAGAGGGAGAGGGAGAAACAGGCTCCCCTCAGAGCAGGGATCCCAGTGCAGCACTGGATCCCAGGACCTGGGGATCATGACCTGAGCTGAAGGCAGACGCTTAACTGACTGAGCCACCCAGTTGTCCCCAAATATATCTTTTAATTACCAAAGGTGTTGTCATTGCATTTTATGATTTTTTTAAAAACCCATGGATAGAAGTTTTTGCTTATGACAAAATAGATTCTCTTAAGGAGGTGACTATCCCAGATTGAGGCAGAATTATAAGCAATATAACATACATGTGAAGTACTGCCTATTTTAAGTAGTGTAACTGAAGGAAAAGTTGGGATTTTCCAGAATATGGTGACAGCTGTCAAATGGAATGAACATGTCTCAGTGATGTCATTCTGAGAAGAGGACTTGATGATTAAGGCTGAAGGTGGGAGGATGATGCTGATAGGTACAGAAATAGAGCTTCTTAGCTCATCTTGAACACAGTGTACAAGGTAGTAAAGTAAATTCTAATAATTTTAACTTATACCAACAAATAGGTTAGCCATAATTATAATAATTTAGAATTTGTCATATATTAATAGTCATTTAGGAAAGAGATTGAAATGAATGGCTGAATTTGTAAGTGGGGAAAACATGACCATATCATTAATCTGTCAAAATAAAATTCTGACAGAACTACTTATCAAAGAAGATAAGATACTATTGAGGTTAAGTGTATGAATTTCAAGGTAAAATGGCTGGGTTTCAAATCCTGACTCTTCCATACAGAATTGCAATCTTTGGAATATTACTTACCTCCCTTTCAACCTCTATTTTCTCACAGGTAAAATTGAAATATTGAAAGAATTTATCCCAAATGACTATAAGAATTGAAATTAATATTTTGAGGTTTTTGAATGTGTGCTTGGCACATATGTCTACATAAAATTTTGTTATAAGAAAAAAATGTCTATGAAGAAATACTGTGGGGACATCCACCACAGCTAAACTATCCTAGGAAGGGCGTGATAAGACATAAAGTCTAAAATGAACCATAACACATACCATTAATTTCACAAAGTCAAGATGCTTAGGCAGGCTATGGAAAATAGTGCTGAGAAGTATTATTTTTGCAACCAGACCAATTTGGGATTAAATTTAACCTCTCATTCTTTAATATTTGTGAAACTATGGGAAAATTACATATTCATTTTAATCTTCCACTTCTTCATCTGTAAAATAAGTACGATATTCTTGTAAGGCTGTTGTATTAACAGATACTTTATGTAACATATTTAGTGTTTGGATAGACTCTTAAGCCCTCAACAATTATTGTTCTTGAGAAACGACTGTCTAGGTTGTTTAGAACCCACCCTAGCACATTCAATAATTGAAAAATCTGGACAGAATATATTATTAAAAATCTATTTGAAGATATTGGGAAGCTACTAGTGTTAATGAAAAATTATTCTAATACTTGCTAAAAAAGGTAAAGAAGACTTTTTTCAAGACTATAGTAATAGGGGTTAAGACCATTGCAATAGGGAAGAAAGATTGAACTCAATTCTAAACATAAGACAAGTGGGGATTGATAGTCAACAGAGCAGACTGAGGGGGATCAATGGAAAAAAAATTATTAAGAGGAGACATTAGGAGTAGGGAGATTCTTGCCAACCAGGCCCAACAGGATTCCTGCTAAAGACAGGCTAAGGACTTATACATTAAAGGTGGGGGAGGAAGAATTTAATCAGATGTCAAAAGTGATCAGATACAAGGGTAGGGGATTGAATTAGAAGGATTCTTTGCTAAGACTGGCTTAGGCAGCCTGAGAAAGGATGGCCTGGTTGAAAAGTGAGTTCAGAGGAGCTTGTTTAAGGTTTGGTGAAGGAGTGTGTCATCAGGCAATAGGAAACTGTTCAGCAAAGATGAAGAAGAGGAAAAAAGCCAAGAGAAGTAGGCCTACCATTCAGTGCCATGTCTCTGCTGAAGGCATTGCCAGTAAAGTACAGTTGGGATGACAGGGTGAAATGTTGAACTGAGACTCCAGCAGACTCATGGGAATGGTTTGACAAGAACTGAAGGTCAAGGTCCTCCAGTTTCAATTTCAAGGATGAAGGAACCTTGCAAGTATTTCAAATTTTTCTTGGGACCTCTTGGAATGATCTATTTAGGAGTAAGTATAAACTGGAGTAGATCATCCTTTACAGGAATTGATGTTTAGTCTTTAAACATCAGTTTCTGATTGGATTTGGGCATATGTCCCTATTTTTAAAGCAGAAATAAGTCCTCTCTTTGAAAGGTAAAATCAAAGACTTCCAGTTTCATATTGAACATGCAAAGAGCTTATAGGGAAAATTGCCATACTGAAATCTGGAGAGACAGGAGAATACAAAGAATCACAGCCAAGATCTGTTTTGTAAGATCTGGAGGAGAAGTATCAGGATCCATACATTGGTGGGGACACTTACATGGTAACTGTGGTGCATTGCTGGAGTGTAGGGCACATAAACATAAGAATGGAAAACTACCAGAGGGAATCTTAGAGTTAGGGGTGCCCAATATTTTCATAGATTTTACCTCCAGGAACCCCACAAAATTCTCTTTGTGAGGAGCTAAGAAAAAGTCTCCTGGAGGCTTTAGCAGGAGGATGGGAAATGTAACCATTTTTACTTAGAATGTTCTCTATAACAGAAGCCTAGGATCCAGGGGAAAAGACTTTTATCAGGCCTATCTCACCTAAATGGGAGGGCATTTATCACTTTCTAGCCATCTCTGGTTTTCTTGTATCATATAAATGGCCGGGTGGAGCATAAAACACTTGTCAAGGCCCTGCGACACAAGGACATGAAAAGACTGAGATATAATCTTAAGATTAGAAAATGCTTCCCCTCCCCCACACCTTATCACCACATTAACAGGAGATTATAGCTGAAAAAGCTGCAAAGTGCAGGCTTTATTTAAGGAATAAGGAAATAAAGAGATAAAACAAGGACACTGGGACATCTGAAAATGTTAAAGTCTTGGGTGCCTAGAGCTAGAGTTGACATGAAAGAAGCTCAACTCACAGATTAACATAACATCTCATAATAAAGGACTTTTGCTTAAATTCCTATGACCTGATATATCATAGGCAGATTTTAACAGAAAATGACAAAGAATTCTAAGAAATAAGAAAAATAAAAACAGTCTGAAGAGGCAAATGAGCATCAGAACCAAACTCAGAGGAACCCCTGGGTGGCTCAGTCAGTTAAGCATCTGCCTTCAACTCAGGTCATGATCTCAAGGTCCTGGGATCAAGTCCCACATCAGGCTCTTTGCTCAGTGCAGAGCCTGCTTCTCCCTCTGCCCCTGCCCTTGCTTGTGCTCTCCCAATCTCTCTCTCTGTCTCTCTCCCTGTCTGACAAATAAATAAATAAAATCTTAAAAAAAAAAAAAAAAGAAAGAAAGAAATTCAATATTACACAGATGTTGGAATTATTGGACAGGGAATTAAAAATAACATGAGTATGTTAAAGACTACGTTAAGGTTAATGAATTAACCTTAATAAGTATGTTAAGGTTATATGTTAAGGGAAAAGCAGATGACATGCATTAAGAGATGGATAATGTAAACAGAGAGGTGGAAACTCTCAGAAAGAATCACAATGAATGCTAGAAATAAAAAACAAATATTGAGACAGAGATGACGCATGCCTGTGATGGCTCATCAACAGCCTAAGCACAGCGGAGGAAAGAATCAATGAGCTCGGAAACTGGTCGGTAGAAACTTCCCAAAATGAGATGCAAAGAGAAAATAAATATAATTTTTTTTAAAAAGGAGAAGGGGGTTAGGACTTCTCCAAATCTTTTCTAGGGGACACAATTCAACCCACAACACTGGGTTATAAAGTACTTACATTGCACATGAAGTGGTATAGTGACATTTGAAAATAGATCAAGACTAGTTGCAAAAATATATTGTATATTCTAAGGCAACTACTAAAAACATTGTGAGAAGTATAATTGAATAGCTAAAAGAGGAGAGAAACTAATCATATAAGAGTCTCATCTAAAACTAGGAAGGAAGAAAGAAGAGAAGACAACCAAGAGAAGAGAAGAAAAGAAGAGGAGAAAGAGAGAAGAAAAAAAGATTAAGAAAAACAAATAGAAAGCAGTTGCAGACACAGTAGATACCAATCCAACTCTATCAATGATCACCTTGTATGTAAATGACCTAAAACACCAATTAAAAGGTAGAGATTGTCCGAATCTGGGAAAAAAACAAAACAAAACAGGACCCAACTATATGTTATCTACAAAAGAGTACTTTAAATACGAAAATTCAAATAAATGAAAAGATATACTATGTTAACATTAAACAAAAGAAAGCTGGAGTGGTTCTATTAATTACAGACAAAGCAGAGTTTAAACATGGAAAATTATCAGGGATAAGAGGGACTTTTGGTAATGATAAAACGGTCCATTTCCCAATAAGACATAAAAATCTTTGACATGTATGTCCTTAACAATACAGTGACAAAATATGTGAGGCAAAAACTGATAGACTTACAAGGAGAAATAGACAAACCATATCGTATTTAGAGACTTCAGCACTTCCCTATCAGTAATTGCTAGATCAAGCAGGCAGAAAATCAGTAAGGATACAGTTTACCTGAATAGCACTATCAATCAACTTGATCTAATTAATATTTATAGACTTTTCCATCCACCAAGAGCAGAATACACATTCTACTCAGGATCATATGGGGCATTCAAGAAGATAGACTGCATTCTGGTCCATAAATACCATAGTAAATCAGAAAGTATAGAAATTATACACGTATGGTCTCAGAGCACAATGGAATTAAATTAGAAATTAATAACAGAAAGATAGCTGGAAAATCCCCAAATATTTAGAGACTAACACATTTATATATAACACTTTGGTCGAAGAAGTCTCTACAGACATTAGAAAGTATTTTGACTAAATGAAAATCAAAATACAATTTATCAAAATTTGTAGAATGCAATAAATGATGCCTGGAGGGATAGTTATAGCATTAAATGAACATATTAGAAGAGAGGAAAAATCTAAATTCAATAACCTAAACTTCTCTCTTTGGAAAACAAAGAACAGAGAGAAATGTAAAGATAAAGCAAGTAGGAGAAAAGAAAAAATAATAATAATAGAACAGAAATCAATGCAATTGAAAGCAATAGAGAAAAGCAACAAAACCACAAGCTGTTTCTTTGAAGAGATTGATAAAATTGATAAACCTCTAGGCACTTTAGCAAAGAAAAAAGAAAGAAGACACACATTACCAATATCAGAAATGAAAGAAGACACACATTATCAATATCAGAAATGAAAGACGACATGACAAGGATGATAGAGGCACAGTATGAACAATTCTATGCCAACATTTGTAGTAACTCAGATGAAAAGGGCCAATTTTTTGAAGGACCGAAACACACAGTTCTTACAAGAAGAAATAGCTGATCTGAATAAGCTTGTGTGTACTGAAAAATTCAATCAATAATTAATAACCTTCCAAAAATGAAAGCAACGGGCCAAGGCTTCATTGGTAAATTCTACCACACTTTTATTTTATTTATTTATTTATTTTTAAAAATATTTTATTTATTTATTTGACAGAGAGAGAGACAGCCAGCGATAGAGGGAACACAAGCAGGGGGAATGGGAGAGGAAGAAGCAGGCTCCTAGCAGAGGAGCCTGATGTGGGGCTTGATCCCAGAACACCGGGATCATGCCCTGAGCTGAAGGCAGACGCTTAACCGCTGTGCCACCCAGGCGCCCCTCTACCACACTTTTAAAGATGAAATAACAATTCCATAAAATGTATTTCAAGCAGTAGAAGCAGAAAGAATATTTTCTGACTCCTTCTATCAACACGTAGAGTGGCTGGCTTTAGGTAAGGAAAAGGGGCCTCAGTTCTTCAGTCACAGTGAATTCAATTCTGCCAACAACCTGATTGAGCCTGGAAGTGGATTCTTCCCCAGAGTCTCCATGTAAGAGTCAGCTTGGCCAAGACCTTGATTTTGATCTTGTGAGATCCTAAGCAGAGAATCTAGCTGAAGTCCCTGGACTTCTGACCTACATACCTGTGAATTCGTTCTGAGAGGCTGAATTTGTGGTACTTGTTATGTATCAGTAGAAAACAAATAACATCCAGTCTGATAAACTGTGCTTCCCTCAAAGAAGCAAATAAAAACCCTACAGCATATATCAAAATTAAAGGTGAGTTTTGGCGTTGACATTAGGACCCAGACAAAAATGTCCATTATTACCATTTGTCATTAATATTTTTGCTTGAGGTCCATGCCAGCACAGCAAGGCAAGATAAGTAGGTAAATGAGTGGAAGAAGAATAAAGTGTCATTTTTCATAGATAATATGATTTTGAATGTAGAATCAGCTATTAAAATTAATCGACGTACTTAGTATACTCGCTGAATTCAAGGTCATTATTCAAAAATTAACTGTATTTCTACGTACTTGAACAAACAACCACAAAATGAATAAAAATATGCAATTTCCAATAGTTTCTCAGTCATCAAAAATATACTCTATTTAGGTGGAAATCTACTCATATTAACTGTCTGTTCTCTCAAAGACCAACATTTGGGATATTGCAGAATTTTTCCGAAGGTTACAGTTGTACAATCTTGGCACCGTCTAGTCATCTAGGTCTTAATTGAGGCATCTTTCTCAAATATTTAAAACCTTTAAATTTCCATTTCACATTCGAGCTCTGTGTTTCTGGCATTTTTTAACCTGTGAACAGTGACTGCCGCCAGCACCTCTTGCGGACTGTTTGAGCTTTTGTTTCTCAAGTCCGGCCTTGATATAGTATCACTGGGGGAACTGTGCAAACATACCCTACCCTCTGGCTTTAGGCCCGGGCATGGATATGTTTGAAAAGCTTTCCATGGGTTTCTAAGGTACCGCTAGGGTGGAGAACTGCTTGCTTAGGCCTATAAAACACTTCTCAAGTATCACTGCACATTAGAATCACATGGAGAGCTTTTCAAAAATACTGATGACTAAGTCCTACCCCAGATTAATTAAATTGCAATCTCTGGGGTATGTCTGTGATGGCACCGAATTTAAAAGCTATCCAGGTGATTCCCGTGTGCTGTCGGGGTACAGACCTATTCATAAAATCTGCCCCTTAGGGAAGTATTTTCACCCATCATCATGTTTGTTTCAGTTGGAGAATCATCCTCTCAGTGTCCTCACCTGAGGTCATTGATGTTCTTAGAAACTAGCAGACACCCACACCATTTGCTATTTGTTCAAGACATTGGCTTTCCACAAATTTTGAACATACTACGTATTGGTTATCATTTTTCTCTTCTATTTCTCTTCCTGAAGTGGTGGGATATATTTTTCCATTTAACTGTACTATTTCTATATAACTTTCAAAAAAATCCAGTAGCTTCTAATACAGTTCTCCAAATTTTGCTTTGTATTCTTGTTTATTGAGAAAAGGGATGCCATGAAGTTTTGAGTCTGATAAAAAGCATCTATGGTTTAGTTAAATCTGGTGCTTCTTCTTTTGGAATTGGATAATTCCACCCAGGAGATATGCTGCCAGCAGAAACAGCTAACCCAGGGATAGATGGAATCTGTCCTCGCTTTCCCTGGCTCTCCTGTTCTATGTCTCACCTTTCCTAACCATGCCTTAAGGTCTTGATTCCAAAGATTCTTAAGGTAAAATACACACCTGTATCCTCACTTTACTCTGGTTGTATTACTTTGAAACACAAATAATAATTTGTTGTTGTTTTTCTTTCCCACTGATCTTCCTGGTCTTCCCATTGAAAATATTTCCAGGTTTTCTGCAACCACTTTGTACAGACAAATTTGTATGAAGTAGTCTCCCAACTGCTCTCATTCTAAATTCTTTTTGTGTCTGAGGCTACCTATGAATACTTTCTTAGATCCTGGCACACTCTGGAGAATTATTTCTGATTTAGATTCTCTTCTGTTGGATACTTCTGGTTCCCTATCAATTTTACTAATTTAAGAGCAGTAAAACAGCCCTCCTCCTTTGGATATCTTATTTTAAGAGAAGCCACGCTGAATGTATCTTTTCTTTTTCCATTTGTCTATCTTGGCCTTTGAGATATAAATTTCCTCTTCATAACTATCTAGTTTTTATCCTAGTAAGTAAACCTCTCTTGTAAGGAAATTTCCCTCCCTACCTTGAGCTGAATAACTCTGTGTTCCCTTATACAGTTTCATCCTTCTGCCACTTGGTCTGAAAGCAAAACTGAGCTGGATTTTACTACCTTTTAAAAAAATATACTTTATTTTTTAGACAAGTTCACAGCAACATTGAACACACAGACTTCCCACACGTCCCCTGTTCCCACACAGAGGTAGCCTCCCCATTATCCACACCCTCACTAGAGTAGATACATTTGTTACAATTGATGGACCTACATTGACACATCATTATCTCCTAGAATCCATAGTTAGGATTTGCTCTTGATCTTTTACATTCTATGGGTTTGGACAACTTTATAAAGACATGCATCCACACCATTATAGTATCATACAGAGTAGCTTCATTGCCCTAATAATCCTCTGCCTATCTACCCAGCCTTCCCCACTAGCCTCTGACAACCATTGACATTTTTCCATCTCCATAGTTTTACCTTTTCCAAAATATCTTATAGCTAGAATTCTACAGTGTGTAGCTTTTCAGATTGGCTGCTTTCACTTAGTAATATTCATTTATTTCTTCCTTGTCTTCACAAGACTTGATAGCTTTTCTTTTTAGTGCGAATAATATTCCATTGTCTGGATGTAGCACAGGTTCTTTATCCATTTGCCTACTGAAGGACATCTTAGTTGCTTCCAGCTTCCGGCAATTATGAATAAAGCTATAAACAGCCATGTGCAGGTTATATTTTGGACATATGTTTTCAGTTATCTTGGGTAAATACCAAGCAGTGTGATTGTTGGATCTTATTGTAAGGGCATGTGAAGTGGTTTTGCAGGAAACTGCCAAACTGTCTTCCAAAGTGGCTCTACTGTTCTGTATTCCCACCAGCAACACATGAGTGTCTTTGCTGCTCCACGTTCTCATCAGCATTTGTTGTTTTCCGTATTCTGGATTTTGGCCATTCTGATAGGTGTATGGTTATATTTCACTGCACATTTTCAATACCGTCTACTTTTTTTTTTTTATTACATTTGTAAATTTGACTTCTCAGTGTTTCAAGAACAGGCTATTGAGTTGCCTTTTTTTGTCTTTGTATCTGCAATAATTTAAAGGAGTTGATTTTCTGCTCCAAGCAGAAAAGATAGCATTTTCTATTTCTAATATAGTCTCCTTCTACTTTGTGTTGATTTATACAATCTACTCTATTGCTATGAAAGAACCAACTAGAATCCATAGTTAGAGCATATATAATTTAGTCATCCTGAGCCAGGTTTGGAACATGTAGAGCAAACTGTCCTAAAAAGATCATGAAAAGTCACCTTTCTCAGGTTTTTCCTTTGGAACCGAATATAATTTAGAACGTAGGAAGAAAAATAATGCAACTGGGGGCAGCCGATATCAGGCTGAAAGCTCAGGAAAAACCAGAAAATTTGTGTTTGGCCATCTAATTTCTAAAAGGCATATATAAGAAAGGACTCTTTTTTCCTTATTCCAATTTTTGCCCCTACGTGCTGAGCGAATGCTGAGCCAACATAAATCCAGGGGAAGCTACCAAAACTCCTCATTAGAGCTTGCATGATCTGCAGCTTGAGCTTTTGCAGATTTTGACTGGTCTGCCTTTGTAAGCCTAGGGAAGACTGCTATGGTTGAATTTATTTTGTTGATGCCCTTTAGACCTCTTGCTAAGGCCCCGCACACTTGAAGAAGTCTAACTAGCTCATTTAAACCAGCCACTAGCCAGTGAAACAAGCTAGTTTTAACAGTGAAAAAAGTTCCAGAACACCTAGGACTTAAAGTGATATTTCTAGGACACAGAAGTTAGTACTAAACTATGATAGTCAGTGGACTAAGTCAGGGTTTACCGATTATAAAAAAAAAATATATGGGTGAGGTAGTATTTATCAATCTTCCTAGGTAGCAATTAGGAGACAACTCAAAAATCATTCACACAGAACAATTTAAACTGCTGGAATCTACCTAGTTCAACTAGAATTTAGGTGTTATTATGTTTCCCAACCTCTACTTTTTTTTTTTTTTTACCAAATCTCAGTTTGAAACTCAATGTAATATATCCGTTCATTTTCCTGGTATGAAATTACCTCCATATTCCCTACTCCCTGCTTCTTGTGGGAACAAACCTTCCCTTTTAAAATATAAGGCACAGAGGAAGAAAGAATGCATGTGGTCTAATGTCTAAGAGGAGGAGGACAAAGTGACTAAGCTAGACATGTCCTTGTCCTTTCCCGAACTCACTTCTTTCCCAAAGAAGGAGGGAAGAAGTGAAGAGTGATCAGGCATTTCGCCATAATAATGGAACCCCCTGCGAGGAGGCGACAGGCAGGAATAGGGAAGGAGCATTCATTTGCTCTCTGCATTATGCTCCCCCTGCCAAAAGAAAACAAAACATGATGAGGAAAGGACAACAAAGAAGTTTCCTAGGTATCTTGCTTCACATGGTTACTGATTGATTTGGCAGGTTGAACAGTTTTCTACTAAGAGGTTTTGTTTTTTTTTTAAAGATTTTATTTATTTATTCGACAGAGATAGAGACAGCCAGCGAGAGAGGGAACACAAGCAGGGGGAGTGGGAGAGGAAGAAGCAGGCTCATAGCAGAGGAGCCTGATGTGGGGCTCGATCCCATAACGCTGGGATCACGCCCTGAGCCGAAGGCAGACGCTTAACCACTGTGCCACCCAGGCGCTCTTCTACTAAGAAGTTTTGACCAAAAAAGGAAACTAAATTGAACATAAGCAAGTAAATAAATCTGAGGCTAGTTCATATTTGGGAGAACCTGTTTCTCTGAAAATTATAGGCTAGTTTTTGTACTGAGTTGAAGGATGCATCTCCCAGGATTAGAGAGCTCAGTTAATACCCGGGAGAACTGGGTGGGCCTAACAGGAAGGAATGTGGTTTCCAGGCTAGGATTGTATGGGGGAGAGAAAAATAATAGAGACTCTCCAGAAAAATTTACATAATCTTTAAGTACATGATAACCAGAGAACTTTGTCCACAGACAGGGTTCTTTTTCAGGGACTGTGTGTGTGTTTGTTCTTTTTGCTCGGTTGCCTCCATTTTCTCACTGATTCACCAACATTTGAGAAACCATACTATTGGGGTTAATGTAGAGAATGAAATCAGCCATAATACCGGGCTTGCTAAAATGTAATTTGGAGGCCGCTGAGGGCAGGGAAGGTTTCGGAGAAGGGCGTAGGCCTTTGGAATGCCAAGGCCTACATGACCACTCTGCCATTGGAATGCTGCAGGAGTTGCTTTCCAGAAGCTTTCCTAGCTCAAACAGCTGCCCTGTGATCTAAGAGGAGGCATGGTCCCTTAGGCTATGTTTAATATAAGGCACCCAAATTAGCATATCACATCCTTCGCTTACACAGATCCTCCCAGTTTCAGTAAGACCCCTTATCACACAGCCTGTGCTTGAGAAACAGTGATAAGGATTTGTGATTATCCTGAAAGACAATAAAAGCGGGAGCAAAGATGAGCAAAGAGTCTTCGCCTCTGAGCCTTGACGTCTTTGGCTTCTCCTCTCTTTCACGGCAAAGTTTGGAGTCATCTTTCATCCGCTGGTACAGGGAGTGCTGGCCATTCCTGGCACCATCCTGGCTTTCCTGTGTGGGTGCTGCGGAGACCAGTCTTCCCATATTATCTGTTTACGTACTCAGTATGCACTTGAATTTTGTTGAGGTTTTATTGTTTATATAGATACACATTTTTTTAAAGACTTTATTTATTTATTTTAGAGAGAGAGAGGGAGAGAGAGAGAAAGAGTGAGAGAGAGCCCAAGCGGGGGAGGAGCAGAGGGACAGGCAGACTCTGCACAGAGCGTGGAGCTGAGATACGACCTGAGATACCACCTGAGATATGACCTGAGCCGATATCAAGAGTTGGACACTCAAGCACTGAGCCACCCAGGTGCCCCCTGCTGCTTTAAATTTTGGTCAGTTGAAACAGGAAAGAAAAATGATGACTTGTCTAAGAGGACTCATAAGCTGAAAAGAGATGATTAGGTATTAATCGTTAGACTGTGTTTCCACTGAAGTAGAGAAATGGAAAAGAAAGCTTGGATGCAAAGGCGTGAGAAAAGATACTCAAGGCAAGTATAAACAAAATGTGAGCAAAAACGACACTACTAATATAAGACATAACATAATGCCAGGGCAACATCGTCAAACAGGACAGAGGTTTTTATTATATAATGATAAAAGGTGCAAGGTGAGAATAACCTATAATTATAAAACTTTATGCACCAATCAACATACCACACAAGTCCATAAACTCCTAAAAATACAGAAAAGACTGTAAAAAAATTTTAATATATAGAGGGTTATAGTAATGTAATGTCTCTTTCTGATAAAAAGAATTAGGTTAATAATATAATTAATAATTTTGTTTTAATAGATATATGTAGATGTTTATATTCTAGAAAGAGGATTTGCTTTTGTTTTGGGGATGTTTAACAAAATTTTATCATATTTGCCAGAAACAATCTTATAAACCAAAAGAGATTATTTGGTGAAATTCTATAAAGCACATTTGGAATAAAATGGATTTTTTTGGTAAAATAAACAGAAATGTATACAAGAAAAGGAAGAAGCTATGAGAGAATAATAATCATGAAAAGGAAAAATAAAAAGAAACAGGACTTTAAAGCTAAATTCTATTTAAATTTAAAAACAACACTCCACATGTTATTTAACTAATTCCGGTTATAGAAAAATATGGAAAATGCCTTAATTCATGTTAAAATCCCTAGACCCCATAATACCAAAATCTAATAGATACAGTGCAACATTCTTAAGAGAGAGAGAGAAAATACTATTTATAAAATAAGGGCAAAGCAAATTGAGAAATGTATTAAGAAAACTAACACAAAATGAACATGAAATTTCATGTATGAAATGACGAGGATGGTTCCCCACTATGGAGAATATCAGAATAACTCATGACATCAATATGTCAAAGAAGAAAAAATATATGATGGGCTCAATAGATGCTCAGAAGACATTGATGAAATTCAACAACCATTTCTAACTGAAGCTCTACATAAAATAGGAAAAGGACACTACTTAAAATAAGAAAGATTTTCTATCAAAACTCAAGAACAAATATAGTAAATTATAAAATGCTAAAACTTCTCTTAAAATTAGGAATGAGAAAAAATGAGTCACTCTTATGACTAATATTATTTAGCATTATAGTGGAGGTTCTATTTAATAAGATAATATAAAAAGTAGATAAGTTAGATAAATATTGGATAGATATATTATCTTGGTTCCAAATTGTATAATTACCCAAAAGAGACTCTATTCAAATATTTTAGATTTAGAAAAACTATAATGTGTCCTTTACAAAAATGTGTATAAACAAAGATCTGTAGCTCTCTTCTATATAGTGTTAATCAGCTGGAAATGGAAACATAAAAAATATCCATTCACAAAGTTTTTAAAAGTATTTGAAATAGTTAACTAAAAAAACATAGACATTATAAATTCTCACAGCAGTAAATAAATAGAATTTCCACAATACAGCAATATAACATATCTCTAGAAAGGTGATGTCTTAAAGTTGTGAAACCTTTACACATTGACATATAGTTTATGCAATTCCAGGCAGTACCCTGGAGTGCTGACAATACTGACTCCATCTTTGGCTCTCCATCTTGTTCATCTTTACCCAGTGACCTTTCTTGGGCTGTGTTCCAGATCCCTTGGAGATTAATATATGCACCTTGGAATTCCTTGCTAAGGCAGGGATGAGGGAGGCATGTTTTGGCCTCCTATGAATCTGTTAGAGAGAACCTAGTTTCCCCCCTTCCTGATCCACAGGCAGTGCCGCCAGATCAGATTAAAGGTTAGATTGAATTAAAGGTGGATGCAAGCCCTTTGAGGTGCATGCAAACCTTTTGATCTCACTACAGTGCCCTTCTGTGGGTCCCATCACTCTATAAAACCTGTGGACTAAGGTCCATAAAACTTGCGGACTAAGGTCTGGATTTTGTGGAGAACAACTATGCAGAGGCCTTGGATAGTCCTCTCCTGGATCCCCCAACAGTAAGTTACTCTGAAGAAAACTGTCAACTATATGGAGTGGCCTGCTTTATTTTCTGGTCTCAAAGTGTCTTCTCAGGTTGAAGAACACCATCTCTCCTCCACCTTCTAGCAGTGTATCTAATCTACTACAACGACCGAGAACAGTTTGAAACAGTATGGTGAGGACCATTCACAAACCACTGTGCTTTGCCCTAGAGCTGCCCTATTACACACGGTCTATTGGAACAAGAGAGCTTCCAGTAGTAGACCCAACACTCCACGGGAACTTAGGAATTCATTTCATTTGGGTGAGAGTGAATGATTTCTGGTTACAACAGTGTCAGACTTTGCGTCTGCACCGAAGACAAAGGAAGAATACATAAGACATAACCAGGGGAAATGTACAAGACATGGTTTTGCTCAAAACCTATCTCTAGCTATTAGAAATTGAAAAAACAGGGGCACCTAGGTGGCTCAGTCAGTTAAGCATTTGCTTTTGGCTCAGGTCATGATCCCGGGGTTCTGGGATCCAGCCCAGCATGGGGCTCCTTTCTCAGTGGAGAGCCTGCTTCTCCCTCTTCCTCTGACTCTCTGCCCCTCTTCCTGCTTGTGCTCTCTCTCGCTATCCCTCTTTCTGTGTCAAAAATAAATAAATAAAATCTTTAAAAAAGATTTAATATTTTTTATCTTTAAACCTTTATCTAAATATTTTATCTTTAAGAAATCTTTAAAAAAGATGAAATCTTTAAAAAATAGAAACTGAAAAAACTTACTGGAGTAATAGGGATGAAATTAGATAGGACTCTGGTTCAGGGTCAGAAGTCAGCAAAGGTGGCTAGGGGTCCCATTGCACAGGGCATGAAATCAAAACTCTTCACTGAGCAAGGGAACTAGAATTGGGCTTTTTGCTTGAAATTTATACCTGAAACACAGGCCAAAAAGGTTGGATCTAATGTTGATGTGAATTTGCACACTGTAGGTGCTAGAGGACACACACACTTCATGGTTTGGAGGGAGAGGATCTCAAGTGCAATAATGAGTAGATCTATGGTCTCCCCAACATCAGGACAAGAAGAAACTGATGGATTGGAGGTCCCGGGGGAGTTAGTGAAAGCAAATGGCTAAACTAACTTTGGCAAACAAACTCCCAAAGTGCATGAATAAAATAACAATGGTTTTGTAATATTTGTTTAGGTAGTGAAAGGCAGAATACCATTTGTAGAGAATGATAAAACTTTATGAAAACAATGGACAACAAACCAAAAAAGCTAGAAAGAAATAACTATTGTTAGATATGAAAAGAGAATATTTTAGAATTCCTGAAAATTAAAAATATAGTTTTTGAATTAAAAAAAAAAACCCTCCACTAGATGAGATAGTCTCAAGTGTGGACATAGTTGATAAGAAGATTATTTAATAACTGTCCTAGTTTAAGTGGCTTGCTTGATGAAAGAAAACAAATATATAGGCACTTTCTTTCTACTACATATCAGCATAAATTTCAAATGCATTGGAGTTTTAAAATTTTGGTTAAAATATCTAAGAAATTTTTGAAAAGTACTTGGAAGAAAAATTTTAAGAATATATATATTATCTTCTGGTATAAAGAGATGCTAGACTGAAAACATGTAGGCTACAAGGAAATTTTACATATATATCTAGAAAAACATTAAATAATGTCCCATATTGAAAACTATGTAAAGTAAAAAAATGTAAAGAAACTATTTCTAACATTTATATACATATAGATTCTACAAACTGATAAGTAAAAAGCAAATAAAATAGAAGAGTGGGCAAAAATATGAACAGAAAAAAGAAAGCCAGATGGGCGAAAAAACTATTTCTTGACTGGCAGTCAGGAAAATGCAAATTATAACTACAATGAGAATATTTTTTTCATATACCAGATTGGTGAGTATAAAAAAATTGATATCCAATATTGGAGAGTGTGATGGGTAATATGTGGTCTCAGAGATTGCTGATGAAAACATGAGTAGCTACAACAAAAATAGAGCAGAGATATGATCTAGTAATGTCCATATAATTTCAAATACCTTTTAACCTAATGTATGTTGGTAACCAATTCTATAGGAATAAACATATTAGTTTATAAAGATTTAGCACTATCTGTAATGAAAACACATTGTTAATGCCTCCTGTGGCCAGTCAGGCTTTGAGAACATATGGGAAGAACAATGCTTACCAAGATAGTAGGGTTGGCCAGTTACTGCTAAATCCTGTTGATACTCTCTGTGAGGATAATGAGAGAATGAAAGCTGTTAGCTAGAAGTTACTTGCTACGTTTGGAAAGGAGAAAGCCCAAGTGGTGGTTTATAAAGAGTCTATTATCACCTGTAGTAGACATAATTGGTAGAGGTAATGGCAGGCATAATTGAAAGGCAGCCTGACGATCATATTCTGAGAGTTGCAGAACTCCAAGATAGTTGAACTCTCATCTAAGGCAGGTCTTTAGGCCAAGGTCAGTGTCCTGGTAGGGAAATCCTAAAATCTTGAAAACAGGAATGAAGACCTCAGGAAGGATGTACCTGAGGATATTGGTACCTGTGGTCCCTGCAGATCCCCAGGCCTGCAGAGGTAACCGACATTTCCCTAGTAAGAGCTAGCATACCCACTGTGGTGGGGAGTGCTGCAGAAGCCTCTCCCCCACAAAGCAGCACATGCTCCCACCTCATCTTTCCACCTCATCTCCCAGCTCCCATGTTGATAAATAGGATTAAATCCCAGCATAACTCAACTAGTGCTATGCTAGCCCCAATAAAGTAGAAAAGAAACTACATATATGAAGAATTATAATTACGCCGGCATACACTTGCAGGAGACAGGAATCTATCCGAAACTGGATGTTGAGTGCTTGGTCAAAGGATTGGAATGTTAGCTTAGAGAGCAAAAATTCATTGACCTGGGGATACTTTTTCTGACAAGATATTTAAGACCCCAGCAAGAACCCTAGGGGATGGGTTAAATTTACTGCTGGGTAGTTCTTAGAAACCTGGAATAATCAATGGCCAAGTATCAGTGACATAGATGCTTAATTTTCTCTAGCACAGCACAGAGGAAAGAATATAAAGGCTGAAGAAAATAAGTGGCAATGATTATTTATTAAGTAAGGCCAAATTTATTAGATGAGGTCAGAAGATCCCCTGGAGGAGTATGAGCCATGAGAGGGCTTATCATGAACGTGGTGGTGAGAGGGTCACCAACATTACTAAGAAGTTCAGTGGTGACTCTTCTGCAGAGGCCAGGCATGAGGGTAGAAGAAGCATTCACGCAGTTGAGCTCATGAACATCTATGGGGATAAAGGGCCCTGAAGAAGTCATAGAGGCCAAATGGCAGTACTTAATCACTGGAAACTAGGGCCCACAATTACCAAAAGATGGACAAAGTAGGAGAAACTGAAAAGACGTGACCTGTAGGAAGTTGTAGAGATGGGTAATAGATCGTAGTGCTTAGAGGTAAAAACAGATAGGAAACAAACTGAGCTTAAATGTCTGCTTTAAATCTATAATACTAAAATAAATTTAAAATGTTCAGGGCACCTGGGTGGCTCAGTCAGTTAAGCATCTGCCTTCGGCTCAGGTCATGATCCTGGGGTCCTGGGATTGAGTTCCGCATCGGACTCCCTGCTCAGCAGGGAGCCTGCTTCTTTCTCTCTCTTGCTCCCCCGGCTTGTGCTCTCTCTCTCTCTCTGTCAAATAAATAAATAAAATCTTTTAAATAAAATGAATTAAATTAAAAATGTTCAAGCAAGCCACTGAGAAGGGTCAACCTACAAAATTTGTTGTCACTTGTTCAGTTCCAAGTTCTAATCCAATTTTCAGATTCACAACCCACTGATTAAAGAGATGGTTTGTTCTCTAGGAGGAGGGACCCTGAAACACAATGGCAAATATATATTGCCATGATTCACACAGCCTTCCAAAATGACCTATGGCCGTACTTGGGCTACTGTACTTTGGGAATGGGGAATAACCAACCATTTTGAATATTATTGGACACAGGGTCTGAGTTGACTTTGGTATTTTAAGACCCAAAGCTTCCTCATAGTCCTTTTGATAGAGAGGGAAGTTATAGGGGTCAGGTGATAACAGGGTTCTGGCTACAATCTGGCTCCCAGTGGGCCCACATATCCAAGATACATTGGATGGCCAATTTCCCAGTCACTGAATGCGTAATTGGCAGTTGGAATAACTCTAGTGTTGGGTTCTTGGTCTATAAAATAGCACAGTGGTGAAGAAAATACAGTGGTAAAGACCAAATGGAAGTTCTGTAACTGCCCTACCTGCAAGATAGTAAATCAAAAACCAGTACTTTATCCCTGAAGAGATAGTGGAGATTAGTGTTACCATTAAAGACATAAAAGATGTAGGATGGTGGACTTTTCCTTATCTGTTTAATTCTGACCTCTGTAGAACTCAGAGGGGTCTGGGAGAATGACCACAGACCATACTGTATGTGTAGCCAGGTGGCAGCCCCATCACCGCTGCTGTATCAGACATGGGATTATTGCTAGAGTGAATTGATAAGACCTTAGGTACATAGTATGAAGTAATTCTATTTCATCCCAATTCAAAAGGAGGATTAAAAACAGTTTGCATTCCCATGGGAAAATGAAAATATTCCTTAAAATTTTGGATCAGGGTTATGTTAACTTCCCTGCCCTCTGCCGTCATATAGTACAAAAAGATCTGGATCCCCGGAAAATTCCATAGAATGACACTCTGGTCCATTACATTGACAACATCCTGCTGACTGGACAGGACAAGGAAGAGGTGGCTACTATACTGGCATCATTAGTAAGATAAATGTGGTCTAGAGGGTTGGAGATGAATCCTATAAAGATACAGTGACTGGCCAGTTCAGTGAATTTTTTAGGCTCCAGTGGTCAGAGGCATGCTGGAAAATCCTCCCCAAGGTGGCAAATGACTTCTTTTCCCATTCCCCACTGCAAAGAAAGTAACATTTTTTTTTTTGGTAGGCCACTTGGGCTCCTGAGGCACCAAATTCCATACGTATATACATACATTGCAAGTGACATGGGGGGCTGCTGGCTCTGAGTTGGGCCTACAGCAGGAAAAGGTAAAGCACTAGATCCGGGCTGGGTACAATAAGCCCCGCTGCTTGGGCATTATCTTCTATCTTATCTACTAGTCCCTTTGGTGTTGGAGTTTTCAGTAGGAGGGCATGACGCATTACGGAGGTTTACGCAAGCTCTAGTGATGGTGCATTCCCCTGGGAATCACAAGCTGAGGCCTTGCCGTCAGCGAGAGAGGATTCCACTTCCTTTGAGAAATGTCCTATATGCAGTTCTGGTTGAGATGAAATTCTTGACCACATGATTCCAAGTTGTCACACATCTAGAGCCACCCATTTTGGACTGAGTTCAGTCAGGGAAGCCCAGTCACAATTTGGACACGCCCTATTTCCTTCCACATAAGCATTTTCGTAACAAAATTCTTGCTTTTTAATCTTAATATCTGCTTCTCAGAGGACCTGGACTAACACCACCTTTATTCACTTTTCCCCACATATTTACTGAGAAATTTATCAGATCCCAGAATGTAGCTTTCCAGAACATAAACTCGATGGAGACAGGGACTTGTGTCTGTTTATCTGCTTCTGGAGCAATGCCTGGCTTCTAACAGATAGGTGTTCAATGAATGAAGGTGTCCCATGGGGTAATAAAATAAATAGGGTGAGGGTTTCAAACTCACATGTATTCTCTGAGCAAGTAGATTATTAGAGTGTGGGACAGTATGGAGCAGAAGGGGCTGAGTAGAAGTGGAAGTACCCTACCTAAAAGCATTTAAGCTTTAATGTTTTAATAACACTTTAATAACACTTTAATTTTGCTGACCAATTAAAACAAGGCTAGTGGTTAAATCTAGTTAGTGGACCGCTGGTTTGTAACGTCTGAGTAGTGTCAAGTAAAAAGTGATTCCTTATGGTAATAACCCGCAAGTCGATGAGATTCCCAGAGTAAAAAACAAGGGCAACTGATAACATGCAGGACAAAATTAGACAGCAATTACTGAAAATCTTAGAGCCAGGGTCCAACAAAAAGTAATATGTTTCTGTTCGCCTCAAAGAGTTTAGAATAAAAAGACAAGACATATGCCTAAGAAATAACATGAGAGTAATTGTGATGTTTTCACAGTTAAAGAAACAAATCAAAGAACTTAGGGTCAAATGTATGCCCTAGATGTGCCTGATTTATATTAGCAAATTGTACCCCTTAAGTTTGGAACACAAAGCTCTGTTCTATATGATTCATAAAAGCCTGAATTTAGGGGCTGAAGAAGTAAAGTTCCAAGTTATAAAATTTAATTATTTTCTATTATGTTTGGGAGGGCACCAATCCAAAATAGGAATTTTAGAAGCATCTCACATATTCAAAAAAAAAAAAAAAAAGAATTATTTTGGCACCTCTAAGAACCCTTTAATTTCACTGCAAGAAATTGAGTGCATGATGTCCAGCTGCCTTTCTGCCGGTGAAGCCAGCCATGGTTTGGAAACCATTCTCTGAAGTGTAAGCTTCCTGAAAAATGCTTATAAATGTCTTATAAAAGGCTAGCTACACAGAAAGTGCGATTCTGACTTAAATTCTCCCTCAAAGTCAGAGATGACTTATTCTCATTGTCCAGTTGGTAACAATAACATCTTCGTAAAAATAAAACAGAACAAGACAAAACAAAAACTTTGAAGATAAGGTGAGGGGGTGAAGAGGAAAGTAAAGAGCTATTTTTTAAAAAATCTACAAAGAAATTAACCTGATTTAATGGTACTTAAGCAATACTTATTTTTCATAAGATGAGAGTTTTGCCTTTCTTTGCCAGATGACAAACTGAGGCAGAGAAAAAAAGGAATGGAAAGAGGCCACCTGCGTATTGTTTCATTCAAATACAAGCAACTCTGACAAAAGTCAGTTAGTGACTATCAAGAGAGGAAATCATAGATCTAAAACGTTCTTATGGATCCAGGACAGCGAGAGATGACGATAGTTGTTTTCACAAATGCCTCCAAAGGAAGGCATGAAAAATGAAACTTCCTTTTGTACTTTAAAATGTATGACAAATGCTGATTAAATTCACCCTGAGAGCATGTCAATTTGAAAAGGGGATTATAAATGTACATGCCACCAGGTGCTCTCTTTTGCGGGGGGCGGGGGGGTAGCGTGTATCCATTTAAATACTGTGTTAGCACTGGCACATTTCTAACAACAGCAAAACTGGATGGAAATTAGAATAACATTGGCCTTCTGGAGGGTTAAGGAGGCTGTCCCTGCAGCAGGTTGGCAATTTGTCACATCAGCTCCTTCATGAACTATCAACCTCATTACCGTGGTTCACTGCACAGTTGGCCCTTGGGAGTCTAATACTAATAGCATGTAGAGGGTGATGAGGCTTGTGGTCTCAACTACTTCATTATCGATTCACTTAAAAACATACCACCTACATATTCGAATAAAATAGGTAATATATTAGAGCGGTAGAAACACCAAAATATCTAAAATCAATTGAAGTAGGGGGGAAAAAAACCCAAGAAAGGGATGTAGGCAGTAATAGCACGGTGAAAGCAAGTCGTCTTGGGAAGATAGAGGGTGAATAATTTTGTGTGACAGCTACCATTTGTTTATTCTGTTGTGTGAGGCCATGTATCAGCCAGTAACAGCTGTAACTGTACATTAAGTAGGACTACGGAACGAAATAAGTCTTGGGGATATTTTTAAGATGCTGCAAAGACACACAGAGCTAGGGTGTTTGAAGGACATATATTTAATCAACAAAAAAACATCCTGAGACTTTTTTCAATGACTTGAGCCAGAAAAGAACAAAATGGTTCATTTCCAAAGCTCCAAGCTGGTAGGGAATGCATGGGAATATATTGATACATTAGTAAATATGAAATAATTTCCTTTTGTGTCGATTCCCCAGATCAACCACTTAATAGAAACCCATCTATGGAAAGACAACTCATGTGTTAGAAATGACTGTCTGGTCACTTAAGATCCTCTCTTTATCCAGCATCAATGGATTTTTACTATATTGATTGCTTTAAGTTTTGAAAGAACACACACACACACACACACACACACACACACATTAGAATGCTAAGCTTCCTTTGTATTTTATATTTGTTCATTTTTGCATTTGATAATGCAAAAAATATACAAGCAAAACACTTCATTCTCAAAAATGTTGATATGCACTGGAAACATATTTTGACTACTTGCATTTTTTATACTGCACTGTCCAATACAGTAGCCACAAGCTTCATGAGGTTATTTAGCTTTAACTTCAAATTAACTGAAATTAAATACAATTTAAAATTTACTTTCTCAGGCACACAGGCCACATTGGAAATGGCCAATACATATGACCTGTGGCAACTGTGTGGGACAGCGCAAATACAGAACATTTCAATTAAGTACCAGGTTCTACTGGATGGCAATACTTTAGAGCATAACTTCTATTTCCTTTCAATAAAGCCTCAAATAACATATCTGAAAAGAAATTCAAAGTAGATTAAAATACAGAGCACATTTGAATTTTCATAAAGTTACATGTTTTTTCTGGCATCAGTCACTCACTGTATTTTCGACACCATCATCTAAAAATATTTTGCATTTAACACATATATTTAAATTACTCTTGGTGAACATTTGTAAAATGACTAAAATATGGTTCTCAGATTTGATCATGCAAATGTTCTTTTTTACATGGAAATGTGGATTGAGGCAGCTAAATTTTTTTGGTAGAAGTAGGGAACCTTTTCTTGTAATTGCAATTATAAATAGTTTTATTACTAGTCATCACACTTAACGATTTTAAATAAAGCAGGATGGAATTTCTAGTTGTAAAGTGCCAGCTGCTGAAAAATCGTTAGATTTTCAATACTTTAAGGTATACACAAAATGGTCTGAAAGTGGTTTAAAGCAGAACCATTCTAAATTTAGAAAGTCAATTAAAATGTGTTTTAGCATGGAGCTTTATAACATGTCCCTATTTCTAAGGTCATTTCTATGGAAGAACAAACTAGAGAGATAAAGTGTGCATGAGGCCCCACACCAGGATATAAAGCTAATCTCTTCTGATATTCTTAAAGATTTCTGTAACTTTTCTTTTCTATAGGCTTTTGCCACATGGAGTGTGTGTGCATGCCTGCCTGCACGTGTGTTTTAAGATAAGGCAAACCCATATTTCAGGAATAAAAGGAATGGAAGTTTTAAAACAGTGTGAAAAGTGGTTCAGCATAGCTGGAGGCTACCTGAAATCTTAGGCGGATTTGGATAAAAATATTTCTAGCTCAGTTTGACAGAATTTTGAAGATGGAAATTGCATCGGAACTTTTGAACCTGACGCTTTGTTCCCTCTGACTGTCCCCTTCGGGGCTGCAATAGGCCTAAAGAAAAAGTATTCACCGCATCCAAAGTATCTTGCTTCTGTACCTCGTATATTTTTCTCAACCATAATTATTGCTGCTCGTGATTTCTTGGGGTCTCTTTTCCTTGCATATTCCTTCGGTTAAAATATCTTCATTTCCCTTTTTATCATCACTGCTGAAAGAGATCTAGAAGACCTGCTGTATGGGGTTACTGTTCATGGTGCTCCACTTCCTCTATTGTTCCCTACTACTTTCAAGCTGAAAAATAAAGTCTTTAGGTTCGCATTCATGGTTTTCCCCAATCTTTGTTCATGTTCATGATTCTCCTTTATTCACCCTCTGCTTCAGTCAGACTAGTCTAATCGTTTCTTCTCCCAAGTCCTGACCTTTTCACACCACCAGGCCATTAGAGAGACTCTGTCTAGAATAGTCCCCATTCTCAAAATACCATATCATCCTTAAAAATTCCATAAAACTGTCATGACCTATTATCATCTAATTGACACTCCTTTGTTAGTTCTCAGAGGAATATATAGCACAATGTTTAAGAAGATTCTAGGTCAGACTGCCCACACTCTTAACCAAGCTGGGCTAGACCTTAGCTTTATGACTTAAGCAAGCATATCAACATCTTTAGGGCCTCGGATTTATCATATACATAATCCCAAACTCTATCTCGAAAATAATTGGCACAGAGTGAACACTCAATAAATATTAACTATTAAAATTGTTTGGTATTTTTATTACAGACTCCTTTGGGACAGGTCTCATTGCCTAACCAACTAAAAGAGAAACTACTTGAAAGCAATGACCTTTTTTTTTTTTTTCCGATATTAGTGGGTTCATTTTTTTTTCCCTTCACATCGTCTAGTGCAATACTAAGCACCCTTTAGCTACTGCTAGCTGAAGTGTATTCAATGAGTATATTTCAAAGTATATGATATACTTCAGCAATTATTTTAATTTTGGAGCTCTAAAACAATGAGGTAGATAGGGAAAATATAATTAACCTACAAATTTCAAAAGATTATGTCTTGTACCTGTGGCAGCAAATCAGAGCCTGACAAGTAATACAACAAGTTTAAGAACAATGAAAGTAAAAACATCTAAAAGTTAAGTCCAAGCCTCATTTTTATAAGGAAAGGAATGATGCTTGCTGATGCTCTGTCTAATTAAATACAATATGAAGTAGAAGCAGCAGTACAATTTTGTTAAAGGAGACGGAACTCTGATTATTTATTGACATTATGATTTTTTAATTGAAATCCTCAAAGAACGGAGTTAATGGAAGAGTTGAATAAAGTGGCTAGATATAAAATAAGTACTTCTAGCCCACTGGTTCCCCGTGTACCACCAATAACCAATTAGAAAATACAATAAGAGAGAAAAAAAATAAGGTATGTAGTATGCACCAGAAGTTGTTTTAATCTACTGAAATTATGGCTTTCTATTTATATAATAAAAAATAGAAATTTATGAAATATACCATGAGCATTTTTTATTTTATTAATATAAAGTAATGGTGGTTTAAAAAAAAAAGGTAGAGTAAACATTGATCATTGAAATTGGTAGTAATAGTCCACTGTGTAACTTCAGCATTTTCTCCACAGTCCAAAGTATGATTCCCCAACAAGCTCAGAGTGATTTTATATATGATGGGGATAGTGAATTTTGTTTAAAATAATTAAAAACTCAAATTTTTATGAAACATATCTCTGTGCACATTATTAAATGCGCACATTTTTGAATATCATCACTTCTTACATGTATTCACCTCAATGTAGCATTAGTAGTGGACTTTTTTCCATCACAAAAACAAAACAAGCTTTTGAGCTGTTATTTATCTGTTATGTCCAACCCCAGAGTATCTATACTCTCCCTGTGATGCTGGGACTGGGTCACTACAAAGTCTTCTTCCTGGGGTCCCTTTTCAGCTGACTTTTGGTTAGAGATGAGGAGTGAGGAGGATAGGCTGCAAATTGGAGGTGGAAAGAAGGGAGAAGTTACTTTCTCCATATTCTAGCTTCTGTCAGTGGTTCTTCTGCAGCAAAGGGCAGCTATGACTCAAACCTCCAACAGTGTTGGCACTCCTAGCCACGACCACCCGACGTACGAGAACCAGCTAGCTATATCCACACCGGTAATTCAAGCACCAGTTACACACACTTATTTTTTTAAACTTATGTCTCAGAAAAATTACAAACTACCTTAGTCTGTTGGCTTTTGTGATCAACTTGCATAATCAAAATAGATCTGCAAAAATGGCCAGCATCTATCGTATTCCAATAGAAGTATGAATTATGAGTGTTGTTTCCTTCTACTTCTGTGACACTAATTTAATATATTAAACTGATGTTACTAATAGATGTTTACATTGTCGGACAAAAGTAGCTCAATTAATAATTTGTAATATACAACTAGAAATAAATTCCTAGCAAGGTTTTAAATGCCTTTGAATTCCATGCAAAAAATAAGAAACAGCAAATAATCACTTATGTACAATTATTTAAATATTTGTAAGTAAAGAATAGACCTGCGAATCTCTGCAGAATTTCAGCTCTATGTCAACTTTGCTTTTTGAGGCCTGAATTTACCTGTATTTTGTATTTTGCCTAAGACTAGAGACTTCATCAATCGTTTTTACATTCATCTTATGCCCTCCTAGTTTGCCTCAAACCTTTATGTTCTCCCAATGTATCCTTTCTCACTTTATGAGATTTTGATAATGATACGTAATTCAAAATAAAGGATTTTATATGTTGTACTTCCCTTGTTTATATACAAAAGATGGAATTGTTTCATTCATGAAAAATACTTTTACTAAAATTAAATGTTTCATGATGTTTGTGCTTTTGATTAAGGTAGGTAATAGGAATTTACAGAATTCAAAATAGCAGATAATACCTCAAAACCTGCACATTTTTGTCTGCGGGTGAATTTTCTATTTGTATTAATATACAAATGTGTTTGTTGTTCTGCTAATACTTTTTTTTCAAAAATAAAAAGAATAAAAATAACATCGTGAAAAACCAATTTAGAAGGAACTGGAAAGTTATTTTGCTTAACTCATTTTTATCTTTCATTTCACAATGCAGATGGAGAAATTATGTTGTATTTTTAACCTGAAGACTCACATTAGCATTTGCATTTTTCCTGCATTTCCTTGGGGAGTAGAGAATTTACTGGGGAGCAAGGCAAAAATGGGAGAAAAAGAAATAGAGTCTCTTCAGTGTCCTCCTTTTTGTGTCTTCTAGGATGGGGTCCTTCACTTAGAATAAGACTAATATGAATCTTTAAGGAAAAACAACAACAAAAAACTGTCTTTGAGAGTTTAAGACTTTGCTTGGAATTCTGCATTAAAATGAATCATCTATTTATGTATAATTTAAAAATAGCTGCAATTTCAATCTTGTTTCACTTCAGATTGATCAAAGCCAATTGGGGCAAATGTATAATAACTGAGAAGAGTTTTGATAGTGATAAATAGGATTGTCCTCACCACATCAAAATGTTGAAGCATAATACGATTTTTGGAGGTCTGTAATATTAGTTTTTATCTGTGTTTCAAGCTTATGGATGTTCCCAAATGAATAGCCTATTATTAACTACACAAAGGGGACCATTCCATTTGACCCCGGAGGTGATCAGTCAGACCCTCAAGTGGAAGAGTTCATTACCTGGAGGTTGGCATGAATAATGAGGAATGCTATTAGTCATCATACAATTTTTCAACAGCTTTCAAAATTCTAGCCACAGCATTTGATTCAGTGACCTCCTATGACAATTAACCCCACAGGCTAACTGTGTACCCTGTAATGAAATATTTTAAAATTTATTTTATATTAATATACCATTAATTTCATATGCACTAAAGGACAATATATACATAACACAAACTGTTAAAACTATTCAAATATTTTCTGGATATAAAACCTTGAAGGATATAAAGCAATATCATTGTCTCCCGAAACATCTTTTAATAGAAAGATTATTTTATTACCTACGGGCTAAGACCAGGTTTCCTTTGCTTTCAAAATAGATCTTAACATTGGGGGCACCTGAGTGGTTCAATCGTTAAGTGTCTGCCTTCTGCTCAGGGTGTGATCCCAGCGTTCTGGGATCGAGCCCCATATCAGGCTTCCCCGCTGGGAGCCTGCTTCTTCCTCTCCCACTCCCCCTGCTTGTGTTCCCTCTCTCGCTGGCTGTCTCTCTCTGTCAAATAAATAAGTAAAATCTTTAAAAAAAAAAAGAGAGATCTTAACATTGACACATTATTTATATTGCTCTAAGATTCCATTTCATGATTTACGGCCTGACATAAAGTTAGAAGAGTTATCATTTTCACAATATATGAGCAAAATTTTTGCAAACAAGACATGATAGTGTGGACTATATTTGGTAAATTTTCAGTCCCTTCTCTCAGTATGTACAGTGTACTTCCCTGATTCATCGATGTTGGACTTCACCATGTGATTTGCTTTCTAAAGAAAACATAACTAGGAACTGGGCATTTTCAGTTTGAGCTGTTTACCTAGGGATAAATTCCAATCATTTTTTTCTGGAAACAATAGGTTAGAAAATGATATCATGGATGCATGAATTGTACTTTAAAATATTTGACAGTTATGAGAGAGGAAAGGAAGTAAGTAGGAACAGCAAAATAAAGTATATCAACCTTCTGTTAGACATTTTTGGTAGTTTAGATTTTTTCCATGTTAATCCTTTGTTGATTTTTTGTAATTCCTCATTATCTGATTAGAGTAATATATTATTTTCCAAATTCATTGCAGCTAAAACAACAATGACAATGACACTGACTTTTCCTCCCCTTCAAGGTACTGGCTCCTTTTCATCCTTCAGACATCAGCTTAAATGCTCTATTATTTAGAGGGGTCTTCCACAAATACTTGTTCTGAAGTAGGAGCCACACACTAATATTTCTTCTCTCTCTTCTTTTTCCTTAAGAGGATTCACCGATACTTTCATTTATATGTTTATCTATTTATTTTCTTGTTTACATCCCATCTCTTCTTCTAGACCAGGTAGTCAGTAAGTTCTGGGGTCAACACTTAGGGCCTAGAGTAGTACCTGGCATCTCTTATATATTTATTTAATAAATATATTATATATTTAATTAAACATTTCTGACTATTAAACAGTAAATATTCTGAATAATAGTTAAGTATTTCCGACTCCATATATGAGGTATGAGTTTGTGGTGTGGGCAGGAAGGGGGGAGTGGTGGGATCTGAAGGGGCTCTCGTCAGGAGTACGGACGACACTAGAGTTGCTCTCACAAAGAGGCCCAATCTCGTTCTCTAATAATCCACACAGGCCATGGCTAGTCTCCTTTACCCTTTGTAACAAGCCTCCGAAAGCCCCAAATCTGCTTTTCCATAGCAGATCAGGAGACAGACATTCTTCATATTTTACAGACTTCCTTTCAGAGGACTGTAACTTCCTCCCAGCTTGGGGCCCGTTTTAAACAGAGGTATTCTAACAGAGTAGCTGGGGAACAAAAGGGACAAGGGCAGTCACTGTGCAGATGGTTAGCCACAGGAAGCCGTCCAACTGCAAGCCACTCCTTCATGTGGAATGGCAGGAGGTGCAGTCTGAACGCTTTCTGTCTCCGTCAAATTCACCATCGCTTTATTATTAATAGTATTATACCACAGTGTATTACAGCAGCTTGTTTCCCCAAATCTTTGATCTAATCTAAAAGTATAATTTACTTCTTTTGTCTAGAGGCCACTACACCAGGCCTTAGAAGTATACTATAAATTCTGCTTCGGTCTCCTGAAGCTATTTTCATTTTTAAATGAGAAAATAACACTTGTCTACCCTCTACAATTCATTCTCAGATATGATCGATAAAATGATTGCAAGTGACTTTTCAAGGGTTAAAAAAGATGGGAAATAGTATGATAACAACAATGATCTCCCTAGAGACCATCCAGTTTTATCACAGGAGCTTAAAGAAACTCTAATTTTGTTCTTATTCTCCACTGGAACAACAAAAAAGTGCCTACATTAATTAAAAATACATGAAATATGGGGCGCCTGGGTGGCACAGCGGTTAAGCATCTGCCTTCGGCTCAGGGCGTGATCCCCGCGTTATGGGATCGAGCCCCACATCAGGCTCCTCCGCTATGAGCCTGCTTCTTCCTCTCCCACTCCCCCTGCTTGTGTTCCCTCTCTCGCTGGCTGTCTCTATCTCTGTCGAATAAATAAATAAAATCTTTAAAAAAAATACATGAAATATAATTATTAAGTACCCAACTAAAGCAGTAGGAACAGAGCTTAGTAGATTTCAGATTGACATCATCAGGTTTAAGTCTTTTTGATACAGATAGAAATTCCTTTTTGTCAATATCTTACAACTCACAGCAATGTAGGCTTGGCTCTTTTTTTTTTTTTTTTTAAGTCTCACTGTTGCTCTTTCTAGAAATGTTTAATGGAATGATTCTATATCTTGCTTTTGAAGACATTGCCACTGGTGGAGTTAATTATACTAACTCTCATATTGCTAACTGGTTTCTGTTCAGATACGGCTTTAAGGGATGTAGGAAAAAGAGGGACTTGCTGCTTTTACTAATCAAAGCTTCCCAGGGAGAAGAAGGTGGGAATATAATAATGGCTACTTCTGCCTTGATAGACACCTCTTTCATTCCATCTAACTTTCACGACCTTTCGCTTACGCCGCTAGTTTGAAATGACCGCTCTCTTAGTAATCCTTTCCTCTGATCTTGTATGAAATGGCATTGTTCTCAAGGACCATCTTGTGAGCCTCCGCGCCGTGACATTCTTTGCTTCCACCGGATGCCCTTGGACGGTCCTTAGTTTATTTCACCACTTTGCATAAGACTGATAAAGTGTTTGTTTTATGTCCCCAAATGAGATGGTCAGATCCTTTACATCCTTATATCATGTAACATGGTGCTTTGTATGTAATACATACTCAATAAATGCTTTTAAATCAAAGTGAATGTTGTCCACTGCTTCACATTTGTCACAAAATGAAGACTTTATAGTGGTGGTTATGACTCACTCAACCTTTATGATAAGAAAGAATTTGGAAGATTCAGACATGATCTCTTATTGACTGTCTTTCCTTTTCACTCCTATAGG
Organism: Ursus americanus; assembly: GCF_024610735.1. Taxonomy (NCBI): domain Eukaryota; kingdom Metazoa; phylum Chordata; class Mammalia; order Carnivora; family Ursidae; genus Ursus; species Ursus americanus. The sequence continues at coordinate 7,739,093 of NC_142134.1, read as the reverse complement.
CAAAAAGTTTCCTTTACCTCTACCACTGTTTTCCCATTGTGACTTCTTAATATAGGTACAAAACTCTACAGTATACCTATACACATTGATGTTCAAGTGAAATTTAAATGTTCGTTTTAAAGGAACAACTCTCTAGAGCAATGCTGCTGGGTTGGGCAGCAGCATTGCTTTTTTTTTTTTTTTTGTAGCAGCTTTAAATAGATGTTTGTACTAAGTGAGGGTTGTTTATATATTCATAATGGGCTAAAAATAGGCTTTATTTTCCATCTCTCATCTGTGTCAAAGGGAGTCACACAGACTTTTGAAATCCTTCATCAGAAAATTGATTTTGGGGGCGCCTGGGTGGCACAGCGGTTAAGCATCTGCCTTCGGCTCAGGGCGTGATCCTGGTGTTATTGGATTGAGCCCCACATCAGGCTTCTCTGCTATGAGCCTGCTTCTTCCTCTCCCACTCCCCCTGCTTGTGTTCCCTCTCTCGCTGGCTGTCTTTCTGTCAAATAAATAAAATCTTAAAAAATAAAAAAGAAAATTGATTTTGACAAAAGATGATTCTAATGTGCCATTTTTACGGCATGTTTGCCCTACACTTTTATCAACTAGATGAGAGGGATGGTCCATCAGTGACCACAGCTCTGTGCTACCCTGAGGCTAGCCTGCTCTTTAAAGCAAAGGTCTGTACGGTAACTGGAAGATGCAATTCTGAACAGCAAGGCAACACTTCCTAGCTTTGTCATCAGATTACAAAACTTCCTCCACCCCTACCCCCAATGTGCGGACCACTTTGGAGTGTTTAATCTGTCTGTTCATAGTTGTTCCAGGTCAGGTTACCTAAGGAACAGACTCCGAAAGAGAGAACAGCAAGCAGAAGGTTACTGAGGAGTTTTCTCAGGATTAACACCTGTCAGGGGAGTGGAGGAAGCTGATTTGGGCAGAGGGAGACATTGAGCTGGGTGCAGTCACGACAAAGGCCTAAGAGTGCCAAGCCAAGGGAAGGGAGCTGGGATTCCTCTGCAGAGGATCACAAGTTGGTACAAGGAGGTCAGGCCTTTAAAGCCCTGTGTTGATTAGTGACTGGTCTCTCGCTGTCCCTGGAAATGGGGCACAGACCTGGACAAAATGGTCTCTTCAGACCAGGTCTGAGAGCTGTTAGCTACTAATACTCCTAGTAGCTGGGGGAACGAGTGCCTCAGTCCTCAAGGCAGAGAGCTGTGTAGTACATGGCAGACCTAGGGTCATTGTCTACAAAGGGAAAAATGATAAAATAAGAATATATTAATATAATAAATAATACAGTTATGTAATTACATATGTAAATATTTTCTTCCAGTTATTAGAAAATTTTGTTGTTAGAAAGAAACTCTAAAAGTCATGTGATAAATTACCCTTATTATTAACCAAAAGTGTCCAAATAGAGAATCATAGTCATTGGTTTCTCCAAATGCATGAATTTAAAGTGAAATAATGTATTAATAACAATAGAACCAACATATGATCTACTTTATATTTTCATCAGTGTTCTAAGTGTTCACAGTATTGTTGATCTTGAATGTAGAACTAATCATTTCTTCTATTTATGGAGTGGTACTATTTAGGAAAACTTGCCAGAGAGTTGTATATAAATTCACAAAGATCATTTATATCTTCAGAACTATCATTTAAAAAATGAAAATACTAACAATTTTTTAAAAGGTCAAATATAGATGGATGTCTACTGCCTAAAAACTACTGGGAGGATAGATGAGTGGGGAGAGATGGGAATTGAACAAAAATGTGCATATATACCTATCTGTATATAAGCAGATAATATTTCTGTGTATATGCATGTGTGTAAAAGTGGAGGGAATTTTGCTAAAATGTGGGGGGGGAATGAAGCATGAGAGACTATGGACCCTGAGAAACAAACTGAGGGCTTCAGAGGGGAGGGGGGTGGGGGAATGGGATAGACTGGTGATGGGTAGTAAGGAGGGCATGTACTGCATGGTGCACTGGGTGTTATACCCAACTAATGAATCATGGAACTTTACATCAAGAACCTGGGATGTACTATATGGTGACTAACATAATATAATAAAAAAATATTATTATAAAAAAATAAATAAAATATATAACTTAAAAATGTTCATTATAATAAAAAATCTCTGGCTAAAGACAACTTGATAATTTTAATTTTCTATATTTCCTTTCTACAAAATTATATATACATGTACATGTACTCTATCTATCAATCAATTATCATCCATCTCTACATCAAATAGGTAATATCAAATGTGTTCCTTGGTTCACATTACATAAGAAAGCAAAGAATCAAATTATTTTTCTTTTCTCTTAGCTTATATACACTAGGGCACGAGATAGAAGGAACTTTAAATAGTTCTGTCAACTGAAGCCAAGGGAAAAAAAATAAATTCTTTACAAAAGGTGATAGAGTTCACAGTGTTTTCTTTTTAATCGCCTTCACATTTTCTCTTGTAGAAGATGCTTACATGACAAAGGTGAGTGACTGAATGAGGTATTAAAATAACTTTCTCTCCTCTCTAACCCATTGAATAATCATTCGATTTCAGGATTTTGCTGGTAGTGGCCTTACAAGGAATGTTTTCAGGTTTTAATTTTTCCACGTGAAACAACATTAGTCCTTATTTACATTCTTTGAACCTCAGTTCACATGTCTGTTTTTATTTACTCAGTTACATTTTGAACTATGAATGTTTTATTTGACTGTCTTTACTTATATAATCATCAAAATATTTATCCGAAGAGGGGTGTTCAGGAACAGAATCTCCAAGTAGTTCAGAAGTAGATGAAATTTCCATTTTCACTTTTCATATATTTTGTTACTTGTCACCTAAGGAATTACTAAAAGGTGCTGTTGAATCTCCTGTTTTCCTCTCACTCAGCGCTCCTTGACTTCTTTCACTGATAACACTTTACAGATTGGCTTTTTAGATAGTGGGATATAGTCAACGCTGGTGCTCTTTCTGACCGATCAAACCAGCTTCCTTTGTTGCTCACTGGCGACAGGGTTAGTGATTTTGCTCACATCGCTGTCAGACACAATATTATTGAAGTTTTTAAAAATGTATTTTCAACTATTTTTTAGACCAATTTAGAGGCTGAGGGAAAGCTATAAATATGCAATCATTTTGCAAAACTTCCTGCCCTAAAGGATTAGACATTGAGCTGAGGCTTTCTTTTCCATTGCTTCAGGAAGTTACTTGACAATTCTGATGAATTCCTTGCAACAAAGTTTGGTGGTTGTAAAGCAAAAGGATGAATGTCTCTTGGTAAATAAAGAAACTCATTGTGGGCTGAGACCCCAGACTTGAGATTTACCACCATCTGGGTCCTAGTCCTTAGCTTGCAGACCTGAGAACTCACCTTGTCTTCTTCCTACATTTGATTAGAGGCTGGGATCCTTAGATTTACCAAGTTCGCAGGAGATTGACTGTATCTATTGTGAATGTATGGGTCTTAATTTACAGTGAGAATTTTATCAAGTGAAAAAAAGATTCATATCAGTTCAACATAAGGACTTTCCCCCTGCAGCATGCCAAATGTCAGTGGATTACTGGGTGATCCTAGAATCAGGACTCTGTAGGATACAAATTTAGAATTTTCAATGGTATCAGGTTAGCTTATCGGTTTATTTCCCAAAGACATATCCCTACCAATATAGTTCTAACTTCGATGTTCTTGGTAAATATTTCTCCCTTGAATAGCGCTTGAAAGAATACTGTACTTTTCTTCTATGACTTTCCATTTTCTATTCTTCCCTTAACCATTCTAGTAGATAGATACATGTCTTTGGTAAAGATATTGAAGTCTTCATTAAGATAGAGTCACCTTTTGGCCCCAATACATTATGTGTTCATTTGTAGTTTAACTTATAGAGGATAAGATTCTGTTCCAAATCCCAGGTGTCTCCTTATTTTGCCTCCCCATGACCTGCTTAATAATTCCAATAATTTTTAACTTCCTAGTTCTGCCGTGGTTTGTCAACCCTGCATACACATAGTCATCACTTAGGGAAATTTTTAAAATATAGATAGCTGGGACTCATGCCATTCCAACTAAATTTGAATCTCAATGTGAAATGGGAAAGTACATTAAAAACATCTCCACAAGTAATTGTGATGAGGCAACATGGCTTAAAACCACTAGCATATACACTTGATTCAACCACCAAGGTGTGTGACTTTCTGCAAGGATGAGAGGCAATCTGCTACAGTTTCCAACCACCTGCTACATTTGATAGATTCCTCTCCTACCTCAACTACTTCTACTTCTGTGAGTCCAGAGTAAAGTACCCTTACTGTGCTCCTTCTCATACACAGAAACATTGCATCAATGGTGATGAAGGGTGCTGACTGTGGAGATGGTTTGAAATGCTAACAAGAGCTAACTTTTATCATGAGCTGACCGTGTTCCGGTTACCTGGTCATTCACCATCACAAACCTCTCCATTCATTTTGTTTGTTTCATTTGGCAGTTGTGTTTTAAGTAATAAGCATAGAACTTGACTTAATGAATTATACACCTTACAAATATATGATAGAAATAATTCAGAATTGAAAAATCTATTTTTAAAGATTTTATTTATTTGTCAGAGAGAGAAAGAGATTGAGAGCACAAGCAGGGGAGCAGTAGGCAGAGCAGGCTCCTATCTGAGCAAGGAGCCTGATGCGGGACTCGATCCCAGGACCCTGGGATTATGACCTGAGTTGAAGGCAGACGCTTAACCAACTGAGCCACCCAGGCACCCTGAAAATGTGAACATTTGAATAAGTCATGACGCTTGGAGGAGGGTTATTTTTCAATACTTCTGTGGTGTGTGTGTATGACTAGGTCTTCCAGAAAGTGATAAAATCAGTGGCTGGAAAGAACTAGGTCTTCTGTTAGAACATTAATCATTGCTCTTTATTGCCTCCATTAACTCAAGATGCATCCAAGTTAAAACAGAGCAAAACAAAAATAAACATGAAACAAAACAGAAGACTTGGCTCCTTCTCTCCAGGAACATATGATCTATAGATTATAAGACGGTATATAAGGAAATTCGTGATTCTACTAGAGATTTATATAAACATTTATAGGTAAGTATTGAGAAAGTAAGGTCGCAAATCTTCAAGGAATAGAGGAATCCTGAGGAGCAAAGACAGGAATAGAGATTTGGATTAGAGATAGCGAGAGCATTTCCCTGCAGGAAAGTATGCTTAGTGATGGGTGGGCAGCCATACGCAAATGATTGACAAAAGGGAGCAGCTAAGCCAGCTGGGTTTCTCTGGGGCTGGTTTAGCTGCTTCCTCTTGTCAATCATTTGGGGCTGGGTAGGGGATAAAAGATGGATTATCTCCTTCTTGGGACTGACTTTATACAGGGATTGAGGAGACATTTATTTAGCCTAGTCAGGGAGGGCTGTCTTTTGGCATCCTAACACTAATGAGAATACCCATCACAGGAGGGCCCCAGGAAGGTGGCTGGGAATGGGACAGAAGTGTACAGGTTTATTGGGCGTGGCCTCAGGATCAGGGCCTGGAAACAGCCTGCTCAGGGAGACTGAGTTGTAAAGCAGATTCACTGCAGGCCTTAGCGCACCCCATGGGAGGTCTGAAGCTGACATAACCCTTCACAGATGTCCCCAGGGAGGATAAGGGGCTGGGCTTTGGTTCTCATGATGCAGCAAGCCCTTGGGTGAAAAAGTCTGCTTCAGTTTAGGCAATTCCTTCAGGGGCAGTTCACGCCTTTTTGCCAGCAGCGTTGAGAGCAGTTGGGGGAGAATAAACTCTTAATTTCCGAAGGGGGCCTGGGTGGTGCTCCACTGTGTTCAGAGGTCACTCCCTAAGAGAGTAGTGGTCCTTGGCATCAAAATGATGAGCTCTGTTAAAAAACAATCCCTCAAGCTGAAGCCCAGATGAGTGAATTAAATACAAATCTCCACAAGCAATTCTGTTGATTATCCAGGTTCAGGAATTACTGATCCAAAGGGCATAAATTACTCTCCCAGAGTTTCAGAAATAACTGTGCTTTTCTTCCTTGGCTGTTCAGCAATCTCACACAGTGTACACGGCTCTTTAACGGCAGAACAGAAAGACAAGGCAGAAATCACATTATGAAGAGCTCTGGATTCAATGAAAGGGCACGCAGGCATTTTAAGTATATTCCACATTATGTAAGAACAAAAGGACTAAGAACAACAGGAAGCCCATTAAATTGCCATTGCATTTAGAAGAAATTAGAGGTTACATTTAGTCTGTTACGGAGTAGACATAAAACTGCGTTAATCTATAAAATCTTCAGAGAGATATACAATGAGCTACCTGGGCAAACGGGTAATATAAATAAAATCAATTTATGATTTTGCAATACAGGAGCTCCTTTACTATGGAAATAACATGCTACCTGTAGAATTTTAGTTCTAAAACTTGGGGACAGACGTTTAGCAGAAATTTACACATTAAAAACAGGATATTTTGTCTGGATTTGTGGCCTGTTGCTCAGAATCTATTACGAAGAGGGCTTTGTTACTCCCTGCTCCAAATATTTGTCTGCTTCCCCACTGAGTTTCAGGGCTATGATGAGTTTGATGGACTGGGGTAGATCTGGTTCAGACACGATTGCTGGATTCAACAGGGCTCCCCTCTTTTCAGAAACAATACGCAGCTTGCGGGTGGGGTAGATGTACTTGAAACCTGATTTGCTTGATAGGACACCAGGGCCCTGTTTTTTTAGACACAGCGTGCAACTGGTAGGCATTCGTCTTTGCCCTGAAATCAGTGAGGCTTGCAAATGGATGTAATGTGTGAACGTTTATCAATTTAGAAAAGATGGAGAATTGCACAGCCAAAACATTTGGGGCCCTGCCTGATTTTCTGTGGAATACCCATGACCAAGCATTATAAGTGGAGGAGGTAATACTTCTTCCTCAACTTTGTGGAACATTTCTTATCTGGATCAGGAAGGAATTGGAGAGATTCCAGTAATTGCAACAAAATTGGCACTGGGTTTCCAGCTCCTTTGGGTGGTGGGGATTTAGCCTGACTCTTCCTGTGACAGTTTAGTGCCATATTTTGGCACAGCTGAAATAAGTAGGAGGTTTTGTGATAAACAGGATTAGATCAAATCAAGGGAACTAGTGAGTTCTGAGTTTGACCATGAGAAACACCTCTGAGTTCCCATGAGAGAAGTTACAGACCGTGAAAAGGACAGATTCTTTGAGGAATGCTCACCAGGGAGCTTTGGTGCCATCGAGAGAAGACAGCCTTTGAAAAGGCAGAATTTCTGTTTGTTAATTAACCACTGCCATGCAGGATATTGATAAAAGTGACCTCATTTCTAGGAGCAGAGTGATAAAGTCTGCCCATCGTATTTATATGAAGAAGCATTATGCTTAGAAAAGATGCTGAAATGCTCTTTAGAAAAGGCAATTGAGGCCGGGATTGCATTATGGAATAAAGATATGCAAATAGTCCACTTCAGTTTGAAAACTCTCCTAAGAAATTATTTTGCCATGTTCCTAAGTGCCATACTTTAGTGCTAAACATAATTAAGTAAACTCTTTCAACGGCTAGGAACTTTACTTAAATGGGTGACTTTAGGTCATGAGCAAGAAATATAAACATACAGTGATTCCCCTTTGAATAACTATAGCAACTGTGTTCTTTCATTGAAGCCAGTATTTTAAGTGGGAAAATACAACGGTTGTTTTGGACCCCACTGTCTGTAGCAGGCGTGGATGGGCTTTTCTATCGTCTTAAATGCCTGACTTGCCAACTGAATTCTGTGGGTTCACCTGACACTTCAAAGAACAGAGTTCACACAGGAAGTTCTTCCCCTGAGACTTCTAGGAAGATCAGAGCCTGAGGATAGACAGCCATTCATGCACAGAAACATAAACTTCTCCATTCTCGGAGAAGCACCCACCTACTGTCAGTTTTGAAGAGAACGCTGTACTCTCTGGGAGAATACGGTCCACTGGGGGCAATTCCCACATGGCTGCAGCTCTGCAGTCTCTCCCTCCCTGCAGTAACCAAAGAGTGAGGCTTTTTGCCAAAATAATATGCAGTTTATTCCCAATCTCTTCTTCTTCCTAGAATAACATGAATCCTATAGTCACTGGGATTCCTAAGCTACTATCGCAGATCAATTGTATGCACCTTCCCAAAGAAGTGAGATGATTCAGCAGTTCTCACTCTGTGTGTGTGTGTGTGTGTGTGTGTGTGTGTGTGTGTGTGTGTGTGCGTGTGTGTGTGTGTGTGTGTGAGAGAGAGAGAGAGAGAGAGAGGGAAAGAGAGAATGTGTACATGCTTTGAAAGTCTTCAGAGTTTTTTATCTGAGCAAAATCATTTGAATATGACCATTTTAGATGTAACACACAGTAAAGGGCATTTGGCCACTCTTCCTGTCTTTGTACCCCTGTGGCCTCTGCCCTTTGACACCGGATAAGCTCAAGTGACTTCTTTTGTCCCCCATTTAGTAAAAAGTTTCACCGAAAATGCTCAGGGAGAGTTTTGGGTTTTTTGTTTTTTGGGGTTTTTTGGGGTTTTTTTTACAGTGTAAGCTCCCACATCTAGATGCTAGAGAATTTTCTGAAAATGTTTTGGCTCTCTTGATAATGAGATCCTGTCCTGGCATCTCCATCATCCTGGGGTGGGTTGCTATGGATTCTTCACTGAACTCTTATTCATTAGCACTTAGGAAGCTAAACAAAATGTGAACTGATACTGAGATCGGGTGATTTCAAAGAGCACTGTGCAACTTGTCCTACCAAAGAACGGTATTGCCTTAGTATTTACTGTGATGTTTCCGACTGAGTCAATCCCGTGGCGTAGACAACAACTCCTAGGTTTTTGTATTTAGAATATCATCATTCTGATCACCATACCTTAACTGAGAATGAAGGAAGAGCCTGAAGTTTTATTTCAGTTTTCCAAGAGGTAGTAGTATCACTTATACAGCTCGGGAGCAGCTGGTTGTCCAGTGTTTAACCGTGAAGACTTCAAGAGGTAGAGAAAACTAGTATACAAACGAGTTCAAAGAATGCAGTAGTTGCTGAAAGAGAAGAGATGAGAGACATCCAAGACCCAAAAGTAGTAATTGCCTGAGTTTATGATGAATTTCTGGTTCCTGGTGCTGGTCCCTCCTGCAGCCTGTAGCTCTTACTGCCCTTGGGCGCTCTGCGGCAATGCTCTATCCTAGCAATTAATCTTGTATTAGTTTGGAGCTAGTTTGAATTATTTCCTGTTACTTCAAGCTAAAAAAAAAAGTCTAGATAAGGCAGCAAGAGGTATTAACTGGCACATATCTGCAAGTGTCAGGAGTGTATTGTATCTAGTACAATGCCTTGTCTATAGGATATGCTGAATAAATACAGAAAGACGATCTGGCTAGGTGGTGGCAATGAGACTGGAAAACACAGAATGGAAACTAGAGATTTGTGATAAAAGAAAACCCAAAGGATGTGGCAAGTGATAACGTATAAAAGAGAGGATTGATGCCTGTGGGGAAGATTCAGGCTAGGGAGAGCTGACCCTAGAGGTAGATGACCTGTCACTTTTTCTCAAGATAGTCCTTTTCCAATACATGTTGTGTGTGTGTTTTTTTTAAGCACGATAATAAAAAAACGCAGACCAAAATAAACAATTTTACAATATGTAAAGCATTTGTAATTTTAAAATATTTATCTCTTTCTATGCATTTGATGAGAAAAGTGATCCCCCCCCTTTTTATCTTTTTCTTTGTGAGCACAGCATAATGTTTTTAGGCATTAGAATGGAAGCAAAACAGTGCTTTCTTTAGAAGATAATTTTTTTTTACTTTAATGCACATCAATTTAGCCATATACAATGTAGTTCAAAATGGGGTGTTTCTACTTCAGTGAAGGTGTTGGGAAGACAGTGAGTGTGAGGGACTTAGCAGTAAATAGCCTCAGACACAGCAAGTCATAGCTGAAGGCCAGTTTGTATGCATTTACGTAGGATGGAAAGGACCATTAGTCACATATCCATCTTTTCAGCCACCGAGAGAACAATCGCCATTTGTAACATCATGTTTGAATAATAAGAAAAATGTATGTATGTCCTTGGAAATTCAATAAATAGTGAACCTTACCCCTGAGAAATTTTCAGGCACCTGGGAAAGTTAATTAACTCTTTTATTCCCCACAATTTTATAGAATATTTTCTACAGTGCTAGAGGAGTATATTAAGATATATATCGGTGATCACAAAACATAAATACAGCCCCACAAGCAAAAGCTGGGAGAGAAAATATGTGAACATGACTTAACACAGAGTCTGCACAAATAAGTTGCTGATGATAAATTAATAAAGGAAGAAATGTTTTCCCAACCCATTTCTGAGTTGATGCATATGGTGTAAGGTTCACCAGAGCCCTGCATCATGATAGGTAGGCCCACCTCTGGTCTGGATCACTGCTGTGGACACATGTCTGCAGGAGCTTACACTCACCAAGGGCTGACCGTGGTGCGTCTCAGGTTCATGCTGCTTGGTTTTTTTGCACCCAGGAACTCCTCCAATGTTGTCCCCATTGAACCCGGGCTCAACTTCAGCTGAGAAATGTGGAAGAATTTGTGTCGTTAGTGGCAACTGGAAGAGGGAGCCAGTGGAAAAGTGCTCCTCTCCTTAGGTGAACAACTAACACAGGTGTTCCGCATGCTTCCTCACGTGGTCCTGACAGCCTTTAACCCTGCTAATGCCTCCTCACACTGGCTTCTCCTTCCTTATCTCGCCTTCCTTGTTTCCTCATTTCAAGTAAAATAACTCTACCCAAGTCCTTGTCAGTGGCTCTGTTTTCATGGGATCCTAAATTAAGGTCATAGGTCATTGTAAATTAGAAGGTTAAAAAAAATAATTCTTGACTACTACAATGCATTACTTTGTTTCCATACCTATGGAAATGGGTATAAATCATTTTTTACTCTGTGTTTATGAAAAGTTGTACCTGAATTATGTTTTGCAGGACAAATTAGTCATTAGGAATTTTCTCAATTTCTGAAAATCAGTTTCTTCTATCACTTTAAATTTATCTTATTCCTAAGTAGTTAATAATTTATATAAATTAATGCATCTAATAATTTATATAAATTAATGCATCCTTTATTAAATACACTAAATGGGAGAAACTTGATCTGTAAGTGAATAAAGTATTTTAAAACAGGAATAATTCCCTTCTCGATTGGTAAGTGCTAATTTTGATAAAATAAATTACGTACTGTGGGAAGCCACGCTAATTCTGCAAATATTGTACAGAGTGAAGACTTGATTTTTCATCTTGAAATAAATCCTTTTTAATTTCTTAAGGAATACGTGAACTTTAAAAGGACAAAATGGGATTGCTCTTCATGAATTAATTTCACTATTATTAAGATTCTGTTATTATAGAGCTTATAAAACTGCCTAGCATACATTTTATGAGCTTCAATTGGTAGCATAAAATAAAGTATTTTGAAGGGAAAAATCTACTTAAATCAGACTTTGAAAACATGACAATATTGGGAAAATATAAAAGCATCTTAAAATGTTATCTAATTTTTGAAAATAACTTTCTAAAATGAATGAGAAAAATTAATTCAAAATGAAGGAGAATGCTAATGTCACAGATTATAAATATTTCAATTATTTACTCTTAAAAATATTCTCAGTTTGAATAACATCTCTGGAAAACAATCCCATTGAACATAAAAATTTTCTCTATGTGTAGAAATTTAGTTTTAAAGAAAAACTTGAGTTTCTAAGAGACATAGGAATCTATTATTTGGAAATTTCTCTTATTTAGCTTTGAAAGTTTTTTTATAGAGTTCTGAATCATTAGTAGAATCATTATTATCCACAAATATATTTATAATGTACCAATACAGAACAGAAAATTGCAATTGCGTGTTTATTTAGAAATAATGTATATTATTATTAGCTTAAAATAAAATGATTGTAAATGTCAGGTAAAAGTAAGTAATTACTGATGTGGCACTCCCAACTTAGGAGATACTAATATTTTTAAGGTAACATGTATTAATTACTCTTACTTTTAATTTACTCCAACTTTAAATCTTAGGTTTCATGCTTAGTCTTTGTCAGTCGGTGATGGGGTCAAAAAATGCAGACTCCCTTTTGATTAACAATTCATAAATAGATAATTTAATTATTTCTGTTATTCGATCAGTTGGTTAACCACATATGAGTCCTGGTAACATGGTATAGATTTTTTGTATTTCTATACTGACGCTATCTAGACACATTCACCTAAATTAAGTGTAAGGATCTTTCATCAAAAGTGGTTGTAAAAAATAAAAACACATCTGTGTGATATACATAGGAAAAAATTAGCTCAACCATTCACAAAGTCTTTTTTAAAAGAAATGATAACTTATTTACTATTTCCTCTATAATTTGCAATAGAAAATATGTGGTCTATTTATCTTAATTTTCATCTTCCTTTCTTATATATGATATAAAATCTTGAAATTATTATTCAGAGGATGTTGTATTAGTATTTGTGGAGAGTGGATGTCAGCTAAACTCTTTCTTTATAGGGATATGAGAGGGAAGATATTATATTCAATGTGTAATAAAATAATAAAAATCTCCAGAATTTCAGAAAGCAATGTTACTTCTAGAGTCAAATGAGACCATATTCAGGGTAGGAAGGTAGGAGAGCGCCCCCTCTGGTACATTCAGTGAGAGCATGCATTATTTAGTAGGGAATTCAAATGAAGTTCTGAAAACTCATTAAACAGACCTGCATTTTCTTTACACAATGTGCCAGTGTTTTTAAATAATTTAAGAGACACAATACATTTGTCCATTCCTCAAAGTCTTTTGTATTTCTCAGTTCAAAACAATTGCAGAATTATTATTGATTATCTTTATTTATATCAAATTATGTACTTAAAATTAGCCAAAGTAGTACAAGTGTTTATTCCCCATGGGAAACGGAAGTGGTGGGGGTTAAAAGCTGTCAGTAGTCCTGTCAAAACTAGAGTGAAACTATTACAATTATTTGCCTACATGTAATTTATGTATTTACTATGTGAATTCAAGAGAATTTTCAATCATCCAAGGACACAAGGGCAAAATTAAGTTTTATAATTTAAGAAACTTAAGAAACTTTCTTAAGTTTCTTAAAAAACTTAAGAAAGTTTATGGATACTATTTATTAAAATTTCTATTAGATATATCTATGTACCAATAAAGCAATAAAAAATTGCACAAACAGTAGTCATGAAATCAGGTGAAGTAGACAATAAATATGATACAACCATATTTTCAAGTTATGACAATAAAAAGTTTTATTATTAGCTAAAGTATTATTATGAAACATCCAAATAAAAAGTAAGTTTGCTAATCATAAATCCTTAGTAAAACACATGCTAAAGTATTTCCTTTCTTAACAAGGAAGTCGAAATCATAAGGAAAGAAGGAAAAGTAAGCATGCTGGCAAATCTAAATAAGTAATAAATATAAAATTAATTAATTTCTGGAAGCAAAATATAGTGAACATATTGAACATAGACCAATAACATTGAAGATGGGAGGTCAAAAAGCAGAGTTACACAGAATAAAAAAAAGGCAGAGTTACAGTATTCTAAAGCTTTGGATTATTTTGAAATAGGTTAGTATTAAGTATCTTTACACATTGTTAGTTTTACATGTTAAAAGATATATAGGTTAAACTATGTAACAGTAACCAGAGCAAGCAGAGGAATTAGATGTTTAAATTTCAAAGGAGTAGAAGTCAAAACAAATGTGAGTACTTAAAAAATTAATCAATATAGTAGTATCCTAAATAAAGGAAAAAACATAGAAGAGAGAAATGAAGACAAATATATTAATAACAATAATAAACATAAATGAAATAGACATCTACTTAAAAGACAAGGATTAGGGGCGCCTGGGTGGCTCAGTCGGTTAAGCATCTGACTTCGGCTTGGGGCATGATCCCAGGGTCCTGGGATCAAGCCCTGCATTGGGCTCCCTGCTCAGCTGGGAGCCTGCTTCTCTCTCTGCCTCTGCCCCCTGCCCATGTGCTCTCTCTCTCTCTCTCTCTCTTGCAGTCTGAAATAAATAAGTAAAATTAAAAAAAAAATACAGGGATTATCATGTTAGATAAAACAACCACCACCACCAGACAAATCAGATTCTCTACTATTTGAAGGCATGAAGCAAAACACATAGGATAATTTGAAAACAAAACATAGACAAAAAATACCAAGACCATACATACCCAAAGAAAGCTGGCTTAGATATATTATTATTAAATTCAATTTAATGCAAAATGATTAATAAAAGTCACTACAAAATGACAATGAAAAAATACATTAAGAAGAGTTAGCAAAGAAAACTTCAAGTAATCACATGAATACATAAGAATATAGAAAGCAGCCACTGAGAGAGTTGGAAGGAAAACTTGAAAAATTAGTGATCATTTATGTTAATAATTTTAACACATTTTTTTCAGAAGCTGATTTATTTTTATTTTTGTTATTTATTTTTTTTTAGAAGCTGATTTTTGAAAAATGATGCCTATTTTCTCTTTTTTGGGTACACATTATATTAACAAATGAACCACTCACAGATATTGGCTGATGCCGATGTCCTGGCCACCAGCACCATGAATCACAAAATCACCGCACATTGTTATGTACAAAAGCTTCTCTGGCCATAATGCAGTTAAAGAATAACTATAGTTCTACACATTATTGGGAAAAACACTTCTAAATAACTTATGAGTTACAGAGCAAGTTAAGGGATACTTAAGGTGATTTTGAATAAAATTGTAATTTAAATTTTTGTACAAATGTGTGTGGTATGCAGATAAATTATTTCTTAGAGGAGTGCTTATGGCTTTAGAAGTTTCACTAATAAACAAGAAAAACAATAAATTGTGAAAACAATGAGCTAATTATTCAACTCATGAAGCTAGGATAATAGAAATCAAAATAGTGATATTTCACCCACATCAGTCATCCTCCAGAGGTATTGTACTGCGAATTTGGAAATTGTGGAGTTGTTGTCATTATTTTGTTTTTTTTTTAAAGATTTTATTTATTTATTCGACAGAGATAGAGACAGCCAGCGAGAGAGGGAACACAAGCAGGGGGAGTGGGAGAGGAAGAAGCAGGCTCATAGCGGAGGAGCCTGATGTGGGGCTTGATCCCATAACGCCGGGATCACGCCCTGAGCTGAAGGCAGACGCTTAACCGCTGTGCCACCCAGGCGCCCCAGTTGTTGTCATTGTTTATTGTAATATGCTATTGACATGTAGTGCCAGTTAGGCCAGGATTGTCCCGCAGTGTACTCGACAGTTCCATGTAATAAAGGATTGTCTAGCCCGACCTGACAAGAGCCTTTCCGTTAAGAAACATTATATAGTTCTATTACTTGGCTTTTCCTTAAGGACACAAACATGACAAGACTTTTGTTAATTTTGTCTGATGTTTATATTGTGGCATGTTATTCTCTGTAACTTGATCTATTTTTTGAAATATATTTTTCATTAATACTCTCAAGTTCATTGAAGTGAAGTGTTTAAATTTGCATGGGTAATAAAGTAAATAATAGAATCCACACTAGAGTAAGCTCTTAATTATAGATCTCTACTCTATGTATTATACTATACAGTTTCCTTCTTTTTCCACTAATTCCTAAGTTTTTTTCTATTGCACTGAAATTCTGGACATTATTCGTTCACATATTTGAAAACTTTCTTAGTTTAACTTTTTCACCTACAGGTGAAATTAGCCAGATCTTTTACTCTTAAATACCAAGGCTTTTCCCCTGTTAAACATTGATTATTTTTTCTCCTTCTCTTTACCTTCTTAAAGTTCTAAATTTTTAAAAATCTTATTATAAGTCCTGCTGGCTATCTAGTTTTCCCTACATCCTACCATGTTACCTAGATCTAAAAATAACATTTTATGTGCAAGGCAGTTTGCCAAGGGTTTTTTTTTTTGGGGGGGGGGTACATAGAGATACAGATCTTGTTTCATAGGAACTTATGGTTTAATAGAATCAGAAGTTTGCATGGGAGGTAAAATTAATGTATTTAACTTTATCATAGAGTATTAAAATAGTATTAAAATCTCATAAATAAATTGTTTTAGGTAAAGTATGGAAATGGAGAATCTTGAAATGAGGGAGATTTAAATCATGGGAATATATTCTATTGGAAGAAATAGTATTTTTTTAAAAAGTAGGAAAGGGCAAGACACCCAGTTTCAATGTTTTGTCCAGAATATTGTTCGGAAGGTGACCCTTTAACTACATTGAAGAGGGCTCTGGTTATCATGGAAATGAGTACTTAATTCTATGTAAGAGGAACAGATGAAATGCTTTAACCTGGGTATGTGGGTGGGAAGTGCAGAAGACATATTCGAACCTGCATTGCGGGGAGATTAATTTTAAAGTTACATGTAAAAGATCATCCTGGTCTTCTCTGATTCATTGAGGATTCTCTGACGGCAGCACTAGCACATTACACACTGTTTCTATTTATCTCTTTATGCCATAGGTACTCGAAAGATACTGAATGAAGGGACAAAGGCAGCCATTGATTTACCAAACATTTACTGAGCACCTACATGCAGCAGAGGGTTCCCTGGGTTTTAGAAACACAGTCAAGTGGAGGCACCCATGCATTTTACTGACTCCCCTCTCTCCACTGTCAGTCTAGCTTGATGACAGGTGTGTCCCCATGGACTTTAACTTGGTGCTAAATGGAAGACCCTTCTGAAGCCAAACCATTTCTGTGACTGTCTTTTTACCCGTTGTCTTATCACCCGTTGCTAGGTGGTCCTCCTTTACCCTCTAACTAAATAGCCTTGAGATCATCCCTCTTTGCTCAGCCCAGTTTGTCACCAAATGAGCCCCACTACTTCCCTAGGGATGTACATCTCCTTCCCCAACTCCATCAGTGGTGTGATAGGAACTCACTAATGTTTATAAAGTAAACACAAATGTAAATATCATTTGTAATATTACCAAGTGCTTACGATTTAGAAACTTCCCAAGGAAACCTCTTTTTTTAATCAAGATGTTTTACATACATATTTATATGTATATGTATACATATATAATATAGTATATATAAAATACATAATATACAATATATATTTTATATATACCACATATATATACACAAAAATAGTGAGAATGCAATATTTATCAAGCCTATCTAGCAACACTGAACAGAAAACCCATCTGTCTGACATCTGTTCACTTATAGTAGTTCTGCTGTTGGGGGCTTTAAAATTGTGAACTGCTAATTGATTTTTAGTAGAATGGTTTCTTTATAGAAAATGAAAAGTACAGATCCAAAGCATTGCTTTTCTTCTCATACTTCAGAAATTTTCAGCATTGTTAGGAGGAAAGGTGACTTTGCTATTGCTTTTTGATTACTAGTGTGTTTTCTTCCCTGTAGAAGCTTCTCGACAAATTTGACAAAGGAGTAGAAACCAAGTTGCCCCTAGAGATACAAACCCAAGAGGAGCCCTGTGACATTTTTCAAAATAAGTGCAATGTGAATTAAAAAAAAAAAAAAAAGAAAAATATAAAAAAAGTTAAAGCATTCTTTCCTGTCTTGGCCCATTCCTCTGCTTGGTTGGTCAGGAATGATGATGTGATTCATCATCTTCACTTGAGCTGTTGGGATTAAAACTTCCAGAAATGCTGGCAGGGTCTGGAGAACTCCTCCCCTTTGTCTTCTCTTAAACTCTGTCATGGCTAATTTAGCTGTGGTGGAAGGAGTGAACATGAAATTCTAAAGCGACATTCCTTTACACGAATTGTACTGGTTTTTTTTTTCTTCCAGATGCCAAAACTGATAAAGTAAACCGTCATCAATTGACAATGATAACATTATGAAGGAGCATTATACATGTAACAAAATCATGCTCGCTCCCAAGTAGCTGACTCCCTCAGGAAGACTGCTTTTGATTAGAACAAAGAAAACACACAGGGACTTTGTCATTTAGAAACAACCATCATGTTTTCTTCCTTCCTCTTCTTCTTCACCCCCTTTTATTTTTGAGGAGGATACGATTATATCATGTATGCAATGGTGTTATGATCTAAAATATTAAATCTCCAACTTTTCTTTTAGTGTACTATCCCCTGGGCTTGACTTTATGTCTTTGATCAGTATGAAACGCCTGCTGCCATCCTGGGCAAAATCAACGTTAGCCTGGAGGCTCTTGTATCAACTTTTCAAGGACGTTTGAATTTCAAGCTCCCACTACCCAAAATGGGTGGAACACAGAGTAACGATACAGCATACAAAGTATCACATAACTTTTCTGAGACACATAAAAAGACTCAAATGATGAAGAGGGTAGTATGGTTCTTGGGTAGGAAGGCAGAGTATTATAAAGAAATTTGTTTTTCTAAAATGAGGTATAGAGTGAAATAAATTTTCTTTTATAATTTGACAAGACTGTTCTTCTTATTGAATAAGGAAAAATTAAGAAAAAAATTGGAGGAAAAACTTGAAAATAGTATAACAGCAATCCAGGACAATATCTATGGGACATTAAAATGTGATTGGGTTTAGTCCCAAGCGTGAGCAGGACAAATAGTATGAAATGAGACAAAAACATAAAACAATCATGTGAAATGTAAAACAATAAAAAATAAATTCATTGATCAACAGATTTTTAAGAAAAATCATTAGAGTAATTGGTTTAGTATTTTAAACAAATAAATTAAGATCACATATCAAATTAAGTTTCAGATGATTTGAAGTACTTAATGAATGCTATTAACTAAAAACTAAGAAAAAATATATATGCCCTTTCTGTCAGAGGGAAGGTTATTTTTTGTCTGAAATTAGTGGTAGAAGACATAAAAGAAATACAGATATTTTAGAGTAAATGATCCTGTAAGAAACTTTAGTATGACAAACTGAATAAAAAGGCTAATTATAAATTAGGAAACTATTAATATTAACTCAAAAAATACTAGAGATATGTAGTTAATATTTTTTATCATGAGAAAATTATATTAATGTACCAATAATGTATAAATGAAAAAGGAAATAAAACAATTTAAAACTAGTGAAATATAAAAAGTCAGAAAAGTCAGCAAATTCTGTATTTTTATACTAGATGTTACACATGAAAAGTTTAAATGACAGTCTTTTTTAAAATTTTTAACGTAAAGCAGCTATTTAGAAAAGATAATATAAAATATTGAAGAGGGGGTGCCTGGGTGGTGCAGCTGCTTAATCATCGGGCTTTTGGCTTCGGCTCAGGTTGTCATCCCAGAGTCCTGGGATCGAACCCAAAGTCAGCTTCCTCCTCCGCGCAGAGTTTGCTTGAGATTCTCCCTCTCTCCCCCCCGCCCCTCCCCCCAAACATAAATAAATAAATCTTTAAGAAACAATAAAATATTGAAGAGGTTGTGGTAAAAAAGGTGTTTTCTTATATTGTTGTCGGAATGTAACTTGAGACAAACTTTCAGAAAGAAATTCGACTATATTTATCAAGCATCATAAAAGTAGTAACGCTTGAATAATACAGTCTAGAAATCTTTTCTAAGAAAATAATCTAAATTATAAAAGATATTTATGGATAAAAGTGTTAAAACAAGTTACCTGTAATAGCTAAATTTGAGAAAACACTAATTTCTGTTTAAGTAAGATATTTAGCCAGTAAAACTAGATTTATACACAGTTTAATAATAAATGTCATATTAAAAGAAATTCAAATAACACATACAGTATGTCTCAGCTATATAAAACATACATCAAATACATACAAAAGAGAAATAAGCTAATATTTAATAACTTTTTTCTTATATGTGTATACCAGTCTCCTCTAAATTTTCTTTTTTTTTTTTTAAACATTTTATTTATTTATTCGACAGAGATAGAGACGGCCAGCGAGAGAGGGAACACAAGCAGGGGGAGTGGGAGAGGAAGAAGCAGGCTCATAGCAGAAGAGCCTGATGTGGGGCTCGATCCCAGAACGCCGGGATCACGCCCTGAGCCGAAGGCAGACGCTTAACCGCTGTGCCACCCAGGCGCCCCTCCTCTAAATTTTCAATAACGAGCATATAATGCTTTTCCACTGGGAAAACAAGATAATGTAAATGCATAGCAGAGGGATGCAAATGGCTTATTTAATTGAAGCAAAAATACCCTAAATATATGTTTTAACAGATAAGAATATTGAATAAATTCAAATTTTCAATTCTTCATTAACATATTTCATTGATTACAATAAAAAACAGTGAGTTTTTATATTGAATAAATTCAAGTTTTCAATTCTTTGCTATATTTTATTGATTATAATTTAAAATCAATTTTTTATTGCCACCTGCCCATATAACTCTAAATATTACTTATATGACAATGCAGATGAGAATAGGAATATTTTTCAACACTTTAGATGCAGAATTTTACTGAATATTAAAACATAATTACAAAAATACAACTGTTTAAAATTTCCATAAGCAGCAAAAGAGAAGCAAGATCGGTGGGATCCAGAAAGAGTACATACTCGAATATTGTTTTTTACGTACAACTATCTTCGCCCGGGTTCCCAATAGCTTGAGATGAATATTGGGGTTAACCCAGAGGAGGCGTAGCTGAGGGTAATAAGAGCGAGGGACAGGGGAACTAAGGGAAGGAAAGGAAACCATGAAAGATGATCCTTTAATGTGCTGGCCACTACGTTCACTATTCTTTAAGACAAAGTCGATCCCTTGGCAGGACTGTCTGCTTGGCCTCACCTCACCGGACATCTGCACACAGAACTCTACCTTGTTGCTGGGCAGGGTGAGGAGCGAGCAAGGAAGCTCCTGTTTCCCAGTCATCAAATTTTTCCCGCAGGATGGGATGTCTACATTCTTCCGGAAACACACACACACACACACACACACTTCCAGGTTGTATTATTTGGCCCCTTTGTATTATTTGGCTTGGGGAACTGAACCTGTCGCCCTATATAGTGAGTGCATCACTCAAGTTCAGAAGGAAGGAACCAGAAACCGAGGACAACGTCTGGCTAGCCTGACTGTGCCGTGGCAGCTGAAGTTACGGCGAGGCTTCATGGCCCTGAGTGGACTGGGTCAGTCACACCAGTCGCTGAGGAGCAGTCAGCAGGTGCGAGAAATAGCGGTGCTAAGGAAATCGGAAGAAGTGTCTATAACCCACGTAATGGCTCTCCCGCATGGGCCTAAATGCGCTGTTAAAAAATAAAAACTAAAGCTCAGACAGTAAAAATTTAGTGATCTCTCATTCTTCCTACCTACCATCTTTTTTTTTTTTTTCATTTACAGTCAACATTCTCAAAAGAATTATCCATCATCACTGTGGCTCTTATAAAATCTCAATTTCCTTCCAGCTGTTCCTTGGGGTTCCTGTTATATCAGTCTTTACAAATTTCCTTGGGAGTTCAGATGGTGGTTCTAGCAGCCTTTCACTATCACCCCCCCAAATCTGCCACACCAGTTCTTGCATCCCTCTTTTTCAGCTGGAATCCCATCTTTAAAAACTTTCTGGCATCCCTCTCTGTTCTTATCTGACAAGCATTTCGCAAAACTAATCACTCTCTCATTTTTTTTCATTATCTCATTTTCTGGGCTTCATTGTAATTTCCCCTGTTTTTTCTCTAGTCTCACTAGCTATTTCATCTCCGCTTTTTGGGTTCCTCTCCTCTGCTCTATTTCTAGATGCTGGCATGCTGCAGGGCTTTGTCCTAAGGCACCCGGTGAGGGGTGAGTACTATTTCTCTACATGAATCAACTCTGTCTCCTGCCTGTCTCGTCTTTGCTTGTGGCCATGTTGTTCACCCCAGCCACATACTGTTATTTTGGTGTCTCAGAAATGCCAAGATATGGTCATCCTCAGGGACTGTGCACTAGCTGTCCTTTCTGGTTGGAAATCTCTTTCCTCAGACCTTTAAATGATGACTTTTCCTATACTTTCTATCTAAATTTAAAGTGTCATCAGGGAAGTCTTCTTCAACCACAAATCTCTATGATTCCCCAATTTCAACCACATTTTCCTGTTTATTTTTCTTCTTGGCATTTGGGAGAATCTTATTTCCTTTTTATTGTTTCATTATAGTAGGATCTTTCTTACCCCACTGTAGGAGGATCTGTTGGGAATAGGGGTCTTACCCATCCCGCTCACCACAGTGTATGGAGAAGATGTCACAATGTGTAACTCGCAGTAAGCACGCAACGAATAGCTCTCAATGAATAACACTAACGCAACATCACTTTTAATGATCAAGTAACCTAACATTAGAAAAAGAGTAACTATCAGGGCTGGTATAAAGGTTAAGTGTTATGTAATAGTCACTCCTATACTGACTTGTTTTAAAAAAGTATTTTGACGAGACACAACAAATACTTCTATACATGCTCTTAAATTATAAATAATAGCCATTTAACTAATTGCTGATAGATTCTTGACAACATAGGAATTTGTCTCTATAACAGTAATATTTTATCTATGGGTAAAAATTACACATAGAGTGTGCAATTATCTTGAGCTTGCCTTATAATATCTTCACTTATGGTTTGGTGATATTTAGGATTTTCATGGTTCCAATTTATTGAGGTGTAATTGACAAGCAAAAGTGGTATAAGGTTTCTACGCATATCCGTTGTGAAATAATTACCACAATCAAGCTAGCACCATTTTCTTCCTGTGTGTGTGTGTGTGTGTGTGTGTGTGTGCGCGCGCGTGTTGTGAGAATGCTCTCAGCAAATTTCAAGAATACAATGTTGCGAACTAAAGTCAGGTTGTCGTCCATTAGGTGTGCAGAACTTGGTCATCTTGCATAACTGAAGCTTTGTATCCCTTGACCAATATTTCCTCTTTCTCTCTCCCACCAGCCCCTGACAACAGCCGTTCTACTCTCTGCTTCTGTGTTTCACTAGTTAGAGTCTACAGATAAATGAAATCATGCAGTATTTGACTTTCTGTGTTTGGCTTATTTCATTCAGCACAATGCTCTGCTGGTTCATGCATATTGTTACAAACGGTAGAATTTCCTTCTTTTTTAAGGCTGAATAATATTTGGGGTGTGTGTTTGTGCGTGTGCGTGTGTGTGTCACATTTTCTTTATCCATCTGTCTGTCCAAGGCCATCTAGGTTTTGTCCGTATCTTGGCTGCGGTGGGTACTGCTCCACGAACGGCAGTGCACATTACATCTTCAAGATCCTGATTCATTTCCTTTGGGTATGTACTCAGAGTGGGATGGTTAGATAATATGTTAGTTCTATTTTTTAAATTTTTTGAAGAACTTCCATACTGTTTCTTCAAATGGCTGTACCAATTTAAATTCCCACCAGCCTTGTGTGAGAGTTCCTTTTATTTCTGAAAAATCGCATTCAGATCCATTCCCCATTTTAAAAATCATGTTATTTTTAAAATGTATTTATTTATTTTTGCTATTGCAGTTGTAACAAGCATTTTAGCTTGGCATGTAAACATGAAATATATAATTTCCTGGTATAGATTAGGAGGTTATTACAGATCACTACATAAGTAGTATGTTTACAAATATCTGAATCCATCAGAATGCCTAGGAAAGTACATTATGTAAACTGAACCTTTAATATGTTAGTTCTTGTTGTCCTTTTCCTATTGTGTGGTGTGTATCCGCCTAAAATAGTCCATTTTCATTTTCTCTTTCAACATTCCTACTTAATAGGATATAGTGAGTATTACACACACACCACAACTAAATAAATAGAATGAATTGAGCTTTCAATGGAAATGCAAATGGAAAATTTCCTTTGTAAATAATAAATTTTCACTAACCTACTAATAGAATAAATCATATGAGACTGCCACGAATATACATTATTCATGGAAAAAAAATGGGCCTCAGATACTTGTATGATTTAAGTGACAAGTACTGTGTACACCAGCACAGATGTCCTGTGATGTTATGGATAAGTCACAATATATTTCTGGTGTATATACAGGTAATACTAGCACTTAATAAGCCTGAAGAAAAGTATGAGAGGCTCAGTTTGTTTTTAAATATAATCTATCAAGACATATTATAGCTTCTACTACTTCTTCCTAAACAATTTCTGTCTAGATGCAGATTTATAATTAGCAGCATTTATATGTCTATTCATAGCAATTATAAATATAGCAATTGAATTTACAGAAGTCATTTTCATGTAAGTTAACCTGTTTATACTTAAATTAACCTTGTATTTTTTAACAATTAGAAATACAAATTCAGCTCATAATAATAATAGCAGAACCTGACCGCTGCGTTCTTCATTAGTTCGTCCGTTAATGTGGTGAAAAGTCTTTTATACGATTTATGCATACTAAGAGTTTTTATCAATAATGGATTTCAATTTTTTGTTAAAATGTGCTTTACCCACATCTGTTTAAATGCTCATGATTTTTTCCTTGAATTTGTTAGTAAGGTGAAATATAATGCTATTTTTTAAAATTAGTCTCACTTTTTTATTTTTCTTCTTCTTTTTTTTTTTTTTTTTTTACGTTTAGATCTCCTTCACCTCATTTCTCCCACCCAGAAAAAAATGCTGGTGTTTATGATGAATATTGATGTATTCCTTGGATAAACCCTATTTTATCATATTATTTTTTAAAATCATACACTGCTATATTCAACTTGCTAATATTTTATGTACTATTCTAGCATTTGCATTCACAGTCAAAATTGATGCATACATTTACTCTCATGGAAAATTTCTGCTTAGTTACTGCAGTGGACTGAATGTGACCCCCCAAAATTTATATGGTGAAAAATAATCCCCAGTGCAATGGTATTTGGACGTGGGGACTTTGTGAAGTGATTAGACCGTGAATGGGATTAGTGCCCTTATAGAAGGGGCCCCAAAGAGAGGCCTAATCATGTGCAGTCACAATGAAAAGAAAGCAGTCAATGAAGACATGTGCCCTCGCCAGTCCCTGCATCTGCTGGCATCTTGGCCTTGGACTTGCTAGACTACACAGGTGTGAAAAATAAATTTCTCTTCTTTATAAACCACTCATCTATCGTATTTACTGTTCTAATTTCTTCTTGAACCAGTTCTATTCTGTTTTATTTTTCTATAAGTTTATACACTTCATTTAAATTCTAAATAGTATTGTATAAAATTATTCATAATATTCTCTCAGTTTTAACCTCTGCTACATTTGTAGTCACAGCCCATATTTTAACATCAATACTTTCTCATTTTCTTTTTATTTCTTTGTAAAACATTTATTTTACTAGAATTTATGCTTTCTCCCTCAATTGTTTTGGAAGTTATACATAATTTCTACAGTTTTTATGTTCATTGTTCATTTTGATTTTTTTTCACATCGTAAATGGGATGCTTAACATATTAATTTGTAAGCTGCTTCTTTTCTAATATTAGAAAATAAGCCTAAGAATTTTTAAGTTGTGTGTCACATATTTTGGTATGTGATATTCATTATCATAAGTGTTTTCTAATGTCGGCTTATGTTGACTGCATTAATACCCAAGGTAAAAGGTATATAGTGTCTTCTAGTGTTTGTGGGTTTTTAAATTATCAATGCTTCTTTTCATTATATTTAATCAGGCAGTGTGGTCTGTACAGAACCAATACTTTGAAATATACTGATGTTCTATGACCAGTTGCATGGTCATTTAACATAAATGTTCCGTGGGAGCTTGATATAGACGGCCGGGTGCATGTTCTTTGTAAGACCATTTCATTAACTCTACAATTGGTGTTGCTCAGATATTCTATATCCTAACATCCTTACAGTCATTTGTGTTTGTTTGCATATATCAATTAGAGAAAGAGCTATATTTGACATCTTCTACCATGAGCATGGATTTATCAACTTCTCCTTTTATTCTGTCAATATTTCCAAGATACTTGTCATTGATATACAGGTTAAAACCTGTCATTTTCCCGCAGTGGAATATAAACTCTCCCCTAGAAAGTTATCCACAAGGGCAGGGTGGATAGCCACCTGGTGGCTCAGCTGGTTGAGCACTGGACTCTTGATCTTTGGCTCAGGTCATGATCTCAAGTCCTGGGATCTAGCCCGGTGTTGGGCTCCATTCTCAGCACGAGTGTACTTAAGATTCTCTCCCTTTCCCTCTGCCTGCTCCCCCCCTGCTCACGCTCTCTCTCTCAAATAAATGGCTGAATCTTAAAAAAAAAAAAGAAAAGAAAAAGAAAAAAGTTATCCACAAGGGCACATTATACATCTGTGTTTTCACTGTTCTATGTCCAATATCTGGAATTGTGCCTGGCTTCAGAAATACTTATTGATATCTTGGTGGATTAAATGTTTTATCATTAGAAAACAGCTTTTAAAAACACTAAAAGTGTCTTTTTCCTTTAAAATCTATTTCTGATTTTGATATAGTGACACAAAATTTTTCTTGATTAGTAATGGCTGATATTTCTATTTTGCATTCTT
Organism: Ursus americanus; assembly: GCF_024610735.1. Classification (NCBI taxonomy): domain Eukaryota; kingdom Metazoa; phylum Chordata; class Mammalia; order Carnivora; family Ursidae; genus Ursus; species Ursus americanus. The sequence continues at coordinate 7,712,674 of NC_142134.1, read as the reverse complement.
TTTCTCTCAATTTTTAGTGTTAAGTGTTGTTAATAGCACATAGTTTGATACATATAGCTGAAATTCTGCTAACTGAAGATTTAGTCCATTAATTGAGATAACTCATATATGTACATGTTTTACCTGTATTTTTTTGTTTTATGCTCTTTGCTTCTTTTTTTCTCTACTTATTTTTCTGGCTTCTTTCTTTATGTTTTTAATTTGGTTAATTCTTTTCCCCTTTGTACTACTTTCCCCTTTATTGTTTCATCATAGACATTTTACATACATACCTATAATAACAAAATCTAAAGTTGAATAGTATCCTTACTGTCCTTGTAAACTTACGGGTAACTTACAGTATTTAAATTCTGTTTATTGCTTCAAACCAAAATGCGTGCAGATATACTTTGGTATTTTGATTCCATAATGTTTTTTGTAAACCTCACTGATTAATGTTATTATTATTATCATTAAAAGTCAACATTTCTTTAGATTTTTATTGTTATTGTTTCTCTCATAGCACATTTCTCTTAGGATTATTTTCCATTTTCCTAATATATATCTCTCAGAAGTTACTAAATGAGGGTCTATTTATGATAAATTCTGTCAGTGTTTTTGTTTTTGTTTTTCTTAAACCACCTTTATTTCACTCATTCCTCTAAGTTAGTTTCACTGGGTATAAAACTTGAAGTTAGGAATTTCTGTGGCTATTTTAAAGAAATTATTCCATAGTATCTTGAATCAGCTTTACTTTTGAGAATATGCCATCAGTATAATTTTTGTAAATTATGGTTAATTTTTGCTTTCTTTCTATTATTTTGAATATATTATTCATTAGCTTCCTATATGACAATGAATTAGTGCTGCATGAACTAACTACAGAAATTTGAAACGTCAAGTTGTGTTCTACATCCCCAAAGAATTGCTTAGAATAATTAGAATAACTATATTATAGTTTAAAAAAGTCATAATGGTTTCTTCTCTGGTAATGCATGTTTATAAACTAGACACAAGAATCAACCTTCAGAGATGGCTTGTCGCTCTATCTAGAAGGCGAAGATCTGATGGTTTTTATAGCTTTGTATCCATGAATCACCCTATTGCTAGACTCACCTAGATTTTAGCCCTGGTCCTCTACCAAAACTGCTATTTCTGGACCCTGGCAAGTGTATGTTTTAACAATGATTCCATGTCCCTTTCTCTGCTCTTGTCACAGTACCCTCCTGAAATTGCTCTAGCTTCTTTTAGTTCCTTGTACCACAGTAGTTCTAAACTCTGCTTGATTGCATGTCCCACAATATTGGCAAAACTCCTAGAATACTTATGCCAATTGTTTGGTCTAGGCAGAGGCTGTGAAGAAATATGAGAAATCTGATTAACTCTTTCTCCATCCAAAAAGATTCTCGACAATAACCTAGGAAAACTAACTTTCCAATTTGCAAATATACCTTGACTGTTTAATGCTGTATAAATCAGTTCTCTCAGTGCACACTATACTCTAAAATTGCACTTCTCATTTTAGTTCCAGTACCAATCTATTTCTTAAATTCTTTGCTAAATACTAAGAAATACAAAGTTTCATGTCTGAGAAATGTATGTGCTAAATACCATGAATCTAACAGTTAGGAAGTCATGATGAATACATACCCTAATTTAGTACTGAGCCAATTATTGTAATCTAAAGTGCATTTCTAATCTGTACCTTTGGTGTAACTCAAATTTGGTTATCTCTCAAGTATGAGAAAATCATGGGTCCTCTTATGGCTCAATCTCTGCTCAATGTCACGTTCAAAGAGACTACTGTTCAACTCCAGAAACCTATAGTATTTATTTCAAAACATGCTTCACATAAAAAATCCTTCTTAAAGGCTTTACTTTCTCTGGGAAAGTACCTTTTGTAAAGAACATCTCTGAAGTGAGTAAAATTGATTCTATGGGGAATAAGTTTTGAGTGTTAAACAAAGACTGATTAATACATTTTGGACGAGAGATTTTTCCTAATTTTGGAACTATGTGTATCTCCTTTTTAAGTAAAATAAGACATGGTGCCTTTTCACGGAGATTAAAGCCCAGTGGAGGAAAGAAAACAAAAACTAACAATAGCAGGACTGATAAGTATATTGCATTTATTTTGCACAGTGGTTTTCGAGATTTCAGGAAATAAATTTCTAAATGGGCTTGGGAATGTGGAATTTTTCCTGGAAAAAAAAAAAGATGTTTAAGCTAAGATTTTAAAGACAATAAAGAATAATCTGATGGAAAACGGAGGAATAGCCTTTCCATGGAGATAGAGCAGCCTGTGTAAAAACTCAGTAGTTTGAAGCAGCATGGTGTCCTGAAAATTACAAGTAGTGTAGTATGGCTGGAAGGAAGAGTGTTTGCAAGGGAGTGACAGGAGTGAGGTAGAATGATGGATAGAGGGCTTATTCCCAAGAACTTCTATCTAACTGAAAAACTTAAACTTTACTCTCGACTAAGTTAATCAGCTTAAATTAAGAGAATGATGTAATATTTGCATTTTAAAATAAAATCATTTCACCAGCATTATGAGCCCTGGATGCTGGGTATCGGAATGAGAACTGTTGGGGCCAGGATGTCACTTGTGAGATAAGCTATAATGAGAATTTGCATCATGATATTGGAGATAGGTAAGGGGGAAATGATCTTCAGGAAAAAGGCAAGGAAGGAGCTCAGAATGATTCTAAAGCTTCTGGGCAAATATAAATAAGACCTACTGTCAATAGCTGGACAAATATGCATTCAGTGTTGAGGGATACTTAAGGTCATCACAGAAAATCTTTCAAGCAATGTTTTTAATCTCAATAACTGAGATATTTTGCAATAATTCACCTCCCAGAACATAGAGCTACCTTCTTTGCATAACGAGACAGCAGTCCCCTTCTCTAGCAGTATCCTACCATTCACTGGATTAGAATCTCCATAGGATCACTGGCATACTGCATCCTGTATTAAGCTCTGGAGAAACTAGTGGTTTCTGGACCTGAATCCGTCTTGTACTCCACTCATGTAACTCTTCAGTGACTGGCTCTCCCATCGCCATGGGTCTAGGTTGGAAAGCACATGCTGTATCTTACCTGGGTTTGATTCATATCAAATTCTTTTTGCCACTTGAGTAGGAAAAACTTGAATAGTATTTGAAAACACTACCTTAAAAAAAGCCATTTTTGCTATATTATATAAAAACATTATTCTATTATGGTATATTCAAAGTTATAACAATCAGTTTCAGAAATGGAAGTAGGTTGTTTGAGAAATAGTTCAGCTTATGAATAATATACTAAGGATATTCTACATGCCAACTCTCCTGAACTTCAGAACTAGAGGGCTGAATTTCACCTAGCTCTAGCAGAGACTGAGGAGCTGGTCACCATTTTTTAATCTCCTTGATACACAATCAGGCTGTATTTCCCTGCTCCTTTGTAGTTGTATATGGCCATAAGACTGAGAGTTGACTTATAGAAGGTAAGCAAAAGTGATTTTCAGCACTTCTAGGTCTGGTCCCATAGTTATTCCCTTGAGGACTCAACACCCTCGACTTTTGTATCAACGAACTGCAAAGGGCTAAGTGCCCCAGAACATGCTGGGACATTAGATGAAACCAGTCTAGATCATAGAATGACTGCTTAGTCTCTCACAGATTAGGGACATTCATTTAACAAATAAATTTTCAAGAAATAAATTTCAATTGTACAAAATTCACTGAGATTTTGGACTTCGTGCATCCAGCATAAGAAACAGAATTGTCGCTCAAACCCTGGTAATGTAAATTACTTACTGCCTTGAGAGTTCCCTAAACAAGGAGGACTATCGAGACATGGATAGCCCTAAACAAAAGCTGTCTTTCTTCTCTAGATGTGCAATCTTCTCTGTAATATGCAAGTATTTGTCAAAAATTGTGAATCGGTTTGAGATTTTTACCTTACTTGCAAGCTAACAAAATGGTCTGCCATAATTTCAAAAATACTGGCAGAAGACACATGACTCCTATGTCAGAAGAAAGGACATTTTTTACTCAGTGTAAAGCAGATAGCATCACATTGGATCCTCTTGTCCTCAAGTCCCATAGAAACGATGCGGGTATAGGCCAAGATGAATCCTGCACACCTAGTGAGTTTGTACCAAAGCTGAGGAACCCTGGGCTTAGGTCTTTACATCTTCCAAATGGGGTTGCTAGCAAACTGCTCAACTTTGCCCCAGAGGGAGTCATCAGCCTTATGATTCCGTTCAGAAATGAAATCCAGGGGCTCCTGGGTGGCTCAGTCGTTAAGCGTCTGCCTTCGGCTCAGGGTGTGATCCCAGAGTCCTGGGATCAAGCCCCGCATTGGGCTCCATGCTCCACTGGGAGCCTGCTTCTTCCTCTCCCACTCCCCCTGCTTGTGTTCCCTCTCTCGCTGGCTGTCTCTCTTTCTGTCAAATAAATAAATGCATAAATTAATAAATAAATAAAATCTTTAAAAAGAGAGAGAAAGAAAGAAAAAGAGAAAGAAAGAAAGAAAGAAAGAAAGAAAGAAAGAAAGAAAGAAAGAAAAAGAAAGAAATGAAATCCACCCTTTCAGGGTCAGGAGGTGACACTATCAATCTTCCAAGGCTGTTTGCAATACAAACACCCTTAAAAAGGTTGTTTAGGACAAAAGCTGATACCAGATATGCAGAAATATCATAGAGAATACTCTGTCAATATGTTTTAGATTCCAGGTTGGGTAACTAAAGAGCAAATCACAGAAAAATGCAAGGAGAGAGAAATTAGGAGATTTTGGAAGCCATTGATTCTGTTCCTTCCCTTTTAGGATGAGGGAGGGGATAGAAATTCAGAGGATAACTGACTTGACCAAAGCTACAGAGAATCAATGAGAATCTGACTCTATTCTTTATATGTTGTTCCCATAAAAATCATATCCAGATTACACATGCACATATATCATTGATGTTAATTCATATACATGCCAGGCTTACATTTTGAGGTTTAAAAGCAGTACTCTGGAACCAATGCTTACAACTGTCTGTATTGAGAATCAGAAAATCTTTGCACTCAGTCCCGATAATAAGGGTTTAATGAAGCCATTTTGATAGGGCCACCTTCAGGGACAATTAACCACTCTCTTCTCTTCTTTCAGAATACATCGTTCATATCTCTATTATGTTAAATTGATGTATTTGATTATGAATTCTTTAAAAGCAAGACTATTTCTAAAAAACTACCTGAATAAGTTGAAAAGTACATGTGAAAAAAAATTAAAATGAGGATTGCTGCAGCGTGACTGCTGTATCCCAGCTGTTACATTCTCTTGCTTTTTAATATCTGGGCTGTGATTTATGCCATCTCTCAGTAATCATGTTTAGTTGCCTAGCCAAAAAACTGAATAAGATATCATTTCCATTTGTGTTCTGTTACTTTGAATTGTAGACTGAAGCTCCCAGAGATAATAACTAGCTGCTAGAAAATGTACCTTGTCTCTTCCAGACCACATTAATGATACAATTGGTATAACTAACCACAGCACAGCCATTATATTTCTGCAGTTGGTTTATGCTCCTTTGAGGAATGAGCTTGCTAAATTAGAAAAACAGGGGGAAGAAAAGGTATTTTTCATAAATCCTGTGAAAATTATTGGCCTGTGCAATATGGCTAAATAGTGTGGTTCATATTAGATTTTGCCATTTTGGCAGGTCTCACACAGCACTCCACACCTCATCTAGTACACATCCACGCTCACCTAAAAATGAAGGTAGATGGGGGCAAACAAAGGCCGGAGTTCAAAGTTGGAGATGTGACTGCAATGAGTAACAGACTCTGCTCTCTCCAGAGAGTTAACATCTTCACAGACATCCACCCCCACTACCCCACACAATACTTCCATTTGTCGCCATGTGTGCTTGTTTTCTAATCCTTCCCTCATCGCACCAGGAATAAATCCATCAGTCCATCGCTTACTGATTATACATTACTGAGAATGAGACTTTCATGTGATATAAACATATACTTTGAATACAAAGTACATTCTCAAAATTATTAAAAGTTGTTACCTAATTGGCAAGTTGGTGTTTGACTCAGTTATTTCTGTTTACAAAATTTCTCGCTCTGAACTCAATTTATTTGTATAACCAGAATAATAATAAATGGTATTTAGGACATAATCTAAGGCACAAGGGTGGTATACGAAACATTTCATCATCATCCAAGAACATACATGCTCTGGTTTCTTAGAACATATTAGTAATACCAAATAGTATGATCTCTGTAGATTCCCTTCTTGAACAAACTCCAGTCAGGCTCCTCTAAGCCCTCTTCTTAATTAGGTCCTGACTTTTGGGCTTCTGTGTCCATTTGCAAGGCCCAGTTTTAGCAAGAATCCTAAGTTAACAACCACTGGAGTTCCTCATCCTCCATCATCCCCCGGGGAACATCCCATCATGCTGGGCTATTTTCATCGAGATTCCAGTTTGGTGGTGTAGGCAGAAATCTATCCCTATCCCCTGGTGTTCCTTCTTAGGCATTTTCCATCCACTGACCCACATCATGCACTTTGTCCAAAAATTCCCACTTTTCCTTCGTGTATTCAGAGTTGAGCCCTATCTCTTTTCCCTATTACAAAATCCCATCGTAGTAGCCCCCTTAAATAAAATATTCCTTACTTTCTTTAACAAGTGTCATGAGAATAGTTTCCTTATCAGTAGGCAGATGAACGTCTCTTCATTTATTTTTTGTCCCTTTTAAAAAATGCCCACATTCTAATTCTCGGAACCCATGAATATGCTAGTTTATATGGCAAAAGGGAATTACATATGCAGATGGTATGAAAAGATGCACAGGAACTGACATTACGATAAAGACATTATTTTGGGACATCCGGGTAAGGGATCAGTGTTATTACAAGGGTCCTTAAAAGGGAAGAAGGAGGCGGATCAGTAAGAACCAGAGAGATGACAGAAAGAAAACGACTCAGCTTGAATTTGCTGGCTTTAAAAATGGAGGAAGACCCGAACCAAGGAATGCAGACAGCCTGTAGACACTGAAAAAGGTGCGGAAACTGTCTTGGAGCTTCCAGAAGGAACACAGCTCTACCTTCACCTTAATTTTAGTTCAGCGAGACTGGACTATCTATCCCATAGAACTGTAACATAATCACCTTGCGTTGTTGACAGCCTCTTGGTTTGTCATAATTTTTCTTTTATCTTTTTTTTTAAGAATGTGTTTATTTATTTGACAGAGAAGGAGACAGCGAGAGAGGGAACACAAGCAGGGGGATTGGGAGAGAGAATCAGGGTTCCCGCTGAGCAGGGAGCCTACGTGGGGCTCGATCCCCGGACCCTAAGATCATGACCTGAGCCAAAGGCAGAGGCTTAACCAACTGAGCCACCCAGGCGCCCCTTGTCATAATTTTTCACAGCAGCAATAGGAAGCAAACACCATCTTCATGCAGTTTGGCTAGAAATCCGAAGACAGTTTAGGACAGTTTAAAGGTCTCTGAAGAAGGGATAGAACGCATAAATTCACGCAGGCTCCTAGGAAGATTGCAGGCACTTTTTCATTGCTTCCTTTGTTTGGTTCAGTTCCACCCCCTAAAGATGCAGGTACATTTTATCAATCTTCAACTTTAGAGTTGACCATGTGACTTGCTTTAGCTACTACGATGAAGCAGAAATGAGAAGATGCTCCTTCAGACAAGGCCTTAAGAAGCCTCAGAGGTTTCCCTTGCACTCTTGTACTCTGACTTCTCTATGAGAAAGGCACACCCCAGCTGGCTTGCTGGTCCCTGGCGGAGGACACATATCACGTGGACAAGAGGCAGACAGCCCGAGCCAAGCTCGGCCTAGATCAGCCAATCCCTGCTGACCTTCAAATATGTGGGAAAAGCACACATGATTGCTTTTCTAAGCCACTGAATGTCGGAGTACTTTGCTAAGCAGCGGTAGCAAACACACATCCCTCCGATCTAATACTTGCTGCTCTGCTTTGTTTTTGAGTTATAAAGGAGCATAACAACTTTCATACTATAATGGCCAGCTTTTTACTTGGCGACCTAAATCTGGAAACTGCTAACGCTCAATTCTCCCCACCAGGAATCTGACAGTCCACAGGGCCTTCTCATTTTCCTACTTTAGAAAGGTCAGGTTCTTATTAAACATAACTGCCCTCCAACTTCCCTTGGGGATCTTAGATCTATATTTTCTGGGTTTTGGCAGAAACTATGCTATTTTAGTCAGTATTTAAATGTCATATTTGTACCATAATCCTTCCTACTGATATCCTGGATGTCTGCCGATGTTATATGTATATTCCTTCTGATAAGATTTCTGAAATGCGATGGTGCCAGCCAAGGAGCAAATGTTCTTGTTATCACTGAGGGAAGCACTGGGGATTGAAGAATACTTTAAGTAATGGCAAAGTTTCTTTTTAGCTGTGGGGGAAAGAAAAGCCCCTTACCGTCAGCTTTTGTTCTCTCCCATGTTTCGTTCAGCTCTCATTCCATTATACGATGTTTTACATAGAGACTGTTAAGGCACCACTTTGCCCCCAAGTTTCGTAGTGTCTCCATAATGCTGATGTTCTGCTCTTTCACTTGAGAGGAATGAAGAGAATGAAGAGTGGACGAGTAGGTTGGAGAAAACTGAATCAAAGTTCCTACATTTTCCTACTGTGCTCACATAGTCAATAGTTTTAAAGATTTAACATGCTCCCAAACTGGGCTTCTTAAATCCTAAAAGTATGTACTGCAAAAGGAAAAAATGGGATATAATAAAAGATGTGGCCAGCTCAGATTAACTATGAACTTTTGGGCTTCTCTTCTGCCAGACCAGAAACTTTAGGAACACAGGATCTGATCCATGTTGAATTTTTTTTTTTTTCCCCACAGTGACTACCGCAAGGCTTGAACCATATATCAATGATAAGTAAGTACTTGATGAATGAGAATCAATAAATGACTGAGTTGTCCTTTAGATACACTGAGCCATTTATGTGTAGTACAAAACTATTTCCATTAAAATGGAAGTGAATATGGACTATATATTGGGTAGAGTTCCCTCTTTTCACTTGGAAGAAAAATAATGTGGCTATACAAATAAAACAACAGAAGAGTATATAAGAGCAGAGTTTGGAATCAGATATGAACCCTGAGGGGTGTATAAGTTACTTTCAACTTTTGCCCAAATTGTTCCTTTGAGGAGCCATTTCACATTGAAAGTCACAGCTGCAAAGAGAGAGATACATGGTTGCAAATGGGCATGATTTTATAACGAATGCTGAGCAGGGGTTTGCTATTCATGAGTTCAGTGATACCAATTTTATAGGCTGTTTTAAAAATGCCTGATTCTTTTGTAATGTAAAGCTTGTGGCAAGTGTTCTGTATCATTTTAAACTCTTAAGGTATACATTGGTAGAGTAACAAGAACAGAAACATTGGTATTTTTAAAAATATTGTCCCTTCTAACACATAAAGAGGATCTCTCGGTGAGTAGGATCCCAGGAAAAAATTAAGGCTTTCTCATTGTCTGTAGAGGAAAGATGACATATCCTGAAAGACAGAGCCAGGATGTTGGCATTGCACCGGCTGACTGTGCATTAGATCAGACAGCAAATTAGATATTGATAGAACTATTCTGAGCAGTCGATAAGCTTTTTGATGATTGATATCTTTATGCTGCCTGGTAATACCAATGCCGACATTTAGGAACTCGAGAGAGAAACTGTAATATAATATTCTCTTTGTGGAATCCTTAAGTGGAACCCAAGCTCACAAGTCTCATTACTTAGATAGCAGGGTTTACAGAACTTTCACAGGAACAAGGGAAAGAAAATTAAAACATCACCCTTTCCTTTGTGTACAAAACTGTCCTTCCAGCCACCCTTCAATTTGAATCAGAGGATGAAGCAGTCAAGTTCTCTAAAGTTCTTCTGGTATGAGAAAAATAAAAATGGTTCACAGAAATAGTCAGAAAAAGTGTATTTTAGAACAAAAATAAACTAAATGTGGAGCAAATGGTTCATTTCATTATGTGACTGTTTCTGGTTGGACATTCAGCTTAAAACTAAGTGCCCTGGAAACCACAAAATATATCACTGTCCACTTCTAAATAATATTTTATGAAAGGTAATCAGGAAAGTGGAAGATGATAAAAAAAAGCACTGTAATTTATATAACAACCTCTGTTTTACTTTCTCCTATCTCCTCTCTTCCATCATTTTATATTTCAGGAAGAAGTTTTCTCCAAGATTAATGAATCAATCACTTACATAAATACTCATTTATTCATTCATCCCATATTTAGAAAATGCCAATTTTGTACTGGCATTCTTATAAGCAAAACAGCAGTGGGCAAAACAGATATAAATATTTACCCTCACAAAACTTACCTTCTGGTGGGAGAAGGCAGATTGTTAGTCAATGGATAAATAAAGTTCATAGGGGGCCTGTTGGTGATCAGTGCTAAGTAGGTAAGTAAAGTGGGTAAAGAAATTAGAAAATGTCATAAGGTGAAGTTTGCTATTAGGAATGCCAGATAAATTATAGGATGTTTAGTTAAATTTGGATTTCAATTTTTAAGGAGCTAAATCATTATTTTAGTATAAGTATATTCCAAATATTATTACTAGGTGAACAAATGGGAAAGTGATTGAAGATGAGACCATAATGGATTTGGTGAGCAAATGATGTTATTATCTTGAAAAGATATTGAAGAATTAGAAAATATCGAACAAGTTGCAATATAAGTTACAAGTTGCAAAAAATACAAGTTGGATTTTTAGATATGAAAATTAAAATGTCTGGGATGAAAAATATGCTAGCTATGGCTAATTGCAGATAAGACTATCTGAAGAAAAGATTAATGAACCTGAAGACACAACAATAGAAAATATCCCATATAAAAGACAAATAGTAAAAGAAGAAAAAGTAGAGCATCGGTGAGCTGCAGGAAAAATTCAAGTGATCTAACATAAATATAATTGGAGTCCTCTAAGCAAAGGAGAACGATTTAAAAAAAAAGAAGAAACACCGGATGATAAAACTTGATAAAAACTCTTAACCCACAGATACTAAGAATCTCAGCAAAACCCAAACACAAGAATCACGAGGAAAATTACACCAAGGGACATTATAATCAGAGTGCTTAAAACCAGTGATAGAATACTTTAAAAGCAACCAGAGAAGCATGGCAGATTATACACTTAGAGACAAAGAAAAGAATTACAGAAGATTTCTAATTAGAAATAATGCATGCAAGCAACAACAACAACAACAACAACAACAACAACAACACAAGGTATTGCATTGTTTTTGATTGGAAACCCACTGTGCTAACAGAAAGTAAAAACAAAATAAAGCAAATTCTGACAATCTGTAAACTATACCCAGGGAAAATACTTTCAAAATGTAAATGAGAAATGTATTTTCAGACATACGAAAGCTTAAAGAATTCATTGACAGCCAACCAGCACTACCAAAAATATTGAGTAAAGCTCTTCGTTCAATGAAGGAGAAGGGAAATGACACCAGGGGGAAACATGGATATACGTAAGGAACGAAGAGTACTGGAAATGGTAGTTGTGGAGATAAATATAAAGACTAATTTTTAATTTAAAGTTCTTGAAAAGATAACTTACTGTTTAACATGAAAATAATAACCATGTAGACAAAATATCTACTGTATAATCCATGTAGAAATAAAGTGTATGGTAAAAATAACAAAGGCCAGGAGGGAAGACATAAAAATATTCTGTTGGGAGAGTCTTATGTTATACCTGAAGTGTATAACACCACTTGAATTTTGACTGTGATAACCAGACAGGTTCCATAACAGCTCTGAAAGAATCTCTTATTTCTAGTAGCCACAGGGCAGATATTGCTGAAAATCAAACACAATTTTTAATCACTTGAGTTGTTGTATTACAATGACAGTTGAATTCAGTCTCTCTTAATTTCTCATGTGACAAGGCATCAACCAAGAAAGAATTTAATTCTGAAACTGGAAATGGAGACATCTCATTGGATTCAGATGAAACTGACAATCTTGAGTCCCCTGGTTATTCTGAGACTCCATCAGAAGTAGAAGAAACTCCCCATCAAAGGGCCAAGGAGACTAGACTTCCTTATATTGAAAACTCTGATAACCATAAAAGGAAATGTTCATTTTCCTCAAGACCTACTGCAGCCACTTGTTGCTGCTAAACTCATAACTACAGTTAAATCTCAGCATATTCCAGTAAGACAGGCATTCCTTTCCTCCACACTCCCGGAGGAAAAGGAAATAGCTTATCCACTGAAAATTTTTCAAGACCTTGCTAATATATATATCAGCAGAAGTCTGAGAAACATGTGCAAATAGATGTTAAGAGCGTTTGGCCAAAGAGGGCAGAATATAACACAACATTGGGCTGACTTCATTGAAATGGGTACACTTAATAGAGATTCCAGACTTAATGCATTAAAGTTCGTGTAGCTGGATGTGGCTGTAACCACCTGCTTGTTTATTTGAGTGGTTATGAACTCAATCATAGCATCGATTTAATGAAACAGATTTCAGAGCTTCCCTGATACAAAGTGAGAAGAGAATCCAAAGGCCCAGGAAGATGTAAATGTTGAACTAGAGCTATTATGTATAAACTCCACGCCTATCCCAGAACTAGGATCCACAGGAAGACCTAGAAAAACTCATCACTAGGGCACTGATAAATATGTCAGTGACAGGAGCATCTCTGAAAGATTCTGTGGTCACTCTCTGTCGTAGGCCAGGTGAGACTGTAGAGGCTGCCACCATTCAGGTGGGCTCCCTGACTTCAAAAAAGAATGATAGAATCACAGAATACTGAGGTCAAGCAGCAACAGTTAGGCATCAAAAGCAAGGTGGTCACATCACCCATAAAGGGAAACAGGGATGTGTCAGTAATTAAAATGCATTGACTTGCAGAGATCTTTAATTGATCACAGTGTCTCTAGGAATGATATAAATGGACAGCCTACTTGGATATTGTTTGATTTACATAATAGGAAAATTCTAAGTCTACTAACAAGGATCCGAACCTGGATTGCCAAAATGGAGAAATATGGCTTCTTACCCAGTTTCCAGACCTATGTTCATTCACAGACTCAGAGCCCCTTGATGATAAGAGTTCCGGTAGATTTGGGAGAGGAGACATAACTATATTGTGCAAGCATACAATGTAAATCTTCCTCCAAGACTTTCCCAGAGATATCTGCATTCAAGTACTAAAGTGAGTTTGTGTTGCAGAAAAGAAACACCCAGATCTTTCAGGGATTACTTGACACTGGCTCTGAATGAGGCTTATCCCTGGTGTCTTGAAATACCACTGTGGCCCACCAGTCAATGCAGGGGCTAATGTTGGTTGGGAGGAGTCTTAAGTGTGAATCAGAGGTCCCGATAGATTGGCAGACACCATGTGGTTATCTCCTTAGCTCCTGAATATATAATTGGAATAGACAAATGACAACTGGCATAATACCGACGTTAGCTCTTGAACCCATGTGGCGAGGGGCCATTCTGGTAAGAAGGGCTAACTGGAAGCCCTTTGAACTTCCTGGAAAGAGAGGACAGTAAACCAGAAGCAATACGACACCCATGCAGGACTGAAGAAATTCATGCCGCCATGAAGACTTACAAGAAGCCAGAGTGGTGATACATATCATACCCGCATTTAATTTACCAGTTTTACCTGTGCAGAAATCAAACGGAAAATGACTGTAAACTGTTATAAACTCACGTGGTGATGCCGATTGTACTTGCTGTACCAGATGTAGTAACATTACTGGAGCAAATCAGTATAGCCCCTTGTATTTGGTGTGCCAATATTGACCTGGCTCATGTCTTTTCTCCATATCAATTTTTCAGTATGACTAAAAACTGTTCACCTTAAGCTGCTATGGCCAACAGTATAATTCACAGTACTGCACCAGGGTGCGATTCCACTGCTCTTCGCTGTAGGGTTGTCTGCTTAGGTCTTGATCGTTTCGACATTTCATAAACCATCCTACTGGTCCCATATATTGGCACCATTATGCTGATTGGATCTGATGAGCAAGGTACAAATTATTTGCATGAATAGGTGATTCTGATTCGTTTGACATCCACCCTTGCTGCATTGTCTTCTTTCCCTCAGACCAAGCATTTGGATTTTTGGAGAGTTCCTTATGACCTAGAAAGTGAGGAAGAACAAACTTGAGTCTGCTGTAAAAATGGATCCCATGATAAGGTGCTACCACCCCAAAATGGAATGTTGTAGCAGTATTAACCCATTCAACAATGACCCTGAGGATAAAGTGGTGAAGAAATTCCCCACGAGCAGAACTTTGAGCAGTAAATTTTGTTGCCCTCCATGTATTAGGTGAAAATTAGGCAAAAGGACAGATTTATGGGAAGTTGATAATGGTTTGAGTAGATGTCCATGGACTTGGAAGGAATGAAATTGGAAAATTGGTGAAAAGTTATGTATAAGAAAGAAGTGTATGGATGGACCTTTCTTTCTTTCTTTCTTTCTTTCTTTCTTTCTTTCTTTCTTTCTCTTTCTTTCTTTCTTTCTTTCTTTCTTTCTTTCTTTCTTTCTTTCTTTCTTTCTTTCTTTCTTTCGATTTTATTTATTTATTTGACAGAGATAGAGACAGCCAGCAAGAGAGGGAACACAAGCAGGGGGAGTGGGAGAGGAAGAAGCAGGCTCATAGCGGAAGAGCCCGACATGGGGCCTGATCCCAGAACGCCGGGATCACGCCCTGAGCCGAAGGCAGACGCCCAACCACTGTGCCACCCAGGCGCCCCGGGATGGACCTTTTTGAATAAACTCAGATTGGAAAGTTATCTGTGTCTCATGTGAGTGCTCCCTAAAGTGTATCCAATGCAGAAAAAACTGTTAATTATTAGAGTGGACAAAATAATAATCAGTGGACAAAATGAAATGATCTTTAGGTGATAGTCAACTTCTTTGCTCAGTTATTCCATTTCTTGCTCAATGGGCTCATAGGTAAAGTAGTCACAATGGTATGGGCAAAGGCTATGCATGGGCTCAACAACATGGATTTCTCCTGACTATGGATACTGCTACTGTCAAGTGACTAATTGGTCAATAGCAGAAACTAACATTGAATCCCTGATATGGCACAATTTTGTGAGGGTAAAGGGGAATAAGCCTACCATGTGGTGGTAGATTAATTATATTTAATCCTTTTATCATGGAGAGGGCAAAGATTTGACCTCAGTGGAATAGACACATATTCTGGATATGGATTTGCCCTCCCTTCTCATAATGCTTCTGCAAGCACCTTTACCCATATGTCACAGAATGACTTATTTAACATCATGACATTCCATATGGCATTGTGTCAAATCGAAGTCATTTCAAGTGAAGGAAGTGCTATAATAAGCTCATGTCCATGAATCAATCAGCTTACTATATATCTCATCACTCAGAAGTGGCTGCTTTTACAGAATGGTAGAATGACTTATTAAAGACATACTTATTATAGTATATTTGAGGAACAGTGTCCTGAAGGTATGGAGTTCTATCTTATAGCATATATTTTGTGCTTTGAATCAAAGATCATTTTATGGTGTTACTTCTCCCATGGTGGGAATACATGGGTCCAGGAATCAAGCTTTGGAGGTGGGAGTGGCTACTCTATTACAACTAATTACTTATGCAGACTTTTACTTTTTACGGTGGCATCTCTGAGCTCTGCCAGCTTGGAGGCCTTAGTCTCCAAGAGGAAAATGCTTCCAACAGGGAAAATAACAGTTTCACTAAATCAGAAGTTGAAACCTTCTTCTGGCCATTTTGTTGTATTGTACTTTTTCAAAGATTTATTTATTTATTTATTTTAGAGAGAGAGAGAGAGAGAGAGGTGGAGGGACAGAAAGAGAGGAAGAGGGAGAGAAGCAGACTCTCCGTTGAGCCTGTAGCCCCACACTGGGCTGGATCTCATGACCTTGAGATCATGACCTGAACGAAAATCAAGAATAGGTCACTCATCTGGCCATTTTAGACTCCTATGTCATTGAACAAAGAAGGCAAAAAAAAAAAAAAAGAGAGAGAGAGAGAGAGAGAGATAACCTACTAGTTGGAATGACTGATCTTAATAACCAAGAGGAAATCAAGGTTGCTGCTACATGTGAAGGTAAAGACTACGTATGGGGAACCACGGGGATTCTCTGGAGGGCTCCTCGGCATGACAATACTAAAAATTGATGGAAAACCATAATAACCAGGAAAGGTAGGGTGACTCAGGATTTCAACCATTAGGGAAATGAATATACATTTAGGAGTGAATAGTTGCTAAAGGAAGCAAAGGAGCTGAGGTTCTGGCTGAAAGCAAGGGAATTCTTGAATGAGTAGTTAAAGAAGAAGGCTTTGTATAGATCAACTACAATCTTTGGGCAAACTAGAGAAATGGGAACTGTCATTGTTTTGTGTATTTTCCCTATGCTTGTTATATGCATGTGTTTATTCGTGTCTATTAATCATTGCATTCTTCTTTCTCCCTCCCATTTCTTTTTTTTTAAATTTCTGCATAAATTACTGGAGTTTAACTTTACAATTTAGTCTTTTGGTAACAGAATATTCAATAGGACCATGACTGAATTTGGGGAGTAATTAATATTGTCTGCATTAGAAATAAAATCTGTTGGGACTGTGTCTTCTCCTTTTCTGGAAGAATGAGAACATCTCGTAAGATAGATACATGTGTCTGGTTAGTGGGAATATATTGTTAGGTTGTTTGTTGTTGTAAGGGAGTTAAAATGGGTATGGAAGAGTACATATGGAAACTGAATAGACAAAAAGGTAGGATGTCAGTTATCAAATTATTGTCTCTCAGTTCCCTTTGAACCCTTCAATATATGCTTTGTGATGAACAAAAGGATTTCTTTAGCCATTTTTCCATTAAAGTGGGTTTTTATCTTCTGATTAGACTAGATTGCTACAGCCATATTAACAGGCTGGAAAAGAAAAACTGCACGATTATCTCAATAATTATAGAAAAAGTATTTGAAAATATCCAACATCAATGCCAAAAAAAAAAAAAAAAACTTTCAGCAAACTAGGAATAGACTAGAACTTCTTTAACCTAATAGACTTTCTACAAAAAATTGTACTTACTGTTGGAAGACTGAAGACTTTCATCCAAATATCAAAACAAGAAGTGGATCTCTCCTCTCACTACTTCTCTTCAACATTGCATTGAAAATTCTAGTCAGCGCAATAAAGTAAAATAAATATATACATAAATAAAATACATATAGGTTGAAAAGAAAAAGTGATATTCTCTTTATTTGCAGATGACAAAATCATCTATGTGGGAAATGCTATCAAAGCTACAAAATTGCTACTGGAACAAATCTGTGAGTTTAACAAAGTTATAGATCACAAGATCAGTACACAAAAATCAATTTTATGTCAGTATACTAGCAACAGACATACAGAGAATATATTTTAAAAATAATATTATTTAATGGAGCGCCTGGGTGGCTCAATCAGTTGAGCGTCTGACTCTTGATTTGAGCTCAAGTCATGATCTCAGGGTTGTGGGATCGAGTTCCATGTTGCTCCATGCTCAGAGTACAGTCTGCTTGTCCCTCTCCCCCTTCTTCTACTCTGCTTATGGTCACTCACTCTCTCTCTCAAATAAATAAATAAACAAATATATTTAAAATAATATTATTTAAAACAGTATCAAAATATATGAAGTACCAGGGATAGAGTGTAAAAAAAATTTAAGAACTGGACACTAAAATCTATCAAATATTGTTGAAAGAAACTACAGAGACCCAAATAAATGGGCAGATCGTACATTCTACAAATATTGTTGGAACAGTTAGAAAACAATACATAAAGTAGCAACACCTTAATCCACACCACTGACTATATAGAAAAAATAACTCGAAATGGATCATGGACCTAAATGTAAACCTAGAATTATACAACATCTAGAAGAAAATATAGGAGAAATCTTGTGACTTTGAGTCAAACAAAGATTTCTTATAACAGAATCAAAAGCATGATCCAGGAGACCAAGAATGATAAATTGCATTTCATCAAAATTAAGAACTTCTGATTCTTGAAAGACACTCTTTAGAGAAAGAAAAAAACAAAATACTGGTTGGGAGAAAATATTTACAAATCAAATATTCCCCTAAATATATAAAGATATCTCACAAACCATTAATAAGAAAACAAACAACCTCATATAAAATAGGCTACAGATTTGAACAGACACTTCAACAAAGATGATGTACAGATGCAAGCAAGCACATTAAAAAGATGTTTAACATCATTAATCAGCAAGGAAATGCTAACTAAAATCACATTAAGGGGCGCCTGGGTGGCACAGTGGTTAAGCGTCTGCCTTCGGCTCAGGGCGTGATCCTGGCGTTCTGGGATCGAGCCCCACATCAGGCTCCTCTGCTGGGAGCCTGCTTCTTCCTCTCCCACTCCCCCTGCTTGTGTTCCCTCTCGCTCACTGGCTGTCTCTGTCAAATAAATAAATAAAATCTTTAAAAAAATAAATAAGTAAAATCACATTAAGATGGTCCTACACACTTACTAAAATTTCCATAGTAAAAAAATCTGACCATACCCACTGATAACATGAGTATGGAGCAAAGGGATGTGGATATACTCCTAGTAGAGTTTTAAACAGTGTAACAACTTTGAGAAAAAGTTTGGCAACTTCTTTAAAAAGTGAAACGTACAACTAACATATGACTCAGCCATTTCTATCCTTGGTATTTACACAGGAGAAGTGGAAGTATATATCCACATGAAGACTTGTACTAAAATATTCTTAGCAGCTTTATTTGCAAGAAGCAAAAACTGGGAACAACTCAAATGTCACTCTACCTGATAAAAGTATAAACAAATTGTGGTCCTTAAAGTAAGAAAGAATGAATTATTGACACATGCAACAATATGGGTGAATTTCAAAATAATGATGCTGTTTGAATGTAGCCGGATGACAAAGAGCACATACTATATTATTCCATTTATGTACAATTTTAGAAAAGGCAAACTAAGCTACAGTGATTACAGGTAGATTAATGGTTGCCTGGGAATGAGAGGGTGGCAAAGAGGGGTTGGAGAGAAAGATTACAAAGAGGCATCAGGACACTTTTCGGGCAATGGATTTGTGCATTGTCTTGATCCTAGAGGCGTATTACTGGTGTATACATATGTCACAACTTATTGAATAGTACACTTTGAATATTTGAAATTTATTATTGCAAATTATATCTTACTACAGATGCTGAAAAGTACCCAGGGAAAATCAAAGCCAGCACAGAGGGAATTGTAGAAGATTAGAAAGAAAACTAAAAACAGGTACTGTCACAGTTCATGAGAGAAACAATTTCAAGAAAGAAGAGAGTCATTAAACATGTTGAATATTGTTGAAAGAAAATAAAGAGAAAGGATTAAAATCATCATCCCATATGGGAACAAGTCCCTTAGAAAGAACAGACCCAGTGATCGGTGGGGGCAGAAGCTATGCTTCACAGAGTTGAGTGATGATGGAGAGCAACATAGCAAGACAGAGTGAAGGCAATGATTTCAAAAGTGGCTGTGAATGGAAAAAGAACGACAGCTGGAGGGGAATTTGTAGTCCAAATATGTAATCTTCAGGGCTGGTGGGAAAAACAAATAAAGAGACAGAGTTTGAAGACAGAAAGAGTGGCCAGTGAACAGAGACCTGGTATGAGTGGGAGAGGTTGAATGGCAAGGGCCCAACATGGTGAGAAAGAGGAAGTCAGGGAGGTGGGAACTGGGAGGGTGTTGAGTGCACCTGGGTAAGGAAGATCCTCTATGGGATGCAGTGGGAGTTTCCATAGCAGGACAATGATCTTGGGGTGAGGAAGATTTGGAGTCAGAATGGAATGACAATATACGTGCCCTGGAAGGCCTGCTGTGGGGCTTTGCAACGCCAGGCCAGAGCTGACAGAAAATAACTGGAACTTGAAGACAAGTATTTGACCTTACTCTTGTAACTCCTGGTGCCCCAGTGCTCTTAAAGATTTAATTTGAAGCATTACAAATCTCTTAACCAACCTTCTAGGGTATGTGTATTTTCTTCTCCTACCTCGGTATTCCATCTATAATGCATCCTGCTAATTCTCCCCAAACCACATCCCTATCTGTGGATAATATTCAGCAGACAGTAATGATTCTGATTAGACACACTTGGTTTTTACTTTTATTATTGTTTACCACTTGATGTCTAGACTCCCCGAAGAACCAAGCTAGTCCCTTTTCAAGCTTGATTCAAAGAGAAAAAAATCAACAACAGCAACAAAAAACTTCACAAGCTTTTATATAGGAGTCCCCTTCACCTTTCTTGATCCTTCTCCACATACTTCCTTTTTTATCATAGTAACCATAATAATCCATCACCAATAAAAAAGTTAGCACCCAATAACAGAAGAGACCAGAGTGGAGTCCTCTGAAGTTTGCCTTTTCTAGGGATCTTTTTCTTTGCCAAATTTGATTGAGGTATCATGATCCACTTCACTACTAAATATGTGTAAAATATTCAGTCTCTATAGAATCTGGTGCCTGGATATTATGTTGGTACAGTCGTATCCTCCTAATATATAACATCTTACAGAACATAGATTTTATATAGCATATGGGAACATTTCATCCCTGAAGAAAGAACAAAAAGGGTGATATAGAAAATGCGTAATATGGTTCAGAGATTCTTGCAGCATTTAATCAAAGGGAAAGATGAGTGCCAATTATGTGAACAAGTTAAAGATTCAGCTAAAAACAAAACAGTCATGGGAAGGATTATGACTATATATGACCTAGGGAGAGAAAGAAAAAGAGACGGTAATCTCCTGGCCCAAGAAGATCAACTCTACTAAGCCAGTAAGCTTTCAACAGGCTCTTTTAGGTGTCTGCAATATTAAAGATTTTACAGGTAAAGAGAAAAGAGATCCGAACTGGGAATTGGAAGATTTGGGTTCATGTTTGGCCTTCGCCGTTCAATTGCTGAGTGACTATGGACAGATCTTTGAACCTCGGTTTTAATTATCTATAATAGGACCGTAATTAAACATGTGCCATCTGCTTTCCAGAGATCAAAATGAGAAAATTTATGGGGCTTTATAAACTGTTAAATGTATCATTCTGACAACTCTGAAGGTAACTGGTATTTCTGTTATTGTTTTTATTATTGTTGATAATAAGCAACTACAAGGAAGCCAAATAGAAATATCTTAAAAATAAGATAGAAGGTCTAATGAATGAAGCATGAGAGACTATGGACTATGAGAAACAAACTGAGGGCCTCAGAGGGGAGGGGGGCGGGGAAATGGGATAGACCGGTGATGGGTAGTAAGGAGGGCACGTATTGCATGGAGCACTGGGTGTTATACGCAACTAATGAATCATCGAATTTTACATTGGAAACTGGGGATGTACTGTATGGTGACTAACATAATATAATAAAAAAAATTTAAAAAAAAAGAAGGTCTAAGATAGATATCTACTCCTTTGCATGCAGAAATGTGCCCTTCACTTTTTTGAAGGTGGTCAGTGGAGCCCCGTTGAAAATAGAAGACAATGAAATTTCAGAGCTGGAGAGGTAGCTCTATTCTAAACTGGGAATGCATGCCTGGCTACTTCAAATACTAATTGTAAGGCGGTTATCAAATAAACTGAAAACTGTTGCAATCTGAATCATGCTTTAAAAGAATAAGTTAAAATGTCAAATAAAAATGGTCTGATAGACTTAAGTTTTGCTCTTCCTATTTATCTATTTATATTAATAAAGTTTATACATGATGACAAGTTATTCATTCGCTCTTTAGCTTTTCCCTTGTGATTCATCCATCCCAAAGCCAATCGAGCATAGGTGTCACAGTGTGAAATGTAGAGTGCCACTGGACATATCAGAGTCTAGCAATTTCTTTGACTCATGGTGGCCATTGTATACTATAATGTGTTTGACAAGAAGCTTCCACTAAATATGCTTTTCAGATAAAAGGACAGATTTTGAGACACTGTGAATGTATTAACATTTCCAGGGTAATCAATTTGGAGCATTGTTGGGAGAGCTGACATAGCCCAGTGTAGCTGGACAGAGAACTGAAATGGCTGTTTTACATTAGGATTTCACTAGATTTAAAAAATATTCCTTTCAATTGTGCCTGATAATATTTAAAAGAATTTTGGAAAGCCATATACTCTCGCAACATAGACAAAATTACCAAGTGTTATTTGTAGACGTTTAAGGGCTCTTACCATAATTGTTTTGGGGAAAGAAAATAATACAATTAAGATGCTGTATTTAGCCTGCATGGAATTTTCTTCTGGGAATTACAGAATGCTCTGTCCTATTTAACATAGCATATGGATATAGCATATACTATTATTGTAGTCTTCGTTTTCTATTAAAATGCTAATGAATAAGAAGGGATTTCACTTTTATTAAGGAGGGTAGAGGTACAAGTGTGGGAGAGTGAATTAAGAACAAACCTAGTGGGAGAGGAGATAAGAATTCTAGACATCTGCATGATTCTTCCTCCCACATATCAAACTCAGAATCAGACATCCACAAGGAAGAGGAATATTAAAATACAAAAGAAAACTGAACCCAAACTTATAAAAGAATAGCAGACTACACCAAAAGGGTTCAATGAAAGCAAACAATTTTCTTACTCATAAAACAAAATTGATATCCATAAAATCTAGATGCACACATAGTGGGTAGTTTTATCTTTGGTTCTTTCTGTCATTTAAACACATTATTTGAGAAAATGTCACAATACCAGCGTTTTATTATTCTGGGCTTTTCTCATCGTGTCTCTGTGTTTCCTTGCTGACTTGCCTATGGCTAATTCAATATTCATTACTACCTCCATGTGCCTGCAAAAATGTTTGTGAATTCTGGTCCTACCTTAATCTATATCCAAAATCCATACTTCCCTTCCAAGTTTCATAAACATTCAAGCATTCCTCTTAGAGAACTATCCAGATGGATAAATAAAGTATCCTGAAAAGCCATCAGATGACCTCACTGTCTATTATTTTTTATCAGAAAATTAGGAACTAGTGCTTCCCCCAAACTAAAAATATTTTTGTGCTGATAGCTGAATCATTGAGAGACTTTTGTTTTTTATGACGATCACAAAGATGAAGAACCTGGAAGAAGCTGTGCTGTTTACAATGGTCTGGGAGGTGACAGGAAGAGAAAGCCACTGCAAAGTTGGATGTCCCAACTGGATTTGCATGAGGAGGTTTATATTTATAATTATATACTTACAATCATTAAACAATAAAAATTCTGAAAAAATAGACAGAAGCTTGCATATTTAAGATTCCTGCTTAAAAGGTAACATTGCTTTCAAGACTTAAAGCTCTTAAGCTTTAATTATTCTTTTACCCATGAAATTAAAGGTTTTTAAAATACAAATTTAAAAAATCTTGCATATCCAAATGGATTGTCATATGGATGTCCCACAGATTAAAAATGTCCAAAATAAAGAAATGCCTTGTTTCTTCCAATATTTTCTTATCCCATGTTAACTCTCTGGGCAGACGATATCTAGATTCTTTCTAGTCCCCAAACAAGAAAACTTGGAACCGTCTTATATGAATCCTTCTTGCTCCGTAGCTGACCATTCAGCAAATCTCTATTACCTCCAATTGCTTTCTGTTACTTCCTATTCTCACTACCATTTCATTACCGAGAAATCATCCATAATCCATCCGCTACCAAGACACTCCTACGACTGAAGTCTAGTCTTTACCTCCTCGGTTTCGGAGAAGACACCAACTCCTGTCATCACAACAGCTGAAGCTTTTTATAACTTACCCTCTAGCTCCCAAAACCATTGCCCATAGACCTGATGCTTCAACATCACTTTATACCCCAGGAATTCTGATTTTTGCCCCCCCGTTTCCTATATGGAAAGTTTGCTTTATACTTTTATATTTTTGTACTATTTTTTGCCTCTCTGCAGAACATTTTCTAACCTTTCTACTTAAGGAAAAAAAATACATTCGGCATCCAAGTGAGGCATTATATTGTTTAGGAAATCTTTGCAGACAATACCTCCCACATGTGTATTCACACATCCTCTAACTTAACTTTGTACAATGTGTATGTGCTTGTTTTTGCATTTGTCACCCTGTTCACACAAACATGGGCAGCAGCCTCTCTCACTTTCAGTTCCTGGAAAAACCACATAGTGCATTATTCATATTCCTGTCTTCATAATAAAACAAGGTTTACAAATGGAATAAATAATACAATTTACCGGAAAATGTGATTCGCGTGATAGGGATAGGCAAATGTTAGTGTATTGAAACTGTGAAGAATAGCAGGACAGTATCTTAAAATAGAAGGAACAATAGTTATTGAAGGCAAAGTAGATTAGGATTTTAAAACATGCTGCTGCCCCCTTTGGGTTGTAACCACTCCGCTAGTTGTATGTATTAAGAAGCCCATCTGCTTATTGCTGACTTGGCTAAGATAAGTGAATCGCTTTCTTCTTAAATCCTAGGATACCTTCCTATAGTAATGAGGGTAGAAAGGCCCACAGTTAATGGACTATTCAAGATTTTCTGACTTGGATGCATTTGACCATTGTATAAAGCCCTTGCTGAAGTGCTCTCTCAGGTTTCATCCTTAGTTCCAGCTCATTTGACTTTTCTCCTTTCTTGTGGGGTGGCGGGGAAGGGGGGAGTCTTGTTTCCATCTTAATTTTATTCAGTGCTGCATTCTTATTTTTCATAGGCATATTTTTTGGTTGTCTTAACAGATGGCAGCTATGTTTTAAGACTTAACCTATTTAGAACTAGTTAGGAAACATAACACTATTTATAGGTAAATATGAGATTAAATAGGAGAGCCACTCAAATGAGAACATTTACACATTTTCGTCTACACTGGAATAATGGTACATGTTATAATAAGAAATTTAAAAGGTTCTAATATAATTATTGATGCTTTCAGTATAACAAACTGATTATAAAAGATCCATACTTGATAGGTAGGGTTTTTTTTTTTTTCTTATCAGATTAAGTTTTAGAATTAAATTTTTGAGGGACTTAGATTATAAATGTAATATTAACTTAATTAAAATGATAATTTCCAACAATTCCTGGCACATAGTAAGTCCTATATTTGTTACTATTGAATTAGCAAGTGAAGAACGGTATTTAACATTTTTCATTATTTTTATGTCTTCGCCATATCTGAAGACAAACATTTAAAAACATTTCTTAATCTGGGGTTGCAGTTCAAGATAGCAGAAAAACAATGATGTCAGAAAAATGCCTTTTCACATCCCCTGATTATTTTACATTCTCAAGAAACTTTCAAATAATTACTACACATTTTCCAAGGAACTTTAATGCCCTACAAGTTTCTCATTCTTAAATATAGTTAATTTTAAGTAAAATTTGTTTTTAAAGAAACATTTTGGTCACACTACAAAACTACTATTAACTAAGAATCGAGTACATGGCAGTGAGACTACGTATTTTTGAACTTAAGGTTTTGCTAAGGTCAAGTATATATCCCATCTATCAATCAACTATCAATCATTTATCCATCATCCACCCATCCCCCTGTGCAGCACACATACACTGAGTACCCAGTGAAATTGAAATTGGTGAGTCATTGCTCGAGATTATATAATGAATCAACATAGGGTTTGTCCTAAAAAGCTTACACTCCGAAAGATTAGATAAAATGCATATATGAACATAATGGCAGGTAACATTTGTTAAACAGTATAATAAATAGTAAAGACTAGATGCTATGAAATTACCAGGAAGGGTAAACTTTCTAATGGGAGAATGAAGGAAATGCAATAGAAGAGATAGAACTTGAATTTGGCCTTAAAAAAAAAAAGAGCTATGAACAAAAAAATAGAGAAGATAGGAAAGGAAGATCATTTCAGATAGGAGAAACAGACTGTGGCGTATGTGGTGTCATTCAGATTGGCTGGTGGGCATTTGCGGTTCAGCAAGATTCTCAAGGATAAGAGGAAAGGGAAGTTGGGACTTAGTTTTAGAGATTATCTCTTTGGTACTGTCTCATTATCATACTTGTACTGATTCTTCAAATGCAGTCCTGCCTGCATTTTTATTTAAATCTGTCCCTTTCCTTCATTCCCTCACCTCAGTCAGATCTTTATATTAAGGACAATATTCAGAAGTTACTTCCCTCTTTGATTTGTGTTGCATGCAGACAAAGGAGTAGCACGGTGAGAATGGGACACAGTATTTCACTTTCCCCAACATTCTGAAGCAACTCATTTTAACCAGGTGGCATTTTTGGGAAGATCTATTAAGAGCTATTATGATCTATTAAGAGTCTGAAGCTGTTGGAGAAGAGAAAGGAGGCCCTATATTTGATGGGCTAGTGACTTTTAGAGGAGGCAAAATTCACTCAGGAAGAATAAAAAATAATTTTGAGATAGAATGAGATTGAGTTCCAGGATGTATGGTTTACATCCTGTACAGAAGGGGTTCTAAACTCATTATATTTTTGAATCAAACATGGAAAATAACCAATTCATTTATTCATTCATTAATTCACAAATATTTATCAAGTATGTATCATGTGCCAGACACTGTTTCAGCCAGGAGAGACAGAGTAGTGAATAAAAACACATAAATATATGTCTCCCAGCGTCATGAAGCCTTAACTGAAATGGAGAAACTCAACCAATAAGCTACAGAGAAATAATCTTTATATTATATCTGCTAGTGGTAAATCCTACAGAGGAAGCTTTTTAAAGGTAAGAGGAGTTGGGGATATAAAGTGTCAGCAATGATACTTTAAAATAGAATGGTTGAGGAAGGTGTCAGATGTGCTGATCTAAGCAAATGCTTGAAGATTGTGAAAGAGTGAATCCTGGGAAAAATATTCCAGACGCAGGTACTATGAAGTCCAACAGCCTTTGGGGGGAGCAGATGGACTCAGTTGTCCAGAGAAGAGCAAAGAGGGAAATGTGTCTGAAACTGAGTGAGTGAGAGAGACAGAGACAGGAAGAAAGAGAGCATTAAGGGTCATGCCAAGGAGGTGACATAGGATCCTGAAGGGCGTTTAGATTGTGGCAAAGATTACAGTTTCTCCTCTGAGTAAGATAGAGACACTGGAGGATCTTGAGAAGAGAAGTGCCGGGATCTGACTTACATTTTCAGGGTCACCTTGCTTGAGAATAGACTATGGTGAGTAGAGAAGTAGAAGAGGTAGTTGAGGGCAATTTTGAGTGAGAAGAAAGTTGACAGCAAAATGAACGGTCTACAGCAAGAGTTCACGATCAAGGGGTACAGGTCCCAGAGAAAGAGCATTCAACAATTCATATGCACACAAAGCACTGTCAGTTTGGTCTTAATTTAGCTCTAATAAAATATGCAGTATGAATAATGAATATGGATGCATGGATATTAATAAAATCTACATTCTTTAAATGCAT
Source organism: Ursus americanus (assembly GCF_024610735.1). Classification (NCBI taxonomy): domain Eukaryota; kingdom Metazoa; phylum Chordata; class Mammalia; order Carnivora; family Ursidae; genus Ursus; species Ursus americanus. The sequence continues at coordinate 7,685,245 of NC_142134.1, read as the reverse complement.
ACTGATTTTATAAAGAGTATTGTATCATTATGAACTGTCTTAATCAATGGATTCTTAAAGAACAACTACTACAATATAGGGGACCTAGAAGTTTTGTTATTAAAGTTTTAATTCATTAAAAGTTGGAAGCCACTGTGTTAAATAAGAGGACTTGACCTTTGGATGAAGTTTTTCTTCATTTTCAAAAGGAAAGCACGAGAAGTGGCCACCTATTTGGGGTAAGACAGTAGATTGGCCAATATTAGTATATTTCCTGCTGTATCCTTTGTCTCCCTTTGCAGGGGTTAAAGGTGATTATGGAGGGGCAGCGATGCCTACGGAGATACCGGGAAGGTTGACACAAGTGTCAGTGTCACCGCTGTTGGATCCCATTTTCTTAAACCTCAAGATCTGGTAGCACTTGGAGGTCTTGGAATTTTCCCAAAGCAATAAAATATGTCCATTTAGATATAACCTGTAGTTCCTACTCCATCCAGTGAGAACTGTGCTATTGTCATAGTGATAAGTGCACAACACAAATATGAGGAAAGAATTTCAATCAAACATATACACACATATATGATTTTACATAGTCATTGAGAAATTTGATTATTGCTGGTTTCCCAAACCATGCTTTGTAGCTTATTAAGGACTTTAAGAATGAAATGTATTTTAAAATGGTGCTCTTTTTATTGCCGTCCAGAATTGTCAGAAAATTGGGATGCTGATGATAAATAGCATTGGACAAACATCACTATTTTTTCTCAGTTTGAGAAAAACTTGCTGGAACATTGACAGAATTTATTAAATTAAGCAAAAATAATCAATCACTTTACTGTTTTTAATAAATATATAGACATAGGGGCGCCTGGGTGGCACAGCAGTTAAGCGTCTGCCTTGGGCTCAGGGCGTGATCCCGGTGTTATGGGATCGAGCCCCACATCAGGCTCCTCCGCTATGAGCCTGCTTCTTCCTCTCCCACTCCCCCTGCTTGTGTTCCCTCTCTCGCTGGCTGTCTCTCTCTCTGTCAAATAAATAAATAAAATCTTTTAAAAAAAAATAAATATATAGACATAAGCATGTGAACTTTTGTGACTATTTAGCTTAAATCCTCAGGTTATTGGTCAGAATGAAGAAGTTGCATTTGCTTACAGTTTCCGTTTTGCCCTATTTCCAGCCCCTACTTTTTGCTAGCATCCACTAAAATAAATCACACTGTAACTACTATCAATATATTTTTGTTTCCTGGGAGAGCCCCCTTGACTAAGGCATGTCCTCTATTTCAAGGTCAGTGCATTAATGACAGCACATAACCCTGGCGATTCAGTCCAACCCCTTAGCTTGCAAAATGTTGAAATTTTGCTAAAAGCAATTCTTGAATTAATTGTAACTCTTTGGCCAGTTCAGGCTCAAATGATCCCAGCTGGATTTGCCAAATTGGACGGTGCAGAACAACCACAAAAAATGAAGCCCCTTTTAAAAACTAGGCTGCGTTCCACTTTGCTCTAAGAATGGCCACAGAGCACAGCTTTCTTTCCTGCCTCCTGAATCGCTTATGGCACAACGCAGGGTGATCCTGCCTATTGCTGCCCATGCTCCCTCTTTGTCTCCTGACACTGGAAGCTCTTTTTTTTTTTTTTTTTTGGTCTGATACTTCCACTCCATGATCAAATTAATTTATATCCGCCCCTCAACTTGTCTTCTTTCAGAACTCCACTTTAATTAGAAACAAATCTTTGTATTAGATAAGCAACAAAGACAGCAATGTAGGGGAAAAGGTTGATGGGAATCTGTCCACATTATTTACCAAATGGTTCGCTATTTCCAAGCAGCTGATGACAGACCAGTCATCAATCCAAAGGCATTTCCAGAGAGACACATAAAAACTTTACTGCTTAACAGAGCTCAAAATATCCACCTGTCTCTCTGACTAAAGTGCAAGCAGAGACTATTCTGCTGATGCTGGGGATCTTCTCTTATCTTTTACACCGGGTATCGCCATCTGATGTTAATTATATTGTTGATGTTTCTAATTCTTGTTTCGACTGAATTTTTTTTTTTTTTTTTTTTTACTTCAGGTTTGGGTAATTGAGATGGTGGCGCAAATAAGCCAGGTCATGGAAAATGCGTGTGAATATGTACGTGGGAACACGTGTGTATTCACGGAGAACTCTGCGGACCCTGCAAGGTCAAACCAAAAATGCACTCGCACATTCTGCATTTCTACTTACTTTCTTGATCACTTTGACTCCTCACTAATGGGAAGTTTATTACTCTCTTCTCAAGAAATCCCTTTCCCTGTACTGAAAGCACAGTTGAGCAAGGGATTAATCGGGGCTTCTACAATCAAATGCTGAGAAAACCGGAGTCCGATTATTGTGTCACCGTTGTAGCTTCTTGCTGCTACACGGTATTTAGCACAGGCTCACTGAGTGGGACCACCTCTCAAAAGGCAGTTTTCCCCAGAAGCAGGCAGGCCCACATGGATATAGTTAGCTGATCTTTGACAAAGGTGCAAAAGCAGTATGAGGAAGCAAAGATCGTCTTTTCAACAAATGATGTTGGAACAACTGGACATCTGCATACAAAATAAAACAAAACAAAAAAACGGATCTAGACACAGACCTTACACCCTTCAAAAACTTAACTCAAAATGGATCACAGACCTAAATGTAAATGCAAAACTATAGAACCCCTAGAAAATAATACAGGAGAGTATCTAGATGACCTTGGGTTTGGTGATGACTTTTTAGATACAATAAAAGCACAATCCATGAAGGAAAAAAATTTATAGGGTGGACTTCATTAAAATTCAAAATTTTTGCTCTGCAAAAGACACTTTCAAAAGAATGAGAAGACAACCCGCAGATGGGAGAAAACATTTGCAAGATATACCTGATAAAGGTCTGTTAGTCAAAATTTACAAAGAACTCCTAAGACTCAATAATAAAACAAAGAACTCGATAAGAAAATGGACCAAAGACGCCACGTGGTGAGGGCCAACAGGCTCCTCACCAAAGAAGATATACAGAGGTTAAATAAGCATCTGAAAAGGTGCTCTGCATCGTATCTCATCAGGGAAATGAGAATTAAAACAATGAGCTAGTGCTACACACCAGTTGAAAAGGCCAGACTCCAGAACAGTGGCAACACCAAATCCTGGCAGTGATGTGGACCAATAGGAACTCTCATTCTCTGCTCGTGGGAATGCAGAGCGGTATAGTCCCTGTGGAAAACGGTTTAGCATTTTTCTAGAAAACTAAGCATACCATATCATCTAACAAACATATTTCTTGGTATTTACCCAAAGGAGTTGAAGCCTTATGTCCGCACAAAACCTCACACACGGATGTCTTAGAGGCTTTATCCATATTTGCAAAAGTTTGGAAGCAATTAAGATGTCCTTCAGTGGGTGAATAAATTATGAATAAACTATGGTACACCGAGACAATGGGATATTGTTGAGTGCTAAAAAAAATAAGCTATCAAGTCCTGAAAGATCACGGAGGAAACTTAAATGCCTATTACTAAGTGAATGAAGTTAATTGAGAAGGCTGCGTACTGTATGATTTTGTGGGAAATGCCTGTACTTTCTGTTCAAAATTGCTTTGTACCGTAAACTTTTCTAAAATAGTAAACTCTATTTTTAAAAAGGCAGCTTTTTTTTTTCTGTTTCTGCATACATGCACCTGTGAGGTGTCATCATGACACTGAGGTGTCAGTAAGAGCATGGGGGCCGACCTAGCATCCATTCCTCTTCATCTGAGGCTTACGGTTCTCCTTGCCTCTGTGCGACTCCAACCTATAACAGTTAGGGTGGCATACTTTTCTAAAGAACACTCTTAGAATGAGTGTAAGGTGATTTTCTCATACCTCTAGCATGTTAAAGGTGTGTGTGTGTGTGTGTGTGTGTGTGTGTTTATGCGGGTTGATTGATTCATATCTAAAAACATATGCTCACATATTATATATGAGCTCATACACTAAATAATTGGATCCATCATGCCACTGGCACTTTTGGCAATGAAACAATAGCATTATAGTGTGCAAGATACCACAAGACTTGATCTTTTCCCCTAATCTACATCGAAGGAAACAAATGATTATTATACTACTCAAATACATATTTTGAACTCTTGAAGAGTCATCATATACCACGTGCAGCTCTGGGTACCAATCTTATTTATATACATTTTTAATGCAATGATCTACTTTAAATTGTTTGTGACCATTAGATGAGAAGGAAAATGTGCAGCAAATTGGATACCATCTAAAAATCCAGTAATGATTTTATAAAAAAAAATATTATGCTGTGACACATTAGGCTTTTATACAAAGTGAAATCACTGTGCTGGAACCATAGACATTTAATAAAAATAAAGGAAAACCTGTTAAAGGCAAATACCTTAGTATACAGTAATATCCTTTCACCTTTCCTTGCAATTTCTCCACTTGGCACAAAGAATCCTGATGCTTTTAAGTGTTTTTATGTAGCAGGCAGAATGGATTTTTCAATATATCTTGATTCCCAGAGGCTTTGCAGGTTTTGCAAACCTATGGAAAACCGTAATTTGTGTAAGTGTTATTTTCTTATATGGATGTCATTATTCCATAGAGATGAGCTGGCTGAGTGGACAGAGTATCACATTTTCTTCTCTGTAGTATATTCAGAATCTAGTTCTAAAGACTAAAAAGTTGAATAAATGAAGAACAGTATGAAAATTAACAGAGCAGAGAAGTCCTAACTGAGGGAAAAATAAATGGTTTCATAAATTGCGAATCAGGGCTGTGTAAGAAGTCACATACAGGCCTAAAGGTACCCAATAAAAGTTTCTTCTTCTATCTCAGGATTTGATATTCTGGTATCAGAGAGTCCCCATGTCATTATTTGTGGTACAGAACACTGTAACTAGTGATAGCTGGCCTAAGTAATGGTTTGAAGCAAATTTAGTAACCCCCCCCTCTTTCATTTATGCACTACTGTGTGGATCCCATTATGAGTTGAATCCTGGCTTCCAAAAATTCCTATGTTGAAGCCCTGAACCTCAGGATAAAATGTTATCTGGAGATAGGGTCTTTACAGAGGTAACCAAGTAAAATGAGGTCATTAGAATAGTGATTTTCAAATATGATAGGTGTCCTTATAAAGACAAGAAATTTGAAGGCAGAGATGCATACAGGGAAAGTATCATGTAAACTTGAAGACAGTCATTTATAAGCCAAGAAGCAAGGCCTGAAACAGATCCTTCCCTGACAGCCCTCAGAAGGTACCAACGCTTACAACAGTCTAATGTCAGAATTCTAGCCTCCAGAACTGACACAATAAATTCTCTTCCTTAAGCCACTCAGCTGGTGGTATTTTGTTAAGGCAGTCTTAGTAAAATGCTACAGACACCTAGTATGTGACATAATTTTCTAGGTGCTGAAGAGACAGAAATAATGAACATAATTCATACCCTGAGGGACTTTTCCAGTAAAGAGAAAAAAATAAGCACACGGACAAATGCAATCATTGTGACATTTGCTACTCAGAGGAATATCTTAAACATTATAGGTACATAGTAGAGAAGGAGACTAACTCAACAAAGGTGACCAAGGAAGTCAGAGCTCCGTCTTAAAAATCAAAGTGCGTTGATGAAGGTAGAGAGCAGAAGACAGTCTAAAATGTAAAGACGATGAATTGTAAGTGCACAGCCCAGGTGGTATAGGACACTGTAGATCCTTTTGGAAGAAGTAAGCGGGTTCAGCTTGTAGCTATTACAGGAACAGTCTTTGCAAAGATAAGCAGATGCCAAGGTGGAACAACTTTTTGCTGTTTTTGTTGTTAAGGCATAGGAGATCATGTTGAAGGTTTGAAATGAACGATGTAAAGTGGGAATGTACAAGACACAAATATGGAGTTAAACTGGGAAAAGGACAGCCAATTTGGTCTTTATTCTTATAATTAAATGATGAGGATATTGACAAATCAGTTGTATGTATGGAAAAGGAGTCTGTAATCTACAAACGGGGAAATGAGTTTACAATGGTTTAGCCATTTACTCAAGATTACATAACTGATCAATGGCGAAACTGAAATTTCAAGTTATGTCTGATCCAGAACCTGTTCTTAGACTGCTCTACTAGACTGCTTCTGAAAATGTGCTCTGCAGGAAACAGTGGGACCGTGAGACACCAGAGAGGCGGAACAGGGCAGTGTTGAGCAGAAGACAGGATGGGCACACGTATCTGGTTTGCGGCCAATATGATTGGAAAGTGGACCACAGTCTGATCAACCAGCTTCAGGACTGAGAATTAGATTCCAGTGTAAAGAGAGGTGGCTCCTGAAGAGAATTCTTGAGCTAGCATGGTGAGGGGCCCTAAATTAGAATCTATGCGCAAGAAATCCGGAACCCATTTGGCTATTTCGAAGGTGGTCCTTAGATTCTTCCTAACCATGTAACAAGTGTGAAATGTTACTGCACGTTTCTGGATTTGAGGCAAGTCCACAGTGAGAGAGAAATTTAGAAAGACATGAGCAATGTACAGTTTGATTTTCTATCTAATTTTTATCGGTTATAATTTTTCCTAAAACTCTCATCTTCTTAGATCTTTAATTATGAACTTAAGTGGAGACCTTTATTAATTATGAGATGGATTCAGAATGTCAGATTTTGAATAGTACCTTTCTGAGAGTAGAATATTGTATTTTACAAGATGTACTCACCAATTTATTCGATGGAAAATTAGAATCTCAGGGCTCAGGTTTGGGACTTGTACCAGTCAGGACAGGCTATCTTCTGAAACAAACATCAACTATCAGATACATTAGCTATTCTGAGGTAACACACAACCCACCAATCTCATAGGTTTAAAGGAATATTGATTTATTTCTCTGGAGACTGTTGCACCGGCAGCTATGTGCTTTATGCATCAAGTGACCCACAGCATTTCTACTGTCATGTCATTGGTCAAAGCAATTCACATGGCCATAGCTAACTTAAAGGAGGAAAAAAAGAACATTTTCCCCATGCATCCAGAATAGAAGAATAAAAATATTTGTGAGCAGCAATACGGTCATCTACAGAAACAACTCAGATATTTCAGGGACTTAAATAAGAAAAGAATGTAGTTCTCCTGTCACAATATCAGATTACTTGGGTAGTTAGCTGGGCAGTGTTGGGTGTGTGTGTGTGTGTGTGTGTGTGTGTGTGTGTATGTGTGTGTGTGTTCATTCAAGTGATCTGATTACACAATCACTGGGAGCCAGAGACCTCTTGACCATTTTGACTTCATTCTGCCCCAGAGTTTTTATTCAGGTATTAGTTTGGGAGGAACAGTGAGGACCACACATAGAGATGTTCTGTGGCCCAGGGCTGGGTGTAGTGGCATCTGTTCTATTTATATTCCACTGGCCCAAATGCAGTCATCCAGCCACACGTAACTGTAAGAGTAGTTGGGAAAGTTCTGTAGCTATGCCCAGGAAGAAAAGCTGAACAGATTTTTGGTAGCCATTTGCAGACTGGATGGATTCCAAGTCTGTAAGCCAAACAGCTGACTGCCACTTTGTTCTGATTTCATAGAAAGTAGGCCCTTTAATAGAGACAAGAGGTCACTGGTCATTTTAGAAAAATCAACAAAACCTCTTAACACTCTGTGTTTAAGAAGGCAAAATGAATTAGGAAATTGATTTGAGAGAAATATGCTCCTCTCTCTCAACTACAAACCTTCCTGATAACCTGAGTATGTAAAGAAAAAAACCTTCTATTTATTAAAGTAATCCCATTTTTATTTTAAGGAAAACCTATTGTCTGCTACAAAGGGCCTTTTAACTCAAGAAGAGAATACTAATTTAAGGGATAAATTAATATATGTTCCCTTTGTGCAGAGGGCCAGAAACCAGATGAATGGGAAGGCTATTTTGTTAAATAGTTTTCTAGACTATTATAATCTTAGCAAAGCAGGAATGGAGATTTGTTCATTTCTTTTGAATGAGCATGAGAATATGGGTCTATTGTATATAATAAATGTTATTTGAGTAATTCCATATGGCAAATTTTGTCTGATCTCAAAGGCAGTGGGAGGACCATTTTCCTGTAGGAAATGTGATAAGAAAATGAACATTCTCTAGTATTTGCTATCTTTTGATTATAACAGACTTTGCCTCAGAATGGACAGGGCTTCGATTTTCACTGAGTATACTAAAATATATCTTGAGGTTACTATTAACAATTCAGGAATGCTTGTAAGAAAATGTGAGGGTATTTCTCTGTGAATTGCTCTGCACCCAGGGTCCATATTAATTTTAGATATTGTACATAGCTCCATTCAGGGAAACTCACCTTATGCATATCTGCCTTAGGCTACAATGACTATGGGAAACAGTTTATTTTATAATTTTAATATAGCCTCAGACTACGATAATTAGAAATGCTAGCAATAGTGTTTTGATTGTATAATTAGATGAAATGAAATTCTACTTAGAGCTTACATAGAGATTTCATCCAAGATATTCAAAGTGTTTGCTAATATTAATCAATGGCATAATAGTTGATTCTGCAGGACACAAATACAGAGATTCCCTCATGAATCTGGACATTGTTTTCATTCTATATCCTTGGCTATTGATTTCATGAGCTGATAGATCTTCTATTATGTGGCTGTACCCTCTATTCAAACTAGCATATTTCTAACTGTAAATTAAAATGCCATTAAAACAAATATTTGCAAATACCATGTTTTGAGAATCTACTCTTAGCTAGTCATTGTTTCAAACACTAGGCATAAATACTCCTAGTGAGTAAGTACCATGCAGTTCATCTTCAAATCTTAGAGAAATGAGGAACTAAAAATTACTTGCCAAAGTCCATACAAGTATTAAGTAGGGATTGAACCCCAGGACTGAATGGCCACCATTTTCTTACCAATCTATCACACAGACACACAGACACACACACACACAGACACACACACACACACACACAGAGTTATGACCACCAATTTAAAATATAATAGGCAGCAGAGGAAGTTGAAACTAAACAAATACTGGTTTTATCTCCTCGGTGTTGGGAATTAGACTCTTTAAAGCTAACAACCCAGCAATCTGCAGCACCTCTTGGGATCATTAGTTACTTGGTAACACTATCAAGGTTTCCCATGTAATGCCTTCATTGGTGTATTTTCTTATCTGGAAAGCCTGTACTCCCCTTCTCTGCCTGATAAACTCCACTCTTCTCTTCCGTTTCTTCACTTTTTCTTTTAATCCTTTGAATAATTCATTGCTCCTATTGTGTTCTCTTTGCAGTTTGTATTTGTTAGAAATTTGTCACATTATTGTTTGTTATTTAAATGTTCATATTTCCACCTGGATTGTGAGTCCCTTGAGGAACTCCTCAGTGCCCTTCACAATTGTTGCTCTTAGTTAGTGGCTTAGTAAAAGTGTGATGAATAGTTCTCATTGGTGTAGAGTAAAGGGATAGTATGTTGTGGAGAGGACGCCATAATTGTGTGCCCCTTATACGGACCTCTATTTCCTCTTCTGCAAATAGAGGATGTTGGGCTGAGTACCTTCCACTGTTATTTCTAAATTAACTGTTGTCTGATGAATCCGAGTGCTATGTTTCACTGTCCGTAAGAAGCATACGTAGAAATCAACTGAGAGATATGACCTTTTGCTGTATTTCTTTTTTACATTTCTACTGTATCAAGCAATAATAGAACTCAAACCTTCTCTATCATGATAAAAGTCAAATGTCTATAGATATAGCATAGGAGGGAAGAGTAATTTCTATATGTAATTCTAATATCCTTTTGCTGTGATAATTGAGAAGCCATCAGTTGAAAATAAACTTTCTATTCTAAATATTATATGTACACAATTGATGAACGAAAATTAGTCCTTATATTGATATGTATCTTAGCATTTAAAATAAGCTGGATCAGAAACTGTAACTGTGATCAGAATCTTATGAGTTTCATCTTTCCCATCCTTTTGCCCAGTGAACTTGAGCAAATCATTTAAAACTAAGAGCCTGCTTTCTACTATGTGCGGGTAAAAATTCAAATGAGCCAGATCTTCTTTAAGTTTACTTCCAGGTTGGAAGTCCTTTGGTTCTTTCAAAATTACTTTATTTAGATAAATATGTCAAAGGATTCCAATTTATCATTTTAGGGATTTCCTTTAAAATCATATTATAATTGTTTGTTTTGAAAATGAACAGAGTAAAAATCATATTTCCATTCATTTTGTCAATAAGAATACAGATATATTGCAGATGACTGGACACACATACGGCAGGAAATAGAGTTTCACCTAACTGACCCAAAGTAAATAAACCATAATTACTTGCCATGTACTCATCTAAAATACTTGATTTCAAGAGCTGCAGGGCAGGGGGTGAAGGGTGCAATAAAGTACTTGTTGTTTGGCCAGAGTAATGTATTAAATACATTAAAATAATTATTTTCCCCACAAGAACAAACCCCATACAATTTCTGGCTCTCAAGGTCCTTTCCTTATTCCATAATGGCAGATCTTCAACGCTCTCAAAGAAAGACCATAAATTTGCGAGCATAAATATGATAATGCTCCCACAAATATGCTTGGAGCTTATTGGATAAAAGATCTGTCCTTGGTACCTTTTAGCAAAAGGCTAATTTGACCCTGAATGTGTTGCTGATGAAATTCCAGCTGTTGATTCTGCATTGAACGAACTGGACATACAGACTTCTGTAGAGTGCAAAGTATATGAAGGGAAGAACACAAAGGAGACTTAGAATGTAGTTTTTATTACCTATCCAATGTAGTGTTGAGAGTTGGTAAATGATAATATATCTTTTTTTAAATTAGCACAAATAAAGTTAAGAAGGTTAGACAGTAAGGAGTGGGGAACCAAGGGCCAAAAATATTTTCTTCACTGGGTTCATCCCAACTTGCTAAAGTGCCTCTTTTAAGAGGTATTTATAGCAAGGTCTAAATCATATTAGTGACTTGAGTTTTAAATGCAAACGCTTTTCTTAATATGACTGTCTGCATTCAAAGCAGAGCTCAGTGCCTAAAAGCTGGTCAATAAACATTTTAGTACTGCTCTTTTCCAGTGATCTGAATTCAATAATGTTACCTTTTCAGAAGCTGCAAAATGAAAAGTGAAAGAATGATTTATGAAGCTTGGCTATGCATGGCCAGCTAAGAAAGCTTTAACTGATGCTTGCAGGATTCTCTTTAATGAAGTACAAGTTGCCAAGATAAGTTTAGGTAAATGAAGCCTCTGTCACATTATGTTACAGTGAAAGAAATGACAGACATAGCTCAGCAGAGGGAGGTTAGTGCAGAACGGTGGTGTCAGACAACGTAGTCTAGGTAACTGCACAAAGATGGGGCAGACGCATTAGTGTTATTACTATAAACAAGTCCATAATACCACAACACATCGTGGGATCCGTTCAAATTAAGCATAGCAGCTTTCTTTGTTTAAGTTGTCACTTAGCCCGCAAGCAGGTCAGAATTCTGAACCATCAATTCCTTTCAAGTAAAAGCTCCCATATTAGGCACCAACTCCTATTTAGGTGGTACTGTTAACCTTAAAACCCCTACTGTTTTGTCTTTTCAATAATTTCTTAAGGCGATGTCTGAATACTTTGTTGAAAATGTTACTTTCAGGGCTATGATTTAAACGAATGAATTGTCACCCCTTCATATCTCTGGTTTCCTCGGTTTGAATGCAAACTGGAATCCTGAATACAATGGATTGGGTGACTCAGCTGTGTCCCCTATGCAAAACAATAGGGGCCGGGGATGGAAATTTAAGACGTATTTATGATTTCACTTGAGAAGGGTCTGGGGATTGACTTGGCTTGAAAGGAGTAATTGCCTTGCATACATCTTGGAATTCGTCTGTGGGAAATGCTGGATGCCCTACCCTCACACCCAGAAAGAGTCAAGGATGGCAAGAGGGAGTTAATTGTTCAGTGACATTAAATTTGCCTAACAAATAAAGATTAGATTTCCCGTCTAGATTTCTTTTTATGTATCATTTTTTTTAAACCCACATTAACGAAAATAGGAAAGCATGTATAAAAAGCACACAGACACACACACACACACGGACACACACACATACACACAGACACACACACAGAGGCTGAGAGAAAAAAAAATAATACAAAATTCAAAACCAAGTGTGTTGGGTAGCCATCATAAGAAAATATCCACGTTTTCATTTCTGACACTGAATAGAGAAGTGCTTCTAGGACTTGCTTCTATTGCGAGCTGAGCTGCAGTCAGAAATGTATGGACCGTTCTTCCTGCAGAGGCTCGAGAGCAACTTCCTAAAGAGATGGATGTTAGACTTTCATGACAATCATGAAACTATATTTTTGAAATGGCACGTGGTACCTAGTGATGGACAATATAGTGTTAATTGTTCTAGTTTAAAACTTTATCTCTGTACATTTTCTTAATATCTGATTTTTAAAATGTAATTTTTCTTTGACCTACTCTTATCCATACTTTCCCATTTTCCTTCCTTCCTCCCTTCCTTCTTCCCTCCCACTCTACCTCTTTTTCTTTCTTTCTTTTCTTTCTTTCTTTCTTTCTTTCTTTCTTTCTTTCTTTCTTTCTTTCTTTCCTCTCTCTTTCTTTCTTTCTTTCTTTCTTTCTTTCTTTCTTTCTTTCTTTCTTTTTCTTTCTTCCTTTCCTTTCCTTTCCTTTCCTTTCCTTTCCTTTCCTTTCCTTTCCTTTCCTTTCCTTTCCTTTCCTTTCCTTTCTTTCTTTCTTGAACCCTGGCATTGGAACCGCCAATTTTATTATGAGCAGGGGTAGAAGGTTGCTGAAGAATGTTATAAATGGTGGTTTGGGTCTGGGTTTATCTACAAATGCCTATATGATAAAACAAAAATATGCCATTTGCAGAGCAGGCATTGCTTGTAGCTGATTGATACCAGATAAAGGGCAGTCTGGACAGGATAAGGAAAGTAGTTTAGAATATTTCATTTGCAAAATAAAATATTAGAGGAAAGCACAATATTCAAGACCTAAAATAGAATAATTGACACATATAAACATTTCACTACCCTGTCTCATTTCCCATTTTTAGAAGTCCGTGGCCCAGTTAAATCTTAGTTTGTTAATTGCAGGTATCAAGCATCTTCTACAATAAAGTTTTTTCCCCCACTAAATCATTTAAAGGAACTAAATGCGGACTGCAGCGCAAGATAAAGAAAAAAAAATGGTCCAGCAGGATGTGCTCAGGGATGCAGTACCATTCACTCCGGGCTCTTATGCACTTCTTAGAGGCCTCCGGTCCCACCTACCTAACAACCCACCCCTTTAATAATGTGGTACACACAGCCCATGATAAACACTATGCTCCATAGTCCCCCTCGTATGCTGTCACCCCAGAGTTTTAGATACCCAGCGTCTCGACAGGACCATGGCCTGTCCCTTTTTATTGCCAGATCACCATATTTCTGTATTGATACAGGCACACAGTTGCCCAGAGGGTTTCAACTAAAACACACTGAGCTTCTAAACAATGGGGATTAGGTTGGAAAATACACTTTATGTTTCCACGTCCTGTATGCTGACCTTCTAGCATTACTCATGTGCCCCAAGACTCACCAAACTTACTGATTTCACTCCTCAAGGCTCTTGAGCCCAATTGCCAGGAGACTGTTTGGCATTAATCCTTGACCCTTCAAAGATGGCCACTGTGACCTCTTCACCACATCTTTTTCTGCTTCTGTTGTGCCAGGCTTTTTCATTCCCCTTAACTCACCAGGATCCTCCCTGCTCTGGCATTTCAAAAATGTTCTTACTTGGGGCACCTCGGTAGCTCAGTTGGTTAAGCATCTGCCTTCAGCTCAGGTCATGATCCCAGAGTCCTTGGATGGAGTCCCGTGTTGGAGTGGAGTTTGCTTATCTCTATATCCCTCCCCCCTCCCTTTATCCTTCTCCCCTCATGCTTGCTGTCTCTTGCTCTCAAAAAAATAGATAAAATCTTTTTAAAAAATTATGCTCTCACTTTTGTTGGAACGAGTCACCCTCTCGTCACCTAGTTAACTCCTACAATCTTTCTAGTCTCGGTTTCAACATCACTTCAACTTCTATAATAATACAGACAAAATATTTCTTCTGTGTTTCTTTTTCATAGCAATCATAACAAGAACAACTACTTTTTGAATTATTTTAAATGTCTGTTTTCTCCACTAAACTTTAAGCTTCATGGTGTCAGGGGAAAATGTTTGCCATACTTAACTACCGCATTTTTAGTCCTACAAATTCACTGAGTATTTAAGAAAATTTGAAGGATGAATGAATGAAGGAATATACATATGTATAAATAAATTAGTAAAATGCTCTTTATATATATTAAACTGCTTTTTCAACTTTTTAAAAACTTAATTTACACTTTCCTTATAGATTTGAAAATGCCCATCGACCTGTCCTTTACTACAATGAGTGTTAGTGGTTTTTTTAAAATGTTTATTAGGTAAGTGAAAAATGTGTTATTTCTCTATGTTTCCTTGATCGTTAATGATGTCAGTATTTTTCATGTTTGTAATAACAATAATTTATCTATTTATGCCCTTAATATATTTTTGAAATTTTAATTATTTTAGTCATTGATTTTTTAATCTGCATTTGTTAAGAATATCGATCATTCATTATCAGTTTCTTGCAAAATTTTCGTCCAGTTTGTCATGTTCATGTCATTGTCATTTAAAAATACTTTATGTTTTAGAGTAGCTTTAGGTTTACAGAAAAAATGAGCAGAGAGTTCAAATACTTCATTTGCACCCTCTTTCTCCTGCACTCAGTTTTTCTTGTAATTAACATCCAACTGTAGTATGGTACATTTGTGGTAATTGATGAGCTGATATTGGTGCATTATTATTAGCTGACATCTGTAGATTACTTTAAGGTTCTATAAATTTTACCAAATGTATGATGACATGCATCCGCCATCATAGTATGACATAGCATAGTTTCATTGACCTAACAATCTCCCGGGCCCCACCAATGGGTCCCTCCCTTCCCCTCTCCTGCACTCTTCCATAGTTGAGCTGGTAGACTGGAGGATTGTGGACTGGACATCTGTCATTTTCAGCTTTATTGTGTTTGTACTTTTAGGTGGAATATGGAAGCTTTAATATTTTATGTGGTGAAATCTATCACATGAGAATTCCCTTCCACACATCTAATCATTAAGTTTAAAAAGATATTCCAATAGAAATGAAACTGTTTTTGTATCGTATTTACTAAATTAAAGTGAGTTTCCTAATTAGAAAATAAGCAGCTTGGGAGCAGGAAATGACCATAACACACAGAAAAATGCCCCAGCAGGGACCTTGTTTTTGGACACAGCACAGATCCTAAAATTGTAACCACACATATTTATTGGGAAAAACACCATAAAAAGAGTACTTCAGACATATGAACAGAGCACTTTACTAATCTTGAGATTGTCTTTTCTCCCTTTGAGAACAAAGAAGGACAAAATAGCTCAAAAGATTCTTAAACTCTCTCTTCTGGGCTGAAACACCTAAACTAAATCCTAAAGACCTGTTCCTCACAGTAGTAATACTGAATGTACAGATACTCAGGTTTAAAGGCTTCTGAGTATCTCTTGACAGGGGAGGGTTTTAAATAATGACTGATCTTCCTGTCTGCTGGTTTGCCTTTCTGATTCCTCCATGACTTCGGTGACTTCTTCAGAATGTCCAGGACCCACCCATTGTGGTCACATGCCCACCCAGTTTTGCAATCATTTCCTCTGTGTACCTATCTTCATTGCTAGAATAAGAGCTCCTTGAGGGCTGAGGCTATGGCTAATTCAAACTTGCTTCTTCTTTGTTTCCTAGCACTGAATTTGACATAGAGCACGTCTTTTATACCTTGGGCTCTCCATGTGAAACAACAAATATAATAAAAATATGAAAGAAATACTGAAATCCATTAAGCAGGGAATAAATTTCATTTTTAAAGGCATTGGCATTCCTTCAAAATATTCATGTAACATCTTCTGTTGCATTTTTCCAACCTCCTCAGAAAAATAAAGATGTAAAAACAGAGCCAATTATGTTCAAACAAAGCAAGAGTGTTTAGGAGAAGGTTCTAAATTCATTATTTAAGGAATTATGCTTCCACAACCCTATTTCTATCTAACAGTTCTGCTGCTTTCAAACTCACTAATCTGTTAGCTGCAGCCTGACTAGGCAACATAAAAAGATTCTTACACATTCCTGGACAGTATGATTATCATGATACAAGAACTTCATAGTTCTAAACATTACCGTTTATATTAGACTTGTTATAACTCACAAACCCAGAGATTTTTCTTTATTTCTCCAAAGGAAAAGCATGCCAGAATACATTGCATTTGAAAGATATTTTGTTTTTATTGGTGTTTCTTCCTTTAACAAATCACTGTTTTCCTATGTGTGTGTGCATATCTACACACATATAATAAGATAGCTGCTCTGTATTGAGTGCTTATGATAGGCGCTGGGCTAAATGGCTCTTCTGTATTATTTCATTAAATCCCCACAACAAGTCTATTAGGTAAGATTGCTATTCTTTTCATTTTACAAATAAGAAAATCAAAGCCCAGTGAGACTAAGTTGCCCAACGTTATATGGACAAACACATACTAAAATGAGGATTCCAAATGGAGTGTGGCGAATTCAAATGCCTTTGGAAAAATGACTCTTTACTTGACTAAAAATAATTTTGCCTGATTGCCCAGCACAAACTCTGACTTAACATGGACAAGGATAAATTGAATATTGATTAGTATACCAAATCTATAGCACATGGAGTGAGGATTTTTCTTTTGTTTGTATGGGACGAATGTCCTGACTTAGTTGTCAGTGAAGTTGTAATGCTATGTGTTTATGTCCTTATCTATTCCGCACATTAGAATTGTCTCATTCAATCATCTCCGTTCAGACTTTTGTGGGATTTCAATGTAATGGTTACTAGTTGTGAGCATGGAACATTGAGCAAGATTTCCTGGCTTGAATGTCAATTTTGCTACTTAGTAGCTCTTGACTTCAGGCAAGTTACCTCTTACTGCTTCCATCTCAACATCCCTGTAAAGGAATAATAATAGCTCCTATTCTGTAGTGTTTTGAGGTTAATTTAGTTTATATATTTACAGTGCTTAGAATGGTGCCAGGACATAGAAAAAAATCAACAAATCGAAGCTGTGTTTCCTGTTTAAAAAATAACAACATCCTCTTTTTGACTCTACAGCAGGTGTGGGAGCAGGAAAGGATGGAGAATGGAAAGCAAAGGAAGGAACCCAAAGTAGACAGAAAGCTTCAGCAGGACAATAGTTCAACAAGACCACAAAGACATAGTTTAGTTTATTACAACTGTTTTATTTCAAAGTGTCCTTGTCCCCCATCAGTGGCTCGGCCAAGAGTCAAGTCTCAATCATCAGTTTCTAGCTGTGGCCCAGTTGGCAAGGGTGCTTCTGTGAAAAGCCATTGCAGATTTTAGGTAGCAAGTCACCAGTGTGTGAGGGCTTTCTCCTCCGCCTGCCATTCTCTGGTTGCCCTGGCACACCTTTAGATCCCAAGTATTTCAGGAAATTCTCTTCTGCTTTTGGGAAGTTTGACTTAGCTCTATAGTCTCCTGCTCTTTGCACCTTCAGTATTTATCAAAGCTCTCCAAGGGGAACCCAGTTATATATTTCAGTACCCTGAATTTTCTAGTTTTTTCCCTCTAGCCACATGGTGCTGCCAAAAGCTCTGTTGTTTGCTGGGTCCCTTTCAGTGTGCCTGGAGCCCAGACCTTTATCCTGCAGGCCAAACTACAATAAGAAAATGGCCCCTGGGAAAGCTAAGAATCCCCAACTAACCTTTGTGAAATTCTACCCCCTCTAGTCTTTATCAGACTTTTCTAGTTGCTCTCAGTCAGAGCATTTGTCTACCATGACTTAGTCTAACCAACTCATTAGATTTTAGTTTTTTAAATCACCAGATACATATTTTAGGCAAATACTTTCCAGTTCTATAACTTTCTCTAAGCCTCAGTTTTGTATCTATAAAATGGGGCTAATTAGAAAAGCTGTCTTGTAAAATTGTTGTGATGACTGAACAAGTTGATATATACAAAATGCTTACAGTGATGCTTGATATATAATATAGGATGGAGTGGTATGTGCTAGCTATTATTTTTGAAGATGATTTCAGAAGACAGGAAATCAGATTCTTCTCGTGCAAGCAAGATGATCTTTTATTTCATACACTAATTTGAAAGAGCTTTGGCTTTTAATAAATTAAGTTATCCTAGTAGTCCCTAATCCTATTAGACTCACTGTCCATCCCCTCATTTTTTAAAACAATTTCTAATGACCCATTTACTAACTTGAAATGAAATACACAAATAATATAATCTACATCTAAATGTAATTATAGAAAAAAGTTATAGTGCCCTGAATTAAATACAAAATAAAAGGGAAGTAATTTATAATAAATTAATATGAATTTCAATATAAACACAATCAGGCATGAGTATACTAGAAGACAAAAATGTAGTTAGATGTTTTTATCCACTTATAACGAGTGAATTCGGATTTAAAAGAAGATCAGGACCCTTTTCATTAAAGAATAAAGAGAAAGAAAAGCAGAAGATAGTGGAATAAAACTAACAATGTAAGTAATAACATACTACATTTATAAGAGAAAGAGGAATATACTCTAATCGAAGTAGAATTTTTATGTCTATTACTTTTTCTTTTAAAGATTTTATTTATTCATTTGAGAGAGAGAGAGAGAAATGAGAGAGCACACACAGAGGGAGAAGCAAACTCTCTGCAGAGATCCCAGGACCCTGGGATCATGACCTGAGCCAAAGGCAGACACTTAAGTGACTGAGCTACCCAGGAGCCCCTCGATTACTTTTGAAGTGAAAAAAAATGAGGTACTGAATTCATAGAAATGTGCTGGGTGGTACTTATATGTGCAGTGGTTGCAGTAATAAAAATATATCATAGGGAACCCAAGATGAGCATACATCTGGTTTCCGTAAGTCTGACAGAACATTTGAAAGTCATTACCGGTTGTGAAAATATTTTTTTTGTTCAATGGATGAATATTAAAATTCTTTGTCATTCTACCCAATCAGAATTGAAGCCAGTCATTGCTAGAGCTAGATACAGGAGATCTTTATTAGGCCAGATATTACCCATTAAGTAGCTAGATTATTAAATCCTGACAGGCCAGGGGTGGCTGGTAGGGCCATGCACTTAAAAGACAGAGAAGCTTATATCCACATGTAAGGGGAAATTTCAGTGGAGCCAATAAGCAGCACCAAGGTGAACCACCCAAATATTAGCCTTGTCATATGGGCCTGTCCTGAGCACTGCAGGCATCCAGGGGCCTCACCCTGTGCCCAGTGAATGTCAGCCATGTCTTCCCACTTACAGTGACTGAACGAACATGACCCCAGAAATTCTCAAAGTAAGCCTAGAGGGAAAGGGGGAAGCATAACACATTTTCCCAGTTACAATAAAACAAAACCTGTACAATATCTATAATGAACAAAAAACAATATAAAGAGTTGGTAGTTAATATAGAATCCACTGCTAGTGAGAAAAAATGTTTATGAGAGAGAGGCCTTTGTATTTCATTTCATAAAAAGTATTCAGGTGCTCAAGTTCTACATATATTGATGTGTGTGATCTGGTGAATACAGCCTAAATAAACAAACACACACACAAAAACCCTGACAATAGATTCAGTCTTCTTAGGTTATCTGAGCAAAAAATAATGTTACTAGGTACTATCTTGCTGTTGATGCTTGAAACACTGTGACCATACGTTATTTCTTCCTAGAATAATTTAAAGACTGGGAAACAATTACTAGTGTGTCTTTGAATGCTAGATACATTCCTCAGATTAGAAACCCACAGCTAAAATTGTCAAATAATTTTCAATGCTTTTTAACACAACTTTATTAAAAATTTACACATAGCATGTAAAATATGTTGTCTCAAATTAATTTCCAAATAAAGTTTTAATATTTAAGTGATTTGCTTATTTTGACTTTCAGGAAAAGTAAAGATTTTTCTTTTTCTTATACTTTAATTATTCACCTGTAAAATGTAAATATTATGTGAACTTTTAAGCTAATTCTGAGAAATACGGATTACCTTCCAAATCCGTACATGGACATGTCAGCTTTATTTGTTGTTAAGCAGGAGGGAACTTGTCTACAATATGTTCAATATTGTTACCACAAATATAGAATAGGGCATGCTTTCTTTTAAGATTTATTTATTTATTTTAGAGGGAGAGAGAGAAAGAGTGCACAAAGGGGAGGGAGGGACAAAAGAAGACAGAGGGGGGAAGCAGACTCCCTGCAGAGCATGGAGCCCAACCCAGAGCTTGATCCCAGGACCGTGAGATCATGACCTGGGCAGAAACCAAGAGTTAGATGCTTAACCACTGAGCCACCCAGGCAGCTGGGCATAGTTTTAATAAAAGAAAAACAATTTCAAATTTCCTAAATAGAACTAATATTTAAAATTTTTGTTTATTTACTTATTTTTAAGATTTATTTATTTATTTTAGAGAGAGAGTGCTTGTGTGGTTGGGGGAGGGTCACAGGAAGAGAGAGAGAGAATCTCAAGCCGACTCCTGCTGAGGGCAGAGCTCTAGTCTGAATCCGTCCCATAACACAGGAGCTCAGGACCTGAGCTGACATCACCAGTCAGATGCTTAACTGACTGAGCCACCCAGGAGCCCCAATACTTAAACATTTTAAATGAGTAATTATTTCTAGTTATAAATTACATTTTAAGGGATCTTTATTTTGTGTTTTAAGGTTATTATTATCTTATTCTGACTACTGTTAAAATTGACATAATTTTGCATTTACATTATGCAAAAACCTTATTTTATTGCAAAATTTTAGGGACTATTTCAGTGAATTTAGATAGAAATTAAAATTAAGCAACAAAATAATTCTCTTATGGGTTTTTAGAATAATAATTTGAGACCAGTATTAAAAAATTCAAATAGCACAAAAAGTTTCTCTCCTATTCCTGATCCCTAACCCCTCATTGGCCCTACCCAGAGATAACTATAATTTTGTTTTTTTTTAAAGTATAACTTCAGAAATGTTTCATAAATATAGAGGATATTAATAAACACATTAACAGAAGATGACTATCCAGTTTTATCTAAGCTAAGCTATTCCCTTTTTCTCTCTCTGACTCACAGAAATTTGGAAAACCAATGTGTCAATAGCACCTTCTCCCTTTCAAAATAAAGATCATTGGATGAAGTCACATGTTTGTTAGAATTTTTTATATAAATGAGGGGAGGGAGAAGATGCATTGTAGAAAAACTAAGTTTGCCTAATTTCCAAGATATGAATGAGTCCATATGAACAGAGTCATAACAGGAGGAAGGGAATAAAAAGGATATAAAGAAAAACAAACTATATACTGTTTTTTAAAAATTTATGCAGCTGCTCTAAAGAATAATTGAAGCTTCAGATGCTCAATAAATATTATTGTGTGATGAATGAGTGAATGAGTTGTTCTGAACTCCAAAAAGGCTACTGAAACATTCTTCTTTCTGTCAACATCAGTTCAATACATCTATAACTCAAACATACTCAAAAGTAAAATATTTCTCTGTGGATGAAGGATAGGAAGTTGACAAGATTAAAGCCTTAACCAGGCAAATAGAAAGTCAGAGATTTGTAATGGTCATAAAAGGCTTGATACTCAGGTTAAAAGCTGCTATCACAAAATATGTGAGAGCCACAAAATACTATTACGAGGTCTACGTTTTAACTTATGGAATTTTTCTAAAATTTATGGCTATCTCCAGGACAAGCATTTTCAGTGGTGATTCTCAATTTGTCCTCTTTTAAGATAAAGATTTTACATTTAATATCAAAGCACCATAAGCTCAAATTTTTCCCCATTGAAGTGATATTTGCAGGTGAATTTATTGTACTTGACAAGGACCATATTTATAGTCCTGGGACCTGAATGATTTTGTTATACCTAGAGATAATACATGTTTAAGAGTAACTCTTACCCTTTGTCGATAGCATAGCACTATTTTATGGAAGTACTCTAGATAACGCTGCTATTTCCTCCCAAATACGCCAATAAATGGCTTTCTACCCCTATCATTCTCATATACATGCGTCCACCTAAGAATAAAATAGGCCACCCAACAACCCCATTTAGTACTTTCACTTATGCTTAAAAAAAATCACTTTTTAAAAATTTGTGAACTTGGGGTGCCTGGGCGACTCAGTAGGTTAAGCATCTGCCTTCTGCTCAGGTCATGATCTCAGAGTCCTGGGATCAAGCCCCACATCAGGCTCCCTGCTTAGTGGAGAGTCTGCTTCTCCCTCTCCCTCTGCCCTTATCCTCTCCCCTTTCCTGCTTGTGCTCTCTACTCACTCTCATGCCCTCTCTGGTGCTCTCTCTAGCAAATAATTAATTAATTAATTGATTGATTAAAATCTTTTAAAAAATAAATACATACAATATTGGTGAACTTCTTCAGAATATTTGAACCAGAGCAAAATGATATTTTATAGTCTCAAACCTTAACCTAATTGGACTTTTGGGTTTTTTCACTAAGACAAGGATGGAGGAAAGGGATAGGTTATTACTTTTCCATTTAGTTCTAATTTGAGATATAATCAAGATAACTGGTCCTATCTCCTGAGTCAGGAAGATTTAAGTGCTATCCCAAACTCTATCACATATGAACAAATATTTAACATCTGTGTTTCAGTTTCACTATCTGTAAAATGAATAGAGTAACACCTAAGTCATATATGTTTTTGTAAACATTAGATTAAATAAATGTGAAGTGGTTAGGAGAAGACTTGATACAGAATAAAGACAATAAAATAAATACGATGGTGCTGCTGCTGATGACATTATGGATGAGAGTTAATCTTATTTTATAACATATAAGCTAACATTGGATTTTTTGGTTCCTTATTGGTTGTGAAATATGTTTATTATAACCTTTAATTACAAATCATGATAATAATAGCCATTATTAAGTACCTTATTTTTTTTATTAGGTACTTTATATCAGAGTTCTGGACTACCCAAATTTTTGATGAAACATTTAGTGTTTAGTTCTGGATTGTGGAGGATCACCCATGGTTTCTGGCTGTCTAGGTAGAGAAGATTCTAGATAGCACCAGATTAGCAGGAATCATAACATTTTAGTATTTTTTTTTGAGATTTTATTTATTCATTTGAGAGAGAGAGACAGAGATAGAAAGAGCACAAGTAGGGGGAAAGGCAGAGGGAGCAGGAGAATCAGACTCCCCGCTGAGCAGGGGTCCCAACTCAGGGCTCCATCCCAGGACCCGGAGATCATGATCTGAGCCAAAGGCAGACGCTTACCGATCTAAGCCACCCAGGCACCCCCATTTTAGTATTTTTAACAATAAAACTTAAGTGTTTCAATATTTTAACAGTGCATATCAATTGAATATCTGCCCTTTTTGCTATGGGATAACAAGATTAGGATTGGTATCTTGGGAATTGAAATAAGTTGAGAAAATATCCAACCAATGATAGTTAAAAGAGGAAATGTTTTTCAATCACATTTGCCCATCTCTGCTGGGAAAGGAACAAATCTGTTGTTCATTATGGACTGAATGTTAGTGTTTCCCCAAAATTCATATTTTGAAACATTAATCCCTAATGTGTTGTTATTTGGAGATTGGACTATTGAGGGTAATTCTGTTCAGATAAAGTCATATAGGTGGGGACCTCATGTTACGATTACTCCTTATAATAAGAGGAAGAGACACCAGAGTTCTTTCTCCATCTACCATATGAGGACATGGCAGGAAAGGAAGATGTCTTCAAGCCAAGAAGACAGCCCTGACCTGGAAACAAATGGGTTGGCACCCTGATCATGACCTTCCAGTCTCCAGAACGGTGAGAAACAAATGTTTGTGGTTTAAGCCACCCAGTCTCTTGGGGATTTTTTATGGGAGCCTTAGCCAACTAAGACACAGTGGTTCATTCGAATGAGGTGATCTTTTTTTCCATTCATGTCTGTGTCAAATTGCTCTACTTTTTTAAAGAGCAGGTCAGTTTCCCAATATCTGTCTGTTTAACACACGGCCCATACTTGACTGCAGGTAAGCAGAGATCTTAAACTCACTGCCTCAGAAGTTAGGAAGGTGTACCTGAAAGATGTGCCTTGTTTAATCAGCTGTTTCAACATTATTCCATAGAAAGCCACTTCAAAGAGTGAATGGTTCTGGCACTCACTATGGAATTGCTCTTAAAGTTTAGGAGTATGGTGTCAGGCAATATTGAAATCTCATATGAAAAATAGGTTTTTAAGACTTATCCCTGAATTTGTCATTGAGATTATATAATTATGACTATAATTAATTCACTCATTTATCCATTCATTCATTTCAAATATGTGTTTGAACAGTTATTAAGGACGGGGCCACGGGATCGACCTTGTATACTGGAAATTCCTCTTCAATATCAGTTTAAACAACAATAGCATTGTCCTGAAGATTTAATGTGAGCTTTATATTTTGTAATTGATTGGATTTTCCTGTGTTGGCTGCTAGAAGCTCATACTTAAATGCAAGTTTCACCTCAGAGCAGACTTTTGGTCTAAAGTCATTTTGGGTCTATTACTCTTTCCTAATTTTATTTTTCCTTTATCTCATTTTAGAATATTTTTAATTCTTCTTGCTAATTTATGTACTTATACAAATTCATCTATGGAAAAAGCCAGGAATAAAATAAATATTAATCACCTATAGGTAAAAATGGAAAATATGATTGCCAGGACATTAATTAATAATGTATGGATTTGACTGATAGATTGTTTTCTGGTGTTTCCTATCAAAATGTTGCCATTTTATCATCTTCTGATATTAAAACTTAAATAGATATAATAAAAGAATATTGGTCAAAGCTAATGACATGGGTAAACTACAACTTGCTTAATAAACCGGGGTTGAGTTGGAATCGTCATGGAAAAAATTAAGTGGGTCAAGATATTAAAAAAAGTAATGATATCATTTTATGGGTAAAAACTTGAAAATCCACATAAGGAAAGATGCAGTTTATGAGAGACATTTTGAAATTATATTAGCCCTGAGATTAAAGTAAAAGAAACGTTCTTCACATTGAAAAAAGTATTGCTAAAATTTAGTATTTTCTTTATATATTTACAGAAAAAGTCAATTGTTATCTGAAAATGATGATAGCCCGGAATTTGTGAGGGCCAAAGAAAAAAAAAGAGTAAATAAGGGAAAAGTGTATTAGGATTGTTCAATTCAGCTATGAAAATCTAAAGAGATAGGATATAAAAATAATGTCTGGTATAATTTTAGTCTTTAACTTCTTTCTTTGAGAGCTCTTGGGGACAATTCTTAAAAAGTCAAAAAGTCTGACTCTTGAAATTACAGCTGTAACAAAATTTGGGGAGAAAAAAAAGTCCAAAATCCCATTTTCAAATACCTTGACTAGAATGATGTACCGGGAAACACATCGGGCTTTATAAAGAACAAATTCTGTCACAGTAGTAGCAGATCTCTTTCTATTGACAGAATAATGGGACAGTAAATCAGGGAGAAGCATTACATGCAATTTATCTTGACTTTAGAAAGAGTTTGATTCAGTCTTGTATGAAGTATTAATCAAGAAAAGGGGAAAAGTGTGCTGAAGGCCTTGCAGCTATTAAGTGGATCAGCATCTGGTCCATTTAGTCAATGCGAGGCACTCAGAATATTGCTATTAATAGCTCAAATATATCTGGAGATATAAAATACATGGAATTGTATGCAATTAATACCATTATACAAATATGGCACGAACAAAATAGAAAATAAATGGGAATCAATATCTGCCTTACCAATATTAAATACCAACATTAAGATAAATAATTACCTGTGGGTATTTGACTTTGGTGCTATACGTTGTCTATTTCAAGAGGTCTTTATATTATGCCATTTAAAAAATTCGAACAATTTATCAAGTTTACTGGATAGCACAACCCTGGATGAAGATAACTGTTATGTTGAAAGAAGGCCGCATGATATTTTGGCATGGTTGGAGTCATCAACAACAAAAGAAGAAACTAGTTTATATCCATTTGTGAATTTAGCAGAGGGTAAGAGTGACAATCTTATCTAGCATTTATTGAGTGCTAAATATCTGCCAGACACTTTATACACAGTACCTCTCGGACGGCAAACCACAAGCCTATGGAGTAAATGTCATGCTGGAGTATTTCCTAATCTCACAGACATGCAGACGAAGGCAAATATAAACAGAAAGCTCAGAATTCAGAAAGGAATTGAACGATTATCTAATCCAGCTTCTTTCAAAGTGAAGTCACTCCTACGAAATCCCTTACAGAAACAGATTTTTGAGACTCCGCACAACAGGGGCCAGGAGACTGAGAAAAGAATTCGTTGAGAAACATGTAATAAAAGTGTTTTGTTTTTGTGGGGGTGTGGCAGAGAAGAGTCACTGTCTGAATAAAATAGAGAACAAAAGGAAAGTAGGATGTCATTTAAAAATGTTATTAGATTTGGCAAATGACCAGATGACCTTGAATAGTTCCAGTTTTGTGGATGGGAGCAGAAGACATTTTACAGAGGTTAAAGGGGTGTGTGTGGGTGTGGGTGTGTGTGTGGATGTGTAGAGAATCGGTGTAAGGGGCATATACCATTTGAAGAGTAGGGCCACAGAAAAAATAATAACAAAATAACAAAAACAGTCAAAGCATAAAATAAGTGTTGTCTTAAGAGATGCAAAAAAATTAAGTGACCAGAGAGGGCTTGAATGATAAAGAAGGAATGAGAAATGTTTCATAGTGGGAATCAAAGGGAGTATCAGTGCAGGATCCTCTTGAAAAAGGAAAGCAACGAGTTCTAATGGCAGGTGAGCTTTTCCTTAGACATGACAGGACAGATAAGACACACGCATAGAGATGAATGTTGACATGAAGGAGGAGATGATGGGGGATAAAAGTGGCATGGATGTGAATTTAAAGACATACTGTAGTAAGTAAGCCATAGAATTGATGAGGGGTATAGACTAGGACTGGAAAACTTTATTTTAGCATACATATGCAGTTTAATAAGTGCTGCTCCATTCTTCTAGGTCTTCATGGCACTATAAGTAATGACAAATGAGGGGAAAAGACAAAGTCATTTTGCAAAATAGAATACACAGGACATTTTGAAAAAGCAATTTCCTTGCTTACTATTCCTTTAAATAAAAAACGTATTCTTCCTTATGGAATAATTTTCTTCATCCTGAATCACATTCTGCATAAGTCCCATTAGTGAGGCTGTGTGTGTGGCAAAGAGAGAGAAGGAAAAAGGACTTACAGCACAAAACTATAGCCTGTATTTGTTTTAGCACTGAAGATATTGATGCCCTCACTGAGGTTTCTTAGAAATTTAATTATTATTTGTAAGTTGCATCTTGGCTACTTATAATATATTGCATTCACTTCTGACTTTCTACAATTTCGACACAAAAGTATAGATATAAGTTATGTGTTTATTACATATTTGAGCTTTTTTGTGTGTTCGCCTTAAACCAAAACCTTCTGCTTTTTCTTCAATGAAAAGCTGTACTGCCTTCAAACAGTATGTTCTGCACTCACTCTGGCTTTTTCTATTGAGACATCTATTGCACTTACGATAGCAAGAATGCCTAATTAATCAAAAGTGTTTTAAGATATCAATATCAGTGAATAATTGTTTTATCCTCTGAAACGACAACATCATACAAATAAAAATTATTCATTTAGAAATGAAAATAACTTCTTTAGGTTTAAATTTTAGTGCTAAAAATTTGATTTGCCTCATGTCAAAGTACCTGAATTGCTGGACTTTTATCTGACTAAGTAATCACTTGATTCAGTAGAAACCAGTGACCACAAACACTATAAATATTTTGGAAATCTTTAGTGCACAAATATCTGATATTCTATGAAAAAATAAGAATTATGAATGTGTTTTGAATGTAAATGGGGCTTTTTGTGTTGTTTATTATTTTATAATATTTCTGTAGCATCGAATACATGCAAGGGTGGAGGGAGAAAAAGAAGGAGACCATATATATATTTTATATGTATATAATATAATATATATATACTGAATATATGCTGATCATCACTGCATTAATGAAGTTTAAGGAGATGGGGAAAACCTTTATATATACATATGTGTGTGTGTGTGTGTGTGTGTGTGTGTGAGATAAAAAATCTTTTTCTTTTTTACTCTGGATGTTTATTATTTCTTTCTATGATTCCCTGTAAGAATCTTTGTACAATGTTGCCCTACATTTTCACAGCTAAGGAAGCCTCTTTGCCCCTCACAGCATGATTTCTAATACAAAGCTCAGAATCACGAGCTGTATTCCGGTTTGACCCAGAAAGCTTTGACATTCAAAGTCAGAGTGGTCTGAATGGCTCAGTCGAGATGCAAGTCTAAATTAATTGGGAAATTTGATTATAATGACACTTGAGGGAAGGGATAATATATTGGACTTTTTTATTAAATTTGTATCTATGTAATTTAAATGAATAATTGTTAATAAAATTGCTAAAACTGAAATGTGTTCAGGTTAAATAAATGAAGTAACCTCTTCAGCTGTTCTAGTGATTCAGAAATAGAGCCTATTGCTTCTGGAGTGAACTGGGCTTAAGATGACTGGCAGAAAAAAATATTTACGAATGTGTAATCACAATTCTTAGTGCAGTGCTGAGATGAGTGCATATAAGTTTTAGTTTTATAAGAAGTGAAATAACGCAGATACAGAAGTATCATCAGCACGCATGGTGACATTTAGCACATGTGATCGCATTGAATTACATAGGTATCTTTTATTTCCTTCTTGGGATATTGCTAAGTATGCTGTTGAGTCCAACTTTGCTTTTTGTTCCTATAAAGCACATCTAGGTCCAGAGATTTAAAGAATTAGAAAGAGGCAAGATTGTAGCTTTTTGCAATAGTCGCCCTGGATTATAATTCAGCATCACAATAAGCTACTTGATAATTTTTTGAAGACGAATGTTTGAAGTGTAAAAAAATCGTGTGAAGCTTGCAAACTCCTCAAATTATATCTGTCTGTTTTTATGTAAGAACATTATTCATTTATTTAATCATTCAACACACACACATATTCTAAATTAGTCACTGGATTAAGAGCAGACAATAAGACATTCTCCCGCTTTCCTTCACAAAACTCACTTTAGTGATAGAACAAATTAACCTTCATTATGCAATTAAGAATTTGATTTCAGTTCTGGTAAATGCTATATATATACATGAAAATATTGCCAAGAAAGTGTACTTGAGGAAAATGACAATTTAACTAAATGTTTGAGGAAGAATAAAAATTGAGTCCAGAGAGACAGGAGTGATTGAAAACCTGGAAGTTATAGGAAGCTGACTATAAAGGAGTCCTGAGGTGGTTAGGAACACAGCATGATGGAGAAGATCAGTCAAGGATCATGAGGCTAGTAAGGAGATGAGAGGTGCATATGAGGTGGTGAGATTAGCTGGACCAGGTCATGCCGAAGCTTGCAGGTTAATTTAAGGGTCCACTCATTATCTAAATCACAATGGAAAATTAATGATGGTTTTTAAGCAGGAGAGTTACATACTCACACTTTTCTTTGAAAAATGTCACTTCCTTGTGGAAAATGGATCAAAAAAGAGCAGGAATAGATCTGAGAGGACTGATTAGAAGGGTCTGCACTGGTCCAGGTAAGCCATGATTGTAGTTTGAACTAAGGTAGACATCATTGTGAAAGAGAAAAGTGAATTCAATAGACAGTTAAGAAATGGAATGAGCAGGGCTCTGGGATAAATAACATATGGATGATGAAGGAGAGGGAAAAACCAATGATTACTCGTAATTTTCTAGCTTAAAAAAAACTAATACCATGTGATGGATGTTAACTAGACTTTGCAGTTATCATTTGCCTTATATACAAATATTGAATTATATTATACACCTGAAACTAATAATACCTCAATGAAAATAATCAACATTTTTTTTTATTTTGCATTAAAAAAAAAAAACAAAACAAAACACCTAATACCATTTACTGGAATCTGGAGCCCCGAAGGAGAACCAGATTTAATGGCTGTGGGAGATGGTAAGTTTAGATTCAGGCATGTCAAATTTGAGGGGCCTTTCACATCTCTTAAGATGACCAGAATAAAAAAATTAGATAGTAAAAGTAGTGATGAAGATGTGGAGAAATAAGGACTCTCATACACTACCAGTGGGAATGTAAAATGGTGCAGCCCATTTGAGAAATAATCTGGCAATTCTTCAAATAATTGCACATAGGGTATATACAACACAGTAATTCTACTGCAAGGTATATAGCTAAGAGAAGTGAAAATCTACATCCACACAAAAATTTATACATTAAAATTTATAGCAGCATGACTCATAATAGCCAAAAGGTGAAAACAAATCAATTGTCCAAGTAACAAATGCTAAACAAACGTGGTTTATACATACAATGGGATATTATTCAGCCATAAAAACGATGAAGCTTTGATACATGTTATTACATGGATGAACTGTAAAAATAATATGCTAAGTAAAAGAATCCAGTCACACAAAACTAAATTTTATATGATTCCGTCATCTGACATATCCAGAACGGCAACATCCATAAAGACAGAGAGTAGATTAGTGGTTTTGTAGGGCTTAAAGAATGGATGGGGAAATAGGTAGGTGACGGCTAAAGAGTACATGGGATTTGTTTTTGAGATAAAGATGTTCTAAAATTAGATTGTAGTGTTGGTTGCTCATATCTGTGAGTATACTAAAATCTATTGAATTGTGAACTATAAATGAGTAAATTGCATGGTATGTGAATTGTATCTCAACAAAGCTCTTTAAAGAAATTGAAGGGCCTGTGAGAATGTCAACTATTTGAACTCAGAGATGAGCTCTCGACAGAAGAAATATATTTGGGATTTGTGGATAGATTGTAACTAAGATTGTGGATAAGGATGAGAAAATACAGAATTAGGATTAAATATGGCTAACAAGCAATCTTGCCAAAGTTCTAACATACATATTTCAGGTCATTGCTGATGGGTCAGTAGAAGAGACTGCAAAGGAGCAGTAAGATATGAAGTGTAAAAATAAAGGTTGTGGGATTGTGGTTTCAAGGGCGTCAATAGAGTGTGTTAAGAGAGTATTGTGAATAGTTAGGAATGGAATTAAGAGTCAAGTAGGATGTGGTATATATACATCTATGTAAGTAGATGTGGTATGAAAAATATCCATCAGACTGAGTGACTCAAAGTCACTATTACCTCTGTTAGGGCCATTTGTGCAGTGGCAGTGGAGAAGGCTGCAGAAACAACAACAACAACAACATTGCAATTCACTGAGCAATGTGTGTAGGGGAGGATGTGGTGTTAATGACAGTAAATCCCTTTGCTGAAGTAGGGTGTGATTCTAATTAGAGGGTAAGTCAGGATGAGCAGTATTTTTGTCTTTAAATTGGAAAAATACCATCAGGATTAAATGTGGATTGGAAAAATCCCATAGAGATGAATATGAGGACAATCCAGGATCTATAAAAGATTAATCATTACTGGAAGATTCCTGAGAAAGAGATACTTGATTTGGTTTAGATCGTACATTAGGCACTGATCTTAAATGATAATCTTACATACTGGAAAAAAAGACCTCTACATGTTGGTCATTAGTGAAATAGGGTTAGACTGAGCACTCACTATTTGGAAATTGGGTTGATTAAAGAGCATTGCCACTAAGTATCTGTCAGCATTGGTACCTATTAGTTTCTTAGAACTCAATCTCATAAATACATAGATACATAAATAAACACAATTAAAAACAAACATCAGCTTTGTAAGGGTCATCATGAAGGAAAAAAGGGTGGAATACTTTCAAAAGAGGAGAGATATGGGTACTCACTGGGCACTGTAATATATATATATATATATATATATATATATATATATATATATATATGCACACTGTATACTATATATACTATTAAATACCTTCTTGCTATGAAATTAATTATTTCTCATACATATGGATTGAATGAGTCACTTAGTAGACAGGGTTTTCTATTTTCCCAAGAAACTAGTCCGCAAAAGTCTGTAATAATGAAGAAAAGTGACTAATGGTATTCTTTACCAATATCACAGTAATTCACATGACAGTGAATAGAATTCAACTCCCCTTATTCAACTCTCAAGCTTTATTTGATTGTCAAAACTTTTTTAAAAAGATTTATTTATTTATTTGAGAGAAAGAGAACGCATAGAGGGGCAGAGGGAGATGGAGAGAGAGAATCTCAAGCAGATCCCTGCTGAGTGTGGAGCCCAATAACGGGGCTCAATCTCAAACCCTGAGATCATGACCTGAGTCAGCATCAAGAGTTGGACACTCAACTGACAGCCACCCAGGTGCCCCTGATTGTCAAAACTTTTAAATGAATAATGAAAAGATTCATAGTTTATTTATTTTCGTATGAGGAACTGAAAAGCCTTCTCAACCCAGTGAACAAAAAAGTCAAAACCAGATAATGAGAGTTGTCATCTATAATAAAACATATCAGACAGTATATTAGTTTCCAATGGTCAATGGCCACTGAAACAAATAAATAACAGGAATTTATTCTCTCAGAGTTCTGGGGCCTAGAAATCTAACATCAGGTTCAATGAGGTGAAATTATGGTGTTAGAAGTTCTGTCCGTTTTCCAGAAGCTCTAGGGAACAATCTGTTCCTTGCCTCTTCCAGCTTCTGATGTCTACCAGGCATTCCTTGTCTTGTGGCCACATCACTCCAGTCACTGCATGGTCACACTTCCTCTTCCTCTTCTGTGTGTGCCAGACCCCTCTGCCTCTCCCACATAAAGCTCTTGATGGCATTTGTGATCCACAGATAATCCAGAATAATCTTCTAAAAAGCTACCATTAAAGGTAACTATCACAAGTCCCCGATAGTAGGACCGGATACCTGTGGGGGCGCCATTTGTTCCAGTAAACCATCTCTGATCTACACTTTTAATATAATATCTTAACTGCTCTTCATGTTTTCAACCTCTTCCATTTCCTGTCTTTGCCACCCCACCATGCTGCTTTCAAAATTGTATTGAAATGCAATATCCTCATTGCTCTGAGAGGGACTTGGTTTTTAATTCAAGTTAATCATTAGACTCTTCTGTTAAGACTACTTCTTTAGCATCAGAATAAAGTTTCACTGTATTCCTACTGCATCTAAAGCCCCTCTGGGTTTGTGGCGTGGTTCCTGTTGATTTAGATGCAGCAACTTCTTTCATTGTGTTTTTCTTGCTTACTACTACAGGGAAAGCAAAATCTTGGTGGCTCTTTATTCTTGCCCATAAGTTCTTCCTTCTGTTCAGAATGCTTTTCCACAGTGATCCTCAGAGCACCTCTCTTGTGTCTCTTATGCCTTGCCAGTTTCCCTTCAAACTATATACTTATTTGAATGCATCATAAAAGCCCATCTTCCAAATACTTATAAAAGCTTGACTAGATTCGTTCCTTTAAAAAAAAAAGGTAGTAACTCTTATTATTTTAAGGGTTTGATTGAAAGGTGATTCTAACATTAGCTAAGGGTATTTTATTTTATTTTATTTATTTATTTTTTTAAAGATTTTATTTATTTATTTGACAGAGATAGAGACAGCCAGCGAGAGAGGGAACACAAGCAGGGGGAGTGGGAGAGGAAGAAGCAGGCTCACAGCAGAAGAGCCTGATGTGGGGCTCGATCCCATAACGCCGGGATCACGCCCTGAGCCGAAGGCAGACGCTTAACCACTGTTCCACCCAGGCGCCCCAAGGATATTTTATTTTAGAATAAAGTTCAGTATATTGATAATGATGACACCAAAATAAAACAAAAACCAATGTTTACGTTTTTTGTTTGTTTAGTAGTTTTTATTACAGTTATATGCAATATATTATATTTTTACCTCATTTAATCTTCCTTCCTACATATGACCTCTCCATTCCATTGCTGAGCAAACTTAAAAACTCCCCCAGGTAATTAGTAGAAGAGGTGGTATTTGAACCCAAATAATCTGGCTCTAGAGCTTTCTCTCAAGTACTTCAGTATGAATATCAGAACCATTGTATTTATACAGCCTTACATTTTGGACCATCTGGGCAGTGCTGATTATTCTCAATATTGTAACTGAAACGAATTCAATAAAGAGCCCTAAGAAAATTAATTCACTTACGGTTAAATAAGATATCGCTCTAATAATTAGGATTTCATTTAATGTAGTTCAATAGAATTTCAATTAAATCTATATATTAATAGCCAATATTTGCATAGTTCCTCATAACTTATAAATTACTTGTATAGGATCTCATATGATTGTCACCACAAATATGTGACAGAAAGAAATCTTTCCGTTTACCAATTTACAAATAAATGCATTAGACTCATTCAATGAGTTTAAGAAGCTAACCCACAGTGTTTGGACACCAGAATCCTTCTGTTGCACAGTTTACTGTTTGACAGCTTGACTCAACCTATTTAGAAAGCCAGCAATTTTAGAAAAGAAGTGAAGGAGAAATCACAACAAATTTTTGCCAGACTTCAACTTCTTTTTTATGCTTCTGTTCAGATTCAGCCTTGGCTGTGAGAAAGAAAAAAGAGAGCACTGGGAATGGTTCTACATGACGAGGGTAAAGGACAAGAACAGTCCCCAAAGTGCAGTGATCACATTTGGCCCAAGGGACACATGGACTAGTGCCTGCCTATCTCTTGTTTCCATTTCTTTCAGATTTTCATGCGGGAGGTTCATATAATACACAATTCTGTGTATTAGTGACGGTGAGCCCCTTTCATTTTTGATCTGCTAGCTAAACCAGTTATTGCAATTCATATCTGACAACCACGGGGAATCAAATGTTTAGTGTTTCTCTTTGGAATTAACTCATATTATAAACCCTCCTGAAAATGATTATTGCCGATGGCATTACCAATTCTCTTGAATGGGAATTTTCATGTTATCTGTTTTATTAACATGGGTATTAACATATAACTCAGACTTAGAATTCTCTTAATGATTTACTGAGCAAATGGAGAAAAGCATCTCTTTACTGACCTTTCTTTTTAGCAGTTTAGAAACACCTTTAACTTTCAAACACAGTTTGACCTTGAACTAAATTTAAAATAGTATTTAAATGACATATTTATTCTTACATACAAATGGAAATTTAAAAAATAGTTTACAGGCTGCTGTAACAATGTGCCACAAAGTGGGGAGTTGAAATGACAATCACTATTGTCTCATGGTTCTGGAATCTAGAAGTCTGAAATCAAGCTGTAGATAGGGTTGACTTCTTCTGAGAGCTGTAAGGTTAGGAACTGTTCCAGGCCTCTCTCCTAGCTCCTGGATCATCATCGTCACGTTCACCTGTATGCAAATCTGTCTGCAAATTTCCTCATTTTATAGTGACCTCATTTTAAGTTGATTCCTTCTGCAAAGACCAAATCTTCAAAAAAGTTCACATTCTGAGGACCAAGGGTTAGGACCATAACATAGCAATTTTGAAGGGTCACAATTCAACCCACATTACCACTTTTGCAATATTTTTCTATCTTGGTTTTCTTGTCATATGTTGTAATTCCTTATTTTTGTGGTTAGGAATGTGGCATATACTATCTAATACATAAATGTTGATGGGAATTATAAGAAAAATTCTTCTTAATGCAATGCATTGAAGAATCAGAATCTGTTAAAAATAGACAACATGTTATGTGAATAAATGACTAAAAATATAGCAAAATCAAAACCCACAGGAGATCAATATATCTTATTACAACTAGAGGACATATTATAATAGTAAAGAAAGATAAAAGGTTGAAATTTTTCCATGGATGTTGGGAATTTCGCTAAGCATCAAATAAGCAAATTTTTCTAACTGATGGAGACATGCCAATGAGGCTGAATATTCTTCTGATTATTCATCTCTCAGCTGGAAATATGATTCTTATAATTACCAGTTTGAGATGAAAAATTAAAGCATCTGTTTTAATGGTCCTCTCTCTTAGATGATTGGATTTATTAGCATGCTTCTGTATCTATGTTTATACTTTACATAAAAATTACATTTAAACCTACATGTTCCAGAGTCTTTTTAACTTTGTTGAAAATTCCATTTTTACTGATATTCTGATGGCTTTGGAAGTTTTAATAACTTTCCTTGGATGTTTATATATAACACATTGTATTAAAAGTAATATATTTTTTCCTTTCACTACAGTCTATACTCAATTTCAAATTTTATCTGGCATTTCATTCATTTATTTCAGAAATGTTTATTGATCACCTATCATGTACCAGATATTTTTCCAAACACGGGATATAGCAGCAAACAAAATAGAGAAAAATATTTGTCCTTGTGGAGCTCAAGTGACCAGGGGAGTAGACCGACCATGCACAAATAGCTAGTGAGTTAATTATACAGCATATTGAAAGCTTTCACGTGCTATGGATAAAAATAAAGCCAGAAAAGTGGATAAGAAGTGCTGATTTGTGGAAGAGTTTATAATTTAAAATGGATTCTGAGGGAAGTCCTCACAGAGGCATTTGAACAAGTACTTAAAAGAGCTGATAAAGTAAGTCATATGAAGATCTGGGGGAGTAAAAGAGAAAAAGAGTCCAACTGGTGCAAAGGCCCTGAGGCAGGCAAGCCGCATGGAGGCCACAGTAGTTAGAGTGAAGTAGACAAAAGAAGGGAAAGAAATGATGAATGCTGAGGTCGGAGAGTGAATGGAGAAAACACAGAGTAATATAGACAGTTTTAGACTTCTGCATAGTGTGAAGGAGTTTCTAAGTTATACCAGCTCAAGGAGGTAAGCATCTTTCTCCAAACGTAAAGATTGACTTCAACCATCTTTAACTCCTACTGCAGTCACCAGCATGCCACATGAAGCTAACACTTCAGAAAAGCCATTCCCAGGTAACAGAATCACAGAAAATATTACATAAAGTGCAGAGATAAGGAAATTAATTTCCTTAAGTTTTGTCATTGTGCCGATTACATGACTGCAAAGCATTATACACTTATCATTACATTGTAATTGGCAGCAAAGAAAGAAGATTGCACACCTGAATTCTGAAGTTTGAACTATTGAGGCAAAAACAAAGCTGAAGTTTTCCAGCTTTTAGATCAGTTCTGGAATAATGATGTGACAAGAAGACATTTAAGACAATTAATATAAGGCAAAATAAAAAAAAAGAAGTTTTATTAAGAATTGTCATATACAGATAAGACTTTCCTTTTTATCTTAGTGAGTTGTATTTGGTTATTAATATCAAGACAATGTTATAGTTATATATTGATATTATATCATTTGGTATGTATATGTTTAACTTAATTAGTACACTACATGCAGTTTATTTCATAGATTTTTTTGTTTTCAGTTTTAAACATGTATTTCGTGGGTCAAATTTGAAATCCCAGATGAAGAGAAACCATTATTAAAAAGTACCTGTGCAGTTTTAACTAATAACTGTAATCAGAGTAGTGTCTGGAATAACTTTTGTGGAAAGGTTTTCAGTTAAGGATGCTTCAGTCCACATGGGCCTGCTGGTGGTTACAAAGACAAAATAAACTGCTCAGTTTAACAAACAAAATATTATTTGTTAGATTTGCATCTTGAGAACTTTTGTAGATTAAAATGCAATCTCTGGAAATAGCGGTGCTTTTTCTACCGTGTGGAACAATTTTCAGAGGAGTTATTAATTTTTGAAGAGCTGAAATTCTACAAAGATACTTTCCATTCCTTCCCCCAAATTGGTGAAGCAAGAACAGAGACTCAGGACAATGTTATTGGGTGGGTATTATGCTAGTAATGAGAACAGAATTACTTTTCCCAAATTGAGAAATCAGCCTATAGTGAGTGCTTGAACCGATTAAGCCGGATAAGAAAGACCATGTATAATGCCTCATTGTATTACGTATGTACCACTTGCTAAATTCAGCCTCTTTTAATCTTGTTAGTCGAAAATATCCCTCCCATTAGACAATTTATTTGTTATATCTAGTCAACATTTTTATTGAAACACGAGTTAAATGCAAAGAGAATGCCTTTTCAGCAAGATTTTAATGTAGTTCTTGCTATGGAAGAATGAAAACCACACACTTTACCTGCTACTGAGTACAATTAAAGTATAATTAGAATCTAATGGATTTGCTAAAGCATTTAATGATGAATAACATTTAATTCTGCATACTGTAAAAGGTATCTAATTGATATACTCAATTTTAGTAGTCAAATGGATACACTAATATGAGGTAACATTTAAGGATTGTCATGCAAACCACTGAATAATATGACAGTTTCAAGACTGCCTGCATATGCCTACATAATCTTTTTACTTATACTTCTATAATTTAGGATGGAAACTATGATTCTTGGAGTAGAAAGTAATATTATCTACCATAGGTTACCTCTGGTTTTATAGCAGAAACATTACAAATGCTGGGATGAAATGTTTATTAAAATCATTTAACATCTTCATAGGGAGCCTGAAGTTATTTGTAATTTTTGTTTGATTATATTTATGTTATAAATTGTGAAAATCATGTAATCACCAGGGGTAAAATGAAAAAAATGTATATACATAAAATACACACAAACAAGACACTGCAGTTTTGCAATTTTGCAATGTGAGACTGTAAACATGCAAAATTACTTAGCAATAAGTTTCACTTGGTGATTAATTGAAAGAGTTGATGTTTTATGCTAATAAACATGGAATTATGGCATTAAAAGGAACAAAGTGTTTGGAAATATGTCCCTTCAGTTGTATTTATTAATATTATTTTAGTGATATTTTTGTTATCTGAATATGAGTTGTAGACCTGACACGTGTTCCAGGTATACGGTGACCTCTGTGGAAATTGTTGCTGTCCCTGGTGCTCAGTTGAATTGAAATGCACATATGGTCTCTGCATGACACCCTTCTCTTGGATTGGATCATTCAATTTTCCAACATGTTCCTGACTTTTTCAGCTTCTGACCTTGTGAGTAATGCTTGAACCCATGACATGAACCTACCCAGGATCAGGCTTCTTGTCATCACCCTCTTGTGTTACAGATTTTAGATCCATGACCATATTTCTAATTTTACAATCCCATGAGCAAAGACCACATTCAACTTTGTTGTTGCCAGGATATTTTGTCTTGATCGAGCCCTTGTGAGATTTATCTAGCACTTGTGATTGGTAACGGAACAATAAGTGGATTAAACAAGTTAACGGGGGCATATCAATGATGAATGGCCAATAGTTAGAATCCATTAAGAGATGTGAAAACAAGCAAACAAACCAGTAGACTAGAATTCTATTTTTTCTTAGCCACAATACCGTTTTTAACTAAACAAAAACTTATCATTTATAGTAACTTTCAAGAAGTATTTGTGGTTTGACATAAACAAATTGTAGTTTGGCTTTCTTCATGTGTTTACTTCATAAATACATTCTGGGTGTGTATTACGAAGAAGGTGCTATGGTGGTTTCCAAACAGCGTGTCATACTTCTGACCTAGACAATACAGCCTAGATATGATTTCCCCTGCTCTTCCCCATAAAATGGAAATTATAAACCCTGTAAACAAGGTTAAGAGACAACCAAGTGAGATTTTTGAATTGCATAAAGAGGAAGATAAGAATGGCTAGGCACCACAGACTGGAGGAGTAACAGAGCAGCAGGGTGCCTTCCAACCAGAATAAGATAATGTAGGCATGCCTTTCCTGACTTCCAATTTAGCAAGAGAAGGCAACCCAGATAGGTTTGTTTCTGCTCTGGATCTCTTGGAAGTACTGTCAACAACAACAGGCAAACTTAACAATACCAGCAAGACGCATCACCTGGGAGTGTTGCCGATAATGTAGCAGAAATATAAATACATCCAATAGACTATCCTTTTTCTCATGGGTGTTATAAATCATATTTGAAAATTCCAACAAAAATGTAGCAATTCCTGATACATAGACAATGATATTTAGAATTGGGTAAGGTAAAGGAATCCAACTGCAAGTAAGATGTCTACAATTTATTTGAAGTGGTAAAACATTATACCAATATACTATGACAAGCCATATATGTATATTGTAACAAACAAACACAATTTATTTGAAGTGGTAAAACATTATACCAATATACTATGACAAGACATATATGTATATTGTAACAAACACATATATGTATAAGAAACATATACAAAATCAATGCATAGAAATCAGTTACATTTCTAAATACACTATGAGACAGAAGAAAGAGAAATTAAGGAATCGATCCCATTTACAATTGCGTAAAGCCCCATAAGATACCTAGGAATAAACCTAACCAAAGAAGTAAAGGATTTGTACTCTAAAAACTATAGAACACTCATGAAAGAAATCAAGGAAGACACAAAGAAATGGAAAAATGTTCCATGCCCACGTATTGGAAAAACAAATATTATTAAAATGTTTATGCTACCCAGAGCAATCTACACATTCAATGCAATCCTTATCAAATTACCATTGACATTTTTCACAGAACTGGAACAAATAATCCTAAAATTTGTATGGAATAATAAAAGACCCCAAATAGCCACAGGAGTGTTGAAAAAGAAAACCAAAGCTGGTGGCATCACAATTCTGGACTTCAAGCTATATTACAAAGCTGTAATCATCAAGACAGTATAGTACTGGCACAAAAACAGACACATAGATCAATGGAACAGAATAGAGAACCCAGAAATGGACCCTCAACTCTACGGTCAACTAATCTTTAACCAAGCAGGAAAAAATATCCGGTGGAAAAAAGACAGTCTCTTCAACAAATGGTGTTCGGAAAATTGGACAGCCACGTGTAGAAGAATGAAACTGGACCATTTTCTTATACCATATACAAAGATAAACTCAAAATGGATGAAAGAGCTCAATGTGAGTCAGAAATCCATCAAAATCCTAGAGGAGACCACAGGCAGCAACCTCTGTGACTTCGGCTGCAGCAACTTCTTGCTAGGCACGTCCCAAAGGCAAGGGAAACAAAGGCAAAAATGAGCTATTGGTACTTGATCAAGATAAAAAGCTTTTGCATAGCAAAAGAAATAGTCAACAAAACAAAAAGACAAACAACAGAATGGGAGAAGATATTTGTAAATGACATATTAGATAAAAGGCTAGTATCCAAGATCTATACAAAACTTACCAAATGCCCCAAAACAAATAATCCAGTCAAGAAATGGGCAGAAGACATGAATAGACATTTCTCCAAAGAAGACATACAAATGGTCAATAGACACATGAAAAATGCTCAATATCACTTGGCATCAAGGAAACACAAATCAAAACCATAATGAGATACCACCTCACACCAGTTAGAATAGCTAAAATTAACAAGTCAGGAAAAAAAATGTTGTCGAGGATGCCGAGAAAGGGGAACGCTCTTACACTGTTGGTGGGAATGCAAGCTGGTATAGCCACTCTGGAAAACAGTATAGAGTTTCCTTAAGAAGTTAAAAATAGAACTACCCACTGACCCAGCAATTGCACTACTAGGTATTTATCCCAAAGATATGAATGTCGTTATCCGAAGGGACACCTGCACCACAACGTTTATAGCAGCAATGTCCACAATAGCTAAACTATGGAAAGAGCCCAGATGTCCATGAACAGAGGAATGGATAAGGAAGATTTTGTATGTATAGATAATGGAATATTACTCAGCCATCAGAAAGGATGAGATATCATTTACAATAACTTGGATGGAACTAGAGGGTATTATGCTGGGCAAGATAGTCAAACAGAGAAAGACAATTATCATATGGTTTCTCTCATAAGTGAAATATAACAAACAGTGTGGAGGATCATAGGGGAAGGGAGGGAAAATGAATGGTAAGAAATCAGAGATGGAGATAAACCAGGAGAGACTCTTAACTATAGGAAACAAACTGAAGGTTGCTGGAGGGGAGGTAGGTGGGGAGATGGGGTAACTGGGTGATGGGCATTAAGGAGGGCACGTAATGTGATGAGCATTAAGGAGGGCACGTAATGTGTGTTATATGCAACTGATGAATTATTGTTCTCTACATCTGAAACTACTGATGTACTGTATGTTGGCTAATTGAATTTAAATTAAAAAAATATGTTGTTAGATTTTAGGTCTTCTGAATCAAACATGATGTATTTTGTTCTGATACCATAATTTAGAAGGACTTTGGTGACCTATAAACATGATATTTTGAATTCTAATATACGTAAATAAAATATTTCATAAATATGATAAAAAAGTAATATACACAAAGAAGTACACTCAAACACAGTATAAATAAATCAAAATGGAATTCCAAAAAATGTTTAAGTAACCTATAATAAGGTAAGAAAAGTGAAACGAATCAGTATTTTGTTTCCTTTGGATAAATACCTACTAGTGCTATTGCTGTCTTTCTGTTACTGATTTCTAGATGATTTACTTTACATAGCTTGTATGAAATCAGTTCTTTTAAGTTTTTCAGGTTTTTTATTGCTCTTAGTAAAAGTTCCACGTACACTGGAGAAAAATATGTATATTTCATTCTTGTTGAATGGCATTTCTACACATGTCCATTAGATCCTTTTGGTGGATTGCCTTGTTTAGATCTTCTGTATCATTGCTGATGCTCTGTTCAATAGTTCTATCGTTTGTTAAGAGTTAAGGTGTTGAACAGACACATGAAAAAATGCTCAGTATCACTTGGCATCAAAGAAATACAAATCAAAACCACAGTGAGATACCACCTCACAACTGTCAGAATGGCTAAAATTAACAACAGAGCAAACAAGAGGTGCTGGCGAGGATGTGGAGAAAGGGGAACCCTTTACACTACTAGTGGGAATGCAAACTGGTGCAGCCCCTCTGGAAAACAGTATGGAGGTTCTCCAAAAAGTTAAAAATAGAACTATCCTATGACCCAGCAATAGCACTACTAGGTATTTACCCAAAGGAAAAAAATACTGATTCATTTCACTTCACAGACAAAAATTAAAGGAGAAAAACACAAATCACCAATACCAGGAATTAAAACTGAAGATTTCACTAGAGATATTGAAGTCTATAAAAGAATATTAAGTCAATAGTAGGGATAATTTTATGCTAATAGATTCACAAACTTATAAAAAATGGACCAATATTTCAAAATTCATAAACTACCAATACTCAAGCAAGATGAAATAGATAATCTAAATAGTTTTTTTTACAATCATTAAAGAAATTGAATTTGTAATGGAAATACTGAAAAAAAAATCAACCTCCAAGCCCAGATTACTTCATTGGATAATTCTACCAAACATTTATAACAGAATTAACACTGATTCTATATAAATCTTTCCATAAAATAGAAGAGGAGAGAATATATCTGGACTCATTTCATGCACTCATCATTATCGTGATAGAAAAGTCAGACAAAGGCAATACAAAATAAAGAAAAAGAAAGAAAGATTGAGAGAGAAAAAAAAGAGGAAAGAAAGAAAGAAAGAAAGGAAAGAAAGGAAGAAAGAGGGTGAAAGAGGGAAGGAGGGAGAGAGAGGAAACTACAGTCTAATATCCCTCATAAACTTAGCCACAAAAATCTTCAACAAAATAAAAACAAATCTAACAATGTATAGAAAAACATATCCACTACCTTGATTAAGTAGAATTTATTCCAAGTATGAGAGCAAGACTGGTTCAATATTTAAAAGTCAATGTAATTCACCATGTACCAAGCTAAATTACAAAAATTACACAATCATATAAATTGATAAAGGAAAAACAGTTGCCAAATCCAAAACCCTTTCATGAT
Source organism: Ursus americanus (assembly GCF_024610735.1). Lineage (NCBI taxonomy): Eukaryota > Metazoa > Chordata > Mammalia > Carnivora > Ursidae > Ursus > Ursus americanus. The sequence continues at coordinate 7,641,413 of NC_142134.1, read as the reverse complement.
AAAAAGTACTTCAGGCTAGGGTTAAAAAGAACTACTTCAACTTGATTAAGAATATTTACCAAAGAATCCTCATACTTAATGGTAAAAGACTGAATGTTTTTCCCTAAGATCAAGAACAAGGCATCAGAGAAAGACAAATGCTATATGATTTTACTCATACGCAGAATTTAAGAAACAAAACTGATGAACATAGAGGAAGGAAAGGAAAAATAAAATAGGATAAAAAAAGGGAGACAAATCATAAGAAACTCTTAACTGTACAGAATAAACTGAGGGTTGCTGGAGGGGAGGTGGGTGGGGGGATGGGGTAACTGGGCGATGGGCATTAAGGAAGACACTTGATGTAATGAGCACTGGATATTATATGCAACTGATGAATCACTAAATTCTACCCTGAAATTAATAATACACTGTATGTTAACTAAATTGAATTTAGATAAAAGGAAAAAAAGAACAAAGCAAAATGCCTATTCTTATTCTTATTTGACATTGTCCTAAAAGTTCTACCGACTGCAACAAGTCAAGAAAAAAAGCAAAAACAAAACATGAAAGACAAATAGATTAGAAACGAAAAAATTAAACCGTCCCTATCTGCAGATGGCATGATTGTCTACATTGAAAATCCAAGGAATTTACAGAAACTCCTAGAACTAATACATGAGTTAAACAGGTTGCAAGATACAAATCGATATATAATTATCAGGTTCACTTCTATATAATAACAGTAACACTGTGAAAAACAAAACTGAAAACACAACACCATTTATAATTGTTACCAAAAATGAAATATTTATGTATAAACTTAAACATACAGGGTCTGTATGCATCAGCATAAAAATACAAATCTATATTTTAAAATATAAATAATAAAAAATGATGAAAATAATCAAAAGAAGCATAAATAAATGGAGAGACATGCTAAGTCCATGGTTCAAAAAGCTCAACAAAGATGTCAGTTCTCCCCAAATTGATCCACAGACTTACTGTAATTGCTATCAAAATCCACACAAAGTTTTTTGTAAACATAGACAAGCTTATTCCAAAGTTTATATGGAAAAGCATAGGCTCTGGCGTAGCTCAATCAATGCTGAAAAAGAAGAATCGCTTACTCGGTATCAGGGCTTACTATTAGGTATAGCAATCAAAATTGTATACAGTATTGTTGGAATGGTAGACACAAACATCAATGAAACACAACAGAGAACCCAGAAACAAACCCACAGCAACATGCCCAGCTGACTTCGGCAAAGGTGCAAAAGCAATTAGTTGGAGGAAGGATAGATTTTTAGATGGATCTTGATGAAGCAATTGGGCAATAAGGCATCCATATATTAAAAAATAAACCTGAACCTAAACTTCATAAATTATGCCAAAATTAAGTCAAATGGATCATAAATATGAACGTAAAACATAAAACTATAAAACTTAAAAATTCACAAAGGAGAATATCTTCAGAATGTAGGTATGGGCCAAGAGTTCTTAGACCTGACGCCAAAAAAGGTATGCCTAATAATAGAAAAAATTGATAAAATGAACCTTATCAAAATAAATTTTTGAATCATACATTTGTGATGGGAATATAAAATGGTACAGCCACTCTGGAAAACAGTCTTGCAGTTTTTTAAGTAAGTACACATGCAATTTCCATATGATCCAGCAACTGTTCCCTTGGGCATTATTCCTGAGAAATGGATATTTGTAATCATACAAATATCTGTACATGAATGTTCATAGCAACTTTATTCATGATTGCCCCATCCTGAACAACCCGGATGTCCTTTAATGGGTGAATAGTTAAACTGTGGTACATCCATACCATGAAATACCAACCAGCAATAAAAAGGACTCCACTACTAACATATTTAATAACTTGGACTAACCTCCGGGGAACTATGCTAAATGGAAAAGCCCATCACAAAAGGTATACTACTCTGCAATTCAACTTTAATAACATTGAAAAGGCAAAATTATAGAAATGAAAAATATGTTAGTGATGGCCAGGGATTAGGAGCAAGGGTGTATGTGTGTGTGGGGAGTGTTAGAAGGTAGAGGAGGGCGAGTAACGTATCCCCCAAGCTGAGAAGGCACTTTGAGACCAGAAAAGGAATGAGGCCACTCCATACGGTTTATAGAGAGTTTTATTCAGGATAACTCACTGACAGGGGGCAATCCGGATGATCCACGGCAGCTGCAGTGCTGTTCTCCACAAAGCCCAGACCTCAGTCCGCAGATTTTAGAGAGCAAGGGGCATTGTAGTGAAATCAAAGTGTTCACATGCACCTCAAAATATTTGCCTGCACTTAATTGGAAGTTAACCTTTAATTAGATCTTTCGGCACCACCTGTGCGTTAGGAAGGGGAAAGACTTCATTATTTCTAACAGATTCATGGGAGGGGAAAAAAGCTTCCCCACATCCCAACCTTGGCAGGCATTTTTTAGGGTATGCATATTAATACCCAAGGCCTGGACAAATAGCCCCAAGAGAGGTCGCTGAGCAAACATGAACAAGATGGAGGGCCAATGATGGAGTCAGTATTGTCAGCACTCCTACAGGGAGGATGGGTAGAGAGAGGAGGGTGGAAAGTAAGGGAAGTTGGGTATTAATGGGCCACATGAGGAGTTCTTGTGGCAATGCCAGGATTCTGTATCTTGATTATAGTAATGAATAAACAACTGCACATTCAATAAAATTTACAAAATTAGATAACACATGGACACACATACAGGTAAATACAACAAAATGGGGCCATCTGAGTAAGATCAGCATATTGTATCAATGTCAATATCCTGATTATATTTTTTTTAAATTTTTTTATTTTTATTTTTTTTATGTAAAGTTCGATGATTCATTAGTTGTGTATAACACCCAGTGCACCATGCAATACTTGCCCTCCTTAATATCCTGATTATATTGTACAAAAGTTTCACAAAGTGTTATAATTTGCAAAGCTCTATAAAGGATAAATGAGATCGTTCTGTATTCTTTCTCAAAACTTCTTGTGAACCTGTAATTTCTCTCAAAATTAAAAAAAAAAATAATTAAAATATACGCCAGCCCTTGAGAAGCTTATGGTCTAGAAAGGAATACAAGAAATGAATAACGTTATTATATACATAAATAAAGCAGAATGTGTTACAAAAGTGTTGTGTAGAAAGAAATCTCTTCCATCTATGCCAATTGGGTGATGATTTTTGAATGTCAGGAGAATTTCGCTATTTGGAAATTATAGATGGGTTAGAAATACAGATAGAGAAAAGTCTGAGAAAAATTGCATTAGGAGTATAGTGACTTATAGATCGTTTAGCCTGAGGTGAGTATCACAAATGAAGTAGTGGTCAAAACTAAGACTAGAGAGGGGAGAGGATATTAAAAATTAAGGTTTAATCTTCTGCAAGTTAGACAATACTTAACTATTAAATAATCATGAGTGGATGAGTGAGATGATTTGCATGGTATTCTAGGAAGATTACCTAGGCATAAACAGGAAGGAAGAAAGAAAGAAGAAGTGCAAGCAGGGATGGAGGAAAGAAGTAAGAAGTGTGAGCAGGGAGGGGGTGAACCTAAGAAGTACCAGCAATTAGAAAAGTTAGGGCATAGTCCATGGGTGTGCAGTGATTCTCTAAAAGGGAGAATGGAAGATGCATAGGCGAGCTGTTGTGGTGGTTGAATCCGATCTGACAGGTTTTTATTGAGAGAAACAGAGAGGTAGTTCTTACAAGTGACTCTGTGGTTTTAAACCATAATGAATGATGAGGGCACTATCAGAACAGAGTTTGGGGAAGAAAATAAGTTTGCTTTTAGTTGTGTGATTGAAATGCCTGCAGTATATTCAGCTATCATTGTCTACGGCAAGGTTTCTCAACCTTGGCATTACTGACGCTGAAGCCAGATTATTCTTTGCTGGTGGGGTCTGTCATGTACGTTGCAGGATTGTTAACAGCACCCCTGGCCTCATTTGTCATTGAGAACCACTGGTCTAAGTTGGGGGATATTGGCCATTTATGATTTGGTCTTACCAGTGAGGTCAATCTCTACTACACAACAGTAGGTGACGGCTTAGTTTTTATTAATGATATGTAAAACTTTCACTAATACTTTCCAAAGTTGACCTTGAAATATTTGAGATCAATAATTCAAAATTTGGACCATTCAGTATTTTTCCAAGTGGATACACGTTCACAAGAAAATACATTTTTAAAAAGATAAATTGGATGAAATTGAATGACCCATAAATTCTAATAATAAGGTAATTAACTTTATGAAATTATTACAGATCAGGGAAGAAAAAATATATTTGCCAACTTAACCAAAAAATTTAAAAATTTTGCCATACTGCAAATGTTTGGGACATTTCTGTGACATACATTTGAGTTACATTACACAGAAGTATGTTGTTAATGTGATTTGAATATTTACTTTTTTGACAGCCCTTAAGGCAAAGGAAGAATAATAATGCCATGTTATAGCCACTATTTAATCCAAGATTTTTTAAAATTTTACTTTGTCCATAACTTCTATTTTGGTTTCTATTAGTTATTATGAGGGAAAAATTTATTGTTTCTTCCCAAATGATAATTAATGTTTCCTAAATTCATATTATTTAGGCTGTCAAGGATTTGAAGTATCTATAACTTTAGAGTTATGCAGCCTGGAAATAAATTTCAAAAGAAAAAAGAGCTTCAATAAACACTCAACATTTTTAAGCTTTCAAAATTAAAGCATAAGACTATTATAGTTTTTTAATAAATGCACTAAATTTTATAAAGTGTGTTAAAATGAATATTGCTCCATTTAAAATATTGAATTTAGGAACTTTTCTAAGGAGAGAACTTAAGCGTCTTTCATAGTCCGTGCGTTTCTATGGTCTGTGGAACAATAGCCCCAAGAGTTCTACAAATAAACAAACAAACAAATAAACAAGAATGATGAATGGAAGTCATTACAGCTACTCTGAGAACCGAGTGGAGAGGCACGGCCTAATCCTCACGAGCCGTGGGCCTGGAACCGGCTTTGAGTTCGCTCTCGCCATCATGGAGGCACTGAACGGCAAGGACGTGGCTGACCAAGTGAAGGCCCCGCTCGTTCTTAAAGATTAGAGTAGAAATCTTGGATCAGAAGTAGAGAAACAGGCCTCTTCTTGTTGAAGAGGGAGGGAATGGAACCTACCTCACATTAAATTCGGACTTACATGGTGTAAATTAGTATATTAGCAATTCTGAGGAGTTTTACATTAAAGGAATGTGTTTAAGTTTGTTCAAATCCCTGTGTTAAATTCTTTAAATACACCCCTAGGATTCTGATGCACTAACATATACATATACCAGGTGTATACACATACTTCGTCCCTAGTTTCATGTTATTTCTCTTATATCTCTTTACATAGGAAGGAGTGCCCTTTAGGGTCCTCAATCAATGTTACTAATGGTTCTTCAGGATAACTGAAAGTAATTACCAAATGTGCTTGCTCTTTTGTATTTTGATGTATTTGTTTGTATTTCCTAAGTAGACAGTGAAAGTTTTAAGAGAAGGAGTCATCACTTATTTACCTTTTTATACCACCCTACCGCAAAAATGCATGTGGTCGAGTATTATTCAGACACAAATATGTCTGCAGCTTTCACATGGTACCCAACAGCACCTCTACCTCACCAATGAAAGAATGTTTTCAAGGTCTTCTCATTGTTTCAGTAGATTGGTAGATTGAAGCACACAATTTTCCATACAAGAAGAAGACTAAGAACACGCAAAAGTACCGCATTAGTAAATGGTCAAGAAGACGCACAGAATTATGTGTGTGTGTGTGTGTGTGTGTACGTGTGTGTGTGCATGCCTGCGTGTGTGTGTGTATAGTTTGTGTGTTTTCTTGGTGCTATTACCTAACACATTGTTCATTCTCGGCTGAAATTATTTTCACTATTACTTTTATCAATGTTCTTACTTTGCTTACCAGTGATTCCATACAGGGGCCTAGAACCCTCTTCTACTACTAAAACATCCTAGTAGAAATTGAAGCCATCTAGTATGTTAGATTTGTAGGTCTAATTTCTCAAAACTAAAGAAAACAAAAAAGACTTCAACTTACCAGAGTCATTTGGAATTTCAACCTTAAAAAAAAAAAAAAAAGAATATGACTGTTCCGATAGCCTTTACTCCAAAAGAGAAAGTCTCCTTTAAAAACACTTAGATGTACAAATAGGATGGTATTTTATTGACTTTCATTCTTTTTCATTTAATGAAATTTTCACTCAAAGAACAATATAAAATGTTCGTCTAAGAAAGACAAGCATTATATTCACTGCCAAAGGATTTAAAAATTAACAATCTTATTACAATAGTGGTGTACCCATGAACATGTATATATTTTCAGTGAGGTTATAAACCCTAACAACCGAAGCTGGTGTTAACAGAGTAATTAATTGCTTTTAGAACACAGACTTTTGTGTTTGTCAGTATCATGTTTTTGCATTTGCAGTTTTCATATTACTTTAGTTGCAGTTTCACATTTATTTCTATAAACACATATTTCAACTAGTGGGCGGAAATTAAGGCAGCCAGATGGCTCAATGAACTAAATGAAAGAATGGAGACTCAGAGATACAATTTCCCTGCTTTGCTTCTCTGCCACATAACCTCAGATATAGGACAGCGATCTCAGTTTTATAGGTTCCTGTTAGGTAACTGTTCTAAGTCTAGGATTTCTCTGTGACATCACTGGAGTTATTTAATAAATATCATAGATAAAAATTATGTCTGATCTCTATTTTGATGCAGAGAGTAAGCATGAATCATAGAACTATATGTAGATGGCCCGGCACCATCACCAACATCATTTAAACATCTCTATCTATGTGATTTTAACTCTTCAAGTCAGTTTAGAAAAAAATTATGAGAACTGCACAGGTGCAGAAGCAGTTGGTAGCACCAGGTTGGCAAATTAGTAGGCCAAGAAGGGCAGGAACAAGAAAGTATAATACGTGGGTTTCTTAAAAGCAGTTTCCATCCAGGCACAATGAGAACAGACACAGATGCAGGCAGTTTCCATGGCACGCTCCATATAAACTATGAAAAACTGTCATTACTCTTGAGACACATGGAATGTCTTTAAAGTTCAAGGTTAGGGCTATAATCCTACTTTAGTGCATGATTACAGGCAAGTCCTTACCTTTTCTGGACTTACGTTTCCTCCTCTCTAAAACAGTTAAAAGAAAGCATGATTCAGAGGATTGGTGTGAGGTTTTAATGAGATAACGCACTTGATGCAGCTGGAACATAAATTCACAGAATATTAGCTCAGTGGGTATATTTATGTGCTAGATACTGCACAAGAGGATGGCACACAGTGCTGAATATCTGTGTTCCCTTGCTTTTTAGTAAAATAATTCCTGGGTTTCAGCTGGGTTTATAGCCTCCAGGAAGAAAGATCACCTTTCTTTGTCTCTTGCTCCTTCCGCTAACTGGAATGTTGACAATAGCTGGAGCTCAAGTAGCCATATTGGACTGTTGAGTGTATTACAAGTACCGAAAATGGCCAGGCAGCAAGATCATAAGAGCCTTGGTTCCCACAAGCGTTGAGAAGCCACTGTACCAGTCACAGACTAATATAACATGAAAGTATTTTATAACATGGAAGAAAAATACACTATCATTTTTAAGTTTTCTGGGTTTTCTCTCACTTGGTAAAGCCCACCTGACCCGGTGTTGTGAACCAGATACTCTCTGTCTTTATGGAGCACATCTGGTGAAGAAAAAGAAGAAATAGAATAATTCATCCTGCCTATTTCTAAAGTCTTGGAGATCTGTGTGGTCTGAAGGTCTGTATTAGATCCTGTGTTGATGGCTAAAAAAAACATTTTTCAGGACTGGATATAAGACCCTTGGAATCCAAACATTTCAGAATAGGACCTCTGAGAATTTAAAAGTTTCACTAGAGGCCAGTCTGAGGCACCACACAGCGTGACTTTCTGGTGCCTCCCCTGGTGATCCCAGTGAATGGGCTTTGCAGTTCATCCCACAAAATGCAGTGGAGGCTGTTGGACAATTCAGTGTGATGAGGGTTTAAAGTAGGTAAGGACTGCCTGTACTTGAAGCTGTGAGAAGTTGTGGATCAAACTGCAAAGTGCTGTGTATTCTTTTAAGAAGCTTAAAGAGTGGGCAGAAATGAGGAAGTTGATAAGGGATATAGTCAGAATGTTTTATTAACTGAGCACAGATACTGTGAAATGGGAAGGGAGCGCAGTTAGTTACAAGAAGCCAATAAAGAGGCAGTTCTAGTGCCTTCTCAGAGCCACTTCTGATGAATCTCTCTCCCTCGATATATATAGGGGTCGACCTCCAAACTGACTTCTAGAAGAAAACAATTGTATGAGAAGTAATAATTGGTTTTGCGGAAGGTAAGTACAGTTAATTCTCAGAATGAAAACAGAACCTAATAAATCCTAGACAGGTTGTCCCAGTACAACATAAATACATACAATCAAGCAAACACACACTAGTAATCTTTCAGTATGGAAAGAATAATGATAGAAGCAATTCAAATACTAGACACCGGAAATGGAGAAAGCAATCACCAAATAAACATCCGAGTCAGAGCTTATACAGAAAGTCTTACAAGTGAGCCAAGCTTTGTAGGACGGGGGCTAGGTACTGATTTGCTCGGGTTGTAGGCAATCAGCTTCTTGATGCCCTTGATAGATTCCTGAGCCCAGCCAACAAAGGAACGCCTGTTTTCATTCAGAAAAAGAACAAATTGCTCCCAAAGACTTCCTGAAGCTTGATTTTGTACTCTAAGGGCCTGGAAGGAGGAAGGATGTTACCACTAATTCTCTTTTTCTCTCTGTTTTTTTTTTAATTATTATTTATAAAATGATGACAGAGGTAGGTACACAGATATTGAAAATAAAACAGCAGCAACAAACAACTGTTGAATTTAAGGTTTCCAATACATTGCCTTCTCCAGTCTGAGTCTATGCTCCATTCCCCCTCATTTAACGCTTTTTTATCCTGGCCTTCTTTCATTTTGTTCAAATATTCAAGACGCTTTTTCAAGGTAAAACTTTGCATGGGCTGTTCACTTTGCCCGGAATGGTTCTTCCTCTGATTCTTTCCTTCGATGTCCAAACTACGCATTGAAGCTTTAGCTTACCTCCTAAGTAGTAGCTTATCTCTGTATCTCTTATTTTCCTTTACTGCACCTGTTTGATTGTTTTGGTTTTCCACTCCTTATAGAACACAAAGCTCTGCTCTCCATCTGACTTTCTATTTTTCTTAGCACTCGTACTCAGGACTGAGCACAGTGTCAGCAGAGAGTAGTCTCCTAGTGATACTGGTGGAAAAAACAAATGGGTAAAAATTGTTGCATTTCTCTTTCCTTAGCTTTCCTGAGAAGTACAAACTACAAAACTATGAAAGCATTTAGGATATAAATGGTTAAAAAGCACTTCCTGTAGAACAAAATATTAATTGTATTGTCATTAGGATGATCCTAGGATGTATATGGAGGGGTCAGTATCTTTTTGAGGAAACTGACAATAAAAAAAAGGTTTTTTTTCCTTAAAACAATGCAAATTTGTAAGACTTGTTTCTGGAAAGAAAGTATTCTCTTTAATGGACTCTTACAAAGCAGTCTGTTTGCAGCTGGACACTAGCGTGTTTTACTTCTGAGTTATCGAAGTAAGTAATTTCTTCTCTTATTTGACTTCAAATAAACCTGTAGGCAAATGAATGAAATAATGTTCTGAAAATAATTTTCTATTAAAATGAATCTGGTATGTTCACTTTCTATACATTAAGTGGTTATCATGCAAGTTAAAGAAATATTTTTAGTAATTGAAAAAATACAGTCAGATTCAAGGAAAATATAAATAGTTGATAAATGTTATTAGGGAAATTAAAATGAGCATATAACATTTATAATTTTTCTTTACTATTCAAGCCTAGAAATTAACAAATGATTATATCAATAATTTCAAGTCTATTAGGGACTGATGTTTAATAAAGTTAATAGCACATAATTGGTGTACTTTAGACAATGGTTTAAGTGTTGTGGGGGCCATGGGCAGGCTGGCCCAAGGTGGCCACTTTGACATGAGATCACTTTTACGTTAAAAGCAATCAAAACCCAGCTCTTTACCTACCCCTCAACTGCCTACCAGAAGTTAGGAAGAGGACCTGCTCCAGGAGGAGAGCTATCACCATAGATTATACATTATAGTACATTAAACTACAAACTAGGTACAGTAGACAGGAGAAACCTACCAATGTCCTCTCTCTCCCATTGTTTCTGAGTAGCCCAGAAAACATTTATGTACCAAACATTTACTCTTTTTCATCTTCTTGTGAATTGAATCCCTCGCTTTGAAATCCCAGACCCTTCTCCTTTTCTCCTTAGTTCAAGAATGACATATGTACCTCATTTTGCCTGACTGTCTTTGGAATTTCCATGTCTGTGTGGATTCCCCATATGTATGAAATTAAATTCGATTCTCTCCTATTAATCTGTCTCATGTCAATTTGATTCTTAGGCCAGCTAGAAGGACCTTGGGGGCGAAGGAAATTCTTCCTCCCTGACAGTGTCATATTAACTTCTAGTCATTCTATAATATGGCTTTTAAAGTTATTAAAAATAAGACAGATTTTGTGAGTCAGGAAGCCCTGAAATACACATTCAATGTTTAATTCACAGTAAAATATTCCATAAACCTTAAATAGAAAGCCATATTGGCAAATACATTCTTTAACTAGGCTATAGCCTGTACTGAGTAAGTATACTATAAATAAAGATGATAAATCCCCATACTGTAGAATTAGTGGGCTATGTGTTTGGCAAATAGAAAATTATTCATAAAATAATTATAAAAATTATATATTGTTTTTCTTGAAATATCTGCCTATAATGCATGCCCCAGAAAGCCTGAGTAGTGTACACTAAAACTGCAGGTGACTGATGTTAGCCTTCTGTGATCTTCTGAAGGGACCTCAAGGAGATAGCAAAAACAGGAAGACCCAAAAAACCAGGTACATGGAGACATGCAAGCAATATTTTTGAACAGTCAGATATGACACAAACATAATGTATTGAGAAGACCTAAGACTTTATGTGTCTATGTGTCTATGTGAAAATCAGTAAACCTTTATTTTTATAACTGATGGAATTATACCTTGTGACACATATTTGGAGAACTGCTTGGAAGCATGTGTCCCTGTAATATAATATGGGCATATATTCCCCTATAAACTAACAAGTTTTGGAGCAGTTCTTCTACTGTATCTTTGCCATAGTCCTTGATAAGACAATGAATAAAGTATTTACTAACCAATTTTTGAGGTTGGCCTTTTATTCAGTTGACAGTATTAGAAACAATAGTACTTACTTTACGAAGAATGAATAGGTTGAAACATGTAACATTTACATGTTCAGGAAAGTCTTTATAAACCCAAATTATATCACTAAAATCTGCAGTTTCATTCTAAATTAAAAATTGATATAGATGAGAATTTATTTTACAAATGAAATACATGATGGTAAATGTAACATAAATAAACAATGTAGAAAAGTATCTAAGACTTATTTCTTGGGGAGGTCCTTTATAATTATGTCATATGACATGCCACAAGATTCTTTAAATCAGAATAATGGAATCATCTTGAGAATTAGTTATTTCAAGAAATGACTACATTACCAGAAATGTTTGAGAACGCCCTTTCATGTTTCTTTCTCTTCAAAGATGGTGATTCATGCTAACTGCATGATTGAAAGAGGGACATTCTGTACCACAAAGTCTCTGGAATACAAGGAGTCCTCTGGCATACTTAACAACATGCTTTGTTTTGAAGATAATGAGGACATTACAAGCTGTTTGGGTCTTTTGTCTAAAAATTCCCACCAGAGGCTCCTATAAGCCACTGTGGTTTTCAGGGCCTGATTCCTACAGAGCGCAAGTCTGGTTTTGCTGCTTCGTCAGCCGGTACTCGTGCCACTCGGGGAAGATACTCCACGTTGTGAGATATCCACTCTCTTTAGGTGCTCCCCACTGGGGGCAAAATTTTGATCAGCTTTTCAAACTAAAATTCTTTCTGAAATCCTGAGCAAGGTGACAATGTTCGCTTGCCTTGCCCCAACCTGAGCAGAAGTGAAACAGAGCTAATAACTGGCATATGGTAATGGTATGAAAGACCACATTACACGAATAGCATGAAATATGACACTTTTTAAAGTTTCAGAAGGCCAATAATGTTCCATCAGGAAAATTATAGTTGAGTGTTTTGATTGAGGTGACAAAGTTTAGTCTTTTATAATGAACCGTAATGGACAACTGGCTTGAACAAGGAATTCCTTTTTCTTAAACATGTCATTGCCCTGCAATTAGAACAAGATGATATATCAAGGGGAAAACATTTCAGTGACATTGCCTTATCTGTTGTAAATGTGTCCAATAGAGTTTATGACTTGATAAGCACAGATAAGAGCCAACAGAATTTTTTGAAGAACTGCTGGACTACATAGAAGAAAATTATCTGAATTCTGAGCCTAAAGTCTTAAAAATAATGAGAGAAAAAAAACACACAATAGTTACAAAAATAGAAATAGCTTGGTATAGATATGAGTGGAGTGGCCAATTATATATCACATAGGGTTTTCAAAGCTAATAGTAAAGTATTTTTCCATTTATGTATGTAGTCATAAAAGCTTAGCTAAATAAAAGACTAGAAGAATTAACTGAACATCATCTAGGAGGCTCAAATAATTAAAAATACAGGGGAGAGGGATATAGGATTATTTTGGCAACATAGCTTTAAAAATTTTGTAATAAAAAATTAGTACATATACGGAAGTGAGCAAATAGTTTAATGAACTTTTTTATATCCAGCATCTAATTTCAAAAATTATTAACACTTGGCCATTCTTATTATCTATACCACTTCCCACATAAGCCTACCTGTCCCCATATACTTTATGGCGCTTTTATCAGGATACTACAACTTTACATTTGGTGTTTTCTTCTAGTACACTGGACAAGTTAGATGCGAATATATATGTATATAATACTATATATGCAAACATATGCATATAATACTATATACACACATGCTATATATGTGTGTGTGTATATATATATATATATATATATCACTATACACACACATTATTATGTACTCAATACTATCAGAAAGAGATTTGACATTAGACAAACTTGCGTTTTAAAAAAAGCCTTTTAAATGACTTTAAATAAATAGTAATAAATAATAACATTATTATGCTCTTGACATAGCTTAAAAGAGCTTCTTCTTTATGAAATTTGTGAACTTTTCTATTCTAATTTGAACTTAAATGTTAGATAGGCCTTACTCTTACAAGATTTCTGAGGAATACTTAATGGAGTTATTCAGGCATATTTTAAGTCCAGGGACAAGAAACGACCCAATTTCAAATCCCAATTCAACTTGCACAAAACATTTTTGATATTTCTAGCATTTCATAAGGCAAACAAAAGATAAAGAGGATTCTAAATGTCAGGAAAAAGGCTAAATACAAAAACATCTGTTAACTGATTGATTTAAATAAGTTAATAAAATCATTATGCTATTCCAACTGCATTATTCCTTGTGATCCACACATTAATGGAACATATATTGCTGAAGACTGTGGATGGGTCAGCAAATGATTTAAAAAAAATGTGAAGCCATTAGCCAGTCACTTGGCTTAGTTTATTAACATGAGAATTGTTTCTGACCAGGAAATAAAAATGAAGCCCATGGTTTATTCAAGATAGTACTTGGTTCTCTGAGAATTTCTAGAGGTATCTAGAGAAATTATTCTTGTTTCTATTCATCTTGAAGTAATTTTATACTGGGAAGGGATTACTATGGTTGGAGAAGAGAAAATATTGGTTTGAACTTTATAGTGAATGTTAGACATGTTTTACTTATGTCGTTAAGTAGATACAAATTTTTGCAAAAACACAAATCCTCGGTGTGATAAATTTTTCAGTAAAGTAAATGAAAGGCACATTAGTGTGACCCTATTCAATGACAAGTGAAAATTTTCAACATGTAAATATTATTCTTAACTTGACATATAAAGCATTATAACCACCTTGCTGTTTTCAAGGAATCTTACCAATACAAAACAATCCCTTATTTAGTAATTAATACTAAAAATGACAATTGCATTGGTTTAAATGCCTTAAAGATAAAATGTTACTATTGTTTATAACATAAACATATTGTTTATAACATAAAACCCAGACATTACTTATTTAAGAAGAAAGGAAGAGGGTTTGGAAGGGAAAACTGCCTCAGATGAAGGTCAACCAAAGAGAACCTGCCCCTGGGCTTCAGGGAGAGACTGCCGGTGGGATTTACCCTGAAGATATTAGAAGTGTGACATCTCTGAAGGCCCTGGGGAAGTATGGGTTTCCCTTTACTCCAGATGGCATCCTCTGCAGTCTTGGAATTTGGGAGAAAAAAATTTCTTGGTTTAATTTCAACAGTATGCTAAGGAGAGATTAGTAGAGCAGAAGAAAGAAAATTAGGAGATGAGACTGCAAAAAGGCACGAGAAAGAAATGGATGAGCATAAAGCAGAATATAGGGAAAGGAGCTGGTAGAAGAAACTTCTGACTTTGGCACTAACAAGCTATGTGACTTTAGAGGCATGATTTATTTTATCTGCACAAAATATCTTTGTTTCCCAAAACAGAGTCAAACAGCTGCCTCCTGGGAGTTCTAGTCTTAAATGAGACCATTTGTGTAAAGTACCTGTACAGAGTGGGTACCCATCGAACAGTATGCATATTCCAGTGTTCAAAAATACTTTTGCATTTTTAAACACTATTTTTTTCTTTTAGATTTTATTTGCTTATTCATTTTGGAAAGACAAAGAGAGAGCGTGAGCGAGGGGAGGGGCAAAGGGAGAGGGAGAGAGAGAATCCCAAGCCCACTCCACACTCACAAGGAAGCCCACTCCGCACTCACAAGGAACCCCATGCGGGGCTTGATCTCATGACACTGACATCAAGACCTGAGCCGAAATCAAGAGTAAACCGCTTAACTGACTGAGCCACCCAGGTGCCCAATAATATCTTTGAGTGAACTAATGAGCCATGAGAGAACTAAGTCCTTTTAATTTATAATAACAATTCATGACTATGAGTTGAGTGTTGATGACACAGAGTAAAGAAACTTCATGGCTTTGAACTTTTAATTATAGATACGATTTCATGTCATGATTATGTTAGTGGCACTCCAAAAATTTTTGACATCTGATTATTTAGATTATTACTCTCTATTGCAATTTGGGAATTTATACATGCTCCTTGGACAGAATTCCTTAAGCAAGGAATAGCCAGGAATGTAATCTTAAGCCTTTAGTGTGTTACTAGGAAATTACATAAAATATGACCTTTTTCATAAGTTGATGCCAAACCTCATAATCCATAGAGTTACTTAACAATGACTATTTTAAAGTGACATAATCCTGAAATATAGATGAGGGAGCTGTTCTCTTCCCCACACAGATAACACAGCTGGAGTGCTCGGTTGCTATGGTGAGCACCGCTCTAGAAGTACCTTCGCGGGAAGGACAATATGAGACCAGCCAGACTCTCACCCAAATTATGAAAATTTCTCAGAACCAGTAAATGCAGTACTGATCAGGCAATGAGAAATATGCCTCTAGTAATCCTCTATCTTAAAGATGTTTCTCTGTTTATCTCTGGATTCATTGCAGTTTCAGGCTCTCCAAGAGGGGCGAGTCATTTCAACAGTGGTTCTACACTTTGTTTTATAGCTGTGGGTGATTTGTTTTCTTATTTCCTTACTGTGCTTGGGACATTTATTTGAGCAAACACCACAGTACCTGGAGAGGAACAGTCTTTGAGCTAGCTTAGTTTTTTTTTTTTTTTTCTTTAAAGATTTTATTTATTTATTTGACAGAGATAGAGACAGCCAGCGAGAGAGGGAACACAAGCAGGGGGAGCGGGAGAGGAAGAAGCAGGCTCTTAGCGGAGAAGCCTGATGTGGGGCTCGATCCCAGAACGCCGGGATCACGCCCTGAGCCGAAGGCAGACACTTAACAACTGTGCCTCCCAGGCGCCCCTGAGCTAGCTTAGTTTTAATAGTTTTGCTCTTTCAAGTGCTTAAGTTATTCCGACTGGCTCTTTCGAGTTCTTGGCCATAAGGTCGTTTGCTAGTTGAGTCTTCAGCACCAGTGCTGCCTGCTAACAGGGGCTGCTTGGCTGATTTTCATTACTCGGGTCTGGCAGCATTGCCCTGCGAGGGGAAGGAAAGATGTCTATATGGCCTAAAGTGGCCTGCTCAGCCTGCATTTCTCTCAATATCTATATTTAAAACAAAAACGTACCAGGATATTCAAGTGCATGAGGATGAGGGGGGCGGGTAGGGTGTGTGTATGGGTGTATGGGAAACGTAAGGGGTGTAGTCACTACGTTACCTCCAAAAAACGATCACTTTTTAACCTTAAACCGGAAGCTATGCCATGATATGTTTATTAGGAAGTTCATGCTGAGGCATATTTTTGCTCCAAAGATCATAAAAGAACTCGCCTGAGAATTGCAAAGCAGATTATATGAGGATTTCAGAAGGTTATACAGTAAAATCTGGGAAAGTGTCCTAATCGTTGTCCTAATGACTCTCCATATTCGGCCTCTCCCTTCCTTTCTCATTGCTGTTAATGCTCATTTTATGTAAAAATCTCAACTGGAACTAACTAGGACATCTTTAGGGTAATGTTAGTTTCTAGGCAATAGTAATTTTCAATTAAAATTGCACAGTGTACCAGTGAATTGAAAGTCAGATACAAGGACTCTATATTATGGAGTTTTTGGTTTTACTAATCAACCCCACACCCCATGCTTTTCTCAAAATTGGCAACAAGTTTCTGGTATGTTCTTCAGTTTATGCCACAGTGTTTGTAGAGAGGAGACAAAATCTCCCCAGGACTCAGGCTCAGGTCTCCTCAGGCTATAGAGAGGCCTGTACAGTTCAAGATAAGAGAAGAAAGCACTTCAAACAGCTAGGAATTAATCAGCTGGTCTGGCTTCAAGCTCGGTGTTACAACTGAGCAATTCTGTTTCAGAGGCTCACTTACATTAACCGAAATTAAATGAGACAGGCTCATTTAATTCTTGTGTGTAAAAGGCTCTTGAAGCACAGTTTAAACCAGTTACTTTGTGATGTCATAAAGCGAAGGGGCTAATTGAGCTCATTGGAAAGGGAAGGGCCTCTGGGTTTGTATCAAAGAGGGATTGGACTGCCCTTTGAAACAATTTCCTTATGTCTTATTCATACCTTTACAGTGTTACACTTTGTACCATCCATTACCGTATAACCAGAATGTTCAACCTCTCCTCTTGTGTCAGTGCTATTTGTAAGGGAGGAAGCTCTTTATGGAACACATCTGATAGTTCAATAGTTCTGTGAACCAGCGTAACTTAAGGCCTTACTCAGACATTTTTACATTTGAGCGATAGGATTAATTATCATGTTAAATAATTCCAGAAAACAGACTTCTGTTATGCTGATGGTTTTGATGAAGTACTCAGACGCAAAGTAAACACAATAAACCAAAAAAGTATTTGTTTTCAAAGTTTTCTAATCCAATTTCTAATAAAGTTTCTAATTTAATCTTCACTAGTAACACAATTGTGTGTGCATATATTTCCTTCATATGTTTCTATTGGAATTAATTATTTAATAACTTTTATGTAAAAACAAGAGTAAATCTCATTTTCAGATTTCAAGGACATATTTGCACAAAATAGGTCTACTCATTCTCAAAGTCGGAGAATTGTCTTGAATAAGTTTATTAACAAATGTAATCTATTTCCTAATTAAATGACTAGCCAATCAGAGTAATCAATGTATACTAATGATAAGGCTAAAAGCAAAGTCCCAAATGGGCTTAAATCTATGACTCTAAACTCAGAATCATCTGTTGTAATGATTAAACCATTTACTCTCTATATATCAGATACTAGCCCATTAGCTTAGTCAAAGATATCGAAAGCTTTTTCCTCTACAGGCTGTTAGTAAAGCAAATAAAACATTTCTCTATGTTATTGACAAGCTCTTAATGGATTTATTCATTAGACACAGTGACCCTTCAACTAAGCTTTAGCCATGCGGAGACAAACACTAAGAGCATTTGAATATCTCTGGTGTTGATGAATATATGATCCTGCATGAAGGTTAAAGTTGTTCAATACATTCAAAATATATTTTGTGTCTGGCTAACTCAATAATAACAATTTAATTGTGACTTCTTTAGTCATTTTCATGAAAATAAAACTGGCTTTAATAAAAAGCAAAATTGAAAATCTATACTGCTATGCAATGTGTTGGAAACATTTTTCTTAAATATGGATTTAAATGGAGAAAGGTTTCTAAATAGGTGGTCAATACAGAAGGATTTAAATATGAAAGAGAACTGTGATTCAGTAACTTACTCCTGTTCCACATTAATTGAGAAGGCATTGATAATGCTGACCACTGCGTAGACACTCTCTGTCTAGGTGTTGTTAAACCTTAAATGAACTGGTAGCACCATTTGTAATACAAAAACTTAGAAATAGCCCAAACATTTATCGACAGGAGAAGGGGTTAAGTGATCATATGATCATATAGTAATAAATTATATGACAGTGACAAAAGAAAAAACTATAGTATTACATATCAACTCAGGAGAATCTAAAAAATTTTTGTTGAAGGATAAAAGCAATGTACATATTAACATACATAGTATGATCCCATATCTATAAATGTTAAAACCAGTTGAATTTAAGGAATATATTTTATAGAGATCCAGATGAAAATGTTAAACTAAGTAGAAAAGCAAGATAATAATAGAAAATATACCTAAAGCACGTGACCTCTTTCTGTATGTACATGAAAAGGATGAGCAAGTGTGCAACAGAGAGAGGCAAGGAGGGGAAGAGAGAGAGGGAGGGAGAATGAGAGCAGGGGAGAGAATTGACTCCTCTGATTATAGAGGCCGGAAAGCCCTCTCATTGGCAGTTGGCAAGCTGGAGACCCGGGATAGACAGCTCCAGTCTGAGTTCAAAGGCCAGAGTACCAGGAGAGGTGATGGTGTCAAGTTCTAATCCAAGGGTAGAATAAGGCTGATGTAGCGGTTCAAAGAGTTGGGCAGGTGGAGTTCCCTTTTATTTAGTCTTTTGTTCTACTCAGACTTTCAACTGATTGGATAAGGTCTACCCATACTAGGCAGAACAATCAATTTTACTCAGTTTCCCAGTTCAAATGTTAATATCACCCAGAAACACCCTCACAGACACACCCAGAATAGTGTGTGACCACTTTTCTGGGCGCTTTAGAGCCCAGCCAAGTTGACACAAAATTAACCATCACCCCCATTAATTCCAGCCCCATTGTTAAAAAGACTTTTACCTTTAGATACCTTGACATCTTTGCTGAAAATCAGATGATTATGTATCAATGGATCTGTTTCTGGATGAAAGAAAGAATTATTAAATGTGTGGATACATTGAATTTAAGATGCTGACTCTTAACTTCTTTCAAGAAATGTTTTAGTTTAATGAGGATAACAGGAGTGATAGCAGGAAGGGTCAATTGTCAAGTAAGATTCACAAAATTCAGGGATCTTACCCAGGGACCAAATCTGACTAATATTTTAAATAAAAGGTTTGCAAATTTTTAAAAATATAAATGGCCAGAGAGCAAATATTTTAGACTTTGCAGGGACTCTGCACTCTGTCACATATTTTTCTTCATTTTTTTTTTTTCAAACAACTCTTTAGTATATGGGCTATTGTTTGCTGATCCCTGATTTAAAGGAAACAGGTAATCACACATCATAGAGAAATGAACTCTGAAAACTTTTAATACAACACTTCAGGTCTGTATTTCCTTCACTAAAATGCACTTCAACCCAGATTTAACATATGGGATATCTGAGTTAGCCATGCATGGCATCACTCACACAAAGGGGACTAATTTATTTATTAAAAAAATCATCTCCATTTTATACTCTTATAATTTTATACTCTGATAATTATATAGCTGACACAGATGAATTCCAGCAGACAAAGTGGAAAAATTACAACCTAGATAGAATACATATAGTCTGCTAAAAACCTTTCAGTAAATATCACCAAGAGGTCTGGTTAGTGAGTTGGCAGGATGTGTTTGGGACATTTCTTTCTTTGACCAGATTCTCTCCCAACGTGTGCCCAAAGTGGGAAGAATGAATTATAGACTAGCTTCTATCCCTTGCTTTCTAGCAGGATTGAAGACAGTTGTTATTAGTGCTGAAAAGACCTGAGGATGGATTCAAATGATAGAAATATAATGGAGGTCAAATGAGAAATTATGAAGGTGTGCAAAACAAGACCTTTGAGAATAAGTGAGTGGGTGAGGTCTTAGCCGTGAGTAGGAGAAGGTTTCTTTTTCTTCAGAGACTGACCAAAGGGAGAGTGAGTGTTTAAATATAAAGGGCTGCTCTTGCATGGATAAAATGTGACAAAGGTATACTCATACTGGATAACCTTAATTGGAAAATCACAGTGGAATTTGGGTATCTGTGGCAAATGAAGAGGGGAGAATGAATATGGGACTTGAGAGAAGTAGAAAAGTTTGGAAGAACCACTCTAAGGGGTGCGGTAAGCCACCAAGAAGCTAAAAAAATTAGCGGTTGTAGTTATTTTACACTAGTAATAAAGCAATGAATAAAAATCGCCTATTGTGATTGAATCACCTATTGTCATCGTGTGAGAGGTGATGGGTAAGTTAATTTACAAACATTATTTAGAATAAAACAAAACTGTATCATTCACAAGTGTTAGGTTCTAAAGTTAGCTGATCAGGTGAGTATTCCATATATTCAAATATATTGTCTGAGAATTTCCAAGTAAGGACAGATCAACTACGTCTCCTGAAATCTAATATAGCCACATTTTCCTTCAGCACTGAAAGAGATGGCCATTTGTGTTTAAAATTGGAATCTCACATTCTGGAAATACATTGCATGAAAATGATCTTTGAGTAAGGTCCCTCATTCCATATTTACTCCAGGATAGCGACTTACTTGGTAGAATGGCTAATGGGATCATCCATTGCATTTACATTATTCTTCCTTTCTCAAGCAAAAGTATTTCATTTTGAGTGGGTTAAATACCCAGGTAATGTGACTCCCTGATTCACAGAAAGACTCTGAAATTGATGATAGCATTTTGATTTTAAGGATGAGGAAAATCCATCTCAGATAATGTCAGTAGCTTGAAGAAGGCCAAATTATTAACAAGGAGCACAGCTGGGATTTGAGCCCAATTTCTCTGAATCTAAAGCATGTTTTTTTGTGTTGTTTTGTTTTGTTTTGTTTTGTTTTGTTTTGTTTTGTTTTTAAATATCCCTGGCTAATATTCTGCAGCTTTTGAGTAAAGGAAGAGAAAATAGAGTTGATTTTGACTAGTGAATGATGAAGAGAACTTAAGATGACATTAGTTTTAGAGTGTTCAATATATTGATGAAATAGTTTATCTTAGAATCCTGACTAGTTGGGGAAAAAGGGGAAGAAGAAAGTGAACACATATTAGGACAACTGGAAAGATCCAGAAACTAAGGTTTAGTAGAATTCACTACATATAAATTGAGCTCATACTGTATTTCCATGGGAAGTTGACAAGGACAAACATACGAAGCTGAACTAGAGAATACCATGCAAGTGTAAGTCAGTTTTAGTCAGAAGGAGTTGAGTGAATGAAGTTCACTAGTTATAGTTGTACTTGAAAAGCTAGATTCATCCACGAGGGCAATTAGAGTTGTGCATATTTGAGTTGTGGAAATGAGTTGTCATTTGGTGGTAAAGGACAGGAATACTTGAAAGCAACTTTATGTGAGCTAGAGTTTTAGTGAAAGGCTTATGAGGAACATCATAGCCCCCTATTACAGAAATTATAGCCAGAGCTCATGGGGACTAGACCTTCTGAAATGTTTGTTGATATTTCACTACATAAATGTTTACATATTTTGACACTATATATATATATATATATATATATATATATATATATATATATATTCCTCTGGCATTGCATTCACTAAGTGAATAATATTTAATACTTCAAAAGTCATTTCTTTGAGCTAGAATGAGATTTCGGATCGGTGGGATTTTACAAGTTGATTCAAATAAAAAGCTGTGAAACAACTTGTCATCCACAAAAAGGATTATAAGACATCTTCAAAGTGTTCTTTACCGACAGTTGTATGGTAAAGGGGTGTAATACTGAAATAATTAGCAATAGTTACAAATTAAAGAAAATCAGAGGGATTTAATGCTCTCTCTTCAGAATGTGTGGAAGACCAAAATACACTGTGGATTTAGCATAGTTTTCAAAAACACTCAAGGCTACTAAATTAAGAAAGAGATAAGAAAGGAATTTTAAATGCATCTTTTTAATATTGCTAATCTGTTGGAGTGTTGTATTTCAGGCAGGCAGTGTAAAAAAATGAGAGAATATAGGAATGGGCAAGTGGTTTTTTTTAGTGCATCTCCTGCCTCGAAACTATTCTAAGAGAAACAGAAAATACATTTCTAGTCACAGCTGAGTGTATTTTCAGGAGTGATTTTCAAAACTTGAAAGAAACTTCAAAGAGATGTAAATACCGTGCTCTGTGCTCTCCCAGTCCCCCTAAGGTCAGTTTCTTGGCAGTGTTCTTTTCAGTCAAGACAGTTGTCTTTGCCAGTACCAGTCTACTGGGAGACAATTGTGCGTTGGGCAGCTGCCTTTTCGGTGAGAGATGTGTCTCTTCTGCGAATCTTTTTCTTGCATCTTCTCAGGAATGAGAAGCCAGTCATCCAGTTGTCACTCCATATGCTGTGCCATATGCTAATTTGACATGAAGCGGCACTGCAGGTTTGTTTCTCCAGGACTTCCCTCCAGAACTGGACAGGACAATAGGCCATGCGGACAAAGGATCAATTTCATACCCACGAAGCGGGGCCCACTGGCTATTTATACTGCCTTTAGAAGGGGTGAGATGATTTGGGGCTGGTCAATCAGACACTTGTCTCAGGTCTAATATCTGAAAGCAATGAATATGCTCTAGTGATAGATGTGATACTCACTTTCATAAAAGTTCTTTGTTAGAATTCTGATTTCAAAGGAAAGGCTCCCCTAATAAGAGTGGATAAGCCATTTTACAGATTTTTACAGATGGATGTAATTTGATAATGACTTTATCCAATGGTCTGCTTATCAGGCAAACTTGTGACGTCATTGTGGAGTTGTGCTATTTCGCAATGGATGGAAAATAAGATTTTTTTAAGTTAAAAATAAACAAGAATGCATTTCAAAAATGGTTTGAGAAATTATCCTCTTTTATCTTTATCGAAGTACTTGGTTGGGATAATAATGCATGATATTAAAGGAAATGCAGAGAAGCAAATCAGGGAAGAAGGCAAATGAGTATTTTTCCTCCCTTAATGCCCAAGAAAGTCAATAAAACAACTGGAAGCAGAATGCAATTTCAAGAACACGGACATGATCATGGTGAGCTCCAAGGAAAACAAAACAGACTTCATTATTTTATTTTATTTTATTTTATTTTATTTTATTTTATTTTATTTATTTTATTTTATTTATTTTATTTTATTTTATTTTATTTTATTTTTTTAAAGATTTTTTTTTATTTATTTGACAGAGAGAGACACAGCCAGCGAGAGAGGGAACACAAGCAGGGGGAGTGCGAGAGGAAGAAGCAGGCTCACAGCAGAGGAGCCTGATGTGGGGCTCAATCCCAGAACGCCAGGATCATGCCCTGAGGCAGAGGCTTAACGACTGAGCCACCCAGGTGCCCCAAGACTTCATTATTTTAATCCCCGGGGAGAGTCTGAGAAAAATTGACTCAGGATGATAGAAACAAAAAATCATCCAAAGCTTTCCCCTTTCCCTGTCAGGAATGTGAGGGAGTGACTGCATTTGATTTCACAGCATACTCATAGAATGGTGAAAATTGCCACTGTTCCTCCATAGCCCACCATAACTGTCTTCGGAAAATATGTGTTGTAACGTATGTCCTTGAGCAGCTGGCCTCAGACACATCTGCACTTGCTCCTGTGTCAACCAGGCATTTTGTCACAAGAGCTTGGCATTGAAAGTCATATGTATGGTACACATATTAGAGGTAGTGGTGTTTAATTAAAGAAGGATGATGAGGATAATGATGATGACGTGTGCAATTTCCTTAAGTTGGTCAAGGGAGGTTGCCTGGGAAGGAGACTGCTAGTTTTGTTCTACATATTTCTACTTCAGGGACTACTCAGTCTTATAGATTCTGAAATTCAATTTTTCTGAGCTCTACTAAGGATTATAGGCTTTGTGGATTCAATGCTGACTAAACTCTCAAGGGACCAGTGATAAACGGCAATGTCAATTTATTTACAGTGGAATATCTATCTGGCCTTCCGTGGCTTCCCCAGTTTGTCCAGTGGGAATATTAGCAATCCTCCCTGGGAAAATGTTTACCAGAATTAAACTAGACTGCTCAATAATTTGGCCACCTAAGGGGAGGAATTACAGTCTCAGAGTACTTTTAACCCATTCAAATAAGTCAATGTCCAACATCACAAGTGCCAATGTTGAAACCTTTTAAATAAAATGCTGGGAAACAGAGGCATTTGGGTTGGAGGCTCTCCCATCTTTCTTACCGTCTTCAGTCTTTCTCCTTTCTTATTTAATCTATTTGTTCCTGTACCATTGGTGATGCCTAGTTCAAATGCACCTTCCTTAACCCATCCTACGGCCTATACCCCTTGGCACTGCAACACTTAACTCCCCTCACAAGATTTCTCAGGGCTGTTTCTAGGCGTTAGGGAAGAGACAGAGCAACAGCCAGGTGGCTTCTGAAGTACACAGTACTAGCAACATCTCACTCTATTTCGGCTTATCTTTAAAGCTCTTTCATGTGTAAACAATTCGTATTTAGAGAATGGGAGATTTTGCTCAGCAACATCAGACAGTAATGCTGTAGATATATAACTCCCGGGAGGTGGGGGGGGGGGATTTGATCATTCTCCTCTACTCTGTATGGGCCAAACTATTATTTGAGTACTTTGCCCATTTCTAGCAGTCCCACCCATTCATTCATTTATTCATCCAAACATTAAGCACAGGGTGTATTCCAGTCAAAGCATTAGCTTTAGGTGATACAAAAAATTTTTAAAAAATAATTTATGCCAAAGATCTCATAAGTTATGAGGAGGAAAGACAAAAATGATATTAAAATAACAACCATAGGGTGCCTGGGTGACTCAGTCGTCTGATTTTTGACTTGGGCCATGATCCCAGAGTCCCCATATCAAGTCCTGCATTAGGCTCCCTGCTCAGTGGGGAGTCT
The DNA here is from genome assembly GCF_024610735.1 of Ursus americanus. Lineage (NCBI taxonomy): Eukaryota > Metazoa > Chordata > Mammalia > Carnivora > Ursidae > Ursus > Ursus americanus. The sequence continues at coordinate 7,616,024 of NC_142134.1, read as the reverse complement.
GCTTCTCCTTCTGCCCCTCGGCCCCGCTCTCATGCTCTCTCTCACTCTCTCTCTCTCAAATAAATAAATAAAATCCTTAAAAAAATACAGCTGTTGCAAAATCAGTCTTCTATTTAAAAAGTAAAATAACAACCATCATCATCATATCTACCCTTTATTTATTGGTACCTACTTGGTGTCATGATCTGTTTGCATTCGTTTCATAACTCATTTAACTCTCATAACACCATATACTATTTTTAAAATCATATAATACAAAGTATCATTATCCCCATTTTACAAATGCATCACAGAAGCTGTGTAAAGAAGTTAAGTAATTTGCCCAAAGTCACACAGTTTTTAATCGACAAGATTTGGGTGTTAATTCTTGCTTATCTAACGCTGAAGCTGAGAGTCTCATTCGCAATATTAGACTTTTAGAAAAAATATAATACAGTGCTATGTAAAAGATATTTAAAAAGGTGCTTTGCAAGAAAAGAAGAAGTAGTAAGGGTTCTGTTCAGGGAATTTTCCAATCAGGAAGCATGACAGGAATTTGAAGCTTTGAAGCACCTTGGGTCAGAAGATAAGACAGAGCAAAGAACGGGGGAGAGAGACTCTAACCTTTTAAGAGAACCACAAATAGTTCCGTATTACTGAACTTTAAGGAAAAGAAAAATAAAAAACTGGGGAGTTAGGAAGAAGCCAGATTGTAGAAGCCTTGCATGTTTCCATAAGAGGCTTAAACTTTGTCCTGTTAGCAGTGAGGCGACATTAAAGAATTTTAAAGCAAGGAGACATACACTATGTGTCTGAATTTATGTCAACACTTAAAATAAGATTATCCCCTACTTTCACAGTTGGAAAATATAAATATATAAATGCAAAAAAAATATTTTAAATTATGTTTTTCCCACTCTTGGTGAAGTAAGTATATTTTTATTAATTTAGATACACATTAATACACTATAATATTATGTTTGATAAATTAATTTAGAATCATTGCTTTATTCCACTCTTATCATTTCCCAACTCTCTATTCAGTATCTGTGACATTAATAGCAACCAGATCACTTGAGCTGTTTTTTGAATTGGCTAACATACTTCTCCAGAGCACATCACTTCTATGAAAGTTGTTGGAGATATAACACATTGTGAATCCCTATTTTAAGATGTCATTAGAAATTGTTTTCCAGGGGCGCCTGGGTGGCACAGTGGTTAAGCGTCTGCCTTCGGCTCAGGGCGTGATCCCGGCGTTATGGGATCGAGCCCCACATCGGGCTCCTCTGCTGAGAGCCTGCTTCTTCCTCTCCCACTCCCCCTGCTTGTGTTCCCTCTCTCGCTGGCTGTCTCTATCTCTGTCAAATAAATAAATAAAATCTAAAAAAAAAAAAAAAGAAATTGTTTTCCAGCTACAAGAACCCAATTTCTTAAAAGAAAACATCTTATAGGCTAAGATTGAAAATACGGCTCAGTGTATATCTAGAATATACATACTAATTTATCGTATTGTTTTTATGAATGATCATAAACTGACTTCTGTACAACGACATAGAACCTTGTAAATGTTATACCAAAACTTCAGGAAATATTATTAAATCTACCTTTTATTCAGTACCTATTGTGTGCTCTGCATTTTAAAGATTCCCGTACATACATTCTCTCACTATTAACGCCAAAGTCATTCTAGATTTAGATGATGTCTACTATGGACTCTGTTGTATAGAATGTACTCCAAGAATCTTTTATGATTGAGCAAATAATTCTCACAGAGTTATTTTCTCAAGTATTAATGTATGTTTAATTGCATATTTTTTACTGACTTGTCGTTCTGTAACATCTCGAACTAGAGGAAGCAGTGTGTGGGACTCGAATATTTTGCATCTCTGGGAAACTTTGGTTTCGTTAAATTTTTGTCAGACTTTAGAACTTGGATCATTTAATGAGCGTGAAATGGTATTTCTGTATTGCTTTAATACCTTAGTCCCTGCTTCCAGTAATACTGGGCATATTTTTCTGTGTTTATTGGCAATTTGGATTTTCATTTCTGTGAATATTCTACAATCATATTTTGTTTAGATATTTTTTCTTTCATCACCTATTTGTAGTAATATTTCACATATTTTGGATTTAGATCCTTTGCCAGTTATGAGTTTGAAATATCTCATCACAGCCTGGGCTTTCTTTTTTAACTTTGTTCACCATGTCTTGTGTTGAAGAGGTGTTTCCATTTCAATGCAGCCAAAGATGCAGAATGTTTTCCTTTGTAGTTCCACCAACATTTCAATTAACTGGCCAATTACTAGAATCCTATCATATGGATACATATGGGTAGACGGAGTGAAAAAAGAACCAAGCACATTACAGATTGAGGGATGAAGAATTTCATATAAAGATGACTAAAAGGGGATGATACACTTTAACGGAGAAATCATGGGATGATTTAAATAGTTTTAGAGAAACAAGCCATGTAAGTGCAAGGTATTGTTAAACAGAAGGATAAAAAATGCAGTACACAGTTCAGAGTGCACACATTAGTTACCCTTTTCGTTTTATATATTGAGTACCGGGGTTCTTGGTTGTTTAAATGTCAGATATTTTCTTTGATGTTCTTTGACATTTTCTATAAACCTAGAATCCATTTTTTTTTAACAGAACAAGCTTAGATTGTGAAATGTCACTTGCTATTACTTTCTTGAAATACATGACTGAATATAGAGTGTATCACAGTGACGGTATATGTGATACTGCAATGGGCACTTGCTAAACATCTTGCACGAAAAGCTAATTAAATTTCTTGGTACCCAGATAAAACTGGTGGCCTTTATTGAAATTCATTTCTTATACAGGGAAAAACAAATCTGACAAAGATAAGAGTATAATTACTGTTGTTATGTAAAATGAGGAAGGTTTTTCTCATGTAGTCCCCTCCAAGAACAACTTTTTATCTATATCACAGAATTCATTAATAACTCTATGTGATTTACCTCTTCAGCTTCTCAAAGCTTTGTGTGATTGATTGTATAATAACCACTCTTCCCATTATAGAGATAGGAAAACTGAGGATTAAAACTTAAGTGACTTGGTCATAGTTAAGGCACAGGTAGCTTTTAGCTGGGTGCATCCAGAATTAGTACTGAGCTCTTTAGAATTCTGGTCCAGGTTTGGTTTTTTGTTTGTTCGTTTGTTTTTGTTTTGCATTGTTTTGTTTTCCCCTTTATCTTATCAGATCCTTAAATATGTATATTGGGTTCTTGATGCTCTCAATGAGTTTATCCCTATATTCAACACACCTGTGTGGTGTAGATGCTAACACCGATTGGTGGAGAAATGCACAATGATTTTAGAACATGTGTACGAATTCATTGCCACTAATCCTATCAAATTGTGACGTCTAATTCCCCTCTACTTAAATAAGGACAAGACTTGGGTAATCACTTCTGACTAGCAGAATGTGGCAGAAGTCATGCTGCATGACCTCCAGGCTAGATCATAAAAGGTCATATAACTTCCTCTTATCTCTCACCCCGAGGACCATTATTCTTGGAAACCGTTGACCACGCTGAAAAGAAGCCAGGCAACCACATAAAATATACCAGTGGAGGAATTCTGGCCATAGCCCTAGCGGAGGTCTAAGCCAACAGCCAGCATCATCAGGGGATCGTCAAATGATTTCAGCCTCTGAAACTCTGAGTTGCTCAGGCTGCTGATGAGTGTAGCACAGTTAAGCTGTCCCCTCCAAGCCCAGCCCTGATCACAGATTTGTGAACAAAATAAAAGTTGTCATTGTTTTGAGGTGTTTTGGATACAGTGAATAAAACAAGTAGATCCACCTACATTTAGTTAACATTCCCTATGTGCTGCCACTGTGCATGGTGCTAGGGATGAAGGAGGAAGCAAAGAAGAACAGACTCCAACATTTGCAGTTCGCACACAATGGTCTAGGAATTGTGATTGTGGGAACGTACATATGTTATCCCCAATAATTTTCAGAATAACCCACAAAGAAAGTATAATAATTATCTTCATTCGGCAGAAGAGACACTGAGGAGGAGCAAGGTTAAAAGATTTGCTTTGGATTATATAATTGGTAAATTGTAGACCTAAGGGACAAGCCTACATTTTAGAACTCTGGATTCTCTGTCACTAGGTAATTAGAATGTGCTTGCTGAATCCGAGGATTCTAAATTTAAGATAAGCTTATAACTGATCATTAAATAATAAAAGATATGCCATTACAGAGGTATATGTGCACAGTGCTTCAGGAACACAGATGGTAGAATGATTTTTTATTCTAACCTCTTTTCCAGAATGAATGAAGATTTCTTCATGCATTTGCATACAAGGTAATAGGATTTGGGAAGAGACAGATTCCAAAGAGCACTCATATCAGAAGGAAAAAAAAATATGACAAGGTTATAGAGATGCAAAGGACCTGGGGACAAGGAGGGAAGGACTGGAGTTTGGGCTCCTGGGAACATAGGGAACAATAGGGCGTGGGGCAGGGGGACATAGGCAAAGCTTCATGAGAAAAAGGAGCCAGGGAAAGAGTTGGGAAATACCTTATTTCTCAAGCCAAGGAATTTGCATCTTATTCTAGGATTTAATAGGGAGCTTCCTGTTTAAAACAGGAAAGCATTTGATCATATCATTAGTCTAAAAAGACAGCTTGGGTTGCTATGTGAATATAACATTTCAATGGTTAAAACCAGCTGGGAAGCTAATGTAAGAACCTGTGTGAGAAATGAGGAGGCATCTAAATAAAGGGGAAGTAGTTGGAATGAAGAGGAAAGAAGTGATTCTACAGAGATATAAAATAATGATTTTGAATTACTTTGGGTATGATTTAGATGATTGGTTATTGACCCTGGATTGGATGGATGGTCCTTGATTCCAAACAGAAGGTAGAATAAGGTGTTTATATGTAAGTGGGAGATTGAGATCATGTTTCAAAATGTTGAATGAGGGAAATTTAAAAAAAAAATAGTCAATACAAAACTAAAAGTTTAAGTCTATAGCTCAGCCAAAAGGTCAAGTCTGAAAGGTAGATATTTGGGAGTCAGTGGAAGGAAAAGACAGGGAAAGAATGAAAATGAATGAAATTACCTAGTGAATTCTAATGGGTGAAAGCAGAGAATATGAACGTGGGGCATGGGAGATTGGATTACTACTTAGGGGGCTCATATTAGAAATGAACTACTGGAATAGATACTAGAGAAACAAAAGAATGACTTTCTGGAATCCAAGAAAAACGGAGCTTAAAGCACGCTATGAGACAGACAATTTAGGTGGCATACATGTCAAAAAAATTGCCATTGCCTTTAATACGTAGGATATGAATATGGAAGTTAAGTTGTAGAAAAGTGGGAATTTGACGAGGCTGCACGAAGGTGGCCTTGATACTGCAAAAAGGCAAAAAGCAAAGAAAAATTTCAGGAGCAGGAAGTTGCTTTTGTTAGGTTCATGTGACCTCGCTCATCTAAAGCATAACCTATTCCCTGTCTCTCCCATTGTTAATCCTATTGTTTGAGCTTGAGAGAAGTAAGCAGAAAACATGAGCAGATAGTATCAGAAAGTCAGATGAAAATGAGGCTAAGGGAAAAAGGGAAGTAAAGAAATGCTGACAACATACACAGATATCTCCTAAGGAGTTTGCTGAAGAGAGGAAGAAAAATTGGGCAGTTGCTCATAAAAGATATGAGATCAAGAACTTGTATAAATTAAAACTTACTTATGCTAACATGATATCACATTATTTTTTAATATAAGTGTATATGTGTATGTATACATGTATATGTATATGGATATACACATATTTGTAAGTATATTTTACACAAATGTATGTAAGTATATGTAAATGTTTTATATAAACATGTATATATTAATATGCATTTATAAACTACATATAAATGTATGTATATATCTACATATAAGTATAGTATATACATATTGCCATAGACTGAATGTTTGTGGTTCCCCCCCCCCAATTCATATGTTGAAACCTGATTTCCAATATCATAGTACTTAAACATGGAGCCTTTGGAGTCAGTTAGGTCATGAGGGCAGAGCCCTCATGAATGGGATTAGTGCCCTTATAAAAGAGACTCCAGAGAGCCCTCTGGTCCCTGCTACCATGTGAGGACACAGCAAGAAGACTGCTATCTCTGAACCAGGAAGTCAGATCTCATTAGACACCAAATCTGCCAGCACCTTGAATTTTGAATTCCCAGCTTCCAGAACTGTGAGAAATAAGAATTTGTCATTTAAACCATCCAGTCTATGATATTTTTGCTATAGCAGCCTAAAGAGTTTAAGACACGGGTATACATATTAATATACATATGATGAATATATGTAAATGTACATACATACACACATTTTTATATGCACATATATATATATATATATATATATTTAGGATTAGAGCTGGTGGGTGGAAATGGTACAGTAGGGTGGGGGAACTTACGTGAGAAAGAGGGTAGACTTGCTGGAGTGAGGGTCTTGAGTAGTTCAGAGGACAGGATAGTTTATCCTGTGTAAGTGGAGGATTGAGCTTTATACTGGAGTAAAGACAGTTCTTCCAGGTCATCCAGAGGGAAAGAAGGACAGACATAGGGGCACCTGGGTGGCTCAGTTGGTCAAGTGTCTGCCTTCGGCTTGGGTCATGATCCCAGGGATCTGAGATGGAGCCCCACAGCTGGCTTCTTACTCAGTGGGTCTGCTCCTCCCTCTCCATCTGCCCCTCCCCCCTGCTGGTGCACATACTCTCTCTTTCTCTCTCTTTCTCTCTCTGTCAGATAAATAAATAAAAAATATATATTTTTTTAAAGGACAGACGTATAAATGGCAGGGAGGCTGACAGATGTGGAGGCAGATGTGGAAGTTGTCTTCGGATTGCTCTATTTTCTCAATGAAACTGAAAGCATGGTAATAACTGGAGTGAGAAAGGGAGAAACTTTAAAATTTGAAAAGAAAGAAGAAGCAATATGCACTCCAATGTTCATAGCAACATTGTCCACAACAGCCAAACTGTGGATGGAGCCGACATGCCCTTCAACAGGCAAATGGATAAAGAAGATGTGGTCCATATATACAATGGAATATTACTCAGCCATCAGAAAGAACGATTACCCAACATTTGCAGCAACATGGACGGGACTGGAGGAGATTATGCTAAGTGAAATAAGTCAAGCAGAGAAAGATAATTATCATATGGTTTCACTCTTTTGTGGAACATAAGGAATAGCAGGGAGATCGGTAGGAGAAGAAAGGGAATAATGAAGGGGGGGTAAACAGAGGAGAAAATGAGCCACTGGAGACTATGGACTCTGGGAAACAAACTGAAGGTTTTAGAGGGGAGGAGGTTGGGGGGATGGGCTAGCCCAATGATGGGTATTAAGGAGGGCACGTATTGCATGAAACACTGGGTGTTATAAGCAAACAATGAATCATGGAGCACTACATAAAAAAGAAAGAAAGAAGAAAGAAAGAAAGAAAGAAAGAAAGAAAGAAAGAAAGAAAGAAAGAAAGAAAGAAAGAAAGAAAGAAAGAAAGAAAAGAAAGAAAGAAAAGAAAGAAAGAAAGAGAAAGAAAGAAAGAAAGATGGAATAAAATACTGAACTAGAGGAGTATGAGTATGCACAGACTGGGTAATGTAGGTAAATTACTGAGCCTTATCCCTCACAGAAGCACATTCTTTTAGAACAAGGACATGCAAAGAAACATCAAAGGGAATGTTTAGGAGGTAGGGGATTCTATAATGATTGACTATAAATTTCAAAGAGTACTCTGGACTGATTTTAAGACTTTGGATAAAAGATGTAGAAATCCTTATGGAATGAGAATCCTGGTGATAAGAAATGATCTTGAAATGTGAGGTTCCTAAAGGTACATTATGGACTAAATTGTGTGTCCCCCAAAATTCATATGCTGAAGCCTCAGCCATAATGTGACTATATTTGGACTCGAGGCTAATACAGAAGGAATTAAGTTTAAACGAGGTCATAAGGCCGGAGCTCTGATCCATCAGAATTAGTATCCTTTTAACAAGCGATGCCAAAGTATTCAGTCTCTTATTCTCACCCCCCAAATGATGACACACTAGGAAGGCAGTCACCTGCAAGCCAGGAAGAGAGACCTCACCATGAACTGAATTGGCTGGTACCTTGATCTTGGACTTCCCAGCCTTTCTGTGAGAAATAAATTTCTGTTGTTTAAGCCCCCCACGCTATGGTATTTTGTGGCAGCAGCCCGAGCAGACTGACGCATGATCTCTGAAGTAAACAGGGATCAAGAATGGAATGAGTTTCAGGTAGCCCATCTCCTTGTAGACTGTATTTATTTATTTATTTATTTATTTATTTATTTATTTATTTATTTATTTTGTCTATAAGGAGTTCACTTTTTTAAAAAAATATATTTATTTATTTGAGGGAGAGTGTGTGTGTATGAGCGGGGGGAGGGGCAGAGGGAGAAGCAGACTCCCTACTGAACGCAGAGCACAACAACTCTGGGCTCCATCCCAGGACCCCGAGACCATGACCTGAGCCAAAGTCAGACGCTTAACTAACTGAGCCACCCAGGTGCCCTTATAAGAGATTCACTTTATTTTTATTGAAGTACAGTTGAAGTATAATATTATATAATCTTCAGGTGTACAACATCGTGATTGACAATTGTACACATGACAAAATGCTTATCCCAATAAGAGTCGTTACTTCCTGTCACCACACAAAGTTATTATGTTATTGAATATATTCCCCACACTGTACTTCTCATCTCCATGGCTTATTTATTTCTTTTGAAATTGGAAGTTTGTTCCTGTTAATCCCCTTCACCTATTTCTCCCCCCCACCCCCAGCGCTCCCACAACCACTAGTTTGTTCTCTATATTCATATTTCTCTTTTCAGTTCTGTTTTTTTAGATTCCACATGTAAGTGCAGACTGCTTTGTGAAGCTACCAGTACTGTGGGCAAGACAGAGGCAGGGCTTTTTTTTTTTTTTTTAAGATTTTATTTATTTATTTATTTATTTATGAGAGAGAGAGCAAGAGTAGAGGGAGCAGGAGAGGGAGAAGCAGACTCCCCGCTGAGCGGGGAGCCCCATGCGAGACTCGAACCCAGGACTCCGGGATCATGACCTCAGCCGAAAGCAGACGCTTACCGACTGAGCCACCCAGGCGCCCTGAGGAGGCAGGGCTTTTTGAGGAGCAAGGAGTCTTTGTTTCGCAGCTGCTTTCTGCCACGCTGATGTGAAGGCAGAAGAGAAAGGCAGATGCTGTAGGTGCTTCCCTTATTTCTCTCTCGCACTCACTGTTGCTGTGTCTGCTGACCCCCAGATTTCTCTGCAAACACTGGCGACTCTGCTTGTAGGGTTCCTCTGAGCACCGGCAAGCAGCGGCCCTGTAGGAGCCGGCAGAAGGACTGGGGTGGTCATGTTCCGGGAGCACCTCTCAACCACTAACTGATAGGAGTTGGTGAATAAATCCCCCAACTTTTGTCCCTGTGTGAGGCAACTCGGAAGGCTTTTCCGTGCAGTCTCCCAGGAGCTCCCGGTGGGACCGAGCCGGAGTTGGACAAAACGAGAACCTGTTCGTTAAAGCGTCTGTAGGGGCTTCCTCCCCTTTCCTGGCTTGTTCACCCAGTCCCCCGTGGTGCTGCCTGCGCCATCAGTACTCCGGCAAGCTACTCGCGCTCGGGTTCTGCTTCTGGAGAACCACCATCTAAGACACCATTTCAGGCTAGTTTGTAAGTCGTGGAAACTGTTCATCAATCATCAGTGAAAAGTTACACAAGTTATTTCCCTTTTAATCTAGTTTCACCCTGTTTCACGCATTAGAACTGCAGACAAGGGATAGTTTATAAACTCCTTCTTTGGTTAATGTACTATGAGTTTCTCATTATATGCTATAAAATACGTCAGCAAATGAAAAAAAAGACAGTTATAAATCTAGTAAAAACAAAAGAAAAAAAGAAAATAAGTATAATTTAGCATGCTACTTGTCCCAGAAGTAATTAATACCTAGTTACCACAATAGAAAATTAATATCGATCTAATGAAAAGCTGTTAGAACTGTAGGGGGAAGGCTGGGGAAATCCTGGAGGTCTTATGTAAGAGCTCCTGTAAGACAGCCAAATTTCCATGACCATAGTCAAAGTCAATAGATGGTGCCTGAATTGATCAGCCGAGAATGTTTCTTTGGTTGTTATTTAAAGTTATAGAGAGGTACTAGAAAAAAGGAAAAAAAAAACAGAATTTAAAATGACTATTTCTGGGGGCACCTGGCTGGGCATGTGACTCTCGATCTTGGGGTTGTGAATTGGGTGCAGAGATTACTTTAAAAATAAAGAAAATTTGGGAAGATAAAATGACTACCTCTGCGGAGCAAGGCTGGGAGGTGGACAATGAGCAAAAGGGATACAGTACTTAATTTTTTCCATCAACCTATTAGCACTCTGATTTCTAGAAACTAGGTGTATGTATATTCATGAGACAATTGAAGTACATAATAAAGATTCCACTGCCATATATGTTTGTACTTTTTTATACGACTTTCATATTTATACCATGTATCACAGAGAAAGTGAAGTTCTTTCATAAAAATGTAGACCAGAAGAGGAAATGGGGGAAAGAGAGAAAGAGAAGGGAATCCAGACGGAAAGGAAGAGGAGACATGAAACAAGAACGTTTTGTTCTCCTGGAGATTTTTCATGGCTAGCATTTTTTCAGTTTTCCTGTTTCCCAAAATTGATTATTCAATTCCGCAGTTGTTGAAGACCATTACATCTTAGGTATCCAACTAGTTGGTAGGTTCCTTCAGTAAAGGGCAATGTTATTGTTGCTAACTAGAGAAGTAATCAATATTTCTTCATTGACCTCTCTGACTATTACGTCTTTCCCCAATCTTCTTTTTTCTGCAAAGCAGTTCTAGGACTAAGGGAAGAACTCTGACATTTTTCTACATTGCGCTGAAACATGTGCGCCTTTACTTTTTAGGCTATCCTTGATGTAGCTATTTCAAACTACTCTTCTTCTGTAAGCAATTAACCCTAGCAATTGTTTTTCTTTCTTTTTTATTTTTGAGCCACTTAATATCTCCCAGGTTTTCATGTCTCTTCTTCCTGTAAGCCTTCTTCCCAATTATTGTCAGATGATGATAAGTGTGGGAAAACCTTTCATAATAATCAAGAGAGATTACTGAAGTGCTAATGTCCTCTTACACTAATTAATGTGCTTAACTTAAGAAACACAAAACTATACTTTCCATACTTAAGAAATGCTTCAAACATTGTCTACATAGCAGAATTATTTAATAATAATTTTAGCAGATCTGCAAGCAGAACATTCCCATCACCAACAACACCAAAGAAGGGTCAGGAAAGACAGGAGAGATTTTTCTCTTTTCCTTCCCCCCACCCCCCTCTCTCTTTCTTTCTTCATTTGCTATGTTTCAGCATTCAGGGCTAATATAAATATCAGCATTTCTAAACACATACCAAGAAAGCTAATATGTATTACAAATAAAATATCACTTCTGTAATAAACGAACACAAAGGCAGTGAAAGAAACCATTTTCGTATCTGTTTCCTTAAGTTTAAACAGGCATTAGTAGAGGAGATTAGAAAGTTGTTTTTTGAAAAATGCATGTTTTCCACAATTTCACCCCTGCACAAACCTTACTTTTCTTATGTAAACATTTCCTTTCATTTTTTTTACCATTTTAAACATTTTTATGTATAAAATTAGCTGTCATTAAGTACATTCACAATGTTGTGTGCTGTCACTACTGTTAATTTCCAGAACTTTCTCATCATCTCAAACAGAATCTCTGCATCAGTTAAACAATAACTTGATTTAGTTCTGTCAAACCATCTGAAATCCTAATATAAATATGTGGAGTTTTGGGAATTTTGAATGATATCCTCATGAAAAGAAAGTCATAAAAATAATTTGATCAAAGAGATTTTTTTTCCCCTTTGTCAACTTTCAGAATTGAAACATATATTCTGTTAATACAGTTAAACTATATTCTGGTTTACATCTCTTATATCTACCTTATTAAGAACTTTTCTTAATGGAAGTAAGTTGGTTGTACTATTTAGCTATCAGTTTTGCATTCTTCATAACAATTACCATTTCAGTGGTAACAGAAGTCCTACGCAGCCTTCATCAACATTGTTCTTATTCCCATCCAGATTTATTTTTCTCAATTGACCTTGCAAGGTAGCCTTTAAAGATAGAATGGAGCAAGTGGATAGTATCATTCAAGAGGACACAGAAGTGGAGCTGCAAAGATGTTTACCTTATTTTCTAATTGGAAAGATAAGTTTTTCTCTAGTCAAGACGTGATTTAGAAAGATGTGTGCTCTGTTAAGCGATGCTGAGTGACATGTACGACGATGCTTGAATCATATCCACTATTGCACAAAGACATTGCGTTTTTAAGTAATCTGGGAACAGTCATTTCCCCAAACAGAGTGGGTTTGCTATGTATTTACCTGAAGCCAAATACTTGTGATAAGGATTTTCAGAATCAAAATTTCTTTCCATGGAAAGAGTTTATTTTTCCTGAGTCCTATCTGGACTTGATATCTATCAGAACACTGTAGCTAGGGACGCCTGGGTGGCCCAGTCGGTTAAGCGTGTGCCTTTGGTTCAGGTCATGATCCCAGGGTCCTGGGATGGAGTCCAGCTTTGGGCTCTTTGCTCAGCCTGCTTCTCCCTCTGCCTGCCACTCCCCCCGCTTGTGCTCTCTCTCTCTGACAAATAAATAAATAAAATCTTAAAAAAAAAAAAAAAGACCACTGTAGCTTCACTGAACTTTATTAACTGAGAATGACTTTATGTTAGTAGACCATGTGATTTTGACTATTTCAAGGCAACTAATGACAAGTGAGACCGCTTTACCACTGAAAAGGATTCATACGCATAAAGATGTTTAATATTCTATCTTTATTTCATTATTTTTCTCTGAGTGGAAAAACAAAATTCTAATTTCTTTGTTCTTTTTTTTAAGATTTTATTTATTCATTTGACAGAGAGAGAGATTGAGAGCACAAGCAGGGGGAGGGGCAGAAGGAAAAAGAGAAGCAGACTCCCCGCTGAGCAGGGAGCATGATGTGGGATCAGGGAGCATGATGTGGGGCTTGATCCCAGGACCCCAAGATCATGACCTGAGCCAAAGGCAGACACTTAAACTTCTATGCCACTCAGGAGCCCCAAAATTCTAATTTCTTTCTATCAGATATCACAAATTATATTCAAGGTAAATAAATGATAAAGGAAAATTAGATGGAAAAATACTTCCATGTAAACCTGAATACTAGATTTAATTACTCATTGATGCAAATATCATATATGTATATTTATAGTTATTTATATATATACATTTTCTATATAAATATGTAATTAGTAATGCACAGTTATATAAACAAATATATTAATATCTACATGGGAAGCTTTTGTGATTCTGAGAATTTTGTATTTCATATCTAGGCTAGATGGCTTCTATAAGTTGTGTTTAGTCGTCTTTTAAAACCAGTGTTGTAATGGATATTACTCTGAGAGCATGGAAATTAGAGTCAGAGGTAACATCTAACTTGTTGGTTGTGTAATACTTTACAATTTATAGTAAATACATTTTATGGATGTTATATAATTTATAATGTAACCTTATCCATGTCAATAGAATTAGACACTTTGAATATGAATGCCATTAATTGAAAATGAAACACAATTGATTTCAATTTAATTCTTTCGGTTTTGCATTTTGAAAACCACAAAACACCTCTTGATTTTTGCAGTTCAACACATTAGCATCTATTGTGGTTGAATGAGCACATTCTCAATAAGAAACAATGAATTATGGAGCCTTTTCAATGGTGACTTACAATAAGCAATAATTCATGAAATTTATATTCTTTGCAATCTGTTTCCCTCCTGTGAAATGTGGGTTGGTTGACATCTCCTACAGCCTGCTTAATCTTCTGTAAATATTTGCAAGTCTGAATTATTGGTATGGATTTTGATGTTACTCAAGAGGAAGAAAAAGACCTCAAATGGCTGGGGAAATATGTAAAAATTAATAGGAAAATAGTTCATTTTGCCTTTACAGTATATTTAATGCTTTGTATTTGAAAAGATAACTCTTGAATATAGATAGCTAAGGGTTTTGTTTTTATTTGTTTACTTTAACAAGCCTTTTAGAACCAAAAGAACTTTTAGAGAGAAAAAAAATAGAACCCATACCTTCAGCCATTTCCAAATTATGCAATGTGTAATGTCATATATGTTTCAGATGCTCCCCCCCGTGACTATAGTAGCATATTTTGATTTAATATTGGAGAAGGTGGATGTACCATTTGACAAAAGCCAAATTTGTTTGCATAATGGAAATATAATTTTCTAAAAAGGAGGAATTTCAATTCACTTTCCCTTTTTTTTTAAGTATTTTATTTATTTATCTGAAAGAGACAGAAAGAGCATGAGCAAGAGGAGGGACAGAGAGGGGGCAGAGGGAGTGGGAGAAGCAGACTACCCACTGAGTAGGGAGCCCAACGTGGGGCTCAATCCCAGGACCCTGGGATTAGGACCTGAGCCGAAGGCAGATGCTTAACCAACGGAGCCACCCAGGTGCCCCTCACTTCGCTTTTCGTGAGGAACTCAATCACACTGATGCACTACCCAATCACAACCGATCATTCCTTCTTGTTTAATATCCAGTTTGAGTATCTTCATTAGTCATTACACATAACAATCTATCAACAATTACATGTTCATGGGCCTGAGTTTTCTACTTAGAATGCCTTAAGATCACAGAGTGTTTGTTCACTAAGTTACACAGTGCCTATTTTCTTCAGCCTCGGGTTTTGCAGACCCTCCGAATCAAGTTCCTGTCTCCTACCCTGTCCCTTTTTCAGTTGGTTAACAGGGAAGTCAGATCACGGGACTCCTTGCTCAAACTCCTGGCAATGGCTCCTCCCTAAGACTAAAAGCCACATTACTTATCAGGTCTTTAAAAACCCTTTTTAATGTCATCCTGGTGTTACTTTGCTGTCATCTTCTATACTCTGTCCCTCATTCACTTTGTTCCAGCCATACCCTCTTCCATCTATTTCTTGAATAAGTCCAGCATACTCTCACCTCGTGGACTTTGTATGGATTGTTCTTCTTCTCCAAAAGCAGTTACCCGAGGCATTCCTATGGTTAACTTGTTACATGAAAACTTTGCTCAGATGTCACATTTTCAAGGAGGCTTCTCTTGACCACCTTATGGACTTGAATTCCTTCCCGCCCCCTCACTGCCACCCACCACCTCTCCTGGCCCGTACTTTGATTCCTCAGCAACACTTTTCTTCAACAATCATATGATGGACTCATGATCGCCTTTTATTGTCTGTTTCCCTTACTAGGTCCAGGCTTTCTCAGCACAGAAATTTTTTTCTTCATTTTGGTCTGTTTTGTTTTCTGACATATCACCAGCCCTGGTGCATGTTGGGTTTTCCATAAATGTGTCTTCACTGTCTGACCAACAGAAAAAATGAATAGAAGATGTCAAAGAATGGTCTAAAATAAGTGAATTAACTAAAAGTGCTAGGAGTCAAGAACTCCAAGAAAAGCTTATATCCTTTAGAAATATATCAGCAGTAGTATGAAAAGTTTAATTCTACATGTTAATCATCTTAATATTTGTTTATCTTGTATAATGTCTCTTCTTCCTAACTTGTAATTTTTACTTCTACAAGTTAAAAATATTCTGTCATATGTGTTGTTTCTTCTCAAGGACAACACAACCTCTCAGAGGAAAATTCAGGCCCCCGATGTAATACTGTTTTTGCCACATCAGAAACTTGTGGGGAAATAAATAACTCCGGTTTCATCATTATGATAGCTAATGGCTTCAGGGATGACCCGAAAGCAGACAATATGGTCCAAACGTCATCTCCATCTGTGTCTCTCCTGTCAAGGGAAATCGGTTTCCATCATTTCTTATTTCTTTCTTGGTCCAAATGACAAGGAGCTCACGCAGTGTTCAGCCCTGAACTTCAATGACTGGTAGAAGATGATGGGCTGTGAATTGGTAAGTGAATCTAACTTTCCTTCAGAGCCACCAAACTCGCAGAGCTGCCCTGCCTCCATCAATTGTGTTCTGTGCGTTTGAGTGTCTATGCACAGAAAACATGTGTGTGATCTCCTCTGGAAACCTGTCAGAATAACTTGAAATGTTGTTTTCATCATGATTCAGAAATGATTTGGAAAACAGGAAGACAGTACGTAGGTAGAAATGACGGATTAATGGGCTGTCATAAAGGTATTCTATCATGAAAAGACCTTAAAGATTTTTCATAGAGCAGATGACTGCCACAGGAAAATTGTAGACAAAGGCACACCTTATATCACTTGTATTTCATCCTTTGTTTGGGTGTAAAATTTCAGAGGATTTTCATGCTCCGATTCTGCAGTTAGATATGTGGCCTGAACTATCTTTAAATAAAAATCATCATTATTACTAGTATCATCAACAGCAGAAATAGCTACTTAAGTCCTCAGTCGTGCACAGTTCTGTGAAGGCTGCAGAGTGCTGTGGTTCTACAAACTTAAAAACCCACAATAAGGCAAGTGGATAAAATTGTACCTGTGCATAATATAGAAAATAATAGTACAGGGATGCCTGGGTGGCTCAGGCGGTTAAGTGTCTCCCTTTGGCTCGGGTCATGATCCTGGGCTCCCTGCTCAGCTCAGGGGAGTCTGCTTCTCCCTCTCCTTTACCCCCTCCCCCCAACTCACGTGCGCTCTCGCTCTCTCTCAGATAAAATCCTAAAAAAAATAAAAGAATCATCCAAATCCTTATTTATAGCTAGGTTGGAAGGCAGAGTTAACATTTATTTTTATTTTTTTTAATTTTTTTTTTATTTTTTAAAGATTTTATTTATTTATTTGACAGAGACAGAGACAGCCAGAGAGAGAGGGAACACAAGCAGGGGGAGCGGGAGAGGAAGAAGCAGGCTCATAGCAGAGGAGCCTGATGTGGGGCTCGATCCCATAACGTCGGGATCACGCCCTGAGCCGAAGGCAGACGCTTAACCGCTGTGCCACCCAGGCGCCCCAGAGTTAACATTAATTTTTAAAGTATCTTTAACTTGTTTAGTGATATATTTGCATGGGGTTGACGATAACTGAAGTCATAATGAAGTCAAAGTATCTAATAATGTCAAAGTCTCTAATAATGTCCAACATGCCTAATAATATCCAATCGTTCATATTGTTCTGCTGATACATGATTTAAATTTAACTTCAGTAGAGAAAACAAAACCCATGATCCAAAGAAGAAAAGGGAGACAAGGGATCCTATTACAAGAAATTCTATTTATAGACTTAATAGTCTTCTTTTACATGTAGAAAAATGTGAAGTAACAAATAGTTTTATAAAAGTGAATAGTTTGAAGGAGTTTGAAGGGCTGCACCAGGGAATTACAATCACGCACAGTGATCTTTATTAAATAATCTGACATGGCTTTTATTCAAATAAATTGCTAGATTAGTAGCCAAGTTGAGAAAAAGCACCGGTTTTATACAATCCTCTGAGGTGACCCAGTTCCATATTTTGTATTATATTAGTAACAAAATATGATGTTAATTAAATTTTGCTCTTAGAAATAAATCTCTGAAATAATCTTTACAGGGAGTTCCTTTCCTCTGGGCTTTCAATGCCACAATGGTCTTAAGCTGCGGCCATGAGGCTGAGAAGCCATGTTATAAGCAACATTGTCTGTGGACTGAATAGGAATATTATAACTGCTTTGATATGAGGTCCATCACCTGTTTGGACAATTCCTATTAAAATACAGGAAATATAGACATAAAGTATTTAAATGATGTATCCCTGGTCACACTACCAGTCAGTGACAGAGTACTTTTCAAAAATTCATTAGACCAAGTATCCTCAGATAAGTGTGCACATTACTGGGTCTCTTAGCTAAAGGCAAAGTTGCTTTTAAATATCTGATGTTGCCCATTGTCTTGGTCAGCTCAGGCTGCTTTAACAAAATACCGTACATGGGATGCTTAAATAACAGAAGTGTATTTTCTCAGAATTCTAAGGTGGGAAGTCTGAAATCAGGAAGCCAGCCTGGCTGTGTTCTATTGAGAGCTCCCCTCCTGGCTGAAGGAGGTTTTCTGGCTGTGTCCTAACATGGATAGGAGGAGGTCTCTTCCTCTACTTGGAAGGCTACCATAGTCCTTTTGGATTAGGAACTCATCCTTACGACCTTGCTAAACCTTAACCATCTTCTAAATATCTTATACCTGATACAGGGCATTGCGAGTTATATCTTTAACATAGGAATTTGGGGGGGGGATACCATTCAGTCCACAGCACCCCTTAACTTCTAGAACTTTGATTACATTACATGTCATAGAAATTTAGTTAAAACTCCATCTCGCCAAGTTTACGCCGCCACATAGGTTAAATTTACATTTTCTTTCAGAGCTAAGACTCAGGTTTGCTATAAACTATATTGTTGTAGGGTGAAGGCCTCAGATGGCTTTTTGGTTTTTTGTTTTGTTTTGTTTTTTTCCCAGGGGTGGTCATGGTTCTTATTTATAGCAATTTTTAAAACTGTGGAAACCTAGAATTCATGAATTTGCTTGGTAGCTGAAAAAATATATATATTTGGCTCTGTGTTATATATAATATTTAATTTATTATAATTTTTAAAGTATTTTTACTTTGTGTGGTGATATATTTATATAGGATTGATGATAACGACAGTCATAATAAAGTCAAAGTGTCTAATAAGGCAAAGTATCTAATAATGTCCAACATACCTAAAAATATCCATTCATTCATATTGTTCTGCTGGTAGATGATTTAAATTTGACTTCAACAGAGAAAATAAAAACCATGATTGGAATATATATATATATATTCTCATATGGCTTTGCATAAAGGCTTTGGCTTGGGTCTTTATTTTTAGAGATAGTAGATTTCTACAGATACAGTGGTAGTACATTTTGATTTCTCTAGGTTAGCTATGAACACAAATCACAAAATATCAATATTGAGAAAGGAGAAGCAATTACTTTCCCATCCTGAATTAATACTGCTAGCATACATGAGTCATGTCCCTGAAACTGTATTTTGTAATGTTCTTTCCGCTGAATAAAAAATCTAGAGTAAATTTGGTACTCTTGCTCTATAGAAATGGCAAGAACTCTAATATATGGATTTCATTAGATATGCATTCAGAATTCCTTTTATGCTGCAAACAATTGCTAGAAAACAATGCACTGTGCTATTTGCCAATGTAACTGAAAACCTATGGAGGAATTATAACAGCACAGGAGTTTGACCCATTTAACATAGTACTATTAAGGCTTACGGATATAACATGAGTGTACTTGGGGCATTTTTTATTGTTATAGAAAAATTGAAATTTAATAGCATAAGGACATTCGCATTGTTATTCTTAATAAAAACAATAATTATTGTAGTGCTAATAAATGGATAATAGGATTCAAAACAGAATGAGTAAGCTATATAAGGCTGTTTAAAGCTTCTGTTAATGTTCTTTCAAATACAAATCAAAATCCAGCAATAAAAGATAAAGTAGCTAGGTCAGCTATAGTAAACAGGAGCAACAGACATTGTTTTTCATTCAGCTGGGCTTTGGCTTGTGATCAAAGGCAGGCTTGAAAGAAACAAGCTGAAGTGCAAGGAATCTCCAAACATATTTCAAAGATTATGTTTGTCTATCAAGGAATAGAATGGTGCTGTCAGAGGTTTGTCAAAATAAGTACAGAAATACTATACCGTCACTCTCACTGTCTTCCCGGTGCATTTTGACTGCCCATCAGTGGAAATAATTTTCTTATTTCCAGATACTTAATGTTTCTTGTATGCTTTCTTTACAGGTGTTGTCTGGCATAGAATACGTTCATAGAAATAGACTTGTTACTGCTTACTACTCTCTAGAAATGGAAATTTTTCTGAAAGCTTGCTTTTGTCATTCTTTCTGAGTTTCTCTTTGAATTCTCAATTAAAAAATTAGAAAACATTAAAAAATTGCTATGTGGACACTTTTAAAAATGAGATATATATGTTATCAAATTCATCAGTAAAGTTTATTTTCGGTGAAACACATTAAGAGGTTTAAATGGACCCAAAGAGAGTCACTAAAAATGTAAAAAACATATTCTAATAAATTACTAATAAAGCAGTTTACAATTATTTTTAAAAATAAATTTAAATGCATGTTTTTATAAAAACTAAATAAACATTTTTCTGCATACATATTTAGATTTGAGTTGAGTTGCATATATGCAATGTCTTTTCTTTTCTTTCTTATTTCTTTTCTTTCTTTTTTTTTTTTTTTGATGCCTAAAATTTTTGGATCAACCAAACTCAACAAAGTTCAACTTCTTTTTTCTTTTTTTTAAAGATTTTATTTATTTATTTGACAGAGATAGAGACAGCCAGCGAGAGAGGGAACACAAGCAGGGGGAATGGGAGAGGAAGAAGCAGGCTCATAGTGGAGGAGCCTGATGTGGGGCTCGATCCCATAACGCTGGGATCACGCCCTGAGCCGAAGGCAGACGCTTAACCACTGTGCCACCCAGGTGCCCCCATTTAACTTCTTTATAGCAACATTTAGCAGTATCCCACAAGCTTTTTATTCTTAAGTAAATTCAGTATCATTTTTAGCTCCTCAATAACCTCCCCCCCAAAAAAACCCCCACCTCATCTTAGTCTTATATTGAGTTGATTGACTGCTCAAGTACATTTTCTTC
Organism: Ursus americanus; assembly: GCF_024610735.1. Lineage (NCBI taxonomy): Eukaryota > Metazoa > Chordata > Mammalia > Carnivora > Ursidae > Ursus > Ursus americanus. The sequence goes on along the minus strand of NC_142134.1, from coordinate 7,595,257 downwards.
TTTCTCTTAAAAATTTCATTCTTCTCAAATTTGAGTCAATTCAGGTACGAACATAGCTACTTCATTGGTGACGTGAACACAGCTATATGCCGAAAACGGGATGAGTCACCCATTTTAAGAGAAACACCAGAGAGTACTAGATGTATGCCTTTTGTATTAGTCAAATAGATCTTAAGTGATTTTGAGAAGTATCATAAGTTAGGGAAACTCTGGAGGAATTGTTCATATTTAAGCATATTTCATTTATATTGATAATTTCAAGAAAACATCACTTTCAATGAGATTGTTATACTTATTTATTATTTTTCTATTTCTCTTTATTGAAAATTTTGTTTAAAAACATGTCCAACTTCCATTTCTGGCCCAGATGAAATAACAGGGACCAGACACATCCTCTTACCTGAAACAACCAAAAGACAGAACAAGTGAAACAAAGACTTGCAATTCAATTCCACTGCGCAATGAAACACAGAGCTCCAAGAGAGCTAAGAAACAAACCAGGTGAACCAGACGTTGCTCCAATTTACTGTCTCGAAAGGGTTTTTGGATTGGTGTTCAGGAAAAAGAAACTCTGGCAGAGTCTGGAAGAGCTGTGACTTGAAGGCAGAACTGGGTGTTTGGGAAGGAACAAGGCAACTGAAGTTCACTACACAGAATACTGAAGAAGAGAGAGATACCCAAAAAGAGAACACTGGAGATCTGCAGATAATAATCAAGAGATTATTGGGCTGAATACTGCCGAAGGCATGGGTATGAGGAATTGACTTTAGGCAGGCAAGGACCAGCTAAAAGGATGAGATGTGACCATGCCCAGCAGGTGCACAGGGCCAGCAACAGTGCCCATTCTCACCAGCCAGATTAAAAACTTCACAATTCATAGGGAATTGGGTAGCGTCTTCAGAATAATCAATATGGACCAAATGTTGTTCTGCCCCACATGAAAAACCAAAAGCAAGACCCAAAGTATCAAGCTCTTAACAAGTAAAGTAATAGCATCCCTGGGGGTGGGGATGGGGGAGTTCAAGTATATTTATAGAAATACAAAAAGATCCAGTCAAAAAGATACGATTTTCAATGTTTATCATCTAGTAACCTGGCATGTAAAAGGGGGGGGGGATATAATATTCATAATGAGAAAAATCAAAACATACCCCGAAGTGACAAAGATGTTAGAATTAGCTGCATTTTGTCAGTGATGATTAGCTGACAAAAACATTGTGCCAGTTATTTTAATGATACTCCACATTTTTAGAAAGTTAAGTGAGGATACAGAAGTAATAACATGACCCAAATTAAACTTCTAGAAGGACAAACTATCATGTCTTGTATCATGAAAAACACATGGGTTGGGATTAAAAATAGAATATTAAAAGTAGAATATATATTAAAAGTAGAATATAAACTGCAGAATCAATGATGAGTGAGCCGGAAGACCTATCAGTAGGACCTTTCAAAATCCAAACACAGAAAGAAATGACAATTAAAAAAGAAACAGAGAATCGGTGCATTGTGGGTGACTTTAAGTGGCCAAAGATGTGTAGCTGGAGTCCCTGATGGGGGTAGAAGTGGAGGGGCAGACACTGTATTTGAAGAAACAGGGGCTGAATATTTTCCAAATTTGATGACAACTATAAACCCAGAGATCCAAGAAGCTCAACAAGACTTATAAAACTACGGTAATAAGACAGTGTATCATTGTCACGAGGGTAGACAAATAGATAAATTGAACAGAATAAAGAGGAACAGACTACAAAAAGTTATGATGACACTTTTGGAAATAATGGTACATTTATTATCTCTATTTGTTTCGTGGCTGTAGATAAAATTTCATGGGTATATGCATTTGTCAAAATGTATCACAATTTATGCTTTTAGTATGTGCAAGTTATTTTATGTCAATTAGATCTTGCTAAAGTGGCTAAAAAATAAGATATCTCCTCAAGTACAAAACACTCTTAATATAAGGTTAGAATAACTTCAGAAATGAAGAAAGATACTCTCACTGCTTTATGACTTATTTCTCAGGAAGTTAAAATTCCCTTAAAAATATTTTCATATTTAAATTATGCCCAGTTTCACACATGGCAAATGGCCCATTCTTGTTCTTCAAGCAATGTGCCATTGGCAAAGCTGTATTTATTGAGTACCCATGTTTTACATTGCAATGTGCAAAGACAATTGGAGTAGGCAAAAAACATGAGAAGTGCTTGCTGCCCTCAGATATCTAACAACTTAATTGTGACCCTTTATTACATGCACTATTACTATTTTGTATCCTTTTGTCTATATACATGTGTCCTTTATTCAATCAAATACCAGAAGGATGGCATATTCTAATTTAATTTGGTCTGTTAGAATAACATCTTTACCTGGTCACTGAGCCTTTCTTATTAAAGCCTACTTCTACCAAAAAAGACCAAGTTTGTTATCAAATGGGCTAATGCCATTTACTTTCGAAGTTGGTAATGTCTGTGGTTTGAAAATCATTCTTATTTTATTCATGTGACCCCTATAGCCCCGAGCCCTTCATCATTTCCACAATAATCTGTTAGTACCTCGACTTTCCATCATTGGAGGAATTTGATTTGCACATTTTCATTTTCTGATTTTGAAGAGAAATTGAAAAATACTATGCATATTAATAGTAAACGAAACAAACAAAGTTTATATCTAAGTCAAAACCTAATATGCAAAAACAATCAGGTTCAGGAGAAAAACACTAAATAGAGAGCGCTCACTTTTCTCCAAGCTCTCCACTCTTCTATAATAAATGATCCCAAAACTTATAAATATTTCTAACTTCTATGGGGACCTATGATGAGTACATTTCTTTTTAAGTATTAAGTATTTAACCCACAGCATGCCATTTGGTTCATTTATTTCACTGAGAATTACTTCATTCTGTGGTTAAAATTATTTTACAACTTAAATGTCATCTTTTCCAAAAGACATTTATCATTTCCAAAAAGGATAACATTTAATAATGAAGGGATAATAAAAGAAAATATGATTTTTTGACAGTGAATGACAGAAACTCCAGTTAGTGGGAAATTAAGATAAAAAGGAAAGAGAGATAGTAGCTCTTATTTGTAGAGTACTTTGGTATTTGCCAAGCACTTTCACATATATTATCTCATTTAGTCTTCACAAGACAGCTATATGTTACATCCGATTTGTGTAAGAGAAAGCTATTTTTCAGAGGATGAAGCATATTTATTTTTTTATTATTGATGCCACGTTTATTCCACAAAGGATTTAGAGTGGCAAGGAAAATGATTTGCTGAAACCTGACTAATAAGTGGCAAACTTGGGATTTGAAGCCATGCTTTCTGACTCCAATTCATTGTTTGAGGTTGACAAAGCACACTGAAATGTTTGCTTTAAATAATGCATAATTTCTCAATGGTGAACCATGGCAGCTGGGGCTTCTGGTGCATTTAACTGTGTGAGAAAGCTAACGATCAAGGACACTACAAATCACCCAAAGAGCAAGTGTAGCCTGATATGGCTAATTTGGACCCATGGGAGACAAAGATGCTGGTAATACTGGAAAGGGGGTATTATCACAGACAGGTAATCAACTCCATTTTACTTAGCATAGGCTGACTCCCTGAAGCTTCAGAAGATACCAACTTATATTTTTTACATGATGGTGAAATTTATTAGTGCACCGAGTGTTAGTTTCTTTCCTCTTCAAAATATGGTTAGCAATCCTACCTATTCCTACCTTAATACTTGTCAAATCTATCTAATCACTGCAAATATTTACCATAGCTTCTCCCGTAGAGCAGATGGTGGTCAAGTCACCAAGGCTAGGAAAAGAACAAGCATCACTTAAAATGAGAATGAATGGTCTGTTTGAGAAATGAACATTGTGATAGAAGTAGAGCCTTGCCCCCAGATACTGTGTGCCTGTTCTCAATTGAATTGTCCTAACTTTCCCCAAGAAATAGCCAGCATCTTGGGCTTGAATTGATCATTTCTTTGCTTACTTATATTCTATGCCTTTTTTTTTGTAGGTAAGTAATGTTTCTCTATGAATACCTCCTTTAAAAGACAAATTTTCCAGAAAGAATATGAAATTCAATGCATTGACTATTTTATTGAATCATACATTTAAAAAAAATTAAGGAAAACTTGAAGTGAAAAGAAAGCAGGATTATTTCAACTAAGAAGTCACAGTATAAGTATATTCTTTTAATTTTTAATGTTAAAAAATACAGCTATTCACAAAGTAATTATTATTTCCCTTTGGGGATACATTTTAAAATGCACAACTTTACTGAAACAAGAATAATTCAATGTTAGACTTGTTGCAGATTTCATCAAATGTGCTGTTCTGCCCAAAGTTCTGGCAAAGCTCAAATCTTGACCTCTTCTAATGAGAGCTCATTACTTTATACAAGTTAATTTAATGATAAGCTCAGATGAATCCAGAAAATATTCTTCAATTGACCATTTATGAAAGAATACTGCAGAAAAATTATTGCCTATACAAAATATTATTGTTTTATTAAAATATTCTTGGCTTTTGAAAATGCTTACACCTTAAGCAAATCCATAGGGTGCTTTTAAAAATGAAATTATAATGGTATATTCCATTTTCTTCAGTTGTTAGCACATGAATGCAATCATAAAAATGTTTCTATATAGTCTTTATATCTATATGCTAAGCATTGATACTAATTACACTTCAATCAAAAATGGTTTATTTCTCACCTAACAATAATAACCGTAATTACACTGGGGAAAGACAAGTGAAGATGCCCTCTGGATAGCCTAGATAAAACCAAAACGCTGAGACTCATCCTTGAACTAATTGAAAAGTCAGTACTTTAGGGGCACCTGGGGGGCGCAGGTCATGATCCCAGGGTTGGGCTCCCTGCTCAGGGGGGAGCCTGCTTCTCCCTCTCCCTCGCCCCCTCACCCTGGCTTGTACTCTCTCAGTATCTCTTTCTCAATAAATAAATAAAATCTTAAAAAGAAAAAAAAAGAAGAGAAAGGAAAAGAAAAGAAAATAAAAAAAGAAAGGGAAAAAAAGAAAGAAAAAAGGAAAGAAAAGAAAACAGAAAAGAAAAGAAAAAAGAAAAGAAAAGAAAAGAAAAGAAAAGAAAAGAAAAGAAAAGAAAAGAAAAGAAAAGAAAAGAAAAGAAAAGAAAAGAAAAGAAAAATTGGTACTTTAGAATGTGTTTTTCCAGCCGGGAATATGCAGAGCCATCACACCCAAAGAAAGCGCAAAAAGTGTTCTTTTTGGATCGAGAGCGTAGTGGTAAAAGGGATATAATAATTAGTTGTCCTATATTTGTTCTTATGCACTGCAATCATACAGAATTACACTGAGGAGTTCCCGAGGAAGGCCATGGTGTTTCAAAAACATCACTAAATCTCTTACCATCCTATACTTTTGTAGAGAGTTCTTTTTGTAAAAAAGATGGAGGTGCTGTAAGATTATAATGCTATAGTACTGTAATGTGAAGCTAAAAATTCTTTTTATTGATTTTAACAAAATTTTAAATTAAATTTTTAGGGAGAGGGAAGGACCTTAAACTACTGGGTTCAGGTAATTTATTACAAAATTAGAAAGCTAAAAAAAAAAAAAAATCCAAGGTTGATATTTAAAGGTTTTACTTTTTCTTCTTTGGTTTCAGCCAATCTGAAAATCTTATTGATCATTTCCCACATCCTGGTGTAAATCATCGCTAAGGAGCTTAAGACAATCGAGCAGCAAAACCTTGGCAAAAGAAACCAGGTGTGGTAGAAGGATGACGCTTGAAATAAGCACAGAGAAAAGGAATTTTGAGAAATGGCAGAAGCATTCAGCAGGTAATAAACCAAGTGGACTACCGTGCCTCCAGTATTCTTCTGACTCCACCTTATGGGTAAGGAAGAGGTTGGTGTAATGGAAGGAGCTGGGCTTTCCTTAATCACCATGCGATGGGAGCAGGAGCCAGAGCAGGAGCACTGTAGGATTCTGCTTGTAAAGGACACCTCTTTCTTTTTATGCGTGACTTTCCCTTCCCTTGCCACAGTCTGCTGGCTTTCCGCTAACTCACCCAACAGTCCTGCTCAGCTACTGTTGCTCTTCCTCTCCTTCCAGACCCTCCCTCAGTCTGCAGTGCCCCACGTCTCAGTCCTGGCCCCTCCCCTTTTCCCATTGACTCAGCTCTTCATCCGTGAGTTCATCTCATTCCATATCTTTCAATCATGTGTATACTCTCAACTCTCTCCCCTCAACTATAGACTCATATAGACTCATGTATCCACCAGTTTTCCTGCTTCTATTACTCATATCCTAATTCAAAGCATAGCTTCGTTCTTCTGGATTATGTAGTAGCTTTTGAACCGCTATCCTTGATTTGACTTCCAATAACCCCAGGGCTTGACTCTAAATCAGCCCAAGAAGCCACAGTGATCTTTTAAATGCATTAGCCAGGTGATGCCTCTTCTCCATTAAAAACCCTAGGTGGTTCCCCATTTTTACCCACTGTAGAAGCTAAATTCCTCCTGACGGCCTACAAGCCCAGTCACCGTTGCTTTTTCTGACTGTGGACCCTACTCCCTCTCCTCTCCCGCTTTATTCTAGAAGGATAGTCTCCATACAATTCTAGGGGTGTGTCAGGTAAGCTTTTGCTACCAGACCTCTCCTCCAGCCCTCAGCCTGGAATTTTCTTCTTGCAGATATCTTGAGTTTGGGCTAAATCTTTTTCTTCTTTTTTTTTGAAGATTTTTATTTTATTTTATTTTATTTTATTATTATTTTTTTTTAGAGAGAGAGTGAGTGGTGGGGGAGAAGGGACAGAGGGAGAGGAAGAGAGAAAATCTCAAGCAGACTCCCCACTGAGTGCAGAGCCCAATGCAGGGCTTGATTTCATAACCCTGAGACCACGACCTGAATCAAAATCAAGAGTTGTTCGCTTAACTGACTGAGCCACCGAGGTGCCCTTGGGCTAAATCTTTCATTTCCTTCACATTTCATCCAAGGTTTATCTTCCCTCAAAACTTGATTTTATATCTTATTCAGTATTACAACCACCCCATCAATCTGTTTGCTCTGATTATGCTTCCTAACACTTTTCCTCCTTATACACAGTATAATTTACCACCTAATGATGTTTATGGTTTAACATCTGTCACCCACCACTCGCATGTAAGCCAACCAAAAACAAGTTTTTGTTTGTTTGGTTTTTTTTTTTTGAGTGATGTCCAGCAACTGGAACAGTACTTTGCCCGTGGTAGACATCTATGGAAATCTGTTACATGAACAAAATTGGACAGAAAGAGGAGAGGTAGAACATCGGTATATTTATAAAAGCTTCCCTACGTCAGCAAAGAAAACAAAGGGAATATTGCAGAAGATTCTCATACGGGAGAAATATCGCAACTTCAGCGTTCGTGCGGTTGCAGTTCTAGAAACAAAAATAGCTATACTAATTTTAATACAGTCGATAAAAACTGTGTGATTCGGAGAAAAGGTTAAATTTTCAAAGAATATATTTCAGGCAATTATAGAGATCAAGAATTTGCATCTTAGCCACAGGATCTAAGTGGGACACAGAAGTGGAAATGTGTGGAGTACAGAGTGAGATAAAAACAGAAAGAAGCACATAGAACATCACACTTCTGATGAAAAAGAAGAGCATATGTCCTAGAACTGTGGCAGCGATGGCTATAGCTAATCTCCAATAAAGGAGACACTACTCATTTATTTGAGAGGTAGCACATACAGAGCCATGATTTCTGGAACCAGTCTGCCTGGCCCAGCTGCTTATGAGCCCTGTGATCTCAGCCAGTCACTTCACCTCTCTGTGTTTTAGTGTTCTCATCTCTAATGTGAAGATAATAATAAAACATGAGCCTCACAGAGATGTTACTAGGATGAGAAGAGTCCATATGTGTGAAACACTTAGGATAGTATCTGGCACATCGTGAAAGTCAGGTAACATTAATGATTAGCATTAGTGCAGTAATAATTGTCCACTGTCCTGATGCCTGATATAATGACGTCCAAAGCTATAGCTCCTGGCGTCTCTGCACATAATTCTAGACGGACTCACATATTCAGTGATAATCAAAAGTGACTCCCAAATGCCCCAGCGAGAGACACTGTTAAAGGAAGCACTGTGAACAGACAAACTTGAGGAACACTGCATACCATACACACGGCTTTTGGAAATTCATTTTTACAAAGATCTGCTTTGTCCCATAACGAAAAAATTCAGCTAACTCTGTTTAAACAATTTTCCACAAGTATTTGCTTGTGGAAACTTTAGTTATAAAACATCTACTAACACTCTATATTTATGCTTAATAGGGAACTGTCACATTTATATTTGTAATATATTGGTACCCTTACCACTGACATTCTTATATCTAATTCATACTCTTGTGGGATTACCTTGCTAACTGACAACTTTCTGATTTTGTCAGATTGTAACCTTAATCGTATAGAAGTGCTTGATTCATTATATTAATCTCTTCAATGTGCTTTCACTATAAAAACAAGTGTTAATCAGAATATATTTATGCAACAATAATTATAAATAAAAATCTGTGTAGCAATGATAAAAAAAATTCCAAATGACACTGAATCATGAAGACAAAGCATAGGATTTGCCCAAGTGGCTAATTTTAACCTCAGATGTTAATTCAAATAAATGTAGTCTGATCTGATTAGATATGAAGAAAGCAAAACAGACCATTAACACAATTCAGCACATGCAACCCTGAAAACGTGTACTAAGGTTCTGAGATGTAAAGAAAGGGTCTTTCAAGTGTTCAGAGAAGGCAGTACTTTTACAGGACAGATTTTCAGCATATTTAAAATAAAAATTATAGCCCTCACAATTCGGCCTCTTCCGAAGGTATCTGACCACACTCTCCACTACTCTTTTCTTCTATGACTTTGCTGCAGTCGCCCCCGCCTGCTCGCGCCTTGAACGCACTGGACTTTCTTTCCACCTTGAGGTATGGAACATGCTGTGTCATGTGTCTTCTCTTCCATATCCTCACAGGTCACTCCCTACCCACTTACAGCTCTGCTCAAATGACCCCTGCATCATGTGGCCTTCTCTGGGACCCCTGCATTTCTGTTTGTCCATTTTTTTCACATCCTTCAATGTTTGACACATAATAAGTTTACAAAAATTGAATTATATGAACATTTTGTTCAAATGAGACCAATTTCATTCATGTCCTATTTGATAAATTCCCTTTTTATAAATGTTATATAAACTCTAGTTTCTCTAGTGTTCTTTGTATACTATTTATCTATCTATAAAAAGGTCACACTTTCTCCAAAGCTAAACTTTTGAAAATAATAAAAACCTCGAAATACATTTTACAACAAAAACAACATTTTTCTTTCAAATCAGAGCATAGGGGAAGTGGAATAATTGAATCGTGTTCATAATTAAATACCTTAATTTTCCTTGTATGTTTGACTTAAGTTCATTAATACCATAAAAACGTTTCTGGTGTACGTTTCATTTAATTGCATTACATATTTAAGATTCTTATATGCATGCATCACAACCTTTTCCCCCCAAAAATATAGCTATCGTCAGTCCTAGGGTCTCAGAGTCTGTTCTCTTTCTGCCCCAGCCATGATTTCAAGGAAATGCAGTGCTTTGTTGTTCGCACTCTGTTATGAGACCGCAGGGAACTATAGTTGCACAAAGAAGAAGATCAATTAAGAGACAGATGATTCTTTCTGATATTTTGGGAACATGGTCTCAACACGATTTTTAATTCTGTTTTTTAATCAGTCTTCAGAGAACATTCCATTTAGATTTATTTTTGTGGCAGCCATGAAAATGTGCCACTCAGATCTCCTGCTGTGAAGAGTATAATGGACTGACTGTTGGTCCCAGCTGCTGCCTGTCTGGATCCACCATTTCATTTCTTGCCAAGTTCTGCTTCCCATGGCCTGGTTCCAACCAGTGACTGAATATGCACTGGTACTAATGCAGGCTCATCAAGTGAGATGCAGGACTCCAGTGAATGCCTTTGGCTAGAAGCCTCCCTATAGGCTTGACCAAAGCTTTCTCGCAACTATGCTGAAGTCTGAGACTCTTCCTACCCACTCCTTCCTTCCCTCTCTCATTTCACAGGCATCAGACCTGCACTACAGCATGAAGTCTCCCTGAGTTTTCTCTTATTAATTCCCGGTAAATATTTTGCACACTTAATCCCCTCTTGGCATTTGCTTCTTGGCAGACCCAAACTAATGCACATTTCGAGTAAAGTTGATGATACTTGTCACAGAAAGACAGCTAAATAAAAGTAGAGTGAAAATATGGTAGCGTAAGATGATTGGTACAATGTTTTCATATTATTATCGATTCATTCAATCATCCATTCATTCATTCAACTTTTCTTTTTTTTTTTTTAAGATTTTATTTGTTTATTCGTGAGAGACAGAGAGAGAAAAAGGCAGAGACAGAGGGAGAAGCAGGCTCCCCGAGGAGCAGGGAGCCTGATGCGGGACTTGATCCCAGGACTCTGGGCCCCATCATTCAATTTTCCTTGAATGACTACAATATATAGGGAAATCTTCAAGAAACTTAGGATCAAAAGTAAAAGTCTCACACTTTATCTTTACTGTCTTTTCCCTTCCAGTGTTAATATAATTCTTCCCTATTCTTATCGTATGATTCATCAATATTGAGTTATCTCCCTGACGAGTTGTTCCACTGCTTAGAAGATCTCTGCTGCCCACTTAAGTGAGTTATCATTCCCAGCCTTCACCTGCTTAATAAATACCTTCTTATTCAGTATCTAGGTCTCTGCTCAAATTCTGTCTGCCCTGTGAAGATTTCCATGATGCTTTAAATGTGGATTCAAATGCTCCTGGGATTGCCAAGTATCTAGTATTTAAACCAGCAGTCCAGTAAAGAGTAATCATTAAACATTAAAAAAATCATACATTGAAATATGGTTGTTTCCAATATTTCACATCATGCCTCTTATTCCTTTGTTGTTCCACAATTCTTTTTATAAAATATGTTTAAGCGTATTGTTGTGACTATGGATGCTTTGTTCCCTACACTCCCAATGAACTTTAATGAACAAAGAAGATCCAATTTAATGAAGGAGATATATACATACACAGATAGTTTTAATGCATTTAGACAAATTCTTTAATGGAATGTAAAGCATTTATTGTTCACAATAGTAAGCAACAATATCTCAAGAAAAGATATCTCAGGCTCTTAGCAGGCTAATATCTCCTCCAGAGATCAGTGGAGTTCAAATTAAGCATCTTTTTTCTCCTCCAACATCTCTTATTATTTCAGTGACTTTTGATTTATCTTAATAAACTGCTATAAAGAATTGGCCGAATTAAATTAGAAATATTTGTGGGGCACATGGGTGGCTCAGTCAATTAAATGTCCAACTCTTGATTTTGGCCCAGGTCATGATCTCAGGGTCGTGAGATCAAGCCCTGCATTGGGCTCCGTGCTGGGTGTGGAACCTGCTTAAGATTCCCTCTCTCCCTCTCTCTTTCTTTCCTTCTCCCTCCACCCCTCCCCCCACTTACATGCACTCTTTCTCTCCCTCTCTTTCTAAATAAATAAATAAATAAATAAAACTAGATTTGTGAAAATAAGGGCATTTTTGTTTAAAATTTTTCATATTCATTTTCTTTTTGCATATTCATTTTCTAATCATTTCTCCTAATGTTGAAGCAGAGCTCTGTTTGCTTCACAAGTAGAGAGGTTATCCTTTTTAATATGATTATCTATTTTCATTTGTGATGGAAAGTCACAACTTTTATATTTAAAAAATTTTATAAGCCAAGACCATTTCTTCCCCATAAAATTTAACTTGTTAAGGATTCAACAAATATTATGTGTCACAAATATTGTATCTATGATGTGCCAGTTTTCCAAATTCTAGAGTATATTTTATAAGATTTCTGAAGGGACGCATCATGTTCTTTTTCTCTTTCTGAATAGATTTTTTTTAGTTATTTGATGTTAACTTATTTTCTAGACACCAAAACTAAATATAATTAATGTATTCTATATATTGGAGTTATATGTAAATACTGTTAAATATATAATTTGTAAGGCCTTCTTATTGTGTATGTGACACAGTTGTCTTAATATTACTTTTTTTTTATTGAAAAGAATGGGTGAATCACTTAAATAACATTCTCCTGACCTGCTTCGAGGAACAATGGTTGCTTGTTATTTTATTAAGTATTGGGTAGAATTACAAAACTAGAGAAGTCCAAAAAGGACACAGAAGAGCTGCAGCATATATTCTCTCTATATTCTGTTCCTAATTTTGTTTGTTTGTTCATTTTTAAAGATTTTATTTATTTATTTGAAAGAGAGAGAGGGCACGTGATCATGCATGAGCGGAGGGGCAGAGGAAGAGGGAGAAGCAGACTCTCCAATGAGGAGGGAGCCCAACCTGGGACTTGATCCCCACCTGAGATCATGACCTAAGTCGAAGGCAGAGCTTAACTGACTGAGCCTCCCAGGGACCCCCTTAGTTTCCCTTTTAAAATAAATAAAATGACTGTGATGATGTGAAATCCACATCTAGGGAAGATCATTAGGATTAACCTCCAAGGCCTGAGCCACTGCAATGGCTGCCAGCTTGCTGTAAGTGAGGCTTCTGGAAAAGTGCAGTTGAAACTTTCCCACCCATTGCTCTGGGACGCCAGATTCAGCTCCCAGCTGACAAGCCTACTGGTATTTAGGCCTGTGACAAATCTGATTTATTTGGGTGTTCTTCCTCTGCTTCCATAAAGGAATTGCTGATGTGGTGACATATTAGTCATCGCGCCTCTAGAGCAGTTTCTTCTGCTGGTAGCGGAACCTCTGTTCAGCAGGACTATAAATTTATCTCAGAACCAATGTCATGTTTCTGTTCTGTGTGAAGACTCTGTTAGGTCCTCTGTCAAGCAAATCCCCTGACATCCATTTTCTCAAAGTCAGGATGTCTGGCTAGACAACAATTTAGTTAATTAAGGAGAACGCTTCACAAAACGCTGATGGAGTGAGGGAGGAGGGGGCCTGGGCTGTGCGAGGAAAACAGTGGGGCTTGCAACTTTATAATTTCAGTGAAATTAGAATTGAAATGTATCATTAAGTATGATTGCCCCTAATAACATCTAAAGCAGTGTTCTCTGTTCTTTTCTCCCTTAAAATCTAATCATGTACAACCAGCACTGCCTTCTCTGTAGTAACTTTTAAGAAACAGTTTTATGTGTAGAGATGTTTTCTCACACAATCAGAACCCAGGAGTTGCCTTTTACCACTGGGAGTTAAATGATCAATGACTAGATTTTTTTTTTTTTTTCCTTTCAATCTCATCCTTTTTTCTTCTTGCCATTAACTGAACTGTAGCTTGCAACAAATTCCTGCTATGCTTGCTGGTGTCAGTTGTACAGAATCGTTCTTTTCCTTTTGTCCCCCCACTACCTCCAGGCCAATGGAAATTTTATTCTTAATTTTTCTTGGCAACATTGTAAATTAAAATATTGAAGAAAAATAGGATTAACACCAAAATAAACACGTTGCTTGTTTTTTTACAGCTGGTAGACTCTAGTACACCAACTTATGATTACTGTTAAATTAACACCTTCTAATTATGTTTGGCAATGCTTTCTTTTTCCCCTCATACTCAACTATTTATTCTTATTTTAACAGGATATGTAAATTTAAAATTGAGCAAGTTTTCTCAGTGGTGTGAAGTTTAGAGTATTCTCCCCTTCTCTTTCTTTTTTCTTCCACTGAAAATGTGTCTAAACTTCCTTACAATAGGAAAATTTTACACACATTATAATGATCATATTGTCCTCATCTTGGAAAATATCCATTAGGAATGAACGTTGAAGGAAATCATCCTGTGTCACTTTTTATAATTAATTGAATCAAAGGAATTTCCTTTTGCCTAGTAATTATCAATATTATTTTATTCATATTGTTAAAATAGTAATTTAAATATTTTAATTTAATTAGAAGTTTTAAAAAGAAAATAAAAGGATATTGTACTTTACGGTATTTCATCCTAATATTAGTAATTTGTTCTCATGCATAAATAGGCTTGCAAAGCATGCATTATAGTATTTGGCCTATAATAAATACAAAATATATTATAGGAGTTATTACAATCGTTTTATAATACAGATGCCTCACGTGTTTATTAGCAATTATTAATATTTTGATTCTTCCAATCAAGAGTGAATATCTTTCAGCCCCACATGGGTATAACTATGACTAATCCAAATTGGAATGGATGGGTTTACCTCAGGAATCATGCTTATAAAGTATACTTAGCTGGTTGGCCTGCTTTGGCCCAAGGCTAACAATTATAATTATACATTTAGTTAAGCTGATTCCTATGCTTCCTTTTAATCTATTCATACCTAACTAAATTATTTGTTGCAAACTTTACAATAAAAACAAAAGCTCTTATTTGAAAACAACAAATGCATGCTATGAAATGGATAATGTACAATTTAAAAATCTGTGGAAGAGAATTCTTGTTGCTCAGCATTCTTGCCAGAATTTGGTATTGTCTGGTTAAAAAAACATTTAGCCTTTCTAATAGGTGTGTAGTGGTATCTAACTGGGGTTTTAATGTGCATTTCCAAAGAACTAATGATGTTGAGTGTCTTTTTGTATGCTAGTTTGCCATCCTTGTATCTTCTTTTCTGATGTCTGCTCAGACTTTTTGCTCATTTTTTAACTGGGTTTTGGTTTTCTTAATGTGGAGTTTCAAGTATTCTTTGTATATTCTGGATATGTAATTTGCAAAATATTTCTCCCAGGCTGTGGGTTGTGATTTTGTTCTCTTAAGGGTACCATTTCTAAAGCAAAATATTTTAATTTGGTCAAGTCCAATTTATTCTATTTTTTATCCCATGGATCATACCTTAAGTGTTACATATAAAAACTTATCATCAAAGCTAAGGTGACATAGATTTTTCTCCAGTATTTTCTTTTAGATATTTATAGTTGCATGTTTACATTTATGTCTAGGATACATTTCAACTCCATTTTTGTATAAGGTGTGAGGCATGAGTCAAGGCTCACTTTTTTGGTATATGAATATCTAAATGTCCCAGCACATTAAGAAGGACATGTGATGTGATGAGCACTGGGTGTTATACGAAACTGATAAATTATTGAGCACTACATCTGAAACTAATGATGTACTATAAGTTGGCTAATTGAATTTAAATAATAAAAAAAAATGTCCAGCACCATTTGTTCAAAATACTATCCTTTCTTCACTGAGTTGATTTTGGAACTTTGACAAAAGCCAGTTGATCATATTTACATAGATCAATTTCAATGTTCCATTGAACTATCTTTCCTTACAGTAAGTCCTAAAATCATGTACTGGGAGTTTGCTGTTTGTTTGTTTTTTCCCAGAATGTTTTGGCTCTTCTAGTTACTTTGATGTTCCATATAAAAATGATTGCTTGGGTTTTGAATGGGATTGTATTCTATCTACACATTAAATTGGGGATAATTGCCATCTTAACAATATTGAGTCTTCCAATCCATGAATATCATGCATTTTTCTATTTATTTAGATCTTCTTTGATTTCATCAGTATTTTGTACTTTCCATCCATTTTAGTGCAAATGCAAAACAGTACAGTCACTTTGAAAACCAGTTTGGCAGTTTCTTATGAAGTTACACATGCATTTACCACACCCAACAGCAATCCTGTTCCTATTTATTCAATCAATTAAAAATATGTTCATAGCAAAATCTGGGAATGTTTATAGCAGCTTTATTCATAATGGCCAAAAACTGGAGGCAACCAACACAAATTCAACCCGTGGATGGACAGACAAATGGTACATCCATATAGTGGATAATAATATTTTGTAATAAAACTATTGAGGAAGTGATTCATACAAGAGGGAGGAATTGCTAAGTGAAAGATGCCAGATCTTCAAGATTGCATGTTGTATGGTTTCATTTATTTGAAAAGCTAAACCTACAGGAATGAAAAATGGCTTATTAGTTATCAAGAGTTGGTGTGGGAGAAGAAGTTGGCTACGTATGATCAGCACAAGTGAATTTATGAGGTGATGGAACTGTGCTGTAAGGAACTTTGGTGGTGGACATGTGACTACACGCATGTATCAAAGCCCATAGAACTGTACACTGCAAAATGAGAACTTTCATGTATTTAAATTTAAAGAAAATCAATCAGGATGTTAGAGAATCCCAGGACATAATGCAGACTTTGACAATAAACTTAATTTCAAATGCATGGCATGATTTCACTGAAAGAAAAGGGGGAAAAGAAAACAGAAATAAGTAACATTGTAAAACAGTGTTTTGACTGGATACCATAAGGCTACCCACAAAAATCAAACTGTACAGATCTTCCTCAACTTATGGTAGGGCTACATCATGATAAGCCTGTCATAAGTTGAAGATATTGTAAGTCAAAATGCATTTAATACACCTACCCTAACGAACATCCTAGCTTAGCCTCACATACCTTACATGTACTCAGAACACTTACATTAGTCTACAGTTGGCCAAAAAATCTAACACAAAACCTATTTTGTAATAAAGTGTTGACTGTCTCATGTAATTTATTGACTACTGTACTGAAAATGAAAAACAGAATGGTTATAAGTGTATCATATGTTTACTCTACTGATCATGTGGCTGACTGGGAGCTGTGACCACTGTCACCGCCCGGTAACAGGAGAGTATCCTACAGCATATCACCACCCCGGGAAAAGATCCAAATTCAAAATTCGAAATATGGTTTCTACTGCATGTGTATTGCTTTTGCACCATTATAAAGTTGAAAAATCCTGAGTTGAACCATAGTAAGTTGGGGACCATGGATACCCAAGAAACACTGTGCTCTAGTTGATAAATTTATTTTCATGGGTCTATGAGTTAGCATTTCTGAACCAACTTTACATGTTCACTAGGTTTGAATAAATACATAATTAAATTGTACATAATGGGATCCAGGTTTTCTTACTGTAAGAGGTAGAATGACAAAAAAGAAAAAGAGGAAGGGTAGGATAAATTCTGTGGTGCTGAACTAGAGTTGGAGATCTAAGTATGAACACATGCTTATTGTAATGTAAATGCTGATAGGTGAAATAAGAAATAAGATGCATTTTCTAATTCTACCTATTGAAAGGGTCTAGCATCAGTGAAACCTCAGTAGCAAAGTGCACACCTAGCACTCAGATGTTAGTTTCTAAATATCAGTCTCTAATAACGGAAACCAGGGGTCACTGGAGAAATGGCTCATTACAAAACATGAGCCACAAAGCATCTTGCAGTTCCTGTAAGTAAGGAAGTTCAAAATTTTTTTTAAAGATGAGCCATATCAAAAGGACACAGGAGTTCACCTGAAAGTGTTTCCAGTAGCTAAAAATAGAACCATTTGAGCAAGAAAACAAATAATGATAGTAACAGAGTCTAACCCAAGGATAACATAAATATCCACGAGTCCATACTGATCAAAGTAAATGACTGAATAAATAAATAAATGAAGGAGAAGGACAAATATTCCCTTCAGAAAAAATTGAAAATAATAAATTTAGAAGGAACGAGGGAAATAGAAAATCACAGGTGAATGCTAGAATTAGAGGCTAAAAAAGAAGAGACTGGTACTTACATATCCACAAAGTATCTCCCACAAAATAATTACTATGGTGGTTTGAACGTATGTCCACAAATTATTTGATACTCCTCCTTCTAGGAAATGGAGCTTAATTCCCACCCTCCAAGATCCCCCACTTAAGTGTGTGCTGGACTTAGTGATGCATCTCCTACAAGGAAAAAACAGAGAGGGGAAAATAGCAACTTTATGGGGGAGAAGCCCGGCAGACACCACTATCACCAAGTGACCAAAGTTAAATCATCAGTGATAAACAATGTTGATGTCATATACCCCAATACAGGGTGATGAGGAGGACATTTCGCCTCTGCTGTAGTCTTCCCCAAAATCTATGCTATCAATGTAATCATGGGAAGCATCCCACAAATACACATGTGGGATATTCTACAAAGTACCTGGTAAGTATTCTTCAGAAGGGCCAAGATTATGAAAAACAAGGAACGACTGAGAAACTGTCCCAGAATGAAGGAGACTAAGGAAACAGAAGACTAAGTACAGTGTAATATCCTGGGTTGGATTCCTGAACAAGAAATGAGCAAAAGAGGAAAAATATTTGGAATCTGAAGGAAGTCTATAGCTTAACAGGTATTTTTGTACCAACGTTAATTTCTTAGTTTTGATAAATGCACCATGGTTGTATAAGATGTTATCATCAGGGGAACTTAGATGAAAAAGTACAGGAGAATTTTCTGTACTGTCGTTATAGCTTTTTTACAAACCTAAATTTACTTCAAAATGAAAAATTTTAAAAATATCCATGGAATTATTGTCTGAACAACCACAATCGCTACCGGCCATTCGAGAATGGCTAGGGAAGTGTGTTTCTTCCAGATTTGGTTCTGGGCCTCTGATTTCATTGCCCCATCAGTTTTGCACGATCTGCTCAGTTGTTTCCGCATCCTATTCCCCAAGTTTTATGATGACTTCTCTCAGAATTATCGCTTCTCTGTGTTAGAGATACTTTTTTAAAATTGCAAATAGTTTCTTTACTCATTTTTGCTGATCTTTTGTAGAGTACATATTGTGTATAATATTCGAAATTCAGAGAGAAAAGCCAGTAGATAACGATGCAATTTTTGGAGTTCGTTCTGATATGGGCACTAGGCATGTGCACTAGGGACTGTGTTTGCAAAGACATTGAGGCTTGGGAGAATGTGGTGCATTTTCCAGATTTCAGATAGCTTGGTGAGCAGGAAGTGTCAGTATGCATATATGAGTGAGCAGAAGATGTAGCTGGGAAAATGGGGTGGGCCAGATCTTGAAGAACCTGGAAGCCAAACTCTCTAATAAGGTTTTTCCCATAAGGGCATGAGAAGCATTTCAAGGCTTTAAGTAATGGGTTAACAAATCACAGGCATATGTTAGAAAAGTCCTTCTCACAGTGTGAAGAATAACTTGCGGAGGGGTGATTCCAGAGAGCGAAAATATATGGCTTATACTGAATAATTAAATGAAAAGTTGAAATTTTAAATAATTAAGGGTCCTTTTCCTAATTTTTATATGGCAAGGACCTGTCTGAAGGTAATTGCTGAAGAAATCATCACTTTTTATATACAATCTGAAATTTAGTATGTCAATAGTGCATAAACAAAACTGAAAGATAAGCCCAAACCAAAAATACAATTGCCAGACATATGGTCCAAGCTAATATTTCTACTTTTCTTAAAATTCATGAAAACATTTGATTCTATCAAAGGAAAAATTAGCAAAGATCGTGAACTGGATATCATAGGTTGCATTGGGCCCCTCCAAAATTCATGCTTTGAAGCCCTTACAAACCCAATACCCTAGAATACGACCTTATTTGAAAATAGGGTCTTTGCAGATAGTCAAATTGAGATTATTAGGGTTCTCCCTCATCGAATTAATTAGTATCCTTATAAAAAGGGAAAATTTGGACACAGAGATCCACGTGCAGAAGGAAGACAATGTGAAGGCATGAGATGAGCGCCAAGTACAGATTGGACTGATGATGACACAAACCAAAGAACCATCAGACAATAATGGAAAGACTTGGAATCAATCCTTTCCTGTTGTCTTCAGAGGGAGTATGACCCTGTTGACGTACTGACCTTGACCTTCTGGCCGCCAGAACTGTGAGATGATAAATTTCTGTTGTTTAAGCTACGCAGTTTGCAGTGTTTGCTGCGTCAGCCCTAGCAGATTAATATACTGAGTTTACCAACAACAACAACGAAGAGCAATACAGATAACTATTAAAATATGAAAACATGTTCTACCATACTTACCAATGAAGAAAGTAAAATAGAATTTTCAGTGATCAAAAATTTTAAAAATGATGGTGAGAGAATGTTAAAATTGGCACTCTTTTGTACTCCCCGTGGAAGTGCAAATAATTAGACTTAAGTACATGTAAAGACACACTTAATGTATTATGGCACTTAGCACAGTGATTGGGATATTGTAAGAACACAAGTGATAGTTATAATGAATGGTGTAATTACAGATCTGTATTAAAATTATACATGCTATATAATGATAGCAATAGCAATAAAGTATCTCTGGATAGAAACTTGGCAAAATGCACCAAAGGTCTTAATATATATACTCTGATCCATCAATTCCACTCCTAGAAATGTATTCCCTTTCTGTATTTCTTAATACCTTCACTCTGCCAAGGAGAAAACAAAATAATGAGATGATATGAAAGAAATAAAAATGCAGGGAGATAGAGAAGGACTAGAGCCTGTTTGGGGTGAGGAACGTGAGGAGTAAAATGATTTGCCTTGTCAGAAAAGTCTTTCTTTTTCTTTTTTTGAGGTGATATTTGAGCAGTTACCTGAATGAGAAGAAGTCGGCCACAGGATTTGTGCAGAAGGAAGGACCTCCAGTTAGTGGCACTGATCAGAGCAAGGAGCCAACGGAGGGGCAGACTATTTTGCATTATTGCAAGTGACATAGGAAGGCTGAGGGAATTGCACAGATATGTCACGGTGTCCCAACACACACTTACATGTGCGTGCACGCATGCACGTGCTGATGGGAGGGGTTTTCTCCAGTCTCCCTTGAAGGTAGGAACTTCCTTGAGTTCTGCAAAAGAGATTGAGCAGAGCAGTAACCTCTACCCAAAGAAGTTCACAGAGGTGTCGCAAAGGATGTGATTTTTAAGTTGTGTTTCAAGGAATTAGTAGGATTTACCCAAGTGAAGATGGAAGAAGCTATTCCATTCTGGGAACTGCTAGCATTGGTGTTTTTTGAGGAATGGAGTAAAGAGAAAATTGTCTGGAAGGAGATTGTGCAGAGGAAGTAAACAGAAATTGAGTTTGCTAATTATCTGACACCAGCTTGTGAAGGATTTTATATGTACTACTAATAAAATATTGTAAAAGGGGTCAGGGCTATTATATGGACATTACTTTCCAGTCATAATGGTTTTTAATATAATTTTATAACTAAATTCACAACACAGGTTCTAAGCATAATATTTCCATGCATTGCTCCAGGAAGATCTCTGATACAATGTTCCTTTTTTCATCAGAAAATAATAATACGTCATATTTTAAATAACGGAGGGGAAACAGAAATCACTGGGATGAGATCTTTAAGGCATTTAAAAAAAACAGCCCAAATAACTACACTTCGTGATAAAAATATTATTGCTTCATTTTTGTAAATTGCAATGTCCTTCCAACAATCCTATTTAAAAAAAAATCTGTTTTTACAATTAGCCCTTAAGATAGTCATTATTAGTAACCTCTAGTAACCATGAGGTCTTTTCTGACATGTAAGCCTCCTTTTGCTTAAAATTTAAACCTAATATAATAATGATAATAGTAAGAGCAAACATTTATACAATATTTAGTAAGTGGCAGTCACTATTTTATGCACCTTTCATTATTATTAATTTTATGCCCCTTGGAAACTCTATGGGTAACAACTCTCATCATCATCATCGCCATTGTATCATCGTCTTACAGATAAAGAAACAGAAGCAGAAAGAATAAACTGACCCAAAGTATGCAGCAGATAGGTGAAAAGGCAGGTTAAAATCCCCAGATATTTTACATTAATGGAAAAGAAGAAAGATTACTGCTTTGCATAATTGAATAGGTTTCCAAGTGAAAAAAAATGTAGGAAGTGCAATGATTTGTTAGTGCATTTCCCAGAACATCTAACCTGACCTAGGTCTCATTCTTATTTGACTTGAATGCCTAAAATATTATTGAATCAAAACAAATAAAAATTTTCAAATTGTTTTATACTTCTTTCCAGAAAATCGGGTAGTAATTCTTTAGTATAATAGAAGTATAATAGTATAATAGCAGTATAATACAAGGAAAAATGCATAAATTCATAGGTTCTTTTGAATTAAATAACCAACAATCCTTATATATAGTTGAAAAGCAACATATGGAACTAATGCAGCATCACCAGTGCTGTCAATTAGATGAAGTCCAGAGCTTAATCTCTCTGGGTGTTGGGAAGAGACTCCTTTGGAAATGTAAGGTTGTCCCTCCTTTCTTCATTCTCTAAATTTTTACTGGAGTTCTTCTTTTGAGTATGCTTTATTATCAACAAATCAACGTATTAATAAGGTGTTTATTAATACTTTGGAAACTTTAACAGACCCAAAGTAGTAAAAATAGGGTTCTTTAGTAATATCATCTTATAATTAAGTAAAAAAAAAATTATATATATATATATATATATATATATATATATATATATATATATAATGTGAATATTCAAATACTCAACTATCATAAACAAAGCGGTATATGACAAAGGATGAAAGAATCAAGGTGTCCTACTCTATAACTGTAAAAAGGTTGAATACACTACTTCTACTATATGGTCAAGAATGTCTTCAAAAGAATAAAAGAGAGAGAAAATAGAGAGAGAAAGTTGTAATTCTACCTTCATTATACTTATCTCAGATACCATGATTGTCGCCCCGTCCGTAGTAATCTAAAACCAGGTCAAGAGTCCTTGGGTTGGGAAAATTTCCCTTCCATTCTCCCTTGTCTTGCTTAGGAGCATACTCTCTGATCTCTGCCGTGACATAGAAATAAAACTCAACCTCTTCCTCAGTTGGCAGCTAAAAAGCACATATGGACATAAAACATGTTTTTTTAGTAGACTTTACAGAATAACTCAACTTATCAGAGAGCTGGGTTAGGGCACAAACATTCCATCCCTCAGAAGTCCTCACTGTTATTTATTTCATCGCATCCGGTCCCCAGACTCAGACCATCTTCCTGCCTCCCCTCTGTTCTCCTTCCTCCTAATCTGTCCTCACCATTCTGTTCAGTTAGCAGCCCACCCTCATCCACAACTCTTCTCACACTTTTTAAACAGCTTATATGCTCTATAGTTGCTTACAGGAAACATTTCAATGATCATCTTTGCATCCCCTAATCCCAAACACTGAAGGATCCCAAATTTAGTTAAGAGTATCACAATTTTGCCTCTTTTCCTTACTGAATTTCTTCATTTCAAATTTATTTTATTCATTTGGAAACGTGAGTCAAGGCAATTTCATGGAAGAATAAGACATTGTTCCTGGCATTGGAGAACTCACCAGTGAGTGACTTTCTCCTCTTTTTGCAAAACTTTTTGGGCCCCATGTATTGTCTTAATTCTATGCTTATTTCTCTCCATTCTCATACTCTTATTTCCCCTTCCTTCTCTTCCTTCTTTTATTCACAGAAAACCATCAAAAGTTTTCTTTAGGTACTGTCAACAAATGGTCTGCCCTGAGTTTCCACAGCCAGCACTGATGGAAGCTTCGGGGTTTAGTAAAAAGACTTGGAATAGGAGCAGGGATGTGCGGGGATGGGGGGTGGGGAGTGAGGTTTTGTGAGAAGCATTAAATATGTCTTCTTTTATCAAAGGTTAAGTAAATGTGAAGGAAGCCCTGGAAAGCTTAAGTGCTTTTTGATAGTGCTTTCTTCAGAAGATGGAGAGAGAAAAAAGAACCAATGATGTAGCATCTCATGCAAGATGCACTTAAGATCCGATCTCTTTATTATTACTCAGCAAGTCTTCCTAATCTTACGGACATTATCTGGAGGATTTATGGTCCATGGAAATCTTAATTTAAGCAGTCTCCAACAAAATGCCTAAGGGGAGGAGAAATTTGTATTGAGAAGAAATAAAATAAGAATCAATACTGAGGTAGTTTTATATATATATATATATATATAATTATTTATATATAAAGAAATACATAAATTATATATAAATATATAATATATAAATATATAAAATTACATGCATATAAATATCTATGATGATATAGTTGAAGAAAAATAACTTTATATCAGGGGACATACATGAAACATTTTTATAACCTATTCTGCAAAGCAATGTCATGGCAAAGAATTTTGTCAGATTTCATACAGCATAAAAAGTGGCATTCCTAATCTAAAGGGAGAGGAGGTAAGTTGGAGATGCGCAGACATTTACCCAAGTGGAAAAAAAAGTAAAATGACTTAAAGACTAGTAATGGGTGATACTTTTTCCCCAAAAAATTTCTGGATAAATCTGTATCTTGATAAAAATTTATATTTTCTTTGAAGTCACATTCACATAATGGAATGGTGTCTATATAAAAGGTACCAATGGCTCTACCTCTAATATTGAACAGTCTATTCATCTCAGTGCCAATGTCAACTAATGACCTCTGTGCCCTGCCAGCCAGCGAGAACAAACTTTATTAATCATTTCTGCTCTCTCCATTGTCCCCCAATGCGACAACTCTGATTGAAGTTCCTTTTCTCCTATTTCCTCCCCAGAGCAGGGTTCAGCCTAGCCTCTTGCCACTCCATTTTCTTTATTATAAAATTTTTCCTCTTTTTGCACGAAATCTGGTTGTCAGCCCTAGACTCAGGTTAATTTTACTGTCCTTTAAACTCCTTGTCTATCTTCCCAACTGTCCATCATGCCTTTTGATCCATTTTATTTTGTGACATTTTCTCATTCTCACTATCCACCTTGATTGTAGGCCAAATGGAAATAAAAGCTTTCACAACATCAAACTGGGAAGCATGTATTTATGCTGTTGGGTTGTCTGTTATCACGGTCTTTGCTTGGGAGGGTATTGTGGCTGCAGCCCACTGTGCTAATCTAATCATTGTTTAAAACATGTTGCTTTTAAAAGGTTTACAGCAGGGTGACGGCTGCACTCCTATTCCTTGACACACTGAGAAACATAAACACAAAGTAGTTTCCTTTTTTTCAAAGTCAGTATTCTCAGTTATGATTCTAGTTGTTCATTTCAGTGTTTAGAAATTTGAGATTATTTCGCAGTAATGAAAAATAGATCTCAAGTTCGTTGCCGATTGCACAATTTGCCAGCGGTGAACCAAAACTATCAAGGACTATGCGGAGAATCCATGACTGGTTCTCTCCCAGCCAGCGCCTCACTGAGAAAGCATTTTAAGAACGCCAAGCACAGATTTTAGCCCTATTTCAACTTTAAGATCACAAGCTGTACTGACAGCTGAGTCATTAATCTCCTCCAGGCAAAGTGAAGGAAAAAATTAGGAAATATGATTATTTTATAATAGTGAATGTTCTCTACAAGTCTCAAACATGGGACAGGTATTTTCTTTCACTGCACTACAACAGAATGAGACATTCTACCTTCTGCTTGCATCTCAAAACTCCTGTCTTGTCATCACTCTCTTTGACAAGTTTCCTCTGTATATTGGTTTGGGACAACTGCTTTCCCTAAATCCATGCAGTCTAGCCTTGCCATGTTTTGTGCCATGGACAACTCCCTGGCAACAGGGTCACACTTCAAAACTGTCCTGCGTAATGAGAAAGCGAAAACTGCTGGTGGCCGCTGCTCTCTGTTGCTCTCCGGTCCTGGTGTCGGAGGGAATGGTGTACAATGATTTGCATAAAGAAGCACATCTTATAAGCATAGAATACCTTTGAAATGTATCGTCTGCCTTGAAACTAATCTGTTAAGTAGAAAGTGTGTTGGGGTCAATGTAGAGCGTGAAATCAGTCACAATACCTGGCTTGCTAAAATGTAACACCGAGGCCGCTGAGGGCAGGGAAGGTTTCGGAGAACGGCCTAGGCCTTAGAATGCGGAGGCCTACGTGACCACTCCGTGGTAGGAAGGCCCTGGGGAGTTGCCTTCCCGAAGCTTTCCTAGCCCAGGCAGTAACCTGTGATTAAGATATAGGCATTGCCCCTTAGGCTATGTTTAGCCGAACTCCTGGAACACGCAGATTAGCTTATGGTATCTTTCCCATAAACAGAGCCTCCCAGTTTCCCTAAGACCCCTTGTCAAGGTCCTGGGCTTGAGGAACCGTGATAAGGATTTGTAATTATCTTTTTTTTTTTTTTTTAAGATTTTATTTATTCATTTGACAGAGAGACAGCCAGCGAGAGAGGGAACACAAGCAGGGGCAGTGGGAGAGGAAGAAGCAGGCTCCCAGCGGAGGAGCCTGATGTGGGGCTTGATCCCAGAACGCTGGGATCAGGCCCTGAGCCGAAGGCAGACGCTTAACGACTTTGCTACCCAGGCACCCCAGGATTTGTAATTATCTTGAAGGACCAATAAAAGTGGGAGCAAAGAAGAGCAAAGTGTTTTTCCTCTCTGAGCGTGGACCCACTTCTGTTCTCCTCTCTTTCATGGCAAAGTTTGGAGTAGTCTTTCATCCCTCCGGGCGGGGAGTGCTGGCCATTCCTGGCAAAAGGGCAAGATTTTTTTATCTCCATGTTTTAGATAAAGAAGCAAACACAAATTTTTCAGGGTATGCCAAAATAGGTCATTTGCTTGTGACTTGCAAGGTCATAAAAGTCTTTCTCTCTTTTCTTTAAGATTTTATTTATGTCTTTGACAGAGAGAGAGAGAGAGAGCACAGGCAGGCAAAGCAGCAGAGGCAGAGAGAGAAGCAGACTCCCCACTGAGCAGGGAGCTGGTTTCCGACTCGATCCCACGACCCTGAGATCATGACCTGAGCGAAGGCAGGACTGAGCCACCCAGGCTCTCCGTGAAAGTCTTTCTCATACGTCAATTGTAAAGCTCCCTCTGATTAATAACATCTTTTCAGAGGATTGGGAATGAGAGGAGAGATTTTACCTTAGTGTGCTCATCTATTATAAGTGGATTCCAATTCCAGAAACGTTTAAAGGGGCAGCAGATCATCAAGGAGCTGCTGTGTGCTGGCTGGTGCTACCACTCTCACTAGAGCACAAGGATTCTCACTGTGGCTGGCTTCCTATACTTCTTAAAAATAGCCAGAAATATAACCAATATTACAAATGAATAATAACATGAATCAAAGTCCTGCTCTTTCCATTTTAAAAATATGAAGAATGAAAACTTCTGGAAAGTATTTCAAGGGAACATTTTACCCACCTTGTATTTCTTCTTTATTACGTATTGGGTGGCTTCTGGGATAAGCTGGAATGCCTAAATACAAAAGGATAGTGATAATAACAGTGTTCAGGAGCTCATACAGGGTTCTTTTAGATTATGAATTAGTAAGAACTATTGGAATTAGATGCATTCATTTTTTTTTTAAGTTGAGACATTGTGGTTGATAATGATGACTGCTATCTAATACACAAGACTGTTCACTAAAGCACATTTTCTCAGGGAATTTTCAGTTTCTTTAATGCACTTAATCCCATTGATGAAGTGCCTACTAGGAGCCAGGCTTTGTTTCTCAGTGTCTTCATTTAATTCTCAAAAATCTGAAGTTACGATTTGAGAGGTGAAACTATTGGTCTAAGAATAAAAAGTAAGAAGTTGGTAATTGGTAAAACTAAGATTTGATTTCAGAAACTTCTCTCAAAAGCTAAATTCTTTATCTTATTCAGTGAAGTTTTTTTCAGGGTCTATATTCTACAGAAAGGAATTGTTAAGGAGATGGAGATACTTCAGAACAACAATTTTAGAATAGAGATTTTAACAACTCATTTGAATCGTGATTTTTACAGTTAAAATATTCTATAGAAAAAGAGGAAAATAAAATGCCAAAAGCAGAATTAACGGCTTGGGAAATCAAATGGCAAAATTCTCACAACACAAAAGAACCCTATAAAGAATTGGCAATCAAAGGCGAGAGCAACAAAAACAAATGGAGAACAATCCAGGGATCTATTTGAACAATAGGTATTCTGGAAGGCAACAAGAGGCCATTAGAAAAAACACAAACTATGTTTTTTCTTTTTAAGGGACCTCCACACGGTTTTCCAGAGTGGCTGTACCAACTTGCATTCCCACCAACAATGTAGGAGGGATCCCCTTTCTCCACATCCTCTCCAACAATTGTTGTTTCTTGCCTTGTCTATTTTTGCCATTCTAACTGGCGTAAGGTGGTATCTCAGTGTGGTTTTGATTTGAATTTCCTTGATGGCTAATGATTTTGAACATTTTTTCATGTGTCTGTTAGCCTTTTGTATGTCTTCATTGGAAAAGTGTCTGTTCATATCTTCTGCCCATTTTTTGATTTGTTTATTTGTTTCTCATGTATTGAGTTTGAGAAGTTCTTTGTAGATCTTGGATACCAGTCCTTTATCTGTAGTGTCATTTGCAAATATATTCTCCCATTCCGTGGGCTGCCTCTTAGTTTTTCTGACTGTTTCCTTGGATGTGCAGAAACTTTTAATCTTGATGAAGTCCCATAAATTCATTTTATCTTTTGTTTCTCTTGCCTTTGGGGATGTGTCATGAAAAAGGTTGCTTTGGCTGATGTCGTAGAGGTTGCTGCCTATGTTCTCCTCTAGAATTTTGATGGATTCCTGTCTCACATCGAGGTCTTTCATCCATTTGGAGTTTATTTTTGTGTATGGTGTGAGATAGTGGTCAAGTTTCATTCTTTTGCATGTAGCTGTCCAATTTTCCCAGCACCATTTATTGAAGAGACTGTCTTTTTCCCACCGGATGTTTTTTCCTGCTTTATCAAATATTAGTTGCCCAAAGAGCTGAGGGTCCATTTCTGGGCTCTCTATTCTGTTCCATTGGTCTATGTGTCTGTTTTTGTGCCAGTACCATGCTGTCTTTGTGATCACAGCTTTGTAGTACAGCTCGAAATCCGGCATTGTGATGCCCCCAGCTTTGTTTTTCCTTTTCAACAGTTCCTTGGAGATTCGGGGTCTTTTCTGGTTCCATACAAATTTAAGGACTATTTGTTCCAGTTCTTTGAAAAACGTTCTCGGTATTTTGATCGGGATAGCATTGAAAGTGTAGATTGCTCTGGGTAGCATGGACATTTTAACTATGTTAATTCTTCCGATCCATGAGCATGGAATATCTTTCCATCTTTTTATGTCTTCCTCAATGTCTTTTAAGAGCGATTTATAGTTTCTAGAATAAAGGTCCTTTACGTCTCTGGTTAAGTTAATTCCAAGGTAACGTATGGTTTTTGGTGCTATTGTAAATGGGATGGATTCCCTGATTTCTCTTTCTTCGTTCTCATTATTCGTGTACAGAAATGCAACTGATTTCTGAGCATTGATTTTGTATCCCGCCACGTTACTGAATTGCTCTATAACTTCTAATAGTTTGGGAGTGGCTTCTTTTGGGTTTTCCATATAGAGTATCATGTCGTCTGCGAAGAGAGACATTTTGACTTCTTCTTTGCCGATTTGAATACCTTTGATCCCTTTTTGTTGTCTGATTGCTGTTGCAAGGACTTCTAGTACTATGTTGAATAATAGTGGCGAGAGTGGGCATCCTTGTCGTGTTGAGCTACCCTATGATCCAGCCATTGCACTACTGGGTGTTTACCCCAAAGATACAGACGTAGTGAAGAGAAGGGCCATATGCACCCCAATGTTCATAGCAGCAATGTCCACAATAGCTAAATCGTGGAAGGAGCCGAGATGCCCTGCAACAGATGACTGGATTAAGAAGTTGTGGTCCATATATACAATGGAATATTACTCAGCAATCAGAAAGAATGAGTTCTCAACATTTGCTACAACATGGACGGCACTGGAGGAGATAATGCTTAGTGAAATAAGTCAAGCAGAGAAAGACAACTATCATATGATTTCTCTCATCTATGGAACATAAGAACTAGAATGATCAGTAGGGGAAGAAAGGGATAAAGAAAGGGGGGGTAATCAGAAGGGGGAATGAAACATGAGAGACTATGGACTATGAGAAACAAACTGAGGGCTACAGAAGGGAGGGGGGTGGGGGAATGGGATAGACCGGTGATGGGTAGTAAGGAGGGCACATATTGCATGGTGCACTGGGTGTTATACACAACTAATGAATCATCGAGCCTTACATCGAAAACCGGGGATGTACTGTATGGTGACTAACATAATATAATAAAAAATCATTATTAAAAAAAAAAAAAGAAAAGAAAAAACACAAACTATGAATAGAGTAACTCACATTGGCTGAAAAAGAGTTGAGTTTTTAAAGTTGTGCCCATCGAGTACTAAGTGTGATTAATGAAAAGAAGATAACACACCCATCCCTAGCCTGGTGAAATTTTCTCAACATCAAGGATAAACTTAAAAATTGTGTGAACTTCTTGGGAGTGAAGGAAACTCCATTTTGTATTATGCGTCTCACCTGCACCAATGCCATAGAACATGAAGCACAGCTCTCTGAGTCAGGAACTTCTTTAGTATTCCAAGACAAAGAAAAAGGAAAGAAAAGAAAATTAAAACAAAGACATGAAGGGAAGAAAGTAAGCTAATCAGTAATTACACACACACACACACACACACACACACGCACTCTCTCTCCCTCTCTCTCACACACACACAAACAGGAATTATACACTCTCTGAGACAATTATAAAGGATATATACATTCTGAGAAAATTACTCAAGAAAATACTATAGTTGAATGAAAATCATATAACAATACCTCAAAATAGAAGGCAAGTTAACCAAGAAATAATTCCGGCAGAATTCGTAGATCATCCAAAATTGGTGAAG
The DNA here is from genome assembly GCF_024610735.1 of Ursus americanus. NCBI lineage: Eukaryota > Metazoa > Chordata > Mammalia > Carnivora > Ursidae > Ursus > Ursus americanus. The sequence continues at coordinate 7,564,731 of NC_142134.1, read as the reverse complement.
AATTATTGGGAGTATTATTGAGAATAAAACTGTTGGTATAAGAAGCATTCTGGGGGAAAAGTAGGACTTAAAATTCAAAAGTTTATTTAAAAAAGTTGATTTCATAAGTTGGAAAAAGAGGTTGAGGAGATAAATGTGTCCTGAAGATTTTGTGTAAGCGGGAGGAAGGACTTACAAATTATTTGGTTTGCACATATTAATACATAAACTCACGGTTAAATGCAGCCGTTAAAACGAAGATAAACACTGAGGAAAATAATCTATGTATATACATAGAACACGAGATTACTGACTCAAGGAAAACAAACATTCAAACCAGTAAATATAAGGGAAAAAAGGCAAATGATACAGAATAATATAAGTCAAATAGAAGAGGAGGAATACACTTAAATGTACTTATTATTAGAATAACTGCAAAGAAGCTACAGTTTTCCACTACAAAACAGTACTTCCAATTAGATTAAAATTTTCCTGTTCTATCCTAACTTGCCAGAGAAATGACACCTATTTGAAAGCTACAAAGGTAGAAGAGAAAGAGATGGCCAGAGATAGACTAGAATTAAAGTTCAAGGGGGCACCTGGGTGGCTCAGTTGGTTAAGCGTCTGACTTTTGATTTCGGCTCAGGTCATGATCTTAGGGTCCTGAGATTAAGCCCTGCATCAGGCTCTGGGTTCGCCAGGGTGTCTGCTTGAGATTCACTCCTCCTCTCTCTCCTTCTGTTCCTCCTGACTCACTCTCCCGCTCACTCACATTTTTTTTTTTTTAAAGTTCAATTCTCTGATATTATGATGAGGGAGGATTAATACTTAGTGTTTGAAATTTGCAAGAAATTTGTTTTGTGAAAAAGGCTTCATTATCCTTGTTTTAGAGATGAAAAAAATACAGCATTGAAAGTATAGGCAATTCACGTGTTGACTAGTACTCATATGAATAGAATTTCAATATAAGATTTGACTGAAGTCTTTATGTAAAGCTTTACACTAAACTTCATTACCTACGAGAACATAAAATGTACGGTTAAGCACTTCCACATACTGAATAACAGCTAAGCTGCATGAATAGAGTTGACTATTTTTAATCTTTAAAAAATCAGCAATACCACATAGCTAACATTCACAATGAAGCTATTGTAATCAGATAGTTGTCATAATGACACGGTGGTTCAATATAGTAGAATAAAGAGGACCAAAACTTACCCAAATATAAATGGAAATTTTGTTTGTGATATAGATGGGATTATATGCCCCCCCCCCAAAAAAAAGAGCTGAACTGTTTAATAATGGTATTTGGCTACTGAAACCATGTGAAAGAATATAAAATTACACCTAAACATCTCATCACACATATAAACGTATTTCCATTGAACTAGAGCTCAAAATGAAAAATATAAGTAAATTAAATAAAAGGATCAACGGGAAACATCAGGGTCTTTTCATAATTTGGAAGTGGATAAGATCTTATTGCCAGAGTCCATGATGGAAAAGAAATTACTTTGTTGCATAAAAATTTTGAAATCTTTAAAAAGACAAAAGTAGACTAGAAGTTACTGATAACATATTGGGCAGAATATGTTCATATCTCTCTTAAAATGAATCTAAAATGTCTAAGAAGAATATGAATAAGCATCATAGTGAGCAAATGATATACTCAGGAAATTTAGACAAAAAGAAATATAAAAGCCCAACAAACTTATGAATAGCGGTTCACTCTCACTGGCGGTTCTGTTTCATAGACAGACAACCCTTAACACAGGTTTCCACACCGGACAGGCCTTCTTGCTTGGGGTCTCGTTCTCTGTGGCCATCATCTTAGAATTCTTAACAATTTTATTTTTAAATTTGGGTTTTGTAAATGAACTCTGAGGGGCCATTTGGAGCATGTCTTTGGCTCATGTGAGATCTAGTGTCTTTTCACCTTCCTGGGTCCTTCCTTCCTGGGATAGCTTCTTCTCTTCCCTGCAGGGAACAGAAATCAGCTTGAATGGCTGGGGAAGGCCTCCATTTTGCTGTTGTGCAGTGAAGGCAGTGGGCTAGGCAGGGCACTGAAAGAGATGGCTCAGGCACATGCCCCAGATGATCCTGGATTGCTTCACTGCTTATTCAGTGAGTTACCCAGCAGGACTCTCTTACCCACCTGTAGCAAGGTACCAAGTGTGTCCAGGTGCAAAGGCTTAATCCCTTGGAAGTCCTCCATCGGCCATGGGTTGCAGGCTGGGCTGTGAGAAGGGGAGACTGCTTTATGGATCATTGCTGGGACCCTGCATTTTTATTTTGTACTGGGCCCCACAAGATATGTAGTAGTCAGGGTAAAGGATTTAGAACAATCACATACCATGTTGTTCTCATCAAATTGACCAAAACATGAAATGGTAACCTTCAGTGACAGCAGGGGAGTAAGGAAATGGGTCCCCTCAATACTGCTGGTAAGGCTGTGGGACATCTATGGTACTTTTCATTCAGATTTTTAAATTTGAAATTAAATTCCCTGTAAGTTCATTTCTATGAATTCAAAGGTATAATGTTAACTAGACTAACTTAATCTTTTCTGTCTTCCTTTGGCCTTCGGTAAGGGTAGACAAGTTTGCCAGTTATACTACCCGTTATTATCAAAGGAATGACCTCTTACATTGCAAAACATTATCCAGGTAACAGTTACTGTTGTTATGGTTATTATCTGGGACAGGCAGGCACACAAAATGGAAATACTGCCCCTCTCCCATCTGCCCTGAGCCTAACATCTTGGTGTGTCACATGACAAGTTTTTAATTTTGAATTCCATGTAAATTTTGACCACACATTTAAACACACACACAGACACAGAAGACAGAGCACTGTTTTATTGCCCACCACCCTTTGCCTTTGTAGCAAACCACATGTGCTCCATGCAATGGCCTGAGCTATAAAATAATACATAATTAAAAAGTGTAGGAGCAATGATATCTTACGTGAAGACATTACTTCTCTTTAAATTTCTAGCCTTATCTGAGAGGGCAGGGGACGTATGAACTTCCTGGTGTGTGTGTGTTTGTGTGTGTGTAACCAGAGTCTCCATACATGGGATTTTGTAGAAGAATATTTTTTTGATGTTCCTTCTTTCCATTAGATGTGCAAATCACTATTCCACATCGTGTCTATTAATCTCAGTGAGTCATCACTTTTCTTCCCTTGCCTTCAATTCTTGTCCCTCTTTCCTCCATTAGGTATTAACTGGAACCTGCCTTCTAATTCTGAGCAATTAAAGGAGCATAGTTAATCTTAGGAGTTGAACGTAAATGACAAAGAATGTGGTACTATCCTTTTAGCACTCCATTTATTCCATTGTAATTTCTGATGTAAGAAAAAAATCCACAGCTCATTTAATTAATGTATAACTACAAGTGAGATATATTGGGAGCAGAACAGCCCTCTCTCCACACACACACAGAATCTGAAGTTGTTATCAAACTATATTTAAGTGAAAGAAAAGAAGTCTTAGAATATTACATTGTCCAAAAAAGATCTGTAAGGAACGACAGCTACCTACCACTCAGCTCTTGTTAATTCTGGACTGGTCAATGTCTTTTAAAATTAACAATTAAAAGCAATTAATGCAACATTCTGACCTTCTTTCTCTCCCTATACTTTCCCTGTTCTCCTTCCTTCCACTCCCCTTTCTCTTGATAATTTGTATTTTTTTAGTCTCTGAAATAAAATATTTCTTTTTTTTTCAAGATTTTATTTATTTATTCGACAGAGATAGAGACAGCCAGCGAGAGAGGGAACACAAGCAGGGGGAGTGGGAGAGGAAGAAGCAGGCTCCTAGCGGAGGAGCCTGATGTGGGGCTCGATCCCAGAACACCAGGATCACGCCCTGAGCCGAAGGCAGACGCTTTAACTGCTGTGCCACCCAGGCACCCCTGAAATAAAATATTTCTTGAGTTTATACACAATGTGATTATCAAGTGAAGAACTCTGGTAATTCTGCTAGTTAACAGATATGTAACAGTTTATTGATACACTGAGGCACTGTATACTGACCTCGAATTTAGAATCCAGTTGTTTTCCTAAGGTCTAGGCATTATAATAGTGTTCATTTCATCTACAAAATCTTTAGAGTCAAAATATTTTTAGCTATAATCATTTGTCCTGTTTAAAAGGATTGTCAGATATTTGTGAATTTTCATATGTGTAAGTTCAGTGGAAATATTAAGGTACTTAAAGAGTTAACATATGTGGTAAAGTCTTCACAGTTCTCAAAGTAATTTCTCCAACATAATTCTGTAAAGACTCATGCTGAGGTCATAATGTAAATTTCTCATATTATCAGATGCACCAACAAAAAAAGGTTTATGGTATCCAGTCTTCATATTTAAGGGAAACTGTTGTCTTTTAAAGAATGTACAATTATATGAAATCACTATGACCGGACTTCTGCCATTTAAGGTTTTCACTCTGAAGCTAAATTATAATGTTTTTGCACAGATTTTCTATGAGTTTAAGGGTTTTTATAAAATAATATCATACAAAATTAATATTTGTGTTGCTAGCAAGAAAAAAGTAACAAAATTAAAAATGGATGAGCTGTAAGGAATCGCCCTAGACATCATCTAGAACAAGTCCTTGGGCTCTCTGATCTGTAGAATGTTATTGCTCCCTTACCCTAAACTTTCTTCTTTAGTTTTAATAGAACAATTATAAATGAAAAGCTTACTTATTTTCTTTCTGCACTTAATTGGACCATCTTGTATATTCTCAGTGGAAAATACTGTTATAGATACTGAATTTAGCAATATGAATGAGTTATTCTCTTAACTAATTCATTGCAAAAGCTAGTTGGAAAAACAAATTGTCTGACTCTACATCTAAAAATTCCTTGAATGGATGGGATTGTCTTTGTAATAATATAAGTAATTTCATGTATCTCTGATTATTAACCCAAAAAACATACACTCTCACTTACGGAATATCCATTAAGTACCAGGAAAATGTGAGCTTGTTTCTTATTTGTAGAAAACAACTTCAAGTCATAAAGCCTAAAGAGCTTCTATGTGTCCTTGATAGTCAGCTAGTAAAATCAGATGATTCAATATAAGTGGATATGCTGTGTCACTAGGTTTTGTACTAATAAGAATAGGAAGGAAAAGAGGTAAGGGCAAGAAATGATTCAAAAAATACCTCTACGAAAGGAAGGTCTGTGTCAAGGAGTCTTGGCAGTGAATCAACAAGAAATCTACAAGGGCTTGTTGTGTCAAGGCTTTCCTGATTCAGTAGTTTATATAAATTCATGTATTCATTCATTCAACAGCTACTTACTGAATGCCTATTTTGTGATAGGTACCATGCCCTTGTGCCCTCTACTCCCCTATACACGACCTCCTCCTCAGCCCCAGAAGTCCATTGTCTTATGCAATTTTCACCTAGATAAATTTATTCTGACAATCTTATTGCATTTATTTCACTCAGGTTCAACGTGTTTGGGTTTTGGGTCTATTAGTTGTAGGAGATAATATTTGAAATTAAAGCAAAATAAAGCAAAAGTCTATATACTTGAAGTCCTTAGGGGAGAAAGCAACATCATTGGTAGGAACATGAGAAAGGATTACACAGACTCCAAGACACAAAAGGACTCTCAGAGATATAAAGAATACACTGAAAATGCAAGCCCATCTCTGAATATTTTGTGTTGTTGATTTTTGGTTGATGATCAGTTATCAGAAAAAATAATTGCCTCTAAATATCTTGAGATTATTTTGCAGTATGTCTGCTATCTCTGACTGTTAATAGTTACTCTCTAGCAACATTATTTTTTTTAATTGAAAAAAAAAAAGGCAGAATGTTATCAAACTTTTGCACTATAAAAGATATAAACTATCTGTCTCTTTTAAAACCTTATTGTGCGATGATTAAATGCATCTAAAAATAATCATTGGTAAACCTGGATTAAATCTGAAAACATAGTGAATCAGAAATACAATAACAAAAAATTTGGCATTATTCAATATGTGCACTGTGCTAGGGACTAATCGTTATAGTTTAAACTGTTTCATTTGTTCTTTTCAAAATACCTATGAGGATATTTTATTATTAACCCCATTCTACATATGAGAAAACTGACACTTTAGAGATCCACTGATGTCACACAGCTGGTAAATTATAGATCCAGATAAAAACCTACATGTATCTGACTTGAGTGTCTTCTCTCTTTCCTAATCACTGTTTCCACTCTAAGTTTATTTTACAAACCCAAATCTAAAAGAGATGACAAGTGTCAGTTACATTCACTAGGATCTCCATATCCATATTTATTATCAGTTATTTAAAAATAATATTATAAGAACTTTTGTTGCAGTATTCTATCAAAGCTTCATGAGACCAATCATATCAGTTGATAAAACCAAAAGACAACCTACAGAATGGGAGAAGATATTTGCAAATGTCTTACCAGATAAAGGACTAGTATCCAAAATCTATAAAGAACTTATCAAACTCAACACCCAAAAAACAAGTAATCCAATCAAGAAATGGGCAGAAAACAGGAAAAGACATTATTCCAAAGAATACATACAAATGGCCAATAGACACATGAAAAAATGCTCAACATCACTTGGAATCAGGGAAATACAAATCAGAACCACAATGAGATATCACCTCACACCAGTCAGAATGGCTAAAATTAACAAGTCAGGAAACAACAGATGTTGGCAAGCATGCTGAGAAAGGGGAACCCTCTTACACTATTGGTGGGAGTGCAAGGTGGTACAGCCACTCTGGAAAACAGTAGGGAGGTTCCTCAAAAAGTTGAAAATAGAGCTACCCTACCAGCAATTGCACTACTGGGTATTTACCACAAAGATACAAATGTAGTGAACTGAAGGGGCACCTGCACCCCAATGTTTACAGCAGCAGTGTCCACAATAGCCAAACTACGAAAAGAGCCCAGATGTCCATCAACAGATGAATGGATAAAGAAGACATGGTGTATATATACAATGGAATATTACTCAGCCATTAAAAAAAAAGAAATCTTGCCATTTACAACAATGGCAATGGAACTAGAGGGGATTATGCTAAGTGAAAAAAGTCAATCAGAGAAAGACAATTATCTTACAATTTCACTCATATGTGGAATTTAAGAAACAAAACAGGATCATTGGGGAGGGGAGGGAAAAAGAGGGAGAGAATCCATAAGAGACTCTTAATCATAGGAAACAAACTGAGGGGTGCTGGATGGCCAGGGAATGGGGGGATGGGATAACTGGGGGATGGACATTAAGGAGGGCATGTGATAAAATATAAGGGCACTGGGTGTTATATAAGATAATGAATCACTGAATTCTACCTCTGAGACTAATAATATACTATATGTTAAGTAACTGAATTTAAATTTAAAAAATAGTAAAAAAAAAAAAAAAAAAAGAACACCAAAACATGATCCATGAAAGAACAAATTGATGAAATGCAGTTCATCAGGATAATTTCTACTCTTTGATGAGGAAAGAAAGATAAATCATAGACTTCAGAGGAAATACTTACAAATCATACAGCTAATAAAAGACTTGCCAGGATACATAAAGAATTCTCAAAATGCAATAACAAAAAATTAAAATATAAGCGAAATGAAGTTTCAACAATTAATTTCATCAAAAAACTTACATGGTTGGCAAATGAGTACAGGAAAAGATGCTCAACACTATTAGTCTTAGGAACATTCAAATTAAAAACACTAGAAATCAGACTTCCTATTCTGGAAAGATAGAGAGGATATACTTTTCTCTATTCTTCCCACCAAATGCAGCTGAAACCCTTGGACATTATATACAAGACAACATAAGAAAATTCAGACAGGTGATGAGAAAACTGACAGAAGCAGGCAGTCTAGACCCAAGGGATGACATGGAGGTGAGCGCCCTGGAATTTCTCTTTACCTCACGTATCTCTGACTGGTGAGAGAGAGGCTAGCAACCCACAGACACCAATGGGAACAGACGAAAGTCCCAAAAATGTTTTTTTCTCTACAGTCAAAATAATGGCAAAAGGCGTGCTAGGAAAACAGAAAATTTTTAGACACTAACTGCATTATTCCAATCAAAAACCGTTGACTCTTCTGGGAAAATATCACTCAGGAATGCAGGGGAAATCAAGACATTCTGTGATAAAGGAAAACTAAGAAAATGTATTGCCACCAGTCCCATTGTGAAAGAACTGCTAAAAGGAATTATGTAAACAAAAATTAAATGATAACAGAAGGAATCTTGGATCATCAGGAAGAGAAAACAAAGAATAAAACTATCCTTAAGTCTCACTGACTCTCCTTTACCTCTTGTGTTTTCTAAATTGATATTTGAAGCAAAATTATCAGTTGAAGCAAAATTATATCATCCATGAAAAAGAAAAAGACCAATCATCTCAAGTGAAAAGAAAGGGCTGATATTGGCCTCAACCAAGAGACGTGAGCTCTGCTGGTCAGGCACAGTCTCTTAGAGCAGAGATGACTGTGGATCATATAAATAATGTTTTTGGGGAATTATGGATCTCAAGGATTGTTGGAGTTTAGGGGCAGAAGTGTGTTGAAAATTGCTTGAGGCTGTTATTAACTGGCTTCAGAGTGGTGTTTAATGGAATGCTTGCTTTGTGTCTGAAGAGCTAAATTGAAGAAAGGAATTATTCGGTTGTAAATTGTTCTCAATCAAGTGAATGGATTTTAACCTGGTTCTGATAGCAAGTTGTTGCTATAAGTATAAAACAACAGTTTTTCCTAGGAGTGTAAGAAGTTTTAAAACTCAACGCCGTTAAAATTGTAAATTATATCCCAATGTGGTCAATATTTTGGGTTTCTATTTTATTTTATTTTATTTTATTTTATTTTATTTTATTTTATTTTAGATTTATTTATTTGAGCAAGAGAGTGTGCATGCATGCAGGGGGGCAGGGCAGAGGGAGAGGGAGAGAGAGCCTTAAGCAGAGGTCATGCTGAGGGTGGAGCTGGATGCAGGGCTCCATCCCAGGACCCTGAGATCAGGATTTGAGCTGATAGCAAGAGCCCTTTGCTTAACCGACTGAGTTACCCAGGTGCCCCAAGAGCTTCTTTTTATAATAGAATAGAAATCCTTTTCCTCTATAATACCTAAAATAAATAAATAAATAAATAAATAAATAAATAAATAAATAAATAAATAAATGGCATATATTATATATATATGACATTTATCTCATATGAGAATACACTATTCAACATTATTTTGTTGGTTGCTAAACATCTTCTCAGTGTCAGCTCTAGTTCCATGCTGGTATCGATGCTTCAAGTCTTTTCTCATAAAATTTGAGTAAAGAATGCATTATGGTGGGTTGCTTGAAATGTGTCTCTATATGAAAAAGCAATACTTAATAGTAATATTTGCATATCTTGCTGAAAATGTCTTCTTATTGGCACCAAATAAAATTATTTCAGTAGCATTAAAATAATAAGTAAAATAATAAGATAAATAGAATAATAAGCAAAATAATAAGTAAGCAAAATAATTCTCATTCAAGAAACTCTTCTTGGAGAAATTTTAACTGGTGTCCTTGTTCATCTTCACTAGAGTGAAGACATTTTGCCATTATCTTTTCTACAGGTCTTTCACTCATGTACATTTAAACTAATTTCTGACAGTAACATTGTCATAAAAAGTGAGAGAGTGAATATGAATATTCACATACACACATTTTATAGTTTGAGAGGAAACTCCTGGAGTCAGACTGTCTGTATTCAAATCCTGGCTTTTTTTTCCCCGTATGAGTGACCTTGGGCACATTACTTGACCACTCCTGGCTTGCAATTTCCTCCTCAACAAAACATAGGGTTTCAGAATCTACCTCACAGGTTACTCTAAGGAATAAATAAGGTAGTACCTTTAGGATTGTCCCTGGTATAAGGCAGTCTTCTGTAGGTCTTAGTTGCTAACATTACCATTATTGTCATTTTATTACTGTTCAGATTTTATACAAATTAAATTATTAAAAGACAATATTATTTTCAATTTTTATAATTTATACAACATGTATTTGTTAAGCGGATACTGTATGTGTGCATGGCACTAGAGTAAATACAAGGAAAATAACTAAATTAAAAATGAATATGATGTTTTGCTTGCCCTTAAGAAACCACTATGAATGGCATAAGGCAGGCATTCGATTTTAGATGCTTTTAGATGGACACTTTGTGTCAGCGCCATTTGTTCTTTGTAGGTCCAAATCCTCTCTATTTGATTAGAGTGTCTTTATACAAGATTTCTTAGTCTCAAGTAGTATTTATTTAAAACAGGAAATACATAAAAATTTAGAAGAATTCCCTCCTAACATCACTTTTGAGTTTCGAGTTAGGTCTACAGAAATATAATCTTTTGGAGAGTTGAGATACATATGGCACAAAATCTTTTTATATGAGAGATACATGGTCTTCCCATGTATTCAGATAATATTTTATGACCTCTGATGAAATTAAATCATTTCTTTTGTTTAGGTCTTTTTCCTACTTTATTTTAAAACTTTAAAGTTCATATGCTTTATTTATATTATAATTGGAATGATTCTCCCCTTTCTTTTTCTAGAAATAATGCTACTACTAATAATAAAGAAACAGCCTGTGTAAGATATGTTGCTAAACTTTGATACTTGAAGGAAAGCAAGATGGAGATTGTAATAAATGAATTAATTTTACAGAAATACTAGTTGATTCAAATCATAGTCTTATTTGCACAGTCACAATGCAGGATCAAGTTTAACTCATTCCGCTGAATGAGCCATTAACCGTATTTTGTTCAGCCACATTAAATAGATCTAGTTGTTATTTTTCCACATCATTTTTCTTCTTTTATCAGATTTTTAAACACAACACTCTCTAAAGACAGGAAAATAAGGCAAATGGCTTCTCAAATGTTTTGTACATTAGATGTTCCACAATGATGCCATCTACTAATTACTTTACTCTCATAATTTTCTGAGATCACCTAAAATTAATTAAATAAACGTAGAGTGGTTGTTACTATGTGCTAAACTCTGTGTTACGCCCCAGCAGTTCATAGCTATGAATAAGACAGCCATGCTCTCTGCCTTCATAAATCTGAAAGTCCATAGCAGAGAATGGTGCGCTTTCCAAAATGCTGGCAAAACCTTCTGTCTCTATGCATTTGACTGGCTTCTGAATTGATTATAAATTGGTTTTGTCTAATCAACTGATGATAATATTAAGTGAAAACAAAACTACCACACATGAATAATGATGGGGTTAGGTCACAGAAAAAATCTGTGCCTATGAGACCATGGCCATGTTTTTGATCATCATGACTAGTTCATTCCATTCTTTTTCATGATTGTAGCCTAAACACTTAAAACTAGGCAATTCTTGCAAGGGGGATTATGGTGGATATTGTGAATGTTTCCCCATTCCTGGGAAATGTTTTTCAAGTTGACCAGTAGCATTACCTTTATCTACAGAGGGCAAGACCTCGTCAATAAATAAACGTTTCCTTTGAAATGTATTGCCTTGAGACATTTCATTTCTTATAGTTAGGGTATATGCCACGTTAATATTTATCTCTGATCTCATCATTTTACAATACCTACTGCAGGTAAATTCTGAAGAAAATTTAATATCTCCTTCCAACATAGCAATAAACGACCCTCCTTGATAGAATTAAGACTGCGGTCTCCAACTTTGCTTTTCCAATGACTTACTTTGCTACAAAACTAAATGTTACATCAACATAAAGGCACTGATTTAATTTAATAAACATATTTGCATTTACCAGGCAATCGATAGCCTCAATTATGATATATTAGTTCAGGCGATAAATCAAATATCTCTAAAAAATAGTTATATGCCATTGTTTTTATGTGTGACTATAACAGTAAAAGTGTTTTATAAAAATTTTATTTTCATCAGTTGATATAAAACTTGACAAAAAGACCATAAGATAAAAATTCTAGTAATAAATACCATATAACTTTTAGAAAGGTAGTGGAAGATCAAAGATTTCATTGGTGATTTTATACCTAGTATTCTATATAAGATGGCGCATTTTATAGAAATCTGCTACTCCGTTGAGGTTTGTGCTTTCCCTCCCTCTCAAATCTCTTGTGAGTTCCACCATCTGTTTTTAAAAGAGCAATATACCTGTCTACCCTCCAGCTATTTTGCCTGTGACTCTAGCAATCAGATGAAACATTCAGTAACTTGAAAAAATAGCAGCTTTTTCTGTGCTGCAACCCCCTCCCCAGAAACAGCATTTAAACTCTCTACATGTGAGAGTAGAAAGCCTGTTTTCTTAGGCTTTGCCGTGTCAAACTAACTGCAGTTCACTGAGATGCCTTTGAATTAATGGATGGTGGAGGTAGAGGCAATCTTATTTAAGTTCTTTTTTAAATAAGAAAAAAAATCATTGGTTTTTAGTTCAGTGTAAATTTTAATTCTACTTTACATAAATTTACTGTAAAAAGAATTCAAAACATTTTTATAAATAGCTTTTGGTTAGAGAATATTCCTCATTAAAAAAAACAAAAAGAAGGAAAATATTCCTCATAGAACTTTGGAAAAACAAAAAAATGTAGAAAGAAAGGTGTGGTGGGTAAAATTTTAAGTTGACCTCCCACTGACCCTGGTTCTCATGAAATTCTCTCCCCTTTGAGTGTGGTTGGAACCTTTGAATATGATGTGATATAATTCCCATGATTATCACATGAGCCTTTCAAAGCAGAGTGGTTTTGTCCACTATAAGCAAAAGGGCAAGTCAGAGAGGTTAGAAGCATGAGAAAGATTTTATACTGTGGCTGGCTTTGGAGATGTGAGCAATGTGGAAGGGATTGAGAACGGCTTCCAGAAACTGAGAACAATGTCTAGGGGTAGCCAATAAGAAAATACAAGCTTCAGTCTGACAAATGCAAGGAACTGGATTCTACCAACAACCCGGAAGAGTCCCCTTCCTCAGACTGTCTGGATGAGAATACAGTGAGACTAACACCGAGATCTCAGGCTTATAACTAAGTAGAAAATCCACCTTTGCTGGTCAGATTTAAATGAAAATGGTTGCCTAACATGTTGACTGACAGTTTGCATAAGCCATTTGCCTGTTATTGGGCATTTAGGTTATTTAGGGTGTATGAGTGTTTAATTGAGTATGGTCTCTGAAGGAAGACTACTGAAATTTATATTTCAACGCCATCGCAAGCTTGCTGTGTGATATGGAAAGTTCCTTAACATTTCTGTGCTTCAGTTTCCACAAACGTAAAATGGGTCTAACAATAGAACATATTTCATAGGGTTATTGTGTATGTTAAATGAATTAATATATAAAAAATACTTAGAAGAATTCATGGCATATAGGAAGGGCTTCAATAAATGTTAATTATTTATATCGTATCCCATATTTTTAGTTTTTACAACTGTTATGACAAACACCTAGATTAGAATTGTAATGGAAAATAATTAAATCACTGTATCAAGTCATTGTGCCATAATGAACACAACGTCATTTTCTACTGCAAAATAGTTTGTAAATTATAACCTATAGAGAAACTTGTAGATGGTGAAAACCTTTTTTTTTTTTTTAATGGGAGGGAACAATTCACAAAAATGGCAAGTGGTTGCTTCATCCTACACTCTTAGAACTTCTATGATATTTGAGCTCATGCTTTACTCAAATCGAGACCAATTTCGAGTTCATTTCTACGGTTCCCATAACTTCTTAGCTCATTTACTTATTCTGAATTATATTAAATTATTATTACAAACCATCAGAGGAAAGGAGAAATATATCGTACAATGTAAAAAAAAACCTGGCACATATACTGCTATAAAATTATGAACCAATACATATCACCAAGTAGAAGCACAAATACAAATGCCCTTGGGAATAAGAAAGAGCGCTCGCTGTCCTGGCATACCGACCTTAGCTATGACAGAGGTTCTCAAACCTGAGGTCTTGCTTCAATGTAGATTCTGACTCTGCAGTCCTGAAGTGGGACCCAAACTTCTGCATTTGTTAAAAAAGGGCCAAAGGAAAACACAAGTCATTGGCCCACAGACCATGCTTTGAAGACAAAGAAGTAAAGAACGGCAGAACAGCAGGTTCACATGGTCCTTTTGCCGTGGGCAGAGGACTTTAAATAAAGTTTGTTTCTCTGTGAGTTTGCCCAGAGTTTGCCCAAATTTCTTGGCAATAGGGAACAAACATTCGAGTATATGTTTATGAATATAATTTACAATAACTCTCAAATCACCATGGTTTTTAAAGTCAGTTTTACTGTTGATTAGCATAGTTTCCAAGAGTCACATGAAAACCCTTGTTTATCAGAATTCAATCTTGCATCTAGCTTGAAGATCACATAGGGGGGATAGGCAAGGTTACCTAGAGAATGTCTTCACTACAGATAAACCACTTAATAAATTCAATAGTCCAAGGACACTGAAAAAACAATATTGACTCAGAGCCCATTGGTAATTCTTGGGCCACAGCCAATTACACTGGAGAACCTGCTATTGAGGCATATTTGCACTGGCTTTGCTTTTAAACCTATTTTATTTACAGCATAAATTGAAATTACTAGGCAGTAATAAGCTTTATCTTTTTAATTTCCTTCTTTTAAGTTCCCGTCATGATTTTAGTCTCTAAAAGCTTTTCCTTTTGTTTGATTAATTAAGCAAATTTATACACCCATTTACAAGGCATTTCCCCAAGTGTTACTGGAAAAACTAAGCATACATTTTGTACTCCACGTAGAGAAGGCTGGAATTATATAGGAGCCATCTAAATGATACATAAAATTTCCCCTTTACAATTAATATGCACACACAGAGAACTGCAGCTAGCAGGTTAGCACAGATTTGAGTGCTTCCCCGGATCCATCATTTTCTCAATACCAAGCTCTGGCGGACCCTGCTCTTACATAATTAAACAAAGCTCCTATTAGGTTTAATTTGATTACATGAACTAAGTATTTTCACTTTGTCTCTAATCTGATGACAACTTGTATAAGGAAATGGGAAGCAAGGTAAATTCATTTGGCCATTGTATGAACAAAGGAAACTCACATCTGCGGCTTCTGGTTATCAGAATGTACTTCCTTTGGCCTTCTTAGGTGGTCCCAGTTTGGGTAGGAAAGGTACCCGAGTTTGAATGGTTTAATGTTGTCAGTTCATAGGTAGAATTTTGTTTTTCTAGTTGACAAAGCAATGAGACAATAGTTCAAAGTGACTCCTTCATTCTTGATAGTAAAAGAGAAAATAATCCAAAATTTAGGGAAAGAAAGTTATTATCATACGGACCAGGAAAATATGAACGAAAAATTCATGTAGTTTCTACTACCATTTCCTTTCTTTATGGGCAAAAAAAAATTTTTTAAGATTTTATTTATTTATTTATTTATTTGACAGAGAGAGAGAGAGAACAAGTGAAGGGAGCAGCAGAGGGAGAGGGAGAAGCAGGCTCCCCACTGAGCAGGGAGCCCGATGCGGGGCTCAGTCCCAGGACGCTGAGATCATGACCTGAACTGAAGGGAGATACTTAACCTACTGAGCCACCGAGGAGCCCCAAGGGCAATTTGCCTTTCTTTCCTTCTTTCTTTCTTTCTTTCTTTCTTTCTTTCTTTCTTTCTTTCTTTCTTTCTTTCTTTCTTTCTTTCTTTCTTTCTTCCTTCCTTCCTTCCTTCCTTCCTTCCTTCCTTCCTTCCTTTCTTTCTTTCTTTCTTTCTTTCTTTCTTTCTTTCTCCCTCTTTCTTTCTTCTTTCTTTTCTTTTTTTTTTTTTAATTTGTAGGATCCCTTGCTGCTCCACAAGGGTATAAAGCTAACCATTGGCAGAAAAAATTAGTGACTTGGCCCTCTCTTCAGTATGTGGTTCTGTCTAAAAGAATTGAACCCAAACTTAGATTTTAAGTTTCATTTACTCCGCTCTCATAAGCAAAACTAACAGAAATGGCCATGGATATGGTGTGGGCATCTCACCTGTATGTGGGTTAGGAAACAGAAAGAAGCCATGTATGAACAGATTGCCTTAGAATGCACGAAGATGTATGTTGGAAGTGCCTGACTCACAATTTTCGTAGAAAAATGGCTGTCAGTTCCAAACTTGCAGCATTAGCTAATCTATCTATTTAGAGGAGGAAGTAGCTAAGAAGCCCTAGAAAGAAGGCATTTAGAGAAGCTGACCCGGCAATGCTGGCCTGCCTGGGTGCTCCTTCTGCCCCAAGTATCTCCACCAGTTATCACCACCACCACCACCACGCTGCCTATGGATTTCCACTTCACACAGGTGCACTCTGATTTTTTTCTTGACAAGAGATCCTCTTTCCAAAGTGAAGATGCATTTTGGGATGAAAAAGGAGTTATTGGTCTCACACTCACTGAAGTGATTTTGTTCATTTAGGTGCCCATACTTCAAACATCAGAGATGGGTCACATCCATTAGGTGAGAGTTTAACTTATGCTATTAGAAAATCAAGCACTCCGCAATGGCGCCAGCATTAGAGATCTATAAAGCTTTGGGGAATGCAGAGTAGGGAAATTTTCAAAACGATTTTTCCTATTTTAAAATTGTGCCTAAAATTTCTCCTAGAGCAGGGAGGAGAGAGACTACACCCCTCCTCCCTCCTTCTTTTTCTCTCTCTTCTCTTTCTGTGCCTATGACCTCTCACTTAGAATAGAACCAAAGAATTAGAGTTCTAGTTACTTATGGGTTTGATCAACTTCAGCTTACCTGTTCTAAAAATCAAATTACTGTGTATAATGTTTCCATGGAAAATGTTTCTAAATGCAAACAACCAACCTTGATATGCACCCTAGGTATGAACTTGATGCTACCCAGGGCATAGAGGTACCGCCAGTGCAATTCCTTACTCTATTACGCTAGCCCAAGGGTTATCCAGGTTATGGTGGAGTCTGAAGATTACAGGTGTTTCATGCTCCCTCTTAAAGAAAAAGAATGCAAATACATAATTAGGTACAAAGTATGTATCTATTAAAAATAATAATCAAATCACAACATACTATTGGAGGTTTGTAGATGCAGGTCTTTTTTTCTTCCAAGGTTTTTTAGGAAATTTATCAGAAACATTTTCATTAGAAGGTATCCAGAGTACAGCTTGGTTTCTCTTCCCCACCTAGAATATTCCACAAATATTCACAACTCCCAGAGACCCAGGGAAGTGAGGGGCCCTGAAGCTTGAGCTTCTTGAGCTTTATGCTAGATCCACCTCTGTTTATCTCACCCAAATCCTTTCAGAATGAACTCATTTTCTTCTCTTTTAATAGAGTAAAAGAATGGACAATTTTAAAGATATAGGTTCTTTGGGTATTTATTTTTAAGAATGTCTGAGCTTAAATAATGCTAGTACTATTGATTGCTGTATACCCTTTTTTTTCTTTTAGGGAAAATGTCCATATTTGCTAAGAAAAGATATATAGTACCATTACCATATTATTTCACTTACCCTGAAGTATTGAAGCACTTGTCATTCTACATTCATTAGATTGTTTGCCATGTTTATCTAGTTTCGGTATAATTATCCCCATACAGTGGAAAAGGTAAATGTGATATAATGCCTGTCAATAATTAAACAGATATCCAATCTAGCTGTGTTCCTTCATTTTTTTAATATAGTTTGAAATTTTGGGAGATGTACAAAACTGTTCATTTTCTTTAAAACCTTTCGAACATCTCAAAACTACACTAGTAATTTGAGAAATAAAGCCTCTAATATCATGTATCACATATAGCATTTTAGTGGCAAGTTTTTCACACTTCATCATTGAACCAAGGATTCTGTCATCTCGTGAAAAGATAGCAAAATTGCCTCCACTGGTGAGATTTGTAAATTGGAGCCGAGTGTGAAGGTAACATGATGAGAAAAGCACATTAACCAACCCAGAGTTCAATATAAGATTAACACTTCAGCCTAGACGTGTATGAGAGGTTGCTAACACAAACCAAAGATTCAAAATTTAAGACAAGGAGGTTCGATTACTCAGTTACATCGTTAAAAACAATTTCTGAAAATGAGGATAACCTATCTTGCATCTGAATTCAAGATAATTTTTTCATGGATTTCAAAATAGAATGTGAACCAGATTCATCAAGCTACTCCAGGGGTCTGGTATTTTGACATCTCTCCCTTTATGAAATAAAGATTAGAGTTAAGGTGAGGCACAGGAAGATTGTTCAACACCTGGAGGAGTAGAGAAGAACATGGCCTTAGCCTTGGTGTACGTCACCCAATCCATGCCGTCATTACTGAGCACTGACAGAACTTTCAACCGCAGACAAGCTTCCCCAAATTCTCCAATGTCCGAGTTATCTATAATGGCTCCCAAGTGTAGCTTCTTCATTCACCTAGCACTTCTTTCTTTCATGAAAAAAATAATAATAACAATCAGTCTATATACTGATACCCTCCTTTTGCCACCTCCAAGCCTTGTTTCCCCAATTCTCTCTTGGTATTTCTAATAATCATGTGATTAGTAGTAGGAATAAGTTACATGAATTGCCCAAAATCATATAATTAATAAACAATGGAATCAGGATCCTTAAATAATTCTTTTGAATGAAGAATCCACATTTATGACCACCCCACCATAACAAATTTCTTATGTAAATAATGTTTTGTTTTTTTTTTTTAATTTGGAAAAGTGGAGGGAAGACTTGGAAAAATAGTTATTTAGGTTACACTGAAACTAGAATTCATCAAGCAAATATTCTATTTTTTTCCATTTCTAATGCTACTGACCTTTTTATTATCAATGAAATATGGCCATTCATTAGTGCTGAGAAGTGCTTGCTACCTCCGTCCCTCACACATTTGAATACATCAATCTTAGGGAAGATGATTCAGTTAAGAATAGATAAAAGAATTGAGGTACAGAGAAGAGTCAGCCTGAACACAGACTGGTACCATTGTCATGAAAATTCTGCTATTCAGATGGAGATCCATAAGCCTTCTTGGATTCCCCCACTAAGTTACTGATGTTAGGGGACTGTCTGTTGTCTGCTGATGCTCCATCAGTCTTCCTTAACCTTGTGTCCAGCTATAGTCACATTCATCTTCGGCAAAGAAGTCTGGACACTGGGAATATCCCGCTTTGAGACCAAGAATGAGATACCAGTGGATATGGGCTATTGAAGTTACTAGCTCGGTCACTGAAGTTAGGGGGAAAAGGTTTGCAGTAAATAGACAGCTCATTCAAGAGTATGACTATCAAATGTGCTACTTGGATTGTCAACAGTGAGTGAAAATGCTTCAGACTCTAGATCAACTAGCAGTGCAATGCATATAACTTCATAAGCTTCTGTTTTCTCATTTGCAAAGAGGAAGTGAAGAACATTTACTTCATATTAAGTGCTAGCTTATTAAAAATTAGGTAAGTTAATATTTTTTTAAAAGTCCAGATCCTGGCATCCTGGCAGAGAGTATGAGTTTAATATATACTATTTATTAACATTAGCCTTGTAGTACTATTATGATAATTAAATAAACCTTTATATACCTAATATACATAGTGCTTGGCTTGATAAATTACATTTATTATTATAATAATATGGTTTAATTACTAATTATTATTATAATTACCGCATCACAGCAAACTTTTATTAAGTGCTTGCTTTATGGCCAAATTATATACAATCCATGCAAAGAGGCATTTGCTTGGAAGATCTTAGAAAATAAAGACTTTTTGTGTGTTATCACATATATTGGTGGAAAGTTTGTCACCTCATTAAGATTGAGAAGCAAACTGAATGCTCATTATTGGATTTCATTATTGGATTTTCTCTTATTGGGACATAAGAGAGGCCTTTGTGATAGCCAATTTTTCCTTAAAAAGCAATAATCGAATAAAATCGAGGTCTCATATTGTTTATTAGTGGAGCATTGGAGGTTTCAGAGATCAACTCTGTAATCCAAATTCTTTAGTCCTGGATGTAATTTGGCACCAACTGGTAGCGGTTTTATGAATAAAGTTAAACATCAATGGGGATACTTTATGATCCCATTTAATGAAGGAATAGATGGAAGAGGAAACCCATCACCAATGGCATTATATTCATATTACTAGTTAATGCTCTAATAACCTTCATACCAGGAAACAAAGGAAATTATTTCAATCTGGAAAAACTTATTCTTGCAGACGTTGCAACATACAAAATGGCTATTCTCAGTGATGTCTCTTGATACAGCTAACTAGATCAGACGGATATTAAAGCAAGAATCCAGCCAAAAACTAAGCAATTTGATTGGGGTTGTCTCATTATCCACTGAGTTTTGGAGATCAATGATTAGTTTCTTGTTGTATGTCCAAGAATGAAACATTCTTAGTTTTAGGTGTAATGTTTGTTAGGCTCCCACTCACCCAAGGCAAATTTTACCAAAAACAAAGAAGGCAATTGAGTGACTCCCTGTTATTCCTCTGATGGCAGATACAATGAGCTTAGGGGTAGGTAGGAAGGAGGATAAAGTAAGAGCGTGGGTAAACCAAACTGGGGCCTCATTTAGTATGTCAGTTGACTGAATGAACATCAGTTTGATAAACATGGTTGGTTCCATAAATCCTCATAGTAGTTAAAGCATTTTATCACAGCTTATTAGACTGTGATAAAATGTATAGTTCAGGAGATGTCCTCATATATTCTGGAAATTACCAGCACCCATTTATATGGAACCTGTACTACTAGTTTTAATTAACTGAAATCATCTGCTTGGAATTATGCTCTCAATTTAGCTCACATTTCAATCTCCATAAATTCTTCCTCAGTGCTTTACTCTGTAGAATGCAAATGGGTCTGTGCCAATTCCCAGGAATGTCTAATGGCATCAGGCAATGGCTTATTGTAGAGCATTCAGCAATCCTCCAACATGGGAGGAAGCTATACGAAACTGGATTTGTTATGTTGATCTAACCCGAAAAATAAACAAAATTTTCATTTTACACTGAATTTATCACCTCTCGTTGGCGAACAGTGGCGATATTTGAATCAAAGATAGTTGACTTGACCAAAGGAAATTATATTTTCTCCATATAGGTCATAAATTGATATATGATTGTTTTTCGTAAAACTGTGAGTGAAATTGGTATTATTCTACCTAAAATAGTGAATTTTTTCCTATTATACTGCATCTGATGCATTTATCTATATAGAAAGAAAATATGTCTTTAACGTGTAGAGGTTTTGCTCTATCGACATTTTTACACTTCATTTACTTATTCCTTCTTTTACAAAATTGAAAATAAAATATTATTAATAAATCTTAACATTTAAGATGTTGCTATATAAAAAAAAGGATAAGCATGTTATATTCTATATACACATGATAATTACCATCTTTATTGTAAGTTTAAAAATGCATAGTATCCAGCTTTCAAAGGAGTGAACGAGGCTGGGGTGAACCAGGATGCTAAAAGTGTTAAAAATAAATAAATAAATAAATAAATAAATAAATAAATAAATAAATAAATAATTTTAAAAATTTACTGAGTAAGGTTTACAAGTGATGGCAAAGTGGCTATTTGCTTCTTCGTTTACTATATGCCCTATCTACCAGCTCTTCTGTGAAATAAATACATGTAAGGTATAGGACAGAAATTTTTTTCTCTTCTCCCCTTCTAGGATCTTTGGCTAGCCTAATAAATTGACATGAGACACATGAACAGAAGAAAAGCAAATTTTAATTTCACACATTCAGAAGCTCAAAGAAATAGGAGACACCCCAAAGTGACCAAAGCAGGCAGCTTTTATACCTCTTAAACAAAGAAACAATTATTTGTGAAGAACTGACAAAGGGGTTTGGCTTGGGATAGCAAATTAAGGAAGAAGTAACAAACTTTGTTTATACAACCTTCTTGGCCCTAAGTTCCCTGTCTCTGGCAATAAGGTGCAGGGAAAGTATCCTTTGCGTGGGAAATTTATTTCTTGCTCTCAGGGGGACAAAGAACCATCAGAGTGTCCTTCTTCTGCTGGTTGTTTCTAAAATAACTTTAATTCAAAATAACATGGTAGAGTGGCATATTTGGGGGCAGCCAGCCCTGAACCCTATCAAAGGTTTTGGTTTTAATGTTACAGACTGAGAAAGCCAGAGTTTAATAGATTTTATTGACTTGTCTCTGCATGAATATCATCTATTTCCTTTGTGACTATCACCATTCCAAAGCTAGTTCTCTGCAAACAGTAGGTGCTTAATAAATATTGCTGGTTAACTATGTAATTAAATTGGTAGTACATATTCCTATTTCTTGTGCTTCTTGGAAACAAACTGAAAGAATACAATGAACTAATTTGCATCACATAGGTGAGCACAGAAAGTGTTTAATTCAGTTTAATGTTCTTTCCAAATCGTTCAATATTTCCTTGAATTGAGTCTCTTCCCATGATCAGGCAGAGTGAGTAAGATACTCTGGGAATAAAGTGCTCATCCATGTGATGAAAATTAACTCCTTCAGAGCACCAGGGAGTTAATGGTAAATTATTTCTTCTATGGTACAAAAATGAATCAAATTGCCAATTAATCATTTCCCAGGGTATGCCAAACTACAGGCTGCAGTTTTTGAAAATGTCTTGGGAAGATAGTCTGTGCCTTCTTTCTAGATTACCATCTTGCTGGGCCTAATGGGTCTTTCCCCTCCTTGGTGCTCTTTACTTCATCATCAACTAGAACAATTTTTAGGGGTGTGTGTGTGTGTGTGTGTGTGTGTGTGTGTGTGTGTGTGTGTTTATATGTGTGTGCGTGTGCGTGTGTGTGTGTGTGTGTGTGTGATGAAGAGTGTGAATATCTTGTGGATAAGCATACTGGCCAGTAGCATCAGTTGGTTGCCTACTTGATATTGTTCCCCACCTGCCATCCTGGGAGAGCCCTGATTTTGTTTCAATGTCCAAAATTGTTCATTGTCAAAATCAGAACTCTGATTTTGTGCATCGGGTAACATAATGGCTTGGACCAAGTCATGGCGGTCTCATTCCTCTTCTCGGGGATTAGTTTAATTTTCGGAGTAGACCTTGGCAAGATTTTTTACTCAATGATAAAGCAGGACTCAAGAAAGAGGCAGCCTTTCTTTGACCACAAATGTCTAGAACTCTAACTGCTATTGCCATCTTGCCACCAAAATAGGAAAAAGGCTCAGGATGAGGCTAAAACTGAGCGCCATAAGGCACAGATACGGAGGGTATTGTGTCCTTGAAAACATCTCTGAGCCCTCTGATGTCCCCATCCCTGCCTTTAAACCTCAGGGCCAACTAAGCCGGTGGAGTTAACTGAAAAGTTAAAAAAATCTCCGGTATATTATGAAACAAAACATTCCTTATTGCTTCCATCAGTTGGGACATAGTTGTCTGCTAATTGTAAACTAATGAAACACCTTCTTTGAACCCATTTCAGGCCACAGGTAATAGAAATGCACTTTGATAGGATCTGTGAAGGACTCTAAAATGATCTGTTCTTGTCAAAACAAGACCCCCAAACACAGGCTGGGTCTCAGTCTAAAGACATTCAACAAAGAAGGCAGTTCTTCGCGTTCTGTGCTCCCCCAACAGACATGATAGGAAAATATTTAATATTTTTGTTTATCAATAATGATGTAAATATTCCTGAATAATGTTGAATTTACTCCTTTTTAAAACAAAAGAATACTTGTATTTTTTTTTCTAATTTTTGAAAGATTTAGTGGAGGACCTCAAGATTCCCATTTCCTGGAAGAAGCAAAAATTGCAAAGTACAGTCAATATTTTGATTAGGTTTTATTATCAGAGCAGACCTTCTGTGTTCAAAGAATCTTCTTTGGAATGGGGACCCCAGAAACAAATAGAAAACTCTGTTGGGACTAGATTAAGAGAAAATAGAAACAAAACGGCATACTCCAGGGTAAACAAGCATATTCTAGGTTGTAAAGTAATCTGGAATAAAGAAGGAAGACAGGAGAGTACAAGAAAGAAAAAAATGTGTAAATGGGTGTTTCTGTACAGAAACCATTTTATATTTTAATAGCATCTGAAGAAATAATATGTACTCTGAATTGTTATTCAAAAATCACAAATCCATTTTTAGATAAGTGGTCCTATAGCTAAATATTAGGAAAGAGTAATATCTTAATAACATTTCAGATGGAAGTGAAACACATTTCATAGTCCTAAAAATAGTAAAACATTCATCTGAACATCTGGTCATTTCAGATGAAAAATCAAAAGTGTTTGCAGTGTAAATTATGACATTAAAAGTCAGAGGGAAGTAGTGGTTGAGAACAAAAGGCTCACGTGTGCTTTTTTCCAGTGTTAGAGTAACTTAGATAATAAATTAGTCTTAGTTGACACTTAGGCATACTTTTGGTTTGTGAGAAGGCCAAGTGAACAGCCCTATGGAGTGCTCACAGACTATAATACTGTTAACCTTGACTACAAAATAGAATGGAATTCACATCTTACTTTTATCTATTTGTGAAAAAGGAATAACAATAATGTTGTGTTCTTTCCTTAAAATAAAACAATCCCATCTTTCATTGCTTCTGGCTGTGTGAAATACTATTACAGCTGAAGAAGAATTTGCATGATGCTTTTGAAGGGCTTAATAGTTATAATAATTTTCATCTACTATGCAATATGTTTATGATATATAAAAAGCTGAAAATTTTTATTGTGAGAGGATTATTAAGGCGTATCATCTAATCAAGAGAATAATGGTAATACCTGGGTAGATGAGTCTTAAGGGTTTATGTTTTGCAAATAGGTTTGAGACTTTTCTGGACAGATTTGACCAATGACTCTCTTTGGAAAGATGATTTTAAAATGAGGTGCTTTTTTGTATGGTTTATCTTAGCATTGGTTTGCTGTCTTCAATCTGATCGTACTCTAGTTTTAGGATTTTAACTCATATCGTATAAGAGAATCTCTGAAGAGTATTGCTTTCTCTTTTTATTCTACTTTTGATCTGACAGGACTCTAGTCTCATTCCGGAGTTCTAGGTAACTACTAGGGGCAAAAGGTTGAAGTGGAGATCTCTCTGGAATATTTTGCCAGATAGTATATAAGACCACAAGCTATATAATATCGCTCTTCTAGGGAATGTCAAATGGTGAATTTGGAAATGTGATATCAGGTGTAGTAACTAAATCATTTTTTGGGGAATTTAACTTGCTTTGATTTTCAATAATTTGTAATATTAGACTTTTCTGATTATCTTCCTTCTATATCTAACTAGTTTTAGGGAAGAGAGTTTTGTGTTTAAATATGAAACAGGAGATGGGAGTTAAGATGGCGGAGGAGTAGGGGACCCCTTTTTCAGCCGGTCCCCTGAGTCGAGCTGGATAGGTACCAGACCAGCCTAAATAACCACGGAATCAGCCTGAGACGCAGGATGATGCATCTGGATCTCTACAAATGAACATCTCCAGCGCTGAGTATTGAGGTACGAAGAGGGGAGCTGTAAACCGTGCACAGATATCGGAAGATAAACGGAAGGGGGAGGGAGCCGCCGTGTTTGGGCGCCGGGAAGCGGCAGCCACCTGCACGGGGGAGCGGGAAGACACACAGAGGGTACCCGCGAGAGAGCGGACTGAGACCGGTGAGCCGTGAACGCGCGCCACCAGGCATCTCCCGGAACACCGGAATCCCGGTGTGCTCACGGGATCCAGACTGAGACCGGGAACTCCCGGAGCGCGCGCGGGGCGGCTGGCGGCTGGCGGGCCACCTGCACGGGGGGAGCGGGCGGACTCGCGGTCGGCACCCGCGAAACAGCAGACTGAGACCCTGAACCGGGTGCGCGCGCCACCAGGCTTCTCACGAAACTCCGGAATCGAGGTGTGCTCACCGGGCATAGACTGAGACCGGGAGACCCGGGAGCGCGCGGGGCGGCCGGTGGCTGGCGGCATTAGAAACACAAAGGACAGAGACGGGGCGGCCGGTGGCTGGTGGCATTAGAAACACAAAGGACAGAGACGCGCCGGCCCTGGAAGTGAGGGCAGGGTCGCCGAGTTGGTGCGCACATCCCGGGACGCCGCAGGGTTGAGCAGCACCAACAGTAACAGAGTTAAAGTGGCCAGAACATCAGTGGAGAACGGGCCGCAATCCCTCTGTTCTGCGACAATGCAGCCTCTGCTGCTCTGACCCTCAGAAGAGGCATAGCCGGCCGCCAGGGAAAGCCGCCAGAGAACAAAAGCCTGGAAATACCGGCTCAGAGAGTGCCCATCCCCATCCTCCCTCGCAGGGGCACGGAGACTCTACCCAAACAGGGTTGCCTGAGTATCGGCGCGGCAGGCCCCTCCCCCAGAACACAGAAGGCAGGCTGAAAAATCAAGAAGCCCACAACCCAGGCGCCTGGGTGGCGCAGTCATTGAGCGCCTGCCTTCAGCTTAGGGAGTGATCCCGGCGTTCCGGAAAGGAGTCCCTCATCGGGCTCCTCCGCTGGGAGCCTGCTTCTTCCTCTCTCACTCCCCTGCTTCTGTTTCGTTCTTGCTGTCTGTCTCCCTCTCTCAGATAAGTAAATAAATAAAATCTTTAAAGAAGAAGCCCACATCTCTAAGATCCCTATAAAACAAGGGGCACGGCCTGGGACCCAGTCAATAATTTTGGGCTCTGGAAACCCCGCAACCTCTCTTCATCAGAATGACAAGAAGGAGAAGCCCCCCCCAGCAAAGAAAGGACAGTGAGTCAGGGGCCTCTGCCACAGAAGTAACGGATATGGATGTAACCAAATTATCAGAAATGGAATTCAGAGTAACAATGGTCAAGATAATGAGTAGACTTGAAAAAAGTATTCAGGAAAATATTACTGAGAATATACAATCCCTAAGGGCGGAAATGAGAGCGAATTTGACAGAAATTAAAAATTCTATGAGCCAAATGCAGGCAAAACTAGAGGCTCTGACGGCCAGGGTCACGGAAGCGGAGGAAAGGGTTAGTGAATTGGAGGATGGGTTAATAGAGGAAAAATTAAAAATAGAAGATGGTCTTAAAAAAATCCACGCCCACGAATGTTGGCTACGGGAGATTACTGACTCAACGAAACGATCCAATGTTAGAATCATCGGCATCCCCGAGGGGGTGGAGAAAAACAGAGGTCTAGAAGAGATATTTGAACAAATTGTAGCTGAAAACTTCCCTAATCTAGCAAGGGAAACAAAAATTCGTGTCCAAGAGGCAGAGAGGACCCCTCCCAAGCTCAACCATGACAGACCTACACCACGTCACGTCATAGTGCAACTCGCAAATATGAGATCCAAGGATACAGTATTGAAAGCGGCCAGGGCAAAGAAATTTCTCACGTACCAAGGCAAAGGCATCAGAATTACATCAGACCTGTCTACACAGACCTGGAATGAGAGAAAGGGTTGGGGGAGCATTTTTAAAGCTCTTTCAGAGAAAAACATGCAGCCAAGGATCCTTTATCCAGCAAGGCTGTCATTCAGAATTGATGGAGAAATAAAGACATTTCAGAATCGACAGTCACTAGCCAATTTCGTAACCACGAAACCAGCCCTACAGGAGGTATTACGGGGGGTTCTATAAAAGTAAAAAGGCCCCAAGAGTGATACAAAACAGAAAGTCACAGCCAATACAAACAAAGACTTTACTGACAACATGGCAGAATTAAAAGCATATCTCTCAGTACTCAGCCTGAACATTAATGGTTTAAATTCTGGTTTCAAACGCCACAGGGTTGCAGATTGGATAAAAAGAAATGACCCATCCATTTGCTGTCTACAAGAGACTCATTTCGAACCCAAAGATGCATTCAGACTGAGAGTAAGGGGATGGAGTACCATCTTTCACGCAAATGGACCTCAAAAGAAAGCTGGGGTAGCAATTCTCATATCAGATAAATTGGATTTTAAACTACAGACTATAGTTAGAGATGCAGAAGGGCACTATATTATTCTTAAAGGAAGTATTCAACAAGTGGATATGACAATTATAAATATATATGCCCCCAACAGGGGAGCAGCAAGATACACAAGCCAACTCTTAACCAGAATAAAGAGACATATAGATAAAAATACATTAATAGTAGGGGACCTCAACACTCCACTCTCAGAAATAGACAGAACACCCTGGCAAAAACTAAGCAAAGAATCAAAGGCTTTGAATGCCATACTCGACGAGTTGGACCTCTTAGATATATATAGAACACTGCACCCCAGAACCAAAGAATACTCATTCTATTCTAATGCCCATGGAACATTTTCAAGAATAGACCATGTTCTGGGACACAAAACAGGTCTCAGCCGATACCAAAAGATTGAAATTATCCCCTGCATATTCTCAGACCACAACGCTCTGAAATTGGAACTCAACCACAAGGAAAAATTTGGAAGAAACTCAAACACTTGGAGACTAAGAACCATCCTGCTCAGGAATGACTCGATAAACCAGGAAATCAAAAATCAAATTAAACAATTTATGGAGACCAATGAGAATGAAAATACAACAGTCCAAAACCTATGGGATACTGCAAAGGCAGTCCTAAGGGGGAAATATATAGCCATCCAAGCCTCACTCAAAAGAATAGAAAAATCTAAAATGCAGTTTTTATATTCTCACCTCAAGAAGCTGGAACAGCAACAGAGGGACAGGCCTAATCCACGCACAAGGAAGCAGTTGACCAAAATTAAAGCTGAAATCAATCAAGCAGAAACCAGAAGTACAGTAGAGCAGATCAACAGGACTAGAAGCTGGTTCTTGGAGAGAATCAATAAAATTGACAGACCACTGGCAAGACTTATCCAAAAGAAAAGAGAAAGGACCCAGATTATTAAAATTATGAATGAAAAAGGAGAGGTCACGACGAACACCATTGAAATTGGAAGGATTATTAGAAATTTTTATCAACAGCTATATGCCAATAAACTAAGCAATCTGGAAGAGATGGAATCCTTCCTGGAAACCTATAAACTACCAAGATTGAAACCGGAAGAAATTGATTTCTTAAACAGGCCAATTAATTATGAAGAAATTGAGTCAGTGATAAACAACCTTCCAAATAACAAAACTCCAGGCCCGGACGGTTTTCCTGGGGAATTCTACCAAACATTCAAAGAAGAAATAATACCTATTCTCCTAAAGCTTTTTCAAAAAATAGAAACAGAAGGAAAGCTACCAAACTCATTCTATGAGGCCAATATTACATTGATCCCCAAACCAGGCAAAGACCCCCTCAAAAAGGAGAATTACAGACCGATTTCCCTAATGAATATGGACGCCAAAATCCTCAACAAGATACTTGCTAATAGAATCCAACAGTTCATTAAAAGGATTATCCACCACGATCAAGTGGGATTCATACCTGGGATGCAAGCGTGGTTCAATATTCGCAAATCAATCAGCGTGATACATCATATCAACAAGAAAAGACTCAAGAACCATATGATCCTCTCAATCGATGCCGAAAAAGCATTTGACAAAATACAGCATCCTTTCCTGATTAAAACCCTTCAGAGTGTAGGAATAGAAGGTACATTTCTCAATCTCATAAAAGCCATCTATGAAAAGCCTACTGCAAATATTATTCTCAATGGGGAAAAGCTGGAAGCCTTTCCCTTAAGATCAGGAACACGACAAGGATGCCCACTCTCGCCACTATTATTCAACATAGTACTAGAAGTCCTTGCAACAGCAATCAGACAACAAAAAGGGATCAAAGGTATTCAAATCGGCAAAGAAGAAGTCAAAATGTCTCTCTTCGCAGACGACATGATACTCTATATGGAAAACCCAAAAGAAGCCACTCCCAAACTATTAGAAGTTATAGAGCAATTCAGTAACGTGGCGGGATACAAAATCAATGCTCAGAAATCAGTTGCATTTCTGTACACGAATAACGAGAACGAAGAAAGAGAAATCAGGGAATCCATCCCATTTACAATAGCACCAAAAACCATACGTTACCTTGGAATTAACTTAACCAGAGATGTAAAGGACCTTTATTCTAGAAACTATAAATCACTCTTAAAAGACATTGAGGAAGACATAAAAAGATGGAAAGATATTCCATGCTCATGGATCGGAAGAATTAACATAGTTAAAATGTCCATGCTACCCAGAGCAATCTACACTTTCAATGCTATCCCGATCAAAATACCGAGAACGTTTTTCAAAGAACTGGAACAAATAGTCCTTAAATTTGTATGGAACCAGAAAAGACCCCGAATCTCCAAGGAACTGTTGAAAAGGAAAAACAAAGCTGGGGGCATCACAATGCCGGATTTCGAGCTGTACTACAAAGCTGTGATCACAAAGACAGTATGGTACTGGCACAAAAACAGACACATAGACCAATGGAACAGAATAGAGAGCCCAGAAATGGACCCTCAGCTCTTTGGGCAACTAATATTTGATAAAGCAGGAAAAAACATCCGGTGGGAAAAAGACAGTCTCTTCAATAAATGGTGCTGGGAAAATTGGACAGCTACGTGCAAAAGAATGAAACTTGACCACTATCTCACACCATACACAAAAATAAACTCCAAATGGATGAAAGACCTCGATGTGAGACAGGAATCCATCAAAATTCTAGAGGAGAACATAGGCAGCAACCTCTACGACATCAGCCTAAGCAACCTTTTTCATGACACATCCCCAAAGGCAAAAGAAACAAAAGATAAAATGAATTTATGGGACTTCATCAAGATTAAAAGTTTCTGCACATCCAAGGAAACAGTCAGAAAAACTAAGAGGCAGCCCACGGAATGGGAGAATATATTTGCAAATGACACTACAGATAAAGGACTGGTATCCAAGATCTACAAAGAACTTCTCAAACTCAATACACGAGAAACAAATAAACAAATCAAAAAATGGGCAGAAGATATGAACAGACACTTTTCCAATGAAGACATACAAATGGCTAACAGACACATGAAAAAATGTTCAAAATCATTAGCCATCAAGGAAATTCAAATCAAAACCACACTGAGATACCACCTTACGCCAGTTAGAATGGCAAAAATAGACAAGGCAAGAAACAACAATTGTTGGAGAGGATGTGGAGAAAGGGGATCCCTCCTACATTGTTGGTGGGAATGCAAGTTGGTACAGCCACTCTGGAAAACCGTGTGGAGGTCCCTTAAAAAGTTAAAAATTGAGCTACCCTATGATCCAGCCATTGCACTACTGGGTGTTTACCCCAAAGATACAGACGTAGTGAAGAGAAGGGCCATATGCACCCCAATGTTCATAGCAGCAATGTCCACAATAGCTAAATCGTGGAAGGAGCCGAGATGCCCTTCAACAGATGACTGGATTAAGAAGTTGTGGTCCATATATACAATGGAATATTACTCAGCAATCAGAAAGAATGAGTTCTCAACATTTGCTACAACATGGACGGCACTGGAGGAGATAATGCTTAGTGAAATAAGTCAAGCAGAGAAAGACAACTATCATATGATTTCTCTCATCTATGGAACATAAGAACTAGAATGATCAGTAGGGGAAGAAAGGGATAAAGAAAGGGGGGGTAATCAGAAGGGGGAATGAAACATGAGAGACTATGGACTATGAGAAACAAACTGAGGGCTACAGAGGGGAGGGGGGTGGGGGAATGGGATAGACCGGTGATGGGTAGTAAGGAGGGCACATATTGCATGGTGCACTGGGTGTTATACACAACTAATGAATCATCGAGCCTTACATCGAAAACCGGGGATGTACTGTATGGTGACTAACATAATATAATAAAAAATCATTATTAATAAAAAAAAAAAAAAATAAAAAAAAAAAAAATAAAAATAAAAAAAAAAAAAAATAAATATGAAACAGTTTATTAGCTAGTTGTGTAACCTTTCTGTTATTGGCTTTACTTTCTTCATATATAAAATGAACATAGGAAGAATATGACACAGAATTATTGTGATGCTGTATGTGAAAGTGATTAGGGTATCACACATATACATATATAAATCAGTACATTTCTTTTAAATCAGTAATATAATTAGTAATATTTGTCTTAAAATGATGCAAAATTCCTAAATTTTATGATGAACCAACTCGTTACTCATTTAAGATGAGTTCTTTCCATTCCAAGCATCAGTAAAAATGTTAGCATTTTTTTCCTTTTTTTAAGTGCTTCAGAACTTTCTGGAAGAATGAATGAATAAAGAGCATACATACATATGTACCTGACATAGACATGCATTCATTGCTTTAAAGAATAGTTTCTCCCCCAAAAAACTTTTTAAGTTATTTAAACATCTTCATTTGGTTTTTGCTGTGAATGACTCCACCCCCAAAAAGATTTAGAGGATGTTGTGTATTGATTTTAGGAACTATTGAATTTTATGAGCAATTGTGTTTGCAGTCAGTGTGTAAGTAAACGCCTAGTCAGAATTCTACATCGTACAAGGAAAATGCAGACTTCATCGTTTATCCACACATGAAAGTGTGCAGAATTCAATGCCAGAGAACACGGAAGGCATGCACATCACACGATAAATAACGCTACAACCCGAACACCTCACAAATGATCCCTAGCATGTGGTCTTGATTAGTGACAGGTCTGAGAAGGAACATGTTTTTTATCCAATGCCATTAAAGTTTATACTTATGCAAAATTATTTTAATGAATTTTTACATACTTTATCCTACTCTCCTTTATTTTCCCTTTATTTATTTAGATGCATTGCCACATATTTCATGGAGGTATTGATTCTTTCTAGAGATAATGCTTAGACATTTTCAATACCACCTCTAGTTAAGACTTTGAATGCATCGACATAAGAAGTTCCAAATCTACTTGTTATAGGCCTTGTAGATCATTGCTGTTTCTCCTGGTCGTTTGCATTTGGCAGCCACATAACAAATGTTGCCATAAAAGGATGCTCCGCATAGCACGTCACCCATCTCAATGAATGTAGTATGTGTTTATTTGAAATAAAGATCTCCTTGGTTTCTTGTCCTAGGCTATGATGATTCTGTGGAAAAGCAGCCGTATTTCACTTGAGGTACAGTCTCATTTCAAAGAGGATTGAAGTGGCTTCTGAAAATATGACTTGTAAGAAAGATATCATGTGAGAAATAGGACTGTGCAAATAAAATTACATAAGAAATATAATTTCAGGAAATAAGCTACTTTTATTGTAGAGAATACTGCCTGCACAGTAATATTTACAACTTGTACATGCACTTAGACATGATCTGCCATGTGTTTTTTAAATAAACAATTCATTTGCTTCCATGCATTGTCTATAAACACGACTTAAAAGTTATCTCAAAGACTTGTCTGTCTTCTGAACACTGCTCTGATTGCCTTCAACAGTGCCTGGAATATCGTAGCACTTGATTAATATTGTTTAATGGATGAATCAACTTTCATAGTATTATGAAGGATATCCATTTTAAGGGAAAAATATATATTTTCAGATTGAAATTGCCTACACAAATGTGTGTATTTGCCAAACGAGTAGGCTAATTGTCAAAACAGAGATAAAGTAAGGATTTTTTTCTTAACTTCCTATAAGGGCAAGCCAAACATATTTTTCCTCTAAGAGAAAATTCTCTGCATTGACCAAAACAGAAGCTTTCAAACTTTAGTCCACATAAAAATTACCTGGAAATTTATTTATTCATCTATATGTGCATATATATATTTTACTTTTAACTATAAATGATATTACAGAAAAATCAAACAAATACCTGTTTATCCATACCCTGCTTAAGATACAATTCATTACTTTGAAGCCCCTCTGTGGTCCACCCTGTGGCATCCCCAACAGATGTAACATCTGGAGCTCTGTATTCATCATCCCACGGCTTTTCCTTATGTTTACTTAATATGAATGCACATAGTAGGCACTCAATTAATATTTACTGAATGAATGAATGAATAAAGATGCATGTATCCATTATTACTTAGATTTTCTAGGTTTGACCTTTATATCAGACCACCCATATGTGTGTGTTTTTTTTTTTTTTTAAGATTTTATTTATTTATTTGAGGGAGAGAGCACAAGCCTGGTGGGGAAGGGCAGAGGAGAGGAAGAAGCAGACTCCCTGCTAAGCAGGGAGCCCAATGTGGGGCTCAATCCCAGAACCATGACCTGAGCTGAAGGTAGACGCTTAACCGATGGAGCCACCCAGGCTTCCCCACCTATACGTGCTTTGATTCGGTAGATGTGGGATGGAGCTCGGGAACCCCCAACCCTCAGGTGATTCTGAGGTAGGTGGACTCTGAGCCACTTTAACAAATACCACATCAATCAGTCTATCTACTTATTTGTAGAGCTAGAAATAGAAACGTAATGATAGGAATGGCAATATAAATCCCCGCAAGGACATCAACCTTCTCTCTGTTCTCACAAAGACTGCCAGTGTGTGAGACCATGTGGTTTACAGTGGTTAAAACACACGTTCTGCTGTTGTTGTTGTTGTTGTTTTTAAGAGTTTATTTATTTATTTGAGAGAGAGAGAGAGAGCGCATGAGTAGGGGAAGGTGCAGAGGGAGAAAAACATAAAAATAAAACACAGGTTCTGTGCCGTACCAGCTTTCTCACATTCCACGTTGATAGGAACTATGTACTGGTCAACATGTGATTCCCACATGAATTCAAATCTTATTGATTCTTTAAGTCAATATAGGTCAGTATAATTATACAGAATGGGCAGTCACCACTAACTGTTGGGCATACTTGTTAATTTAATCAGCAAATATTTATTTGTCTCCCTGCTGTGTTACATACCATGGAACATAACAGGCTGAACACCCTGCCATTATGGAGCATACATTTTCATGGGGAGAGAAAAACCAATACACAAGATATATATGTAAATCATACAGTGTATTAAAAATGGTGATTAGTGTTACTTGAAAAAATTAAGTAGGGAACTGAATATGGAAGCCAGAGTGGTAGTGATGGGGAGTTACCATTTTAAACGCAGCAGGGGCTATTTAGACAAGTTCTCACTGAGAAGATGAAATGTTTACAATAAATGGAAAGAAATGAGAATATATGTATTTCTTCTAGTACATATGCACATATACCTGAATGTCTTTTTTCTTATTTTATTCATTTATTTATCATTTATTTATTTACTTATTTATTTGTTTATATTACGTTATGTTAGTCACCGTGCAGTACTTCATTAGTTTTGACGTAGTGTTCCATGATTCATTACTTGCGAAGTAATTTGATGGAAGCCATATACTCTACCCTCCTGCCTTTAGAAGAAGGAAAGGCAGAGATTTTCTTCTTTCCAAATGACATCGATTGCACTATCAGAAATCAGAATGCTTCTTAAGCGGCCAAACAAGTTGGATGTGACTCCCAGAGACGCTCAGTGCCATAGCAGCTAGGCTAAAACCAAATTTGCATTTGGCACAGTCTAACTGTACATGAGCCACGGTAAACAAGTCCGTCAAGAGTCCCTTAGAAGTACATTTTACAGCTCCTGAGCTCAAAATGAGACAGTGCTACTCACAATCGTATGTTCTAGAGGAAGTCAATTGAGATTTCACCTCTTCCAAAAATGATCTCAGCTGGAGCCTTCCCAAGCTGTATGGTGCAGAGCTCCTTGAGACGAAATCCTGGTTGGCAGACGAATAGCCTGCTTGCTCCCTTGTCCATGGCAAATTTCGCTAATAAGTCACAACCATTTTTGCCGCAGAATAGAGACACTACCTCGAAATTCTTCTCAAGTTAGAATACTGGGCAGTCAGTATCAATCTAGCTGAGATGGCTTTGAAGATAAAGAAATGTCTTTGGTCAATGGGGATTAAAAGTGTTTTATTTTTAAATTGATTCTATCTGTGGGTCCCCTACTGTTCACCTCCATGTGGACAAAAGACGATCCTCCAAGTGGGCAAGAGTAAAATTCAACTCCTTAATTTCCATAACAGAATGTCAACTTACTGCCAGACCATCTGGTATCTTTTCTATCATCAGCATACATGTGTGTGTGCCAGGTATTAGCCCCAGAGCTCAATCTTGCAATGGCTATTATTTAGCTCCAGGCAAAACACGGTTGAGGCAAATGCTTCTCGTCAATGTGGATCTAAAAGACGTGGTACCAATTCATTTCTTAAGGTAGGTTCAAGTTCCAGCACTAGAAAACAATGCACTTGGCCTTGCTTCTCTTTATCATTGATTTGTTGCAATTCATTTTCTCGACAGCTTTCCAATTTTGCCAATATATGTAATAGCTGAATGATGACCCTTCCCACATTTTCTGCAGGTATTAAATACCTTGTTTTTCAGTATTTTTTATGTATGATAAATTATTTCTAAGGCTTGAAACTAGAAAATGTTTATTTCCTGTGAAAGCTAATTCTTTTCCTTTTAGATGGTAAGAAGACATGTTATTTCAGCTCCCCTCTTGCTGTGGCAGCCACAAATTTCAAACTTAAATTTAAGTTTCAGCAAAAATCTCCTTCATATTTTGTGATTTAGCTCTCACCTCTCCTGCTGGCTACTTGTCTCTCTCTCTCTCTCTCTCTCTATATATATATATATATATATATAATTTTTTAAGATTTTATTTATTTATGAGACAGAGAGAGACACATCATGAGTGAGAGAGCACGAGCAGGGGGGAGGGGCAGAGGGAGAAGCAGTCTCCCCGCTGAGCAGGGAGCCCCATGCAGGACTCAATCCCAGGACCCGGGATCATGACCTGAGCCAAAGGCAGCCGCTTAACCAACCGAGCCACCCAAGCACCCCTTGTCTATATTGATTATGACTTTTTTTTAGGTATTGTGTGAAAAATGTGTTTTATTTCAGGTATCTCCAACATATATAGAAGAAGGCATATGCATATTATAAGTTAATAAGTCCAGATAGACTTTGCTTTGTGGATACCCGTAATGGGTACCATTGTAACGGGTACATGGTGCTCCATTTCTATTGTCTCGTCTAGGCTGCTATACCGATAATCCTGTCACTGCTGCCAGTTCACAGGGCTGGCCCTCCTTGAACATTGCCCTCAGAATCAGGACATTCCCTCACCTCAAACTTGGTCCTTCCAGAGGAGGTCTCATGGTCATCACAGCCTGCTGCAAGGATACAAAAGGCTCTACCATGTATTTCAACTGGGAGCAAACGATGGGCCATTTTTGCTTCAGAGCTCCACGTGCAGTCAGATGAGTCCTCACTTGCAAATCAGCTTTTCCATCTGCTCTATCCTGTTCCATGAACTTCACAGAGGGAAATCTCCCAGTACTGCTAGATAAACCTACACACAAGACCCCGCCTCAGAGTCTGTTGCCAGGAAGACCACCGAAGTCACCATCTCAATCAGTTTCTTTGGCTTATGTTTTTTGTGTTATTTATTTATTTTTTTAAAGACACAAAGAGCCTTTCCTAGTCAATGACAAGTGTAAACACAATACTGATGAGTTAGCTCGGACGGTGAATGGTATTACTTTTCCAAGTTCAGCATGTTGTGTCACCACATAGCCAACTAGTACAGTGGACCTAGCAAATGAGCTTAGCCAAGGTATTACCCATACTTTCTATCAATTTATCAATCTTTTCGAAACAATTTTGCAGGATTTATATAGGATGTAAACAGATAGTAGAAATAATTTGGACCATTTTGTTTTGGCTGGCCCTTTAAAGCCAAACTATGACTGGCTACTGAACATGGGAAGATGGGGAGTGGCTGCTATAAGTTTTTTATAAAATTGAAGAAAAGATGAATTTCTGAACACACATAAAATTCTTCTGTTAATAAAATGTATATGTCATAACATTATATTAATCTTTGAGGCAGGAAAACTGATTATAAATTTAAGAAATTACACTTTTGTTTATATTTCTAATCCCAAAGCAATCTTTAAAGTGACAGCTTAGCCATTAGTTAATGTTTACAATTGATGAGTAAAATTATTCCTCCTAAATGGACTTTGCATGTTTTAGCAAAATGTGACATAAAGCAAATTTATCTAAAATGAAGAATGTATTCATGTCACAACAGAAATTATGATGTTCCTACCATTCACTTTAAGGGAAAAATTTTTAAAGAATATAATTTTGATACTAAGTTTAAAGATATTACATATTTTTTCAATTACTAGTATTTAATATTTTTGCTCAGAGTTTATGCATCAATTTTAAAAATTTCCTTTACAAGCTTAAAAACATTCTTTACAAATATTGATTCGTTGGGAAAAATTGGTACAATTCTACTAACATACTTTCATCCAAGAAATTCATTGCAATGAATGTGAAGGTTATTTATCTTTATTATTTCACCATACATGTCAGGTTGCTGGCAACTTCAATATGCCCCTGACTATAATATCTTTAAACAATTACATTTCCTCTTCTTATTACTTTTATTAGTCAATTAATATGTGTCCCTTATAGAAATAATGGCAAATAAAGATAAACAATGTTTATCTATTGAACTATCCTAAAATGGAATTACATTAAACATAATTTTTAAAATCTTATGGTGAAAGATTTGACATACACAGAAAGACATGTGAAGCAAGAATGGTAGTATTTTGCCCTTCGGATTTCCTTGAACAGTGAAACCAAACGGATGTACTTGAAGCTTGGGCTTATTACCATTCCTGGTTGTTGCCTCTCCTTTCCTTCCCAGTGTTACCCATTACTCTAAAAATGGTAGCTTTCTTGTTCTTGTTTACTACATATCTGTAAATGGTATGTCATGACATTTGCATATTTTTATGTTTTACACCAGTGCTTTTGTATTGTAAACATCATTATGCAACTTCCTTTTTGTCTTTTGCTATTTTGTTCTGGAATTTTATTTCTTGTAGTGCATGTAATACTTACTGCATTTAATTTAACGTTAACTGTGTTTCATTGTATACATATGCTACCATTTAACTGCTCTCCTTGGATAGTTTCTTTTATCTGTCTTGTTGTTTGGAGTGTGTGTGTTTAACAAATAATACTATAGATCGTTCTGTATATGGCATACAAGTGCGAAATTTCCTTTTGAATACATGGGGTATATACCAAGAAGAACAATTATAGAAGATAGACCATGCCAATTTATCAGATAATACAAAATTAAGAACCAGGTTATTCTATATATTTATGTGACCAAAGTAAGATTATAGAACTACCAGTTTCTTTTTTTTTAAGATTTTTATTTATTTATTTATTTGACAGAGAGAGACAGCCAGAGAGACAGAAAGGGAGAGGAAGAAGCAGGCTCCTAGCTGAGGAGCCTGATGTGGGGCTCGATCCCAGAACTCCAGGATCACGCCCTGAGCCGAAATCAGACGCTTAACGACCGAGCCACTCAGGCGCCCCAGAACTACTAGTTTCTTAACACTTATTTCTTTTAGAATCTCAAATGTATGCATTTTGTATTTCCAATTTCTTCTATTCTTCTAAACATAAGCATTTCTTCTACTTCTGATTCTTAAAGAATTTTTATTCATCTGCTATGACTTTATCTTTCAGTTATTATTAACCTTCTTTCTCAAGTTTTATCTATTTTGTATTTGTGAACTTTCATTTAGTGACTCATTCTGATTGGGACATGTTTTTGGTCTCTCCCTTCTATCTCCCCCTCTGCCTGCTCCCTCTCCCCTCTTGTCTTCCCTTCCCACTACCCTCTCCCTGCCCCCTCCCCATTTTCTCTACTCTCTCTTTCTCTCTGGATTCAGCCCTAGATGGCAGTTCTACAGTTTTCACCTTCCAGGGTTGTCGTCCAAAAACCAGTTTTTTTATTTCTACTCAGGGATGACATCAGAGAACCCAGTCACCTAGCATGAGGATTGGCTCAATTTTCTCAACTTTATCATTTGTGTTCTTCTGCCCCCGAGACATGCAGCTTCATTTAACTTGAAACTCCAGGCAGCTTTGGGAAGATGTTTCTCTCTCTCTCTCTCCCTCTCTCTCTCTCTCTCCTATGTTTTTTTTCCCCAGACTCCTTTTATAAGTGGAGGAACCTACACAGATGTTGGTTTCAAGCACTAAGCCTTCTTTGGTCCTCTTATCTAGCATGGGACCCTCTCGTTTCCTTTACCTCGACATGAACTAGGACCCAGTAAACCCATAGCTTCAGGCTTGCTCACTACTTGTGATTTATGTTTTGGTAAATGCAAATATTTCTATTCTTTTTGAGTTCAGTGATATCTTTTTAAATTTCTGTTTTTACAATTTCCCTATTATTGCTGAGCCTTGGAGTAGGAGGTGAAAGAGGAGGAAAATCATGCATTGACATAACACCATCTTGATTTTACATGATTTTGATACCTGTTTTTCAGTTATATGTCATACATACACACGTTTCAATACATCTACAATTATATTATTCTTTAGGTGACTCTGTAATTGACCTTCATAGGGATGTACCATGTTTTATTTAAATAGTTCACTATTCATTGGTATTTATTTCTTTCTACATTTTTGTCATTATAAAACATTGAAGTGAAGACTTTTGAAAATACATCTTTTATACATTTGTTCTATTATTTTCTTAAGACAGATTCCTAGAGGTAGAATTTGTGAATTAAAGGGGCATACCTTTGGGGGCACCTGGGTGACTCAGTTCCTTGAGTATCAGATTCTTGCCCCCCCCCCCCCCGCCCAGGTCATGGGCTCAGGGTCTTGGGATGGAGCCCTATGTGGAGACCGTGCTCAGCAGGGAGTCTGCTTAATATTCTCTCTCTCCCTCTCCCTCTGCCACTCCCTCCACTCGCTCTCCCTCTCTCTCTGTAAAATAAATAAATAAATCTTTAAAAAAATAATATATCTTTGACTTTGGAAAATAAAATGTGGGAAAAGTTTTCATAAACACTACTTTATCTTTAAAACTGGAAAATAAAATTTAGAAAATCTCATTTCCATATGACTAAATCATTATTTGGAATTCAATCTCAGAAAAAATAAAACTGCTGTTATGACAATTAATTAATGAATTAATAAAAAGTTTTTGCTCAGCCCTGCATTATATGTTATGCATAAGAAAATAGTTTTGAAATTTCTGGTTTTCCTAGGATTTCTTTATGTTCTCAAAAGTAATTGAGAGCACCAAAGTACTGTTTTTAATGTGGACAATATCCACCAATATTTATCATATTAAAAATGAAAACTGAGAGGCTTTAAATTATTTACATATTAATTCATTTCAAAATAACATTTTCTCAATGTAAAAATTCTATTTTCCGAAACAAAAAATAATTAACATTAAGAGCATCTTTGCTTTACCATTATCTAAAATCTTTAACACCTAACTTAATAGAAAACATCTGGATTCTCATAATTGCTTCTGCATTCAGTCTGTTGTGAAATTTTGGTTGAAAAATGTGAAGAAATCCAGTCATTCATAATATATAGTTGAAAAAGGAAAAGTATGTTTCTAGCTCTTTCAAATTAAATGTGGGTAGTCTATTGCTATCTTAAACTCAATGTGGTAGTTTCTTAAATGTAAGTTGCAGTTTGCAATCTGAAACCATGTGAAAGAAATAATTTGTCATGCTTTGTGTTGTTAAATCTATTGTTTTATTTCACTTTGAACAGATTTTGGAATATCATGCATTGGTCGTTTCAGGAAGATTGCATATCTTGCAAATGGCAACACATTGCATCATAATGACAACAACAAAAAAATCACATTTGTTACTATCACACCAATCTCATCAGAAATAGCTTTAATATCAGAAAGCTGTCAAACTCACATTCCTGGATACAAGTGCTCCAAAATTATAATTTTTACTCCAAATTTCAAATTTTGGCAAAATTTTGGAAAAAAAAATCATTGACAAAAATTGTACCATCAATTGTTCTCCATAGAGTGCTGGTATCATTTTCAAAAAAATACATCTTTTAAATACCCAAGTTTGAGTAGCTATAGTTAATCAGATCTTTCAAATAGGTTGATTCAAATCAGTTCTCTCAAAAAGGTGGCTAGGTCAGTTTGCAACTCCAACAATTGCCTGTGTGCTTTTCCTTGAGAAAACCAGTGTATTTTGGCATGCAGGAGTGTTTTGTGTGTCCTGTGCCTTTCATCATACAGCATGAAAGATAATCAATGAGCAGAGATGTGGAGAGAGAACTGAGGAACAGTCACAAGACCTTCTTGGGAAGACCAGTTAGAAAGCTGGTGCTGTGATCTGGGCAGAACGTGATGATAGCTTTAAGGAGGAGAAGAGAACAGCTTTGAGAGACCTTCAGAAGTTAAAGTTGTCAAGGTTTGGGTGACTGGCTGAGAGGACGCTCTCATTTCTGGCTTTGGCAGTTGGGTGGGGTGGTGGTGCTGCTGAGATAAAAATGCAGGAGAGGGAGTGGGTTTGGGAGGTCTGGGGGCAAGGGAGATGTAATGAGTTTGTAAGGAAGGAAAAAGTTTTCCTCAACCCGCTTAGGGTTTCTGGCTGGGTCTGAAAATCAAACTGCCAGAGACAAAGATTAATAGAAAATTGCAGACTCACAGATTACTCGACATGGGAACCTTCATAAGGAAATAAAGACCCAAAGAAACAGAACTATGTACTTAAAAAAAAAAAAAAAAGGATTTCTTATTTATTCGAGAGATATAGAGAGTGGGAGAGCACAAGCAGGGGGAGCAGCAGGCAGCAGGAGAAGCAGGCTCCCCGCTGAGCAAGGAGCCCGATGAGGAACTTGATCCCAGGACCCTGGAGTCATGACCAGAGCCAAAGGCAGATGCTTAACCAACTGAGCCACCCAGGTGTCTCAGTGATTATGGCTTGTTAGGCTACTTTGGTTGCAAACATCAGAAACATACCCTGCTTTATTTAGTCTTAAAAAATAAATTTATTGGAAAGATGTTTGCTAAAATAGCAAAAGGTGAATGTATTATGATGCTTACAAGATGTATGTTACCTCTTCAGTAAAAATTCCAATAATTTAAAATTCTGTTCCTAATACATAACATAGAATATTAGGTACAGGGGCGCCTGGGTGGTGCAGTCGTTAAGCATCTGCCTTCGGCTCAGGGTGTGATCCCGGCGTTCTGGGATCGAGCCCCGCATCAGGCTTCTCGGCTGGGAGCCTGCTTCTCCCTCTTCCACTCCCCTTGCTTGTGTTCCCTCTCTCGCCGGCTGTCTCTCTCTGTCAAATAAATAAATAAAATTTAAAAAAAGAATATTAGGTACAATTTCATAAATACTCATCTGATCTGCATCCTTGATGGCAACCTATTCTTGGAGCATTCTACGTTGTTTTTTTTTCCACAATAACTGCTAGAACACATACTTTTAAAAACAACTGGCAAAACAAATAAGCTAATGATTGAGCAAGTTGTCATTTCAACGATTGACAGTGCTTTGTGATTCTGGCATTATGAAGCATCCCACTATTTATAAGTTAGTCCTTATCTCCACACTGTAAATAAAGATGGAGAGTTCAGTCTAATAAGCATTAACTGACTATGTTCTTGCCCAGGTACAGTGAGGGAATACAGCTCCTGGGAAAAAGCAGCTCTGAGTTCTGTTAGGGAGGGGGGTGTACAAAGCAAACTCCAATGCTAGAGTTTGTGACAAAGAGCATAATATGGATTTAAAGATGTTTGATAGGTGGTCAGAGAAAGAAAGAATTATCTTTGGGAAGAGCAGCTGAATTCTTCATATAATTGCTACAATTTGAGGAAAGACTGTATTTGGACAGTTGAGAATGATGAGGTAAAAATTCCAAGCAAGGAACAAACATAAGGAGCTACCAACACCTGCTCATGGTCATATTCTGAAAATACACAGCAGTCTGGGGACCCTGGGGCATGGGTCATGCAAAGGCATTAGGGAATGCTGTGGAGAAAAAATTAATAATAACAAAAAGGGAGGAGCACATTCAAGTGAATTCTAAATTTTTTTTTCTCCATTTCTGTCTTCTCCTCAGAGTCTCATGTCCAAGTAAATTGCTCTCTCTGTAGATCCGAAACAGATTCTGGAAAGTGAAAATTTAATTGGTCCATTCACAGGATCTTTCTCAATGAGAAAGAGTGCAGCAGCTAAAAGGGGGAATGGGTCTAACTATCTGGTTGTTTTTTGTTGTTGTTTTGTTTTGTTTAAGTTTCAACAAATATTGATTATTTAATATAAGCCAGGCACTGAGTTGAAGGCTAAGGGCACAATGGTGAAGAAAATAGAAATGATTCTTGTCCATACTGAACACACAGTTCATTTGAAGACATGGACATTAAATAACTATAGAAATATTTAATTATAAATTGTGATAAATGCACTGAAGGAAAGCTTAAGAGTATGACTAATGGCAATTTCGGATAATCCTGATTTATATCAGAAGTCAAGTTAGTATTTGCCTTTCTCTTAAATGTGAATTTATGTTTCTAGATTAAATTATTGTTTATATATATACTTTATCTCTCCTAATAGCAATGTGATGTTCAGAAAAGAGTGAACTTTGAAATATGTATTTTGTTTAAAATTCTGCCTCAGTTAA
This sequence comes from Ursus americanus, assembly GCF_024610735.1. Lineage (NCBI taxonomy): Eukaryota > Metazoa > Chordata > Mammalia > Carnivora > Ursidae > Ursus > Ursus americanus. The sequence continues at coordinate 7,520,425 of NC_142134.1, read as the reverse complement.
TTATTAACTAATTATATTTATCTGATCCTGCTTTTCTATAGAGACAGCAATTCCCATCTTATGAGGCTGTTTTAAAAATTAGAATTAGTATATGTAGAAGTCAATAGATGAAATTTCTTATATTAATTAATAAAAAGATACCACCACCACCACCACCACCACCACCACTGTGGACTTGCAATAGATGTTTAAAATAATACACGTTACCATTTAGAAAACACACCTAAAATTATTATTGGCTAAAACATTTATGAGCTAATAATGGATTGTTGACCATGTTAGGGTTTAAGGTTGATCTTTATTTATTTATTTTTTAAAAGATTTTATATATTTATTTGACAGAGAGAGAGACAGCCATTGAGAGAGGGAACACAAGCAGTGGGAGTGGGAGAGGAAGAAGCAGGCTCCCAGCAGCAGAGCCTAATGCGGGGCTCGATCCCAGAACGCCGGGATCACGCCCTGAGCCGAAGGCAGACACTTAATGACTGAGCCACCCAGGTGCCCCTAAGGTTGATCTTTAATCAAATACCTTCTGTCCCGCTCTGCCTCCGTCCCCTACAGTTGAGAACTAGTTGAAAAATAAACAGAATAGTGTACCTCTAAACATCAGCTGTATTCTGGAAGTGCTGGAATGGAGAACATGACTAGAATCTAGGGCCAAATTGGTTCCCAGTTATTACCTGCCTCCCACTCCTCTAGTCTAGACATTGGAGTGATTCACCTGAGGGAATGATTGGGTCTGTAAAGTAGGCAAACACGACCTACACAGTGATAAGCGCCATCATTCTGTCTTGTCTTTGAAGCCTGATAGGAAGGGCCTAGTGAAAAATGTCTCCAGCCATTAGAACTTAGGCTGCCTGACCCAAGTGTGTTTCTCAAGTAAAAAACAAACACAGCGGTAGGCGCCTACCTGCGCAAGAGTGATGCTTCCGTTAAAGATGCGCAGAATGAGACTGAGGTGCACGTGTTCATTTCCCTCTTCTGAGTCAGAAGTGTCACCATGCTAAACATCTCCTAGGTGGCATGATGCCAGGCAGATAGAGTTGCCCAAAAGATCCATCATATGCAGCAAGACGAGGGCAATCTAGACCAAGATGATTAAATCACCTGGGCTGAAAGGTGAATAAGAAAGAGGACACCAAGGACAGATTTTACCAACTTCAAACTTTTGCCTAATGCCACCCTTCACTGTGTTATTTTAAAATACGTATTCTTGGGGTACCTGGGTGGCACGGTCAGTTGAGCACGGACTCTTGGTTTCGGGTCAGGTTGTCATCTCAGGGTTGTGGGTTCAAGCCCCATGTAGGGCTTCACACTCAGCACAGAATCTGCTTGAGACTTTCTCCCCTCTCCCTCTGCCCTTCCCCCACCAAATACATAGATCAATCTTTTAAAAAGATAAATAAAATAAATAAATACAAAATAAAATAAGTCTTCTTACCACTTTGGTTAATGACCTGTTAATCTCGTCTTGTTTCAACGGGTTGTTTTTTTTCTTTTTTTCTTATTAAGCACATTTGCACCCTATTCTACTTTGCCCATAAGGTTATATCTATTTGCAAAACCATTTTCTAGGACTGTGATAGATTTATTTAATTAATTTGAAAAATTGTGAAAATAGTGTTCTTATTACAAAAATTTCAGAAATAAATCATAATTTTGACAACTATATAGTTACTAGTTCAGTATTTTGATCTCTTGACATCTAAATAGAAAGATAGTCCTTAATGAGTACAGAAATTTTATTTTATTTTATTTGAATATTCATGTATTTCAGTACATGGATATATTTATCCTTATTTAATTGGAAATAAGCATACTAATGGCAGGTAAATTGAGAAAGAGAAAGAGAAAGAGAAAGAGTGTGTGTGTGTGTGTGTGTGTGTGTGTGTGTGTGTATAAAAGGAAGATTGGCATCAAATAACACCTTAGTTGTGAGCAGCAAAATAGAATTATTGAATAATAGACATTAGAAAAGTAGGAAGGATTGCCTTCACATTCTTTCTTTCTCTTTCTTTCTTTCTTTCTTTCTTTCTTTCTTTCTTTCTTTCTTTCTTTCTTTCTTTCGATGAGGCAGTTGTGACCCAGAAAAACAATAGCACTAGATCCCAGACAATTCAGCCCCCAGTTCTGGGATTTATCCATGTAATCACACACATTCCTACCTGGCTGCCCCCTGCCATGTCTCATGAACTCCTTTCACAGAGCTTGAGATTACCTTGCTGAATTCCCCCATTAAATTACGGCATTGAAGCTTCTTGTTGAAATTCAAATATTGAATACAAATAACACTTCAGAATGATTTTATCAAATTACATATGTAAACTCTTTGAAGAATGAATTTAGGAGGGAATTGGCCTTAAGTACATCTCAATGATGAGAGAAAAATGGAGAGACTTAGTTAAAGGGGTGTTCCAAAGAATATCGCCTTCTGTTCAGACCTGTTCAGCAATGATAGGTGTAAGAATTACTGAGCTCTACATGGTTATAGAAAGGACATGAAGGTATTGAAGACATAATTCACATACTTAACAATTTCTTTATAAAATCGGATTTACTCAGACTTAATACTTTAGAGTCTGAATCATAGAATCTTGATCCTGTAATTTACCATGTAAATCTTGCCTTTCCAATGGGCTTAGCAAGTGCACCTAGAGTAGGAACTGGTTTTCTACATTTGTAGCTGATGTGAATCCCAGCCCACCAACTCAGGAGTGCAACTATGCCTACTTTTCTTTATCTAAAGCAGAGGCACAATTGACTCTTCTTATGATCTCACCAAATTATTAAAAAAATTTAATCTCGAAAAATTTTAATTTTTCTCTTTTCTGTTTTAACACTAAATTCAGGAGTCCAGAGGTGTTTAGAAAATAGATGAAGTGTCTCTAATCACAAGGCCATTTTGTTCATCTCTCAGCAAAATGGCTTCTGAATCACCACTTCCTCCCAGTCCCTGCCCTGCTCCTTTTTAATCTCAGGAATGTTGTCTCTTCGCTACCTTCGAGCTTTCCTGAAAGTCTCTAACTCCTCCTCGCTGTGTCCTTTACAGGTGTATCCCTTTACAGATACTTACGTTCTTCCTTCAAATACTTCAGAATCTAGGGACGAACGGTAAATCCTATTGTCTTATTAACTTCTGATTTCCATTTGCCCTATAATCTGCAAGTCAAGGGCATGCCTGCCTGAACTAGGAAGAAAAGGAAACACCCGTGGAGACCATTTCTAAAGTTTTTGCTTCCATCATGCACACTGCAGGTTCCACCCCTCTGTTATCTCGTGTTTTCAAGGCTACTTAGATACTTAATCTAAATTTATCAGTATAAATACGATGTTGGTAGGAAAAAGAACAGTACAATGGGCATGCGGCCCTCTAGACTACAAAGCATAAAACAGCCTCGTGAAATCTATTTTAGGCTTTGCAATTTATAGAGAGGTTAGCATGCACTTCCTGCGAGGGTCCTTTGAGGTCTCAGGGATCTCTATCTTCCTTCTCGTTAGACTAACTAGTACCATGCCACTAGCATTTTCAAACCCATTTTTTACCTAGTGGTAGTATTTATGTGTAAGGGTGTTAGTTCTAACTCCAGTGTTTTTGACACATCAAGTGATAAAGCAGCATAATCCTTCTCTCAATGACTGTTTCTCCTATGCAGGCATCAATTTCTTTTTTACCTCCCATCTCCCAAGAAACCGGCTGGTTTAATTAGATTTTCCTGGTCTGTCCAGTCTTGGTGAGCCCCACAACCAGTAATAGGAACTAAACATTAATAGGGTAGGTAGGATGTAATCTGTAATAAGGGCTCCCTTCATTCTGGACCATCTCCTGTTCAGCATTTATATTAATGCATAATTAAATAGCTGTCTCTTTAAAGCCTTTACTTATATCAAAGCTCTATCTCCAGTGCACCTCATTTTCCCTGAGAGAGAGAGTCCCTACAGTATTCACTTTTTAATGTAACTATTAAAAATGCAACACAGGAATTGAAAATGTGCCTAAATCGTTTAGTAACCTCTTTTGACATTTTCATTACGTCTCCTATTACTGGAATCAAAATGAGAATAAGATTATTTCAGAAGTCTAAAGGAAGCCCCTCATGGCAGTTTACGCATTATGACATGCAGTGTAGAATTTCATATTGTTGAATATACAGTGCTTTTTAAAAAAAAAAAAAACTGGACATAATACAGGCAATTTGGCATTCTTCCCTGTGGACCTGTCTCCTGAATATATTCGGGAATAAGCTTCTCACTGGTGTCTGAACTGAGCACCCTTTGCTGAAAATGTTGTTGAGAGGATTCAAATATGAAATGGGAGGCTAGACAGTATCATTAAGGCCCTTTTGAATTTTAGTATCTTATAATTGACCAATGACTACACTAGTAGCAGGCAGCGTTTTCAAAAGTTTCCTCTTCCGCATGTCCTTATGAAGTAGATGCGTAACTCACAGAATGAGTGTAAAGTAAGGGGCTCCTAAAATGTTCTGCCTTTCCTACACCAGCCAAATGATATCTCTCTCTCAGATGTTCCGAGAGGTTCACTGTCGTGGCCACGAGCCTCTACCATTAGTGGCCAACGGCCAAATAATGCCTGTTTACAGAACTCTTAGTATGTGCCAGACATAGCATTTAGTGTTTTACTTGCATTTTCTAACTTAAATCCCAAAATAATCCTATGATTTGAACGTTATTAGTATCCTTTCTGACAAAAGCAAAAACCTTACTTACCCTATTTCTTGCTAATGTCACTGTAGAAATAGTCCAGGTTGAGGGGTGCAGAGTAAGGATCAAAGAACTGACTTCTTTTCTTTGGCATCAGTGTGGAGGAGAAGCAAGTTATACCTTTTAATCTTGTGGGTACGTGCATGGGGCAGGCAGTCTGCTTCCAGCTGTTAAGTCCTTCAGTCAGGTGCACTTCTATGTATTTGTGTATTCATTCATTCACCAATACGTAACCAATGTCTTCCAAGGGCCAGGCATTGTGCTAATTGATAGAGATAACAAAGAATAAGACAGATGTAGATTGTGCCAGGTGAAGTGTAAAAAGTAATCGAGAGACTGAGATCTCCTCTAAATTAATGGTGGGGAGTTGGGCACTAGGTGGGAGTAGCTTTGGACAGCCTAGTCAGACACCGTATCATAATAATTATTATTACATTTACCTGGTAGGAACTTCTCAGGGTTATTTAGCAAATAATTGATGTCAGAAACACAGCACTTGATATTGTGGGGAAAATCTAATCCTTTTATGATGTGACTCCCGGGCCTTGCCCAAATCATCTGGCGAAGGCTCTTCTTCCCAGATAGCGCGGTTGCTTAGGGAGTGGCTGACAGGATACCTTTAGCCCAGTGGGCTACATCTCTTCTCCATATGTCAGTTTTGTAATGAAGCTGTCAGCTAGGGTGATTTATCTTTGTATCATGTGGTCCTTTAAGAATTTCTTTCTTGGATAATTGAATGTCACTCATCCAGGGAAGCTCCTACTTCCTGCATTAGGATGTCAGGGCATGCATGGCAATCAAGAGCAGGACGGCCGCATATGGCATTGCACTCTATGCTACAGGAGTGGCTCTGCATGGCTGATTCTCTTGCAGGGGGGAGCAGAGCAGCCTACCAGCTGGAGACCCCAGAGGACTGCGGAACGTGCTGAAAACTTCTGGTACTTTACCTCACTAACTGTAGAGGCAAAATTACAGAGCTAAATGTTGAGACATGCCAGAAGAGCTACTTTTACAGTATCCTTACTGCTTTGACATGCCTTCGGCTCAATGGACTGCAAAAAAAAACATTGGACTTTGAAAGGAAAGAGGATCCTGCACTTGTGACATCGTACTAATCCTTAATCCCGTTTTGTTTGACATACTTTGGTGTCTCCTAATATTCGAAGTACTCTTCTGAAATTAAATTCAGGTGATGCATGTGAATGAGTGTTTTATGTAAAAGAAAGTTTCTGGGTGGAGAGTGAGTTAACAGTGATAACCTCTGGAAGATGGGACTATGATCGTTTTTAAGGTTATTTTTTGGTTTCTCTATAGTTTTAACTTTTCAAAAATATGTATGAGCTACTTTTGTAACATAAGCAAAATTAGTTTAAATTTTTGAAGATTTACTCTATGTCATCCAAAACAATTGAAAAGAAACCATGTTATGTAAATAAATAACTAGGGTCATAAATTCTCTAGAGTTGGGATAAATATTCTAACTACAGAATATGTAGTATTAACTAATATTAATTAGTTATATTTTTCATTTATCTTTAGATCACAAGTCGGAAAAATGCAACGACATAGAGAAAGTAGCATAAACTGATTTTTTAAAAACCATACAGTTCTAAGTAATGCCTTTGTTCCGTTTCGGCATTTCCTCTTAGAACATACCTCTGCTGCTTAACATATTCAAGTTCTTTTTATGGAATAAATTTGGTATGCAAGTTCTGGGGTGTCTATTCATTAACATCCTCCTGCTGTTCACATTTTATTAATGAAACAACCCATCACCCCCCTACCAGCAGACACTTAATTCCTTCCCAGAATCCATCTGCCTTTCATGGGCTTCAGAATCCAAATTTCTTTGTAAAATCAACTCTTACAAAGCTTTAATTCCATGGGTCAATTAAATAACAGAGACTGTTAGCTATTTCCCAGTATCGGAAGCTCTGAAAGTATGTTTTCATTTGATTATTATTCACATGCTTGGGGGATGGGTGATTAAGGAATTCAGGTGCTCCTCGTCAGCTCAGCCATTCAGGTTCTGAATCCATACCAGGCAATTGTGGCTGCTTTCATTTAGCCATTTTGCTGTCCTTTCTTCTCCCTTGCCTTCTTTCCTCTTAATGGTAACACAAGCATCTTTATTAGCCCATTTATAAGTTAGTTCTAGCAACATGAGGTAGCTTTGGTCAATCAAACTCAATCCAAGGAAATGTCAAATAGGACCATTTACAGATGTTACATGGAAAGGATTTCGATGTTATTAATTTTGAGAATCTAGAATTCTGAGAAAATATAAACCTGTACTCAGAAGAATATATACATATATATATATTTCTACATTTGTAAATATCAAAGGATTATAAAAAGAGAACAGTTTAGCTTTTGCTTCTTCGTTGTTTTCATACTTTTCACGTGTGACACATTACCTTTATTCTCTAGCAAATGAAAAAATGTTCAACAATCAACTCTAGCTTGATCCTGGAATCCTTCCTTTCCCTTCTCCACAATTACTACTTTGCTTATTTCATCTACTCTCATACCTTTAGATACTAATGGTACAGTGATGATCCCATATTTATATCTATAGTGTGGATCTCTTTTCTGAACTCCAAACTCATAAGTCTAATCGCCAAATTGACATCTCCACTTAGATGTCAAATAGGTGTCAAACTTACCATGTCCAAAGCTGTCTCCATCCATATACCCCTTCTACTAGCCTTGCCTTCTCAATTAATGGCAAATTCATCCTTCTGGTTATTCATATCCTTGATGTCATCCTGGTTTTCTCTTTGGTTTTTTTTGTTTTGTTTTGTTTTTTTAACCCCCCGTATCTAATCACCAAGAAATTCTATTGATCAGACTCAAAATATTTCAGAATCTGGTCATGATTTATAACTTCCAACATTTTCACCTCATTCAAGGAAAAATTATCTTTCACTACTATTATTGTAAAAACTTGAGACTGGATTCCCCACTACTAGTCTTGCTTTTCTACTGTCTATAGTCTATTCTTGACCTAGCAGCCACAGTGATCCTCTTAAAATAAGATATACATAGCATGTTATTTCTGCTCAAATCTCTCTCCTACGTCCCTATGTCCCTCAGAATTAAAGTAAAATGTTTATGTGGTCTAAGACCCCACTACCTCTCAAACCTTGCCCCCTATGACCCCTCCGTTGTCTGCAAGCTCTACCAGCCACCCTGAACTCCAGACTGTATTTTAAACTTCAGGCCCTTGTCTCTTTATGTTTAGAATGCATTTCCTCCATATACCTACGTGGCTGCCCTCCCTTTCCTTATCTTCTTTTTGTCTTTGTCCAAAGAAGAGAGTCTAAGAGCCATAATGGCGAAGGGCATGGAGTTGAGAGGCAAGCCACCTGCACTTAGGAGATGGCTCTGCTACCTTCCAGCTTTGTGGATCTTGGGTAAGTCATTAACCTTTCCTTTGGTTTCATTTTCTATGAGTTGGGGTTAATAATAGTACCTACTTCAGAGAATTATCATGGAGATTAAAGGAGTTAATATTTGAAAAATACTTACCCTGTAAGATTGTGTTATAAAAGTGTCTTTTGTAAACAATAAAAATGTCATCTTCTCAATGAGACCTTCCCTGATCTTCTATTGAAAATTTTAAACCATCTTTAACTCTGTCATTCACCATCTCTTTTTGTTTTTGTTTACTCTTTTATACCTATTAACATATCTATACTAATACACCTTTTATACCTACTAATACTTTTTTTTTAAAGAGTTTATTTATTTATTTGACAGAGAGAGAGACAGCCAGCGAGAGAGGGAACACAAGCAGGGGGAGTAGGAGAGGAAGAAGCAGGCTCCCAGCCAAGGAGCCTGACGTGGGGCTCGATCCCAGAACACCGGGATCACGCCCTGAGCCGAAGGCAGATGCTTAACAACTGAGCCACCCAGGAGCCCCCCTACTAATACTTTTATACCTACTAATAATTGACTCATTTACTTTATTCCCTTCCATTCTTAATAGACTCCAAAGTCAATGAAAATGCTGAATTTCACTGTTACTTATATAAACCACTGAATAGAATATAGTAGATGCTCAATAGTTAGTTGTTGAAAAAATATGAAATCAGCGATGATGCTAACTTTAAATTAACCTAGAGAGTCAGTTGATGCATGAATCCTTCACTTTGGATTTTGAGAGTCCTTTAGGATACGTCATGGTGTAATTTGAAATACAGCCAGTTATATCGTTTGGGTTTTTATCCTGTCAGAACAGGGTCATTGGCTCTCTCTCCAGAGTGGCATTTTGTGTGATGTCACCTTCACTATGAAACCTTGCTAGAGATAAATTGCTAATATAACTTGCAGGCAGAGAAGTCAGATTAATGTTATTTGGCTGCATTCTAAATGTCATTGTTTTTATTTCAAAAGGCCAGGAAATAACATTTAAAATATTTGTATCACCACTATTCAGCCTCAATGCATTTAGCAAAAAAACAGAATCTGAACCATCTCTATCAGATTTTTACCATTTTAGAAATAGAGGTTTTATGGAGATAAATTATCTCTCAGCACTTAGTAGGTCTTTGTTTAAAATATTTAGTGAAAAAACACCCCTTGAGTAAATCTTGTGACTTATGAAAATCCACTTTCCCCAACTGAAAGGAGAACCAACATGATTCCTAAGCACTGTAATGATAAAGATAAATTAATAAATACAAGCATAAATATAAATACATAAGTTCTACTGTCTTTGTCTCCCTGAAAAAAGATTAAAATTACTAACCAATTACAAATTAATGATTAATTAATAACATTCATTTTGTTTCCATCAAAAACTAATTGAGATAGCATGTGTGATTATACACAATGGGGAAATATTTTTTCCTAAATTTTATTTTCAGTATTTTATTGATGTTGGTGATGGGTTGGAAATGAAACATTTTGGATAGTTCAAGAAAGCAGAGTAGGAATTGGCAGCATCTCTTCCAGAGAACTCATTTAATAAATATTTATATCTGTTGTGTTTCAAAGAGCTTCTCATGAAGATTATATTTCACATGTATATTTTAGAAGAAATATTAACATATAAGGGGATTAGGAATATTTAGATATTTGAATTATCAGCATAATTGATGCATTATGTAATCACAGAAGAGAGAGGTATTGTGATCATTCCTATCTGACAAATACATTTATTGTTAAATTGATGCTATGAGCTTTTTAGTTATGATTTTTTTTAAAATTCTGGGCAGAAATGTATACCTAAAAGGTTAATACTTCAAGAGTAAGAAAAGACAGGACTACAGGAAGTGTCTGCAAATCATGTATCTGACAAAGAGCTTTTATTTAGGTATATAAAGGTCTTTCAAAATTCAATAACAAAAAACCAAACAGCCCAATGAAAAATTCGGTAATCGATTTAAACATTTGGTGGAAGAGAATACAAAGAGAGAAAATAAGCACATGGAAAAAATTCTTAGTATCATTAGTCATTATGAAAATGCAAGCTGAAATCACAATTAAATACTGCCTTCCCCATATTGGAATGTCTACAATGCAAAGGCTGACCGTACCAGGTATTGCGAGCATATGAATCAACTGGAATGGTCATAAACTACTAGTTGGTATGCAAAACATCCACTTGGACAATAGTTTTGCAATGTCTTAGGAAGTTCATGTACATCTACCACATGCTTAGTCATTTCACTAAGTATTTAACAAAGATAAGTGAAAGCATCTCTTCGTAAAAAGAATTTTATGTGAATGCTCAGAGCAGCCTTATTTGTAATACCCCCAAGCTGGAAACAGACCAAATATTCATCTAGATAACCAAGTTAGGTACATCTACCCATCGAATTCCTACTCAGAAATAAAAAGAATGAACTACTGATACATCTAACAGCATAGATAAATTTCAAATAATGATGCTCGGTAAAAGTAGCTTGACAACAAAACTATACACTGCGCTGTTCCATTTTTATGAAATTCTATAACAGAAACTAATCGCTAGAGTCAGAAAGCAAATGCGTTGTTACTTGGGGGCTGAGAGAGTAGGGAAAGAACTGAGTGAGGGGAGTAAAGGGCCACAAGGAAACTTTGGGGTAGGGTTGGATATTTACTGTCTGGATCATGCCAATCAGCCTACAGGTATATACAAATGTCAGAACTTATTACATTGTATACTTTAAATACACTTTATTGGGTGCCAGCTGTATGGTAATAGCTGTAGAGCTGTTTAAACACACACATTGAGAAGAAAGAATGGAATGTATCGTTCCCATGACTATCATGGGCGAATCCATGCCTCCATGAATCTACAGCACCAACTCTGCAATCAAAACTGTGCAGGCTCAGCAAGAGGCAGGAGGCTCAGGTCATGCCCCGGAGAAGGGCATCTGTTAGCAAGATGTGTCCTAAGGTATCAGAAAATCCTATGAGAGATTATTTTTTGGGTCTGGGAACACTAAAAAAAAAAAAAGTTTCCATATAAATCAATGGTAAGTGCCTCTTTGCTTTACACCATTTTGTCTTATGAAAGTTTTAATAGGAAGCCTCTACTTTCCAATAGCAGGAGAAACCTGTATTGGTTATCAACTATCTTGGTCTAGGCAGTGGAAAAAGTCATGTTTTCCATAATACTTCTTCTACATGAGTATACTGTCCATTAAAAAAAAAAAAACTAGTTACAATATTTACAAAGATTTTTTTTTTTTAAAGATTTTATTTATTTATTCGACAGAGATAGAGACAGCCAGCGAGAGAGGGAACACAAGCAGGGGGAGTGGGACAGGAAGAAGCAGGCTCCTAGCGGAGGAGCCTGATGTGGGGCTCGATCCCACAACGCCGGGATCACACCCTGAGCCGAAGGCAGACGCTTAACCGCTGTGCCACCCAGGCGCCCCCAGACAAAGCTTTTTTGGTAATCTGAGGAACAAGGTAAGAAATAGAGGTAATTATAATTTTGGTAGCGTCCCCTAGTCCTGAAGGTACAGTATCAGATTAAAAATATGCTAGATATTATAATATGCAATTGCAGTTTAAAAAAGCAAAGCAGAATATCCTATATGCTTTAATTCTGAGGAAGAATCAAGTCTAAATATACTTGTATCTTTATCCAAGTTTTGAGTTTTATTTATAAACCTAAACCAATAAAAGAAGACAAACAAATTTTGATAGGTAGAAGAAAGTGAAAAATTTCAATACATATACTTTTCTACTATTAGGCTGTTGCCTTAAATTTGCGGAGTGCAGACCAGTAAGAGAGTGTAGAATTCCTGGGGGCTGCGATCTCATAGAACCTCAAACCTACCACAGGTTTTACCTCCAGAAACCTCCAGGTCTTCAGGGTGCATACTCAGGAAAGATGCCCTCATGTTTCTGGCAGCAGGTAGTGAAGAGTACTATTGTGGAAATACACCCAGAGAGTTCTCTATAACAAATGTCTGTTCTCCAGGGGAACAGGCTGTGCCAGATCCTTATGCTAGATGGACTAAAGATATTCTTCCCACTCCAGACCCCTCGAGCTTTCCTATCTCATCTAAAGGGTGTGGGGGGGAGGTGGGGAAGGCTATATAATAGAGAAAAACTTGTGGAAATCACAGACCAGAGACACAGGCTCACTACCTGAAGGCTGAGACTTAACCTTTAAGGTATTAGAATGCTTCCTATTGTCTACACATCACTACCATAGCCACAGAGCTCCAACAAAATAGCAGTGGATTAGAGCTGAGAGAGCTGCAAGAAACAGACTCTCCAGAAGCAGTACTTGGAGAAGCCCAAAGTCAAGCAGGGAGGCAACACACACACACACACACACACACACACACACACAAACTCACTCTAGAAATACAAAGTCTCTGGTTCCCTCAGTTACAGCAAACATTAATCACAGCCCAACTCCTAGCCAGATTAACATAAATCCTCACAATAAAGCCCTATTCATCTCATTACCTATTAGCTAATACACAACCAGCTTTCAATAACAACATCAAAACTGCAAGGCATGTTGAAAGACGAGGTGAAACAGTCTTAAGAGACAAAGAATCATTGGAATCAAACTTAGATATGACCCAGACATCAGAATTAGAAAAACCTAGACACAGATGTTATGTCTTTCACAAAAATTAACTCCAAATGGATCATAGACGTAAATGTAATGTGCAAAACTGTAAAGCTTCTAGGAGAAAACAGAAGAAAACTAATGTGATTTTTTTTTTTTTGGTCTAGCGATGAGTTTTTAGATACAATACCAAAAGCACAATCCATAAAAAAAAATTAAGTTGGACTTCTTTAAAATTTTTATTTTTTTTTAAGATTTTATTTATTTGAGAGAGAGAGAGAGAGCAAGCATGAGCGGGGTGTGGGGGGGAATGGGAGGTAAGGGCAGAGGAAGAAACAGACTCCCCGCTGAGCAGGGAGCCCAATGTGGGACTCAATCCCAGGAGCCCCGGGTCATGACCTGAGCCTAAGGCAGATGCATAACCCACTGAGCCACCCAGGCATCCAGATGTCATTAAAATTTTAAATTCTTCTCTAAGAAAGGCACTGTAACAAATTGGGTCAAAATATTTGAAAAAAACACATATATGATACAGAATTTATATCCAGAATAGACAAAGAATTCTTAAACTCAACAATAAGAAAAGTTACAACATAATTAAATGATGGACAAAAAAATCTGAATAGACAACTCACCAAGGAAGATATGCAAATGGCAACCATATAAAAAGATATTTAATGTCATATCTCGTTAGGGAATTATAAATCCAAATGAAAATAAAATAACACTTCACCGCTATTAGAATGCCTAACCTCCAAAAATCTAACAATGCCATTTGCTGGAGAGAAAGCAGGGCAACAAAAATTCTCGAATCTTCGCTTTTGAGAATGCAAAATCTAGGCAGCCACTTTGGAGGCAAATTGACAGTGATTTGCAAAGCTAAACACTTCCTTACCCCATCTTGCTCCTTTTCACTTAGTCTTCTATCTTACCATCAGTCTTACTCAGATGTATTTACCCAACTGAAAGGAAATACTATGGTCTACATGTGGATGTTTAGAGAATCTTCATTCATTATCTCCAAAGACTGGAAGCCACCAAAGTGTCCTACAAAAAGTGAATGGATAAACAAACAATGCAACATTATTCAGTAATAAAAAGCAATGAATCTCAAGCCATACAAATTCATGGGTAAGTCTTAAATACAAACTTCTAAGTGAAGAAAAAAAAAAAAGCCAATACAGAAAGACTATATAATCCGACACCAATTATATGAAATTTTGTCAAAGCCATAACGATAGAGCTAGTCAAAAGAGCAGTAGTTGTCAGGGGTTTGGGGTTGGGGTGGGGAGAGATTGAGCAGGTGAAGCACAAAGGACATTTAGGGGTGTGAAACTATTATCCTATGGTAAAGGTAGATACAGGACACCATGCTCTTCTCAAAGCCCATAGAAATTGGCAGCACAAAGTGTGCACATTTACATATGCAATTTTAAAATAAAATCCTTCAGGATGTCAGTGGATCCTGGGATGCAATATGGACTGTGACATAACACTCTAACTGTATTATAAATGTTTGATCCAACCTCACCAAAGTGAATGGAAGGAGGAAAGTGCTGACCTCTATAACTCAAGGTGAAAGAAAGTGTAGTAAGCATTGTATTTTCGTTGGTGAAGTTGTTTCCCATAAAGTAAGGGCTAACAATCTTGATACTGCTACTCATGTATACTGGAATTGAAAAATTAAATAAATGAATTGTGGATAAATAAAACAGGTTTCTCATTGTTGGAGTGGGAGGTTACAGATATTCAAAGGTTAGGAGGATAGGATTATCCATATGGTAATGGCTTAGATTTGGGCATACAGAAATAAACTCATGTTTAGTTCAATATAGATAAAGATGGTTCCATATAAAAATATTTATAGACATGTGTATACACAATGATTAGTATATGTACATATATTTCCTTGTTCTGTGGCTAAGTGGCCCTAAGAGTAATTACACCCCAGCAGCAACCAGACATCAGTTTCTTTTTTAAACAATTTATTTATTTATTTGAAAGAGAGAGAGAACCTGAGAGAAAGCATGAGCAGGGGGAGGGGGAGGAGCAGAGAGAGAAGCAGACTCCCCACTGAGCAGAGAACTGGACATAGGGCTCAAGGTTCAATTCCAAGACCCTGGAATCATGACCTGAGCCGAAGGCAGATACTTAACCCATTGAGCCACCCAGGCACCCCAGGACATCAGTTTCTAATGACATTCTCCTGTAAAGAAATCAGGGCTCCTTGAAAAATGGCTGATTCTGGGACTAGGACAGAAAATACACAAGATGAATCTGCAACATCTTGAAGTGCCAGGAAGGAAGGAAGTGCTAAGAAAAGAGAGAATAACGGGGGTGTGTCAAAGAGATACAGGTGCCAACTGAAAGAGCTCCCAATGGTCGAAGCTGGAAAAATGAGAGTAACAAAATAAATGAATATTGGATTATAACTCAATGTATAAAACAAATATTCATGCGTTCACACTGATATAAATAAATAAATAAATAAATAAATAAATAAATAAATAAATAATAAATAAAATAAACTTCCTATGTGGAAGAATTCTAAATAATTTATATAGGTACTCTACCCTCAATTAGGTAAAGTGTAACTCCCTATTCTCAATGTGGATTTCAACTAACTTCCTTCCAAAAAGTAAAATGTGGAATGGGAGTAAAAGAAGTGGAGAGTGGATAAACCTGACACATACCACCTCAGTCAAGTGGTCAAAGTCGACATCAACAGTGATAAAGTATGTTGATAGTATTAACTTTGATGTAATATCATGAAAATACCTCATGATCTATCAGGCCTTCCTTCCAAAAAAAAAAAATATATATATATATTAACCCCAATCTCATCAAAAGAAAAACATCACACAAATCCCAAAATAAGGAAAGTCTACAAAAACCAGACCAGTACTCTTCAAAATTTTCAAGGTCATGAAAAGCAAGTAATGTTTGAGAAATTGTCACAACCAAGAGAAGCCTAAGGAGGACATGGCTGGGATACATGGTATCCTGAATGGGATGCTGGAACAGAAAAAGCACATTAGGTAAAAACTAAGAATATCTGAATACAATTAAAACTTCAATTAAAAATAGTGGATCAATAATTGTAACAAATATACCATATTAAATTATTCATAATAAGAGAAAACTGGATGTGGGGTATATGGGAATTGTCTGGACTACTTCACAGTGATTCTGTAAATCTAAAATTTTTCTAATATAAAAATCTTATTAAAAAGCATATATGATAAAAATATATAATTTACACATCACATAACTCACTTTTTATTGAGATATAACTAACATAATATCATATTTGTTGCAGGTATACAACACAATGATTCACTCCATATCTTTTTATATTGTGAAATGATCGCCACAATAATTCTAGTTAACATCCATCAGCATACGTAGTTACTAACAATTGTTTTCCTGTGATAAGAACTTTGAAGGTGTATTTTTTTGTAACTTTCAAATATACAGTACAGTATTATTAACTATAGTCACTATGCTGTACATTACATTCCATGACTATTTTATAACTGTAAATTTGTACCTTTTGACCACCTTTACCCATTTTTCTCACTTGCAACCCCCACCTCTGGCAACCACCAATCTGTTGTCTGTATGAGACCATTTTGTTTCTTTGTTTACTGTTTTTGTTTTTAGATTCCATATATAAGTTAGATCGTACAGTATTGTCATTGTCTGACTTATTTTACTTAGCATAATGCCATCCATGGCATCTAGGTCCATCCATGTTGTTGCAAAAAAAGCTGCTTTAATTTATGAATTAATAATATTCTATTGCATGTGTATGTGAGTATTTATTTATATTTATATATAAAATACATCACATTTTCTTTATCCATGCATCCACTGATGGACGCTAAAGTTGTTTCCATATCTTGGAATTTGCAGCTCTTGTAAATAATTCAGGGATGAAAATATAATGTATTATAATTATGAAATATTTGTTATGTTTTAGGAATAAGTGTTGAATCCACCCTCTGGACAATTTTGAAAATAGGAATAGATATCTCTCATATACATATGCATTTCCATTTTTCAAAATGTCTTTTCATTGAACTTGCTAAAGATCCTTTGTCAGCTTAAATACTATCACACCATCCCAGAAGAAGTCAATTTTCATCTTGATTTTTTTCATGCTTTTAGATTTGCTAAAAATTCAATAGTATTTGGGTAATATAACTTTTTTACTAGCTTTTCCCTCCAAATCTCAATACAGACCCAGGATAATACATTTAATTCAAAGCTGAGAGCAGACGAAACTACTTGAATAGGTAACATTTAAAATAATTCACTAAAATCTTGCAGTGTTTGCTTTTCAGTCCTGGGCCAACAAGGCCATATTATAAATAGTATGGCCTTTTGAATGCTTTTAGGCTCAGATCACCTTGCCATATATTTGGTGTCTGTGCAGTTCCAGAAGAGGTACTTCTATCTTCAAATGTTGATGAGTTGATGATATGATACATTACTATTTGGGAAATTAATTGAGTCTTCATTTCTTGAGCTATGAATATGAATTTAATGTGTCTTTATCATTTAGCTAGTGACATAGCTACCACATAACTATATAAAACTAATAAACCAACAATATTGACCATTAATATTATTGCCAAAAAGCAGCCATTGAAATACATATATCAATGCATGTGAAGGGAAGAAAAATGATACAAAGCTGCTTATGTTGTATGATCTCAAATATAATAAAAATATACAGAAAAGGGCTAGAGATTTCCTAGTTGTGTAATTTGTTTAAATATTAGAATCATGGATGACATTTTGCTCCTTTATATTTGTCTATACTTTCCTTTATCTTTCCTCTTTGTAAGAAAGATGCACTGTTTTTATGATCAGAAATGAATCAAAAAATAAAACTTTATTAAATAAAAATAAATTAAATACAAAATGTCATTGTAAATCCCATTCTGCCAAGGGGCGTGCAGATCCCAGCCTCTCTCTCTCTGGTGCCCACCCACCTGTTATCCTTTCGTGTATGCATACATACATTATCTCAGGTTAACCTACATAATAACCATGGTTGGTTAAACAGAGATTATTCTCCGAAATTATAACAAGGAATATAGAGATCAGTTAAGTGAAAAGACTCACCCCAGTTGTCACAATTAGAAAGTGGTAAAATAGGGAAAATTCCAGTTTCTCAGACTCTTATTCAGGTCCTTGCCATTGTACCATACTGCCTGTTTTCATTCTTGAACCTTATTTTTTTAAAGATTTTATTTATTTATTTGTCAGAGAGGGAGAGAGTGAGAGGGAGAGAGGGAGAGAGAGAGCACAAGCAGAAGTAGCAGCAAGCTCCCTGCTGAGCAAGGAGCCCAATGCACGACTCGATCCCAGGACCCTGGGATCATGACCTGAGCCGACAATTAACCAACTAAGCTACCCAGGGGTCCCATTCTTGAACCTTATTAACGTAAATAGTGCAACATCTGAGCACCATATTTTTAGAAGCATTGCTTCTAAATATGTGAGTGTTCTTCAGACACTGGATATAATTACTGATTTCTGGACTAATGCAGTACTTTATCTGGACCTTCCCTTTGTTCTTAATCTACTGAACAATAAGCTCTATATGAACAGGTTATCTGTCTTTCTTTCCTTCTTTTTATTCATCCATCAAATACGTATCGAACATTTAATATTATTACATGCATTTTTAAGAGATGGAGAGAAGTGCTGAATGAGACAGAAAAGCTCACTGCTCTTGTTTTATGCACCAAAGAAGTTAATTTCTGGAATAAAGAGAGTTGTATGAAAAAAGCAGCTTGAATAATGAAGTAATTTATTTGGGTAGAAAAGGAAGGTGAGGAAGTGGCATTAGGATTGAGAGCTGAATGGTGTGAGGAGTCTGCCACACAAAGAGCCAAGGAAAAAACTGAGAATGCTGAGACCATGAGGCAGAAGAGAGCTTGGCAACTGGATGAAAAGAAAGGAAGCAAATGTTTCGGGAGTGCAGTGAGAATGGAAGGAGCAGTCCAAGAAATATGTAAGATTGTACCATCAATGATGGTAATAAGTTTGCAAAACCATTGGGCCATTTTATGCAGGGAAATAGCATGAACAGAAATATACTTTAAAATGGTAACTGTTTGAAGACTAGATTTTAGGATGTAAGAGTAGAAGCAGGGAGACCAATTAAGAAGTTGTGAAAATAGTCTTCAAACAAGGTGATGGTGGGGCGCCTGGGTGGCTCAGTTGGTTAAGCATCTGCCTTCGGCTCAGGGTCCTGGGATTGAGCCACATGTCCAGCTCTCCACTCAGCTGGAAGTCTGCTTCTCCCTCTCACTCTTTCTCTGTGTTCTCCCTCTCTATATAAATAAATAAATAAATAAATAAATAAATAAATAAATAAATAAATAAAATCTTAAAAAAAAGGTGATGATGTCTTGAATTAGAGTTATAAAGTAGAGAAAAGGAAATGAGCACATAAAAATATGTATCAAAGGACTTGCTGAGAAGTTCAACAGCACAAGAAACAAGTGTTGGAGAGGATGTAGGGAAAGGGGAATCCTCCTGCCCTGTTTGTGGGAATGCAAACTGGTGCAGCCACTGTGGAAAACACATGGATGTTCCTCAAAAAGTTAAAAATAAAACTACACTACAATCCAGCTTACCACTAGGTATTTACCCAAAGAATACAAAAATACTAATTCAAAGGGATACCTGTGCCCGATGTTTATAGCAGCATTATCTACAATAGCCAAACTATGGAAACCACCCAAAGTCCATCAACTGATAAATGGATAACGAATATATATGTATATCATCTACATATACATATATATATATGAGGGAATATTGTTCAGCTGTAAAAACGAATGAAATCTTGCCATTTGTAATGACGTGGATGGAGCTGGAGAATATAATGTTAAGTGAAGTAATTCAGTCAGAGAACAACTACCATATGATTTTACTCATGTGGAATTTAAGAAACCAAACAAATGAGAAAGGGTAAAAAAGAGAATGAGACAAACCAAGAAACAGACTTGAACTATAGAGGACAAACTGATGGTTACCAGAGGGGAGGTGGGTGGATAGCTGGGCGATATAGGTGATGGGGATTAAGGAGGGCACTTGTGATGAGCACTGGGTAATGTATGGAACTATTGAATCACTATATAGTACACCTAAACTAATATAACATTATATGGTATTTACCAGAATTAAAATTAAAACTTAAAAAAAAAGGACTTACTGATAACCTGAAATGTTTGGAGTACGGGAAAGGAAGAAATCAAGAAACACTTTGGGGATTTTATTTGAATAATTGGGTCTGTAATCTGCTATTCTCTGAGCTGGAGAAGACTAATGAAGGGATAGTTTGGGAATGGAGGGAGGAATCAAGACTTTACTTTCAGAAACATTGTGTTTCAGAAGACTAGTACATCTATCAGTGTGAAGATATAAATTCTGTAGTTGAATAAAAAGTTTGGGGTTTAGAAGAGTGATAGAAGATTTATAGAAATTCCTGGCTTGAAGACATGGGTCATATTTAAAGCCACAGCCTTGGATGGATCAGCCATGGAGGGGGTGGAAAGACAGATTACAAAAGCCCTGAGTTCAACTATATTTAGCAATTGGAGCAGACTGAAACCTGGCCCATAGGCTATGAGAAAAGTCAGAAGAAGGAAGGAG